>NC_133325.1:211050214-212516464 GCF_042186555.1 Aquarana catesbeiana | reverse complement strand
CTTTTGCAAGCTAAAGGGGGCTGTGATGCAGTGCAGATAAATACTCTGCAAGCCCCATCTGACAGTAAAATTCATACAGGTTTGTAGTCCGGTCTGATCTCACTCTTGAAGGTTTAGGATTGGATGGTTGTAAGAACAAGCAATTAATTTTCCTCTTAAAGCTTAATGTCCCATGCTCAAATCTGCCTTTCATTCTAGCCACTGTTATTGATGCAGTGATTGTTTTAAACTGCATCCTTCTTGTTTCATAACCCAAGCCGCTGAAGGGTATACAACAAGCTGCTAAAGGATATCTTGGAAATTAAATAAGATGCATTTTAATATCCAGCCTAATTCAATAATGGCAAAATAAATAAAACTTATTGCATTTTATTACAATGGTGCCCGGTGACAGAAGACTTACAGGAAGTTCGAATTGATTAAAGGAAAGCTTCTACAAAACATGCTATTTATCTTCCTGGACAAGAGTAATGAAATTAACAGTATTAAACTATCGAAGCTCTAAAAAGCTGAGAAAGCAGCAAGTAGTGCAAGCAGGATTGTCTTCCCTTCAACATCAGTATTCTGAATGCCTTCAGTTCTGTGATGTGGAAAGCATTTACATAGTGATGGATTTTTCAGAATATCACTGCATATGCTAGGGTATAATTCCCATAGAAAATATTTCATGTTAATCGTATAGTAACCAATTTGATCCCCACTAGCACCTCTAATCACTCCTCACCATTGTGGCTGCATTAAATGAAACATTCTGTTAAAGAGTCTGTCTTGCTTCTTAAATATCATGCAGATAGGTGGCAATATTCATTGTGGGGGTGCTGCCTAAGCCATATAGTACATCTAAGAGCAAAATCTGCTAATGGTGGGAGTAAGCCAACGAACTTCCAGGAATTCCCAGGATGTGTTTGTGTGGAACCCACCCCCCCGGTGCTATTTCTGATGCCTAATTATTATTATAGATGTAACACAGCTTTGTTCTATTCTAGGCTAGCAGCACTAGTTTAACTACAGTAAAGAATTATGAACTATGTGTAAATGCAGACTTCTGTATCAGTATGAACACTTAGACACCTCTATAATTCAAACAATAGACAAATCAATGTAGACTGCAGCAATCAGTCAGCCTAAAGCCCACAACATTCAGAGCCAAACATTTCTGTTCAATCTAATGGGAGCGGAAAAGGGAGTGAGAACTTTCTTGGCTTTAAAGTGTTACTAAACCCCCAATAGTAAAATCAGTCTGTATATGCAGTAAAGCATGCTTGTTATACTCAATGTAGAACCTAAGGGGTTAATCCTGTTATTGTGTTAACAGGCTGTTTGATCCTGTATTCTCTGATCATCCCCTTCTTTTACTATCCCCAATCCAACTGCTTATAAAACAGAGCCTTTGAGGCACTCTGCACATGCTCAGTTTGGAGTGTATTGATGGGAGGGTGCATGTGATCGGCACAGAGCCAATCAGCACTGTCCAGACAGAGGGTCAGGGGTCATACAGCCTCATAGGATAGTCAGAGGAGAATGAAAACTCCTTCTGCAAGCTTTAGCCGGACACTGATAGAAGTCACAAGCCTGCTATATAGGGTTCTTTATTGTCAGAGCAGTAAGGATGTGGAATTCTCTTCCACAAGCAGTGGTATCAGTGGGGAGCATGAATAGTTTCAAAAAAACTATTAGATGGGTACCTTAACAATCACAACATACAGGAATATACAATGTACTATTGACATAAACACAAGCACACTCACTGACCACAGGTTGAACTGGATTGACTGGTGTCTTTTTTCAACCTCACCAACAATGTAACTATGTACTGCTTATTATTAGCAATTTATATTTACAAAAATAATTGCATTTCCAAGTTCTGTGTACTGTGGGAGACCAGATATAGTGAATGCAGGGTCCTGGGTTTAGTAACACTTTAAGGCTCAACCCCCCCCCCCTTTTTTTTTCTTTTTTTTTTAGGGCTGCTTACATGTCCATAACAGCATGTAACACCTCAGATGTCCATTTATATGCAAAGAGCCCTGGCTTCTCTCAGCCTGTCATTGATTTTTACAGACTACCTGGCTGTTCCCACCACGACAGTACACTAATTGTTGGTGATTTACGACCTTAAAGGCTTTGCAAAGGAGACCTAAATCTTCCCAGCCAAAATTTAGGCAGCATAAAAAAACATTACAGAGGTTCTAACCCTTCACCACTCAATCCAAAATCAACTGGGCTTTTCTTAGTTAACTTTGGTGCAAGAGTAATTCAGTAATAAAAGATGTGGAGTAGGAAAAGTAGCATTAGTGTTTAGAATTAGGAAGTTATATATGTTTACAATGTACACATTTTTAGGGCAATCACAATGGGGTGTGTTACAATATACAGAAAAACACAATTCAATGCATAGATCATGGAAAAACAAAACAATGTAAATAATAACCTAGTTAAAAAACAATCATCAGAAAATCATTTTCGTATTTTGCCAGTTTTCAGATAACTAAAGGCACATGTTTCTTAGCACATTTGTTTTGTTTTAGGATGATTATTTTTGTAGGTATAGCTATAGATTTATAAATATAATTCAATGAATAATGAACAAGGTTTAGTTCAAGCTATCTCCTTTGAGCTTTACTGATCTGCATAGATTGGCTCAACACAAGAACATAAGCGAACAATTGTTTTCTTGGTGTCCAGTTCACACTGACAGCCCTGTATTGGGATGGGTTGTGTGCGTGTCAAAAAATGCAGACACGCACAACTCTGTGCTCTGCAGTGCATACATTTGAATGAGGAGTCATTTTTTGAAACTTTAATTTAAAAAATAGAGAGAAAAAAAAATAACTAGCACCAATGCAAACCACCAACACTGCATAACGGACACCAGGCCACATGCATTTTAGCATGCAGGCCGGTGTGAACAAACCCAAAAAACATTATCCATAGCAAGCAATGAAAATGTACCTTACTAAAGACACACCAGTGCAGATCATCTTAAAGCGGGGTTCCACCCAAATTTTGAACAATATCTGTATGTATTCTCTTCCTTGCCTAGATGCTGACATGCCGTTTAAAAAAATTTAAAACGCCGTAATTACCTTTTATTTTTCTATTCTTCTTTGCACTTCCTGGTTCTCCTCCCGTGGGAGTAGGCGTGTTTCTAGCCTCTCCCAGACTGCCCAGTGTCTCCTGGGAGCTAGTCTCAGGCTTCCCAGGATGCCACTGAGCATGTGCGGGAACGAGCGGTGAATGCTGGGAGCACAGCATTCACCGCATCCAGGAAATAAATGCTTGTGGGCTTCAAATGCCCACAATGAAGATGGAAACCGCCTGCAGTGAATAATATAAGTTATTCTTTCCGACGAAATCTGACACAGGCGGACATATTACACACAATATGTGAGTATGTAATGCTGAGAAGAAAAGTTTGTGAATGAACTAAAAAAAAAAAAAAAAAAAACGATAGATAGGTGGACCCCCGCTTTAACTTTCAGTTTTTCTAAAGCAAAAACAAGCAGAATAATCCATAAATCTTTTGGAAGGGCAAAATCTTTAATAAAAAATGTTATCCCCATAGCAGCCAGTCAGAATCACATATATCCTGGTCTGATGTCATCACAGTAACATCAAATTGGTTTCCACGCTTTACTGCCCTTTGTATTAAATGCTATAATTTCGTATAGATGAAAAAAGTTTTGTTTATACAGTAAGTGTGAATCCCAGCAAAGATTTACAGATGCAGTCAAGACAAAGCAGCAGAAGTCAACATCTGCGTGAAAAGTTTCTATTACTTCGAAATAAACCTATAAAAATATATAAATAATATTTTATTTTCCAGTTCTTTCTTGGCTCCAATAATCATGAGTGGTCCGTTTGAAGATCATGCTTACTATATATGAGCTGATCTGATACAGAAGCAATGTTTAAAGCAACAGTAACATATATACTATACTATCATAATTCACACACATTGTGTAAAACCCACACATGACAACCAGTAATAAAATAAGGTGACTAGTACACCAAGAAATTTACTAATCATTTTAAGGTCAATGCATTAATATCGATATTGGAAAACATATTTTAAATAAGTCAGTGATATTTTAGTAACAAGCACTGTTCTGTTACAGATTAGTAGTGTCATATGGACACAAGTGACAATGTAAAACAATTAAAGCTGTTAAAAGATTAAACAGTCTTCAGACTAAACGTGGTAAAGGTAAAACCTCTACTAAGGAAAAAAAGGGAGGCTGCTATTGCTGACGACTTTCTAAAAATGCTAATATTGGACAGTCACTGGCTTCAACATTCCAGGTCCCAAACCTGAAACAAACATGAACATAATCTACAACCTTATTCTGGGAAGTCAGGAAAAGGGTGGTTTTGGAAGGCACAGTCAATAACAGCAACTTCCATACCTAATATAGCTTTTGACACCATAGCACTACATAAAGGGCAGCACAGCCCTTGCAGTGGTTGCAGTATTAGAGTGCCCAGTTTAAATCTCAATCAAGACACTACAGGCTTGATTTACTAAAATTAGGGAGTGCAAAATCTGGTGCAGCTCTGCATGGTAGCCAATCAGCTTTTAACTTCAGCTTGTTTAATTAAGCTTTGTCAAAACAAACTGGAAGCTGATTGGTTTCTATGCAGAGCTGCACCAGATTTTGCACTCTGCAATTTTAGTAAATCAACCCCTATGTGTATGGAGTGTGCATGTTCTCCCTGTGCTGGTGTGGGTTTCCTTCTGATACTCCGGGTTCCTCCTACACTCCAAAGACATGCTGGCAGATTCATTGACTAGATTTGTCTAAGTGTACAACACTGAGTTACAATGATAAAATCATAAGAATACTGTACTCAGTAAGGGAGACAAAAAAATGGAATATTCTAAAACTCTAGAATACTTTTTTTCTACATCTATGGAACCGCACGTATTATACCCATGTTCATACACTTGATGTAGGTTGACTGATCTCAGACACGATATTATCCAATTTCTTTATTTGCTATTTACTTTATTATTTAAATAATGACCAAAAAAACAGCACACAGAAGAGGGCTGTGATTTGGTATGTTCACTGGCTCTTTTTCCAAATTGTCCCTAGTATGTGTGTGTGCATATATATGCATGTGACTTTAGATTGTTAGGTCCTTGAGGGAAGGGACTGATGGGAATGTACAGTATGTAAAGTGCAGTGTAAATTTTTGGCACTATATAAATACATGTAATGCAGGTTACCTTTAAGAAATTTCTGCAAGGATATGCCTCTAACTAATAAGCAACAGGCACTGTGATGACTACATGAGGATGTGCCAATGACAAGTGGGATAAGACTATGTTGGTATTCAAACAATCAGTAGTGTTAACAAAAGACAACCGGCCAGTTATGATGTGTGCTAAAATTAGCATGAACATTCTGTCACAATCATAACTTCTGAAAAATGCAGCACTTAATGAGTATAACTTTCTGCCTTTCTACAAAGGAATAAAATTGGATTTTCTACAACTTTAGAATACTTTGTTCTACATCTCCGGAACAGTACAAATGATATCTACAGTCATGATACACGTGATGTGAGTTAACTGATCTCAGACATGATATTACCTAGCTAGAGAAGGAAGAATTTCATTATTTGCCATTTCTTTCATCATCTAAATATAAAAATGTCCAATAAGCCATAACAGCAGAGGGCTGTGATTTCGTTTCACTAGCACCATACATTTTATTATCAGGCTCAAGTGAAGTCATTGAAAGCACTTATGGTGATATGGTAAAAATATGGCTGCATTTTTCTAAAATCTACTGCACATAGATTCTCAAATAAAAACATTATAAAGGAAAATAGACAGACAAAAAGATGGACAGAGAGACTGTGAGAGATTAACAGGCAGATGGATCTTTTGTCAATAGTTAATTAGTTAGATATAAAATAAGAACTGTCAGTACTGGCTCTCATGTCTGAGCCCCCCTACTTATCCATTATAATAGAATGGGAAAAGACTGCCAGGCTGGTTTTAGAGCAAACAGAACTGTCTAAATGCATTGAGTTACAATGTTTACACATACGGTACAGTGAAGTACATCATCAAAGGAATGAATCACCATCACAGTCGTAACTCTTAAGATTAAGATCAATACCACCCATAAGTTGCAAGTCCAATATCAAGGATTAAATTAATAAAAGAGCAGCAGCTTAATGCATAGCCAATTTCGTAACTATTAGCTCCAAAATTTGTACTCTGTTCTATCCCTAATGCATTTGTAGTATGATAAAGCATTTTTACACATTTCTGGGATTTGTTATGCAGACATGCTTACAACATGTTATGATTCATCCCTGTTCTAATAAAGTAAAATGGACCCTTTACTATTATCTAGAGCCATAAAAGAGTAATGTTCCACTTTACATGCATCTCCAGCTCTAACTGTACATTAAGTGCAGACAGTTGTTTAATATTTAAGTGAATGTCAGGGTTTGTATCTGTTTCTAAAACATGTCAGCAGGATGACCAATGCATACGAGATGACCAATGCATATGAGTGCATGGGACTTGTTTTTCCCCGTGTTTCACAAATAGATATATCCTGGAGTTGGTAAGATATATAGATAGGTTCTGGAGAGGTATAGATAGACGAATCGATCAATCCTGGAGTTGTTAAAATATATATGTAGGTCCTAAAGAGGGATAGATAAATGGATGGATTGGATAGATAGATAGATAGATAGATAGATAGATAGATAGATAGATAGATAGATAGATAGATAGATAGATAGATAGATAGATAGATAGATGTGTTCTGGGGTGGTATGAGAGAGAGGAGAGATAGACTTAAAAATCCTTTAGATGGACTCCCCCCCTATCCACATTTATATTACCCCTCAAACCCCCTCCCAGGGTAGCCCTAGAACTACCCCCTCCCTTTCTCATACAAACTCCACTGCTTTGGAAATGCTAACATGTATTTGGTCCTGCCAATAAAGCATATTTGAATTTGGATTGATTTTGAAATTAACAAGAGAGAAGGGAAGAGAAAGAGAGAGAGAGAAAGAGAGAGAGAGAGAGAAAGAGAGGGAGAGAGACATGAAAGAGAGTGAGAGAAAGAAAAGAGAGACAGACGAGAGATAGACAAGTGACAAGAGATAGACAAGAGCGTAAGATATGAAAGAGAGAGACGAGAGAGAGAGAGAGAGAGAGAGAGAGAGAGAGAGAGAGAGATGAGAGAGAGAGATGAGAGACAGACACAGAGACAAGAGAGAGAGATGAGAGAGCAAAGAAATAGACGAGAGAGAGAGTCAGAAAGTTGAGAGAGATGGAGTTGGTGAGTAAGATAGATAGATAGATAGATAGATAGATAGATAGATAGATAGATAGATAGATAGATAGAACAGCATTAGTTGCAATCAGATAAATTAGGTAGGTGGACAGAAAGATAGAAAGACAGCTTAACAGTTCATGGAGACAGAGGAATGATATCCAGTTACCTTTAGAACTGAAAACAATTATATTTACAAATAGAAAAAAGGATAAAAATGATGAATCAAAGCCATTTGGTTACATATCTTTAGCAAGTATTATAAATTACCATAATAATAATAATAATCATAATAATAATAATAATAATAATAATAATAATATGGGTAGAGAGGAAGAGCAGTATGCAATGTGTTTGCATATTATACAATGTAACCAGATACAGTTATTAGTTATGCTGCCAGCTCTGAAAGCTACCTGTTAGATCTGCTACTTTTGCAGGCAGCCTTGTTATATACAGTCTGTCAGTCAGTGTAAAAACATACTGCATGCACTGATGTAGGTGATGGCAGTTATCAAGTGTAAGGCTGTGATTAGCTTTGTACACATGTTGCATTCTATGACAAGCTTTAACACATAGAGTTCATAATTGGTCTCACATACATGTTGCATACTATGCCAGCACCTACTGTCGTGGTGTTGATTCTAATCATTAACAACAAAATCAACTTAAACTACTAGACCAAAGCTGAGATAAAAAGAAAATACACAACATACTCAAGGTTACTACAGTATACTGTTCAGGCTCACCTTGACATCTGCCAGTTGTAATTGTGGAATTTAAGCTTAGGCTAAAGATGACCTTGTTTTCATGGCAGACTATAGCCATGTCATTTACATGCAGTTAGCTGCTTTCTGCTTTATGTAGAGGTTGCTGACACACAAGCTATAAATAAAAGTTTACTGAACATAAATAGATTTATTTGTAATATCTCTGTTATTCTCATATATGGATAATAGAGCGGAAGTTACTGTACACATGTTGTCACTCAGAATGACCCGCAAAGCCTCACTAAGCTAAGCTTTGATAATATTTGAAAAACTGACAGAGGATCTCAATGTTTGAATGCCAAAGAATGATCACAAAACATACTGTCAACAGGGGTTATTTTCTCTATAAAGCAAACAAAGGGAAAATGATTTACATCTAAGGGATATTCACTGCACATCAGGAAATTGCATCAGTCTAATGCTTTCAACAGGATCATGCCAAACACACATATTGCTAATAATAACTGGAAATGCTTCCCACAAATTGAACTTTCATATTAGGAGGGGAAAAACGATATACTGGCTGTACATCTTGTTTGTTTTCATAATCATTATCAGATGAGACCTCAATAACTAAGCTTGAGAAGCCAAGTAGCACAAAGCTTGTCACATACTCAAGCAGGCAGAAACTATCCAACCTTAGCTGCATGTGCATGAGTGTTGACCGTACCTGAATTATAGACATCCGATTTGATGTAGTCTCAGTTGTGCTGCTCACTGGTCCAGTAAAACTGTTGTGGCAGGCAACATGGCCTTGAGGAACAGTCAGATTGTTAGATGTAGGCTTCAGGTACATCACTTCTGAGCGAGGGGAACTGAGTGGGAGACGGGTCTGGTAATCAAAATACATTGGAGATGTAGCAAGTGAGGGGCTGCTTACCACATTCATAACATTCATGGCATTTCTCTCTTCTACTTCACTCTGGACTAACATAATGTCATTCTTGTTGATTTTTTTCTTCTTGCTTTTCCCTAGCTGGGGGTGACTGTATTCTGCAATCCTGCAGTTGTAAGTTCTGATTTCCTTATTTTCCCTTTTACACTTAACAGCTATAGTGATCATGGCAGCCAACAGTATTATAGAAATTGTGCTTAACGTAACAATAAGTGGTAAAGACATATCCCACTGATGATGATTGCCATTGACCTGGGGCTCTCCCTCTGGTAGAGATCCAGTAGACGACCTAATGATGAGTTTAGCCACAGCCGAAAGTGCCGGTTTCCCATTGTCAGTCACTTTAATCACCAGTTCTACAACTGGTGAAACATCTTCCCAATACGGATTGAGAGTTCTGATCTCACCAGTGACGGGATCAATTTCAAACAGGTGCTCTTCATTCCCATAAGCAATTTCATAAGTGAGTCGTCCACTTTCTCCAAAATCATTGTCCATGGCTCTGACTGTGCTCACCACGTACCCCACACCTACATTTCTAGGGACATGGATTTCTGCAGTGTCATTTTGCAGGATAGGTAAAGAGATCACTGGTGCATTGTCATTAACATCCAGCACAGTTACTCTCACAGTAACATTACTTTCCAGGTGAGGAGAGCCTGAATCTTTTGCAAGAAGTTTAAATTCAAAATACTTTGTTTGCTCATAATTAAAAGATCTAAGAGCGTAAACTGCACCATTGGTTGGATTTACAGACACAAAGGTGTAAATTGACACATCCCCAACATAAGACGGCAGTATAGAATAGGAAACTGTGCCATTGTGTCCAAGATCTGGGTCATGTGCTACAACAGAACCTAAATATTCCCCTGGTATGTTGTTCTCAGATACTTGTAGCACATGTAGTCCTTTGTTGAAAGTGGGTGGATTGTCATTTTCATCTAGAATCTTAACTGTAAACGATTTAGAGGAGTTTAAAGGAGGGTTCCCATTATCTCTGGCGATTATAGTTACATTGTATTCATCCTGTGTCTCGCGGTCAAGAGGCCTGTCTGTGACGACCGTATAAAAATTATCATAGTTTTCTTCTAATTTGAAAGGCACATTGCCTAGGACCCTGCACTGTAACTGTCCATTCTTCCCCGAGTCTTTGTCAGTGACCCTTACTAAGGCAATAACAGTGCCAGGGGGCGCTGCCTCGCTAATTGCTCCCTGACGGACTGATACAAAGCCAATAGATGGAGCATTGTCATTTTTATCTATCACCTTAACTGTAACTTTACAGTGTGTAGGGATTGGGTTTGGGCCTTGATCACGTGCTTGCACATCAATTTCAATCAGGTTGTTTTCCTCATAGTCCAGATTACCCTTGACTTGGATTACCCCTGTGTTGGGATCAATAGAAAAGAGTTCATGAACCCTGTCTGGTGCATATCCACTGAAAGAGTATATGACCTCACCATTGGACCCTTCATCTGCATCTGTAGCATTGAGGTCAATGACAACTCTACCAATTGGGGAGTTTTCTGGGATTTCCACCATGTATGAAGGGGCTTCAAAAACAGGGCTGTTATCATTGGAATCTATCACTTTGACGTTTATTTGCACAGTGGCTGATCTTGGTGGATTGCCACCATCTAAAGCTGTCAAAATTAGGTTGTGGTGACTTTGCTCTTCTCTGTCTAGTGGTTTATCTATAACTAGCTCAGGGAATTTGGTCCCATCTCCTCTGGACTTCACATCTAAGGAAAACAGTCCATTATGGTTGATAACATAGGTCTTCAAGCCATAGTCCCCAGAATCTGGATCATGGGCACTGGTGAGGGGAAACCTCGTTCCAGGAAAAGCATTCTCTGAAATATCAATATCGATTTGCTCCGAAGGAAAATATGGTGAATTGTCATTAATGTCCGTTATGTCCACCTTCACCATATAAATTTCCTTATCGTTGGCAAACACCTCCAAGGACACTTGACATTTTAAATTTCTCCGACACAGGGTCTCCCGGTCAATCCGTTGTTTGGTAAACACCAATCCACTATCCTGCTCCACATCAATTAGGTTTGGTGCAGAGTTTTCCAGGACTCTGAAGTTTGATTTTTTACCCCTTTCCGAAAGGCCAACCTTTACATCGTTGCCTAGGTTGCCAACGATGGTGCCAGCTATCGCCTCCTCGGGTACAGAAAAATTCAAGTTTTTCAAAGTCAGGGCAGGAGCCCACAAGAAAAATAACAATAAAACGGAAAGGTACATCCCCAAATGTGAAGAGTCTTCTCTGTCTCACTCTCCTTTTCTTCTCAGCTCTCTGAACCTGTTGATTTGAAGAAAAAAAAAAAAAAAAACACCTGCAGTTAGATAAGCAGCAAATGGACCATGGCAGAGAAGGCTGGCAGGGTTAAATCAGTGATTGTTTTCTGCTGGAAAGACAATTCTTCACAATCCTGTCAAAACTAGCCATGTCTCTCTCTCTTTTTTTTTTTTTTTTTTTTTTTAAATATACCGGTATATAAGATATTAATTGGAATCAACCATTTAAATCCCATATCCCTGCTGTGCCATAAAGAAGAACATCAAGGTAAAATATCCTTATCTTCTCAACGTTATTGTTCTGCTATCATTACTAGCAATTTGAATTCTCTATTAAAGATGCATTAATGCACAAACTGGCTTGCAATAAACATGATTTGTTTGAAATTGTAACCTCCGCTCACATCATTCCAAACAACTGCACGCTGAAAATGAAAAACTCTCCGGTGGGCAGGGAAAGGCATTGAAACCTGGAATCTAAAAATGCATCCCGCACATAACAATTAGCAGATCTGGAGGATTTCAAAAAAAAAATAAAAAAAAGAAGAAGCAATGCTGGTGTCTAATACCCTCATATCACATCACCTTTCTGAGTTCCATCTTTTCACAGCATAGGGGCTATTTCCAAGAAACGCTGTCACTGCATTGGATTACAGGCAGCACTATTCAGTTCATTTTCAGTTCCTTTTTCCCTACAGTAGATCAAATCAACAGGCAAAGCATGGCTGGATGCACAAATGGAAAACAGGACAAATACACTTCATAGCAAGACAGGCAGTCCCTGGATTCATTGGAGGGATGGAAAAACATAAAAAAAATATATATAAAAAATAAATAAATAAATAAAAATAACCTAAAAAAATAAAAATAAAAAAAGACCTCCCTAAAAGGGGTGCACACAAAAGGTCCAATTGTTTTCTTTATAATATATTTGTTTCTTTTCCATAAAGTAATTACCTAGTAGATGACACATGTAGGTGGGATTGGTGGCCTTTAACATATGAATGACACACGCAGAATGCAGATGTTTAATAAGTACATGAGTCACATCCAGTTAGGGGAAGAATGGGGGGGGGGGCAGGAAACATACAGGATGATCAGCATGGTGAATGATGAGGAAGGAGGGAAGCTTTTACCTTTTCAGAGAGTGTCTGCTCCTCACTGCTCCTCCTCACTGCTCCTCTCTACATGGGCTGAGCACTGCTGCCTGGGGCTCCTCTCCTCAGTCTCCTCTCCTCAGTCTCCTCTCTGCAGCCAACACCACCAGTGTGCCCCCCAAATGCCAAGCCCAGCACCATGGGCAGCTCCTCTCACTTCCAAACTAGCCAGTTCATGCCTGTCTCTCATCAGACAAGCGATGAGGAGGAGGAGGAGGAGGCAGTAGCAGCTCTTAGAAGCCTCTTTGCTTTCCCCTCTGCAGGCTCATTGCAGCTGACAGCACACCGCTACTTTCCCCAGGCGCTCCTCACACGGCGGGGACACGCTAGCCATACATCCATTCGGGACCAAGCAGACTTGGTGCGACGCAACAGTTGGCTGGGCGAGCTTTAATCCTTTACATCCCGCATTGTCTAGCGTCCAGCCTCAGCTCCAAATGCCTCTTTACTGACTGACTCTATTCACCTCACGCTGCTGCTTAAACATTGACACTGTTCTGCTGCCAGCCAATCCCGGCCCGAGACTCGCGCCCGCCCCCCCGATGTCGCGCCCGCCAATCGCCTGGGAAGGGAAGGTTTGATGGGCGTCTGAGGATTGGGAGTGCTTTGTGTCATTGATTAGATCGGCGAGGGCTGACATGGGAGGGAGGGAGGGAGGAGAGGACAAGGCTGTCTTCTAAGTCCACTGGGTGACTTTTACTACACTCACTGCGAGGAGGAGGAGGTGATACTAGCAAGAGTGCAGGGATCAACATCACAAATCTACCATCACTATTTATTAGGCTTTATACTAAGGATAACTCATAATCACTACAATAATAACTCTACCAGATGTCACTGAACTTATCAAATATACATACGTAAATAAACATCAAATACAAACATAACAAATCTACCATCACTATTTATAAATAAAAAATATACATCAAATATAAACATATTACGTATACAAAACTATATATACAAAAGTATAGATATATAGTAAATATATATTGTAAATATACCTAAAATATTTGCATAGAAAATTAGAAAATATACATAGGTAAATAAACATAGCAAAATATACATAACATATATATATATATATATATATATATATATATATATATATATATATATATATATATATATATATATATATATATATATACACATACACACACACACACACATTGCAAATATACATACAAATATATACTTAGCAAATATACATAACTATTTATAATTAGCAAATGTACATTTTATATATATATATATATATATATATATATATATATATATATATATATATATATATATATTAGATACATACACTACAAATATACCTAAAATATATACATAGCAAATATACATAAAATATATGCATAGCAAATATACATACAAATATATACTCTTCAAATATGCATTATGTATAGAAAATATACATAAAATATATACGTAACAAATGTACATAAATATATAAAAAAATATATACGAGTGTTCCTTAAAACGTTTCCACACTTTTTTAAACTAAGTTATATATCTTAAAGTGTGGAAACTTTTTGAAGACCCCTAGTACATAAAGCATATATATATATATATATAGCAAACCTACATAAAATATATACATAGCAAATATACATAGAAATATGTGGATAGTAAATATACGTAAAATATATGCACATTTTTGTAAATATTTTATTCTATCTTTTCATGTGACAACACTGAAGAAATTACACTTTGCTACAATGTAATGTAGTGAGTGCACAGCTTGTATAACAGTGTAAATTTGCTGTCCCCTTAAATAACTCAACACACAGCCATTAATGTCTAAACCGCTGGCAACAAAAGTGAGTGGTGTTATCGCACTCACTCTCTCATACTGGTCACTGGAAGTTCAACATGGCACCTCATGGCAAAGAACTCTGAGGATCTGAAAAAAAGAATTATTGCTCTACATGAAGATGGCCTAGGGTATAAGAAGATTGCCAGGACCCTGAAACTGAGCTGCAGCATGGTGGGCAAGACCATGCAGCAGTTTAACAGGACAGGTTCCACTCAGAAGAGGCCTCGCCATGGTTCGACCAAAGAAGTTGAGTGCACGTGCTCAGCGTCATATCCAGAGGTTGTCTTTGGGAAATAGACGTATGAGTGCTGCCAGCATTGCTGCAGAGGTTGAAGGGGTGGGGGGTCAGCCTGTCAGTGCTCAGACTATATGCCAAACACTGCATCCAATTGGTTTGCATGGCTGTTGTCCCGGAAGGAAGCCTCTTGTAAAGATGATGCACAAGAAAGGGCACAGTTTGCTGAAGACAAGCAGACTAAAGACATGGATTACTGGAACCATGTCCTGTGGTCTGATGAGACCAAGATAAACTTATTTGGTTCAGATGGTGTGAAGCGTGTGTGGCAGCAACCAGGTGAGGAGTCCAAAGACAAGTGTGTGTTGCCTACAGTCAAGCATGGTGGTGGGAGTGTTATGGTCTGGGGCTGCATGAGTGCTGCCGGCACTGGGGAGCTTCATTGAGGGAACCATGAATATATGAAAATAATGATGGCCACACAAAATATTGACACTTTGGGCCCAATTTGGACATTTTCACTTAGGGGTGTACTCACTTTTGTTACCAGTGGTTTAAACATTAATGGCTGTGTGTTGAGTTATTATGAGGGAACAGCAAATTTACACTGTTATACAAGCTGTTTTACACTCACTACTTTACATTGTAGCAAAGTGTAATTTCTTCAGTGTTGTCACATGAAAAGATATAATAAAATATTAGGGATGTACTCACTTTTGTGAGATACTGTACAATATATATATATATATATATATATATATATATATATATATATATATATATATATATATATATATATATATATATATTAATATATATTATATATATATATATATATATAGCACATATACATAATACATACATGACCAATATATGTAAAATCTATACATATCATATATACAGTGAAGATACATGAAATCTATACATACATAAAATATATACATAGCAAATATACATTTAAATACTTACATAGCAAATAGACAGAAAACATATACATAGAAAATATACATAACAATATATACATACTGTAGCAAATATACATACATGTTATTTTTTCCTAATCCTTGTTATTATTTTATACTAAGAAATAACTAATGATTGTTAGAAAATTGCTACCAACTATGTCCAGAGGATGCTATTAAAATTAAGTAAGAATCTGTAAATATATATACTGTATATATAGCGGGAACAGAGGGGCGCCAGACTAAGTGCAGCATTAAAAACAAAGATTTATTTGAAGGGCAAGACAATTAGCAACTCACAAGATGGTAGATCAAACGGGCATGATATCATATATGAAACGTCGGTCCTAAAGCTTCTTCGGATCGCCTGGGTACCGTGGCTGCCTCGCATGCAGGCTGTGTCACCTGTATGACCTGGATGGAAGCAGGATGCGGCCACCAAGTGCTTGCCTACAAACTTTTATGGACTTCCTTCGTGGACTGGAATAGCATTGTGTTTTAATCATGCTTTTATGTCCCATCCATTTGGAGTTTTATATTGTCCGATTCTATTACTACGATGTTGTACTTGCTTGTTAACATCCCTCTAGCGCCACTATACATCCTTTAATGTATATATATATATATATATATATATATATATATATATATATATATATATATATATATATACATAGCAACAATGCATAACTATATTGCTTTTATGTAAAACTAAGGAATAACTAATGATCACTGAAAAAAGGATACCAAAAAAGACAAACTGAAGTTAAAGAGGAACTAAACTCTCAATTGTAACCCTTATGCTGCTAGCATTAGTAAATAGATAGGAAGGTGTACCATATTTACTTGTTTTAAACTTTTTTTTTTTACAATTCTTCAGTTGTTTCCTTTTCCTGGCCTAGGCCAAAATGATGTCATACATCCCAGGAGTCTTAATGGCATTTATTTTTCTTTCATCTGGAGGAGGGGGATGAATTGCTTTCTCATCTAAGAAGTTGAACACCCTACTGCCTGCAGGTTTGAGCTAAGGGTAGATGGATTGCAGGAAGTAAATGCTACATGAATCATTTGCCCTTACTCAAAATGGTCACAAATAGAAATGTTAGGGGAGTGTTTTTCAAAGTGACGTCTCAACTTAATAGAGCATGGAAACATGGGTGGATGGGTGAGGTTGCTTTGAATACTTAATATGAATTAAATAGTGTTTTCAGTTTGTGGTGCTCAGATACATAAATAGCAAATAGGCAATTATAAATAAAAATAGAAAATACACATACGGGGAGGTTGATTTACTAAAGGCAATATACTGTGCACTGCAAGTGCCTTTGCTCTAGAAGCTCTGAAATAAGGGGGCTAGTTTCTATCATCCAATCATGTACATGTGAAAATGCTCTTTTTTATTTTCCTTGCGTGTGATTGGGTATTCTTTGCAAAGTGAAGCTTTACCTCATTTACTAAGCTCTGGAGCAAGTGCACTAGCAGTGCATAGTATATTTGCCTTTAGTCGATCAACTCTATTAAGTTATTTGTTCTGTTTCAAACGCCACTTTATGAATTAATATACATCCTTGGACCTACTCTGTCTTGATATTATGGTCACCTGCTGACTTGGCACCATCCACAGGTAGCTTAATGTGATTCTAAAGGTTCCTTTTTTTTCTTTTCTTTTTTTGTTTTTCTAATAACAAACATGTAATACTTACCTGCTCTATGTAATGGTTTTGCATAGAGCAGCCCCGATCCTCTTCTTTCTTGGGGCCCCTGCTGGTGCTCCTGGCTCCTCTCCCTTGACCAGTGCCCCTAATAGTAAGCCATTTGCTATGAGGGCACTGGTGCTTGCCCGCTACCAAACCCCACTCTATGCGTCCAAAAGACACATAGGGCTGCAGCTTGGCCCTGCCCCTGCTCTCTTCTCATTGGCTCACTGGCTGTGATCGCTGGCTACCACTGCTGTGTCTCAACCAATGAGGAGAGAGAGGCCCGGGACAGATGAGGCTCCCATGCACATTGCTGGATTGAGAGGGGGCTCAGGTGAGTATAAAGAAGGGGCTGTGGGAGGAGCAGCACACAGAAGGTGCATGCATGAAGGTAAAAAAAAAACGTCAGCCCTTACAACCACTTTAACTCTTCAAAAAGACACAAAAATTGAATCCAACACAATTTTACTTCAGATAGTTGCAGTGCAAAGGATGTTTTTCCAGTCTTACGAAGTGCAATAAAAAAATGACTTTCTTGAGCCGTCTCTTACAATAGCTAACATTGACTCAGGGAAAAGGAATAAGTGGGGAGGGTCTAGCTAGGACTAAACTAACTAGCACTGAGCAGGGGAGAGGGACATAGGGATAAACCAAAATCACATAATTTAACAAGTTGTAGTGGCCAGAAACTTGCACTAGATGTCAGCATACTACAGAAAAATGCACTTCATGCAGTTCATTTTTTTTCTAATACTAATTATCTTTTAAACTAAGTAATAACTAATGATCACTAGAAAAGTGATGCCAAATAGTTCTACAAGATGTAATTGAAGTTTGCAAATATATGTAAATGTAAACACATAGCAAATAAGCAATTATAAATTAAAATACATTCATAACAAATACGCATACTGTACATTTTGTTTTTGTTTTTCTAATATATATTATGTTTCATACTAAGGAATGACTAACGATTGCTGGAAAATTGATGTCAAATAGGTCTACAAGATATTATTGAAGTTAAGCAAATATATGTATTTGTAAACATAACTCATATATTGCAGGTAAAAATTACATAGCATGTTATTACAAGTGTTCTTACAAGTTCAAGTAAAACACTAGGAATATCAAAAAGAAATAACATACTAAAAGATATAATAACAAATATAACAAATATAATAACAAAACTAACTTTTTGCTGTAATATTTAGCTTCAATCAAGAGATTCCCCTAAAGTACTTTTTTTCTGCCATTAGATGTTCTCAGTCTGTTGACCAGCATCCTTCAACTCATTTCTTCTGAGCCCAGGTTGTACTGGACCTGCCCCAGGCTGTGATTAGGCAATGATAGGAGAAGCAGCACAGCAAGGAGCTCATCTCTCTGCTTTTATTTATTTTCATTTATTTATTTCAGGTTCAGAAGATTTACCCCCTTCATGACTAGGCCATTTTTGCTTTACGGCACTGCGTTAATTTAACTGACAATTGCGCAGGCATGCAATGCTTTACATAAATGAAATGTACTAAAAAGGGGAGTTTTGGTACTTTAAATGAGAAGTATGGGGCCATACGCCTCCATCCCTGTATCTACACTGAGCAAAATTATAAACACAACACTTTTGTGTTTGCCCCTATTTATCATGAGCTGGACTTAAAGATCTACTACTTTTTCTATGTACACAAAAGGCCTGTTTCTCTCAAATATTGTTCACAAATCTGTCTAAGGCCCCTTTCACACTTATACGACTTGTCCCACGATTTTGTACTGCAAAATCGTATGACAAGCCATTCTCCATGATTTTCAATGACTACCATTCATATTGGCACGACTTTAAGTCGTGCCGACTTCAAAGTAGTCCCTGCACTACTTTGGTCCAACTTTCATACGATTTGTACTCCATAGACCTCAATGCTAAACCCTCAAGTAGCATGCAAATCGTACCTGAATAATATAGACAGGATTTCAGCACTACTTTGTAAGCACAAGCTGGGAATGGTTAATGCCAAAGTTGTGGCAAAGTCATACAAAGTAGTACTGCTCCCAAATCGCAGCAAAATCACGGTAAAATCGTGGCAAAATAGCGGCCGTGAAATCGCGATAAAAACGTGCGACTTTAAAGTCGTATAAGTGTGAAAGGGGCCTAAATCTGTGTTAGTGAGCACTTCTCCTTTGCTGAGATAATCCATCCACCTCATAGGTGTGGCATATCAACATGCTGATTAGAAAGTATGATTATTGCACAGGTGTGCCTCAGGCTGGCCACAATAAAAGGCCATTCTAAAATGTGCAGTTCTACTGTATTGGGGGGGTCCGGGGGTCCAAAAACCAGTCAGTATCTGGTGTGACCACCATTTCCCCCAATGTAGTGCAGCACATCTCCTTTGCATAGAGTTGATCAGGTTGTTGATTGTGACCTGTGGAATGTTGGTCCATTCCTCTTCAATGGCTGTGTAAAGTTGCTGGATATTGGCAGGAACTGGACCACGCTGTTATATACGCCGATCCAGAGCATCCCAAACATGCTTAATGGTGACATGTCCGGTGAGTATGCTGGCCATGCAAGAACTGGGATGTTTGCCATCTACCTTGTACAGTGAAAACCGGGATTCATCCATGAAGAGAACACCTCTCCAAAGTGCCAGACACCATCGAATGTGAGCATTTGCCCACTCAAGTCGGTTATAACGATGAACTGCAGTCAGGTCGAGACCCCGATGAGGATGATGAGCATGCACATGAGCTTCCCTGAGATGGTTTCTGACAGCTTGTGCAGAAACTCTTTGGTTATGCAAACCAATTGTTGCAGCAGCTGTCTGGGTGGCTGGTCTCGGATGATCTTGGAGGTGAAGATGCTGGATGTGGAGGTCCTGGGCTGGTGTGGTTACACGTGGTCTGCGGTTGTGAGACCGGTTGGATGTACTACCAAATTCTCTGAAACAACTTTGGAGACGACTTATGGATGAGAAATTAACATTCAATTGAAAGGCAAAAGCTCTGGTGGACATTCCTGCAGTCAGCATGCCAATTTCATGCCCTCTTATAACTTGTGACATCTGTAGCATTGTGCTGTGTGATAAAACTGCACATTTTAGTGTGGCCTTTTATTGTTGCCAGCCTAAGGTACACCTGTGTAATAATCATGGTGTCTAATTAGCATCTTGATATATCACACCTGTGAGGTGGATGGATTATCTCGGCAAAGGAGAAGTGCTCACTAACACAGATTTAGACAGATTTGTGAACAATATTTGAGAGAAATAGGCCTTTTGTGTACACAAAAAAAGTCATAGATCATTAAGTTCAGCTCATGATAGATAGGGGCAAACACAAAAGTGTTGTGTTTATAATTTTGCTCAGTGTATATATAAGAAGAGGTGGATTGAGACTTTGGGGTTTATTTACTAAAGGCAACTCCACTTTGCACTACAGGTGCACTTTAAGTGCAGTCGCTGTAGATCTGAGGGGGACGTGCAAGGTAAATAAAAAACAGCATTTTTGCTTGCACATGATTGGATGATAAAATCAGTAATTCCCCTCATTTCAGAGCTGCACTTGTAGTGCAAAGTGGATTTGCCTTTAGTAAATCAACCCCTTTGAATGAGGCATGGCTAGCAAATTAGTCAATGTTTGAGAAGCATATATTTATTCTCTTAGAACAATGAGTAACGTGACATATAGCAGGAGGTGCATACTGTACATGGGATTGTAAACACATCAATAACATGTTGCAAACCATATATACATGAAGAACATAGCACATTGCATTGAGTGGCGTATAAAACTGTCCTCCCAATCATGAAATCACTTCAAAAGCAGGATGATGTAGTATGAGCTGAATGAAAAAAAGGACATGTTGAACCGTCTATAAAAACATGATGCATCTATATGAGACTGACGTGTTTCGTGGATGCGTTTCATCCACTTCTTCAGGGGTGGATGCATCAGTAATATGTCAGCTGGATGTAGAGCATGTGAAACTGAAGAACGAGGGCTGTTAAAAATGTCTGTCCCATGAGCTGTGGTAACAGGGGCCCGTAGGAGGACAGAGAGCACATGTATAAAACTTAAAGGAAAAAGTATCCAAGTGACAATAAGTATGGGCTCCAATTCTTGTAGTGCTGCAGAGAGCCATATTCCAAACGTCAATAGTGCAATGTGCACAGGGTGTACTACCATAAAAAAGACTGACGGCTTTGAAAAAAAGCTATGGGGTTGATTTACTAAAGGCCAATAGACTGTGCACCTTGGAAAGTGCAATTGCACTCGGCAAGTGCAGTTGCTCCAGAGCTTAGTAAATGAGGTAAAGCTTCACTGTAAAGAATCACATGCAAGGAAAATAAAAAAAACAGCATTTTTGCTTGCACATGATTGGTTGATGAAAGTCAGCAGAGCTTCTGCTCATTTACTAAACTCTGGAGCAACTACTCTTGCCGTGTGCAACTGCACTTTCCAAAGTGCACAGTCATTTTGCCTTTAGTAAATCAACCCCTATGTGTTTTACTTTCTGCTATAAAACATAGCCAATTAAAAAAAAAATAGAAAATGATATTTCTTCATAAATTTAGGCCAATATGTATTCTGCTACATATTTGTGGTAAAAAAAAAAAAAAATTCCCATAAGCACATATTGATTGGTTTGCGCAAAAGTTATAGCTACAAACTATGGTGTATATACTGAAACTTTTATTTATTTTTAGATTTTTTTATGCTGGTAATGGTGCGATCAGCGACATATAGCAGCGTTGTGTTATTGTAGCTGATAAATTGGCACTAACTGGCAGTTTTGACACTTCATGGGAACCAGTGACACTAATACAGTGATCAGTGCTAATACATATACACTGACGCTGTACTAATGACACCGGCTGGGAAGGGGTTAAACATCTATCATGTTTAAAGGGTTAAATTTGTGCCTAACCAGTGTTTTTGTGTTTACTGTAAGATGCTTTCACTAAAGGGTGTGCTGGTTTTTATTCGCTGCTTTGCAGGGAAACAAAATCCAGCGCATCCCTGCTGACAGGGCAGAGCTCTGCCTTGTTTACATAGACAGAGCTCTGTCCTGTCTTCCTGCTCGCAATCAGCGTGTGCTGGCAGATATCCATTCACCAGCACCGGCTGACCTGCTTGTGATGTGACTAGTCAAAGCACAAGCGGCACACAGGCGGTGTATGTCCCCTACTAGGAAGAGCAGAATCTCGTATATATACGTGATTCTGCCTAGCCGGTCCACACTGTAGCAGTAAAGCTACAGTGCATGGTCAGGAAGTGGTTAAATAGCATTGCTGATTTATGCAGAGTTTTACATATTGTACATTAGCACCAGTCCCTGCCCTCAAGGAGCTTACCATCAAAGATCCCTGTCTCACATACATATATACAGCATACTAGGGCCAATTTAGACAGGGCCAGTTATGTATAGACAAAACTTGTGTTTACTGATTTTAGATTGAATAGAGAAGGGTTAAAACCCTTGCCAGATTTTTTGCTAACTTCGTATCACTAGGGAAATGTCCCATCACTTGACATCACTTTCACATCACCCTGTCCCAGAGGTGCAACAGGACGTTAGAGGAATTCTCCCAAAGTGAGGGCAATTTCTCTGTTAGACAATTGTCACTGGATCAAATGTCCCCACTAAGGATGGGTTCGCAACCTTTCATGTGTATTTTTATGCATTTTTGGGCACATCTAATGCACTTGGATGTGCGTTTCCATGCCTTCTGTACTATTTGGTTGGGTTCTGTCAGCCAGTAATATCTTTAGTGAAGTCGAGGTTCCTATAGGAGGGACTTATTACCATGTACTGGAAATGCATCAAAATACACTTTACATGCATGTTTGTGTGCTGTCTTTGCAATAAAAGGGGTCTACAATGCACAATAACATACTAGGAAACGGACCTGCACTTTTTGGCCAAAGCACATCATGGTAGGACAAAGTTGTGAGTGTGAAGGGGGTCCTAGGCTGAACACATAAAGTGATTAATTAAAGGAAAAAGTTGCTGAGCTGCTTTTTGCCACTCAATATATAAACAAAATTTAGCATATGAGGTGTGTCTAAAAAATTTGGTGAATGGTCCGATATGTCAATGGCAACATGGGCCAGGTGTGTGCCTGCACATCACTATCTAGAGATACGTTGAGCACCACCTAGCGTGGAGTACACGTGACCATCATGGTAAACCCACTGCGGGCAGTCAAATGTAGTGAGTGTGAGAGATAGGGTCACAGTGCAATGGAGCAATCAATGAACATCAAGTTCTGCTAAAAATTGGGGAAAACTGCAATGGAGCATGAAACACCATTGCAAGTGTACAGGACGTAAGACGTGTGCAGAAAATGTGTTTATGACTGGTTCAAATTCTTTCGCAACGAGAATGGAAACGACAGAGGATGAGCCATGTTCAGGTCGGCCGTCGACAAGCAGAATCCCAGACATGATCAATCGAGTGCCACAAATGCTGGCACGAGATCAGTGATTGACTCTATGATTGATGGCAGAGGAATTCGGCATTAGCAAGGACATGGTGAACACCATCGTCCGTGAAGATTTGGGTAAGCTGAAGACCCCAGTTTGTGCCGCAGAAGCTGACAGAGGAACAGAAAGTGAAACGGATGGAAACCTCTGGAGATTTCATTACCATGTGTGTGACCAGTATGTTGCTGCATGATAACCTACCTGCGCACTGTGCAATCAGTGTGTGCCAATTCCTGGCTCAGTACAGCATACCTGTTTTCGATCAACCACCGTACTCCCCTGACCTGGCACCTGCGGACTTCTTCCTGTTTCCTTGCCTGTTTCCTTGCCTGAAGAGTGTCATGAAAGGTGCATGTTTCGCGAATGTGGTGGCAATCCAAGAATGTGTGACAGCTGTTCTGCAATTGATTCCTAAAGAGGCCTTTGCTGACAGTTTGGAGAAGCTTTATGAACGTTGCCAAAATGTTGTGTGTTGTGAAGGATGGCAATTATTTTATAGGCCATTGAAGATAATTTGTTTGTATCTTCTGTTTTGTTTGTTTTCTGATTTCATTCACCAAAAATTTTAGACATACCTCGTAAGACCTTAGACAAATCTAATTCAATAAAACAAAGTAGATCCAAACAATGTGACAAATAATGCAAAATATGTCAAATGAATATGAGCGATAGAAGTAGCCTCTATAATCAATAATAAAAAGTAAAAATTAATAAATAGAAACCTGTACCATCATCCAAAACTTAGAAAAAGAAGGATCAGGAGCTTGGTCCCCAACCAAGCCTCCCCAAAGGGATTGGGTGATTGGACTATCTCGGTATGGTGAGGCAAATAAATTCAAATGTGTAAACAGATGTATAAAAGTACTTCAAAAGTTTATTAATACAGAAATAATCAGTTACAGGTTAAAAGCATGGTAACAATCCATGTATATCACTAAAACAATGATCCCCAGACAGAGAAGATCACAATTGGATAGTTGATCACGGATAAAATCTCAACTAGTTTTGCTGACTATTACCGCTTCATCAGGAGGGTATCTGTAATTTGATTGGCAGATGATCAAGAACAGTATAATTTTACCAAAAACATAAACAGTAGCAAAACTGAATGCAACATGTCAATTAGAAGAGATATTGTATGTAAAGGGGAGAGGAGCGAGGCTGCTTACCCACATCCTGGCAGGCACGGGGTACAAGGCGTCACCATCTAGGGGGGTCCTCCGCAGCGACTAGGGGGGACTAATAGAGCAATGAACTGGAGTCTGAATAAATAGAATAGAGCAAATGTAATGGGTGCACGTTGTACTTTCAAAGACCATGAAATGGAGAATTGTGAGTGAGGTGATGAAGTGAGATGAGGGACTACAAGTCAAGGGATGTGACTGTGATAGTTGAGTCAAAACAGTGGGGTGAACAATGGTGAGTGAACTGGCAAGGTGAAATAATAAAAATTGAAATTGAAAAATTATTAAAAACTGTTAAAATGATTTTAGTTAAAATCTAAAAGTCAAGGGGGTGTGTGAGTTGGAAATGGGGCCACTGACAAACAAGGAATAGAGCGGGGCTAGGAAAGAAGAAAAGGAAGGAGAGGAATGGTGGGGGGGGGGTGAAAAAGGGAAGAGGGGGGGGTTGGGGGTGAAACAAGGAAAGAATCAGAAAGGGGAGGGGGAAGAGGAGGGGGGGAGGGAAAAAATGAGAAAAAGGGAAGGGCGGGGGAAGCAGGAAAGGAAGGGGAATGAAGGAAAGCAGCGGAGGGAGGGGAGAAAAGGGAAGGTGAAAGGAAAATGGAAAACGAATATAAATCAATTACAAATAAATCAATAAGGTATAATGTGTAAGTAATCATCCTCAGTAGCAAGGTTTCTTCAGTGCTCTTAAAGTCTCACGCCTCTTAAACGGATACAATTGCTTCTGAATATAACCACACGTGCCACCTCTGTGCTCGCTGAACTCTCACCTTCAGGTTTATAATATGCGCAAAATGACAATCATCCATCCATCCACACAGGATTATTATGTGGTATGCAGGTCTTCTGTCCACTAGGGATCCTCCAGTTGTAGCTTCAGATACCCTTAGTATTAGTGGTTCTGGCCCCTTTAAGAATCAGGATTACTCATGTAAAGGTGTTCATGTTAGGAAGAAAGGTATAGAAGGCCTCCCATGGTGCAGTATAGATTATGACACTGATTTTATTCAAATAAAAGTTACACTTACAAGATAAAAATTGTTAAAACGCCACAATAAAATTAGAGACTGGGATAAAACACCCACCTACCTCTCTTCCGGTCTGCCGCTGCCTCCGTTACGCCCTACGTGTTAAGTCACCATCACATGACTTTATCAGGGACTTGTTCACATCAGGGTGATTACTTGTCTTGTGACTAAATGTTCATGCCATTTCATGCATGCTTACACAACACAATTTTTAGTAAGTGACTTTTTCGAGTTCATCTTTACCCACTTGCTGAAAAGTATACTGTATATCTGTGGTTTATTTAAAATGCTTGGATCAAAAAGAGGGGGGTTGTTGTCACTAGCAATATAATTATTTTATTATTGTAGTGCATAATAAATCAAGGTAAATCCTGTCTTTTGCAATTGTCCTTTGACAATGTGAGGGATCATTACTATAAATAACTAGAGCCGCCATTCTTAAAGTAGAACTAAATTCCGCAAAATACCTTCATCCTCCAGCGAAGCAACGGTTACATCCCTCGCCGGCCACTGTCATCTTCTTCCCAACAATGCGTTGTGCTTAAGTGAAAAAAATAAATACATTGAAAAAATTATGAACAAAGTGCAAAGCCAGTTCATGGGGTTGATTTACTAAAGGCAAAAAGACTGTGCACTTTGGAAAGTGCAGTTGCACAAGGCAAGAGCAGTTTCTCCAGAGTTTAGTAAATGAATGGAAGCTCTGCTGACTTTCATCAACCAATCATGTGCAAGCAAAAATGCATTTTTTTTTACTTTCCTTGCATGTGATTGGGTATTCTTTGCAAAGTGAAGCTTTACCTCATTTACTAAGCTCTGGAACAACTGCACTTGCAGAGTGCAATTGCACTTTCCAAGGTGCCCAGTCTATTGGCCTTTAGTATATCAACCCCCATGTGTCTTCAATAAGGCACCAATGTAATGTCTCAGTATTATATACTGTATGTGCAAAAGTTCTAGTTCACTTAATTCCTCCACCTTTTTGAGTCGACCACCACCATAAGTATGGATGTACTCTTACCAGAGATTGTTGACCACCTATTGCGGGGGGTCAAAAGGAGGCTCATATATCTCATATGCTCCATCCCTGGTCACTCCTCAGCATACAAGGGACGAGAGAAGTCATCCAGATACCACTGGGAAACAATACTCCTCCAGTCTCAGATCGTGGTGTCCGGTGCAATGTATCAGCAAAGAGATAACGCCAAATAGTATAAAATCTTTAAAATAGACTCTTTTCAAGTAATGCACTGACATGTCATTACATTAAAAGTTTAGCCAGAACAATCATAGGCTCGATCCAAATGCAATAACAGGAAACAATGCCTTAGCCCGACCAGTTTTGTCGCAAAGGAACTTCTTCTATGGCGTTAAGGGAGAACTAGAACTTTTGTACATATATAATACTGTGGAGGCATTACATTGGTGCCGTATTGAAAACACATGGACTGGCTTTGCACTTTATCTATTTCATTTTAAAGCTGTGTGCTCACATTCTGTATTCAGCAAAGTACCATTTTCTTTATTTCATATCTTTCTTTTTTTAGTTACCTGCAGTTTGAGAATTTAGTAGACATATAATATTGGAGATTTAGTAGATGTGTAATACTGGAGATTTGGTGGAGTGTCTAGGATAAAGTTATACTTTAAACCCCTTGTTCACACCGGTGCGACTTGTCATGCGATTTGATACTTCAGAATCGCATGACAAGTCACACCCTATTTGTGCCTATGGAACTATTCAGATCGGTACGACTCCAACTTGCACCAATTTGAAAAAGGTTCTTGCACTATTTTTGGCGATTTCATGTGTGACTTGCATTGACATCTGTGTATGAAATGGCACAGATGTCGGCAAGCCGCACATGAAATCACACTGACTGGCAGCTTTGAAATTATGCTGAAGTATCGTGATTTCAAAGTCCCATTTAGTGAGAATGGGGTCTAATTCTCTATAATCTTTCCATGATGATAAATGTATCAACACAAAAAGTAGCAGTCACTTCCAGCGCTCAGAGGTCCTCCACAGCTGGTTAGACCTATAAGACAACAAATCTGAAACATTTGAAGGATGCAGCCCTCCTCAGATTGGGGAATCCAATGTGACATTACAAAAGAACAGACAGGAAGGCGCAAGCATCTAGTGCGTTAGCACAAATTTATTGAGTGATGAGACACTAGTAAAAATGGATACTCACAAAACTAAAACCTGTAAGAGAGTGTGAACCACAAGATGCCATACAGTGCAGGATACGCGTGCTCCAGCAACAACCCGCTAGGCTGGTAAGCTGATGCATTTTGGGGGTGTGGCCCCAAGGTTCACGTCCCTGAATGTATGGTGTGTGAGTTCGGGGAAATGCACCCACACTCACACAGAGATCACAACTCTGGAGGAATGAGAACAGGAGGCACAGCAGACAGTAGCATTGTCAGTCGGGGGGGGCACTGTTAAATGTAATGTAAGAAATTGAAGTCAAATGCGAGCTCACTCGTTTAATCAGTTACAGCAAACTGTTTTTTTTTTCCTTTTGGCCTGTAAGGTTTTACATGAATAAATAAAAGCTGATCATCACCACTGCTTGAGAGCTTGAGCTTGTATCACCAGATGAGAATAAAAGAAAGAAAGCATAAAGAAGGAAACTAATGCAGCCATCACATCTAATAATTGGTAAGCTGCAAAATACTAAATGTTTGCGTATGAGTTTAATAATGCTTTAAGGGTATTAATAGAAGTGATAAAAAAATGTTGATGTTAATACACCATTGAACTTTACCTCCTGGAGGAAAAACACTTCCTGGCTGTACACAAAAAAATATATATTGTGATCTGAAGCACCAAAAGAGACATGCCTCCATACCTAAATATATATACAAGAGAAAATATATTGGTCATGGGACTTTATATATGGCAAAGCACTTCTAAGGTAATACATAGGGTACACATGATTTAAAATTTATTCAAAATAATTGTAATTAAACATTCCGTGATCGTAAAAGTACATGATGACAAATTTCAGTTATAATGTATAGACACATTAAAAATAGCTGACATATAAGAAATTCATATAATAACAAAATAAATTCATATAGTCCTGGTACATGATGATATTTACATATAGAGATACATGATTGACATAAAATGTAGCAAACAAAATTTCTCGATATCCTAAAACTCTATGCGTTTCATGGATCCCTGTCTACTTCATCAGGAGTTGATGCAAGAAAGGTATCTATAAAGGTAGGTAAATATAAAAGTATGAGAATCTCATGTAGGAAGAAGATGGTAATTAGCGCCCCAAAAGGAGAGGGGGGTTATTTTAGGCAGATAGCCTTAATACTTAGCTCAAAAAATGAACCCAGCAGCTAAATGAGCTAAGGGCGCCAGAAAATGTCTATCCCGGGGGCTGTGGTGGGATGATCCACACAGGCCAAAGGGGCAGCTGGAGGGCAGGCCAGGCTTCCAAATAATGCAAATCCATAGGGTGTAAAGAATAATATTGGCACATCTAGCCAACTCTGATCTATAAAAAATATATATTTTAAGTGTATAAGATATGTGAACATTGAAAATATCAATGTTAATGTCTAAGTGATGTGGCCAGCAGGAAAGAGAAAAAAAGATCCAAAATAATGAGAAAGAAAAGAAGGAAACACCGGAAAGCCCAATATAACAAGGGAAGAAAGGACAAGTGGGTCCATAGAAAAAACACTTCCCGGCTAATTTGTTTAGAGTTTTACACTGGCAAACTAACAAAATATGGACCTTTGGTGATTTATCGCATGGCAAACAGGCTGGAGGCTGAAGCACATCCCTATTTAAAACAAGGAAACAAGAAGGTTTTGTATAACAGATCCTAACAGAATGATGTCATTACTAATTTTTCAGGGTAATATCTGGGATTGCAAAGTTACAATGAAACAAGTACATGTTTTGTATAAGAGAGCCTAACAGACTGATGTTACTAACTAGTTTTACAAGGTAATATCTGGGTTTGCAAACGTGTTTGCCTTTACGCTCCAACGATGAAAATGTGAAAAAAATAGTATGTGTCTTTCCACGTGATATTTTCTTTCCTGTCCCCTCAAACAATAAAGGACCAATGAGGTTTTAAAAACTGAGGATAAAGCTTAGTACACACTATCAGTTTTTTTTCTGGCTCATGTTGGAGCCGCTGTACTAACAATCCGATGTTAGTAAAGCGATCTCCCCCGCTGAGCTATTGTGTTCTGACAGGGGGATGCCCCCCCCTGCCAGAACACTCCGGTCAGCGCCATTGGCTGAGAGCGCTGGTCAGAACCACTCCCTCAGGTGGCTGGCGGCGGCACTACTCCCCCCGCCCACTGTCTGCTGGTCGGTCCGGCACTTACCCCATCTAGGTGGCGGGCTGCGGGAGCGCCTCTGGTGTCCTCTGCTCCAGCATGACGCCTTTCGCCGTGCGCCTCCTCTCTCCTCCTTCTAGGTGCTAGGCATCCAATAGGATCACCTGACGTTTTGGCCAATTGGGAAACGGGTCTCACGACCCGCTTCCTGATTGGTGGGGAGGAGATTTAGTGTGAAAATAGCGAATATTCATTCACTATTGTCACACAACTAAGTGGGCTCGGGGCCCTGCACCCCAAGCCCACCCTCTTTTGAAGCCTATTAAAGCCTCTGGCTTTAATCACGTGCTTCAAAAAAACACACACCCCCCTGTTGGAATCCATAGTTCGGCGCCCTGTATGTAGATCAGGGGCCCGGAAGCATGGATGGGGGGGCGCGTTCATGCGTCCCCAATGGACGGGCCGCCACTGGTGTGTACTAGGCTTTACTATATTTTTTTTTATATTTATGTTTTTCTTAGTGCTGCAAATTTGTATTATATCATATCTGGCTATGCAATCTGGTTGGTGGTGGTTTTATTGCAAATGGTTTGACAGCTACACAGTTTTGCATTGATATATCCATGTATTTCAACTGTGTATTTATTTGTTTGCCTTTAAATCTGAACTCCGGGCACAAAAAGATGAATTTAAATATATTCCTCAATAGCCACAAAGGATATACAGTATCTCACAAAAGTGAGTACACCCTTTTTACACATTTTTGTAAATATTTTATTATATCTTTTCATGTGACAACACTGAAGAAATTACACTTTGCTACAATGTAAAGTAGTGAGTGTACAGCTTGTATAACAGTGTAAATTTGCTGTCCCCTGAAAATAACTCAACACACAGCCATTAATGTCTAAACCGCTGGCAACAAAAGTGAGTACACCCCTAAGTGAAAATGTCCAAATTTCGCCCAAAATTGTATATAAATATATCGCGGAATTGGGACTTTAAATGAAGCACAATTAAGTGCCTCCATCCCGGTAATGAATAAACATAAAGGGAGATTGGGACTTTAGATGAAGCGATTGGATAGTGGAGGTAAATAACACCATGTTTAATTTTCACCATGGAATATTTATTTGTCAACAAAGATATACAGACAATAAATAAAAAATAAAAAGTACCAGTTTATATACATATAGGAAGCGTGTACATGGCATGAGTATGGTAAAAAAGTACACATAGAGCAGCACATAATATTTGTGGTAGATTGAAGAGCATAGCGCAGTAATATTAATGACAACATGCCTGGTATCGATAGGTGCAACCACACAGTAAAAATGTATCCACTAGATGAAAAGAGTTATTATATTATATTAGAGCACATGAGTTGGTTCAGTCAGTATGATTCCGTGTAGAATGTAATTGGGGCATCAAAAAACAACAAAGCTCAACGCGTTTCGTGGATTCTTCTCCACTCATCAGGAGCTCATGCAGCCAAATTTCCTATGGAGTATATGTATAAATTAATGAATTATACTGTTGTTGTAAAAAGAGTAAAAAAATATATATATTAACCTTTAGTGTATATGAGTGATTAACCAACTACACTCACCATTTCAGACAGGGAATGCAAGGCGTCGTGGTGGGAGCACGGTGGGCCTTGAATACAGCCTCACCACGGGAGCTGAGGCGACATGATGCATGGATGCTACATCAGGTATAGTGAGGAATTGCATGATGTGGTATAAGTATCCACAAACAAAGATAAAGTGTGATCACCGGAACAAACATATCTGGGGACAAGATAATAAATATGTGTATAGTTATGATTGATAATATTGTGTGGATAATGACGTCAGCTTTGGCGTCATCACGCTGACATTCAGCGGTTAGATCTTTGGTGTCTCCATGGAGGGTTTTTCTCGCTGTTATTTGAGCATGTGATCAGCTCAGGTACGGCCCCTTCTCCACGCTTTCACTCACGTGGCGTTGGCGGCATGTATATATACCCCACACTTGGAGCCTAGCTGTGCACTCAGCTGGTCTTCGTTTGGGGTTAATGCACACCAGCATGATCCTTTACTGGTGGCGCTTGGATGCGACTCTCAGTTGAGACTTTTTTCTCTTCTTTTTTTCTTTGGTGACCTTTTTTTGTTTTGTTTAGTCTTTTGCCCCATGCTGCCCTTTCACATTCCCCTCGCTTTATTTCCCTCACTAATTTTCAAATTTTTTGGTCATATTCTTACTCAACCCCTGCACTTCCTATACAATCCCAACATTTTTAGGCATAAACTCTTCAATACTTTGGCACCATCTTTACTCATTTAATACTCTTTATGGAACTCACTGGGCTCATTATTAATTACCATTATCCACACAATATTATCAATCATAACTATACACATATTTATTATCTTGTCCCCAGATATGTTTGTTCCGGTGATCACATTTTATCTTTGTTTGTGGATACTTATACCACATCTTGCAATTCCTCACTATACCCGATGTCGCATCCATGCATCATGTCGCCTCAGCTCCCGTGGAGAGGCTGTATTCCTGGCCTACCGTGCGCCCACCATGACGCCTTGCATTCCCTGTCTGAACTGGTGAGTGTAGTTGGTTAATCATTCATACACACTAAAGGTTAATATATATATTTTTTTACTCTTTTTACAACAACAGTATGATTCATTAATTTATACATATACTCCATAGGAAATTTGGCTGTATCAGCTCCTGATGAGTGGAGAAGCATCCACGAAACACGTCGAGCTTTGTTGTTTTTTGATGCCCCAATTACATTCTGCACAGAATCATACTGACTGAACCAACTCATGTGCTCTAATATAATATAATAACTCTTTTCATCTAGTGGATACATTTTTACTGTGTGGTTGCACCTATCGATACCAGGTATGTTGTTGTTAATATTAATGCGCTATGCTCTTCAATCTACCACAAATATTATGTGCTGCTCTATGTGTACTTTTTTACCATGCTCATGCCATGTACACACTTCCTATATGTATATCAACTGGTACTTTTTATTTTTTATTTATTGTCTGTATATCTTTGTTGACAAATAAATATTCCATGGTGAAAATTAAACATGGTGTTATTTACCTCCACTATCCAATCGCTTCATCTAAAGTCCCAGTCTCCCTTTATGTTTAAATTTCGCCCAAATAGCCATTTTCCCTCCCCGGTGTCATGTGACTCGTTAGTGTTACAAGGTCTCAGGTGTGAATGGGGAGCATGTGCGTTAAATTTGGTCACTGGAAGTTCAAAATGGCACCTCATGGCAAATAACTTTCTGAGGATCTGAGAAAAAGATACATAAAGATGGCATAGGCTATAAGAAAATTGCCAAGACCCTGAAACTAAGCTGCAGCACGGTGGCCAAGACCATACAGCGGTTTAACAGGACAGGTTCCACTCAGAACAGGCCTTGCCATGGTCGACTAAAGAAGCTGAGTGCACGTGCTCAGCATCACATCCAGAGGTTGTATTTGGGAAATAGACGTATGAGTGCTGCCAGCATTGCTGCAGAGGTTGAAGGGGTGGAGGGTCAGCCTGTCAGTGCTCAGACCATACGCCGTACACTGCATCAAATTGGTCTGCATGACTGTTGTGCCAGAAGGAAGCCTCTTCTAAAGATGATGCACAAGAAAGCCTGAAAACAGTTTGCTGAAGACAAGCAGACTAAGGACATGAATTACTAGAACCATGTCCTGTGGTCTGATGAGACCAAGATAAACTTATTTGGTTCAGATGGTGTCAAGCGTGTGTGGTGGCAACCAGGTGAGGAGTACAAAGACAAGTGTGTCTTACCTACATTGAAGCATGGTGGTGGGAGTGTCATGGTCTGGGGCTGCATGAGTGCTGCCGGCACTGGGGAGCTACAGTTCAACCATGAATGGCAACATGTACTGTGACATACTGAAGCAGAGCATGATCCACTCCCTTTGGAGACTGAGCCGCAGGGCAGTATTCCAACATGATAACGACTCCAAACACACCTCAAAGATGACCACTGCCTTGCTAAAGAAGCTGAGGGTAAAGGTGATGGACTGGCTAAGTATGCCTCCAGACCTAAACCCTATTGAGCATCTTCGGGGCATCCTCAAACGGAAGGTGGAGGAGTGCAAGGTCTCTAACATCCACCAGCTCCGTGATGTCATCATGGAGGAGTAGAAGAGGACTCCAGTGGCAACCTGTGAAGCTCTGGTGAACTCCATGCCCAAGAGGGTTAAGGCAGTGCTGGAAAATAATGGTGGCCATACAAAATATTGACAAACAGAGTATTGGTAACTGTAAGCGCAAACACACAAGTCCATATATAACAGGAGATATAAAGGGCTGAGCAACTTAGTCCATAGGGGACTGGTTGGAAGTTCAAGGGTTAAGTGGTAACCGGTAATGTAATGGTTAAAGTAGGCTGGTAGGCTAGGCGGCTGCTGTCCTCAGAGAGCTGGCTCTGTGATGGATGAGAGAGGGGTAGAGAAGGAAGCGCCACCTGAGTGTAGTATTAACAAATGATGTTTAATGACACCAGGTAAAAACACACTTACAGGATAAAAACATATAAAAGGCTCATTTGTATAGGTATGTGGTCCTCGGTGTTCCCTCTGATCCTGTGGTGGTGACGCTGCAGGGATGCTGGGCTGCAGAAGGTGGATTACCAGCCAGGAGCTCCTTCTGTGGCCATCAGGAAGAGACTAGGGGCCAGCATGGAGCGCACGTGGAGCGTGCATGACGTCACAGGTCGTCCGTCCGCTTCCGGGTTCGGTATCCAGGGGAGGGATCGTCCAGGGAGGAGGGCTAGCAGGGAGGTTGAGAGAAGGCTATGCGGTCGGAGCCACTGCTCCTTCAATAGGCCTCATAGGACCACATACCTATACAGATGAGCCTTTTATATGTTTTTATCCTGTAAGTGTGTTTTTACCTGGTGTCATTAAACATCATTTGTTAATACTACACTCAGGTGGCGCTTCCTTCTCTACCCCTCTCATACAAAATATTGACACTTTGGGTCCAATTTGGACATTTTCACTTAGGGGTGTACTCACTTTTGTTGCCATCGGTTTAGACATTAATGGCTGTGTGTTGAGTTATTTTGAGGGGGCAGCAAATTTACACTGTTATACAAGCTGTACACTCACTACTTTACATTGTAGCAAAGTGTCATTTCTTTAGTGTTGTTACATGAAAAGATATAATAAAATATTTACAAAAATGTGTGTTCTCACTTTTGTGAGATACTGTAAATCTACTTTGTTTTCACCAAATGCCCTTGCAAATCCAGATATTATCTTGTAAAACTAATAGTAACATCAACACTGTGGAGCTGTTGGCGGGAGTCAGCAGGCCCACCCACTACAGGCTGCCTGCAGAAAACTAGAAGAGAGGGCAGATACAAAAAGCACAAGTAGAGAAAGGATTAGTAGCCAGCCTTTGTTACAAGCAGCAATGACTGGTCTTTTTATAGGAAGCGCTTACACAAAAGCAAGGTTTTCCACCGGATTACTACACAGATGTGAAATAAATATACAAAGCACGCCAAGCTTCCAGTAAGAATACATACGCCTCTGTATTTAGACAATAGTTACTTTTCCATGAGTTCAGCTTGAAAAGCAGATGATTAGAAGCAGTAGTTTAATAGGATGTTTAGAGTTTAAAGACAGAATATTGTGAACCTTCTGTGTGGGGTTATGCTGGAAGCGGGCTTGTTTTATTTTCTATCTATAGAAGAATGATTATGATTATAATTCTCTCTTTTTTTGTTGCGTTCTTCTTCAAGCCGGTATCATAAAGACTCACGTTAAGTCATTATTTTATAACAGTGTGTCAGTGGCCTCTAGTGCAGCTGTTACCATGTACTCAATACCTTTAAGATGAGTATATTGTAACGTGTAAAAAAAAATAGATTTCTTCCCATTAGATTTTCAGTTATATGGTTACATACCTAGCAAGCTCAATTTAAATTCAGGTGCGTTTATCTTTATTTTCCCTGGCCTCACAAGTTGTGGAATAAAGATTGTAGTAAACATAGGGATCACCATAAACCAGAGTTAAAGTGACACTAAACAATAACCTTATTCTTCAAAAATAATTCATATGCATCCACTGCCCAATGGCTCTGTATTCTGTATTCGTCATGAAACTGTTTCTTACTTTTTTTTTTCTGCGTCCTTGTAACGTCCTCCATGAGCTCACGAATATTTCATTTTCCCCCTCACTTTCATTTGTTTGGAGCAAGCAGTGCATGTAATTGTGGTCATGTGCACTGCTCTGTGCACACTACAAAGCCCATAGTTCCTAGTCCATCTCGTAAGCGGGCAGGAGAGGGTGGCTATGTTCCTACATAGAATGGGACCATGGAGAACAAACCTGACCAAAGTTGGAACATAGAGATAAAAAAAAAGAATTTGGGGATTTGGAGGAGGCTGAGAGCAATAGAAGGTACTTTTTGAGTGATAAAACTGACCTCTGGGATAAGTAAATATTGTTTAAAAACCACTTCTGGACCGCCCACCGTCGTTATACGTCGGTACTTTGAAGAGGGCTATCGTTGTTATGGCTGCCATAACCCCGGTATCCTCTTCTTCAGCGGGCAGTCTGCTTCTAGATAAAAGTGGTTTGGGCTGTGGATTCACCGTGAGATCACTTTTATCAGTGGCGGGAGAGGGCCCCCCCTCCCTCCGTGCTCCAGTGCGATCAGATGTTGTCCCTTGCTAGGTATGGAGACAAATGAGGGGAAGATGGCCCCACCCGTCTTCATATCATTGCAGGGCAGAAGGGACGTGAAAATGTCAATTCCTCCCATAGCTCTTAAAGGGCCATTTTTTTTTTTTTAAATGACCATTTTTTTTTTTTTTTTTATTATTGCATTTTAGTGTAAATATGAGATCTGAGGTCTTTTTGACCCCAGATCTCATATTTAAGAGGTCCTGTTATGCTTTTTTCTATTACAAGGGATGTTTATATTCCTTGTAATAGGAATAAAAGTGACATTTTTTTTAAATAACAGTGTAAAAATAAAAAATAAATGGTAAAATATATTAGAAATTTTTTTTTTTTAAATGTGCCCCGTCCCGACGAGCTCGCGTGCAGAAGCTAACGTATATGTGTGTAGCGCCCACATATGAAAACGGTGTTCAAACCACACATGTGAGGTATCGCCGCAATCGGTAGAGTGAGAGCAATAATTCTAGCCCTAGACCTCCTCAGTAACACAAAACATGCAACCTGTAGAATTTTTTTTAAACATTGCCTATGGAGATTTTTAAGGGTAAAAGTTTGTCTCCATTCCACGAGTGGGCGCAATTTTGAAGAGTGACATGTTGGGTATCAATTTACTTGGCATAACATTATCTGACAATATAAAAAAAATTGGGCTAACTTTACTGTTGTCTTATTTTTTAAATCAAAAAGTGTATTTTTTCCAAAAAAAGTGCACTTGTAAGACCGCTGCGCAAATACGGTGTGACAGAAACTATTGCAATGACCGCCATTGTATTCTCTAGGGAGTTAGAAAAAAAAATTATAATGTTTCGGGGTTCTAAGTAATTTTCTAGCAAAAAAAGCTGTTTTTTAACTTGTAAACAACAGATTTCAGAAAGAGGACCAGTCCTTAAATGGTTAAATACGTGTAATAAATAAGTGTATTCTTACTTAAAGCGGAGTTCCGCCCCCCCCCCCCCCCCCCCGCCTCCCCACGAAAAGATTAAAATGTGGCACTGGAGTGTGGGAGGAAGCAGATAAGCAGAGCTCTCACTTTTGGGTGGAATCTTAAAGTGCTTAATCATAGCTCCCAACTGTCCCTGATTTTGAGGAACTGTCCCTGATTTCGAGGAACTGTCCCTGATTTCGAGGAACTGTCCCTGATTCGGAACAAAGTCCCTCTGTACTCTTTTCTTCTTATTTGTCCCTCATTTTGGTCTGATCTATATAGTTGTATATAAAATACACTACTTATCTTTCAAGAAGTGTTTCCCAGTGCTAAAACTAAATCTAATTTCTAAATTGCTGCATTTGTAAATTTTAAAAAACAGTATAAAGGAATAGTAGTGGTATAAAATGCACTTATAGGTTTAACTATTTGTTTTTTTTTTTTTATAATTATCCTTTAAAGGGGGCATGGCAGGGGGTGTTCCCTATGCCTACATACTTTTGCTAATAGGTGTCCCTCATTCCCATTTTTATAAAGTTGGTATGGCTTAGTGCAGTGGTCCCCAACCTTTTTGGCTCCAGGGACCGTTTCATGGCAGTTCGTTACATTACAGTTCCCAGTTTACAGTGCAGTCCCCTTTACATTATGTAACAGGGACTGCTCTGTAAAGGGGACACTGTAATGTAAAGGGGACTGCACTGTAAAGGGTGCACTGTAATGTAAAGAGGACTGCACTGTAAAGGGGTCACTGTGATATAAAGGGGACTGCACTGTAAAGGGGGGCTGTGATGTAAATTAGCACCGTGATATAAAAGGAACTGCACATTAAAGGGTGCACTGTAATGTAAAGAAGGGCTGTGATGTCAAGGGCTCACTGTGATACAAAGGGGGCTGCACTGTAAAGGGTGCACTCTAATGTAAAGGTGGCACTGTGATATAAAGGGGACTGCACTGTAAAGGGTGCACTGTAATGTTAAGGGGGACTGTGATATAAAGGGGGCGCTGTGATACAAAGGGGACTGCAATGTAAAGGGGTACTGTAACGTAAAGGGGGGCTGTGATGTAAAGGGGGCATTGTAATGTAAAGGGGGCACTGTGATATAAAAGGGACTACACTGTAAAGGGCCACTTTACATTACAGGGCCCCTGCAGTCTGTCCCCCTCTCCTTCTTTCATCTCTAACATCAATCGCCTACCCTGCTCAGGATACCTGCAGGGTATGGGCTGTTAATAGTCCATGTGTCGTCTCCTGGCTCCCAATTCCGATATACAGCTCCTCCCACCTCCTGCCCTGCTGATAGGATGACACTGTCAGCTGGGTGGGCAGAGGAGCCGGGAGAAGAAACACAGGCATGGCTGTGCAGGAGGGAATGAGCGGTGACCATGGTCTGCGACAGCCCTGTGCGGACCGCTGTCTCTGCTCATCTCCTGCTGTGCGGCCCTTTCAGCAACAGGCCACAGACTGGCACTGGTCCACAGCCCTGGGGTTGGGGACCCCTGGTTTAGTGTATTTCTTCCAGGTCTGTGCAGTAATCCAGCATGAAGCTTTGCCTCTGTGAAGGAGCTTCCTGTAATAAAGACCTCTCACTGCTGCTCTCCTCTTTTTGCAGGTTGCCTGGTCTTGTCTCCGCCCCCTCCTGGATTTTGTCTGCAGCCAGCCTCTAGTGGGTGAGGCCTGTTGGGTACCTTCCACTGTTCTGCTTTCTGCACAGACAATGTACAGCACAGTGATGATGCCACTGCTACTTTTACAAAGTAATATCTGGAGTGTTAAAGGTATTTGGTGCACACAAGGTAGATTTATATCCCTAATGGCTATTGAGGAATATACAGTACATGTATTCAAATTAAAGTTTTTGTGCCTGGAGTTCAGCTGTAGCCTCCCTGACGGTATTCCCGAGTGTGGCTCGGGGTTAAATTTCAGCACCATTAGCGGTAACCCAGAGCCACACTCAGGATTACATCTCAGGATCCTGGTGCAGGTTACTTACCTTGTCCCCAGGATCCTGCGATGTCCCCCCGTGGTGTCTGCGGGCTGTGTCCTCCTCCGAAGCCTCTCTGTGCCAGGCTCCGTTCCCTGCGAGCGCCGCAAATTAAAAAAAAATGTAAAAATCATAACACGTACAGTACTGTAATCTTACAGATTACAGTACTGTATGAAATCATTCCACTTCCCTTTTGTCCCCAGTGCTTTGGCCCATTCCCTGCATGCACTTTTATATTGCATATACTGTTCTTTCTGCCTGGAAACTTCAGATTGTCCATAGCAACCAAAAAGTGTCCCTTTACGTCAAAAGTGGCTTTAGACCAGCTAGAAAACAGCAATAGTAAATTAGAACACTTGCAGAATTGAGCAATAGTGAATAGTGAGGAAATGTATTTTATTATTATTATATTATTATTTTTTTTAATTATTTATATTTATTTATTATATTATATTTTATGATTTTGTGTTTCAAACTTCCTCATACCCGGGATATCTACCAGACTCTTGGTGGACAGATCTAAGTGTGTTATTGCTAAGAATTACAGACCTACAATATAAAACGCCAAATTTCTATGCAAAACAATGTACCGCTTTGAGACGCAAAAATGTGAAATAATCATACCGCCAGGGAGGTTAGGGCATACTTGAATAGAATTTTATTTTTTTTTATATTTTTTAAACCAGAGATTAGTGACACTTTAACATATAGGGAATAGAGTTTGTCATGATTCATTGAGGGGAAGGAGGAGGAGTAGTAGCTATCTCCTCGGCTGGTTAATGTTGTTTGGCCATAAAACTACCTAATAAACACGTGTCTTAAAATATTCATATCAAGTTGGCAATATTGTGTTGTTGCTAGTAGACTAGATTATAGTAGAAGGTGATCAATTGGAATGTTTCTACTGTCGCACTTTTTTTTGATTTGATATTAAAAGCAGGAATTTGCTTAGAAATGAAATGTGTATGCATCATGGTATTGAAAAAAAAAAAAACAATGTAGGTTATGCTGGTGTAGGAAAAAGCCAGCATATGTACAGACAAGTACAAGCATATAAAATCTTGTACACCAGCTGGTACATGATTCTTTATGCATGTGCACAAAAAACTATGCATGCACAGTACTGTATCCCTCCATGTGTGGTTCACTGAGACTTTTTTCACATATTTTTTTTTTTACAGTCTCCTTTATTGATAGCCATATGCAGTTTTATTTTTACCTGGTATTTCAAAAATGCTAGTGGTTTGGTAGACCCAAAACGTAAGTGATAATCACTTTTTTTTTAATTTGAGGCACACTGGGGGTTATTTACTAAAACTGGAGAGTGCAAAACCTGGTTCAGCTCTGCATATAAACCAATCAGCTTCCAGGTTTTAAGTATCCCCCCCCCCTGCATTCCCCCCTAGCTCTCCCTCTGTCTTATCTCACTAACTCTGCTGCTATCTTTATTACCATTGATTTGTATGTGTTTGGTTTTCTCTTTTTTTTTGTTTTTTTTTGTTTTTTTCTTCTTCTTTAACATTCTGCTTAAAAATTTGTGAATCAGTACTGCTTGGACCTTGAAGAAGGGGACATACCCCGAAAGCTTGTCCTGAAAAATTGTATGTTAGTGCAAATAAAAAAAGTATCACGGACAGTACTCAATTTTCTCAGGTTTTATTGCCAAAGCTTAATTGAGCAGGCTAAAGTTAGAAGGTGATTGGCTACCATAGGCTGCACCAGTTTCTGAGTGCCCCCATTTTAGCCTCCCCCACAAGGACTTAGCTAGCACTGACATTCAGATACTGGCGCATACATTTCATCGCAAACTGCACTTGTTAATGCTGAATTCCAGGAAGTCAGCCACTTTGTAAAAAGTGCAGGCACACTATGGGGAAGATTTACTAAAATTGGTCCACGCAGAATCTGGTGCAGTTGCATATAGTAACCAATCAGCTTCTAACCTCAGCTTGTACAATTAAAGGGGTTGTAAACCCTCACCATTTTTTAATGCAGCAGCGCCCCCGAGCCCCATTATACTTACCTGAGCCCCGAAAGCTCCAGCCGGTGTCTCGTGTCCTGATTGGATAGATTGATAGCAGTGCAGCCATTGGCTCCCACTGCTGTCAATCAAATCCAATGACGTGGGTGCCGGGGAGCGGGGCCGAGTCCGGCATTTACTTTTTTCAATTGTTTAATGGCAATTTTAAATTGCAAGACCACATTGCAACTGTCAGCCAAATATTTGGCTTCAAGGTGCAGAGTGGCCCCATTGAACTCAATGAGAAGTTTGACAGGTGGTGCTGCCTATCAAACTCTGCAGCCTGCATTAAAAATGCTGCAGCTGTGAAGTAAAGCATCGCAGCCATGGCATGTATACAGCCCTGTTGGACTATAAGACAGCCGGCTTCTGAAGGGGCATGACCAAAAAGGTCTGCTGTCCATCTCCCGATGGCTGAGAGTGCTGACTGGAATGTGCTGGCTGGGGGCCGTCCCCCTGTCAGAACACAATAGAACAGCAGTGGAGATCACTGTACTAACAAGTGTGTTAGTACAGTGGCTCTGACCTGAGGTGTCAGTTTTTTTTCATTTAGTCCGCTGGGTTGAACGAAAAAAAAACTAGCAGTGTATACTAGGAATTAGGCTGCATTCACATTTGATGTTTTCTGGATGTGTGACAAAGTGCAGAGATAACGGGCGTTTTGCAGTGCATTTTGGAAATGCACTGCAAATGCGCATAGCGCTCATGGTGCCATTGTTAATGGAACCCCAAATGCAATTAGCAGACCGGTGTTTTGTCATGTGGCAAAGCTGCATGCATTAAAAAGTTCTAGAGCCTCTGTGATGTATTTGTCACACATATGGCAGCCCAGTTAAGTGAATGGGCTCCCCTGTGTGCGAAAAACAAGCAAAAATTATCTCTATTATTTATATCTGACAGGTTTATGGTTCTGCTGTGAGAGAGGAGAGAGAGGCACAAAGAGCATCTATGCCCATCCCTCTCCTCTGCTGCCCATTCACAGGAGCCTTTGTATTTAGTGAATAAGTTCTGTGACTGGGCAGGAGGAGAGGAGGGGCAGGTACAGCAGCTACATTGACTTTAATGTTGAAAATGCTTTGGCCTGAAGAATCGGCATCAGGCTCCCAGAAATACAGCAATAAGATTTTCCAGGAGGGCAATAAAACTGTCAGATGTAAATAATAGAGATAAGCCCAGGAGATGTCATGCAGCTCCTTGGACCTACCCCATGGAGTAGCTTTACTTTTTAACAATTCAGCTTTAAATACATTCATGTATATGCAATGTAGTCTGTGCATGCTCAATCACAGTGCGCAGTGAAGGTACATGATCAATGTACAGTCACACAGGCGTATCCATATGCAGTTGCTCCAGAGCTTAGTAAATGAGGTAAGGCTTCACTTTACACGTGCAAGGAAAATTAAGAAAAAGCATTTTTGCTTGCACATGATTGGATGATGGAAGTCAGCAGTGCTTCTGCTCATTTACTAAGCTCTGGAGCTACTGCTCTTGCAGAGGGCAACTGTACTTTTCAAAGTGCACAGTCTATTTGCCTTTAGTAAATCAACCCCATTGTTTGTACCGTTCCACTCTTTTTGACCCATTTGCATTTTTTTGTGTATTCATTCTATAATTTTGTCATTATCTGGTGTATTTTTACTGGTGTATGACAGGCAGAAACAAATGAAAAAGGTACATAAAAATGCCACAGGGTTTTTATCACCAATCTTTTAAAACACTCCCTTGTCAGTAATACAAATCAGTACTTCAAAAATGGGTTGCTAACACTATAGATAGCCACCTTGCAAAGCCTTCAGGCCCCTATTTTTGTATGTCAGGTAGCGACAGTGAGCAAACCCCCAAAAGTTTAACCTTTCTGTTTATGTACTCTATGGCTAAATCTTTTTAAAAAGAGCCCCTGCCAGGTTTCTACAGATATTTAACTGTCAGGTACTTGCAAGAGAAGAAACATTATACTCACATCTCTGGCAACCAGTTTGACATACCCCCTCTATGTTCCAGCATTGCAACCTTCATCAGTGCCTTTAGCATTCAACACTTCTGGGAGATTTGGATGTCTATGTCCCCATGGCTCATTCTTCCAACCCATACGCCACTGCTGAGTATTGTAGTGACTCAGAAGTCAGAGGAAGAAACCACCAATCACAGCAAGGTTTGATCCAAGAGAGGACAACGTGGCAATTGCCCCCCCCAAGAATGCAGGTGAGTGAGTAAGTGGGCGGGCTGCTCCACGGGTGAGAGAGCGGGTAGGTCCGCGGGTGGGTGGATCCATTGGTGAGAGAGCGGGCGGCTCCGCGGGTGGGCCAGGCTGTCGGCCAACTCGGTTGGTAAGCGGGAGGGAGGCTCGGTGGGCGGGTGAGAGAGCGGGCGAGCAGCTAGGCGGCTCGGTAGGTGAGCGGACGGCTGGCCAATCAGGGAGCCGGCGGGCGGGGGAGCAGTGAGATGACATCATCTCTCACTGCCCCGGCGCCCGCCCTGCATCCCTGCAGTACATTTCTGCCCTCACTGTGCAAGCAGCCGCGGGAAGCAGAGAGATGACATCATCTCTCTGCTGCCTGACTGGTAATCTACTGCATGACTCTGGGACACAGCAAGAGACCACCCTAGCAGGAAAGTGACACAGCAAGAGACAATCCACAATGTGTGGCAGGCGATGTGGCAAGTGACAATCCATAACGTGTGGCAGGTGATGTAGCAAGTGACAATCCGCAACATCTGGCAGGTGACGTAGCAAGTGACAATCCGTAACACGTGGCAGGTGACGTGGCAGATGACAATCCGCAACATGTGGCAGGTGACAATCCGAAAGTGTGGCAGGTGACGTGGCAAGTGACAATCCGTATCTGGTGACAGGCGACGTGGCAAGTGACACGCTCAGGGCTCCCACTGATTCTGCTTTATGGTGAGTTGAACTATTTCATATTATATAACAATGTAATAATAGAAATAATGTGCTTCAATCATTTTGATACCATATCAACCATGATGCCATGATGATTGAAGCGCCAACACCAGCCATTTCCCCGATAAATTGCCCCCAAAAAAACATTTTCTGGCAGTGTCCCTCCCGAGACTAGACTCTGTATCCGTCCCTGAATCACAGTGGGAGACATAAGAATCCAAAGCTTTGAATGCTGAAGTAACAGGTGGGGTTTGCAATGCTGGAACGTGAGGGAGATAGGAAACATGGGCTGCTGGAGAGGTGAGTATAATGGCTTCCAGAGACCTGACAGCGTCTCTTTAAATCAATATGTATGCGAATAAACACATACACATTTATTTTATTGATTTATTAAATGCACCAATAATGAAAGAAAGCTAGGTTATAAGAGCCAGGACACACAATATATAGCAGCCTCCTGTTACCTTCATGTCATCTGAAATATGAATGATCCTAAAGATGACAAGTGGAACTTGTCAGTGCTCACATACTAATATTTTGCGAGTCATACACACTGAAGCTGGGGCTATGCATGTTAGGAAGATATGCTTGTTGGTAAGATATATGGTAAGATTTGCTTTATATATGGCAATAAAACATGCATTTATGAAAGTGTAAGCTCCCTTGGAGTCAGGAATTTTTATGATTGGTATTGTGTTCTCTAAAAATGCTGCAGAATGTAGGAGCACTTTATAAAATAGAACAGAAAAAATGCTTCATTTCTATATATTATTTTCAGCCCTACAAGTTTCTCTAAAAGAATTGTGGGAGACATAAGAACTTTGTTAGCTAGTGAGGCAGATTTACATCCAGTGCTCATATTATAATAAGGAAGCTGATAGTTTGCTGAGTACTTGCATGTATTAGAGCATTCGGCTGACCATAATTTTTGAGAACGGAACACAGCATAGTGCTTCCTGATAACTCCCTTTCTAAATTTACGTTTACGAGGTCTAGTGAGTCAGAACATAAGTGTGATTTACCCATGCAATCTACAACTTTACATGAGCCATTTAGTTCAGGGAATGGGTAAAGTGGTCCAGTGGACCCCTGACTATTTTATTTTTCTAATGCAGAGAGGCAGCAGGAACACACAAATAGTAGGCCCTTCATGCAATACTGATAGAGGTATCATCGTTGGATCCTGTCATGTCACCACTAAGGATGAGCTCTGAGGTGTTCGCACACTCCACACTTCCTGGCGGACTCGGCACGGCACTGCGCTAATCACAGGCAGTGAGACATTTTCCTGATGTGTGGCTGCAGAGATCAGGAAATGTCTCACTGCCTGTGATTAGCGCAGCGCCGTGCCGACTTCCTGGCGGGCTCTGCACGTGGAGTGTGGGAACACGCCTGAGCTCATCCTTAGTCACCACGAGTCACACATAGGGATGGAGCCAATGTTGCCAACCTACCAGAATGAAATTTACTGACACAACACCCAAAATTTACTGGCACAGCCAAGTTTTTACTGGTATTACCAAAAGTTACAAGTTTACAGTTTTAAGTACAAATTTCAGTATATAGGCTACAAAACTACTACAATATGCAATTTGCAAGGTGATCTAAAGTAGATAATAAAGCAAAAAACATATTTCTTATATTATTTTGATATAGTAAGTAAGTAACTAAGGGACAGGACTCTGGAGGGCAAGAAATTAGAATGGGCAGGTACACGCACACATGAAATTGACTCTAACAGTGACACTGACAGCAGTGTGCAGCAGCACAGATGATGATGACACCTCACCAACACCATTCATCCCCTCCTGAGTAACAGTGACTTTCTACATGCCAGGTGATCCCTTCAGTCCACTGCAGTCCAAACAGCACTGACAGTCCCGCTCCCGACTTGCCTTGATCCCATCACGCAGACCCGCACGCAAGGTTCCGACTGCTCCGCACGGCTCCCTTGCCATGACATCACACGACACGCTCGGGCACCTCCTCTGCCAGACCTGCCCCCCACACAGGCGTCATCTGTACACACTGTAGCAGGCACTCAGATGGTCTCAGCCATCTCTGGCCCGGAACTGTACATGTGCAGTTCTGAGCCTAGCGTCACAGCCATATTTTTTACTGGCAACCTTTTCTTGTCACTGGCATTTACTGGCAGGAGAAAAGTGTTAGCTTTTTCACTGGCTGCCAGTAAAAATACTGACAGATGACAACACTGGATGGAGCCCTTGTTGTCATTGAGCATGGGCTACAGTACTTCTATAGCAGCAGAGATGCTTTCTGCATTAAATAAAACTAATTAGATGGTCCTTTGGACCTCATTTCACAAATTCACTAACATGCCAAAAAAAATTTGCATAATGGGCTCCAGTTCACTCCAGAATCACTGCTGGATCTATTTGGTATCACTCGTTTCTCTCTAAAGACTTTGGGGTTGATTTACTCAAGGCAACTAGACCATGCACTTTTGCAGTTGCTCCAGGACTTAGTAAATGCAGAAAGCTTCACTTTGAAAAGAATACCCAATCATGTGCAAGGAAAATAAAAAAAATGCATTTTGCTTGCACATGATTGGATGATGGAAGTCAGCAAAGCTTCAGCAAAGCTTCAAGTGCAACTGCTCTTTGCAAAGTGCACAGCCTATTTACCAGTAGTAAATGAAACCCTTTTTGTCCTTCGTAATTACCAGTTAAATAATCAACTCCTAAAACAGGCCATAAAAAAAAAATATGCACGCTGCCATTTCCATACCTCCCAACTTTTTGAGATGAGAATGAGGGACACCTATCAGCAAAAGTATGCAGGCATAGAAAACACCCCATGCCACGCCCCCTAAAAGGAGAATTGTACAAAAAAACTGGTTAAACCCACAAGTGCTTTTTTTACCATTACTATTACTTTATATTGACTTCTGGAAATTATTAATGCAGCAATTTAGAAATCAGATGAAAGGTTTAGCGCTGGAAACCACTTTTTGATAGATAAAACGTGCATTTTATTTACAACTATATAGATCAGACCAAAATGAGGGACAAATGAGGAGGAAAGAGGGACAGAGGGACATTGCTCGAAATCAGGGACAGTCCCTCGAAATCAGGGACAGTTGGGAGCTATGCCATTTCTGACCTCCTTCTAAAAATACTATTACTTTAGCTACCTTGCACATCTCCAGCTTCCATAACATCTGAGTTACTGACCTGAAATAAATCACTTCTTTTATTATAAAACCATTTTTTTTTCTAATGTAAGCCCACTAGGATGAAACAATAAGGAATTAAAAATTTTATTACACTGAAATTACCTGTTTTATTTGCTTTTTATAAAGTGTGTAAGACAGTGAAGCCACAGAGGACCATGGAAGTTGCACTTTAGTGGCCACTGAGGGCACATAACTAAAATCAAGTCCTGTTATAAATAAGCAGTAATATTTAGTGAACAGCAAACCTGCACACAAAATCCCTCAACAAATTATATAACCAGTTGCAGTGCTGAGCAGCTTGTTCAGATTATCATTACAACAGATAAACTCCTACAGCTTTGTGCACATCATAAAGCGTCTGGACATTTATGGTTCAGTTCCCTGCTTTTTCTTAGTTTTACAGATGAAGAAAAGAAAATAAAAACTTTTCATTCTGTCAGAGTGTTCTTGTGATAATAAAACATAACTCCTCCTTTCAGATAAATATGATACTGTAAGACTGAGAAGAGAGATACTTAACTTAGTGTGCAGTATTTAACATGTGCTTTGTTCTTTTCTGCCTACATAGGCTTTTAGGGTATTATTTATGCTTGGAAAGAGAAGTTTTTTCTGTTGCAATGAGTGCCTGTATGTGACTGTCTTTAGTTAGCTATGAAGATGAGCAAAGTTTTTTAATATCTTGTTTGCCACAATTGCCTGACTTGATAATGATATAACAGTAACCCCCACCCCCCCCCCAAAAAAAAAAAAAAAAAACACTTGTAAGCATTTGCTCTTGTAGGAATATATAAGGCTTAATAACATAATAAAATAATTGTAAAATATTCCCTTGCGAGTTCTCTTACACAATCAAACTGGGTTGGGCCTGAAAGGTGTTTAGATGAAAAACATCTTTTCACAAATTGTAGTAACACAACAAGAGTGCATGTAGCGAAGATGTCCACCAATATTAAATTGTTTCTTTAAAAGAAAGTACAGTGGAACCTTGGATTATGAGCCTAATCCATCCCAGGAGAATGCTTGTAATCCAAAGCACTCGCATATCAAAGCGAGTTTCCCCATAGAAGTCAATAGAAACAATGATAATTCGTTCCACATTGACTTCTAATGCATGCAATACCGCATGTGGCCAGAGGTGGGGGAGGCATCGGAGAGACTCGGAAATACTCGGAGACCGCTCGGCTGCACTCGGAACGGCTCGGGAACAGAGTATTTCCGAGTGTTTCCAAGCCTTTCCGAACGACTCCGAGTGTCACTGGCGCCCCTGCACCTCTGGCCAAATGCGGTATTCCACACCGCAGAGGCTTGAATCCTGCACATTTTGCGAGACAACACTCGCAAACCGAGTCAGGATTTAAAAAAAATAATTGCTCATATTGCAAAATGCTCGTTAACCGTGTTACTTGCAATCAGAGGTTCCACTGTATACACATTTTCTATTAAATCTTCTCTTCACTTTGTAGTTTTTTATGTTTCTTTGCAAAGTATCACTATTTTTCTGCAATCTTCGCTCCACTTTGTGGTTATTCCAAATCTTTTTAAATTTTTTTAAGCTTTTTAAGTAGGCAATATGTGAATCCCCTGCCAGGTTGTTATTTTGTAATATGTGTACTATTAAAAAAATTCCCTTCAATTCCTGTCTCAGAGATGCAGATGGAAGTTAAAGGAGTTGTAAACCCTTGTGTTTTTTCACCTTAATGCATCCTATGCATTAAGGTGAAAAAACTTCGGACAGTGACCGGTCCCCCAGCCCCCCCGTTTTACTTACCTGAGTCCATTCATTCCCTCAGTGGAGACGTGCTCACCTTCTCTGCCCGGGGTTCTCGGCTCTTGATTGGATTGATTGATAGCAGCACAGCCATTGGCTCCCGCTGCTGTCAATCAAATCCAATGACACGGGCGCCAGGGGCGGGGCAGAGTCCGGCATTCTGTGTCTATGAACACAAATGCTGGACTCAGGAGCGTACCCTTAAGGTAACCCCTAGGGAGAGCGCTTCTCTCAGGGGGTTTACTGATGTGAGGAGGAGCCGCGAGCGCCGCTTCTTAATATGAAAAGTCACTCTGCCAGCTCCCACCCCGCCTCCTGTCCAGAACTGTGCTGCCTCTCGGTCTCCTGTGTGCACAAGTAGGATGTTATGGGAGGGAAGGGGGGAAAGAGGACACTACTGTGTGTGTGTGTGTGTGGGGGGGGTGTGAAGGGGACAGTGGACACTGCTATGGATAGGACCCTTCACATCACCCCCCCCCAATCCTGAATTCTGGGTGTAATTCATGCATTCTGAGCATAACACACACCTGATCTCTGCATTCTGAGAGTATTCTGAGAGTAACGCACTCCTGATCCCTGCATTCTGAGCGTAATGCACTCCTGATTCCTGCATTCTGAGCATAACACACTCCTGATCTCTGCATTCTGAGAGTATTCTGAGAGTAATGCACTCCTGATCCCTGCATTCTGAACCTAACATACTCCTGATCCCTGCATTCTGAGCCTAACGTACTCTTTAACCCTGCATTCTGAGTGTAACATACTCCTTAACCCTGCATTCTGAGCGCAATGCACTCCTAATCCCTGCATTCTGGGCCTAACACATTCCTGATCCCTGCATTCTGAGCTTAACACACTCCTGATCTCTGCATTCTGAGTAATGCACTCCTGATCCTTGCATTCTGAACCTAACGTTCTCCTGATCTCTGCATTCTGAGCGTAATGCACCCCTGATCTCTGCATTCTGAGAATAACGCACTCCTGATTTCTGCATTCTGAGAGTAACGCACTCATGAACTCTGCATTCTGAGAGTAACGCACTCCTGATCCATGCATTCTGGGCCTAACGCACTCCCGATCCCTGCATTCTGAGTGCAACGCACTCCCGATCCCTGCATTCTGAGCATAACACACTCCTGATCCCTGCATTCTGAGCGCAACACACTCCTGATCCCTGCATTCTGAGTGTAATGCACTCCTGAATCCTGCATTCTGAGCTTGACACACTCCTGATCTCTGCATTCTGAGAGTAACGCACTCCTTAACCCTGCATTCTGAGCGTAACGCACTCCTTAACCCTACATTCTAAGTGTAAAGCACTGCTGATCCCTGCATTTTGAGCATAATGCATTCTTGATCCCTGCATTCTGAGCTTAACGCACTCCTGATCCCTGCATTCTGAGTGTAACACGCTCCTTAACCCTGCTTTCTGAGTGTAACACACTCCTGAACCCTGCATTTTAAGCCTAATGCACTCCTAATCCCTGCAGTCTGAGCATAACGCACTCCTGATCCCTGCAGTCTGAGCATAACACAAGCCTGTCTGTTGGGGCTCATCTCTCACACCTCTGTCACTCTGCTTTCTCATTCTGTCAGCATCCTTGTTCTGCTACTTTATCTCACACTTCAGCTCTGCTATACAGAGACTACAACGGAGTGATACCAGATCAAATTCAGGTATTAATTTAAAAAAATACAAAGAGAATATATACTGGTCTCCACCTATGAACACCTAATCCACAATGGAATATATACATATACTATATATACTGTATTTATCTGATATTAAAAATACTATATATCAAAAAATACTAATAAAATATCAACATAAAACAGTTTGCCATTAAAATAAATTAAAATGCACTCTAAGGGGCCCTGCATTGACCTCTATATATGAAGGCCATTGCAATCAACATTGTATTCTGGTATAAATAATAAGGTGCATTATTTGCAGAATGCAGAATTATAAGCATTGACTATAAGGCCAATAAACACTACTTTTACAGATGAAGAAAATAAAATAAAAACTTTTCATTCTGTCAGAGTGTTCTTGTGATAATAAAACATAACTCCTCCTTTCAGATAAATATGATACTGTGAGACAGAAAAGAGAGATACTTAACTTAGTGTGCAGTATTTAACATGTGCTTTGTTCTTTTCTGCCTACGTAGGCTTTTAGGGTATTATTTATGCCTGGAAAGATAAGTTTTTCCTGTTGCAATGAGTGCCTGTATGTGACTGTCTTTAGTTAGCTATGAAGATGAGCAAAGTTTTTTAAAATCTTGTTTGCCACAATTGCCTGACTTGATAATGATATAACAGTAACCCCCCCCCCCCCCCCCCCCCCAAAAAAAAACAAAAAACACTTGTAAGCATTTGCTCTTGCAGGAATATATAAGGCTTAATAACATAAAAAGGTGTCTAGATGAAAAAGATTGTTTCACAAATTGTAGTAACACAACAAGAGAGCATGTAGCGAAGATGTCTACCAATCTTAAATTGTTTCTTCAAAAGAAAGTATAGTGGAACCTTGGATTACCAGCATAATCCATCCCAGGAGAATGCTTGTAATCGAAAGCACTTGCATATCAAAGCGAGTTTCCCCATAGAAGTCAATAGAAACAATGATAATTAGTTCCACATTGACTTCTATTGCATGCAATACCGCATATGGCCAGAGGTGGGGGGGGCGTCGGAGAGACTCGGAAATACTCGGAGACCGCTGGGCTGCACTCGGAGACCCTCGGAAAGGCTCGGGAACGGAGTATTTCCGAGTATTTCCAAGTCTTTCCGAACGGCGCCCCTGCACCTCTGGTCAAATGTGGTACTGCACACCGCAGAGGCTTGAATCCTGCACATTTTGCGAGACAACACTTGCAAACCGAGTCAGCATTTAAAAAAAATAATTGCTTGTATTGCGAAATGCTCGTTAACTGCGTTACTCGCAATTAGGGATGAGCCGAACACCCCCCGGTTCGGTTCGCACCAGAACCTGCGAACGGACCGAAAGTTCGCACGAATGTTAGAACCCCATTGACGTCTATGGGACTCAAACGTTCGAAATCAAAAGTGCTCATTTTAAAGGCTAATTTGCATGGTATTGTCCTAAAAAAGGTTTGGGGACCCGGGTCCTACCCCAGGGGACATGTATCAATGCAAAAAAAAACTTTTAAAAACGGCCGTTTTTTCGGGAGCAGTGATTTTAATGATGCTTAAAGTAAAAAAAAAAAAAAAGTGAAATATTCCTTTAAATATCGTACCTGGGGGGTGTCTATAGTATGCCTGTAAAGTGGCGCGTGTTTCCCGTGTTTAGAACAGTCCCTGCACCAAATGTCATTTTTAAAGGAAAAAATCTCATTTAAAACTGCTTGCGGGTTTAATGTAATGTCGGGTCCTGGCAATATGGATGAAAATCAGTGAGACAAACGGCATGGGTACCCCCCAGTCCATTACCAGGCCCTTTGGGTCTTGTATGGATATTAAGGGGAACCCCGCACCCAAATTAAAATAAGGAAAAGTGTGGGGCTACCAGGCCCTATATACTCTGAACAGCAGTATACAGGCGGTGTAAACAAGACAGGGACTGTAGGTTTGTTGTTAAGTAGAATCTGTTTGTCATTTTGAACGGGTACATTTTTAACGTGTTTAGCTCCAGCCAAAAAATCTTTTTTAAGCTTTTTGGAAAACATAGGGAAGGGTTATCACCCCTGTGACATTTGTTTTGCTGTCTTTCCTCCTCTATAGAAGATTTCACCTCACTTTTTGTCCCAATGACAAATGTTTTTTGAGAATTTGGGTTTTTTTGTGGAACAAGGATTGGAAAGCATCAGTGGAAAGGAGAAATGTTTTTCCCATATTAACTCTTACAGGAGAGAATTTCCCTTCCTAGGGGTAGATTTCATCTCACTTCCTGTTGTCTCCTTCCGTTTGCAAGTAGGAGTCGTTTGTAAGTTAGATGTTTGAAAGTAGGGGCCTGCCCTATATACTCAGCAGAAATTTGGGCCTTAGGTGTTGTTGTGGCCACAACAACGTAAGCCCTCACAGGGCCCTGCTGTGAAATATTAGATCAAGAATTGTAATTACATGCCCCTGTTGAACAGGGGCAGAAAAACTGGGCCTTTGGTGGTGGTGGTGGTGGTGCTGGTGCCACAACACTGTAAAGCCCCATACACACTATCAGATTTTCTGCTGAGTTTTTCCTTCAGATTTACCAAAACCATGTAGTACAAGGGCCTGCCTGATTGCATACAAATTGAAACTCCTAAGGTTTGAACTTTCCACTGAAGTCCTCACTCGCTCTTGGTGGGTGCAGAAATGGGCCCTGCTGTGAAATATTAGATCAAGAATTGTAATTACATGCCCCTGTTGAACAGGGGCAGAAAAATTGGGCCTTTGGTGGTGGTGGTGGAGGTGGTGCTGGTGCCACAACACTGCAACCTCTCACAGACACTCTAGTTGGAACGCAGGAACGAGCCCTGCTGCAAAGTATTGCATCAAAAATTGTAATTACACGCCCCTGTTAAACAGGGGCTGAAAAATTGTGCCTTAGGCACTGGTGGTGGTTTCCAGAACCAAAAATGTTCTTACAAGCTATCAGCGTGATGATTGAGGAGGAAGAGGATAATTACTCAGGGATAGTCACTCAGCATCAGCATAGGCAGTCTTTGAAGGGATCTGAGATTTCAAAAAAAATTATTCGGTTACATCAGCATCAGGTGCTTGGTAGCTGGTGGTGATACAAGACTGATTCATTTTTATGAAGGTCAGTCGATCGACCGAGTCGGTGGACAGACGCACCCTGTGATCGGTTACCACGCCTCCAGCAGCACTGAATGTGCGTTCCGAAAGAACGCTGGATGCAGGACAGGCCAGTAGCTCAATTGCATACTGTGCAAGCTCTGGCCAGTGATCCATCCTCAAGACCCAGTAACCCAGAGGATTTTCGGTGGGAAAGGTGTCCAAGTCTGATCTTGCCCCTAGGTATTCCTGCACCATGTAAAACAGACGCTGGCGATGGTTGCTGGAACCGATCATATCTTGGGGCTGCGGACCAAAAAATTGTCTGAACGCATCGGTCAGACGGCCACCTTCTCCAGCGCTCCTTCTTTGACTGACCGAAGCCTCAGCAACACGTTGTCCAGAAACAGGAGTTTGTAACCTCCCAGTCTCTGGGAACGCGTTGCACAGACCTTTCTGCAAGGCCTCCCGAAGATGTTTCATCCTCTGCTCCCTCTGCGATGGCAAGATAAGGTCCGCAACCTTACCCTTGTAACGTGGATCAAGGAGGGTTGCCAGCCAGTATTGGTCCTTCTCCTTGATACCACGAATACGAGGATCCTTACGCAGGCTTTGCAGGATCAGGGAGGCCATGCAGCGTAGGTTTGCTGAGGCATTCGGTCCGGAGTCCTCTGGGTCACTAAGGACGACATGGTCCGCAGCCACCTCCTCCTAGCCACGTACAAGTCCATGTGTTTCTTGGGACTGATCCCTTAAAGAATGCTGCTGATGCTGAGTGCCAGGCTCCACCTCCATACTGACACAATCTTCCTCCTCCTCCTCCTCCTCGTCCTCTTCCTGTGTGATCGGCGGGCACGCAGGAACACTGTCTGGATAAAGGGGGCCTTGAGAGCTAAGGAAGTCCTCCTCTTCCTGCCTCTGTTCTGCCTCAAGTGCCCTGTCCATTATTCCACGCAGCGTGTGCTCCAACAGGTGGACAAGGGGGACAGTGTCACTGATGCATGCACTGTCACTGCTCACCATCCTCATGGCCTCCTCAAATGGTGACAGGACAGTGCATGCATCCCTGATCATGGCCCACTGGTGTGGGGAAAAAAAACCAAGCTCCCCTGACCCTGTCCTGGTGCCATAGTCGCACAGGTACTCATTGATGGCCCTCTGCTGCGTGTGCAGCCGCTGCAGCATGGCCAACGTTGAGTTCCACCTGGTGGGCATGTCACAGATTAGGCGGTTCTTGGGCAAGTTAAACTCCTTTTGGAGGTCCGTCAGCTGAGCACTGGCATAATATGACCGGCGGAAATGCACACAGACTTTCCTGGCCTGCCTCAGGACATCCTGTAAGCCCGGGTACCTGCCCAAGAACCGCTGCACCACCAAGTTAAGGATGTGAGCCAAACAGGGCACATGGGTCATTTGTCCCTGTCGGAGGGCAGAGAGGAGGTTGGTGCCATTGTCGCAAACCACCATTCCTGCCTTAAGTTGGCGTGGCGTCAACCACCTCTGAACCTGCCCCTGCAGAGCTGACAGAACCTCTGCCCCAGTGTGGCTTCTGTCCCCCAAGCACACCAGCTCAAGCACCGCATGGCATCTTTTGGCCTGCGTACTTGCGTAGCCCCTTGAACGGCTACGGAGCACCGCTGGTTCCGAGGACAAAGCACAGGAAGAGGCCATGGAGGAAGAAGAAGAGGAGGGGGTGGAGGAGAGAGGTGTGTCACAATCATTAGCATTTTGGAGGCGTGGTGGCGGAACAACCTCCAACACTACTGCACCTTGTCCTGCATCCTTCCCAGCTGCCAGCAGAGTCACCCAATGCGCCGTGAAACTTAGGTAACGTCCCTGTCCATGCCTGCTGGACCATGAGTCAGCGGTAATATGCACCTTACCGCTGACCGCCCTGTCCAGCGAGGCATGGACATTGCCTTCCACATGCCGGTAGAGAGCCGGAATCGCCTTCCATGAGAAAAAGTGGCGTTTGGGTACCTGCCACTGAGGAACCGCACATTCTACAAACTCACGGAAGGAGGCAGAGTCTACCAACTGAAAAGGCAGCAGTTGAAGTGCTAGCAATTTTGCCAAGCTAGCATTCAACCGCTGGGCATGTGGATGGCTGGGAGCAAACTTCTTTCGGCGGTGCAGCAGCTGGGGCAGGGAAATTTGCCTGGTACAATCTGACGTCTGTGTACCAAAAGCAGATTGCCCACAAGTACTTGGCTGTGACACACCTAATACTACACCTTCATTCCTCTCAGTGCAGGTCTCAGAGAGGACTGAAGGTATAGTGGGGTTGGAAATCTCAGCTGATGAGGAGCAAGGAGAGGTCCTCTTTGTTCTTTGGTGTGGGTCTTTTAGATACGCTTGCCAACGAACTGCATGGCAGGTCAACATATATCTGGTCAAGCGTGTGGTACCCAAGCGGGAGATGTTTTGGCCATGCAAGATACGCTTGAGACATATGTTGCAAATAGCAGCGGTGCGATCTGATGCACTCGTCTCAAAAAAGGCCCACACCAAAGAACTTTTTGAATAACGCGCAGAGACTGCAGCGCCCTGCACATGTGGAGCTTTGGGGTGTGATGCAGTCAATGTGCTGCCCTTAGGCTGGCCCCTGGAGGGCATCCTGCCTCGTTGGTGATGTGCCGCCTCCTCCTTCTCCTCCTCCTCTCTCCTATCAGGCACCCACGTTGAGTCAGTGACCTCATCATCCCCTCCCTCCTCATCACTGGAGCAAACCTGGCAGTATGCTGCAGCAGGGGGAGCATGACTGCCAGATTGCTGTCCTTCTTGGGCACCCCCTCTGTCCGTGCTCATGTTACTGCCTTCATCTAGCTCAGTATCATCATCAGAGCCTTCCAAACGCTGGGCATCCTCCTGGAGCATGTACCCAACACTGTGGTCAAACAGTTCAAGGGACTCCTCAGGAGGACATGGTGGGGCTAGGGAAGGAGTCACTGATGACATTGAGCCGAGGGAAGAGGCCGCTGGTTTGCCAGACAAAGTACCCTGGGCATGGGTGAGAGAGGATGAGGAGGATGAGGACGGCTTGGTCATCCACTCGACCAAGTCTTCCGCATGTTGCGGCTCAACACGGCCAGCTGCCGAAAAAAAGGCCAAGCGTGTCCCACGGCCATGTGCTGATGAGGATGCACCGTCTCCACGACCAGCACTAGACACAGAGCCTGCTTGCCCTTTCTTATTGGCTTGTGACTGTCTGCCTCTCCTTCTTGGCCTTCCAGACATACTAATAGCCTGTAGCTGCACTAAGCTGGGATATATATATATATATATATATATATATATATATATATGTACTGATACTGCAGCTAGCAAAATCAACTGCCTGCCTGTAGTATGAGAACACCACCAACCTTCTACAGGTAGCTTTAGCTGAACACTGTGAGGTGGACGCACCCCACTAACTTGTAGGTTTAGCTGAACACTGTGAACAGGACGCACCCCACTAACTTGTAGGTTTAGCTGAACACTGTGAGCAGGACGCACCCCACTAACTTGTAGGTTTAGCTGAACACTGTGAGCAGGACGCACTGCACTAACTGTAAATAGTCTAGCTGCCTGACTGTGGTACTAATAGGATCAAAAGAACACCAATAATTTTCTTCAGGTAGCTGTATATACTGTAACAAGACAAGCCTGCCTGTCAGTAAGAAGATAACAGGAACGGATCTAGCTGAACACTGTGAGCAGGACGCACTGCACTAACTTGTAGGTTTAGCTGAACACTGTGAGGTGGACGCATCCCACTAACTTGTAGGTTTAGCTGAACATTGTGAACAGGACGCACCCCACTAACTTGTAGGTTTAGCTGAACACTGTGATCAGGACGCACCCCACTAACTTATAGGTTTAGCTGAACACTGTGAGCAGGACGCACCGCACTAACTTGTAGGTTTAGCTGAACACTGTGAGCAGGACGCACCCCACTAACTTGTAGGTTTAGCTGAACACTGTGAGCTGGATGCACCCCACTAACTTGTAGTTTTAGCTGAACACTGTGAGCAGGACGCACTGCACTAACTGTAAATAGTCTAGCTGCCTGACTGTGGTACTAATAGGATTAAAAGAACACCAGCAATTTTCTTCAGGTAGCTGTATATACTGTAACAAGACAAGCCTGCCTGTCAGTAAGTGTGAGCAGGACGCACTGCACTAACTGTAAATAGTCTAGCTGCCTGACTGTGGTACTAATAGGATCAAAAGAACACCAATAATTTTCTTCAGGTAGCTGTATATACTGTAACAAGACAAGCCTGCCTGTCAGTAAGAAGATAACAGGAACGGATCTAGCTGAACACTGTGAGCAGGACGCACTGCACTAACTTGTAGGTTTAGCTGAACACTGTGAGGTGGACGCACCCCACTAACTTGTAGGTTTAGCTGAACACTGTGAACAGGACGCACCCCACTAACTTGTAGGTTTAGCTGAACACTGTGAGCAGGACGCACCCCACTAACTTGTAGGTTTAGCTGAACACTGTGAGCAGGACGCACCGCACTAACTTGTAGGTTTAGCTGAACACTGTGAGCAGAACGCACCCCACTAACTTGTAGGTTTAGCTGAACACTGTGAGCAGGACGCACCCCACTAACTTGTAGTTTTAGCTGAACACTGTGAGCAGGACGCACTGCACTAACTGTAAATAGTCTAGCTGCCTGACTGTGGTACTAATAGGATCAAAAGAACACCAGTAATTTTCTTCAGGTAGCTGTAAATACTGTAACAAGACAAGCCTGCCTGTCAGTAGGAAGATAACAAGAACGGATCCAGCTAAATTGAATACAGTGTATATATATATATATATATATGCAACACCTGGGATGCATATATATACACAATACACTGTAAGTGCAGCTAACTGACTGACTGTTCTGCCTAATCTATCAAACTCAAATCAAATGTCACTGTCTGTCTCTCTCTCAATGAACGCTGGAACACACACTACACAGGGCCGCTGTGCAGGCAGCCTTATATAGTGTGGGGCGTGTACTAAATCCCCTGAGCCATAATTGGCCAAAGCCTCCTTGGCTTTGGCCAATTACAGCTCTCTGTTCAGGCGGCGCTGTGATTGGCCAAGCATGCGGGTCATAGTGCATGCTTGGCCAATCATCAGCCAGCAATGCACTGCGATGCCGCAGTGAATTATGGGCCGTGACGCGCCACACGAATTTGGCGCGAACGGGCCAAATCGTTCGCAATTCGGCGAACATGGGTTCGACTCGAACACGAAGCTCATCCCTACTCGCAATCCGAGATTCCACTTTATACACATTTTCTATTAAACCTTCTATTCACTTTGTAGTTTTTTATATTTCTTTGCAAAGTATCAGTATTTTTCTGCAATCTTCGCTCCAGTTTGTGGTTATTCCAAATCTTTTTGTTATTTGTTTAAGCTTTTTAAGTAGGCAATATGTGAATCCCCTGCCAGGTTGTTATTTTGTAATCTGTGTACTATTAAAAAAAATTCCCTTCAATTCCTGTCTCAGAGATGCAGATGGAAGTTAAAGGAGTTGTAAACCCTTGTGTTTTTTCACCTTAATGCATCCTATGCATTAAGGTGAAAAAACTTCTGACAGTGACCGGTCCCCCAGCCCCCCCGTTTTACTCACCTGAGTCTATTCGTTCCCTCAGCGGAGACGTGCTCACCTTCTCTGCCCGGGATCCTCGGCTCTTGATTGGATAGATTAATAGCAGCACAGCCATTGGCTGCTGTTGTCAATCAAATCCAATGATGCAGGCGCCGGGGCGGGGCAGAGTCCGGCATTCTGTGTCTATGCACACAAATACTGGACTCAGGAGCACACACTTAAGGTAACCCCAGGGAGAGCGCTCTGTGCAAAACGAACTGCACAGTGGAGGTAAGTAAGATGTGTTTGTTATTTAAAAAAAAAAAAAACAATCACTTTAAAGGAAATCAGTCAAAATTTAGTTTGGGGCGGGGAGGGGGGGGGGGGGGAATTGGGCAGTCCCTTTGTCAGAACAAAATAGATCAGTGGGGAGATCACTGTACTAACATTGCATAGTTACTACAGTGAGCACCTGAGTTATTTTTTTGTTCAGCCCACTGGCTTGAAGGCAAAAAAAAAGTGGTACCAGACTTAAAGCGGGATTCTGGCCAGCTAAAAAAAAAAAATTAAAGTCAGCAGCTACAAACACTGTAGCTGCTGACTTTAAATAAGTAGACTTACCTGTCCTGGGTGCCCGCGATGTCGGCCGCCCGAGGCCGACCCGTCCCTCGGCTCTCGGGTCCTGGCACCGCCATCCTAGGTAAGGGAAACAGGCAGTGGAGCCTTGCGGCTTCACTGCCAGTTTCCTACTGCGCACGCGCGAGTGGCGATCTGTGAATGGCCCTGTGGTGTTCTGGGAACACACACAGTTCCCAGAAGACAACGGGGCCGCTCACCGAGGAGAAGAACACACCGCGGAATAGGAAGAGGCAGATTAGGAAGACTGCCTAGCAACAAGGGTTTAGGTAAGTATCAATTTTTTTTTTCCAAATGTTTTTTTTTTATATTTTTAGGATTTTTGGTGGAATTTTTTTTTCCAGGGTGGCCCTCCACTTTAGGAGGAAACTTCCCCTTAATCCCTGCAAAGAGAATATATACTGGTCTCCACCTATAGACACCTAATCCACAATGGAATATATACATATACTGTATATTCTGTATTTATCTGATATTAAAAAATACTATATATCAAAAAATACTAATAAAATATCAACATAAAACAGTTTGCCATTAAAGTAATTTAAAATGCACTCTAAGGGGCCCTGCATTGACCTCTATATATGAAGGCCATTGCAATCAATATTGTATTGCTATACAATATTGGTATAAATAATAAGGCGCATTATTCGCAGAATGCAGAATTATAAGCATTAACTATAAGGCCAATAAACACCACTTAGATGCAACAATTATGAACATTAAGATAGCCATGCTATATACGTATAAAATTAGAATATCATCAAAAAGTTAATTTATTTCAGTAATTCAAATTTAAAAAGTGAAACTCATGGATTCATTACACATAGAGTTATATATTTCAAGCACTTCTTTCTTTTAGTTTTAATGATTATGGTTTACAGCTAGTGAAAACCCAAAATTCAGTATGTCAGAAAAGAATATTGTAAAAAAGTTCAATATTGTAGACCCATAGGGGTTGATTTACTAAAGGCAAATAGACTGTGCACTTTTCAGTTGCTCCAGATCTTAGTAAATGAGCAGAAGCTCTGCTGACTTCCATTATCCAATCATGTGTTTTTTAATTTCCCTTGCACTTGATTGGGTATTCTTTGCAAAGTGGAGATTTACCTCATTTACTAATCTCTGGATCAATTGCACTTTGCAAAGTGCATAGTCTACTTGCCTTTAGTAAATCAGCCCCATGGTGTCACAATCCAATCAGCTAATTAACTCAAAACACCTGTAAAGGTTTCCTGAGCCTTTAAATTGTCTCTCAGTCTGCTTCAGTAGGTTACACAATCATGGGGAAGACTTCTGACTTGACAGTTGTCCAGAAGACAGTCATTGACACCCTACACAAGATGGGTAAGTCACAAAAGGTCATTGCTAAAGAATCTGGCTGTTCACAGAGTGCTGTATCCAAGCATATTAATGGAAAGTTAATTGTAAGGAAAAAGTGTGGTAGAAAAAGGTGCACAAGCAACAGGAATAACCGCAGACTTGAGAGGATTGTGAAGCAAAGGGCAAACAATAATTTGGGGGAGGTTCACAAGGAGTGGATTATGACTGGTGTCAGTGCTTCAAGAGCCACCACACACACAGAGGTATCCAGGACATGGGCTACAACTGTTGCATCCCTTGTGTTAAGCCACTCCTGAACCAGAGACAACATCAGAAGCGTCTTACCTGGGCAAAGGAAAAAAGGACTGGACTGTTGCTCAGTGGTCCAAAGGATTCTTTTCAGAGGAAAGTAAATTCTGCATTTCATTTTGAGATCAAGGTCCCAGAGTCTGGAGGAAGAGTGGAGAGGCACAGAATCCAAGTTGCATGAGGTCCAGTGTGAAGTTTCCACAGTCAGTGATGATTTGGGGAGCCATGTCATCTGCTGGTGTTGGTCCAATGTGTTTTACCAAGTCCAAAGTCAGCACAGCCCTCTATCAAGAAATTCTAGAGCACTTCATGCTTCCCTCTGCTGACCAGCTTTATGAAGATGCTGATTTCATTTTCTAGCAGGACTTGGCACCTGCCCACACTGCCAAAAGTACCAATACCTGGTTTAATGATCATGATATCACTGTACATGAATAGCCAGCAAACTCGCCTGACCTAAACCCTATAGAGAATCTGTGGGGTATTGTCAAGAGGAGGATGAAAGACACCGGACCCAAAAATGCAGATGAGCTGAAGGCAGCTGTCAACCTAATCAACCTGGGCTTCCTTAACACCTCAGCAGTGCCACAGGCCGATCGCTTGCATGCCATGTCGCCTTAATGCAGTAATTCATGCAAAAGGAGCCCCGACCAAGTATTGGGTGCATACTATACTGTACATAGACATACTTTTCAGCAATCAAACATTTCTGTATTAAAAATCCTTTTTTTTCCGTTTAAATAATCTTTATTCATATCTGCATAAAATACATCACAATACCAAATGTATAAAAATCAAGACAAAAGGGGACAGCATAAAACATTGTGAGATGTATATATACCCCGCAAGGAGTTCACTTCTAGTTTTCTCCCATTTTTACCCTCCCACTTTACCCCAATACATAAACCTAGAACCAACCCCCCACTTTATCATATTAATTGCACGCACACCTTTAATCTTATCTTGAAGCCTGCACATTTCCATGTCCCCTTCTTACACCCACTCTCTACATGGGGTAGTCCAGCTTCGCAAACCAGGGCTTCCAGATTTTCTTAAACTCCTTTATATTCCCTCTCCTTACATAAACTACCTTTTCTTTCCATATTGTTTCTGACACTGAAACCCCAAGGTTGTCACAAATCACAAATGTTTAATAAAGTCTTTCAATGGATATAGAGCAGGGGTAGGCAACCAGTAGCCCTCCAGCTGTTGTGGAACTACATTTCCCATTAGACATTGCAAGGCTGGCAGTTACAATTACTCCCAGAGGCATGATGGGACTTGTAGTTCTGCAACAGCTGGAGGGCCCCAGGTTGCCTACCCCTGATATAGAAGATGTCTGGATTCTAGAAGCAGGAAACAAAGCCAGGACTGCTCCTAAACCATGGTGTATCTGACTGTGTATATAGCCAACACCCTAATCAAGCAATAGTAAAGGATGCACACTTCCTGTGTAATAGATAATTTCATATTAAACTTTTGCAACATATATGAAGTTACAAGCATGTGTGAAATCCAGCAAAATCTAAATCACAGATTATAACATTAGCACCCATGCTTCTTTCCATGGGCTGGTGCGTGTATACAAATTATAAAAATTTCTGCGTATAGTCTGTTAAACAAAGGGAGGTCTGAAGTTGTGAAACCACTAAAGCAAACAGTACATTTTCTGGATTTCCACTAGTCTCACATGCAAAACAGTTTTTGTTGCTCTGTTAAAAATTTGATTCCTTTATGCAAAACATTCCACATACAGAAACAGTCCTCGGTAAAAAATGTAATGGAGCACGAATGCTGGCTGCAATTGATGTAATCAACTTTGATAAAGCAAGTAACATGCGGGTATCTTACAAAGTGCATGTGGGGTTGTCTGTTGGAGCTGTATAGACATGCCCTTCTGAGTTTCACATAGGTAGCCTGTTCGCTGTTTACATTGTGAATCAAAGATGTCACGATTTCAGCTTCCTTCCTCTAATAGACTACTGGGTTGATTTACTGAAACTGGAGAGTACAAAATCTGGTGCAGCTGTGCATGGTAGCCAATCAGCTTCTAACTTCAGCTTGTTCAATTAAGCTTTGACAGTGAAACCTGGAAGCTGATTGGTTTCTATGCAGAGCTGCACCAAATTTTGCACTCTCCAGTTTTAGTAAATTAACCCCTATATGTAGAAAATGTACAAAGCTTTATAGATGCATATATGTGTAAAGGAATTTATATGAAATGTTATCTAACATGCAGATTTTTTTCAACCCTTAATATTGCCCTTACATGGTGTCAACTATATACACATTCAGACAGACCAGAGTTTGAAAACAATTTTGGTGGGGGGGCAGGAGGCGGAGCCTAGCAGAGCAGACATGCATTGTTAGAGCTCCACACCGCTGAGGAGAGAAGAGAAGGACAAAGCGGAGCCTGCAGGCTCAAAAGGTATCCATTTGAACCTTTTTGCCCCAGGGAACAAACTGTGAAAGTTTGGGCAGGAAATATGGTACTGGGAGGAAACCGTGGCAGAAATAAAAATCACCTCACAAAGAGCTCACAGGCACTCACTGCAGCTGAAGCAGCTCCAGTTACCTCACAAGATACAGCATCAGGGCGCTCTCACAGACAGAAAATGTCACAGCAAGACTCTCCATTTGAGTCAGATACAGAACAAATCCTCTCACAAACTTCTCCACAAGACTCCTCAGCATCCCCAATAATATTATTACAATTTGAAAAGATGCTTCATAAGGCTTTAAAACAAACCTCAGACCAAATAACAAAAAGCCTAACCAAAGAAATAAGAGAGCTGGGAAACCGCACCACAGCCTTAGAAATAAAAATGGATGAAATTGAAATTACAACCCAAGAAAATATAACAGAATTGGAACAATTAAAAAAAGAGAATTTAATACTTCAAACTAAGCTCGAAGATTACGAAAATAGAGCCAGCCGTTCAAACTTGCGCATAAGGGGAATACCTGAAACTGTGACAGACCTGCAATCTACTATTACTGCTCTATTACAAGAACTAAAGCCAGATATCCCTATTGAACGTTTAGAACTGGACAGAGTACACAGAGCCCTCACAGCCAAAAAGAAAGATGGACCCCCACGTGATATAATCACAAAATTTCATTATTACAGAACGAAAGAACAAATACTGATTGCTGCAAGAGAAAAAAAGGAACTTAATTTTCAAGGACACAATTATCAAATTTTTGCTGACCTATCCCAACTTACTATTACCAAAAGACGATCCATGAAACCCCAACTAATGGAACTGCAACGCCACAACATTATGTATCAATGGGGCTTCCCCTTTTCAGTCAGATTTAACTACCAAGGTACAATTTACAGAAGCAGATCAGCAGATGAACTACAACAAACCCTTTTAAAATTAAATCTGACAGAACCCACAAGCAGCAACACTCCCACACGCAGAAGAATGGCATCATCTTCACCTTCAGGCAGCACCCAGAAAATTTCAGAACAAAATGGGAAGCATCATTCTCACAAAAGAGGCCGTTATGCCACATCATCCATGCACCAAGAAGATTCAATGGACTGACATCCTAATTCCTGATATCTCTTCATTTATTATACTAAGAGATGGTTCTCTATAAAAAACCTATATTTATAACTGAATGTAACTGCATTCTGATAGTCACACACTGTGTGGGATCATGTTACATTCCAGTTATATTTCTTATTACTTCTGATTCATATAGCCTTAGAATATATAAGTGAAATAAGGAAATTCTTGTTCAGTTATATATTATCAGGTAATAACAATAGATTTATTACTTTTTAAGACAAATATGTTCAATAACCCAGAAGTAATGGAAGCTTTTTCTTTCTTTTCTTAAAACAAATATATTATTACCTAACTATTTCCTAGAATTATGTTTTTGTTTATTCTAATCTGAAGCAATACAACCTCAATTTTATGAGTTAACATATCGAAACAGTTACATATGAATAAAATATGTAATTGTTTACTCTAAAAGGGTTAAAATCCCAAAATAATTCAAACTATCTTCATCAATACCAAAGTTATTAACAGTACCTTTCTAACTGAATTATTTAGCCTAGGGCAAGACTAACCATATACAACCACCCTGGAATAAATAATTTCAACAAAAACTATATTCTGCACTCCAATTAATGAAACATCATTTTGATGTCTTTTGACATAGCACTTCTCTCCTGTAAGCGGAAGATCCGTGTACCCCCATTAGCCCTCCTCATTCTCCCAACCATATTATGTGGGAGTGTGACGAAGGCACTTATTCCCCTGAGAGAGATATTTATTCTCTTTCACGGGTAAATTGTGATTACTTGCAAAAAATAATTTATACAATGTATCATCTAATCTCATATGTTTTTTGTTTACTCTTTACTCCAGAATTCACTGGTTTCTTTTCTATCTATTCATCTCTTCAGTCCACACAGGTTGATCTGCGCAGTCAGCTCTGCAGAACAAAAAGTAAGTCAAAACTATTTGATCTGTTGCCATGGCACCACTGAATATACTTTCCCTGAATGTTCAGGGAATAAATGTCCCTCAAAAAAGGACCAAAGCCTTCCGTACTTTCCATAACAAGAAGGCTCACATAGTATGCCTCCAAGAAACACACTTCACCAAAGATTCTACTCCAAAATATATTTCTCCTTTTTATCAACAAATTTACACGGCTTCTGCCTGTACCAAGCAAAGGGGAACTCTAATTGCATTTCACCGATCCACACCAATCACCTTATCATCAGAAATTAAAGACCCAGAAGGTAGATACCTGATACTCATGGGTTATATAATGGATACAGCAATCACGGTGATTTCCTACTACGCTCCTAACAAACAACCTACACCATTCCTCTCACATATATTACAAGTGATTAATACACACAAAATAGGAACAGTGATAATGTGTGGGGATTCAAACCAGGTCCTCCTCCCATTTCTAGATAAATCACCTTTTACACCATCCAAAATAACCTCTAGATTACCTTTTTCTCAACTTCTTTCCAAATACAATCTGGTAGATTCGTGGAGAGAAAGTAACCCAATGAAAAAGAAATTCACTTATTTCTCGCACCCTCATCAAACCTTCACCAGAATAGATCATATTTTTCTAACAATAGGAATGATACCAGAAATTATTGCATCAGATATAATTCCGATTCCGTGGTCTGACCATAATGCAGTATACACTACTATAGCCTCAGCCATACCAAAAGCGCATGACCCAACGTGGTACTTACCGGACATACTGCTCAAACACCCACTACATCAGATGGCCATTGAACAATCTTTAAAGGAATACATATCAATTAATAATACAACAGACATCTCCCCAATAACACTGTGGGAAGCTCATAAGCCTGTCTTGCGTGGTACAATACAAAGACAAATGGCACTATTTAAACGGGAACGCAAAAATCTAGCAAAAAAACTAGAACTCAATTTTAATGCAGCCTACATATCATTTCAAGATAATCCATCTCAGAGTACAAAATCTCATCTGGAAAAATCTAGATTGGAATACGATCTATTTCTCACTGAGTCAGTTGATAAATCCCTCAAACGCTCCAAACACAATTTCTACATGAATACAAACAAACCAGGTACATATTTGGCTCGGGCATTAAATTCAACTAACAAATCTTTCAAACCAATACGTTTGAAATTATCAAAAAATGTTTACACTTGTAATCCAGTTAAAATAGTCCATAAATTTCACTCACATCTCGCAACTTTATACAAGACAAACAATGAATTTAATCCTACAGAGGCTGAATCCTTCTTCTCAAAAATAACCTTACCTGAGTTATCTCAGAATCAAAAAAGCAGTTTGGATGAGCCTATAACTATAGATGAAGTTGCTAACGCCATAAAAGACCTAAAACTTAACAAAAGACCAGGCCCAGACGGCTACTCGGCTTTATACTATAAAACATTCTCAGAAATACTCTCTCCCATTCTCACTGAAACTTTTAACAAACTTCTAGATGGACATTCTTTTCGGCAAGAAACACTAATGGCAATTGTTTGTATGATCCCAAAACCCCTTTCTGATGATACTTCCTGTGTGAATTATCGGCCTATCTCTCTGTTAAACCTCGATATTAAATTATTAGCAAAAATAATAGCAAAACGCCTCAATAGCATTATAGGAAAATTAATACATAGAGATCAAGTAGGCTTCATGCCAAATAGACAGGCAGGCGATAATATACGCAGGGCAGTGTTATTGGCACATATTGCTAAAAAACGGAAAATCCCTTTATGTTTTCTATCTCTCGATATTAAGAGGGCATTTGACACAGTATCCTGGCAATATATGCAATATTCATTACAAAAATGGGGTTTTGGACCCCACTTTTTAACATGGATCAAAGCATTATATAATAAACCCAAAGCCTATATAAAATATGCTGGATACAAATCTGAAGCCTTTAATATCGAAAGAGGTACCCGACAGGGTTGCCCATTATCTCCCTTATTATTTGCCCTTATACTCGAACCCATGGCCCAATACATCAGAACAAACCAAACTATAACTGGCATTGAAGTAGGAGGTATTACACACAAATTATGTATATTTGCAGACGATATATTACTTTTTCTATCATCACCACGGGTCTCTGGTCCTAACTTAATACCAGCTCTTGATGGATTTGCAGCTCTATCTGGCCTTATGATTAATCCTAAGAAATGCCTAGTGCTTAATATTTCACTCACAAACATGGAATTGATCCCGGCTAGGGCTGCACTCCCATTCACATGGGCAGAAAAATCAATCCCATATCTTGGAATTCATTTAACAGCATCTCATTCTGACTTATTCTCAACCAATTATCCTCCTGTATTAAGACAGATCACAAATCTAATAAAACAATGGTCGCAACTTCCTTTATCCTGGATAGGGAAGATTAATGCAATCAAAATGACTATTCTACCCAAATTGCTTTATCTATTCAGAGTCCTCCCTATTCCAATTCCTTCCTATTTTTTGAGAATAGTACAAAAAAGAGCAACTTCGTTTATATGGGGCTCTTCTAAACCACGTATACCTATACACACACTACATCTTCCCAAAAATAAAGGAGGCCTAGGATACCCAAATTTTACTAACTACTACAGAGCAGCACATTTGGCCAGTCTGTCCAAATACCATGCAAAACAGGAAATCCCATTATGGGTATTTATAGAGGCTTCAGAAAATGACCCTCTATTAATATCAAATTTATTATGGCTTGATCCTAAAGACCGCTTTAAAATTCATAATCCCATAACTAAACACTTCTTATCTCTCTGGGATAAACTAAAAACCAAATATCAGTTACAATCTCCACACAATCCTCTCCTTTCTTTTATCAGAAATCCGGCCTTTTATCCGGCATGGATCTACCCAAATTCTTTTAAAGCTTGGACAACATCAGGCATTCAGACACTAAATGACTTCATAGCATCTAAATCATTCCTTTCATTCCCATCGCTTAGAGAAAAATATGATCTACCAAACTCTGAGATATTTAGATATCTCCAAATCAAAAATTTCTATACACCATTCCTAAAGGGGGATACACCATTATCCCAATTATCCATTTTTGAATCAATCTGTACAAAAGATCCATTTGCTAAAGGTACAATTTCATCACTTTATAATCAATTATATGGAGTAGCAAATCTTAATAGACCCTCTTACGTTCAGAGGTGGGAGGAGGACCTGGGACGAACTTTAGAAGAAACGGACTGGTCTAACATATGGCTCACATCTATGTCATCTTCACCCAACATCTTAGCACTGGAGACAAATTATAAAGTCCTAACTCGCTGGTACCTTGTACCCGCTAGAGTGGCAAAATATTCACCTAATACCTCAGCTCTTTGTTTTCGAGGATGCCCAGAAATAGGCACATATTTACACATATGGTGGACGTGCCCAGTAATCCAAACCTTCTGGAAGGAAGTCTTCGTGATTGCATCTAAAATATTTAAAAAAATAATACAACCAGATCCATATTTAACTTTACTTAATCTAAAACCGGAATGGTTAACACTCTCTCAATTCAAACTTATGATCCAACTAATAACGGCTGCAAAACAAACAGTGGCCAAGGCATGGAAATCTCCTACATTGGTACTAGCAGAAACAATTCACAGAATGAATAATACAATGTCCCATGCTAAGATGGTTGCCATCGATCAAAATCAAATTCCAAAATTTGAAAAACTTTGGCATCCTTGGATAAAACAACAGTTCCTGTCAAACTTCAATGACTCTGTCCCGTTGCCATGGTAACAGATTAAATGACTTACAGAGACACCCATTCTAAGGCTTCAAAGAGAACTAAAAAGAATAATAAACTGACGAGCGGGACAATCTTGTGGACCATACCTCTACCTTTCAACCCTTTTTCTTCTTTCTCTTTCCTTTTCTCCACCTTACGATTAAAGCTCATTATCAGAATTTATTTGACCTATATACACTCTACTTGTAAACAATATGTATACTAGGTATAAATCATTTAAATACCTACAAAAGTAACTAAGGAAATGATATATATCTTTAATTTAGGTTTACGTGAACCCAATGTTTAATATTTGAAATTTCATGATATTTACCTATATAAACCCTACTGTAAAACAATGAGCTTACTTTATAGATCCTTGTAAACTTACTTTATGTATCTTTATAACATTGTATACTCAATAAACTTCTTTTGACAAGGAAAACAATTTTGGTAATCTTTCCTGTTTCTGGGATCTAGACATCCATTGAGAGACCACAACAATTATTTAATAGCATACTACTTTTATATCCTACATGGATGGAGGATGATACTGGATGATACACTCAAGTTGGCATTTTTTTAACCCTTCAGGAACCTAAAATATCAATATATACAGGGTTTGAGTGACTAGAAAAGACAGCTACTTCTGGTCAGAAAGGGCAGTCGGAGAGTTCGTAAATAAAAATAAGTAACACATTTTATTGGTGATTTAAATATCAAACTCACTGGTGTAAAAACATTTAGTTTCTTTCCATCAGGGATGCCGTGTTAGTGATCCCCGATGCACCTTATGGTAGCGAAGGAGCGGAACAGCGAGGACCTACCGCATACAAAGTGACATGGCGAGTTGAACTGAAAGCTTGTCTAGCACAAACCGCCACTGAATTGGAGTGCTGTGGAACAACAAACAACCATTCACCTGACTGTTAGGTCACCCGATCTACCTGCAGCCGGCTGGCTGCCCTGTGCAGTGGGACGTGTAACTGCCAGATCACTGAGATCGTATACTCCTCAGCAGCTGTCCCACCATCCAAGCGCCGGTAATCGGGGAAGACAAGGAACCTATTTCACCTTTGAAATACTGGAGTCCAGACAAGGAAGGAAGGTGGTAACGTAACTTAAACAATTGATTTAACTATTCTACAGTATTCCAGTTCAGTAATGTGCTTGAGAGGTATAGAAAACCTTTAATGATTTAATGATTTGTGAGCTGTGGTAAGCTTGGGAAGATCAGAGGAATAATGGACTGCTTATTCAGCGCTCTCATTATCACTGACCACTCGCAAGCACGGAATTGCTAAGAGTCACTGCTTGACCAATCTGATTCAAATCATGAACTAAGTCTATAGGAATACTCCGTACATTTATGCCCAGACCTCACTAACACAAGCATGGGACTGAAAATAGGACACTAATACTTCGAGAGGACTTTTTAGTATTCAGAGGGACTTGCATAGGTCCAGCCACTACAGCTTCTCGCTGCTTCATTTACCGTTTTTTTAATCGCTCCCTAATATACGGCTCAATTTAAGATCCCACCATCTAGCCTAATCAGGTCATCAGTACCCCCGGGGACCACCCTTGCATAACAACCCCGCTATATACATATATTTGGATTTTTCTTTAATTTAATTTAATTAATCATATTGGCAATTAGCCATAGGGACTGTTATGCAAAGGTGGATCACATCAGGCGCCTGCATTGCATGTTATTTGTTGGTTTGTTTTAGTGTATGTATTGTCAGTCCTAGTATCATTATCTGTCACATCTGATACATCATCTGTTATCTAATACATTTGTAGTATCATTTTATGATTAGCTGTCAGAGGATTCAAGGGTATTAACCCTGATGGAAAGAAACTAAATGTTTTTACATCAGTGAGTTTGATATTTAAATCACCAATACAATTTGTTACTTATTTTTATTTACGAACTCTCCGACTGCCCTTTCTGACCAGAAGTAGCTGTCTTTTCTAGTCACTCAAACCCTGTATATATTGATATATACTGTGCATGGTAGCCAATCAGCTTCTAACTTCGGCTTGTTCGGTTAAGCTTTGACAAAAAAGATGGAAACTAATTGGTCTCTATGCAAGCTGCACCAGATTTTGCAATCTCCAGTTTTGATAAATCAACCCCATACAGTTATTTTGGCTGTTTATCTTAATGTTCATAATTGTTGTACAGTGCCTTGCAAAAGTATTCACCCCCTTGGCATTTTTTGTGTTTTGTTGCCTCACAACTTGGAATTAACATGGATTGTTTGAGGATTTGCCTCATTTAATTTACAGAACATGTCCACAACTTTAAAGATTTTTTTTTTTATTGTGAAGCAAACAACAAATAGGACAAAATAACAGAAAAAAGTCAATGTGCATAACTATTCACCCCCCTAAAGTCAATACTTTATAGAGCCACCTTTTGCGGCTATCACAGCTCCAAGTCGCCTTGGATAAGTCTCTATGAGCTTGCTACATCTTACCACTGGGATTTTTGCCCATTCCTTCTTGCAAAACTGCTCCTTCAAGTTGGATGGTTTGCGTTTGTGAACAGCAATCTTTAAGTCTAACTACAGATTTTCTATTGGATTGAGGTCTGTGCTTTGACTATGCCATTCCAACACATTTACATGTTTCCCCTTAAACCACTCAAGTGTTGCTTTAGCAGTATGTTTGGGGTCATTGTCCTGCTGGAAGGGGGACCTCCATCCTAGCCTCAAATCACACACAGAGTGGTACAGGTTTTGCTCAAGAATATCCCTGTATTTAGCACCATCCATCTTTCCCTCAACTCTGACCAGTTTCCCAGGCCTGACTGCTGAAAAACATCCCCACAGCATGATGCTGCCACCACCATGTTTCACTGTGGGGATGGTGTTCTTTGGGTGATGTGATGTGTTGAGTTTGCGCCAGACATAGCATTTTCTTTGATAGCCAAAAATTTCAAGTTTAGTTTCATCAGACCAGATCACCTTCCTCCTTACATTTTGGGAGTCTCCCATATGCCTTTTCGCAAACTCAAAACGTGACATTTTGTTTTTAGCTGAAAGTAATGGCTTTCTTCTGGCCACTCTGCCATAAAGCCCAACTCTATGGAGCGTATGGCTTATTGTCATCCTATGTACAGATACTCCAGTCTCTGCTGTGGAACTCTGCAGCTCCTCCAGGGTTACCTTAGGTCTCTGTGCTGCCTCTCTGATTAATGTCCTCCTTGCCCGGTCCATGAGTTTTGGTGTGCGGCCATCTCTTGGCAGGTTTGCTTTTGTGCCATGTTCTTTCCATTTGGTTATGATAGATTTGATGGTGCTCCTAGGGATCATCAAAGATTTAGATATTTTTTTTTATAACCTAACCCTAGACTTGTACTTCTCAACAACATTGTCCCTTACTTGTTTGGAGAGTTCCTTGGTCTTCATGGCAGTGTTTGGGCCTTTAAAAAAGGTGTGTATATGTAATGACAGATCATGTGACACTTAGATTGCACACAGAAGGACTTAATTTCATTAATGATGTGACTTCTGAAGGTAATTAGTTGCACTAGAGCTTTTTATGTGCTTCATAACAAAGGGGGTGAATACATACCCACATGCCAATTATCAGTTTTTTATTTCTGAAAAATAGTTTTATGTATATATTTTTCTAATTTTACTTCACCAACACTATTGTGTTCTGATCCATCACATATAATTCAGAATAAAAAAACATTGAACTAAAGGCTGTATTGTAACAAAATAGGTAAAAAGCCAAGGGGGGTGAATACTTTTGCAAGGAACAGATAACAAAATAAGTGTAGCGCTAATATAAAAAATCAAATAACCACATGTTGTGTAGACCATTACATTCCTCAAATCAACAGATCCAAATTAAATAGGGGGACACAGAAAGGTATATCCAAAGATAAAAGTCCTCAAAAGGTATATCATACAAAAATAATAGGATAATAGCCCTCAATATATTTGTGGCTTCATATAAAAAGTGTCAGTGTGCAGAAGACATCTGGAATGGAAAAACACCACCACCAACAATAAGGAGGCTTACCAGAACGTTTGAACCAAAAAAACCTACGTTCAATTGGGTCAAACAAGCTTGAGTATTAAACGGCTGCTGGAGTTCCGTGGAAGATGAAAGAAGATCCTGAGATGCTCTGTGGACCGGTGTATACCTGCAGTCACAGCCTCCGTAGCAGGGCCACTTCTTGCAGAACGGAACCGGAAATGGGTTTCAGTGAAGGACGGATGTCAGAGCAGCTTTTTATGTGCTTCATAACAAAGGGGGTGAATACATACCCACATGCCAATTATCAGTTTTTTATTTCTGAAAAATAGTTTTATGTATATATTTTTCTAATTTTACTTCACCAACTTAGACTATTGTGTTCTGATCCATCACATATAATTCAGATTAAAAAAACATTGAACCAAAGGCTGTAATGTAACAAAATAGGTAAAAAGCCAAGAGGGGTGAATACTTTTGCAAGGCACTGTATCTGGATGTGCACAGGCCTTATAGCCCAGTGTTTAGTATTCTGTATTCTGGTAATAGTGCACATTACTTTTTTTCAGGCAAATACAATACTGATGTTTACAATGACCTTCATACTGTGGATATATAAAGATTTTGATGCAGATCCCCACAGAGTGTATTTAAAGTTATTTTAGTGGTAAACAGAATGCAAACAAATAAAGAGCATTTGTTAACAGTTTTGGATATATTTATAATATTGGACTTGTATACATTACCTTCTAGATGAGGTATTCATAGTTGGAGACCAGTATATATTCTCTTTGTAATTGAAACACACACCCAGCACAAGGGGATATTGATTTAGATATTTATTGTCTGTATCAGCAGTAGTCTAATTTTCCTGGTGTTATTTCATTTAAAAAGTACATTTAGTGATGTATTAATGATTATAAAGCTGCATTAATTTGTGTCTTTTATACCTGCCTAGAGTTCAGCTTTAGATAATTCCTTGCACTTGCCATTATCCATTTGACTTTAAAGATGCATCCTTGTCCATGGATTTATTTGGGGTTGTAAAATGTAATTTGCTCATGCTTTTTGCTAATGTAGTGCTTGGCTCCTTCTCTTGCAGTGTCAACTCTGCTCACACAGCATTCACTTTAGAAGTAAGTTTTATGATGGATAATTTTGGATGTTTTCTTGGTGTTATCACAGCTAATTATAATCATCATTGCTTTCCTCCTTTCATAGTTACATAGTAGGTGAGGTTGAAAAAAGACACAAGTCCATAAAGTCCAACCTATGTGTGTTATTATATGTCAGTATTACATTGTATATCCCTGTATGTTGTTGTCGTTCAGGTGCTTATTTAATAATTTTTTGAAACTATCAATGCTCCCTGCTGAGACCACTGGAAGGGAATTCCACATCCTTGTCGCTCTTACAGTAAAAAAACCCTCTACGTAGTTTAAGGTTAAACCTCTTTTCTTCTAATTTTAATGAGTGGCCACGTGTCTTGTTAAACTCCCTTCTGCGAAAAAGTTTTATCCCTATTGTGGGGTCACCAGTACGGTATTTATAAATTGAAATCATATCCCCTCTTAAATGTCTTTTCTCCAGAGAGAATAAGTGCTTGCAACCTTTCCTCATAAATAATATCCCCCAGACCCTTTATTAGCTTTGTTTCCCTTCTTTGTACTCGCTCCATTTCCAGTACATCCTGGTGCCCAGAACTGCACAGCATACTCTAGGTGCGGCCGGACCAGAGTCTTGTAGAGTGGGAGAATTATCGTTTTATCTCTGGAGTTGATCCCCTTTTTAATGAATGCCAATATTCTGTTTGCTTTGTTAGCAGCAGCTTGGCATTGCATGCTATTGCTGAGCCTATCATCTACTAGGACCCCCAGGTTCTTTTCTATCCTAGATTCCCCGCCCTGGTTCTCTGCCCAGTGTATAGATTGCATTCATATTTTTGCCACCCAAATGCATTATTTTACATTTTTCTACATTAAACCTCATTTGCCATGTAGTTGCCCACCCCATTAATTTGTTCAGATCTTCTTGCAAGGTTTCCACATCCTGCGGAGAAGTTATTGCCCTGCTTAGCTTAGTATCATCCGCAAATACAGAGATTGAACTGTTTATCCCATCCTCCAGGTCGTTTTTGAACAAAATAAATAGGATTGGTCCCAGCACAGAACCCTGGGGAACCCCACTACCCACCCCTGACCATTCTGAGTACTCCCCATTTATCACCACCCTCTGAACTCGCCCTTGTAGCCAGTTTTTTGTACTCACCCTATGGTCCATGCCAAAGGACCTTATTTTGTACAATAAACATTTATGGGGAACTGTGTCAAATGCTTTTGCAAAATGCAGATATACCACGTCTATGGGCCTTCCTTTATCTAGATGGCAACTCACCTCCTCATAGAAGGTTAATAGATTGGTTTGGTAAGAACGATTCTTCATGAATCCATGCTGATTACTGCTAATACCATTTTTGTTAGTAAAATCTTGTATATAATCCCTTATCATCCCCTCCAAGAGCTTGCATACTATTGATGTTAGTCTAACTGGTCTTTAATTCCCAGTGATGTATTTTGGGCCCTTTTTAACTATTGGTGCTACATTGGTGTTTCTCCAATCAGCTGGTACCATTCCAGTCAGTAGACTGTCAGTAAAAATTAGGAACAATGGTCTGGCAATTACTTGACTGAGTTCCCTAAGTACCCTCGGATGCAAGCCATCTGGTCCCAGTGATTTATTAATGTTAAGTTTCCCAAGTCTAATTTTAATTCTGTCCTCTATTAACCATAGGGGTGCTTCCTGTGATGTGTCATAAGGATAAAAACTGCAGTTTTGGTTACTGAAGCCCCCCGATACCCTCGTGAAGACTGAGGAGAAGAATAAATTCAATACCTTCGCCATCTCCCCATCCTTCATTCTTTATGGGGCCAGTATGGTCTGTCCTCCTTTTTTTACTGTTTACATACTTAAAGCATTGCTTGGGTATTTTTTTGCTCTCCTATGTGTCTTTCGTGTTCTATCTTAGCTGCCCTAATTGCACCCTTACATTTATTGTTGCATTCTTTATAAAGTCTGAATGCTGAGGAGGATGCCTCAACCTTGTATTTTTTGAAGGCCTTCTCCTTTGCTATATGCATTTTTACATTGGAGTTAAGCCATCCTTTCCTATTTCCAAAACCAGTGCAGACCCCAAACTATACATATAACTAACATATTATATGATGCACGTTTCCACACTTATTGAGCTATAAACTTTTCCAACAGTGATAATGTGGAAAATCGGACCATTTCCCACTGCATACAATTAATACTTATTTTTTGCTTGCTTCGCGCTAGGACACACCAGTTAGCGATCGTCACCATTGGCTGCCATTGCTGATTGGATGCTGATTGGCTGCTGTTTTTCCAGCATGACCACTCAATAGAAACCATTCATTCGGCTGGCTGCTGATGGACAGGCTGACGTACACACAGTAACTGTTGGTATTTAAGAAAACCTCGCCACCACTTAAATTACCACCACTGCGCCAGAGGACAGAAGACCTAACCCATAGCTGCCACTTATGAATAACACGAAACTGTATTTTGACCCTTATCAAAAAGAAATAAGTGATAACAGAAAAAATAGTGGTTGATGTACACACAGGCCAAATGTTAACTGGTTTCTGTTTATCTGGCTAATACTGGTCAATATTTAGCCCCTGGGTACGAGGCTTTAGTATGCCACATTTTTTCTTCTTTTATTTATCTCTGTCCAAACTTTCTGTTCATACGAATGGGATCTGTAATTACAGTAATTTCTAAGTAAGAAGTGTTCCCTGAGACCTGAAGGGATTCCTGACTAATAAAAAGTGGAGAAAGGCTGCTCTATATAATTTGGTTTGTTATTTTGAAAAGCCAGTATAAAAGTTCTTCTGGGTCTAACCAACCATTATTTGCATATTATTTATTTATGGTCCATGTAACTGGAGACATGTCGAGGTATATCTTTCGCCTGCATACTTTGTACTAAAAGGTATCCGTTTGTCTCCTTTCAGAAAGTCAGGAGGTATACTATTCCATGGGGACAAAAATAAGCATGCTTAACCCTGGGCAGATTTCAACATTCATAAAACCCAAACTTGCACAATAATCTTGGTGCACTTTATACAGTAGGTGGTCAGTGGACCATGGTAACAGGGGTTCATAAGGGAAATGAGTACATTTAAATTGACTTTATGTTGACTACATTTTTTTTCTTTTTTTTTTTGAAAGACCATGGCGTGTAAAACACACTCAAAAACTTCACCCAGTGCCCAAAAAATGTGCACACACATAAAGAGTGAAACAAAAAACGTGCAATGGGTGTACACAAGCCCTCTAAAATCAGAGGGCCTTGCCCTGATCCCAGTGTGAGTCTCCAGACGGGCACTGGGGTACTTTACACCTGGTCCAGCTGGACGAAACCAGATGGACCCCTTTCTCTGGAGGGTCTGCCGAAATAGACCCACCCAAGTACTTGGTGGGGCTCCCCCAAAGGGAGACCCCATGAGAGAGGGCGAACCAAGCCAGAAGGCCATGTCCACTCCCTCCCAAGACTTTCAGGGCAGGCCAAAGGACCTACACCCTACCAGTCACACTTCACACTTGCAAAAACGTGTACAAACATAAAAACACAAACAGTGACAAAACAAAGGGCTTAAATAAAAGAAAGTGGGGGAGAAGGAAGTGGAGAGGAGAGTGAAAAGTGGTCATTGTGAAAAAAAAAAGACCAGGCCCTCCAGCCAGGGATCAAAATTTCCTCCGGTCCCAGCCAAAAGGCCCAGGAGGCAGGTGAAAAAAGTGTGGTATGGTGCAGTGACCGTGGTGCCATAAATAAAAGTGACCTTCACTCACAGTGATTGTACAGCACCCCTGGACTGCCACTCCAGGGGCACATACACCATGGGCTTCTTTTCAGGTCCAACCCTCAGTCGTCCAGTGCGGCCCTCCTCCCTGCCAGAGAACCCTACCAAGTTTTCGCGGGGAGAGCCACCGACTGCAAAGCAGCCTCCACCGATACTAGCCTTTCCAGGCCCCCATCAACCTGGCAGATTTGCATAGCACCACCCCGTGCCACTAGGGTGATGCCAGCTCCTCCACTGGATGCTGACAGGAACAGCGACCACACCAATCCTAGCCAGAAGGCCGGAACAACCCAGCCCTTCAGCCATACCAAATGCAGCACCCATCCTCACCAGGAGCACCCATCAAGACCATCATTGGCCCCTACATCCTGAGGGCACCTAATGTGGCCCCTACCAAGACAGGCCAACCAGGTACAATTACACCATCAGATTTGCATAGCTCTGCCCCTTTGGGAGTAGCACAGCGGCTCCTCTGGCAACTACTAGGAATGAGCTTCCCGTTCGACTCGAACATCGGCTGTTCGATCATTCACCGAATTGCGAACAATATGGGTCGTTAGCGCCAAATTTGTGTGGAGCGTCACGGGCCATAATTCACTGCGGCATCGCAGTGCATTGCTGGCTGATGATTGGCCAAGCATGCACTATGACCCGCATGTTTGGCCAATCACAGCGCCGTCAGTAGAGTGAGCTGTAATTGGCCAAAGCCAGGGTGGCTTTGGCCAATTATGGCTCAGGGGGTTTAGAACACGCCCCACACTATATAAGGCCGCCTGCACGGCGGCCCTGTGTAGTGTGTTCCGGCGTGCTTAGAGAGAGAGAGAGACAGTGTCATTTCATTTGAGTTAGCTAGATTAGGCAGGACAGTCAGTGAGTTAGCTGCACTTACAGTGTATTGTGTATATATATGCATCCCAGGTGTTGTGTATATATATATATATATATATATATATATATATATATATATACACTGTATTCAGTTTAACTAGATCCGTTTCTGTTATCTTCCTACTGACAGGCAGGCTTGTCTTGTTACAGTATTTACAGCTACCTGAAGAAAATTGCTGGTGTTCTTTTGATCCTATTAGTACCACAGTCAGGCAGCTAGACTATTTATAGTTAGTGTAGTGCGTCCTCCTCACAGTGTTCAGTTAAAGCTACAAGTTAGTTTAGTGTGACCTCTGCACAGTGTTCAGCTAAAGCTACAAGTTAGTGTAGTGCATCCTCCTCACAGTGTTCAGCTAAAACTACAAGTTAGTGTAGTGCGACCTCTGCACAGTGTTCAATTAGAGCTACAAGTTAGTGCAGTGTGTCCTCCTCACAGTGTTCAGCTAAAGCTACAAGTTAGTTTAGTGTGACCTCTGCACAGTGTTCAGCTAAAGCTACAAGTTAGTGTAGTGTGTCCTCCTCACAGTGTTCAGCTAAAGCTACAAGTTAGCGTAGTGCGTCCTCCTCACAGTGTTCAGCTAAAAATACAAGTTAGTGTAGTGTGACTGCTGCACAGTGTTCAGCTAAAGCTACAAGTTAGTGTAGTGCGTCCACTGAACAATGTTCAGCTAAAGCTACAAGTTAGTTTTTTGCGAGCTCTGCACAGTGTTCACCTAAAGCTACCTGTAGAAGGTTGGTGGTGTTTTCCTGATCCTATCACTACCGCAGGCAGCTAAATAAGCTACAAGTTAGTTTTTTGCGATCTCTGCACAGTGTTCAGCTAAAACTACAAGTTAGTGTAGTGCCAGCTCTGCACGGTGTTCAGCTAAAGCTACCTGTAGAAGGTTGGTGGTGTTTTCCTGATCCTATCACTACCGCAGGCAGCTAAATAAGCTACAAGTTAGTTTTTTGCAAGCTCTGCACAGTGTTCACCTAATGCTACCTGTAGAAGGTTGGTGGTGTTTTCCTGATCCTATCACTACCGCAGGCAGCTAAATAAGCTACAAGTTATTTTTTTGCGAGCTCTGCACAGTGTTCAGCTAAAGCTACCTGTAGAAGGTTGGTGGTGTTTTCCTGATCCTATCTCTACCGCAGGCAGATAAATAAGCTACAAGTTCGTTTTTTGCTAGCTCTGCACAGTGTTCAGCTAAAGCTACCTGTTCAGTTAAAGCTACGGTGCATCCTCATCAGCACGTGGCCGTGGGACACGCTTGGCCTTTTTTTGGCAGCTGGCCGTGTTGAGCCGCAACATGCGGAAGACTTGGTTGAGTGGATGACCAAGCCGTCCTCATCCTCCTCATCCTCTCTCACCCATGCTCAGGGTACTTTGTCTGGCAAAGCAGCTGCCAACGCGGCCTCTTCCCTCGGCTCAGTGGCATCAGTGACTTCTTCCCTAGCCCCACCATGTCCTCCTGAGTAGTACCTCGAACTGTTTGACCACAGTGTTGGGTACATGCTCCAGGAGGATGCCCAGCGTTTATAAGGCTCTCATGATGATACTGAGCTAGATGAAGGCATTAACGTGAGCACGGACAGAGGGGGTGCCCAAGAAGGACAGCAATCTGGCAGTCATGTTCCCCCTGCTGCAGCATACTGACAGGTTTGCTCCAGTGATGAGGAGGGAGGGGGTGATGAGGTCACTGACTCAACATGGGTGCCTGATAGGAGAGGGGAGGAGGAGGAGGAGGCACATCACCAACGAGGCAGGATGCCCTCCAAGGGCCAGCCTAAGGGCAGCACACTGACTGCATCACACTCCAAAGCTCCGCATGTGCAGGGCGCTGCTGTTTCTGTGCGTTATTCCAAAAGTTCTTTGGTGTGGGCCTTTTTTGAGACAAGTGCATCAGATCGCACCGCTGCTATTTGCAACATATGTCTCAAGCGTATCTCGCGTGGCCAAAACATCTCCCGCTTGGGCACCACATGCTTGACCAGACATATGTTGACCTGCCATGCAGTTCGTTGGCAAGCGTATCTAAAAGAACCACACCAAAGAACAAAGAGGACCTCTCCTTGCTCCTCATCAGGTGAGATCTCCAACCCCACTATACCTTCAGTACTCTCTGAGACCTGCACTGAGAGGAATGAAGGTGTAGAACTAGGTGTGTAACAGCCAAGTACTTGTGGGCAATCTGCTTTCGGTACACCGACGTCAGATTGTACCAGGCAAATTTCCCTGCCCCAGCTGCTGCATCGCCGAAAGAAGTTCGCTCCCAGCCATCCACATGCCCAGCGGTTGAATGCTAGCTTGGCAAAATTGCTAGCACTTCAACTGCTGCCTTTTCAGTTGGTAGACTTTGCCCCCTTCCGTGAGTTTGTGGAATGTGCGGTTCCTCAGTGGCAGGTACCCAAACGCCACTTTTTCTCACGGAAGGTGATTCCGGCTCTCTACCGACATGTGGAAGGCAATGTCTTGGCCTTGCTGGACGGGGCGGTCAGCGGTAAAGTGCATATTACAGCTGACTCATGGTCCAGGAGGCATGGACAGGGACATTACCTAAGTTTCACCGTGCATTGGGTGACTCTGCTGGCAGCTGGGAAGGATGCAGGACAAGGTACAGTAGTGTTGGAGGTTGTTCCGCCACCACGCCTCCAAAATGCCACTACTAGGGATGAGCCGAACACCCCCCCTGTTCGGTTCGCACCAGAACATGCGAACAGGAAAAAAGTTCGTTCCAACACGCGAACACCGTTAAAGCCTATGGGACACGAACATGAATAAACAAAAGTGCTAATTTTAAAGGCTTATATGCAAGTTATTGTCATAAAAAGTGTTTGGGGACCTGGGTCCTGCCCCAGGGGACATGGATCAATGCAAAAAAAAGTTTTAAAAACGGCCGTTTTTTCAGGAGCAGTGATTTTAATAATGCTTAAAGTCAAACAATAAAAGTGTAATATCCCTTTAAATTTCGTACCTGGGGGGTGTCTATAGTATGCCTGTAAAGGGGCGCATGTTTCCTGTGTTTAGAACAGTCTGACAGCAAAATGACATTTTGAAGGAAAAAACTTATTTAAAACTACCCGCGGCTATTGCATTGCCGACAATACACATAGAAGTTCATTGATAAAAATGGCATGGGAATTCCCCAAAGGGGAACCCCAAACCAAAATTAAAAAAAAAAAATGACGTGGGAGTCCTCCTAAATTCCATACCAGGCCCTTCAGGTCTGGTATGGATATTAAGGGGAACCCCGGCCAAAATTTAAAAAAAAAAATGACGTGGGGTTCCCCCTAAATTCCATACCAGACCCTTCAGGTCTGGTATGGATTTTAAGGGGAACCCCGCGCCAAAAAAAAAAAAAAAAAAACGGCGTGGGGTCCCCCCAAAAATCCATACCAGACCCTTATCCGAGCACGCAACCTGGCAGGCCGCAGGAAAAGAGGGGGGGACGAGAGTGCGGCCCCCCCTCCCTCCTGAACCGTACCAGGCCACATGCCCTCAACATTGGGAGGGTGCTTTGGGGTAGCCCCCCAAAACACCTTGTCCCCATGTTGATGAGGACAAGGGCCTCATCCCCACAACCCTGGCCGGTGGTTGTGGGGGTCTGCGGGCGGGGGGCTTATCGGAATCTGGAAGCCCCCTTTAACAAGGTGACCCCCAGATCCCGCCCCCCCCTGTGTGAAATGGTAAGGGGGTACATAAGTACCCCTACCATTTCACGAAGAAAGTGTCAAAAATGTTAAAAATGACAAGAGACAGTTTTTGACAATTCCTTTATTTAAATGCTTCTTCTTTCTTCTATCTTCCTTCATCTTCTGGTTCTTCTGGTTCTTCTGGCTCTTCTGGTTCTTCCTCCGGCGTTCTCGTCCAGCATCTCCTCCGCGGCGTCTTCTATCTTCTTCTCCTCGGGCCGCTCCGCACCCATGGCATGGGGGGGAGGCTCCCGCTCTTCTCTTCTTCTTTTCTTCTCTTCTTCATTTTCTTCTCCGGGCCGCTCCGCAATCCATGCTGGCATGGAGGGAGGCTCCCGCTGTGTGACGGCGCTCCTCGTCTGACAGTTCTTAAATAACGGGGGGGCGGGGCCACCCGGTGACCCCGCCCCACTCTGACGCACGGTGACTTGACGGGACTTCCCTGTGACGTCACAGGGAATGCCACAGGGAAGTCCCGTCATGTCCCGTGCGTCAGAGGGGGGCAGGGTCACCGGGTGGCCCCGCCCCCCGTTATTTAAGAACTGTCAGACGAGGAGCGCCGTCACACAGCGGGAGCCTCCCTCCATGCCAGCATGGATTGCGGAGCGGCCCGGAGAAGAAAATGAAGAAGAGAAGAAGAGAAGAAAAGAAGAAGAGAAGAGCGGGAGCCTCCCCCCCATGCCATGGGTGCGGAGCGGCCCGAGGAGAAGAAGATAGAAGACGCCGCGGAGGAGATGCTGGACGAGAACGCCGGAGGAAGAACCAGAAGAGCCAGAAGAACCAGAAGATGAAGGAAGATAGAAGAAAGAAGAAGCATTTAAATAAAGGAATTGTCAAAAACTGTCTCTTGCCATTTTTAACATTTTTGACACTTTTTTCGTGAAATGGTAGGGGTATAAGTACCCCCTTACCATTTCACACAGGGGGGGCGGGATCTTGGGGTCACCTTGTTAAAGGGGGCTTCCAGATTCCGATAAGCCCCCCGCCCGCAGACCCCCACAACCACCGGCCAGGGTTGTGGGGATGAGGCCCTTGTCCTCATCAACATGGGGACAAGGTGTTTTGGGGGGCTACCCCAAAGCACCCTCCCAATGTTGAGGGCATGTGGCCTGGTACGGTTCAGGAGGGAGGGGGGGCCGCACTCTCATCCCCCCCTCTTTTCCTGCTGCCTGCCAGGTTGCGTGCTCGGATAAGGGTCTGGTATGGATTGTTGGGGGGACCCCACGCCTTTTTTTTTTTTTTTTGGCGCGGGGTTCCCCTTAAAATCCATACCAGACCTGAAGGGTCTGGTATGGAATTTAGGGGGAACCCCATGTCATTTTTTTTTTTAAATTTTGGCCGGGGTTCCCCTTAATATCCATATCAGACCTGAAGGGCCTGGTATGGAATTTAGGGGGACTCCCACGTCATTTTTTTTTTTTAATTTTGGTTCGGGGTTCCCCTTTGGGGAATTCCCATGCCGTTTTTATCAATGAACTTCTATGTGTATTGTCGGCAATGCAATAGCCGCGGGTAGTTTTAAATGAGTTTTTTCCTTCGAAATGTCATTTTGCTGTCAGATTGTTCTAAACACGGGAAACATGCGCCCCTTTACAGGCATACTATAGACACCCCCCAGGTACGAAATTTAAAGGGATATTACACTTTTATTGATTGACTTTAAGCATTATTAAAATCACTGCTCCTGAAAAAACGGCCGTTTTTAAAACTTTTTTTTGCATTGATCCATGTCCCCTGGGGCAGGACCCAGGTCCCCAAACACTTTTTATGACAATAACTTGCATATTAGCCTTTAAAATTAGCACTTTTGATTTCTCCCATAGACTTTTAAAGGGTGTTCCGCGGCATTCGAATTTGCCGCGAACACCCCAAATTGTTCGCTGTTCGGCGAACTTGCGAACAGCCAATGTTCGAGTCGAACATGAGTTCGACTCGAACTCGAAGCTCATCCCTAGCCACTACTAATGATTGTGACACACCTCTCTCCTCCACCCCCTCCTCTTCTTCTTCCTCCATGGCCTCTTCCTGTGCTTTGTCCTCTGAACCAGCGGTGCTCCGTAGGCGTTCAAGGGGCTATGCAAGTACGCAGTCCAAAAGATGCCATGCGGTGCTTGAGCTGGTGTGCTTGGGGGGACAGGAGCCATACTGGGGCAGAGGTTCTGTCAGCTCTGCAGGGGCAGGTTCAGAGGTGGTTGACGCCACGCCAACTTAAGGCAAGAATGGTGGTTTGCGACAATGGCACCAACCTCCTCTCTGCCCTCCGACAGGGACAAATGACCCATGTGCCCTGTTTGGCTCACGTCCTTAACTTGGTGGTGCAGCGGTTCTTTGGCAGGTACCCGGGATTACAGGATGTCCTGAGGCAGGCCAGGAAAGTCTGTGTGCATTTCCGCCAGTCATATGATGCCAGTGCTCGGCTGGCAGACCTCCAAAAGGAGTTTAACCTGCCCAAGAACCGCCTTATTTGTGACATGCCCACCAGGTGGAACTCAACGTTGGCCATGCTGCAGCGGCTGCACACGCAGCAGAGGGCCATCAATGAGTGCCTGTGCGACAATGGCACCAGGACAGGGTCAGGGGAGCTTGTTTTTTTTTCCTCACGCCAGGGGGCCATGATCAGGGATGCATGCACTGTCCTGTCACCATTTGAGGAGGCCACGAGGATGGTGAGCAGTGACAGTGAATGCATCAGTGACACTGTCCCCCTTGTCCACCTGTTGGAGCACACGCTGCGTGGAATAATGGACAGGGCACTTGAGGCAGAACAGAGGCAGGAAGAGGAGGACTTCCTTAGCTCTCAAGGCCCCCTTTATCCAGACAGTGTTCCTGCGTGCCCGTCGATCACACAGGAAGAGGATGAGGAGGAGGTGGAGGAGGAGGAGGATTGTGTCAGTATGGAGGTGGAGCCTGGCACTCAGCATCAGCAGCAGTCTTTAAGGGATCAGTCCCAAGAAACACATGGACTTGTACGTGGCTGGGAGGAGGTGGCTGCGGACAATGTCGTCCTTAGTGACCCAGAGGACTCCGGACCGAATGCCTCAGCAAACCTATGCTGCATGGCCTCCCTGATCCTGCAAAGCCTGCGTAAGGAACCTCGTATTCGTGGTATCAAGGAGAAGGACCAATACTGGCTGGCAACCCTCCTTGATCCACGTTATAAGGGTAAGGTTGCGGACCTTATCTTGCCATCGCAGAGGGAGCAGAGGATGAAACATCTTCGGGAGGCCTTGCAGAAAGGTCTGTGCAAGGCGTTCCCAGTGACTGGGAGGTTACAAACTCCTGTTTCTGGACAACGTGTTGCTGAGGCTTCAGTCAGTCAAAGAAGGAGCGGTGGAGAAGGTGGCCGTCTGACCGATGCATTCAGACAATTTTTTGGCCCCAAGGTATGATCGGTTCCAGCAACCATCGCCAGCGTCTGTTTTACATGGTGCAGGAATACCTAGGGGCAAGATCTGACTTGGACACCTTTCCCACCGAAAATCCTCTGGGTTACTGGGTCTTGAGGATGGATCACTGGCCAGAGCTTGCACAGTATGCAATTGAGCTACTGGCCTGTCCTGCATCCAGCGTTCTTTCGGAACGCACATTCAGTGCTGCTGGAGGCTTTGTAACCGATTACAGGGTGCGTCTGTCCACCGACTCGGTCGATCGACTGACCTTCATAAAAATGAATCAGTCTTGGATCACCACCAGCTACCAAGCACCTGATGCTGATGTAACCGAATAATTTTTTTTGAAATCTCAGATCCCTTCAAAGACTGCCTATGCTGATGCTGAGTGACTATCCTGAGTAATTATCCTCTTCCTCCTCAATGTTCACGCTGATAGCTTGTAAGAACATTTTTGGTTCTGGGCGCCGCCACCAGTGCCGAAGGCCCAATTTTTCAGTTTAACAGGGGCATGCAATTACAATTTTTGATGCAATACTTTGCAGCAGGGCTCGTTCCTGCGTTCCAACTAGAGTATCTGTGAGGGGTTGCAGTGTTGTGGCACCAGCACCAGTGCCTAAGGCCCAATTTTTCAGCCCCTGTTTAACAGGGTCGTGTAATTACAATTTTTGATGCAATACTTTGCAGCAGGGCTCGTTCCTGCGTTCCAACTAGAGTATCTGTGAGGGGTCGCAGTGTTGTGGCACCAGCACCAGTGCCTAAGGCCCAATTTTTCAGTCCCTGTTCAACAGGGGCATGTAATTACAATTCTTGATCTAATATTTCACAGCAGGGCCCGTTTCTGCGCCCACCAAGAGCGAGTGAGGACTTACAGTGTTGTGGCACCAGCAGCACCACCACCACCAAAGGCCCAATTTTTCTGCCCCTGTTCAACAGGGGCATGTAATTACGATTCTTGATCTAATATTTCACAGCTGGGCCCTGTGAGGGCTTACAGTGTTGTGGCCACAACAACATCTAAGGCCCAAATTTCTGCTGAGTATATAGGGCAGGCCCCTACTTTCAAACATCCAACTTACAAATGACTCCTACTTGCAAACGGAAGGAGACAACAGGAAATGAGATGAAATCTACCCCTAGGAAGGGAAATTCTCTCCTGTAAGAGTTAATATGGGAAAAACATTTCTCCTTTCCACTGATGCTTTATCACCAAGGCAGATGACTACAATGCAGAAAACCTGTTACATCACTATGTTCATTTTTGAAAACTTGATTTTGTTTTTGTCTTTCAGTAACTGTTTTGCCTGTAAATGCAAACTATTGAGACATTACCGCTTATGGCATTTATTTTGAACCCTGCTGTTTTAAGATAGCATAGTTGATGTATGAAGACTGTTATGATTGTGTATGCTACAATGAAAGGGGAATTTTATCTGATCTATTTGCAAGTCTAAATGCATAGATATAGAAGTGAAAGCGCTTTAAAATAATATCTGAAATGAATCAGTTGTCACAACATTCGGTTATTCTACAACACAGCTATTTATTTTATGTATGAGGCTGATTCAAGATGTATATTCGTGTCAAATGTAAACACGGTTTTACATCAACAAAAGGAGGAAAAGTAGCAGGAAGGAACAGGAAGTGTTGCCTGTTGTCTTCTAAACCCAGCCGTTCAGTTTATATCTATTCATACTAGAGCTTCCTGCTGGCTTTTCCTCTCCTGTCGATAATCATCTGAGGGTAGACAAAATATTCTGGTTTATTTGAAACACACGGATCACCTTTAAGATGTTGTTTTGTTATTCAACTGGACTTGTGAACAAAAAGTTAACCTCTTATGTATTGTATATACTACATTTCACCTGGAAATGTATATGCTTGGTGTACAAATGCTTAAATATAATATACAAATATATTGCTTAAAGTGTAACTCCACTTTTGTTGAGAAAAAAACATTCCCCTCTGGGTGATCTATGTACATTGCAAGGATTATAACAAACTCTGCAGATTCCTGCCTTTTGTTATTCTGAAGAAATCCATGTGTGTTTGTCTGTGCCTCTGTTCTGAGTGGGTCTAATGGGAGTGGTTTCATAATTAACTGTCAGGTGTGGCAGCAGCAAGGCACTAATGAGGAAATCTGCTGGGCCTGCATCCCTTTAGACATGTTCCTATTGAAAGTATCTCTCCAAAAATGATATTTTGTTGCAGGGGATGCCTGAAATCTGACTTGTATCTTAGTACAGATTTCTGTGAAAATTGATGAGCAAATCACACAAGCAGGAAATGATGTACAGAACAACTCCATGCAGCCATATTGCAAAATTACAGAGCTGCAGATTGAAAAGGAAAGGTAATTTTTAATAACATTCAATTACAACATGATTAATGTCGCAATTATATGCGTTATATTATTTTTTTGTTTATTTGCTAATTGTTTCCCCACAAAAGTGGAGTTACCCTTTAAATCACAGTCATCCCTTGTCTGATATGATTGTCCCCCTACTGGAACTCTTTCCATCATCCCTCCTCAGTCTCTCTTTTAGATCTTGTGTAGAGATCTGTATAAATAAATGTACCATTTAACTTCCAAAGCAAGGTATATGACTCTAATGCCTGGTACACACAATCAGTTTTCTCGTTGGAAAAAGATATGACGGCTTTTCCGATGGGATTCTGCTGATTGCCTTGCATACACGCGGTCACGCAAAAGTTCGGTGAAATTCCGACCGTCAAGAAAGCGGTGACGTACAACACTACGACGAGCCGAGAAAATGACATTCAATGCTTCCGAGCATGCGTCGAATTGTTTCCGAGCATGCGTAGGGGTTTTGCGCGTCGGAATTGCCACAGACGATCGCATTTTCGAATAGGAACTTTTCCCGACCGAAAAAATTGAGAGCATGCTCTCAATTTTTTGCTGGCTGGAATTCCGCCAGCAAAAGACCGATGGAGCATACACACGGTCGCATTGTTCGACGAAAAACTCTCATCGGTCTTTTGCGGGCCGAAATTCCGACCGTGTGTACGCGGCATTAACCTTTCGTCCATTCTTTAGATCAGGAATGTCCAACCTTTTGCCCTTCCTGGGGTACATTAGAAGAAAAGGAATTGTTTTGGGCCACACATAAAATATACTAACAATAAGGATAACTGATGAGCAGAAAAAGTCAGGCAGATCACAAGTTAACAATCACATATACAGATAATGCACCTATCTGAGTAATATTTTGCAATATATTGTAATATTTTTTATTGTAAAAGAGGGCAACATAAAACGAGTGCGATATTTGACGCTGTTTCTGATAAGGTAACACATTAATATCTGGTTGGATGGATATAGAAGAAATTCACAATGAATTCTCAAGATGCTCATCAGATATTTTGGCTCTATATTTTTCCCTTTGTGTGCTTTATCCTTGAGAATAGTTTCTCACAAATATCGGTGCTGCCAAAAACTGATGACATGAATAAGGCGTGAATTGTGGATAGAGGGAGAAGAGAAAACTTAGAAAAGTCTAGTAAAGAGGCACTGTCACATTTTTCTTCAGACATGTGTTTGCTAAGTGTAAATGCATTTTAACAAAAAGATTACAAAGAAAATCAACATTTTTAAAGTATGTTTACAATTTTGTATTGGGCTGCATTCCTGGCTGCCTGGGGCCACAGATTGGACACCCCTGCTTTAGATTATTGTATTAGTTACTTTTAAAGGTTAATATAAGGGAAAATTATTAGAGAGAAATGCTTCAGTGGGTTTAACTGATCATTGCTGCACATTAATAAGCGCCTATTATTTGCCTAAATAGTCTGTTCTTCTTTCCCATCTTATAAAGTTGCCAGGTATGCGGAAACATATATACAAAACATTTTAGTCCCAATACCTTATTTTCTTTATATCTTGAGTCCCAGAGCATATTTTTTTTTTTTTGGGAGATGTCTTGGTTCTGCACCTTTTAGCTTTTGAACATTACCAGACATATTCATTTGGTAACATACTGTAAGTGGTTACATTTTTATTTCTTGGGTTTTAATTAGTCAGATAAAGTTAAAAATGAGAAAAAATGCATTTTCCTATAATAGTTCAAAATATAGTCTTCTGATTAAAAAGATATCAAACAAGTGCAATTTTTATGTAATGTAACAGAGCAGTAAAGCTCAACATCAATGTTATTCATACAAACAGACATTCTGGACAAAGAGGAAAACATTGAGTCTGACTTACTAAAAAGAAATGTAGAAGCAGATAGAAATCACTATGATGGTTATAGGCGCACTTGTGTTACAGGTAACATACAGACCTTTGCAAATCAAGCAAGCATGCTCCCTTAACCAATTTGTTAAAGCATACACCTGTGGGTGGGATCTACTCACCCTGCACGTGGAGGTACCTCTTCTTGTGTACACGCTCACCAATGCCCAGGACCAGGCAGGGCCTCGTTCATGTGAAAATCAACATTAAGGCTTAGAGGTGAGCCTAACACTGTGTGCAGCTGTGTAACATACAGAGCTCCTCTGTGAAACGTCCTGTCCCATGTCACTGCAGACCTTATCATCCAGAATGTAGCATTTAGAGGGGGACACTGCTGAGCCTGTGCCCTAATCCACCAGTCCAGCTTACCCTTTCCACCTCACTCCCAGTGACAGAATGGGATCCCATCGTGCACTAGTGCAGACCTCTTGCGTGCACATAATTAACTGCTTCAGTGACTAGGTTTGTGGGGTCTCCATACTGTGGGCTTGGTCCTGATTTCATCTAGGGGAACCGACCACTAGGAAGGAAGCCAGCGCACAGACCCCCTCACTAACAGAAGACCTGTCACCTATGTCTGTTACCACTCTCCACTGTCTAGCTGCTATTACATTCCCACCAGACCATGGTTACCCATAGCAACTACTCTCCTTACTCCAACTCCTGTTGAGTTCACCTCTTTTGGTGTCCTTCAAACCTGTGTGTGATTTACAGGCACTGTTCTTCTAGATACGCCATGTACCCCTTTGAATAAATTCAGACCAGGCTTTGAACAGTTAAAATATGTTACATTTGTGAAGGAAATCCCGTGAGCAACCGAGAGGCCCATCCGACCCGGCTATGGCCTGCGGAAGAGGGTCCCATCCCCCCGGCACACCTGACGGGATCATGCTGTGCCAGGGAGAGGGGCCCCCCACCGAGCGGAGAGCCCCCACTTTAGACCTGCTGTCTCTAGAGTGGGATTCTGGAACTGTACCAGGTATAGAAGACAAAATCCCTGTAACTAAAGGGGGCAGACCCCAGAGAAGAAAGAGGGGGAAAAGAACAGAAGGAGGAGGGGGGGAGGGTTGGGGAATAAGGTTTACGTCTCTCAATGATTGTCCTGGCATTGGCCTGGAAGCAACCCTGAGTAAATTGCTATGCCCATAAGTTTAGCCCACGGTTCCCAGATCATCTCAAATTTCTGTTTTGTATCATTGAGACTGCTCGCCAATTTCTCCTGGGCCATGATCCAGGATATCTTCCTGGTTGCTGCCCTTGTGGAAACTGTGGGTTGCTTCCAAGCCCTAGCCAGAGTTACTTTGGCTCCCAGAAATATAAAATGAATCAGTTTGCGATTGTGCTTGGAGAGGCAAGGAAAGTGTGCATTCAGTAGAGCGATTTCTGGAGACCTGGGGATCGCACATCCAGTTGCTCTTTTAATTAGATTAAATATCTTTTTCCAGAAAGGCCTAATTTTGGGGCACGTCCACCACACATGCGAAATTGTGCCTGTGAGTTGGCAACCTCTAAAACATAGGGGGTCAACTGATGGAAAGATTTTTTGCCAGCCTAGCTGGTGTCATGTACCATCTGGTCATAATTTATTTTTATATTTGCTTCCATAAGAGAGGTATTGATAATTCCTTTGTATGCTGATGCAATTGCCGATTGCCAAGTCTCCGGGCTCCACTGGAATTGTAGATCCTGCTCCCAGGCTAACATGTAAGAAGATTTGCCATGGGGTTGGGAAAGTGACGCATAGATGACTGATATACCTCCTCTCTGCTCCATGGCCTGACCACACCAAAGTTAGTAATTGTAAAATTTGGGGGGATTCGGTTTATCTAACCATATGCTTTGCAGGAAGTGATTGATTTGGCTAAACCGAAACCGTTCTGAGTGTGGAAGGTCTAGTTTACTAATGCATTGTGCAAAGGTTATGGGACCTCTAGACGTGAAGAAATGGCCTATCCGGTACAGCCCCTTGTCTAGCCACCACTGGAAGGCCTTAATGTCTAATCCTGGAGGGAATTTCGGGTTTCAGAATAAGTGTGACAGGGGCTTCATTGCAGAGGAAAGGTTTGGATTTGATTTCAGTTTATCCCACATCGTGAAGGAGTGTGAGAGTGTAGGGGCTAATATAGGGATTCTATTTTTGGAGAGAGTTCAGAGTAAAAAATCTAGGGTGTGTTGGGGGACCGCTTGCCGTTCTATCTGTATCCAATCTGGTCTTTCCATGTTGAAGTAAATCCCCGAAAACTGAGCAAGTCTGGCTGCCTGGTAGTATCTGTGGAGATGTGGGAGGCCCAGCCCGCCCTGCTTTCGTGAAAGAAAAAGGGTCTGTTGTTTTAGCCTGTATCCGGAGCCTTAAGTAGGGAGACCATCTCAGGGATGAGGGAGATGTTGAGGGCTTGGGATTTGGAGTAGTTTACTTGGAGGCCAGAGACGTTCGCGAAAGAGGATAGAGTTTTGCATAGATTGGGTAGGGATGTGAGGGGAGAAGTGATATAGAGTATTAGGTCATCAGTGAAAAGACCACATTTGTGCTCCTGGGCTCCACAGTAGACCCCCCTAATGTCTTGATTCTCTCGAATCGCTATCGCTAATGTCTCTATGGCTATGGCAAACACTAGGGGGGATAAAGGGCAACCCTGCCTCGTGCCTCTCGCGATGTGAATCAAGGAGGAGTGGTATCCTTGCAATCTGATAAGAGCTGTTGGTGTGGAATATAGAGTTTTAATAGTTCCTAGAAAGCGTTCACCAAACCCCCAGTGATCTAGTAGCGAGAAAATATATTGCCAGGATACTGAGTCGAACGCTTTTTGTATATCCAGGGAGAGTAACATTCCCTGCTGCTTGATACCCCCGGGCAGTTCGTTTGTAGGATAGATGCTATGTCTATGGTTCGTCTGGTCTGGTCAGGTCCCTGTCTACCCGGTATGAATCCCACCATCTTTGTGGATATAGGAGTTGATAAAGGAATTTAGCCTGTTAGCAAGGATTTTGTTGAGAATTTTCACATCATTGTTTATTAATGAAATTGGCCTGTAATTTCCTACTTCTTCGGGATTTTTATCTTGTTTCGGAATAACGGTGATAAAAGCCGTATTTAGGTCGGGATTGAGGGGGGAACTGGTCGCCTTTTCGTTAAAGAATTTGGTCAAGTAGGGAGCTAAAGTCTCTGAGAAAGTTTAATAGTAGGGCACCGACAGCCCGTCCGGTCCCGGGGCTGATGCCTTCTTAAGGCTTTTAATGACCTCTAGAGTTTCTGCTACAGAAATTTGCTCCTCCAAAATGGATTTGTGTTTTTCAGATAGTCGGGGGATGGGATGGGTTTCGAGAAATTGTGAGATAGAGTTATCAGTGCCCTTCTGGTTGTTGCTATAGAGCTGAACATAGAAGTCCCTAAATGCTGAGAGGATTTTGGTGGGGTCTGAGGTAGTAATCTGGTTATGTGTTCGGATCCTAGGGAGTGCATTGCACTTTGTCTTGGGGGTAAGCTTATTGGCTAGCATCGTGCCTAGTCTATCCTTCTGAGAGTAAAACTTTGCTCCACTCCACAGCAACAATTTCTCGTGAGGGCTAGGTTCAGTTCAAGTATGGCTGTGTCTAGTTGTGACGTAGTGACGCCGGTCGGGTCCTTTTTATGTTGAGCCCGGAGGGAAGAGTATCCTTTTTCTAGTCTATATATGTCTGTCTTCCTTTCCTTTTTAATTTGGGTTACGATTTGTATGATTTTGCCTCTGATGGTGGCTTTATGGGCCGCCCACAGAACTTCTGCCGAGATATCGCCAACATTGTTTAGCGAGAAATATTCTATAAATGCTTTGTTGATCTCGGTCACTCTAATGGGGTCCAAAAGGATTGACTCGTTTAACCTCCAATGAAAATGCTTGGATCTGTGGGAGACGTTGTGTAGAGTCACTGTGACGATGGAGTGGTCAGAAAGAGTTGTGTCAATGATTTTGGAACTGGCTACATTGGGTAGATGTTGTGTGGGCATTAGGATGTGATCTATCCTAGCATAGGATTGATGGGGGCAAGAGAAGTGAGTGTAGTCCCTTTTCTTTGGGTTCGATTCACACCATACATCAGCCATTCCATATGCATGGATCAGTCTGGCAAATTGTAAGCTGGCCCTGGTAGGATGAGTTAATGTGGGTTTGGAAGGGCTGGATTTGTCTAGCCCTTGATCTATGTTGGAATCTCCTCCAAGTATGGGAGTCCCCTCAAGGAGAGGATTAACCCCCCTGGCGGTATTCCCGAGTCTGGCTCGGGGTGGATTTTCAATACCAAAAGCGGTATCCCCGAGCCAGACTCGGGATCGCATCGCAGGATCCATGTAGAGGATACTTACCTTGTCCCCTGGATCCTGCGATGTCTCCCCACTGTGAGCTGCGAGCCGCCATGTTTTGCTCGATTCACAGTTCCGAGCTCCGTTCCCTGCGAGCGTTGCGACGCACGGGGACGGAGTTTGGGGCCAAATTCAAAAAGTGAAACACACAGTACAGATACAGTATAATGTGATCTTACAGATTACAGTACTGTATCAAAGAATTACACATCCCCTTTGTCCATAGTGGTTTGCCCAGTGTCCTGCATGCAGTTTTATATTATAAAAACTGTTCTTTCTGCCTGGAAACTGAAGATTGTCCATAGCAACCAAAACTGTCCCTTTACATCAAAAGTGGTTTTAGACCAGCTAGAAAACAGCGATAATAAATTAGAATCACTTGCAGAATTGAGTGATAGTGATTTGTGGGGAAATCCGTCACCAAACACTAAAAGTAACGAAAGTGACAATTCTGCAACTGAGCAAATTTCAGTGTTTTTGATTTGATTACATTATTGAATAATTTTTATTATTATTATATTATTATTTGGTATAATTATTTATAGTTATTTATTATATTATAATTTTTGATTTTGTTTTTTAAACTTTATAATACCCGGAATGGCTACTCGACTCTTGTTTGGACAGATTTAAGTGAATTATTCCTAAGAATTACAGGCCTATAATATAAAACGCCAAATTTCTGTGCAAAATAATTGTACCGCTTTCAGCACCTAAAATCTGAAATAATCATACTGCCAGGGAGGTTAAGGGTTGACATCATTGTTTGGAAAAATTTGTGTTGCCCCTTATTTGGGGTGTAGTAAGAAATGAAAGAGAATAAGTGCTCGTTTATCAGCCCTTTGACTAGGAGGAATCTCCCTTCCGGGTCTTTGTAATCAGCCTGCCAGACAAAGTTGCAAGTTTTAGAGAAGATGATTGCTACCCCTTTCGACTTGCCCTCTGCCTTAGCCAAGTAAAATAAAGGAAATTGATGGTGCAAGTATTTAGGGCTGTACCGTTCAAGGAAGTGGGTTTCTTGTATCATCACCACGTCTAGCTTGAGGGATTTGTAGCTGTCAAACAGCTTTCTCATTTTAAGGGGAGAATTCAGGCCTTGAGCATTGTAGGTCGCTATTCTAAATGGGGATTGGGCGGGTCATCCATGGAGGAGAGGAGTGAGACTGTTGTCAGACCCTGCGTCACTTACCGTTTGGGAAGCTAGTCGACGGACTTTCGACCTGACGGACCTTCTGTGTAGGCCTTCTGTGTGTTTAGGAGCCTTGAAGTAGACCTGATTGGATATTGAGACAAGTAATTATTGAGAGCCCTACATAGAGGGGAGGGTAGGGAGGGAAGAGGGGGGGGACAGAGAGCAAAGGAGGAAAAAGAAAAGAGGAGAGGTGAAGAGGTCATAGCGAGCCTCTTCAGATGTTAGGGGTAGATCCCCCGGGACAAAGTTGTCCCCGGGGTCTAAACCCAAAAAGTTTCATCTGCTCAAGCGGCAGACAACCTATCCCACAGAGTTTGGTGAGTCTGAGGGGTAGGTGGAGGCACATGCTCAGCACCCAGCGCTGTATGTAGAGCATAAGATTCCCTGGGGCGCGGAATCTAAGAGCCAGCAGATGTTCACCAGAGCCTCTAGTGGTGAGGATGGGCTGGGCTGCAACTGGCTCCAGGTCGCGACCCCCAGGGTCCCCCAGCTCACACCCACAGTAGGCAACAGGAGGATAGGGATAGTAAGGGAATAAGCCAAGGTCGGGGTCTCAAGCAGACAAGGACAACAGAGTTCATGCCAAGGTTCAGGGTCACAGGCAAACAGGGATAGTCAGGGACACACCAAAGGTCAGGGTCACAAGCAGACAGGGAAAGTCGAGACCAGGCCAAAGTCGGTAACTGGAATCAGATGTAGGAAACACAGCAAGTACACACAAAAGCTAACACACAATGGTTGATCAGCACTGCTGACTTGCAGTGCACAGGTTAATATAGGGTTCCCTGATAGGGCCTGGGGTGGGTCCATGCTTAGAGGAGAGGTTATAAAACGAGCCAGGTGTGAGTGGCTGGCCTCTTAGTCTGAACACATGAGGAGAAGGTAAGCTGACAGAGAAAGATTACTGCATAACCATGACACTCCCTCAGTAAAGCTGTATGGCAAAATCCCATCCCCCTCCCCCCCTGGTCTTTAGGATAATATTCCACCTTCTTGCCTTAGCCTACATTAAAGCCAAAAATGAGCTCATAGAAAAAGGGGAAGGAAGTCTAGGCATTGATGGTCGGTGAGACCCTGCTCAGTCGGATGGGATAACATGAGAGTTGTGCACCGGATTTTTAGTGGATTAACTCTGGAATCGACCCAATCCCATAGGTTCTGCTCCAACCGTATTCAGGGGAGGAGAAAAAGTGAGTGGAGGCAGTGGCATATGGTAAATGGGGGATAAGGGGAGAAGGAGACTGGGGCACCCTGGAGGAGCCATGGCATCTAGTAGAAGGGAAGGAAGTCCCTGGCCAATACTCCCTCCTGGAGCACAAAAAAAAGAAGCAAGGGGTCGAAGAGTGCAGGCGACACTTCCGTGCTTCGGACACTGTCCTTTGTTCTCTTCGTCTTCAGTTTATTCCACAGGATTGTCAGTGGGCTGGTGGGTGGGGGACATTTAGCTGGGTTGTAGGCCAGGTTGGAGGTGTCCATGTCCGCTTCAAGTGAGATGAGCTTCAGGGAGAGGAGGGCCTTCTTTCCGTCTTGGAAGTTAGAGAATGAGTAGTGTTTGCTCTTGTAGTAGAACTTGACGGTAAAAGGGAAAGTCCACCAGTATTTAATTTCTTTTTGGGCCAGCACCGAAAGTAGGGGTTTCAGGCCCCTTCTTCTCTGGATTGTGGAAGGGGAAAGGTCGGCGAAAATTTGTATAGGGTGCCCTTGACATGAGAGTTGTTTCATTGCTCTGGACTGTTTCATCACCTCCTCTTTGACCAGGTAGAAGTGTGGCTTAGCAATGACATCCCTGGGTGAACCATCCTTTCTGGGGGGGCCCTGTCCAATTCCAGACGATGTACTCTGTCCAATTCCAGACGATGCTGTGGAATGTTGGGGATCAGAGATTTGATTATTTCCTGAGTTGCTTGTGAAACCTCAGCAATGGACTCCGACAGACCTCTGATCCTGAAGTTGTATCATCTGGATCTGTTTTCTAGTTCATCGATTCTAAGTAGGGCTGAATCAAGTCTATATTGAAGTGTCTGGATGTGATCTGAGTTCTGGTTAGTGGTAGCTACTGTCATGTTTCTGCTCTATGGCTTCCATCCTAGAGCCCAGGCTCTGGAAGTCTGCCTTTATGCCCCCGGTTATCTTCTCAGCAGTGGAAGCAAGGCCTCTCTCCAAAAGTGCTGACATTTTTGAGAGTAAGTCATCAGGGTGGAGGCCTGCCTCTGGGGATAGGTGTGCAGAGAAGGGGCCCCTGTGTTGTGGCGTTAGGGTAGGCCCCGCAGGAGAGAACATTGGGTCTCCACAATGCCTGCTAAGAAGCGATTCAGTGGAAGCTGGGGAGGGCGTCATCTGCTGAAGGAGGGTACTCTGATTAGTTGGAGTGAAGTTAAGAGATGCCGGGGCTATCACTTGCCTCTGATCAGCGTGGCTCTCCTCTCCTGAAGCCTGCAGCTGGGCTGCGGCGGCCATATTGGTATACACCCGGGCGTCGGTGCCCGATCAAATTGCGGCCCGAGATCTCTCCGGACCTGTTTCCTGGACATACGGTGGGGCTCCCCGGGTGGTCAGAGATCCGGATCGCCCGCTTTGGCACTTCAGGGCACGGTCTGCTGGTAGCTGTGGGTGCCGTTGGGGCTAGGTGTTGCGGAGTTCTGGCTTAAGCTGCCATCTTGGAAACTCCACGCATGCGCACTCCCTAACTAACTAATCTTAAACTACGCAGGCATACCTTTCTTTGATGATGTATATTCCTGTGCGGGTAGTTCGCGGGTTGCTGCAGGTTACATCTTCTTTGACGGACTTCTCACTCCTTTCCCATGCAATCCCTTCACTTTTTGTCTGAGCCCAACCTTTTCCCTTTTTATAAGCAGAACAAGGTGGAGGACAGAACCCCCCCAAAAAAACAGGAAAATATAGAACACGTTTTAACCCATCCCCACCTGGGCAGCTTGGTAACTATCCACAGCATCAGGGCCCCAAGTAAGCACCTGTCTACACACCCTTGTTTCATACTTATTTTATAGTGTTTATTTGTGGTGAGTATTGAACATCCAAATAAGAGTTTTTGTGGATTACATGCTGATATGTTGATGAACGGAATGTGTTGCTACGAAAAAAAATAAAACAAATCTATAAGGGGACAAGAACCTCTATTTCTCAAATTAAGATGAAAGATGAATGCACCAACCAAAGAAGCAACTCTAAGCCTGGGTTCACACTTGTGCATTGCGGGACACCGCATTTTACTCGCACAGGAATCGCACCACATTCTTGTGCACATTACATGTGATGTCTGTGCAGTGCAATTTGAGCCATGCATTTTGCATGGCTCAAATCGCATCTGCACCAAAATGGTGCAGGGCCCTTTTTTTCCTGAATCTGGATTGCATCACATGGGTTTTCACACCCATGAAATCTGATTCTGGCAATCGCACTGCATTTTGTGAGCTGTTTTGGGGTGTTGGTAATCTAAAATTGACACCAGCAGCAGATCGCATGGATGCTGTGCAATTGCAATGCAGTGTGAAAAATGCACAGGATTCGCTGCGTTTCCCGCATCGCATCAGTGTGAATCAGAGCAGATAAAGGCAGGGTACGCGTGCGTTTTTAAAATGACAACATACAATCATTAGTAACAGGGTATGTAATTATGCATACTGTACATTTTTACAAACAAAGAGTGCATGCATGGGTATGTGCACCTAGGTTCTCCCTCAAAGCAGGCACTATAGCTTCTTTACCTTAAAGGAAAACTACACTGCATCTGAGCATCACAAACCGAAAATGCTATTTAATTCATTTTTAATATTCAATGCAAACTCATCCATCCATGTCTCCATGCTTTATTTTGTTGAGAAATCCCTTTGAAAAACATTCCCTAACATTTCTGGCTGTGGGGCCATTTTGAGTAAGGGCAAATTATTCATGTAGCATTTACTTCCTGGAATTCATCTGTTCTTAGCTCAGGCAGGAAGGAGGGTGTGCAAAACACAATAGTGTTATAGCCTTATGTACATGGTTGTAGTTGTGTGCATCTCTGCAAGCACAGGGGGGGATTTACTAAAGCTGGAGCACCCAGAATATGGTCTGGTTTTCAGATAGTAAATCAGGCCCACTGACTGACAGACCTGCAGTGCCAATAAATATTATATATATGACCCTGTCAAACCTACACACAGAGAGTAACTTAAAGGATAAGTGCACTTTTTAAACACAGTGCACTTATCCTGTTTGCCCACCACCACTGCCACTCTACTGACTTAACTTGGGATGCTCGGGAAATGACCCATAGTACCCTATGGAAGGCTACTGTACAGGCGCATGCAGCACTTTGCAGATTGGCAGTGGGATGTAAACAAACACCGGAGACCACAAGCATGATCGCAATGTAAGTATGCAATCGTGGAGGGAGGTTACATTGCAGCGGATGGGAGTTGCACTTTGTTAAAAAGTGCAATTATCATTTATTATCCCGGACTGATACTCGGTAAAATTAAGCTTCATTTCAAGCAACATACAGAACACCTGTAGTCTGAACCACTTTTAGTCCTTGAAAGTAGGAAGCACAATTGTACTAGGCTCAAATGCTATAACCATGTTTTAAAAGAACCCACTTGAAAGACTATGAAACCTTACACCTGGAATGAATGACTTTGTAAAGAGAGCAGAAAGCTCCACATTAGGTACCTTATCCTTCTGCAATCGTACTTTTCTTGTATATTTAGAAATAATAAATGTCTACAACTTTGACAAAATAATCTGAATTTATGGCACCCAGTTAAAGTAATAAATCTGAAAGAAAGCTAAATGTGAATAATGTAATGAAAATGTAAAGCCGTAGTTAAAAAAATACATAAAAATGATGTGATGGTGTTGTAAAGGCAAACAAGTGGGTGGAATATACCAGCCACACATTTTCTTTCTTTCAGCCATTGATTTCAATTCCAGAAAAAGCACAGATCAAGTGTTACCAATTTCATGAACAATATAAAAGTCACTTAAATAAATTAACAGTAGGACCCTCATATCCCTTAAACTGATTGATTTAAGGTTTGTAATCAAACAGTTTATGTGATGCCATGGTGTATACACAGGAAGATAGAAAGTGTGGACCATGCTATGGAATGTTTAGAAACACAATTTTTCCAAAAAGATTGACTAATGTCTGCCTATGTATGTATGCCCTTTTCCACAAGTATATTTCTAGTCTATATGTTGTATCTCAGAAAATCTATAGAATCTAAACCCAAAACCAAAAATGTAAACTATTGCAGACTACCAGTTCTTATGCCCTGTACAAACAACCGGTTTTGCCGTCAGAATAAACTCTGAGCCTGGGTTCACACCTATGCGAATTAGATGCGGATTACACTGCATCTAATTCACAGGACATTTTAAAATACATTCATATGAATGCATCTGGTTCACATATGTGCGTTGCATTCGCACTGCGCATTGCACAAAAAACGTGTGCGTTTTCTGGGCATTGCGGTGCGAATTATGAGCCCCTTATCTTCTATGGGAACGCATCTGCTTCGCAGATGCATTGCATTCTGAACATGGATTTTCTACTCCTCACTACACCTCCCCCTCTCCCTGCTCACTGATGCTGAGCTAAAACGCAGTGATTCCTTTGAACAGGAGATTTTTATCTCCCCAGTGAGACCTGAGATTCAATTCGCACCGCACATGTGTGAAACTGGGCTGAAAGGTTTTTACGACCGAGTTCCGACGGAATTCCGCTCAAGCTGTCTTGCATACACATGGTCACACCAAATTCCGACCGTCCAGAACGCGGTGACGTACAACATGTATGACGGGACTAGAAAACGGAAGTTCAATAGTCAGTAGCCAATAGCTTCCGTCTTGTACTTGCTTAAAAGCATGCATCCTTTTTGGTATGTCGGAACAGCATACAGACGAGCGTCTTTGTTCCGTCGGAAAAATAAAGAACATGTTCTCTATCTAAGTCCGTCTGAATTTTCGACAGAAAAAGTCCGATGGGGCATACGCACAGTTGGAATATACGATGAAAAGCTCCCATCAGACTCTTTCTGTTGGAAATTCCGCTCGTGTGTACGCGGCATTAGATGTGTTGCTGTATTCATTTTCACTTTCCAGCTTAAGAACTTTTTCGGCCTGTACAGAAATACTAGATGATCTTTCTAGAAATTGTCACTTCCTGCAATCTTACAAACTTTCACAAAGAACCTTGTCTTTGTTATATAATCTACTAATTTCCCGTTCCCCCATGTAATAGAGTTGAACAAAGGCAGACATGTCCAGTCTGTGTGACAACCATATCTTCCTCTATAGATACAAAGGAGGAATAAGAGTACATATGAAGGAACAGCAAGTATGTTATTAACCTGATTAATGGGTGAGGGTCGGTTCCCACTGGTAGGATGTCTGGCATCACTTGTGATTTGCACCGCACTGTAGTGCAAATCACATGCGATCTCTGTGCGATGCGATTTCAGCCGTACAGATAGTATGGCTGATATCGCATCGCATTCGGACCAAACTCGCACAGGACCCTTTTTTGGTCCGCAGCACAATCGGATCGCAGGGGTGTTGACACCCCTGCGATCATATTCCTGTTCAAATTTGCAGTTCGCACTGCGATATGCGAACTGATTGGTGTCATTACCTTTTAATTGACACTCCCAGCAGTTCACATAGGGCAGTGTGAACTGCTGACGGGAGACATGCGATGTGGGAACCTGCAGTGGATTCGCAGGGTTCCCGCATCACTGCAGTGTGAACCGAGCCTAAAATTAAAAGGAAAAAGCCAAATTAAAAAAAAAAATACGTATGCAACCACTACCACCTAAGAACTTGTAAGTGAAAAAATATTTAGTTTTGTTTAGAAGCGATTTAAAGACAAAAAGCAGTATGTTAGTGAGACATAGCCTCGCAACACTTCTCACATGGCAGAGTTAAGCCCCGTACACATGGGCAGAATGTCAGGAATAAGCTTCCTGTCACCCCACATTTCCTTCAGCAAAGGGGTGATACATTTGAGTACATTTTGTCTACAAGAGTTAGGGTGACATACCAGCGAAGAGTAACCTTATGGGTGAGTTCCCAGAGACTAGTTGAGAGTGTGGCTTTGAAGGTAGCCCTGAGAGCTGCCAACCACTGGAAGTCACTGAAGGTGTGGCCTATATCCATTTCCCATTTCACAAAGGGAGACAACCTGCAAAAGGAAGTTTTGTCCTGTAACAAGTTGTAAAAAAGAGTAATGCCTTTCATAGTGACAACATCGGTTAACAAGTATCTCCAAGCCAACCTTTGCATAAATGTGAAGATGAGGGTTATGAATCAAACAATGAGTCACTTGATATCTATGATATATCTATCATAGTATCTATGATACTCTGAGTAGGGAAAAGAATATGATGTTCGTACTGTAGAAAATTACTTGAGAAATTTGTGAGAATAGAGGTCCGAAACATATGTGATTCCGTTATTTTGCTACGTATGTAAAGAGATGTTGGGAATGAGTAACTGAAGCATTGAAATAGGTAGAGGTATTTGAAGGCCAGAGCTGAGGCAATTATTGTGGTAGAAGTAGCCTTATCTAATGCCGCGTACACACGATCGGACTTTCTGGCATACTTGGTCTGGCACACTTTCTGACGGACTTTGTCCACCAGGTGCGCCGGACTTTAAAACGGACGGACTTGCCCACACACGACCGGACTTTCCGGCGGGCTAAGTCCGCCCGTCTTTCCGACGGACTTTCACTGGAGTTACGGCGGACTTTCAGAATGAACAGACTTGCCCACACATGGACAAGTCCGTTCATATTGAACGTGACTCAGGTGCGACGGGACTAGAAAAGGAAGTCAATCTTGCCGCTTTTATCTGCGACATTGACACCTTGCGAGCCCCGCCGTGGGTCATATCAGGCCCTTAGGTCTAGTATGGATTTTAAAGGGAAACCCCCCTACGCCGAGAAAAAAACGGCGTGGGGTCCCCCCTAAAATCCATACCAGACCCCGATCCGAGCACGCAGCCCGGCCGGTCAGGAAAGGGGGTGGGGACAAGCGAGCGCCCCCCCCCTCCTGAACCGTACCAGGCCGCATGCCCTCAACATAGGGGGGTGCCTTGGGGGAGGGGGGCCCTGCGGGGCGTGGTCACTGGGTGATGTTGACCACGCCCCCTAAAACGTCACAGTCCCAGCATGCCCAGGGACTGTGACATCATAAGGGGACGGGGTCTCCTGGAGAAGAGAAGAGGGAAGAAGACAAGAAGCCAAGAAGCCAAGAAGTCCAGAAGCCCAGAAGCCCAGAAGTCCGGACCTCCGCTGGCAAGAGAGTGGCTTGAAGACAGCGGAGGAGCCAGCTGAAGAACTGGAACACCGGGAGAAGAGGAACCGGAGGGACCCCCGAAGCTGGAAGAAGACCCCCGGAAGCCGGAGGAAGACCCCCCCGGAGCTGTTTAATAAATTATTTTAAAAACCTGTGTAGTGTGTTTTATTGACAATTTTTCCCTAGGTGAATGGGTAGGGGTACCATGTACCCCATACTCATTCACATAGGGTGGGGGGCCGGGATCTGGGGGCCCTCTTATTATAGGGGGCTCCCGGATTCCGATAAGCCCCCCGCCCGCAGACCCCGACAACCAACGGCCAGGGTTGTCGGGAAGAGGCCCTTGTCCTCATCAACATGGGGACAAGGTGCTTTGGGGTGGGGGGCCCCGCAGGGCCCCCCCTCCCCCAAGGCACCCCCCCATGTTGGGGGCATGCGGCCTGGCACGGTTCAGGAGGGGGGCGCTCGCTCGTCCCCACCCCCTTTCCTGACCGGCCGGGAAAGGTCTGTATGGATTTTAGGGGGGACCCCACGCCGTTTTTTCGGCGTAGGGGGGCTTCCCTTTATAATCCATACCAGACCTAAGGGCCTGGTATGCCCCGCGCTCGCCGCAATAGGAAAATTTGTTTTTCCTATTGCAGCGAGCACGAAATGCAATACCCTGCCCTCGCGTCGTATCTGGTCCGTTGGACCAGAATACACATGAGCGGGCTTTCCGTTGGACCAGCACACAGACGAGCGGACTTTCCGCCAGAAACTGAGTCCAACGGAAAGATTTAAAACTTGTTTTAAATCTAGGTCCGGCGGACTTTTGGGGAAAAAAAGTCCGCCGAAGCCTACACACGGTCGGATTGTCCGGCGCACTCTGGTCCACCGGACCAAGTATGTCGGAAAGTCAGCTTGTGTGTACGCGGCATTACACTTTTGGCCGAGCTTCACTGAGCAACAAAAGTTGTGACCCGGAACTATGAGGGGTTTGATATAATGCCATAGACAGGTGGTGTTTGGTGAAAAACAGGCTTTAAGTTACACCAATACAGTAGAACTGTAGTAATCTCTAAAGCCAATAAATCCTGTACCTTCAGCTAATCTATGTTTCAATAATTTAGTGCACCTAGCTTTTTTGTTCTGCCATACAAATTGACCAAAAAGGGATTGCAAGGTGGTAAAAAATAGACAGGGGGTGTAGTTGGCTTGATAAAGAGAAGATACAGTTTTAGTTAATTTAACGTCAAGGTAAGTAATAGTATCCTCAGTCCACACATCTGCTTTCCAATGATGTTTTCCCCATGTTCAGATTAAATGATTTAATGTCATTCACTTTGCATTAGTCAACATGAGGATGACATCATACGTGAATAAATTTATTTTTTGCTCTATGGATCCTAAAAGAAAGCCTGTGATACATGTTTGGGATCTAACCCATTCTGCCAAAGGCTCCATAAGTAGATTAAAGATAAAGGGTGAAAGGGGGCACCCTTGTCTGGTGCCATTGGTAATGTTGAAGGGCTTAGATAACATGGCAGAGCAGTACACGTGAGCAGAAGGGCACAAATACAAAACCAATATTGTTGAAAAAATATGGCCCTAAAAGCGAAATTTCTGCAAGGTCATGGCTAGATAAGTGCAGTGAACTCTGTCAAATGCCTTTCCTGCATCCAAGAGCAGGACTTGCAAGGCTTAAGTGTCCTGCAAAACAACTAACCACATTGTCACTATAAATGCTGGAAACCCATTCTTTTAAAGTGAGGGGGCTGGCAGCATTTTAAGCAACCTGATTTGAATTCAAAGTCCAGGAACTGCGTTATTGATAGTTTGTAGCTGTGGTAGTGAACAGCCACATTAGTTCACCGATTCTGTGAACATATTTACTTCTAATAACTGCTCGATTCGAACCCATACCTATATTATCATAGTATTGTCATATTAATACTATTAAGAATTCTGCCTTGTTTAAAGTCCAGTCGTAATCAGTAGTGGCCCATCCATATGGGGTGCAGGGTCGCTGCCCCCCCCAATCCATGCGTCCGGCCCCTAATCAACATGCAGGGCCTGGGACACATGGATTCCAATGTTTTTTTTTTTTTTTTCTAGAAGCACGTGATTAGAGCCAGAGGCTCTAACTGGCTTAAAAAAAGGGTGGGCCTGGCCCACCCCACACCCACAGGGAGGGACACTGTTCCTGTGTAGCCAGTGGGCATATACAGGATGGGAGGAGCTAATCATAGGTTCCCGCCCAGTGTTCTCTCATCAGTAAGGATACATTTTACATCCGTATTCATGAGAACATGAAGATATAAAAAAACACCCATCCACACAGGACCCAGGGGGGCTGGGAGGTGCAGTGCACATATACAGTATAACTGCAGGCTTTGAATCAACACTACAACAGGCAGTGGTGTCACTAGGGTTGGTGTCACCTGGTGTGGCAAAACATGGTGTCACCCCCTTCCCCCCGACACCATGCTGTTTGTTAACTATACACTGGTCTGTACATGATGTACAGTATGGTGTCAGGGTACAGTCTGGTCTGTATATAATGTACAGTATGGTGTCAGGGTACAGACTGGTCTGTATATAATGTACAATTTGGTGTCAAGGTACAGACTGGTCTGTATATAATGTACAGTATGGTGTCAAGATACAGACTGGTCTGTATACAATGTACAGTATGGTGTCAGGGTACAGTCTGGTCTGTATATAATGTACAATATGGTGTCAGGGTACAGACTGGTCTGTATATAATGTACAATATGGTGTCAGGGTACAGACTGGTCTGTATATAATGTACAATATGGTGACAGGGTACAGAATGTACATTGTATGTACACCATACTGTACATTATAAACAGACCAGTCTGTACCTTAACACCTTACTGTACATTATATACAGACCAGTCTGTACCCTGACACCATACTGTACATTATTTACACTGGTCTTTATATAACGAGAATAGAGATACGGGAGAGGGAGAGAGAGAGGGGAAAAAATAGTTGGCAGAGGGAGTGGGAGGCAAAGATAGAGAAAGTGGGGTGAGAGAGAGAGGATGGGCAGAAAAAGAGAGAGGGGAGGAAGAGAGGGAAGGAAGAGAAAAAAGATACGGGGAGAAAGAAAGAGAGAGAGAGAAAGGGGGGACAGATATGGGGGGAGCAAAAGGTGAGAGAAAGTGAAGGAAGATGGAGGGAGGAAAAAAGGGAGAGCAAAGGAGGGGAGTTAGGAAGAAAAAAAGAGGGACTGAAGAAAAGAGGGGAGACTGTAGGGGGGACTGAGGGGGGAGAAGAGAAAGAGATTGGAGAAAGATAGAGAGAAAAAAATCAAGGGGGCAGAAAGAGAGGGGGAGCTAAAGAGGAGAGATAGGAGGGTGAATGTGAGAAAGAGAGGGGGAGCAAGTGGGGGGGGGATAGTGTGAGGGGCTAGAGAAAAAGAGAAGAGGGAGAGGAGAGAAAGGGGGAAATAGGGGGGATGAGAGATAAAAGGGGAGAAAGGGAAAAAGGGAGGGGAGAAAGAGAGGGGGAAGAGAGAGGGGGAAGAGGGGGAAAGAGAGAAAAGGCATGAGAGAGAGAGAGAGGGTGTAGCAAAATCGGGGAGAGAGGAAAGGAGGAGGGGTGGAGACAGGGGGATGATAGAGGAGAGAGTGTGTATGTGTGTGTGTGTGTGTGTGTGTGTGTGGGGGGGGGGGTAGAGGAGAGGAGAGAGAATGGAGAGATGGAGGCAGAAGGGGGGCAGTGCAAAGGTGGTCGGGGGAGACAGGGGTTTTGTTTTCACTCCTCTCAGGCTGGTTCCACTTTAGGCAGCTTAGGCAGCTATAGCAGCTATTGTTTCATATCTCCTGCCCAGCTGCTCACAAAACCCTGATCACAGCTCATTGCAGGCATTGCATGCTGAGGGTTGGAGTGTGGGCAGGGTTGGGTAAACAAAAATGGGAGGCGGAGTGTGGCATTGGACAGCTGGTGGAGTGAGGGAGGGGCTGAGAGAACAGACAGGATGGGACACTGAGCACTTGCAGCCCGACTCCCGAGCAAGATGGCCCTCCTGGTGACAAATCAGGCAGAGTCTCGCTATCTGCCCTTAGTAATTACTGCGAGGCAGAGCAGAGATAGGGCACTGGCCGCCTGCACCTCCGATAGGAGCTAAAAAGTGCCACAACTCCTACCTCCTCTGGGCCCCCACGGACGGGCAGTGTATACTTATGGTAGTTCCGGCCCTGGTGTCACCCCTCTGGCAGGTGTCACCCAGTTCAGTACACCCTCCCCCGCACCCCCCTAGCTACGCCACTGACCACAGGAGAAGGAAGATGGACACGGGGGGGAACTGTCAGTGTAGCTGGAAGTGCTCTGGGGTCTCAGGTCACAGTCTACAATGATCACTATACATTAACCGCTTGCCGCCCGCTGACCGTCATATAATGGCCAGGCAGTGCGGCTCTTGTTCTAGGCGGGTGTCAAATGACGTCCGTCCATTTAAACAGGGCATGCGCGCGATCGTGTGCGCGCAGCCCTGTATCTTCGGTGGTGGCTGAAGAGTATCAAATGGTATTTCTGTATACCTGACAAGACCAGCTAGGTAGGTACCAGCTAGGCCACCCAGCAATTACCACACTCACAAGACCCTCCTAGTACTGAGGAGATAGCTTCTTGGTGAACACAAAAAGAGATAATGCAGAGTCTAAACGTTCAAAGCTATCTGATTTAATTCTGGGCGGGTATACAATTTATATACGTTATCATTAACCAATCATTGCATGGAACATGGGAGTGATTTAATACAGGGGTTAACATTTCATATCATTACATATCATTAATACTCAAAAGCCCAACCCCTTAAACATGGCTGACATAGCAACTATAGTAACCATGCCATCTGCTTCCATGACTCATAGTCATGCCTTTGGTGTTCCCCTTTACACAGGAAAATGTCCCAGACCGCTCTACACCACAGAAGCTTTATATAGAAAGGTACAGAGCAAAGATGCTGCTGTAAGCTATATTTTCTTATATGTGTGCCTTGCAAAAACTGTTACAGTCTGTCACAGTCTGAGAATACAGAACTTAAACTAACTAGCAGATTAGCCCAAGGTAATCTTATATGAACTTATATAAAGATGGAGTCACTTCTATTCAGTCATATTACTACAGCGGCGTGTCAAGGAGACACCGCTCGCCACCGAGGGGGGTGAACAGCCATTGGACATGGCTGTTTACCAAGTGATTGGCTGTGATGAAGTCACGGCCGATCACAGATGATACAGCCCCACTTTGCATGGCGTATGCATGCGAACGCGAGCGCGCTGCACGTGCACGTCGCAGACGCTGGTAAACAGCTATTGGCCGGCAGCTGTTTACCACGTGATCAGCTGTGATTCTTTCACAGCCAATCACTAAATGTAAACATAGAGTGATAATGAGATGTTACCGGGTTCTCCTCCTCACACACCAATCGCTTACAGTGTACACCAACACACACTGATTGCCCCCCAATAAAGAGGGCCTGTCACCACCCATCAAAGTGCCTGTCACAGTTCATCTGAGTACCCGAGTGCCTGAGTACCTGTCACAGTCCATCTGAGTACCTGTCACAGTTCATCTGAGTACCTGAGTACCTGTCACAGTTCATTTGAGTACCTGAGTACCTGTCACAGTTCATCTGAGTACCTGAGTACCTGTCACAGTCCATATGAGTACCTGAGTACCTGAATACCTGTCACAGTTCATCTGAGTACCTGAGTACCTGTCACAGTCCTTATGAGTACCTGAGTACCTGTCACAGGCCATCTGAGTACCTGTCACAGTCCATCTGAGTACCTAAGTACTTATCACAGTTCATCCGATTACCTGAGTACCTGTCACAGTTCATCTGCATACCCAAGTACCTGTCACAGTTTACCTGAGTACCCGAGTACCTGTCACAGTCCATCTGAGTAACTGAGTACCTGTCATAGTTCATATGAGTACCGAGTACCTGAGTACCTGTCACCGCCCTTCAGAGTACCCGAATACCAGTCACCAGCCCATCAGACTACCCGAGTACCTATCTGTAGCCCATCAGAGTACCTGAGTACCTGTCACTAGGCCATCAGAGTACCCGAGTACCTGTCACCAGCCCATCAGAGTACCTGAGTACCTGTCACCAGCCCATCAGAGTACCCGAGTACCTGTTTGCAGCTCATCAAGTTACCCGAGTACCTGTCTCCACCCCATCAGGGTACCTGAGTACCTATCTGCAGCCCATCAGAGTACCTGAGTACCTATCTGCAGCCCATGCCTCATAGAATATACATTGGGGTGTTTGCTTTCCAAAACGGGGTCATTTTGTGGGTAATTCCACTGTCATGGTGCTCAAGGACCTTCAAAAGTGTGATAGGTAGGAATGAAATGAGTTTAATTTATGAGTGTAATTTATGCTCCTAGAACGCCTGAAGGTACTACTTCAATGTTGGGCCTCTGTATGTGGCCAGGCTGTGTAAAAGTCTCACACATTTGGTATCCCCATACTCTGGAAGAGTAGCACAATGTATTTTGAGGTGTAATTTTTGCTATATACATGCTATGTGTTAGAAATATCTTATAAATTGACAATTTTGTGTAAAAAAAAAATCCGTTTTCATTTTTTTTCCACATTTTCCAAAAACTTCTGGAAAAAAAATGAACCTTTCAAAAGACTCATTATGCCTCATAGATTATACGTTGGGGTGTTTGCTTTCCAAAATGGGGTCATTTTGTGGGCAATTCCACTGCCCTGGTGCTCCAGGGCCTTCAAAAGTGTAATAGGTGGTTGAGAAATGAGATGTGTCATTTATGTTCGTAGAACGCCTGAAGGTGCTACTTCAATTTTGGGCCTTTGTATGTGGCCAGGCTGTGTAAAAGTCTCACAAATGTGGTATTGCCATACTCAGGAAGAGTAGCAGAATGTATTTTGGGGTGTAATTTGCTGTATGCATATGCTGTGTGTGAGAAATAACCTGATAATATGAGAATTTTATAAAAAAAAAAAAAAAATCTTCATTTTGCAAAGAATTGTGGGAAAAAATTACAACTTAAAAAACTCACCACGCAAAGTCTACATTTCCACTAGTGCAACTTGTCATGCGACTTTGGACACTTAGTCGCATGGCAAGTCACATCCCATTGATTTAAATGGCACCCATTCCAATCTATGCAAAATCAGCGACTTTGAAAAGGTACTTTGCACTACTTTAAGGCTCGGTTCACACATGGGCGGCACGACTTGCAGGTCGCCTCAGCGAGGCGACCTGCAAACGACTGCCGGGGCGACTTGCGAGACGACTTCTGCATAGAAGTCTATGCAAGTCGCCCCAAGTCGCCCCCAAAGTAATACAGGAACCTTTTTCTAAGTCGGAGCGACTTGCGTCGCTCCAATTAGAACGGTTCCATAGCACAGAACGGGAGGCGACTTGTCAGGCGACTAGGTCGCCTGACAAGTCGCCCCAGTGTGAACCGAGCCTAAAAGGTACTGCACTACTTTGATGCGACTTTGATCCAGAGAGTGTAAAGTTGGATCAAAGCTGCACTCAAAGGCGCACTCTAAATTGTGCGACTTTGAGGTCACAATAGTGGAAACAGAGCCTAAGGCTCCGTTTCCACTAGTGCAACTTGTCATGCGACTTTGGACATATAAAATCGCATGGCAAGTCACAGCCTGTTGATTTCAATGGCACCCGTTCCCATCTATGCGACTTTGAAAATCAGTGACTTTGAAAAGGTACCTGCACTACTTTGTTGCAACTTTTGATGTGACTTTGATCCAGAGAGTGTAAAGTTGGATCAAAGCTGCACTCAAAGTCACTTCAAAGTGGCACTTCAAAGTCACACTGTAGACTTTCTACATTTCTACTAGTGCGACTCCAAAGTTGTGTGATTTACAGTGCAACTTTGATGCGACTTTGAGTACAGCTTTGTTACAAATTTACACTCTCTGGATCAAATTCTCATCAAAGTAGTGCAGGTACCTTTTTAAAGTTGCTGATTTTCAAATTTGCATAAATGGGAACGGGTGCCACTGAAATCAATGGGTTGTGACTTGTGATGCGACTTATGTGTCCAAAGTTGCATGACAAGTTGCACTAGTGGAAACCTTATTACTCACATGCTAATAGCAATAGAAATCGATCTGTATCCTTTCAAATTTTCAAAAATGTTCCTTTGTAACTTATTTCTTTATATATATATATATACTGTATATATATATTGTGTGGCAGAGCAAGGCTCTGTCCCTATGAAAATGGGGTTAAAGTGGACACAGAGTCTGCATATCAGCTGAGTGCAGAGCTACAAAGCGTAAATTTGAAACAGAAAAAACTGCTCTGGCAGTTTTCTCCAGGTTTTGCTAGTTCCCTATGGGGCTCTGTAGTTTGGAGATCCTTCAGAGTCTTGGGTGGGATGGGATCTCCAACCCTGTGTCCGGGTCTTGTGGACAGCCAGCAGGGTGTGTGCTCAGGTGCACACAGCCCATATAAGGAAGGGCTGGTGGGAGCAGAAGGAGAAGGAAGGTGGAGTTGGAGCAGTGGCTGCTAGTAAGTGTCTCTGTGTGAGAATAGATGCTGTGTGCATTGAAGGGCTTAAAGCTGTGTGCGTCCAAGGAGCCCAAAGCTGTGTGTGTTGAAGGGCTTGAAGCTGTGTGCGGCCAAGGAGCCTAAGACTGTGTGCATCCAAGCAACTCGTTTGAGGGGCCTGTACCTATAGCAGCATTACTGCTGAAATGTAGCCAGGTGGGCTAGCATTTTCATTTGGATTGTGTGTATTTAATTGAAGCTTGGACCCCTGCGTGGGATTCCTGGATGGACTTTTGTTTTGTTTTTCCCTTTAATAAACGTGGGCTACCAGGCCCTTAACTATAAATGCCTCTCTGATGCCGCTTTTCAGTATAATGCATCTTTAACCACTTCCCACCCGGCCCATAGCAGATGACGGCCGGGCGGTGGTTCAGTTATCCTGACTGGGCATCATATGACGTCCAGCAGGATAACATGCCGCCGCGCGCCTGTGGGGGTGCGCATCGTGGTGATCGGTGTGTCAATCTGAACACTGCTCCACTGATCTTGGTAAAGAGCCTCCGGTGGAGGCTCTTTACCACGTGATCAGCTGTGTCCAATCACGGCTGATCACGATGTTGATAGGAAGAGCCGTTGATCGGCTTTTCCTCAGTTGCGTCTGACAGACGCGAGTAGAAGAGAGCCGATCGGCGGCTCTCCTGACAGGGGGGGTCTGTGCTGATTGTTTATCAGCGCAGTCCCCCCTCAGATGATCACACTGGACCACCAGGGATCGCCACTAGGACCACAAGGGAAGGGGGCAACATGTGGATAGCCAGGTATGTACCCCATGGCCATCCACATGTGCCCAATTTGTGTCAATCAGTGCCCACAAATGGGCACTGATTGGCACCATTATTGCAGCAATGCCACCCTTAGGGGCATCAGTGCCACCAATCAGTGCCATCAGTGCCCACCTATCAGTGCCCATCTGTGTCACCTGTCAGTGCATCCTCATCAGTGCCACCTCATTGGTGCCACCTCATCGGTGCCCATCAGTGCAGCCATATCAGTGCCTGTCATTGAAGAAGAAAACATACTTATTTACAAAAATTTTTAGCAGAAACAAAAAAAAAATGTTTTTTTTTCGAAATTTTTGGTATTTTTTTATTTGTTGCACAAAAAATAAAAAACGCAGAGGTGATCAAATACCACCAAAAGAAAGCTCTATTTGTGGGAACAAAATGATAAAAAAAATTGTTTGAGTACAGTGTAGTCATTTAAATTGCGACGGCGCTGGAAGCTGAAAATTGGCCTGGGTGGGAAGGTGTCTAAGTGCCTGGTATTGAAGTGGTTAAACAACCCGTGTCTCCTGGCTTTCTCCAATAAACAGACATAGTCACCTTCTTAGCTCCATCGCTCAAACCAACTGACTGAACCTCTGAGCCAATTTTATTCATATCACAAATAGAGCCTCATGGTTTCACAATTGACCAATCAAGCACAGGCATTCCCTCAAACAGGAGGGGTTATACAACAACCAATGAACAATGACTAGGTGAGTCTTATGGGTGTTTCTGGGCGGAGGCAGCGTGTATGATCTCCCGCCCCCTGTCTCTGTAAGCTATCTTCAGCCACACAAAGGAAGCTTGAGATCATGGATGCCCTCCCTGACCACAATGATTCAAAGACTCCGGTTTTTACCGTTTTTCGTGAATCCTTATTCTGCTTTGTTCAGAGAACAAAGCATACCCAGACTATACTACCGTCCCATGTAGATGGGAGTTTATTTGCAGGTGCATGCCACGGCCTCCCCAAATGTGTTGATCAGGCACACAGGGGTGACATGAGCGTACATCCGCTAAACCAATAATGTCTTTGCAGAGCGAACACATCCCCCCCCAGACGATCGTTCTGTGTATCGCACAGGGGTCCTTCGCTGGCGGACATATCCCCACTCTGCAAACACTTCTCTACATACCAAGGAGCTTTCCACTACCAAACGGATCTCAACCAGCGTCAGTCTGCCCCAGTCAGCACTTTAGAGCGGGTTGCGGGAGAACTAACACTGGGAGACACTATGACAATACATATTAAAATACATCATAACATTTCCACAACACTGGAACCATGAAGAGTGAGCATAGCATATATCCAGACCCTTAAGGGGGCGGGGTCACCGCCTATAGAGAGAGCGTCGTGTCAACATCTCTGGAAGAGAAGATGGAAGAAGACGATCCAGAAGTCCGGGCCACCGCTAGCAAAAGAGTGGCAAAAGATAGCGGAGGAGCCGGCAGAAGATCCGGACACCGGGAGAAGACGCCGGAGAGTCCCCTGAAGTCGGAAGAAGACCCCTGGAGTGGGAAGAAGACCTCCAGAGCTGCCTAATAAATTACTTTAAAAATCTGTGTTTTTTTTATTGACACTTTTTTCCCTAGGTGAATGGGTAGGGGTACAATATACCCCATACTTATTCACAAAGGGTGGGGGGCTGGGATATGGGGGCCCCCTTATTAAAGGGGGCTCCCAGATTCTGATAAGCCCCCCGCCCGCAGACCCCTGACAACCAACGGCCAGGGTTGTCGGGAAGAGGCCCTTGTCCTCATCAACATGGGGACAAGGTGCTTTGGGGTGGGGGGCCGCAGGGCGCCCCCTCCCCCAAAGCACCCACCCCCCCATGTTGAGGGCATGCGGCCTGGTATGGCTCAGGAGGGGGGGTGCTCGCTCATCCCCACCCCTTTTCCTGACCGGCCGGGCTGCATGCTCGGATAAGGGTCTGGTATGGATCTGGGGGGGACCCCTATGCCGTTTTTTCGGCGTAGGGGGGTTCCCCTTACAATCCATACCAGACCTGGTTTGCCCCCAGAGGGGAATTCCCTCTTGCGCTCGCCGCAATAGGAAAATGTGTTTTCCAGCCAGCGCGAGATGTACAGTACCCTGTCGCCGAGAACCAGCGCGATGGGTTCGCGCTGGAAACATTCTTGCGGCCGCGTACTGTAGTTTGTACAAAGGTCCCATGCTTTTGTGTACACACGATTGGACTTTGCTCCATCGGACTTTTGTTGCCGGAAAGTCTGTCCGTTCGCACAGCCAACAAAAGTCCGATGGAAACAGAAAAAGTTTGTCCGATGGAGCATACACACGGTCGGATGTTGCTCCAAAACAGCTAATTTGCATGTTTGTTGTCAAAAAGTCCGATCATGTGTACGGGCTAGAGATGAGCTTCCTGTTCGAGTCGAACCCATGTTCGACTCGAACATCGTCTGTTCGATCGTTCGGCGAATTGCGAACGATATGGGCCATTCGCGCCAAATTCAAGTGGCGCGTCACGGCCCATAATTTACTGCGGTATCGCAGTGCATTGCTGGCTGATGATTGGCCAAGCATGCACTATGACGTGCATGCTTGACCAATCACAGCGCCGTCTGTACAGAGGGCTGTAATTGGCCAAAGCCAGGGTGGCTTTGGCCAATTATGGCTCAGGGGGTTTAGTACACACCCCACACTATATAAGGCCGCCTGCACGTTGGCCCTGTGTAGTGTGTTCCGGCGTTGAGAGACAGTGTCATTTGATTTAAGTTAGATAGATTAGGCAGGACAGTCAGTCAGTTAGCTGCAATTACAGTGTATTGTGTATATATATATATATATATATGCATCCCAGGTGTTTTGTGTGTGTGTGTGTATACTGTATTCAGTTTAGCTAGATCCGTTCCTGTTATTATCTTCCTACTGACAGGCAGGCAGGTGTTGTTACAGTATCTGAAGAAAATTGCTGGTGTTCCTCTGATCCTATTAGTCCTATTAGCTACAGTATTTACAGTTAGTGTAGTGTGTCCTCTGCACAGCGTGCACCTAAAGCTACCTGTAGAAGATTGGTGGTGTTTTTCTGATCCTATCACTACCGCAGGCAGCTACATTATTTTTTTAGTGTAGTGCGATATCTGCACAGTGTTCAGCTAAAGCTCCAAGTTAGTGTAGTGCGACCTCTGCACAGTGTTCAGCTAAAGCTCCAAGTTAATGTAATGCGACCTCTGCACAGTGTTCAGCTAACGCTACCTGTAGAAGGTTGGTGGTGTTTTCATACTAATAATACTACAGGCAGGCAGTTGATTTTGCTAGCTGTAGTATCAGAATATATATATATATCTATACACACATGCCTTCCAGACATTAGTCTGGAAGGCATTAGTATTAGCATTAGTATGTCTGGAAGGCCAACAAGGAGAGGCAGACAGTCACCAGCCAATAAAAGAGGGCAAGCAGGCTCTGTGTCTAGAGGCAACAGTGCTGGTCGTGGATACAGTGCATCCTCATCAGCACGTGGCCGTGTGACACGCTTGGCCTTTTTTTTGGCAGCTGGCCATGTTGAGCTGCAACATGCGGAACACTTGGTCGAGTGGATGACCAAGACGTCATCATCCTCTCTCACCCTCTCTCATTACTGCCTCACTGAAGGCAGTAATGTGAGCATGGACAGAGGGGGTGCCCAAGAAGGACAGCAATCTGGCAGTCATGTTCCCCCTGCTGCAGCATACTGCCAGGTTTGCTCCAGTGATGAGGAGGGAGGGGATGATGAGGTCACTGACTCAACGTGGGTGCCTGATGGGAGAGAGGAGGAGGCACATCACTGACGAGGCAGGATGCCCTCCAGGGGCCAGCCTAAGGGCAGCACACTGACTGCATCACACCTCAGAGCTCCGCATGTGCAGGGCGCTGCTGTCTCTGCGCGTTATTCCAAAAGTTCTTTGGTGTGGGCCTTTTTTGAGACGAATGCATCAGATGGCACCGCTGCTATTTGCAACATATGTCTCAAGCGTATCTTGCGTGGCCAAAACATCTCCCGCTTGGGCACCACATGCTTGACCAGACATATGTTGACCTGCCATGCAGTTCGTTGGCAAGCGTACCTAGAAGACCCACACCAAAAAACAAAAAGGACCTCTCCTTACTCCTCATCAGCTGGGATCTCCAACCCCACTATACCTTCAGTCCTCTCTGAGACCTACACTGAGAGGAATGAAGGTGTAGAATTAGGTGTGTCACAGCCAAGTACTTGCAGGCAATCTGCTATCGGTACATCGATGTCAGGTTGTACCAGGTAAATTTCCCTGCCCCAGCTGCTGCACCGCAAAAAGAATTTCACTCCCAGCCATCCACATGCCCAGCGGTTGAATGCTAGCTTGGCAAAATTGCTAGCACTTGAACTGCTACCTTTTCAGTTGGTAGACTCTGCCCCCTTCCGTGAGTTTGGGGAATGTGCGGTTCCTCAGTAGCAGGTTCCCAAGCGCCACTTTTTCTCACAGAAGCCGATTCTGGCTCTCTACCGGGATGTGGAAGGCAATATCTTGGCCTCGCTGGACAGCGATAAGGTGCATATTACCGCTGACTCATGGTCCAGCAGGCATGGACAGGGATGTTACCTAAGTTTCACGGCACATTGGGTGACTCTTCTGCCAGCTGGGAAGGATGCAAGACAAGGGGCAGTAGTGTTGGAGGTTGTTCCACCACCACGCATCCAAAATGCCACTACTAGTGATTCTGACACACCTCTCTCCTCCACCCCTCCTCTTCTTCTTCCTCCATGGCCCCTTCCTGTGCTTTGTGCAGTAGCCATGATCAGGGATGCATGCACTGTCCTGTCACCATTTGAGGAGGCCATGAGGATGGTGAGCAGTGACAGTGCATGCATCAGTGACACTGTCCCCCTTGTCCACCTGTTGGAGCACACGCTGCGTGGAATAATGGACAGGGCACTTGAGGCAGAACAGAGGCAGGAAGAGGAGGACTTCCTTAGCTCTCAAGGCCCTCTTTATCCAGACAGTGTTCCTGCGCGCCCGCCGATCACACAGGAAGAGGAGGAGGAGGAGGAGGAGGAGGATTGTGTCAGTATGGAGGTGGAGCTTGGCACTCAGCATCAGCAGCAGTCTTTAAGGGATCATTTACAGTACCAAGAAACACATGGACTTGTACGTGGCTGGGAGGAGGTGGCTGCGGACCATGTCGTCCTTAGTGACCCAGAGGACTCCGGACCGAATGCCTCAGCAAACCTACGCTGCATGGCCTCCCTGATCCTGCAAAGCCTGTGGAAGGATCCTCGTATTCGTGGTATCAAGGAGAAGGAACAATACTGGCTGGCAACCCTCCTTGATCCATGTTACAAGGGTAAGGTTGCGGACCTTATCTTGCCGTCGCAGAGGGAGCAGAGGATGAAACATCTTCGGGAGGCCTTACAGAAAGGTCTGTGCACCGCGTTCCCAGAGACAGGGAGGTTACAAACTCTTGTTTCTGGACAACGTGTTGCTGAGGCTTCGGTCATTTAAAGAAGGAGCGGTGGAGAAGGTGGCTGTCTGATGCGTTCAGACAATTTTTTAGTCCGCAGCCCCAAGGTATGATCGGTTCCAGCAACCATCGCCAGCGTCTGTTTTATATGGTGCAGGAATACCTAGGGGCAAGATCTGACTTGGACATCTTTCCCACGGAAAATCCTCTGGGTTACTGGGTCTTGAGGATGGATCACTGGCCAGAGCTTGCACAGTATGCAATTGAGCTACTGGCCTGTCCTGCATCCAGTGTTCTTTCGGAACGCACATTCAGTGCTGCTGGAGGCTTTGTAACCGATCACAGGGTGCGTCTGTCCACCGACTTGGTTTATTGACTGACCTTCATAAAAATGAATCAGTCTTGGATCACCACCAGCTACCAAGTACCTGATGCTGATGTAACCGAATAATTTTTTTTGAAACGTCAGATCCCTTCAAAGACTGCCTATGCTGATGCTGAGTGACTATCCTGTTATGCTGAGTAATTATCCTCTTCCTCCTCAATGATCATACTGATAGCTTGTAAGAACATTTTTGGTTCTGGGCGCCGCCACCAGTGACTAAGGCCCAATTTTTCAGCCCCTGTTTAACAGGGGCGTGTAATTCCAATTTTTGATGCAATTCTTTGCAGCAGGGCTAGTTCCTGCACTCCAACTAGAGTATCTGTGAGGGGTTGCAGTGTTGTGGCACCAGCACCAGTGCCTAAGGCCCAATTTTTCAGCCCCTGTTCAACAGGGACATGTAATTAGAATTCTTGATCTAATATTTCACAGCAAGGCCCGTTTCTGCGCCAACCAAGAGTAACTGTGAGGACTTACAGTGTTGTGGCACCAGCACCACCACCAAAGGCCCAATTTTTCTGCCCCTGTTCAACAGGGGCATGTAATTACAATTCTTGATCTAATATTTCACAGCAGCAACACCTAAGGCCCAAATTTCTGCTGAGTATATAGGGCAGGCCCCTACTTTCAAACATCCAACTTACAAACGACTCCTACTTGCAAACGGAAGGAGACAACAGGAAGTGAGATGAAATCTACCCCTAGGAAGGGAAATTCTCTCCTGTAAGAGTTAATATGGGAAAAACTTTTCTCCTTTACACTGATGCTTTATCACCAATCCTTATTTCACTAAAACCCCCAAATTTTCAAAAAAACATTTGTCATTGGACAAAAAGTGAGGTGAAATCTTCTGAAGAGGAGCACAGACAGCAAAACAAATGTCACAGGGGTGATAACCCTTCCCTATGTTTTCCAAAAAGCTTAAAATACATTTTTTGGCTGGAGCTAAACACGTTAAAAATGCACCAGTTCAAAATTACAAACAGATTCTACTTAACAACAAACCTACAGTCCCTGTCTGGTTTGCACCGCCTGTATACTGCTGTTCAGAGTATATAGGGCTTGGGGGCCCCACACCTTTCTTTTTTTAAATTGGGGTGCGGGGTTCCCCTTAATATCCATACAAGACCCAAAGGGCCTGGTAATGGACTGGGGGGTACCCATGTCGTTTGTCTCACTGATTTTCATCCATATTGCCAGCACCCGACATTACAATAAATCCACAAGCAGTTTTAAATGACTTTTATTCTTTTTAAAAATGTCATTTTGTGCAGGGACTGTTCTAAGCACTGGAAACACGCCCCACTTTACAGGCATACTATAGACACCCCCCAGGTACGATATTTAAAGGAATATTTCACTTTTTTTTTTTTTTTTTTTTTTTACTTTAAGCATCATTAAAATCACTGCTCCTGAAAAAACGTCCGTTTTTAAAACTTTTTTTTTGCATTGATACATGTCCCCTGGGGCAGGACCCGGGTCCCCAAACCCTTTTTAGGACAATACCATGCAAATTAGCCTTTAAAATTAGCACTTTTGATTTAGAACGTTCGAGTCGCATAGACATCAATGGGGTTCTAACGTTCGTGCAAATTTTCGGTCCGTTCGCAGGTTCTGCTGCGAACCGAACTGGGGGGTGTTTGGCTCATCCCAGGAAGTGAAAGACAGCGTAGCAAATTCAGATAAAGGAAGATAGCGTTATCAGTGAAGAACAGGAGAAGCTGATTGTCTAGCTTAGATAAGACTTTCTAAGCTAGACAATCAGCTAGCTAGAAAATGAATAATATCAAAGATAAATATATTTAACATACTATTAATAGGAAATATTTAATTTTTTACTGGAGTTGCCCTTTACCTGGGTGGGATTGAATTCTAATTGTGATCCATTCAATCTTGCACCAAACAAGGATATGAGCAAACAAGGATATGAGTTTATACAACAACCAATGACTACCGTTCCTGCTGATGGGAGTTTATCTGCAGGTGTACATCATGGCACCCCAAATATGTTGATCAGGCATACAGGGTTGACAAGAGCAAACAACTGCTAAACCGATAATGTCTTTGCAGAGCGAACACACCCCCACCAGACGATCGTTCTGTGCATTGCACAGGGGCCCTTTGCTGGCGGACATGTCCTCTCTCTGCAAACACCTCTCTCCAAACAACAGGAAGTTTTCCACTACCTAACAGGTCTCAACCAGCGTCAGTCTGCCCCAGTCAGCTCTTTAGAGCGGGCTGCGAGAGAACAGACACTGGGAGACTCTTATGACAATACATTCATAAAATTTTCCACAACACTAGGATAGACAATCGGCTAGCCAGAAAATGAACAATATCAAAGATAAATATATTTAACATACTTTACCTGGGCAGGATTGAATTCTAATTGTGATCCATTCAATCTTGCACAGCTAGTTTTCAGAACAGGCTGTGTATGACGGGATTTCCGTCTTGAATAATGCTGTGATGTGTGAGGCGGGACTTGGGAGATCTGGACTCTTCCTGTGGGTGTGACAGGGAGGGATTGCATGCTAATTAGGATGTATTGAGTCCCACCCACCATCTGAGCTGTGAAGAAAGTTACATCATTTGCAGAGTCTGAAAGACCACAGAGGGGAGTGTAGACTCTAGCTGCTCCTGGAATGATCCCTACGTGTGGAGCTAGATGTTTTAAAACAGTAGGTCTCATCATCGGAGACTGTTCTTTCAGCTCTGGCTGTTACCCAGGAAGATTATGCGGCCCACATTTTGGCACTAGAATCCGCATCCACGGTTCACCTACAATGCTTGCTGCAACATCAGCTCTGCATCGAAGATAGTGAGAACAGGAGCAGCAGAAACAATATATGTTCCAAGGTATACCAGGGGCAACTTCAGGTGCTGATCTAAAACCCACGGTTATAGCTATCCTGAACCAGGTTCTGGGAAGAGAAACTACATCTTCGATCCAACTGGACAGAGTACAGAGAGTGGGGGGGGGGGGGGTGAGAGGAGACCGCAGTGGCCGCCCTTGCAACTTTCTCTGCCGGGTACACTACTACACTCTGAAGGAAGAGATTATGTGCAAGGCATGGCACATGGGCCCTGTGTATTTCTATGGTTCCTCTGTCCACCTGTATCCAGATCTCTCTTGCAATACTTCTATATATGCGGCGGGTAGTCCGACCCTTATTGGATCTGATTTGACAAGCCACTGCCATGAAAACCAGCAAACAGGACCCACCTCTGGGGAGACATGCAGCCCAGGTCCATCGTGGCCGTCCCCCCAGGATTAAAGTCTTGGTGATGGACTGAATACACCTGAGCCCTTGAGGAGGCGATCTCAACAAGATTCTCCTCCAACGGGAGCTTAGATGGATCCCGGATTTGAATGCCACTGTACTTCCATGCCTAAATGAGGCTTTTAAATTTAAGCCTTTTCTACAGGGCTTTTCCTCTGGAGGTTTTGAGAGAGATATGTGAATTTGTTAATGCCCACACACCCTCCAAGATTCATACAATTTAGATTGCCTGTAATACCCAATTGGGCCCCTTCCTCCTTGTTTCCTTCCTTTTTTTGCTCTTTCTCTCTCGTTTATTCATAATTTATGATTTATACTGTATATGATTATGTACCTGTATTTTTTGTCCTGACCCTTCATAATGCTATGTGCTTTTGTTCCATTTGATTGTAGCATTCTCGACCAACTGACCACGATTGTGAAACCATCAGTATGTATCCTATGATGTTTATGTACACTATGTATGCCAGTGGTTATCTGCCTGTACTCTGTATATGCTCTTTTATTTAAGATTAATACTTTTTGCATTGATATAAACACCTCAGATCCGCTTGTCCATCCCTATAGGGTCCGTGTCTCTTATTTAAGGTTATGCCCCGTTTTTATGTCTGGTTACACCACAGACATTTATACTCAACGCAACATGTCCCACCTTCTCTGCCTTTAATTCCTGTGTTGGTGTGCTTGATAGCTGATTATGGGTACCCCCTTGGCTCTTCGCTTGTGAGTCATAGTTAGCTGGGGCCAAGGAGGAACAACTTTACGTTCTACTTTTTACCACCAGCTTTGGGTTATGCTGGATCTTAGACTGCTGTGGCCTTGCATGTATATTTTTCCAAGTTCTCGCTATAGATTATGGTTTAGATGTAATGGGATGCGGTTTGGGCATGAACGAGGCCTAAATTTATGTATTCTGGGGTCCCCTTTATGGCAGGACGGTCTGCTCGTTGATGCACTAACATAGTTACGACTAGTGTCTGGAACTCCTGAGCTGCATTCCGGACCAGTGTGTTGCTCACTTTGCAGCCCGGGTACAATTGACTCCATGGTGGCAGCTTGGGAGTGCCCAGACCTAAGAATGTGTGATTTATCAGATCTGGAGCTGTTGTCCTCCATTGGTTTACGGAGGCAAACCGCTACACATCTTTTGGTTTTTGTCACATATATCTATATGTTAGCTTTCTCTTAGACTTGTCTTATGTCATACTTGTATAACATGATAATACCCATAGCGACTGTTGCTATAAGGGGGCAATTGTTATTCTTTTAATGCTACCCATCTAGGGGGGTTTAGGAATCCTAGGACATGTTCTGTCGTAGTTTATGGTTCTGTATATATATTTTTATTTCTACCAAAATATGGGTGTACTATAGTAATGCTGTTTAAGTCTGCTATGCTGTCGGGATCTCATCTCGGTCTTATCTTCTTTGACCTCCTCCCTCCATAGGTTTGGCACGGTAGGTGCCTACCGCATGTTATTTCACCTAGTGTCTGCTTTTGTGGACACTTTAGAATACTCTGTGACACCCCCTCATAGGTGTTCCCCCTGTTTTCTCCCCCTATTCTCTTCTCTTCTTTATTTTTTAGGTTCTCCCTCTCTTTCCTTCTTGCTTCCCCTCTCCCCTTCTTTCTTTTCTTCACCCTCTTCTTCCTCCCCCTTTCCTCTCCTCTCTCCCTTTCTCCTCTTTCTGATTCCCTTCCCTCTTGCCTCTTCCCTCTTGCCTCTTCTTACTCTTGGGTTTACAACCCACACTCCACCATGGTCCACACAGTGGTTTCTCATCCACGACTAAAATAGTGCTCCTACAATGTCAACGGCCTCAATATTGCCTCCAAATGAGGGCAAATCTTATATCAAATGCACAAACATCAAGTTATTGTGCCTCTCCTACAAGAAACACACTTTCACTCAGAGTTCACCCCTTTCTGCTCCAACAGATATTTTACAAGTTGGTTCCATAGCACTAACTCGTTTCAGAAAGCCAAGGGAGTTTCTATAGCTTTTCATAAAACTCTCCCAATTGAACTGCTTGATCATTTGTCCGACCCACAGGGAAGGTACGTCTTTGTGAAATTCTCACTATGGGGCACTTAATTCACGGTAGCTAATGTATACCTGCCAAATGTTATTCATATACGGCTTTGCAATATTTAAAGGTCCTGTCTGGATTAGAGGAGGGTAAACTCATTCTGGGAGGGGACTTTAATACCCCTTTGGAACCACTTTTGGATTCCTCTACATCAAGGTCCTCTATCTCTTATTCCAAGTTGCGGATTCTGAAACGTGCATTCTATGAACTTCATCTGGTTGACGTATGGAGGGTGCTGTTCCCTAAGTCTCGTAATTATGCCCACTTTTCTCATGTCCACAAATCTTACAGTCACATCAACCATTTTATCATTGACCATAGTTGTCTAGACTAGTCCCCTGAGTGTGATATTGATGCGATGGTCTGGTCCGACCACTCTCCTGTATATTTGATGTTTTTGCTCCCCTCCACCCCTGTGAGGCAATGGACGTGGCGCTTAAATGATTCCTTGCTTGAGAACCCAGACTATGCTAGATGCGTCTCAGAGACCATCTTCAATTTCTTGATGGATCATACTGCGGATAACACTCCACTCCCCATTCAATGGGAGGCATTGAAAGCAGTATTACGTGGAATCTTCATTCAGCTGGTTGCCCGTTTAAAGAAAGAGGCTGCCATAGTAAATGCGATTAGAAAACTCAGAACCCTGGAAATGGAACACAAGCGTTACCCCACTATGAAGACACTTAAGGAGGTTGCCTCAGCCCAGTCACAGCTTTGCGAGCTATACGAGACCTCCACTCGCACTTTTGCTGATAAGCTTGCTTTTCACCTTTACAAATTTAAGGACAAGTGTGGCAGATCACTGGATCGTTCCTTGCACCCAAAACACTCCTCCACCTTTATATCACATATCCAGGGTATAAATCGGGAAGTGCTGTCCTCTCCATCTGAAATAAATCAGGCATTTAGGGATTTTTACCAGTCCTTATACCATATACCTCATGCTCAGTCTTCAAGCTTTACTTCCACTTTGGAGGAAGAAAAGATGTCCTATATTGCTGAGACCGCACTCCCTAAACTAGACGATGATATAATCAGTGATCTTGAGACGCCTCTCTCCGAGGATGAAGTTGCTAAGGCCATTGCTGCAACACCATCTGGCAAGAGTCCGGGCCCTGACAGATTTACTCCCAAATTTTGCAAACTCTTTGCCGCCCCTCTTACCCCCTTTCTGACTAAAGTTTTCAACTCTTTATCAGGGGGCTCAGTGTTCACTCCGCAGACACTTGAAGTGCACATTTCTCTCATTCCCAAGCCTGATAAAGACACAACCTTATGTGCAAACTTCAGACCTATTTCCATAATTTACGTTGACCTAAAAGTATACGCTAAGGTGCTCGCTAACCGGCTACAACCATTGCTACCCAGGGAAGCTAGAGATAACACTCTGAAAACCCTTCTCCTAACTGAGTACACCCGTGCCCATCACATTCCTCGATGCCTTCTAACGGTCGATGCTGAGAAGGCATTTGATCGAGTGGATTGGCAATTTCTCTGTTTAACACTGCAGCAGATAGGGCTGGGCCCACATATGATGTCAAGGATAATGTCCTTATACTCCTACTCCCATCTGTTAGGATTAGAATCAATGGATCTTTGTCTCCATTGTTTTCAATTTACAATGGAACATGTCAGGGCTGCCCTCTGTCCGCTCTCCTATATGTTCTTAATATGGAACACCTAGCTATATTGCCCTGCGAAACAACCCCACTGTTCAGGGTGTTATGGTGGGCCCTATACACACTAAATGCACCCTATTTGTGGATGATCTGCTTCTCCCTACCCTACGTCCCTACCCTCCATTGAGCTAGAGTTCCAGAAATTTGGGATAGTTAGTCATTTCAAAGTAAATTATAACAAATCAGAACCCCCTGTCGGAGACAACTTTTCAACACCTCTCATCTACTTCCTCTTTTAAGACTGGTTCTTCCTCTATCCGTTATCTTGGGATTCAAATACCAGTGGATGCATCTCAGCTCTTCTCCCGGAATTTTACCCCCCTGCTTCTCAAACAGCAGTTGGACTTGTCATTGTATGCCTCGAGACGGCTCTCATGGCTAGGCAGGGTGAATGCCCTGAGAATGGATGTTCTTTCTCATTTTTTTGTACGTATTTTAGACAATCCCTATCCGAATACCTACCTCGTATTTCTAGAAACACCGTCAGATGTTCTCCAAGTTCATTTGGAACGTGGCACATCCTAGAATACGTTATGAAACACTATCTCTCCCAAAATCCCGAGGTGGAGCCGGAGCTTCGGATGCCTCCATATACCATAATGCAGCAATCCTTGCTCGAGTGTCAGACTGGTTCCATCATTCCTCCTCTAAGCTTTGGGTCCAATTGGAAAACCACACAAACCCTTTTGATCTTTGTGCCCTTCCCTGGACCCCATCCACCCTTCGCAAGGGCCCTTCTCTCCTACAAGACCTTACTCGTCAGACGATCCACATGTGGGATCACTTGACTACTACTTGCAACCTATCTAAACCTTTTGGACCCATGACGCCTTTCTTTGGGACTCCGGCCTTTCCACCGGCAATGCGTGTGACGGAGTATGGGCCTTGGAATAAGGACGGTCACAGGAGACTTGCTCAAGTTCTTTGAGCAAACCTGATGCTAACAACAGCTACTCCTTCCACTTCGTTCCCAAGCCATCTGACACAGTGGTTCCAGAGGTAGCAAGTAATGTCCTACATCCATACTGTTCCTACCATATCGGACGTTCTTGCTGACCCGACAGATCTTGTTCCTTCAGGAAAATCCTCTGACTCATGTTGTGTCTCAACTATATTCACTATTACTCAATGCTCTGTCCCCTGGCCTTCCTCCCTACATGAGGGTATGGGAAACAGAGCTACGACACTCTATTTCCCTCTCAGATAAGGAAAAGTATTTTGTTTTAACTCATAAACTCTCTCTTGCCACTACAACTCAAGAAAAGGGGTTTAAACTGGTGATTAGGTGGTACAGATGCCCGTCGACCATCCACCGCTTCAACCCTTCTACACCAGACAGTTGCCGGCATTGCCTTCTATCCAGAGGCACCATGCTCCACATTTGGTGGGAATGCCCCCCTGTTAGGAGATTTTGTCAACAAATGTTTGACCTGTACTGTAAGCTGATGGCGACTTATATTCAACCCTCACCTGAGGTGGCCCTCTTATCTATGATTCCTGGATCCTTCAAATCTGTAAAGAAAGTCATCCTTTGACACTTCCTGGATGCGGCTAGGGTAGTTATTCCTCGCCACTGGAGACTGATGACTTTGCCTTCCCTTGGGGACTGAGCGATTGAGGTGGACCGTATACGAGCTCTGAAACGTCTGCTGGCTCAGGAATCTGGATGGGAACAGCAGTTTTCTCACATGGACCACATGGTCTGTATTCCACTACTCTTCAAAGTTCCTTGATTGGGCAGTGGGTGGTTCAGCCGTCACCCCCTGATAGCCTTTTTGGAGTGTATTCTTTCTTTTATTCTCTCTCTGCTTCTTTGTATGTCCTTTCTCTTTTCCATCTGGCTTTTTATTTCCCTCCTAGTCTCATATTGTTCAAGGGCCCTGTGTCCATCCTTTGTGTCGGTTGACATGGATATACGACCACTTCTGATCCCTTCAGCATAATCCTCACTCAAAAACAATAATGTTCTCTTTGTACTTCCTGACGCCCTTTCCTCCACAATGGAGTGTTTTGCAATGTTATTTCTGGTGTATTTCACCTGTATTGTTAAGCTGTATCCATAATTCTAGCAGTAGCTATGTAAAACATTTTTCGTTTTTTTTTTTTTTTCTGACTGCTTGATCTTGAATTTGGATATCAATGATTGTAAAAATGTTTCTACTTGCATTGTCAAAGCGGACTTTTGCTTCTATTTTCATTTTGTGTTAACTTTTCTTTCTTTCTTTTCTCCAATAAAAACAGATTGAACTAAGAAAGAGACTGGGCAAAAATGGCATCCATGGGAGAGTTCCAAGACCAAATCCACTGCTGACCAAAAAGAACACAAGGGCTCATCTCACATTTACCAAAAAACATCTTGGTTACCCCCAAGACTTTTAGGCAAATATTCTGTGGACTGATGAGACAAAAATTAAACTTTTTTGGAAGGTGTGCATCCTTTTACATCTGGCATAAAACTAATACAGCATTTCTTAATAAGAACATCATACCAACAGTCAGACATGGTGGTGGTAGCGTGATGGTCTGGGGCTGCTTTGCAGCTTCAGGAATTGGACGACTTACCATAATTGATGGAACCATGAATTCTGAGCTCTACCAGAAAATCCTAAAGGAGAATGTCCGGCCATCAGTTCGTGACCTCAAGCTCAAGTGCACTTGGCTTATGCAGCAGGACAATGATCCAAAACACAACAGCAAGTCCACCTCCAAAATCCAAAACAAAGCAAAATTTAGGTTTTGGAGTGGCCTAGTCAAAGCCCGGAGTTAAATCAAATTGAGATGCTGTATCATGACCTTACACAGGCCCTTCATGCTGGAAAACCCTCCAATATGGCTGAATTAAAACAATTCTGCAAAGAAGAGTGGGCCAAAATTGCTCCACAGCAATGTGAAAGACTCATTGCCAGTTATCGCAAATGCTTAATTGCAGTTGTTGCCTCCAAGGGTGGTACAACCAGTTATTAGGTTTAGGGGGCAATTACCTTTTCACATAAAGCCAGGCAGGTTTGGACAGATTTTTTGCCTTAATAAATGAAACCATCATTTAAAAACTGCATTTTGTCTTTACTAGGGGTATCTTTTGATCATTTGAGTGTGACAAATATGCAAAAAAACAAAAAATACAGCATTGTATATATGCAGCAAGCATCATGATTGAAGAAGGATCTACCTGGGGGGGCATTCACATGGGGGGCAGGATCAGATTCTGATAAGCCCCCTGCCTGCAGACCCCATAAACCACACCCAGGGTTGTGGGTAAGAGGCCCTTGTCCCCATCAACATGCAAACAAGGTGCTTTGGGGTGGGGGGGCAGAACCCTCCATGCCCCAAAGCATCCCCCATACTGTGGGCATGTGGCCTGGTATAGTTCAGGAGGGGGGGGCCCGCTGACAGCTCATGACTCATCTGTTGTTAAGAACATGGCAGCTGGCTTCCCGGCCCGCTCCTTAACAACCAGCAGCTATTCACTGTGCGCTCAAACATCCCGCCGAGTGCCCCAAAAATTCAGGTGTTTGCCGAATACGTAAACAGGTGATGTTCGGGCTGAACTTATGCTTGGCCTGAACTACTCATCCATCACTACCCCCACGATTAACACATTAAAGTAGTTGTAACATAAAAAAAAAATGCTCCTGTTCCTTTAAGCATGATCAATAGCATAGTGCTTTTGCAGTATAATGTGTCCCTTTCTATGTTCTAAAATACCTGTTTGATCCTGCCTGTTCCTATGCCCCCCTATGTGTACTGACCACGGTAATCATGGCGGTTGATCCATGATACCATGGTCAGTTTATGTTCCTCCATCATCCCGCTGTGTGTACACAGTCTCTCCCTCTCCCTCTCTCCCCCTCCCTCTCTGCCTCTCAGCTCAGTAGACTGTGTGTGAGAGCCAATCTCCTCCCCGTTCCACCCCTCTCTCTCTGCCTCTATTCTGTTGTAATGCATAACACAATTACTTGTATCCTCTCTGTTTTCGCAAAAATATTAAGTACAGTGGGTCAGTTTTTTAAAATTATGCTTCACGTGAACTCCCCCTGCTGGCTGGCATACTGCTGGGATGACATTACCCTTTAAACATTATGAAACTCCCCTCTCCCACCCCCATGCGAATGAGTAAGGGATACATATTATCCCTACTCATTCACAAAAATCAAAAACAAAAACGTAAAGCAGAAAAAATCTAAATCCCCCAAAAATGTCCTTCTTTGTAAACTTATTGTCACTAATGATGGCCATTGGCTTGCCAAAATTAAAACCTGAATCCCAATGGTACTCCTGCCAAATGATAGCTCATGACAGCCCAGGGAGCTATTTGGGAAGCCCAGGGAAGAGGTTGGGATCCTGGTGACATCAGTGACCAAATATAGCCACGGCCATATTTGGTCAATATCATAGTCCGAATATGGCCAATGATCATATTTGGGCAGTGATGTCACTTCTAAGCCCCTTTGCTTACATGACTGAGAATTCCCAGCCATGTTAGCCAATGTGAGAGATGCCAGCTGTTGCTATTGATACTGCAGGTGCCAGCAGCCACTGCTTTGTTAAGAACCATTGACCGTGGGAAGCTACTATTGTCCTGAATTTCAGTTTTTCAAAGGAAAGGTGGATAGTGCAGACTTGAGCCAGTCTGTTAGCTTTATAGAAGGGGCGGGGGAGGGGAGGAGAAAGGATCAAGGGAATGCCTTGCCATGCTAGGCTACAGGGCTGTGAGTTTCTACTGATGCTCACAGTGTAGGGAGATGCAACTCTATTCTGTGCTTGCAAGGGTGACTCCATAGAACACTGCAAGAAAAAGGAGCCACCATAAAACAGGAAACCCGAGGCACCTTAAATATCTAGTTGGAAGGAAAATGAGGAATGGAAATTCTGTATATATTCTATCTTTTCTGAAACGTTAACAAGAGAAATAAGAATATAGTTTACTTGGGTTATAAAGCCATAGTAGGTTCTTCTATCTTTTTACTGCACTGACTTCCCAAGTCTAATGCACAACTAAACAAAGGACATGTTGTTCCAGAATGTGGAAATCCGCACTCGCGTGACATTGAAAAGATTGATTATAAGTGAATGTTTATAGAAACTACAGTTTATACCAGTGTAAAGAGGAATAGATCCTATGCACTACAACAACCACCTCTGAGTCAAAAACATTTTTTTGTTTGTGAATAAATATTATTACGATAGTAATGGAAAAATCCTTGAAAATGTACTATAAAAGCGAGCAGCTGCTCACATTAACTGCATGTGGCCCCACATGTGCACACATGAAAAAAAAAAATGATAACCAATGTGGCGCTTGCTCTAATAAACAATATAAAGTATCTAGTGAATTCTGTACACCTATGCCATAGGAATAGACTACCCCAATAAAATCAAAATCAAAATAATATATACCCTGTGCTAAAATAAATACTATTAATAATGCACTAATTGAAAATACATGTGAAATAAAGTGCTACTTGTGACGAACGCAGGTCAGACCATTGCCCTTTTCGCCAACTTGTGACACCTGGTTGATGAACCTCACACAGCGCTGTCACTGATCTTCAACAATAACACTCTCAGCCTCACCCTCCACAAAGATTTTGCAGCTTGCGGGACCACAATCTAAGTGGCAACAGGTTGAGAGCGATTGTCACTGAGTTTGGTTAACTAAGCAATTAACTCTTTAAACAGCCACTATCAACTACTTTTATAGAGAAGCAGTAATAGCAACTTATGATTTTATAATAAACATCTGTAACACACACTGTCACCACAGACAGGTATATTCAGAGATTTACAATACAGTAGCACTCTTCAAGAGACTTTCTTCTTTCTTCATAATGAAAAGTTCAAAATGGTGCAAATAATATTTTTCCAAAAAAAGGTATTACAAAGAAACAAAGAGACAGTAATGCAACAGAAAAATAAAAAGCAGTTGCAAATGAAAATACTTGCAAGGCCTGGTTTCAGCAGACTTCAGTCAATGAACAAGGTGATATATTGGCAGATCTTCCTTCATTTGATGGTACATGAGAGATGAACAATGTGTTTGCAGTCCGCTTTTCTTTGGCATCAAGGAGGTGTTGACAGAGACCATCTGACCAATTAAGTGGCTGAGGAGTGGCCCTGGGATGCTACTGTATTTATGACTGTATGCCAGGTACAGTTTTCTATAAGTATCATTATCTCTGAATACCTACAGGTTACTGTCTTCTAACCTGCTAATTATTGTCCAGCAAGAAATTGGCTTCAGAATGGATATAAATATGGCATGTTTGGGATGTCTACTTAACCTAGGAGGGATAAGGTGTGCCAGTGGTTCCCCATATCGTCTAATATAGGGGTGTTTTGACTGGGAGGTAAATATGTCCTTATTCTGGCTGTGCTGTTATTATTTGAGCATCCTTGTCCTTTCACACAGCTTTGTGAGGAGCCCAGTACGCAATGCCGAGACAAGGTCATCTAGAGCCCAGGGCGAACATGCCAAATTGCTCCCCTCCCCCCAAGATGTATGAGCATTATGTGTCAGCAAAAATCCCCCCATAACAAAATAGAGCACTAATCTGCATGCTCACCCCCCAGCACAAATATCCTTCCCCTCAAAAAAAATCATCCCCCTCTTAGCACAAATCCTCTACCCCTCAAATTCTCCCTTCCACTCCAAATCCCCCCCCTTCCAGCACAAATCCCCTCCACAAATCTCTGCCAGTATGCATTACCATTACACCTCCCCCTCAGGTGGTTGCATGAGAGGGAACTGCAATTTTCCTCCTGACACAACCAACTGCTGTGGACTTGGCTTGTCACAATACAGGTCTGCCTTGCCAAGGCGTTTACCATGGTGCGGTCTTGTCCAACTGCTGGAGAACCAGGTTTCCTCTGGGGAGCATGCTGCTTTCCCTACCAATGCTGTTTGGCCAACAAAGTGGGTTGTGATGGGTGAATACCAGCAGGGCAACCATCAGGGGGTACAGCTGTCATAACTGTAAGGGGCCCTGGGGCCCAAGGGGCCCGCCCGGGCCAGAGGAAGACAGGATGGGTGGAGGGGAGCCATGCTGTGCATTACAGAAACAATTTCACAGCTTCTGCTGTTCTTGTTTCACTGAGCTCAGTGTGAGGGGGCTGACATATATACAGGATTGCAGGGGGGGACTGAGTGCGTACAGGCGAGGTGGCCGGTGTGCAGATTCAGTAGGATGGCCCGTGGGGGGGGGGTGTTTGGCCAAGCTTAAAGCTGTGTAAGGGGCCCAAACACTTCTGTTGGCTGCCCTGAATACCAGCATGCTGTAACCACCTGGATAATGTGGTAGCTTCTGTGGTGCTCACCTGATCACAAGACACCTCTGTTCAGGGGTGGCATATGCTAACTTGCTAGGAGGTAACTTTCTACATAGGCAAAGGATAATATATTCCTCTCCTGTCTCATTCTTCTGGCCCAGGACTGCACCTGATCCAAAGGTAGTGGTGTTGGTGTGTGACGGAACCGTACATGTGAATTCCGGGGTCCGTGTTACAGGTGCATCAAGGATGCCATTTTATTCTGTTTTACATTTGTTCAGTCAGTCACGGGTTCAGCTGAGCCACTATAGTTACACACAGGTGTCCTACTGTAGCCAGCTGTACACAAGAACGATGAAACCTTTATGTTGGCTTGAGAAGAGGCCAGGCCATGATAGCCTCAACCTTCCCAGTTCCAGATCTCTGAGTGCCTACTCCTCCCTGCGGTTCCCAGTATCGAATCTGTGATATGCCCATCTGACAGTTATTATGTTGGACTGTCAAACTAGGTACTGGCAGATTATTTGGGACTGGTGACAGGAGCACAAGATGTTCTCTCCAGGCAGTGCCAAACAGTACATATCTCCTATAGTAGGCAACTGCACAAAGTCCCTCCCCTCCCTGTGGGTTAATTATGGCCCCCAGGGATTTGGCTATTGCCATCTCGACCCCAACTAGCATTACTGTAAATTCAGGCAAGCCACACGGGGTGGGAAAGGATGACTTGTCCTGAGCCTCCTGTGTTAGAGGGGTTGACCCATACCCATTGCTCATGTCCAGGATGGTTAGACAGCGGTCACCTGCCTGCTGCTCCAACACTTCATGGTTTCTGAGCATGGGGTAGGCCACAACTGTAGGGCTGGCATTTAGTTTTTCAGGTCCCCACAAAGCCTGGTCGTCTGATAATTTTTGCAGACGAGGACTACTGGTGACACCCAGACCCTGTGAGACTTTTGAACATCCCATGCCTTACAGTATTCCCTCAGTCTCTTTGGCCTGTTTTGTCTGCACCTCCTCTGAGATGAGGTAGGCTGAATGTGTGAGGGAAGAATACACCCTGCTGCCCACCTCATGGATGCCATGGTGTGCCCTCCCAGGGTTTCCCTTGAGCCTGACATGGCACACCACAAGCACTGCCAGCAGGTTATGTACCTGGATGGAAAAGAAGGGCGAAATTGAGCTGAAGGCCTAAGCCCACTCCCTGAGTGTTAATTAGCAAATCTAACAGGGGACCTAGCTTTTCTAATTCAGAAGTACTGCCAATGGCCCTGACATGCACTGTGCTGGGATGTTGTGGGTGAAGCAAGCTAGGCCACAAACAATTGTGGGTCACTTTCAGTCTCCAGCCTTCCTGCCTGTAGACCTCTCAAGCCTAGCTTCTCATTGTCCCCTTCAACCTTTTGTTTACCTTTCCCAGTAGGGAAGCTAACAGCTGGCCTGCTGAATGCTGCAAAGCTTTGATCAGTCGCTAGTGCTGGCTGAAAAGTGGGACCACATAACTAGACATGTGCACACTGAAATATTTCGTTTCGGAATTTCGTTTTCATCCGAAAAATACATTTATTTAGTTACTCCCGAAATTAGTTTTTCTTTATTTAGTTTCTCGTTAAAAACTTGCATTCGTCAGAAAATCGAAATGAATTAAGGTCGAATCTGTCATTAAAGGCTTATGGTGTCTGTCGAATGTTCAAAGTAGATTCGACGGAGCAGCTAAACTGTACGACGTTGCAATCGTACATTCCGGCCGAATTTTCCGGGATGCATTTGACTGGAAATGTACGATAGCAGCATCGTACAGTTTGTTTAGCTGCTCCGTCGAATCTTCTAACTTTCTACAGACACCATAAGCCAAAGATTTACGTTTGCATGTTTTCGTTTCTGTGTCGAATCTTCATCGTTCATGCTCATTGGTCTACTCTGCCCCAGCAGTCAGCCAACCAAACTTTCACATTCGTTTCTCAATCGGAAGTGCGGAAGTGCGGCCGCAAAGTTCGACGCTGTGTCTGGCTTAGAAAGAAAGAGATAATATGGCAATGGCAGCACCAGCAGCAACCCATGAAAGCATGGAGGAGGACGTTCCTGAACTTCCTGGGCCTTCTATGGAGGCAGCATCCAAAAATGGGTGCAGGAGGGGGACACAAGCTGCAACCAGCAGGAAGCGTAACCTTATGTGGACTCACATTGAGTCCCAGGTCCTTGTAAGGGAAACGTTTCCTTGCTGGATGCAGCTGTGTGGCCCCAGCTCCAGGGAAACCACTGTGGAGTGGAAGCGGGAGAAGTGGGAGGAAATCTCCAGGAAGGATCGAGGAGACCTATCGCCATCGGCGTGACCCGACTGCCTGTCGCAAAAAATTCAGCGACATAAAACGGTAAGTAACATGTCTGATTATTTATTTTTTTTACATTTTAACCACTTCAGTCCCGGAGGTATGGCTGCCAAATGACCGTGCCACTTTGTGCGATTCGGCACTGCGACGCTTTAACTGACAATTGCGCGGTGGTGTGACGTTGCTCCCAAACAAAATTGACGTCCTTTTTTTCCCACAAATAGAGCTTTCTTTTGGTGGTATTTGATCATCTCTGCGGTTTTTATTTACATTTTGCTATATAAGTATCCCCAACAAATCTATAAAAAAACAATTTTTTCCTCAGTTTAGGCGATGTGTATTTTTCTACATATTTTTGGTAACAGAAATTGCAATAAGCGTTTATTGATTGGTTTGTGCAAAAGTTATAGCGTCTACAAAATAGGGATAGTTTTATGGCATTTTTATTAACAGTTTTTTTTACTAGTAATGGTGGCGATCAGCGATTTTTATTGTGATCGCGACATTATGGCTGAGACATCGGACACTTTTGATGCCATTTCGGGACCATTGTCATTTATACAATGATAAAAGCTTCAAAAATGCACTGATTTTACACACACACACATAAACATGTATTATTGCTATCACATGTGATGTCAGTAAAGTTAAGTGAATTTTTTTTTAAAAAAGGAATAATTTTCAATTTATCCTCCCTCCTGTGAAAAACCAAATTTGCGCATAGGTGTGCCTAGCCTACACATAGTTTGCAGTTGCACATGTTATATATTATCGCCACAATCATTTTAAGAGGATTATTTCCATGCCCATTATTTGTTCTTAGTTAGTTATCACTAAACTGAGCAGTAAGTGCTTTTAAGTTCCACTTGACCTGACCACCTGTAGGTTCCGCCCCCTTTCTGACCAGGCCATATTCTGCTATTTAGCGCGTTGCAGCTTTAAACTGCACGCTCCTGCGATGTACTACCCAAATGAAATTTATGCTCTTCTCCCGCCACATATATAGCTTTTATTGGTGGCATTAGATCACCGCTGGGTTTTACATTTTTTGTTATTGAAAAATAAAAAAGTTAAATATAGATATATATATATATATAAAAAAGTGTTACGGTGGCTGGACTTAACCAGCTTGCGGACCCGCCATATGTTTAGTTACTATGGGGGGGTCCACATCCGCAAGTGGGTTAATGCTTTGCAAAAGAAACAAGAAAGAAAATTTTACACTATACACAGTTCACACAAGCGCGTAACAGAAAGGTGGACTGGAGTGGACACAATGGACATTTACTCGGCACAATCCCAATTCTGTCTTTTATTATTTATTGTGCACCAAAAAAGCATACGTTTTTCTTACAATAAATTTGGTTAATAAATAAATGTGCAAACCTTGTGCTACATGAAAAAATGTGCCTAATCCAAAAATTCCATTTGCATTGTTTCATTCTATAGGTTCATTCTACATGTGTTTCATGTGTTGATGTCATTTTCAGATTACAATTGTAGTTTAATTGTGGAACCCGTTTCTCTTCTCTTTTTGTTTTGCAGTTCCATAGTGCGTAAGCGCAGGCAGTTGGGGCGCAGAGAAAAGCAGGTACCTTTCCTCCCCCATGAGAAGGAGCTCTTAGCAGCTGTAGGGGAGGATGAGATAAGAAAGCTGCTGGCTCATCAAGGTTGGTGTCAGCATTGCATTGTGTGCAGGACATTTTTTTTGTCAAGCATGCGACGCGACATAGTCATTTACCATGATGTGTTTGATTTTATTTAAAGATCTTCTCCAGGCCCAGCGCTGCCGAAGGCAATGTGCGGAGGAGCAGTCCTCCACGTCATCAACGTTCAGTAAGTACTGTAGTTGTGACACTAATACAGTGGTTCCTTTTCCATTTGTCCAGCCTTCCATTGTTATTCCAGTGTCATTGCTTCTCGCTCATGCAGGGACAGGTAGAGCCTCTGCGACGCTCTGTCAGGTAATGCAAGCGATTGCATAACTTACGTGATCTGACAGAACGTCGCCGCTCTGAACTGAGGTGCCTGATCAGTGGTGGTGCACCTAGCCGCTGGACCCAGGACAGGTAAGTGCCTCGTATTTGTTTTTTTTTTAATGATTTTTTCTAAATGGTGAATGCATGTCCCTGCCTTGTAGATAAACGTTAGTGACCTGCCCTGTATTGCCATGCTAATGGATAATTAATTTTATCTATTTACACTACAGTATATTTATTTACATTTATTAATGTTCATCATTTCTCCTTTATAAATAGGTGTCATCCAGTCAGAGGGGGAGACTGAGGAGGAGGCTGAGGCAGCAACGCCCACATTAAGTTAGTATAATCTTGCTGGTATCTGCTGAGTGATCATACATGTTTCAATGTTCTCGTACTAATGTGTGAGATTGTTGTACACTGCAGATTGTAATGTTCTTTTCTATCAATAATCAACAGCTACTGAGGCTGAGCAGGAGGTGGAGGAGTCCTGCCCTGTAGAGGCTGCTGGGGATGCGGCAGAACAGCCAGATGCGGCAGATCCAGGGAGTAAGCATAACTTTTTTTGTATTTTCCAGGCAAATATAGTATTTTAAATACGAAATGCTGATGGCATACCTTGTCTAGAATAGCTTGTGATTTATTCTACAAGGCTTCAGTTTAGCTGGAATTATTAATTATATTAGTTCCCCTCTGCAGCTGATTCCAGTCTTCCTGTTAGCGTGACCTGTGCTTGTTAAAATTTCCTCAATGTCCCTGATCACACCACCTTCTTGCTGCAGTTCAGATTCCCAGTCTGAGCCAATCACTGTTAATCATTATGAATAACACAGCAGGCTGGAGGGGTGTGTCAGAAAAGAATCTCCAGCTATTGGCTGGCAGTCCCTGGACATGTTCAATCTCTGGCATGCCCCTGATGCATGAATTAACACTTTTCTCATGATGTTATACCTGTTATACCTCCTAGCCTAGACCAGGAGTGAGTAACCTACCTAGCCTAGAACAGAAGTGGGGCTTATTCAATCAGTGGCCTTACAAAATTATCAACTTTAAAAAGTAGCCTGCTATATTTTATTAAACAACTTTTTATTAGGTCATCCCAAATGCAATGGCTTGAATGGCTTCTCTTTAGTGAGTGTAATGTTAAAAGCTGGTATAGCTGATATGTTTTTCTGCAAGTGCAACTGATCTTCCATATTTGCCATATTTGTCAGTCAGTCTGGATGAGGTAGATTAGTTAGCAGTAGCACTTAGGCGTTCATTACACCTTAAGATTTTCTCCAGCCGCCCGTGCGACCAAGCGGATAAAATCTTTGGGAGATTCCCCTTTACACTGCTCGATGTGTAGAGGGGAATCCCTTTGTACTCTGGCCGGGGAGGACACTCAGCTCCGCCCCGGTCAGAGTACAGTAAAGTAGTACTACACCTTCCTGCACAGCTCTGCAAACTTGGTATGATGCAGCGAATTGACACAGACACCACTATCTCCTACACACAAATTGATTAGGTGCATCTTACTAAATATCAAAAATGGAAAACTGGTATGGAAGTGAAAACATCTCAAGATGTTATAGGATTGTCTACAAGGGCTGGGAGATCTTTGCCTTTATATAATGTTAGGGTGAAGAAGTCATGTGTATTGTATTATTTATCTATCTAATGTATTTTCTTTTCTTCACAGGTGAAGTCTTCATCCTTCAACTGCACCCTGTGGACGAAGGCCTGGACCTGCCCGCGTCTGGTTGGACTGACTGTCCTTCCGAGTCCCCAGTGGTTTCTACAGTCCTCCTCCCTTCAACATCCCCCCACCTGGACAGTGACACACCCATTTTTGTTGCTGCCTCCTCCCCAGTGCATCCTTCACCCGCTCCAGAACAAGCACACATCCCCCACCCTCCAGAGCCACATCAGACGGATTATCTGTGGCGCATTGTGGAGGTCCAAGAGAGACAATTTGCAGTAACCCGGAGGCTGTGTCGATCTTTGGCCCTCCACAATCGCCGGCAGCTATGAGGCTCTGGAGAGGTACCAGCGTAGCCTCAGGAGACACCTGGAGGCTACGCGGTACCTTGGTGACCAGTTGGCTGGGATTAATATGTCCCTACAGTGATTGGTCACTGTTGGGGGAGAATGTACTTTAATTTTTTTTTTTTTTGTTTGTTTTGTTTATGTTAAAAATAAAAAATTTTTTTTCAGAAATAATTGTTTTCTTGAGTTTTGCTTTCCTTGTTAGATTTGTGTGATGTTTATCTAAATGAACTAGTCCATATATTGTTACTAACTTACTAGAGGCCTTATAATTGTAGTTTTTCTACATTTAACCATCAAGCTGAACTTAGAAAATTGATGAGATTTCTCTCTACACTATTTCAATGTGCAAAGGGTAATCCAATGTATTGTGTCCAGTCACGCCGTTCAGCTGTTGTCCTTGTCTGCTTGTGGCCCTGACCTTGGCTTATCCCTTACTTGCTTGTTGTTCCAGCCTGCTGCATCTTTCCTCTTCTCCTGTAGTCTACTGTGAGCATGAGCTGTGAGACCCTGGGGGCCGTGACCTGGAGCCAGACTGCAGCGCAGTCCATCCTCACCACTAGAGGCTCTGGTGAACACCTGCTGGCTCTTAGACTCCGCGCCCTGGGGAATCTATGCTCTAGCTCCCAGTGGGATCTGTGTTAGTGATCCAGTAGACCTGCTTCCTGAACCTCCCAGGGTTCAATCCACAGCAGTCAGTCCTATGGTCCACTACCTAGTGGTGCACTTCCAATTCCTACAGAGTGCATCTGTCACCTAGCCTCAAGGTGACCTGACAGGCAGTCATCATTTCCAGGGCTTGAGTAACATGGCAGCAGGGTAGATTACTCACTCACACTGGTGACTTTGGACAATTGCAGATGGTCATGAAACAGGCGGAGGTTTAGAGAGGGCCCTGGTGTCCCCAGGGTCAGAGATGGTAAATGGGAGGGGTCCTGGGCATCTGGATGCAGCTCAGCAGTGACCAACTAACCTATCTTGCATAGAATCACGTTTCCAACTGTATGCTTCTTTGTGCTATGTTGTGTTGGTAGCATATTCTGATCCTTGAGTTGACAGTCTCTCCATCAAGAGGAACTGTCATGCTGTTGAGGTCATCTTTAATCATTGTCTCTTATTTCCAGACCATCAAACAAAAATGGTTAAATTAGCACGTTGCTATTTGTATTTACAAAGACAGCAACATGTGAGCAGTAGCGCCACGTCAAGGCTTCGACCCTTGCTACTGTCCATTCACACAACATTCATTCATGCAATCACACACACTCTAGTCACTCTACACAACATTCATTACAAAAAAGGGTGATGGAAGGAATAAAGGGAAAAATTTGGATTGCTTAAAACAATATAATTCTATTTAAATCTTGGGGTCACACCAAAGTCAAGTAGACAACTGCTATTGTGTCAAGTGGTAAGAAGATCCTCAACATTTGGATGGTTCCTCTGAGTCCCATCTAACTTCACTGTCCATTCACATAACATTCATTCATGCAATCACGCACACTCAAATCACTCTAGTCCCCATCTATCTTCACATGGTAACAATGATTCAGGTCTCACAAGTTAAGGGTAGGGTAACCCAGCTTGGGGAGGTTAAATTTGAGGAAAGTTATATGTTCCATCAAATGGGGTGTTGTGAACAGTGTGGATTAAGGATATTCCCAGTAATAGAGAAAACTCTCTCACTTTGCAGAGTGGTTGGAGGACAGGATAGTAGTTGCTGGGCAACCAGGCAAAGACCAGGCCACAAACTTTTCTTACCATCCCAATAGGTCAAAGGGTCCTCTGTAGGAAGCAAAGGTGCTTCATATAGGTAGGCCCTGACCATTTCAGAGATACTGCTCTCCTCTCGATTACCTGCTGCTTGACCTGCATCCACCAGATTGTCAAGTGCCTCTACCCAACATGCACATGCTCCACTCTGTTGTTTTTGAGTGATGGTGCCAGGCCTTGGAATAGCAGACATGGCAGGTGAATCTTCCAAACCAGTCTCATCCGTCGTACATCTCTGTTGCTGCAAATTCCGGACACTTTCAATCAATTTTCCTTTCCAGTAGGAGAGGCTGTTGTCTCTGAGTGCCAGTTTACCTTTGATCCTGGGATCACCCAGGGAAGCCAGCATGAGTTCAGGGCTTTTGCGGACACGGTCATTTAGCCGATCTTTTAAGTTAGCTTGTAGCTTTCTGATGAAAGACGCTACATCGGCATGAAATGGGCTGCCACAAACAGGCTCACTGTTTTCTAGGAACGATCCCATCTTATCTATGAGATAGGTAAACAAGGGTATGACCTGTCCTAGGCTGTCATTGCGCTGACTCAAGTTTTCCGTCACATTCCGAAAGGGTTTTAAGACATAAATGAGCTGCCCAAATATACACCAGTCATCACGTCCCAGTGTGGAATCAATCCCGATGCTGTGGCGGGATGATAGATTGTGGATGGCTGTTTTTTGCTCCAAAATGCGCTCCAACATTTCCAGGGTATAGTTTCACCGGGTACTGACATCTTGTTTCAGGCGATGTATGGGGGGCCCTGATTGTTCTTGCTCCTCCCTCAACAGTTGACTAGCCCCTACACTGCGGTGGAAATGCCCTGCAATCTTTCTGCAAAGGTCCAAGATTTGAGCAATCTTGTTGTTTTTCTCCACTGGGATTGCACCCTTGACCACTAAATGCAGTATGTGTGCAGAACAGCGCACACCGACAAAAGATCTTGGAGAGCTTTAACCATATTTGAACCTCCGTCTGTCACAATGAACCCAACAGAGCCATTGGTGACTGCCCGCTCTCCAAACCAATTGGCCAACGTTGATCTATTTGCCCGCAATATGTTGGCAGAGCTGTGTTGGTCATCATGGACTTCTGTGTGGATCAGGAAAGCTTGATAACCCTGCTGGTCTTGCGCTGCAGACCTGCTTCCTGATGGAGTTTGAACTCTTACACCAGTGCCACCACCAACAGGCACAGTGGCATGCCACCAGTGTGCAGTCAAAGACAGGAAAGCGTGTTGACCGCTGGGAGCTGTCCACAAATCAGTTGTCAAATGAATTGTCTGACCCTCGGCTTTGGCCATTTTTTCCTTCAATAATCCAACGCACGAGTGGTATAGTGCTGGAATAATCTTTCTGCTGAAAGTTGTTCGTGCAGGAACAATGTATCGTGGAGCAAGGGCATGCATGAGCTGTTTAAACGGCTCCCCTTCAATCAAGCGAAAAGAGGCTCCTCCAACAGCAATGAATTGGCCAATGAGGCGGGTGATCTTGTTGGCCTGCAGCTTTGACATGCCCTTGGAACTAAAGCCAACAAAACTATCGAGGTAGGCTGATGATGTCCTTGGGAGGATGAGGAGCCTGATTGGGTCTGAACTACTGCACGTGGATGGGTTGTATTAATTGAACCCTCTCTATTGCCTCCTGTGCTCTGAGTAAGTGGTGTGCTTGAGGAGGTACCACCAGTACAGTCAGAGTCCGTTATGCTGCTTCCTGCGCTACCATCTTCTTTTTCTGCCTCTGCCCGCAGTAAAGTAGAGTGGTGGTAATTTTTAAGGTGTAGGTTCATACCAGCATTGGTTAAATGACCTAACTTTTTACCCCACTTACTTGCTTCCCACACAATTTACACTTGGCAAAGAACCCGCCTTCCAATGTTTGAAAGTATTTCCAAACGTTGCTGTGGCGGGATGCAGCCCCTTGACCCTGTTGATATCAATTTAGGGCTGATATAGCTGCAGCAGGTAGCACACCAGTGGTGGAAGCTGTTGCCACTAAAGTTACACTTGGTGAACTAGAACTAGTGCTGCTAATGGCAGGGGTGCTGGGGACTGGGAGGTCAGTGATATCATCATCACAGGATTCTTCCATAATAACAGAGGGAGTAGAGGAGTTGGCAGCAGATGAAAAAAGTGGACTGCTACCTGTCCTACTCCTCACAGAATATCCCTCTTGCACTTTCTCCAGGTCAAGCTGTAAGTCCTGTGGGCTAAGATTGTATAAAACATCCGCAGTGTTTGGGGAAAGAGGAGCATCACATTCTAAATCATCTTCTTGGGCCAATGAAGACAAAGTCTCACACTCTGTCTCTGCTGCTGTCTCCCTCAATTGCTTCTTTGGGGAGCTGGGCAGTGGCACTGGTAGTGTGATTGGTGGTGGCGACTGTAAAGGCAACTCCACTTTACTAGGTTTCTTGCCTATTCCATAAAAATATGCAGCCATGACACCTGTAGAAGTGGGCTGCACTGGCAGTGGAAGTGGCAGCAGATGTTGGTGGTCTGGCAGGAAAAGTAATATTAGAAGAACTGGGGGTGGTGGAACTAGCTTTGCTGGTGGCACTGGCGGTGACACCCACTGCTGTGGACAGCATGTTGGTGGCGGCAGAAGTGTCAGAGGCACAAGTAGCAGAGACCTTGCCACTTTTTTTAGCAAGGCGTCCACCGCGACCGCGACCACGACCACTACCTCTACCAGCCTTCACTTTTACATTAAAACGGTACATTTCTGAACTTTACAGCAACTGCAAGTCAGAAAATGGACTGGAGTGGAGATAGGGTATATAGAATCTCAATCTATAAATCACCCCCTACCACAACACGGGCAGCCTCTGAGGCTATCACAACACTAGCAGCAACACTAGTATCACTAGTCTATCTATCAAGTTCACAACACAGATGTAGCTTGCTTCACTACTGTTCTGCTGCTGTGCTTAGCTTATGCTCAAATGAAATAGTTCAGGTTCTCTGACAAAGTGACAATGAATTCAAACGGACCAGCTAAGATTGACTGTTCTGAAATGAATCAGCGTCTGTCTCTCTCTGCTAGCAAATCGTAAGTGAAACTAAGTTGGCTGTACATGCGGTTCTAGCTATTTTACTGCCCCTCCTCTTTGGTTACAATTGGCCAATAACCATCATCATCATTATTTTTATATTACTTCATTTTTCTCTCTACGTTAAATCTTTTCTCTCTGTGTCGAATCTTCTCTCTCTATGTCAAATCTTTTCTCTCTATGTCGAATCTTTTCGAATAATATTGGACTACTATGGTGGATAGACTATAGAGTTAAGGTTAGGCACATTCGACCACAGGTTCGATAGACACAAATTGTTATTGTTAGCGTCATGTCGAATCTCCTATCTATATCGAACTGTTGTTGCAACGAAAATGAAAATAAAGCATTTGTTTATGTCGGATCTTTCGTTTTTCGGAATCTGCGCTTTCGTTATCGTTTGTTAAAACGATAACGAAAATACCTGAAATTCGGACGAAAATGCATTCGGACGAAAACGAATGCACATGTCTAAAAAGTACCAGCCAGCTGTCCTGTAACACACAAAGACAACTGCTGGGATGTAATTGAGGCAGAATCTTCTGGGCCAGAGCAAGGGAAAGGACAATCAGGCCCATTCCTAGGCTCTGCAGCCAGAGACGGTATCTCCACCACCCTCACAGCACTGTGAGTGACCTCCAACAATGACAAAACATCATCATTACACTCAGTAATTACATTATTAATATCAAATACACATGTGTTTGATATCTGAACATGTAAGGAGGTCTCCTCTCCTTCCTTAGTAGAAGAAGAACCCTTTATTTCCACTCCACCCTCCCCCTCCCTCTGTCCATCCACAGGTTGTCCAGATATTTACACAAAATCTGTACACAGTACCTTGGTAGGTACAGAGAGTTCCATGGGGCATCCAGGGTGTTCCTAGCAGGTGCATAGTAAGAAAGAAGAGTACCCGAATCGGCATCCAATAGAACAGCTGTGAGGATCTCATCTGAGACTCCCACCTTTCTCATCCCATTTCCTGCACCCCAGTTAATGAAAACATAGGCACAGGGTGCTCGTGAATGCCCCCCCCCCCCCAACTCCTGTGGGGTAAGGAACTTTCCTGGGATGATGTCTTTTCCTTCTACCAAATCTGGTTTGGCCAATGTGACTTCAACTCTTGTGTCACAGAAGTCAGTTACAGTCCGGTTGCCCATAGTGACTGGCTGCCAGTTGGTGTTGGTTACCCGAGCTTTCCTGCTGATAAACAGCACTGAGGAACAATTGCTTGCCAGCTGGCCAGGTGATGTCAGCTTCTTCTGCTCTGAGCACTGAGTCCTGAGATGTCTGAGTTTTTCACAGTTGCAGCATATGTAGGTGCTCAGCTGAAGTGGGCGTGACACCAGAAACTGCTAGTTGCTGGGAAACTTGACTTGCAGGCATAGACGGTATTGCCATGTGGTATTTTCCTCCTTTTTAGCTATTTGGGGTGTCCGGGAAATTTGGTTGTACTCTATGTGCACACCGTATCTCCTGTGCTCCTAAGCACACATTTCGTCTAATGATATAATGCATCTCACCTATAGCTCTATTTGCCGTATATCCCCAAGTAAACAGACATCATCATAGCTTAAGTTCTCAGCTCCATCAGCATCACTGCCTTGCCATGCAGTCCACTTGCTTTTATTTACACACCCAAAGGAAGTCACAAGCTGGAGGGTTTGCCTCCAACAGCCAATCGCCTCCTACACAGTATGTGACCTCACAGGAAATGACCAAATAAGGATGTAACACAGGATGTGAATGTCAACACAGGAAATGACCAAATAAGGACCTGACCAAATAAGGACATGACCACACAGGATGTGACTTTCAACACAGGAAATACAACAATGACTAGGGGAGTCTTATGGGCGTGTCTGGGCGGGGGCAGCGTGTACAATCTCCAGCCCCCTGGCTCTGATTACAGGAAGCCCGAGACTATGAACACTTCTCCTGACCACAACAATTCAAAGAATCCCGTTCTTATAGTTTGTGAATCCTTATTCTGCGCTGTTCAGAGAACAAAGCATACCTGGACTATACTACTGTCTTTGTGAACGAGAGATTATCTGCAGGTGTACACTCATGGGGCCACAAATATGTTGAGGAGGGATGACCTAGAGTAGGACAGGGGTGACATGAGCACACACTCGTTAAACCGATAAGGTCTTTGCAGAGCGAACACACCCCCACCAGATGCTCGTTCTGTGCAACGCACAGGGGCCCATAGCTGGCGGACATGTCCCCACTCTGCAAACACTTCTCTACAACTCCAAGGAGCTTTTCGCTACCAAACGGATCTCAACCAGCATCAGTCGGCCCCAGTCAGCTCCTTAGAGCGGGCTGCAGGAGCACAAACACTGGGAGACACTTATGACAATACATATTAAAATACATTGTCATAAAATTTCCACAATAGTCCCTCTTCTTGTCATATGCTCCCATGTGTCCCTCGATGAATCTTGATCTTCTTCTTACACCTGGAAATTAATTAGTCCTTACAGTCCATATGAGTCCATAAAAAGCAAAATACGGCTTGACATGTAGACTCCGTTCTTCAGGAGGGATGACCTAGAGTAAGACATGAAGGCCGTTCGGTCTGGGATCCTCTGTGTCTTGTACTTGGGTTGGGCTTCAGGGCGTCGTCATCTGCTCAGGCTCTGTTCACTCGTCCAATCAGGCAACAACTATGATCCGCTGCAAAATAAAAAAATTAAATCCCCAAATATTCCCAAACCCTTCAAAGGATTCCAACCTTCACTAGCTATAGCTCTGGCTTTGCCTTGCAGGGATCTAAACCTTATGCATATGGGCCTGAACTTTGTCACTAGTATCCCCGAACCAGGTATAATGATCTTTACCTATGAATTCCCAGAAACCCCCCTTGGACTGTAGGAACTTCCTTGTAGCTTCAACAGTTACATGAAAACATCCCATCCTCAATGGATGAGAAATTGTTCGATCGTCTCATAAGCTTAAGACCCCACCGTGTACAAGCAATTCCCTTCCAGCTGTCCCTGCCATTCTTACCTTCTCTCACGCCATCAGATCCTCATGATCGGCCGCGACATAAGATGTTGGGACGAGTTTCACCAGCACACATGAACCTCTTGCATTAGGGGGAATAACCTTATAAGCTGTAGATCCGCAGTAAAACCAAACTAAAGTTGAAACACACTTGTGGGCTACCTAGTTATCCCGATACCAAAGCTGGCAAGAACCAGAGCTATTGTTAAAATTATAATTCATTTTACCCTCTAGAAATGTAATGTTAAGTTCTATTGACAAGTGTCTGTTTGGATTTTACTAGTTTGTCAAAACTCCCCATACCAATATGAACATCCTATATATCATGTACCGCTGTCATCGCTGGGGCACTAGAGCTCAGTGGAGATTCAGAGTAAATCCAACCATGTGTCCTGTTCGCTTTCTTAGCTAGTTGGAAAATACACTTTAACAATATATATAAACAAAGATACTCCTTATCCTTTGGTGTAGTTGAGCAGCTTCTTTCAGTGGCTGGCGTGGACTCAGTTGTCCCGTCCTTCAATCTTCTTTACAGTGACCCAGTCACCTGTCACAAACTTGGCTAGAATTAGAGCGGTTAGTATTATTGGTTTGAAAATTGTGATTCTCACCATTATCATCCCCCCTTTTTTTCCTCCTCATTACAAAATGGAGGAAGACACGCAGGGTTTAGAATGGTGCAGAAAAAAAAACAATAAAACAGTGAAATAGCCTATGATACTTTTGACTTCTTATACACCTGCTTTCTTTGTACATACACTTTCAGAAACTCCTTGGGCCTGAAAAGATACTTATAAACAAAAGTTATTACTCTATCCTTCATATTTAACCTGCAAAGAATGGTAAACAATACAACATTCTTGTACATTGTTAAATTGTCACTGACATTCCTCAAAACCGATAATAACTAAACCCTCTGTAACCCTTACTTTCACGTTCTTACTAAAATACAACACCGGCTTCGCGTAAGAGGGCTGTCGTGGTAGGTTCAAACATATTCTTGTTACTACATACAAACAATGAGAAGACTAAAACACAAGACAAACATTTAGATACAAAATGTCATAGTTTCCAAAACAAAAATGAAAAAAAACAACAAAAAAAAAAAAAAAACAGCCAGAATGCTGCCTTTATTCTTTTAGCAATAGAAAAAATACAATGGTAGAAACACGACACGACAGCATCTCTAAATCTTTGCATGGACCAGCCACACAAAGTTCAAAAACAACCCTGAGAATTTTTAAACATACAAATGTGTACTACATATCTATCAACTCACTCATCATTACAGATTTCTGAAGCCATAGCTGAACTACTTCCAAGGTATTTTTATTCTGGGGTCTCGTACCTCCAGGCATCAAAAGTACCTTCCAAAGGAATACACCTTATTGTACCCTCTCACCATATATGCCAATCTTTAAAGGGTTTAATGGCCTTTCCCCAAAATTAGATCTCATGTACTGTGCAACCGTCTGACTGTGGGAAGCCTCGCATTCCTTCCCCTGCATGGACTGCCATTGCCCATGGCCATTTGAATCGGCTTATCATCTTACCCCTGCATCCAGGGAAACCATTGCAACCATTTAGGAGAGCACCGCCCGGTGCCTTCTTTTACGATGGATTGACGGACTACAACCACTATATCTGGTCCAGTCCCCCAACTAAAAACCCTAACCGAGGCGTCAACTCCATGGCTGGATGTCCCAACACTTTTGGCACAGAACTACAGAGTACTACTCTTTTAACAACCGACTATTAACTTTGTCAAATGACAAATGATTCGTCAACAACCACTGATTAACCCCCGAATTATGTCTCTACCCCTCACAGTGTATGCAGACACAAGCACATTGAGCTGTACGACCATACACTGTGTCGCCAGACTAAACTGCACAGAGCACTTACGCCTGCTTTCTCTACAAAACAATGTGGCTTCTCTCTGTACCTTGTTATTACAACAATAATGTGGACTCCTGTTTGCTCTCTACCCAAAACTGTATTACAGTATAAACCTTAATTGAATTTAAAAATCAGAATGATTTCGTCCTTCCAAACACAAGTTAAAAAAACCCCAAGCTCCTCCCACCAACTTCCTATTGCATACCTGAACAGGAAGAGGGAAGGGGAGAGGATGCCTTTAATAGCTTCAATATTATGTCTATAAAAAAAAAAAAATCTATGGCTAAGCATCATATATTTCAACAATTTAAAAAACTTTTGTCCAGGAGAGGGTGCAAATGGGAGGGAATCCCCCTTGACTCACATATCCCCTGGGAAGTCAAACCACAAGTTTTGAGACCAAAATAAGGAGTATCTTCCCCTCTAGGATGACCCACAGGTCAAACAGCATAAAATCCTTAAACTGCGCCTCGCAAAATGGGCGCCGACCATGGCCGCATGGCAGACAACAACAAAAGCCAGGCCACGACAAAATGGTGCCATTTTCCCACCAAAACCAAGATTTCTTCACTAGCTACACAAACTTCTCCCCACAAAAACTGACAAACAATTGAGACATCAAAATGAACACTTAAACCGTAGACAAACACTTTAGGAACACATGCTATCCAATGAAACAACAACGCCACATAAACCACAAAATAACACGGCTGAAACATACACTCTTGTCCCCAAACAAAGTTCATATTCTCACCCTGAAAGGTCACCAGACACACAGGACAATGTTGCTTGCATGTTTTCTCAGAACATTCCCACAGGGCAAAACCCTTTCAACACAAAACATTTTCTATTGTAACAACCATGCCTGGTCGCCCCTCCCCCGCAAAACCTCATGGTCACTTGAATATGCAGCAGCCAATTTCAGAGGCAACTTCAAAACAAATCCTTTACTAAAAAATATTATTACATTTATGGGGACATGTGTCTTGAAACAATATACACTACTGGCTTGGTTCCATACAAAGGCAACAATCACAATCCATACATTTCTATTTCTCATATACTTATTACACAACATACAGTTACTTAAACAAACATTCCAGAGACAGTCACTCACACAACACACAGTCTCCATACACAATCATTCCAGAGACAGTCACTCACACAACAGACATAGAACAAAATCCTGAGTACCATTATTTCAAAAAGACGAAAAATGTGTTCTTTTGCAAAGCAGAGCCTCCCTAACACATTGGAACGTGGATCCAATCGCTCCCTCATCTTGATCCGATGCTAAGGAGGCCCTATTCATTCGTTTCTGGCCTGCCATTGATGTCCGGGAAATTTGGCTGTACCCTATGTGCACACCATATCTCCTGTGCTCTGAAGCACATATTTGGTCTAAAGATATAATGCATCTCACCTATAGCTCTATTTGCCGTACATCCCCAAGTAAACAGACATCACCATAGTTTACGTTCTCAGCTCCATCAGCACTGCCTTGCCGAGCAGTCCACTTGCTTTTATTTACACACCCCAAGGAAGTCACAAGCTGGAGGGTTTGCCTCCATCAGCCAATCGCCTCCTACACAGTATGTGACCTTACAGGAAATGACCAAATACGGATGTAACACAGGGTGTGAATGTCAACACAGGAAATGACCAAATAAGGACATGACCAAATAAGGACATGACCACACAGGATGTGACTTTCAACACAGGAAAGACAACAATGACTAAGAGAGTCTTATGGGCGTGTCTGGGCGGGGGCAGCGTTTACAATCTCCAGCCCCCTGTCTCTGATCACAGGAAGCCCGAGACTATGAACACTTCTCCCGACCACAACGATTCAAAGAATCCCATTCTTATCATTTGTTTGTGAATCCTTATTCTGCGCTGTTCAGAGAACAAAGCATACCTGTACTATACTACTGTCTTTGTGGACGAGAGTTTATCTGCAGGTGTACACTCATGGGGCCACAAATATGTTGATCAGGCATACAGGGGCGACACGAGCACACACTCGTTAAACCGATAATGTCTTTGCAGAGCAAACACACCCCCACCAGAGGATCGTTCTGTGCATCGCACAGGGGCCCTTAGCTGGCGGACATGTCCCCACTCTGCAAACACTTCTCTACATCCACAAGGAGCTTTTCACTACCAAACGGATCTCAACCAGCATCAGTCTGCCCCAATCAGCTCTTTAGAGCATGCTGCGGGAGCACTAACACTGGGAGACACTTATGACAATACATTTTAAAATATATCTTCATAAAATTTCCACAACAGGGGGAGCATTGCGTTGGTTAGATACCAGAGTGTTGATTTAGGTATCTGCCAGTTCTACTGCTGCTTTGGCAGAGGCTGGCCTTCGCTCCAATACAAATTGTTCTGCTGCTGGAATGTGGTGCGTAGGCAAATTACCATATCCCCAGGTCTTTTTTGCAAGGACCTAAATCGCTTCCGGTAAACTTCCAGGGTTAACTGATAGTTTTGGATGATTGTGTCCTTCATGGCCTCATAATCATCATCCTGCTCTGCTGGCAGTTCAACATAAGCATCCAGGGCCTTGTCTCGCAGCCATGGTGTCAGGTACCAGGCCCATTGTTCTTGGGGCAGATGGAACTGCTGGCATGTTTTTTCAAACGGCAAAAGATACACGTCAATGTCACTGTTCTTTTCCATTAATGGAAATTTGTCAGCCTGGCTAACAAGTAGAGAGGCATTCTTTTGCTACAGGGATCTTAGGTTCTGAGCCTGTCACGCTGCTGGAGCCTAGCTGTCAGGGATGTGCTGGCCATAGTGCAGCCGAAGCGCCTAGGTAGAGGCAGATACTATGCGCATGCACTTAAATGCGCATGGACGTTAGTTATTATGTTGGTGCCAAGTCACCTACAGTCTGGTCCATAAATATTGGGACATCGAAACAATTCTAATCTTTTTGGCTCTATACACCACCACAATGGATTTGAAATGAAACGAACAAGATGTGCTTTAACTGCAGACTTTCAGCTTTAATTTGAGGGTATTTACATCCAAATCAGGTGAACGGTGTAGGAATTACAACCGTTTGTATATGTGCCTCCCACTTTTTAAGGGACCAAAATTAATGGGACAGATTAACAATCATCCATCAAACTTTCACTTTTTAATACTTGGTTGCAAATCCTTTGCAGTCAATTACAGCCTGAAGTCTGGAACGCATAGACATCACCAGACGCTGGGTTTCATCCCTGATGATGCTCTGCCAGGCCTCTACTGCTACTGTCTTCAGTTCCTGCTTGTTCTTGGGGCATTTTCCCTTTAGTTTTGTCTTCAGCAAGTGAAATGCATGCTCAATTAGATTCAGGTCAGGGGGTTGTCTTGGCCATTGCATAACATTCCACTTCTTTCCCTTAAAAAACTCTTTGGTTGCTTTCGCAGTATGCTTCGGGTCATTGTCCATCTGCACTGTGAAGCGCCGTCCAATGAGTTCTGAAGTATTTTGCTGAATATGAGTTGATAATATTGCCCGAAACACTTCAGAATTCATCCTGCTGCTTTTGTCAGCAGTCACATCATCAATAAATACAAGAGAACCAGTTCCATTGGCAGCCATACATGCCCACGCCATGACACTACCACCACCATGCTTCACTGATGAGGTGGTATGCTTTGGATCATGAGCAGTTCCTTTCCTTCTCCATACTCTTCTCTTCCCATCACTCTGGTACAAATTGATCTTGGTCTCATCTGTCCATAGGATGTTGTTCCAGAACTCTGAAGGCTTTTTTAGATGTTGTTTGGCAAACTCTAATCTGGCCTTCCTGTTTTTGAGGCTCACCAATGGTTTACATCTTGTTATGAACCCTCTGTATTCACTCTGGTGAAGTCTTCTCTTGATTGTTGACTTTGACACACATACACCTACCTCCTGGAGAGTGTTCTTGATCTGGCCAGCTGTTGTGAAGGGTGTTTTCTTCACCAGGGAAAGAATTCTTTGGTCATCCACCAGAGTTGTTTTCCATGGTCTTCTGGGTCTTTGGGTGTTGCTGAGCTCACCGGTGCGTTCTTTCTTTTTAAGGATGTTCCAAACAGTTGATTTGGCCACACGTAATGTTTTTGCTATCTCTCTGATAGGTTTGTTTGTTTTTTCAGCCTAATGATGGCTTGCTTCACTGATAGTGACAGCTCTTTGGATCTCATATTGAGAGTTGACAGCAACAGATTCCAAATGCAAATAGCACACTTGAAATTAACTCTGGACCTTTTATCTGATCCACAGTGATGCTGTGCAGGTTGTCTTGGTTTTGTTTTAAGAGACACCTTACTTTGCTTTTAGGTATTGTAGGCTTCAGGGCATTGCAATGCACTGCAGTATGTCAAAACATGCTGCAATAAAATGCACACCATCAGCGCACACCAATGCAGCATGTTGTGAACTGACACAATAGGGAACAAGGCCTCATCCATTCTTTGGGAATGCGTTGACCAATGCCACCCAATACATGTAGTGTGAACAAGCCCTAACTGAAAATCACTATACTTCTAAATGTGTACTTGTATTTGTAAATAAGTTGTACTTGTACATCACATCAATTTTAAATAAACTCACATCCACTGCGATGTTATGTTTTCTTTTTTCTTCACTTTCTTTACTTCTTTAGCACTCTTTTTCTATCAGCAGGGTGGGAGCCTCTGAAGGACTTCCTACATCAGCTATCAGTCTCATCCATACACAGGTAGATCAACTCCTGACAGCCCTGATGTGACCAGGACTGTGCAAGAGGTCAATTTCTCCCACAGCTCCGAGCTTGGCTGGCCTGGATTGGCAGCTTTGTGAGCTGACACTGGGGCACAGCTGTTGCTTCATAAACATATTGGGGAATAGCAGGCTGCATGTTAGGCACCAGAGGTTTTATTGCTAACTGGAGTAAAGAAAATAGGATTATCTGGTACATGGGAGGCTGATATTTATTCATTACATGAAATACAGGAAACAATTAATGTAATATATAATAAGACGTTATAACCATAACATATGAACGCTTGTAAAAGCCAGCAATCGGGACTTATGTATAACTGTTGGGAAATGGGTGAAGGGGTGGAACCATAAGACATATCCACGAGCAAAGATAAGTGATGGTGGAACACCTAAATAGTCAAAAATATTAAATGGAAGAGTGCCAATAACAGCAGAAAAAGATACCAGAAGTAAACCAAGCATCAGATATTTTTGTCTCATCTTAAAGCTGAACTCCAGCCAAACAACTAAATATCCATAGCAATTATATATTTTATTTATTTATTTTTTGCCACTTCAGCGAAATTTATCTTAAGAGAAATCGTATCAACTTTGAAAATCAAAATTTGTCCCGTCTCTTTTTTTTTCACATCATTATGGCTAGTGTTCTGTTTATTTTTATTAATCCTAGACTTTATAGTTAAAAATAAAACACAAATTTCTTCCAAGCGAGCAGATCATATAGAGACCACATATACAATCTTCAGTAATATCCACAAATCTTTAAATCCTCCATTTTCCCCTCATACCCCCCCTCCCCCCCATCACTCCATCCCCCTCCACCATCCTCTCATCTGATATGCACACCTCCCATTCCACCTAATATTCTTACACTTATCCAGCCCATTCATACTCTAGCCATGACTTCCATATATTCTTATATTTGTTTAAACTATCTCTCTTTCAATTTTACTTGCCAAAAGATTTGTATTTCTGTCTGTCCAGTCCCAGGTTTAAACAGCTCTTTCTCACAGTACAGCCCTATCTGGCAGAGCATGAGACAATTTTTTTGTACAATCTTCTTCATATTTATTGTATAAAGTGGAGGCTGTACAATTACAGCAGATTCCAACATATGTGGCAATCTTCAGGCTGTACAAAAGTCTTTTAGCCTACAATGGAATAATACAGAAAGTAGAAGAGATTTACGTTTTTAAGCTGGCCACAAATGTGAGAATATGGTGCAAAAATCTCTATTACATTTACCCAAAACTACGTTGTTTGAAGGATTACATTGTGTGGTCAGGGATTCCAATCCTGGCTGTCACTGACAGCTTGGGTCTTCACTGAGGATTGGAAACTGATCAGAACAGTTTCCAATCATGTAATCATTATGTCAACTTTAGCCAAATAGAGGCATTTCATCTGCAGATAAACTGCTGCCTTTAGGCTGCAGTGGTATCTAGCAGTTCAATGTATTTAACTCTTGTAAATGACCTATAGGATTATAACATTAAAAGAAATAATAATAAATGGAAAAAAAAATGTACAAACCTAAAATATAAAAAAAAGAGGTTTTTTATTAAGACGGTGTACAAGTTAAAGCCTTAAATGTCTTTAAAAATATATAAAATGTATTTAAGTATGCAAATTATTAATAAAATTATTGTCAAGTTAACTGCTAAGTTTGGCTCGGGGATCTAAACATCAAATGACCTTTGGTCATGAAAGGCTTCATTTGTGAATACACCTTTTTTGAAGACACAATTTTTAATTTCCTTTTTCTATGTTAGTTATAATATTGATCATCACGAGAGAGACAGAGCACAGGCAGAGTCGAAGGCACTGGTTGCTTCCTTTGATCTCACAAAAGTGTAATATCTTGACAGCTTCTCATGTATAATCCCTGTAATCCATGGCTTACCTCCTGTGATGCAAGCATGTAGAGCTCTGTTGACTCACACCTATTTTTTGACTGCATATGTTAGTGATATTACGATATATATATATATATATACATATATATATATATATATATATATATATATATATATATATATATATATATATATATATATATGTACAGTATCTCACAAAAGGGAGTACACCCCTCACATTTTTGTAAATATTTTATTCTATCTTTTCATGTAACAACACTGAAGAAATTACACTTTGCTACAATGTAAAGTAGTGAGTGTACAGCTTGAATAACAGTGTAAATTTGCTGTCCCCTCAAAATAACTCACACTCACACACAGCAATTAATGTCCAAACCGCTGGCAACAAAAGTGAGTACACCCCTAAGTGAAAATGTCCAAATTGGGCCCAATTAGCAATACTTGTTAGTGTTACAAGGTCTCAGGTGTGAATGGTGAACATGTGTGTTAAATTTGGTGTTATCGCTCTCATTCTCTCCTACTGGTCACTGGAAGTTCAGCATGGCACCTTATGGCAAAGAACTCTCTGACGATCTGAAAAAAAGAATTGTTGCTCTACATAAAGATGCCCTAGGCTATAAGAAGATTGCCAAGACCCTGAAACTGAGCTGCAGGACGGTGGCTAAGACATACGGCGGTTTAACAAAACAGGTTCCACTCAGAACAGGCCTCACCATGGTTGACCAAAGAGGTTCAGTGCACATACTCTGCATCATATCCAGAGGTTGTCTTTGGAAAATAGATGTATGAGTGCTGCCAGCATTGCTGCAGAGGTTGAAGGGGTGGGGAGTCTGCCTGTCAGTGCTCAGACCATACATCACACACTGCATGAAATTGGTCTGCATAGCTGTAATCCCAGAAGGAATCCTCTTCTAAAGATGATGCAAAAGAAAGCCCACATTTTGCTGAAGACAAGCCGACTAAGAACATGGATTACTGGAACCATGTCCTGTGGTCTGATGAGACCAAGATAAACTTATTTGGCTCAGATGGTGTCAAGCGTGTGTGGCAGCAACCAGGTAAGGAGTACAAAGACAAGTGTGTCTTCCCTACAGTCAAACATGATGGTGGGAGTGTCATGGTCTGGGGCTGCATGACTGCTGCCAGCACTGGGGAGCTACAGTTCATTGAGGGAACCATGAATGCCAACATGTACTGTGACATACTGAAGCAGATCATGATCCCTTCCCTTTGGAGGCTGGGCCGCAGGGCAATATTCTAACATGATAACGACCCAAAAACCCAGACCTAAACCCTATTGAGCATCTGTGGGGCATCCTCAAACGGAAGGTGGAGGAGTGCGAGATCTCTAACATCCACCAGCTCCATGATGTCATCATGGAGGAGTGGGAGAGGACTCCAGTGGCAACCTGTCAAGCTCTGGTGAACTCCATGCCCAAGAGGGTTAAGGCAGTGCTGGAAAATAATGGTGGCCACACAAAATATTGACATTTTGGGCCCAATTTGGACATTTTCACTTTTGTTGCCAGTGGTTTAGACATTAATGACTATGTGTTGAGTTATTTTGAGGGGACAGCAATTTTACACTGTTATACAAGCTGTACACTCACTACTTTACATTGTAGCAAAGTGTAATTTCTTCAGTGTTGTCACATGAAAAGATATAATAAAATATTTACAAAAATATGAGGGGTGTGCTCACTTTTGTGAGATACTGTATATGTGTGTATATATATATATATATATATATATATATATATATATATTAGGGCTGTTACTGTTTAAAATTTTCGTGTTCAATTAATCGATTTTTTTTTTATCGATTAATCGACTAATTTTGATTAATTATAACGCACATACAGATCCAACTACTTTTAGCTGATGTTATGCGTAGCTCCTCCCCCGTACTCGTAACGTTCAATCAGAACTTCCTCAGAACTTCCTCAGTGGGGCGGGGCTACGGCGTCACCCTACAGTCTATTTAAATAGCACCGTTGTGCATCAGGGGGACCGATGGAGAGCCAGAGACATCCATCACCTGCTGAGACAGAAAAGTGTCAGCTCTTGGGAAAAAAGTGCCCTCATCATAAATCTTGATTGCTGGATAACCAATCAATGTCAGTTCATCGTCAAACTGACTTACAGCCAGGAAAGCCCTCAGATATGTTTGTTTTCATAGCTAAGTCCAGGATTTACATAGATGTTTATCTGAATACTTTGACCATGAGATCAATCAAATCGTTAGGATCTGTCTTCCTCAATTTATGATTTCACGGACATCAACGTCACCGGACTCCTCCCCCCTTCTCTTCGTTAGCAGACAGAGGCACTTGAGGAAGGGGGGTGGAGCCCAGTGACGTTGATGTCCGTGACGTCACCGGATCTCTCACAGAACTCCCTGAAGACCCGGAAGCCGGCGGAGAGGTGAGTACCGATCAAAAGAATTTTGATCGATCAAAAAAATTAACGATTAATCGAGGAATTAATCTTTAATTTTCCCAGCCCTAATATATATATATATATATATATATATATATATATATATATGTATATGTATATATATATATATATATATATATATATATATATATATATATATATATATATATATATATATATTTATAGACACGTTTTGCTATTACTTAATGCCTACAAATGCCTACAAACATAGAGGGTTTTGTAGAAGTAAAGTAGAAATAGAAGAAATTATGTGCTTTATCTAATACTAGCAAAATTTAGCAAAGTAGTTCATAATTGTATTTTTGAAATTCTGCTTAATTGTGTCTGAGTTTTGTGATTGCTCCCAGTTATCCTATGGTTACAGTAAAGCAAACTTGTATAATAGATATATGTGAGCCTCTGTATTTGACTCCTGAAAATGCCTGGCTATCATGCTGATCCAGTGGTTTCAATGTTGCCACTGACCTTAAAGTATGCAGGAATTGTGACTTTCTGCATACTTGTTCTGTGTCAGTGATATTATTGACGCTAGATGATAGGAAATGGACTAGAATTTTGAAAAACAGGGCAGCAATGGCAGTTAGCATAATTCTCTTAGCACAACTTTACTTTAAAATAAATCCCAATATTGTTTGCTGGTGGTGAAATTAGTGGGAAACATAAACATAAACATGCACAGATGAGCACTGTTTAACTTGCAGAATTTAATAATTCCCATGTGAGTCTTCAATACGACTCATGGCAACCAATCGGAATTCATCTGTTCCTCAGTATTAAAGAGTTTGCTACCCCAACATTTCATATTCCTGATATGTGCCTGCTGTACCATGTACTTGTATGAAAAAGTATCCAGTTCTCATTATACGAGGTTTGTCTATTAAATAACGAGACTGATTAAATAACTCACCTTTTTTTATATGTATAAAAATGTAATGCTTGTCCCCTTCAATATATTCCCCATTTGCACTAATGCATTGCTGCAGTCTTGTTTTCCACTGGTCGAAGGCATGGAGAAAATCAATTTCTGTCAGCTGTTTCACCATATCCACTGTTTTCTTCTTTACAGCTGACTCAAAACGTGTCCCTTTAAGCACTGATTTAACTTTTGGGAATTCATTCTCACGTCCCTCGCTGAATCTTTTGTGCCACTCAAACACACGTGCACGAGACAGGCCGTCATTCCCATAAGCTGTAGTAAGCATTTGAAAACATTCTGCTGGTGTTTTGTGCAATTTTACTAAAAATTTCAAATTGACACGTTGTTAAACCTTTAAAGAGGGAGTCCCATGAAAAAAAAAATTTAAAAGTCAGCAGCTACAAATACTGCAGCTGCTGACTTTTAAAATAAGGACACTCACCTGTCCCAGAGTCCAGCGATGTTGGCACCCGAGACCGAATCGTCCCTCGGTCCTCGGGTGCTGCTGCCGCCATTCTCTGTTCACTTCCCGGTTCCCTACTGCGCATGCGCGAGTCACGCTGCACTTCCTAACTGGTCCCCGCTGTATCTGGGACTGGTGTGTGTCCCAGCAGACAGGGCGGTGGGGACGGGAGGGGGCGTAGACTTCCGTGGGAGTCTATGCCGGAAGTGGGTGCAAATACCTGTCTTAGACAGGTATCTGCACCCCCCTTAAAGGTGCCAAATGTGACACCGGAGGGGGGGAGGGTTCGGAAAAGCAGAGGTTCAATTTTTGTGTGAACCTCCGCTTTAAGCTTAGCATTTTTTCAGCACACTGCAGACAACACAACCAAACTAAATGGCAACTCACAATCAATTGAACGTCATAGAGTGTTGCTGCTTGTCATCCAGGTTCAAACATGTTCAAGGTCACCATGCATGCAGTTATAACTGGTTCTGAGTGCTTTGTTTACTAGGTGGGATCACAGTCTCGTTATTTAATAGACACACCTCATTTTACTTCCTTTGAATGAAATCCCTGGTGATCCTTCCAGTCCCTCTGCTTTTATATTAAAAACTGACCACACTAAGCTAGAGAACACACTGTGGTCAGTTCTCTAGCTATGCTGGGAACTCAGCTTACTCTCCTCCAATGATCAGACTTGTCCTGACATGCCCCTGCTGCACAGCCTTTCACTGGGAAGCTCAGTGTCCTGCTGCTTCTCCTCCCCCCCAGGTCTTATGCAACTGAGAACAGAGGGAATAGAGGGAAGGCGATCACTTATAAAAAAGGGAAAAAAAGGTATTTATATATTTTTTAAATCTATACACAAATGTTTTGCCTTTCATTTCTATTTTAAACTGAGTGTCGTTGTATTACAAGGTGATCGTTTACAATCACTTTAATTTGCCCAGTGACTATACATCACTGGTGTACAACAGGTCAAAGACCTTTGGATAGAGACCATTTCAGAGAGCAGCATCCTAGGTGTGCAGCCCTAGGTTTGGATGGTAAATGGATTTGCATGATACATTGTTTAGGACTCCAAATTCTGTCTAAGCAATGAGATTTTGTAGAGTTCCAAGAATAATGGACATCTGACAAATGAGTTCACAAGATGAAAATATGGTGGGTACTTCTGTCCTAGAGAGACACTATCATGTTGGCCATTCAAGGCAAAGTGACAATGTTTAAAAAAAAAAAAAACTCGATAGCCACCTATTTGCAGCCAGCACAAAAATTCATATAGTGCCGGCTAGTGTCAAATGCTAAGGGAAACAATAATGTTACTTCCAAGTCATATAACAGTGCTCAGGCCTAGCATTTGTCTGTTGAACCCAACCACTGTCACATGGGAGGAAGTCATATGCTCCCCCACACCTAGAAGCTCCAATATAGTGGTGAGCTGCGATGGAGATGGAAGTAGTGAGAGAAAGCTGGAAAGGTATGATTAGCAAGGGTTCAGGTGGTCCTCACCAAAGTGACAGGGCAAAGTGACATGAATGTTTTTCTCTAAAACTTGATATTAAGAAGTACTGAAAAAAAGCTGATTGATGCATTGTCTTAACTGCACAAAAGATTTTTTATTTTGGCTTAATAAATAGTTCAGATAAGTAAAACTCCACTCCCGTGGAAGCTCACCTGATCTGTTTTCACTGATCCAATACTCCATAAGCACCATGCTTTTGTTAATTTAAGGGCTCAGAGGAAATGCAGAAATATTAAGCAGGACTTGTGCACAACCTTCTGGCAGGTAAGGTACTAAAGTTGCCTTGGTGGTTTAGGAAAGGAATCCTCTTCCCTCTTAATTTTGCAGCCCTAAAGTGTAAAAAAAAAAAAAAAAATAAACATGTAGCAAGAAATGTCGGCAACTTGATTGCTTCTTCCGAAATCTTTATTGAGCAATAACAGCAGTGCGACATTTAAAGTGGTAACATGTTTTGGCCGGAGCCTTCCTCAAACATGTCAGCTCTTTAGATGTCACACTGCTGTTAGTGCTCAATAAAGATTTACAGTAAGAAGAAGCAATCAAGTTGCTGGCATTTCTTGCTATTTTGATGTTTATGGGACACAACAAGCCTGAGAACCTTTATTCAGTTCATCATTCTACAATCATGCGGTAGAGCTTGGGTGAGTTTTTGTCTAAAATAAACATGTGTTTGCAAAACTGTGATTCTAAAGATAACAAAGCTCCCCTCTCATGCTCTAAATTAACAATTTCTACTCCATTATTAAATCAACCCTGGTAAGTCAATGACACCATTCTTATGTGTACTGGGGGACTGGCATTTGATTGAATTGAGGCAAATAGATCTTCTTCCTTTCTCAGTGGGACAATTGCCCATTTGTTGCAAATCCTTAGTTGTGCTATCTACATGAGCACAATCACCTGACTGATAGGAGAATATTTAAGTGATTGCTGAAACTAAAACAATTTAATCCTATGGAGCAAGCTGCATGGTCACATTCAGTCATGATTAGGAGCATTTAACGTTTCATAGTTACAGGATCTTCTTGTCATACTCAGTTAATTAACTGCACACTATTATTTAGCTTGTTTGTAGCACTCCAGAGTTTTAACATCCAGTCCAGTAGGAGTCCAAAATCAATTGTTGACAATTTTGGCCACAGAGTAAAGCTTAAATTCAAGCATAGCCAAATTGCATATTTTAGAGGAGACATAGGACTAGCTAGACTAGAAGCATAAAGATAATCTTGAAAACAACAACAGGTATATTTATAAGATTTAGATTTCCAAGCATCTGTAATTCCACATTATTTGTGTGTTCATTTGAAAAGAAGCTTATATTTCAGCTCCCACGGGTCAGGACATTAACAGAACATAGAAAATGGAACAATTACTTTTTTTCGTGATCTACATAAACACAGCAGCTTATTAGTGAGAGTGCAGTATGCATTACAACAGTAAAATAGCCATTTAAAAATGTTTATTCTTGACAGTCATCACATGTAACAAAAATAAAATGTAATACATATTGCCCCTAATTAAATGGACGATATAGCAACAAAATACTCTGGAGGATTCTAATGATTCTATTTTAACTACACATGGAACGAGTTAGTACTCCTGTACCTAATTACATTTTATTTAATAATTTCATTACATATTCTTTGTGAAGGCTGCATTGTCATAATTACACATACAATGCTGCCAGAATTTCTGTTTTTATAAAATATCATTTGTGATATACCTTTTATAGACCATATTCAAATTGGTGCATGCTGTCTATCCTCAGTACTGAATTGTACTAATCTTTCCAAACTGTTATTGGATTTGTTTAAATATATGTTGTTTCTAAATATTGTAGATGCTGTGGTGCATGAGGTAGCATAAAAACCCTGCTTTATATGTTAAACTTTCTACAGATTAAGTTCTTGTCTTTGCTGAACACAAACTGTGGAGTGAGCAAAACCATTCAAGATTTAGACAATATTTATATTTTCATTATATTACTTGTGCAGATTATAAGCATATTTTTTCCACTTTATAACTGCTCCAGACAGGGAGATTTAATCAGCTTGGTTACCCTAAAAAAAAAAAAAAGGATCATGTTCCTTTAAAGCATGTTATACAGCACAGTGCTATGTCATTTGGTCCCCTAAAACACCTGAAATACCTGGCTGATCCTGCCCGGTTCTGCCCCAACCCCCGTAAACTGATCATGATTTATCATGGCTGATGAGCCCTGACACCATGGTCAGTTTACATGCATGCGTCATCCGCAGCGCTCCTCTCTGCTCTCCCCATCCTCTCTCCCCTCCCTCCCTGCCTGTCAGCTTGTGACAGTGCCCACCCCTCCCCTCCTGCTGCTGAAATAACTTTTTATGCTTAATAAATCCTGTGTGTTTCCTAATCCCGTGTGCCCCAGTCTCTGTACTTTATTAAAAAAATGCCGTCTACACCTGATTTCAGAGTACCACTCGGCACTCACATGACTGATCGGCTCTCTCCTCCTCTCCTCTCCTCCTTCTGACTGATATCAGCAGGGGATTTTCGGACCCTCCCGCTCTAACTGTCAGATCGGGAGAGGGGAAAGTCGGCCGGTCACGTGAGCGCCGAGCGCCACTCTGAAATCAGGTATAGACGGCATTTTTTTTATAAAGCTCAGAGTAAGGGGTTCATATTACCCCTACTAATTCACAAAAATACTGTATATGTTAAGTGTAAATAAACACACAAACATAGTTTTTCACAAGTTCAAAACACGATGACATCATCATTTAAATCATCCAACAATGTATATCCATGTCAATTATGATGCCCAATGTCTGCATATCTGCAGAAATTGGGCTGAATGACTGCCAACACACAACACTTCCCTTGTGCCAAAGGACAGGTCTGCTTTTCACTGCTAAAATGTAAAGAAAGAGGTGGGGTCCTCCGGGTGACATCATTGATCAGAAATAGACATGAGCACATTTGGTCAATGATGTCACTGTATAAGGAACACCAGATTCCCAGAAACAAATGATTGGTACGGTCATATGCGTATACGTTTTATGACACAAAGGAAATGTTAAACATATTGTGATGGGCAGGCATACAGTACGCTCACGCATGACAAAATTAGTGTGCATGCTTGGAGCTGGGCTTGGCTCCTAGGGGTCTATATAAACTGGTGTACTACTAAGAGAAGTTGTTGAATGGTCTTCAGCTTGTTCCTGCTTTCCCTGAGACCTTATCTGTTGATAATGCTTTCCCATGCAGGAACTGGCTTAGGCTGGTCATACATGGTTCAAATCTTGGCTGGTTCAGCAGGAACCAGCCAAGATTTGAACCGTTAATGAGCAGGCTGAATGTACCAAGATGATTGATTGATGGACTTGGGTACAACCAGTTTGCCGGATTCTCTTGCGATTATTGCTAACTGCTAGCGATAATCACTGTCACTGTCTTCTCAGCACGGTGGGGGGGGTGAGGCAGGCGGGCTGGGTCTGCTATCCCTGCTGGGAGAAGACAATTGCTGATTCCCCTGTCAGCACTGTCAGTGTCGATGGGGGAATTGTGTGAATTTCATTCCTGCAATCCATTCAATAAAGATTTAGCTGTAAAGCAGTTATTTGATATTTATAATCTGATTTGAATTGCTCTTCAGAAACTTTTGTTTGTTTTTATTTTTAGTCATGTGACTGGCACAGGTAAAGCACCAATCAGGGCATCAGAGTAATATGAGCCCCTCCCAAAGGTTTTTCCCTGCAGATGTTAAAGAACAGGGAAAGATCATGTGAACACACAACAGTGCTGCAGGAATTAAGTACTTAGAGCATTTAAACAATAATACAGTGCAATGATACATCTGATTTATGTGAACTAATTATGTCAATTAACACTTTTCTGTTTATTATCACTTTAACAAAGTATTATTTGAAATGGTGTGAAGTTCTCTTTAAAAAGCTGGGTTACTTACCTGACAAAGCAGAAGTAAATCATTGGAAATGCGTTGTGTATCTAATAACATTTGTAATTAAGATTGTTCTACCAATAACAGTGTGACTGCTTGTAGGATTGTCTGAAATGAGGCACCTATACTATTTAGATCATCCTATCAATAGCTATAACCACAGATAAGATCAAAGACAAGGCCTGTGCCCCATCAGCTCAACAGGGTTGCCCGGGAAGCTTTATTGCTCAACTATGGTGAAAGCACTTTTAAGTTTTTGACCAAACTCCTAAGCTGTTTACTGATGTTGATCTTAAAATTCTGTCCATCCATGGCCTCTTACTTCCACTCCTTGTTGAATTGATCCTCCCTTCCTCCCTCAGTAAGTGCTGATGAGGGCAGAGGGTGAGGCTGTAGTTGGGCAGTGGGAGGTTATTCAACAGAGAGGTGGCCAAAGGCACAGGCAGCACAGGGATCCTGGTGCCCAGATAGGGTTGCCACCTTTTCTTCAAGTAAAACATATGGGTGGTCTCGCACTTGTGGTAATAAATATAGTTGAAAATGAACTGCTGCCCCTACCGGTACATCCACCTAGGTGGAATGTAAAATGCAAGTGTAAATGGAAAGAGGTAGGTGTGGCGCTGTTCTGGGGTGCAATATTGCATACCACTGTGTAACAATCTGTGTGTCCCTATATTATACTCCCAATACAATTAATTAAATAATAAGCATCAAAATTAATAAACGTGTTTAAAGTGTCAAGTTCCTAATGTACTGGTGCTGGCCATACACATATGCAAAATAAGTAGGTTTCCTGTGATCATATATAGTCCATTCATCAATCCAATGAGTTAAAAATAAAGTGACAAGTGCTCTTCAAAACCATGCCTTAGTGATCCTTACACATAAAAAGAATTCATGTGAAAAATTTATAAATATTCTGTGATCATATACAGTCCATTAGCTATTCCAAATTGTAAAAATAAAAAAATAATAAAAATAAAAATAAAGTGATAGGTGCTCTTCAAATCCATGCTCCGTGATCCTTATAGGCCCCATATAGGTAATGCACTCACCCAAACCACTTACCCCACACAGGGGTATCTTACTTTCACAGTATCTGCCACTGTGCAGCAATCTTCAGATCTGATTCTGCAGTATCAGCTATGTCTTTCCATGCTTGCGGTGTCAAGTGTACCTTTTTCCTTTAAATCTCACTCCACATTATCCACATATAGGAAAAAAGACATCTCCATAGTGTGATTCCATTTACAATTAAATAAAATTTAGCTCCAGATGACAAAATGCGTGGGGCGGAGCATCCAACGTCTTTGCGTCCCTTTCAGGTTTCGAGCCGTGGAATGCAAATCGTCCCTGCTTCCTGCTTTTAAAGGCTGTATTTGCATTTGAAGCAGTGAGTATGTTTTCAATCTATTGGTGATAATAAATTTAATTTAAAACCGAATCACACTATGACAGGTGCTCTATGAATAGCACATGTCACTTTATTTTTATTCATTTTTTTTTTTTTTTTTAATTATTGACTATTTGGAATAACTAATGGACTGTATATGATCACAGAATATTTATAAATTTTTCACATGAATTCTATTTATGTGTAAGGATCGCTAAGGTGCGGTTTTGAAGAGAACTTGTAACTTTATTTTAACTTTTTGGATTGATGAATGGACTATATATGATCACAGCAAATCTGCTTATCATGCATATGTGTATTGCCAGCACCAGTACACACCAGTGTATGCATTAGGCACTTGACACTTTAAGCATGTTTATTAATTTTGATGCTGTGCAGCCTTCAGGTTCCACCCCCCCCACATGTACCCTTGCCATGTTTCCTGGGCTCCACATGCTCTCATCGGCGGACCTGGGTACCACTGGCTGGAGAGAAGGGTGGTAAGCAAACATCTTCTTTTCCTCTTAATGACCCGGAAGTGACGCTCTAAACATAATTTCTGGGTCCCCATATCACTTAGCCCAGTCAGTATAGCCCGGAATTAAGCCAATGGAGTACAATCTGCACTCCATTATCAGGTTAGACATCAGGGGTCTTTTAAACCCATGAGGTCTCATTAAAGAGAACCTGTCACTAAAACAATGCATCACATAGGGGAATTGTTGTGCCCTTTGTCAAGAAAAAAAGTTTAGAATTTTTTTTTTTAAATTAAAGTTGCCCCCACCCCTACATACAAGCATAAATGCATCCATCGGGAGTGCCTGCACACAAAATTCTCAGTTGTACCATGATACATATCGCGGCGAACACCAAAGTGAGAACAATAATTCTAGAGCTATTATTCATGGTTATATCTAAACTGATGATCTGTAAGAGCTTTTAAAGCATTGCCTAAAGAACATATAAGGTACCAAACTTTGCAACAGATGCACACAATTTAAAATAATTAGAACTACCACCATTTTATTCTCTAGAGTGTCGGCTTTCATAAAATGTTTTGGGGTGTTTGCATAATCTCCAGGCCTAGAATGATTTTTTTGCAAAAATTCAAAAAATGGCTCTAAAAGCAAATGAGCATAATAGATGTACCTTAAATTGGAACTTATGGAAATTAAAAGTAGCCAGACAGGCAGGGTTTTTATTGCATTAAAGTTACACACCTGCCTATCCACCCCTGTACAGCTGCGCATGTGCACCTCATTTTACTGCTCTCACAGAATTCCCGCGTATGTGTGGCAGTGACATCATCTCGTCCTGGCCAATGAAAGCAATCGGTGATCAATGCAATGTTAAGATGGTGCTGCGCTAATCCAGCAAAACACAGAGATTATATTAAAGTGACAGTGCTAATAAGGTACGGCGCTAAAACATACAGACTAAAAGGTAAATAGCGACTAGTACCGAGGGCAAGAACAAAATTATAAATAGTATGTGGCCAATCATAAAAAACAATTGCAAGATAAATTGAAGGGGCAGAGTGCAATCACAATAAACAAAATTGACATCAGTGAATATCCTTAGTCAGGAAATTAAAATGTGAAATAACAAAGAGTGCAAAAATGCTGCAGGAAGGCACCTTCCTGTATACAGTGCAAAATATACGGTGTAGACAGTATCATGCTGTGCGGGGCATGCACACAGCAGGCATACAATAAAAACTAAGTGACTCGTGCAATAACAAATCCACGTGACTAGTAATCCATAATGTCCAAATAAAACAGTCAGTGAACATAGATATTCACTGATGTCAATTTTGTTTATTGTGATTGCACTCTGCACTTTCAATTTATCTTGCAATTGTTTTTTATGATTGGCCCCATACTATTTATAATTTTATTCTTGCCATCGGTACTAGTCGCTATTTACCTTTTAGTCTGTATGTTTTAGCGCCGTACCTGATTAGCACTGTCACTTTAATATAATCTCTGTGCATTGCTGGATTAGTGCAGCACCACCTTAACATTGCATTTACTGGTAGGTAGAGTCTGGTTGTACCCTATCCGGTACAGGCAGCTTTTCTATGAGCTCCGTTGTAACACATATGATAGCGCAGGAATAACTATATACACTTTTGCATATACACATTCCACCAATTCCCGCAGCAATCATGGATGTGTTTTCCTATATGGAAAAAAGGAAAGTAAATCTAGAAGAAGTCTTTAATACCACGAATGTGAATACCAATAGAAATCTAGACCTGGAGAGTCTGATGAGGAAGTTGGGACACAATATGGAAAAAAAGGTGAGCCTATGGTGGGATATCTGCACCTTTGAAACATACCTTAAAGGAAATATAGTCCCAAGAAGACTAAGATGGGACATACCCCCAAATGATGGCCTAACAGACCAAACGATGAATGGTTTAAATTCTTTAATTTTGGAACTATTGAGTTTCTTGTTAGAAAGAAAACAAAGGAAACATAAAAGAATAGACCAGAACATTTCCGAAATAAAAGAGGAATTGGAATCACATAAAGAAACAGCTGAATTTAAAACTCTGACCACACAACTTAACAAAGATCTTATAAAAAAGGATAGAGAAGTCCAACAGAGGAAGAGCAAGAAGCACATTAGGGACACAAATGACTTTCGCAATGACCAGGTTTTTAAATGGCAAGGCCAAATAGGCAAAACAGATAATTTATCTACATACTCTACACCTTAAAAAACAGTGAGGGTTTACTCACAACAATCCAAGGAACAACCTGGGCCAAATACTCAAAATACAATTTACCAGGCCAGAGAGGGAAATGGGGCTATGACCCCAAGACACCAGGATTATGATGAGAGAAATACTGAATATCATCCACATACTCCATATCGAGCTTATAGAAGACCTCAGCATAATATTCGGACACCACAAAATGGAGGAAGAAAACCGTACTACTGGAAAAATAACAGGAAGCCCCAGAATAAGAATAATTGGTATAAACTGCCATACGATCAGAGAGACCACAGAGGACCACCGCACGAATATAGGGATCAGAGGAGACCCACATATGAATATAGGGATAACAGGGCACCAACATATGAATATTATGGGCCAAGAGATAGGTGTCCTGCTCATGAATATGGATATGGTGAAAGGAGAGGTCCACCACAGAGAAATTACCTGCTGCAGAATGAACGGAGTCCAATATCCACTTATAACCACTATGCCCCCTTAATGAATATAGATGAAGAAGAGAGACAAGGTAGACAATACCCCTTACAATATACGGACCTAGATCACAATAGGCCTTTTTTAGACAGGGCAGGGAAAATCACCCACTGAGAAATCCAGACGAGACGCGAAACTCAAGAAAAAGCCCAGAAAGAAGAGAGGACGGAGATCTGGCAAGAGAGAGCAAAAGAAAAAGCTATTAAAGGGAGAGGGGATTTTCAATTTAAGTGGTCAGCAACTTACACACGAAGAGATCTGCGTTTTAGACAAAGGTCTGAAATATGCACCTACCAAGAACCTCGATAAATTTCAGACATATATTGGGATCCAGAAATTTGTGAGAAAATTAAATATCCAGAAATATATTGCGGGGAACCCTTTTAGACATAAACATATAGATGCTGTGAATGATGATATTTTACATAGTACACTGAGGAACAAATCAGTTTTTAACCCACCTACCAAAGATAATAAACACATTGAGGTTTTTAAAAAGGTCGTCTTAGAAGAGATTAAGGATCTTAAAATCAAAAAGAAGGAAGAACCCAGTCATATTAAAAGTGGCATTCGAAAATTGATGAAAAGGAGGGACATTGTTATCCGACCAGCGAACAAGGGAGGTGGAATTCTTATCCTCTCAAAGGAGCAATATCACAACACTATGATGAACATGTTAGACGATGTCAACACTTACACTAAGTTACTGAGCAACCCTATGTTCAAGTGCAGAAAGGCACTTGAACAAGTTGTATAGTTAGGGGTAAAGAAAAATATACTCAATAAAAAAGAAGCTGGATTTTTAATCCCTGATTTTTGTCATACACCAATTATATATTCACTACCGAAAATCCACAAAAAATAGAATAAATCCACCACCTAGGCCGATAGTGAACGGTATTGATTCACTTACGTCTAGGATGGGCCAATATATTGATGTCTTCCTGCAACCAGCCGTTCAAAGTACAAAGGCGTATCTCAGAGACACTAAACAAATATTTCCTTGTCAAAAGAAGTTTATTGAGTATACAATGTTATAAAGATACATAAAGATACATAAAGTAAGTTTACAAGGATCTATAAAGTAAGCTCATTGTTTTACAGTAGGGTTTATATAGGTAAATATCATGAAATTTCAAATATTAAACATTGGGTTCACGTAAACCTAAATTAAAGATATATATCATTTCCTTAGTTACTTTTGTAGGTATTTAAATGATTTATACCTACTATACATATTGTTTACAAGTAGAGTGTATATAGGTCAAATAAATTCTGATAATGAGCTTTAATTGTAAGGTGGAGAAAAGGAAAGAGAAAGAAGAAAAAGAGTTGAAAGGTAGAGGTATGGTCCACAAGGTTGTCCGTTTATTATTCTTTTTAGTTCTCTTTGAAGCCTTAGAATGGGTGTCTCTGTAAGTCATTTAATCTGTTACCATGGCAACAGGACAGAGTCATTGAAATTTGACAGGAACTGTTGTTTTATCCAAGGATGCCAAAGTTTTTCAAATTTTAGAATTTGATTTTGATCGATGGCTACCATCTTAGCATGGGACATTGTATTATTCATTCTGTGAATTGTTTCTGCTAGTACCAATGTAGGAGATTTCCATGCCTTGGCCACTGTTTGTTTTGCAGCTGTTATTAGTTGGATCATAAGTTTGAATTGAGAGAGTGTTAACCATTCCGGTTTTAGATTAAGTAAAGTTAAATATGGATCTGGTTGTATTATTTTTTTAAATATTTTAGATGCAATCACAAAGACTTCCTTCCAGAAGGTTTGGATTACTGGGCACGTCCACCATATGTGTAAATATGTGCCTATTTCTGGGCATCCTCGAAAACAAAGAGTTGAGGTATTAGGTGAATATTTTGCCACTCTAGCGGGTACAAGGTACCAGCGAGTTAGGACTTTATAATTTGTCTCCAGTGCCAAGATGTTGGGTGAAGATGACTTAGATGTGAGCCATATATTAGACCAGTCCGTGTCTTCTAAAGTTCGTCCCAGGTCCTCCTCCCACCTCTGAACGTAAGAGGGTCTATTAAGATTTGCTACTCCATATAATTGATTATAAAGTGATGAAATTGTACCTTTAGCAAATGGATCTTTTGTACAGATTGATTCAAAAATGGATAATTGGGATAATGGTGTATCCCCCTTTAGGAATGGTGTATAGAAATTTTTGATTTGGAGATATCTAAATATCTCAGAGTTTGGTAGATTATATTTTTCTCTAAGCGATGGGAATGAAAGGAATGATTTAGATGCTATGAAGTCATTTAGTGTCTGAATGCCTGATGTTGTCCAAGCTTTAAAAGAATTTGGGCAGATCCATGCCGGATAAAAGGCCGGATTTCTGATAAAAGAAAGGAGAGGATTGTGTGGAGATTGTAACTGATATTTGGTTTTTAGTTTATCCCAGAGAGATAAGAAGTGTTTAGTTATGGGATTATGAATTTTAAAGCGGTCTTTAGGATCAAGCCATAATAAATTTGATATTAATAGAGGGTCATTTTCTGAAGCCTCTATAAATACCCATAATGGGATTTCCTGTTTTGCATGGTATTTGGACAGACTGGCCAAATGTGCTGCTCTGTAGTAGTTAGTAAAATTAGGGTATCCCAGGCCTCCTTTATTTTTGGGAAGATGTAGTGTGTGTATAGGTATACGTGGTTTAGAAGAGCCCCATATAAACGAAGTTGCTCTTTTTTGTACTATTCTCAAAAAATAGGAAGGAATTGGAATAGGGAGGACTCTGAATAGATAAAGCAATTTGGGTAGAATAGTCATTTTGATTGCATTAATCTTCCCTATCCAGGATAAAGGAAGTTGCGACCATTGTTTTATTAGATTTGTGATCTGTCTTAATACAGGAGGATAATTGGTTGAGAATAAGTCAGAATGAGATGCTGTTAAATGGATTCCAAGATATGGGATTGATTTTTCTGCCCATGTGAATGGGAGTGCAGCCCTAGCCGGGATCAATTCCATGTTTGTGAGTGAAATATTAAGCACTAGGCATTTCTTAGGATTAATCATAAGGCCAGATAGGGCTGCAAATCCATCAAGAGCTGGTATTAAGTTAGGACCAGAGACCTGTGGTGATGATAGAAAAAGTAATATATCGTCTGCAAATATACATAATTTGTGTGTAATACCTCCTACTTCAATGCCAGTTATAGTTTGGTTTGTTCTGATGTATTGGGCCATGGGTTCGAGTATAAGGGCAAATAATAAGGGAGATAATGGGCAACCCTGTCAAGTACCTCTTTCGATATTAAAGGCTTCAGATTTGTATCCAGCATATTTTATATAGGCTTTGGGTTTATTATATAATGCTTTGATCCATGTTAAAAAGTGGGGTCCAAAACCCCATTTTTGTAATGAATATTGCATATATTGCCAGGATACTGTGTCAAATGCCCTCTTAATATCGAGAGATAGAAAACATAAAGGGATTTTCCGTTTTTTAGCAATATGTGCCAATAACACTGCCCTGCGTATATTATCGCCTGCCTGTCTATTTGGCATGAAGCCTACTTGATCTCTATGTATTAATTTTCCTATAATGCTATTGAGGCGTTTTGCTATTATTTTTGCTAATAATTTAATATCGAGGTTTAACAGAGAGATAGGCCTATAATTCACACAGGAAGTATCATCAGAAAGGGGTTTTGGGATCATACAAACAATTGCCATTAGTGTTTCTTGCCGAAAAGAATGTCCATCTAGAAGTTTGTTAAAAGTTTCAGTGAGAATGGGAGAGAGTATTTCTGAGAATGTTTTATAGTATAAAGCCGAGTAGCCGTCTGGGCCTGGTCTTTTGTTAAGTTTTAGGTCTTTTATGGCGTTAGCAACTTCATCTATAGTTATAGGCTCATCCAAACTGCTTTTTTGATTCTGAGATAACTCAGGTAAGGTTATTTTTGAGAAGAAGGATTCAGCTTCTGTAGGATTAAATTCATTGTTTGTCTTGTATAAAGTTGTGAGATGTGAGTGAAATTTATGGACTATTTTAACTGGATTACAAGTGTAAACATTTTTTTGATAATTTCAAACGTATTGGTTTGAAAGATTTGTTAGTTGAATTTAATGCCCGAGCCAAATATGTACCTGGTTTGTTTGTATTCATGTAGAAATTGTGTTTGGAGCGTTTGAGGGATTTATCAACTGACTCAGTGAGAAATAGATCGTATTCCAATCTAGATTTTTCCAGATGAGATTTTGTACTCTGAGATGGATTATCTTGAAATGATATGTAGGCTGCATTAAAATTGAGTTCTAGTTTTTTTGCTAGATTTTTGCGTTCCCGTTTAAATAGTGCCATTTGTCTTTGTATTGTACCACGCAAGACAGGCTTATGAGCTTCCCACAGTGTTATTGGGGAGATGTCTGTTGTATTATTAATTGATATGTATTCCTTTAAAGATTGTTCAATGGCCATCTGATGTAGTGGGTGTTTGAGCATTATGTCCGGTAAGTACCACGTTGGGTCATGCGCTTTTGGTATGGCTGAGGCTATAGTAGTGTATACTGCATTATGGTCAGACCACGGAATCTGAATTATATCTGATGCAATAATTTCTGGTATCATTCCTATTGTTAGAAAAATATGATCTATTCTGGTGAAGGTTTGATGAGGGTGCGAGAAATAAGTGAATTTCTTTTTCATTGGGTTACTTTCTCTCCATGAATCTACCAGATTGTATTTGGAAAGAAGTTGAGAAAAAGGTAATCTAGAGGTTATTTTGGATGGTGTAAAAGGTGATTTATCTAGAAATGGGAGGAGGACCTGGTTCGAATCCCCGCACATTATCACTGTTCCTATTTTGTGTGTATTAATCACTTGTAATATATGTGAGAGGAATGGTGTAGGTTGTTTGTTAGGAGCGTAGTAGGAAATCACCGTGATTGCTGTATCCATTATATAACCCATGAGTATCAGGTATCTACCTTCTGGGTCTTTAATTTCTGATGATAAGGTGAATGGTGTGGATCGGTGAAATGCAATTAGAGTTCCCCTTTGCTTGGTACAGGCAGAAGCCGTGTAAATTTGTTGATAAAAAGGAGAAATATATTTTGGAGTAGAATCTTTGGTGAAGTGTGTTTCTTGGAGGCATACTATGTGAGCCTTCTTGTTATGGAAAGTACGGAAGGCTTTGGTCCTTTTTTGAGGGACATTTATTCCCTGAACATTCAGGGAAAGTATATTCAGTGGTGCCATGGCAATAGATCAAATAGTTTTGACTTACTTTTTGTTATGCAGAGCTGACTGCGCAGATCAACCTGTGTGGACTGAAGAGATGAATAGATAGAAAAGAAACCATTGAATTCTGGAGTAAAGAGTAAACAAAAAACATATGAGATTAGATGATACATTGTATAAATTATTTTTTGCAAGTAATCACAATTTACCCGTGAAAGAGAATAAATATCTCTCTCAGGGGAATAAGTGCCTTCGTCACACTCCCACATAATATGGTTGGGAGAATGAGGAGGGCTAATGGGGGTACACGGATCTTCCGCTTACAGGAGAGAAGTGCTATGTCAAAAGACATCAAAATGATGTTTCATTAATTGGAGTGCAGATTATAGTTTTTGTTGAAATTATTTATTCCAGGGTGGTTGTATATGGTTAGTCTTGCCCTAGGCTAAATAATTCAGTTAGAAAGGTACTGTTAATAACTTTGGTATTGATGAAGATAGTTTTAATTATTTTGGCATTTTAACCCTTTTAGAGTAAACAATTACATATTTTATTCATATGTAACTGTTTAGATATGTTAACTCATAAAATTGAGGTTGTATTGCTTCAGATTAGAATAAACAAAAACATAATTCTAGAAACTAGTTAGGTAATAATATATTTGTTTTAAGAAAAGAAAGAAAAAGCTTCCATTACTTCTGGATTATTGAACATATTTGTCCTAAAAAGTAATAAATCTATTGTTATTACCTGATAATATATAACTGAACAAGAATTTCCTTATTTCACTTATATATTCTAAGGCTATATGAATCAGAAGTAATAAGGAATATAACTGGAATGTAACATGATCCCACACAGTGTGTGACTATCAGAATGCAGTTACATTCAGTTATAAATATAGGTTTTTTATAGGGAACCATCTCTTAGTATAATAAATGAAGAGATATCAGGAATTAGGATGTCAGTCCATTGAATCTTCTTGGTCCATGGATGATGTGGCATAACGGCCTCTTTTGTGAGAATGATGATTCCCATTTTGTTCTGAAATTTTCTGGGTGCTGCCTGAAGGTGAAGATGACGCCATTCTTCTGCGTGTGGGAGTGTTGCTGCTTGTGGGTTCTGTCAGATTTAATTTTAAAAGGGTTTGTTGTAGTTCATCTGCTGATCTGCTTCTGTAAATTGTACCTTGGTAGTTAAATCTGACTGAAAAGGGGAAGCCCCATTGATACATAATGTTGTGGCGCTGCAGTTCCATTAGTTGGGGTTTCATGGATCGTCTTTTAGTAATAGTAAGTTGGGATAGGTCAGCAAAAATTTGATAATTGTGTCCTTGAAAATTAAGTTCCTTTTTTTCTCTTGCAGCAATTAGTATTTGTTCTTTCGTTCTATAAAAATGAAATTTTGTGATTATATCACGTGGGGGTCCATCTTTCTTTTTGGCTGTGAGGGCTCTGTGTACTCTGTCCAGTTCTAAACGTTCAATATGGATATCAGGCTTTAGTTCTTGTAATAGAGCAGTAATAGTAGATTGCAGGTCTGTCACAGTTTCAGGTATTCCCCTTATGCGCAAGTTTGAACGTCTGGCTCTATTTTCGTAATCTTTGAACTTAGTTTGAAGTATTAAATTCTCTTTTTTTAATTGTTCCAATTCTGTTATATTTTCTTGGGTTGTAATTTCAATTTCATCCATTTTTATTTCTAAGGCTGCGGTGCGGTTTCCCAGCTCTCTTATTTCTTTGGTTAGGCTTTTTGTTATTTGGTCTGAGGTTTGTTTTAAAGCCTTATGAAGCATCTTTTCAAATTGTAATAATATTACTGGGGATACTGAGGAGGCTTGTGGAGAAGTTTGTGAGAGGATTTGTTCTGTATCTGACTCAAATGGAGAGTCTTGCTGTGACATTTTCTGTCTGTGAGAGCGCCCTGATGCTGTATCTTGTGAGGTGACTGGAGCTGCTTCAGCTGCAGTGAGTGCCTGTGAGCTCTTTGTGAGGTGATTTTTATTTCTGCCACGGTTTCCTCCCAGTACCATATTTCCTGCCCAAACTTTCACAGTTTGTTCCCTGGGGCAAAAAGGTTCAAATGGGTACCTTTTGAGCCTGCAGGCTCCGCTTTGTCCTTCTCTTCTCTCCTCAGCGGTGTGGAGCTCTAACAATGCATGTCTGCTCTGCTAGGCTCCGCCTCCTGCCCATCCTAAACAAATATTTCAAATAATAGAGAACATCCCAAAAGAAGATAGATCGTGGATTATGGCTACTGCAGATGTTTCATCTCTATATACAATAATACCCCATCATCAAGCATGCGAACCTGCCAAATGGGGCATGAGGAAATACACCAAGCTACCGTATATGCAGATGAAGTTTTTGATCGAATGCCTGGACTTCAGCCTAAAGAACAACTATTTCTGGTACAATAAAACGTATTATCACCAACAGACTGGAGTAGCCATGGGAGCTAAATTTGCTCTGAGTATAGCTGGTCTTTTCATGGCACAGTGGGAGGAAGAAAATGTCTTCAATAATCAACCGGATGAACTGGCGATATATAAAAGATACATTGATGATATCTTTATATTATGGGAGGGAGATGGTAATCAACTGACCCTATTCCTTGAGAAACTCAATATGAACGATAGGAATATCAAACTGTCCTGGGACATTAGTGAGAATAAAGTAATCTTTTTGGACTTAGAGATCATACAAGAAAACTTTACATTTAGCACACAGACGCACTTTAAAAATGTCGACAGGAATAGTTATCTCCCAATAGAGAGCTGTCACCATAAAAACTGGTTCTTCAACGTCCCAAAAGGTCAACTTATGCGGCTTAAAAGGAACTGTACCAATCTAGATACTTTTCTAGAACAGGCAGAGAAGATTGGAGTTAGATCACCTTAAAAGGCTATGATCGTCGATTTACCGATAATAAGATAGTAGAAGTGTCAGAGATGAATCGGAAAGAACTAATTGAAGATAAGACGAAACAGAAACGTCCAATGGAAGGAGTACCGTTAATCCTGGATTTTAGTGTACAACACAAGAAAATAGAAAGGATTATTAGACGTCATTGGTACATTTTGTTGGCAGATAAACAGCTACACGACACCCTATCTGTAAACCCTAGGTTTATGTACAAATGGGCACCAATGATCCGGGCTAAAGTGGTGAAAAACGTCATAGATCCACCTAAGAAAACTTTTACCTTTTCACTGGAAAAGGTTTTTACCCATGTAAGAGATGCTTTGCATGTCTAAGAACTAAATGTCCAAATGAAAAGATATTTCATTTCTCATCTACAAGTACGGGAGACACCTATGAGGTAAAAAAATTTATCTGCTGCAACACTGAAGGGGCAGTATATGCCCTGGAGTGCAGCTGCGGCCTTCAATATATTGGCCGCACTAAAAGACTCCTCAAAGTGCAAATTAAAGAGCACGTTCAAAATATTATAAATGGATACGATAAACATAGTGTATCTAAACACTTTTTGTTATGTCACAATAGGGACCCTACCCACTTGAAGTTCTGGGGTATCGAACCATACATTAGACACTGGCGGGGTGGACACAAGGTTAGGACCCTGAGCCAGTTGGAATCCAAATGGATTTTTACTTTAGATACATTCTCGCCCAGGGGCCTGAATATTGAATTCGACCTCAATTGTTTTCTTAGTGATTTCTGATATTTTTAACAACCTAGTATGTTTAGATTATTTTTAATAAGTCATCACATAATTTTTGCCTAGTGTTTTATTCTATTATTTTTTCTCAGCATCTTGATCTACCCGCATTTTAATCTTCATTTGTAATATGCTCCCAATAGACCCTACATACTTTAATAGATTTGATATAGCTTTTATGTCGGTTTACATATCTGCTTGCTTTGATTATATATTTGCCTACCATCCCTTTTCCTCATTGTTCCCCTTGAGATCACTGTGTTTATTATTTTTCTTTAGTTTATTCTATATTTATTGTCGAACTGTGTTATGGCCTCCTGTTTATTGTTATCATTGTATGACAGCTTGCTATGTACAGAGGGGGGTTCTCTCACCTCTGTACATGTTATGTCTGCTCATGTCAGCATTAAGGCTCATCCCTTCTGATCGTTTTTTTGTTTTTATTTTTCTTCCAATAGAATTTTATATATACCTTAGTTTTATATCTTTTATCTAGTTTTTGGTATTTCTTCTATGAAGGTGTTTTTAATTATCCTGGGAAAACTTGCAATACAGCAGAGAATGGCATTGTTTTTATATTTTTTCTTTTTTCCTCCTCTGCTGACAGCTCGTGTAATCTTAACGGCTTGGTTCGCCCATTGGCTGCTAGCATGCAGCTGATGTTGTGATGTACCGCCCACAGCCCCATTGACGGCTGCGCGGCTATACAGTTGACAACCAATACAATGGCCGCGCCCGTGTATTGCCGGGAAGATGGCCACTATGTTATCTTCCAGGGGACTACAAGAAAATGGCCGCTCACTATTACCTATGAGATAGCTATATAAAGACATCTATTGTGCCTCCATGTACCCCCTGATGAAGTCACGTGGTGTGTGACGTCACGCGTAGGGACGGGACAGGCACTTTATGCTGACTGAGGCTTACGAGCTCACTGCTCATCGGAGACAAGCCATTTTTTACTGATGTTATGTGAGTACCTGTGATTGTGTTAATAAAATTAAGTTTTAGCCTGACAATATTACACTATCTGGGACTTTCCTTTCTTTCTATTTCGTGCCCCCTGTATCCCCTGAGGGATTAAGTTCCTGTATTAGGATCTCGAGCATAGAAGAAAAGGTTACTACTCCCAACACTGGTCAACACTGCTGTTACCCCATTACCTGAAGGTAAGGGGCCATTACTTACTAGTGTGTGTTTTTTGACACGAAGAGGAACACTATTCTATATCCATTTAAGCACTTCACTGCAATATGTGCATGCCAGGAAGCCGATTCACTTTGTGAAGGAGGACTTTCATATGTTTATGTTCACTGTTTTATTTGGACATTATGGATTACTAGTCACGTGGATTTGTTATTGCACGAGTCACTTTGTTTCTATTGTATGCCTGCTGTGTGCATGCCACGCACAGCATTATACTGTCTACACCGTATATTTTACACTGTATACAGGAAGGTGCCTTCCTGCAGAATTTTTGCACTCTTTGTTATTTCACATTTTAATTTCCTGACTAAGGATATTCACTGATGTCAATTTTGTTTATTGTGATTGCACTCTGCACTTTCAATTTATCTTGCAATTGTTTTTTATGATTGGCCACATACTATTTATAATTTTGTTCTTGCCATTGGTACTAGTCGCTATTTACCTTTTAGTCTGTATGTTTTAGCGCCGTACCTGATTAGCACTGTCACTTTAATATAATCTCTGTGTATTGCTGGATTAGCACAGCACCACCTTAACATTGCATTTACTGGTAAGTAGGGTCTGATTGTACCCTATCCGGTGCAGGCAGCTTTTCCATGAGCTCTGCTGTAAAACATATGATAGCGCAAAAATAACTATATACGCAATCGGTGATCAATACCTGGAAGTCGGGTGTTAAAAAATATCAGCAGCTGGCAGGGAGCTCCGGGATGCTGCATTGCTGGACTGAAGGTCTGTATAGTTCTGCTTTTAGGCTTAAAAAAGGAATATCTAATAGGTTTTAGGCTCAGTTCACATATAAGCGCATCAGATGCGTTTTTAACCTCATCTGATTCTCATAACATGTGAATTTGATAGGCTTTCAATGGAGCCGGTATACACATGTACGGGGCGGCCACGGTTCATTTCTAAAAAAGGTCCTGTGTGATTTTAGGTCAGGTTTAGGTGCGAATTCAAGTAAATATTTGCTCCTGAACCAGAGATCAAAAACCGCACCGGACTCCGGTTTGCAAACTGTAGTCGGACATGTGTGAACCCAGCCGTAGCCTAGGTTCACATTGGTACGATTTGGCATGCGATCTGACATGTCAAATCGCATGCCAAATCGTCTGCTATTGCCGACAATGGCACCGTCCGAATTGGTGTGGCACCGACTCTGTGACACCGCACTGATTCCCAAAAGTAGTTCCTGTACTACTTTTGGCAACTTCGGGAGACGATTTGTATAGACATCTTTTCAAGAATCCGCACAGATGTCTGTCAAATCGCCCCCGAAGTCAGACTGCATTGCCAGGTTGAAATCGTGCAAGCTCAGCTGAACCCGCACGATTTCTAACCAGCAGCAATGTGAACCTAGGCTCAAAGTCAGCTCTGGCACCGGAGGGATGAGCTCAGGTGTGTTTAGATTCTTGTCAGAATATACCTGAGCTATCCTGTGAGGAAGCTATCACTGCACACTGACAATCATAAGCAGTTGAGACATTCCCTGACTTACAGCCATAGGCAGGGCTCGAATCTAGCAGGAATGCATAGGAATGACGTTCCTGTACTTTTTCCACAGCAGGATTGTCGTTCCCGTTAGCAGCCCAATAAAATGCACCCTTACCAGTGCCAATTAAATGCAGCCTGATCAGTGCCAATTAAATGCAGCTTGATCAGTGCCAATTAAATGCAGCTATACCAGTGCCCATGAAATGCAGCCTTACCAATGCCCAATGAAATGCAGCCTGATCACACAGCTGCTGGGGCTAGGTTAACGGTCCTGGGGTCTGCCTGCTAGGGCCTGGCTGCTGGTGCCAAGGGTCTGGCGGCTGGAGCTGGGCTGCTGGTCCTGGGGTCTGGCTGCTGGGGCCAAGGGTCTGGCTGCTGGTGCTGAAGTCTGGCTGCTGGGGCCAGGGGTCTGGCTGCTGGGGCAGTCTGGCTGCTGGGGCCAAGGGGCTGGCTGCTGGAGCCTAGAGTCTGGCTGCTGGAGCCTAGGGTCAGGCTGCTGGGGCCTGGTTGCTGGGGCCAAGGGTCTGGCTGCTGGGACCAAGGGTTTGGCTGCTGGGACCAAGGGTCTGGCTGCTGGAGCTGGGCTGCTGGTCCTGGAGTCTGGCTGCTAGGGCCAGGGGTCTGGCTGCTGGGGTCGGCTGCTGGGGCCAGGGGTCTGGCTGCTGGGGCCAGGGGTCTGGCTGCTGGGACCAAGGGTCCGGCTGCTGGGACCAAGAGTCTGGCTGCTGGAGCTGGGCTGCTGGGGCCAAGGGTCTGGCTGCTGGAGCTGGGTTGCTGGTCCTGGGATCTGGCTGCAATGGGGCTGGTGAGCCATCCCAGTCAGAGAATTCCCTAGAAGGAAGGGGGTGGGCAGAGGCAGAGAGAAGACTGTGATCTGCAGGCTGTAGCAATTAAAAGGGGAAAAAAACTTTCCCCTGTCAAGCTGACTCTTTCTCCACTTTTGGCTGCTGCTGGGCTGTGCGAGAAGTACATGACAGTCCCAGTCTCTTCTATATCAATTCGCCGGGCAGACTGTCAAGTACTTGTCACACAGGAGATCACCGTGTAGTGGTGGGAAGTAGGAGGGAAGTTTTTGTGATAATATGTAAAGGAGGGTTGGAATAGCAGTGAGTGTGTGTGTTGGAGCCCTGCAGAGTTTGCAGCACTCCAAGCTAACATACATCTTCTAAGCAGGCACACATCACTATCTCCCCAGGCACTCTGTCCAGATAATGTGCAGTTAATTTGTGACTTTTCCTTTTAACCCTGTGTTATCCAAACTTTGTTCAATGAAAAAAGTGTAAACTCAACCACATAAACACTCTATATATAAAATAACATTCCCCAATAAACATATCAGAACATGTTTACAGCTATTTGCATGGAAGCACAATTGTATGAATGTTGTTTATTCAGAGAATTATATATGTTTATTGAGGATTACTTTTTTTTTTTATGTACTAACAGCTAATCCTCGTACATACACACAATGAGAAAATCCGACAAAAATACCGCTTTTGAAGCCATCGTACGATAATCTGATCACTACTACATAGTTTTCAAGAGCTGATCATGACAGTTCGTGCAAAATTTTTCTGAAGAGACAAAAACGAAATACCAGATCTTACGATTTTCGTTTAATTAGTACAGTTTTTGTGCAAAAAAAAAAATCAGAAGAACAAGACCACGCATGCTCAGAAATGAAAGAATACACCAGAACATCACCTCCAAAGTTGTATTCTGTTCTGAGAATTTTCATAAGTTTTGTAACTTCTTCATTTTCAATATGAGACTAGCATGCAAAAAAAAAAAAAGACGACGACCATTCATCCAATATTATTAATGTGTAAATGAGACTTAAAGCCTCGTACACAATTGTTGGACAACCAAGCGTCTGATTTTTGTCAAAAGGGCATGTGCCAGGATCTTGTCTTGCATACTAACATTACACAAATTGTCATGCCACAAACACGAATGTAGTGACGTACTACGAGGAATTTCAGCTCTTGAGCGCCACCCTTTGGGCCCCTTCTGCTAATTTCGTGTTTGGTGAACATTGATTCCCAGCATGTGTGTTTGTACTTTCGACTATTGTGTGACGGATTTGTGTATTGACCATATGAAAATCTGACGTGGAGCTGTCGTTTTACAAAAATTTACCAGCCTGTCATCCAACATGTGTTGGCCGAAAATTGGAAAACAATTGTTGAAAGGAGCGTACTAACGGTAAGAACTTCGGACAGCCTGTCAAACGACAATCCCCTTCTGATTTTCGTACCGTGTGTACGAGGCTTTAGGCTTTGTTCACAGCTACAGGTGCGACCAAGCATGGGCATGTCTTTCACACATCTTGTGTAGGGCAGCCCATTTATTTCCATGGGCTTCCCTACGCATGAGCAACATGGAAAAGCCATGAAAAAGTCCAGTTTGGTGTGCATGGGGTTTGTAGATGCATGGGGGTGCCATTAACAATAGAACTGCTGTGCATCTGCTAAAGTGCAGCACATTTCTGTGCGTATTGGGAAAGCATACAATTTTGAACACATTCCCCACATGCATAGATGTGAACTTATCCATAGAGTGTTTGTTTTATGTGCTGGGTTTATACTTTTGAGGCTAGGTTCACACTGATGCAATGTGGGAACCAGGCCGGGCTCCCACAACGCATTTCACTCGGAGGCAGTTCACACTGACATCTGCTGAACCACTGTGGGTGTCAATGTAAAGTTAATGACACCCCCAGATCGGTTCGCAGATTGCAGTGCGAACTGTCAAATGGTACAGGAATCAGATTGCATGGGCGGGAACACCCATGCTATCCGATTCCAGTGTGAGACAACAATAAAGAGTCTTTCAGCATTTTGGCTGAATTGGCATCACACAGTCATCGCATGTGATCTGCATAGCAAGTGTGAACCCAGGCTTATTGTACAGAATTTGGATAACATAAGGTTAAATAGAATGGTAATAAAGTAACTTCACATTATCTGGACATACACAGAGTGCTTGGGGGTTGCATATTATATCTCTTATGGTAGGAGGTTGTTCTCTTTGAGCTGTACTGTTGTACTATTTATTGTTTTATCTATCAGTAAATGAGTGCAGTAGTTTTTGATTATAGCCATCACTATCTGAGTACTTCTCAGCCCCTGAATCCCCCAGCTGGTATCACCCCCAAACTACTTCATACATACAGCTGACAGATATCACTTTGAGCTACTTCCTACCCCCCAGCTCAGAGGCATAATTCCATGGTCACTTTCCATTCTCTACTTTCCCAAAATCCCCTCAGACATTGCCACTGAAAGAAATCCCTCCCCAACTGACTCACCTCCACCAACTGCAATTCCCCCACAAGTGCCTCACAGCCCCATTCCACTGGTGCATGAGGGGCCCATGCAGTTATCCCCTCCCCCCCCAACAGGGGAATGGTGTGTGGATGGAGCAGGTGATCGTGCAGCAGGTGGGGGTAATAACTGTAACCAGTCTTTTGTGGCTCTCTGTGCAGCAGCTGAAAGCCATCACCTGCTACAGTGAGCCCTCCTTCACATCGGGCCGATTTGACATGCCAAATCTAAGCCCATTTCTGGCAATGGCACTGTCTGAATCGGTGCAACGCTAACTTTGAGTATGTATTATATATACACACACACTTTTTTTTTTGAGGTGGGGGGGTAAATCTTGGGTGAGTTCCCATCATTTATTCCCAGGACTTGACCCCTGGTCACAGGTATACACTCCTCCTATGTATATGTGGCTTTGGATTGGCGAATGCCTCTCCTGCTTATGATTGGCAGGGCACTCTGACAGATGGGGGGGGGGGAGCTGCCAGATAGGCTGTATTTCTGAATTGAAAGGATAACGCCTGATCACAACCGTGTAGATGTCCACAAGGCAAACATTTTTGTAATAGCAAAAAATACGCACACAAACAAATTAATTATACAGGAATTCATGCTTTAAAGTCTAAGTTTAAGTTAAAAATGCTTTTGAAAAATCAGCGCAAACAATATTACTTTCATTTAATGCGAAGTGCCCCTTGTGCTGGTGCCAATTGCCATACTGGAAATCCGAAGTCCTCTGCCTGTAATCTTCCAATGGCACTCATCAACAGTTCTGACTATGCCCACCGTTTCTGCCCCTTTGCCCATTCTTAAAAGCTGTACTATAGCTTCCATGAATGAAAAGTAAACTATGAATGGAGGATGGGTGGATGAATGGCAAGTCCGCCTCCTTTGTTTATAGAGTGCTTTTCATTCATGGAAGCTATAGTGCAGTTTCTATGAATGGAGGAGAGGGTGGAAAGAGTGAGCATGGCCGGAACTCTTGTCCGACGGACTTTTGACGGACTTCTGACGGACTTTTGAACGAATGGACTTGCCTACACATGATCACACCAAAGATCGACGGATTCGTACGTGATGACATACGACCGACTAAAATAAGGAAGTTCATAGCCAGTAGCCAATAGCTGCACTAGCGTCAGTTTTCGTCCATCGGACTAGCATACAGACAAACGGATTTTTCGACTGGACTCGAATCCGTCGGAAAGATTTGTTCTAAATTTAAAGTCAGTCTGATTTTCACCCGAAAAAGTCAGCTGCAGGTCTGATGAAGCCCACACACGGTTGGATTGTCCGATGGATTCGCTCCGTCGGTCCAGTCTGGTCGAAAAGTCCTCCCGTGTGTACACGGCATTACAGGTCCAGCACTGGTATTAACCTCCATAGCACTGGTAGATTATGACTATGAGGTATGAGAGAGGCAGAAGACTTTGGATCTCCACTCTGACAGCCAACTCCAGTACAAGGGACATGTTGCATTAAATGTAAGTAGCGTCTCTTGTGCTGATTTAAGAAAAAATGCCTAAAGTTAGGCTTCAAACTGTATTTATGTACACACATACCTCAGAACAGTGTACAGACTATGAAACTGATTTACTAAAGGAGGTAACAGGCTTCACTCAATAAACATTATAAATATTCACTTCAATTATCCACTCCAGTCAACAAATCAAATGCCTGTTTACTTACTTCATGTGTACATAATTGGGTAACCAAAGTAAACAGGAATTTGCTTTTCACATGATAGTTGAAATAAAAATTCACTTACCTTGTTGAGATGATTCTTATCTTCTTTAGCAAATCAGCCTCTATGTTTAGAACATACCTATAAAAGAGCAATGTGCAGAACCTATTGAGCATATGGAAAAATATACAGCATTTACATGTGGAACACGTGTTTACAGGCTATGTACAAACCTAGATAGAGCATTATATGAACACAGACACTGTATAATGAACTGAAGGTCCTTTGCGTGCTTATACAATTGTTTGGATCACTCTTTTCTCCTTATTAAATCTTTAATAGGAATGGCTGATTAGCATGCAAAGGATCTGCAGTTCCTTATACATTGAATTGAAACAGTAAAGTACTTTTTTTCCAATAAGACATTCAGCAGCCTCTCATGTTAGTGAGGTTCATTTGGTCAAGCTTGGCCCAAACAAACTATGTAAAGCGTAACAAAAGCTGGAGTTCAGCTCTAATTCTTGTAGTAAAACGCCAGTCTTTGCACATTGTCTCTAATAAAATGGGGCCTAGCCTTGCTCTTCAAAATCATTCTACTGCAGGCTTGATAGGAATTGACAGTGGCAGGACAGCAGTTTTGCATTGGCGAGAACAAGGAAAACCACATAAAACTACTAACCAATTTGTATTTACAGGTCAAAGCCAGTCTATTACTGATAAAATGAAGAGATGCTCCTAATACTACCTAAAACTAAAAACTTTTTTTTAATGTTTAATAAATCAGATTGCTGCTTCTTATATATACAGTATATACAATGCGGTTTACAAGTGGTTTACTAAGGTTATGACTGATTATCAGCCATAACCCCCTATCTTTTTTTTGTTCAGCTGGTGGATGGCTTTCTCATGAAAGCAGTCTGAGCGGCTCAGTGGCCACTGGATCGCTTCACGAATCGTTGTAAGTGTATATTCCTCCCATCCCACCACTCGCCGGAGTTTCTCAGGCTTATTGTTTTTACTGGCACACCTGAGAAATGATCCAACGGTGTGGCCTGCTGGTCACAGAGGCAAAGAGAGACTAGATCATCTCTGATTGCCTCTATGGTCTTGGGGGACTGGAGCAACATCATGAAGTCACTTCCATCCTAGGGCGGAAGTAAACAATTTTTTTTTAAAACAACAGGTCTATTTTTTTAGCAGTTTTCTTTTAAAGGTACAGGGGAGATTTGGAGTCTTTTTGACCCCAGATCTTTCCATAAAAAGGACCTATCATCCTTATTTCTATTACAAGGGATATTTACATTTCTTGTAATAGGAATAAAAGTGATAAAAAATAAAAATAGAGGGACAGTGTAAAATAAATAAATAAATAAATAGGAAAAAAAAAGTTAAAGTGCTCCCATTCCTCCGTGGTCACATGCAGTAGCAAACTCATACCTAAGTCGCGCACGCATTTGTAAACAGTGTTTGCACCACACATGTGAGGTATTGCTGCAAATGTTAGAGTGAGAGCAGTAATTCTAGCACTAGACCTCCTCTTTAATAGGCGACTTTAAAGTGTCGCCTATTGAGATTTGTAAGTACTGTAGTTTGTCGCCATTCCACGAGCGTGTGCAATTTTAAAGCATGACATGTTAGGTATCTATTTACTCAGCGCTACTTCATCTTTTATGTTTTACAAAAAAACTAGGGTATATATTATATTTTATTATATTACATACAAAATATTTTGTTTTGTTTTTTTAATTAATTAAAGTGTATTTTTTTCCAAACAAATTGCATTTGAAAAATTGCTCTGCAAATACTGCGTGACATGAAAAATTACAATGATTGCCATTTTATTCCCTAGGGTCTCTGCTACAAAAAATGTATAATGTTTGAGGGTTATAAGTAATTTTCTAGCAAAAAATACTGATACTTGAAGTGGTTGTAAACCTCAGTCATGGATTTTGAGCAAAGCACATACATCTGTAGTGTTTACTTATCTCTCTCCAAAGCTATGAGTGTAGTTTCTCCCTGGTACTTCATTCCTCTGTTAGTGGCATGAGTCACTTCTGAAAAGTTTTCCTGACACATGAGATAAATTTGTGTCAGGAGGGAGGGGGAGCTCAGAACGGAGCTTATCTATTCACAACACAGTTCTTCTGCTGTGTGGAGGGGTTGTCTTCCTTTCCTCCAATCAGGGCATTGTAACTGCAGTCACTCCGCCCCTTCCCTATGTACTGCTGACAGATGAAGAAAGATTTATAACATGATCTGCACATTTGAAAGAGTGTAGAGAGAAGACGACTGCTGATAAACAAGTAAAACGTATGTATTTGAAACGTAACGTAAAAACTTAATTGTTTAATCTCTGTGTATCAGTTGAGGCTGTTCACTTCACTGGGTATAGGTGAGGGTTTACAGCCACTTTAAACTTGTAAACAGAAGAGGCTTGGTCTTCAAATAGTTAAAACTAATTGTAAAAGAAAAAAACAGATTCCACAGTGCAATTTGCACTACCAGTGTATGCTGTCATTGAGACATATAAATGGCCAGAATTTAACACCAATACGTCACTGTGATTCTCCTCTAAGTTTAGGTTGAACTTAGAACAAGATTATCAAGACTTTGGCGAATCAAGCAGGGGCAGATTTGGCCATCACTAATCAGTAAGTGTTCATGTATCTATTTATATTCAGGATTATTAATTGCAAAATGGAACAACTATAAACCTGTACAGTCAGAAAACTTATTTTTGTGGAGTCATCAGTAAGCAGTTTTGTTGCTATTTATTTTTAGAAGAATTAATTGCTTTGTTGACATTATTTTACATCTATAAATTCTTACATTTAAAAGCTATTCATACTATCTGTAAGCATAATAAATGATAATGCTGTTGATTATTTTTTTAAAGACATTTCTATATTCAGATAATGCAGTACTTGTTTTATCTACTACATGGTGTTCTGTAGAAACACTAGTGATACAGAGTTTTTTTTTTTGCCTGAAGTGTAGACTGAAGTGTTTGTGAAGCCTCTTATTTAATAACATCATACAGTCAATAAAAGTATCATCTTTACACAGCCATTTATTGGTTTTCTTTTGACAAATTGCATTTTCTTCTGGCTAACATGGTACTCCTCTACTGCTTATTAGATCAGTATTGTAAGAACACACATCATTTTGGTGTGAGTTAAAAAGGACGCTGGGCAAAAAAAAGGGAATCAATCGGGCTGTTCAGGGCACTTTTAGAAACAAGATACACTATTTTATAGAAATGGATAAGTACACCAAAGCATGACATCATGCTTAAAATTGGCAGGATGAGCCTTCTGTATAATATACTGTACATCTTTAAACATAGAAATGTCCCTGGCTATTGAGCTCACATCATATTGCAATTAGTTAATGTGGAGGTTCTTTACTAACACTGGAGCATGCAAAATCGGATGCATCTCTGCACAGCAACCAATCAGCTTCTGGGTTTTATTGTCAAAGCCTAATTGAACAAGCTGAAGTTAGAAGCTGATTCGCTACCGTGCACAGATGCACCAGATTCTGAGTACCAGTTTTAGTAAATCTCCCCCTCTGTATGCATTAATGGGGCAACAAATATTAATACATACAGTTAAACGATACATGTTTGTATGTTTAAATATAAATGGAAACCAAATTTAATAATTTAATAAGCAATTTAATAAGCGAAAAAGCAACCTAGAACCATTGCCAATAGCACAGACAAGGTGAACCAATAGATTTCAGGACTAAAATCTGAATTCTAATAAATCTATATAAAAATATCAACTTTTGATGTTTATGCTTTAGGTTTACTATAAGGTAAGTGTGCTCCTTTTGGGGTTCATTTTGGTATAAGGCATTAGGTAAAGAACTAGGCTAGCTCCAGTGTTGGGGTCAAGTCATATGAGTTATGGGTTATAGTTAGAGTTCAGGTTTAAGGGATTGAGTTGATTATGGTGTTAAATATTAATTATAAGAGGTAGGTCAAAATGTATATAAACCCTAACAATGAACTTCTCTTATTTTCTCTTTTTCGGTTTGCTATATATACCATTGAAAGTGTTTGTTATTTTTGTTTTATAAGTGCAAAAATACCTGTTGATTTTTCAGGGAATTGTGTGAACAGGTAACTCCTCGTGTTCTATGCCTGTGCACAAAAAATGGTTATGGAGGCAAAGAGAGGGTATGAGATAAGGAAAGATCTGTGTTCTTTGTAATCCTTTAGAAATCAAGTAGGCAGGGCTGACACCGCATGCTTAGGAATTCAGAGCCAAAAATACACAGGAGGAGGTATTTATTAAAGCTAAAACTACCAGGATGTTGAGCTTTTATCTTCAGTTTGCTCAGTTAAAGGGGTTGTAAAACCTTGTGTTTTCTCATAGGATGCAATAAGGTAAAAAACTTCTGACTGACCAACCCCCAGCCCCCTTTTTCCTCACCTGAGCCCGTTCGTTCCCTCGACGGAGATGCACTATACCTCTCTACCCATTGTCTCGGCTCTAGATTGGATAGATTGATAGCGGCACAGCCATTGGTTCCCACTGCTGTCAATCAAATCCAATGAGGCGGACACTGGGGGCGGGTCCGAGTCCGGCATTCTGTGTCTATGGATGCAAATGCTGGACTCAGGAGCGCGCCCGCATGGTAACCCCCCACGGAGAGCGCTTCTCCTAGGGGGTTTACTGATGCGTGTAGGAACTGATAGCGCCGTTGGGGGACCCCAGAACAGGTGGATTGGGCCACTCAAAACGAACTGCACAGTGGAGGTAAGTATGACATGTTTGTTATTAAAAAAAAAAAATGAGGGTTTACAATCACTTTTAGATAGAAGCTGTTTGGTTACCATGCACAGCTGCTACAGGTTCTGCCTGCTCCACTATTGATAAATTCTTCCCTAGTTGTTGTCATGTAAAAAGGGACGGTAGGAGCACATTATGTTTCTGTACAATAACAGCTCTACTACTTTTTTTTTTTTTTTGCCTTGACATACAATCTATGTGATAGCATTAAGTATCAAAGGTTCGTTTTAAAAATTAGATTTAGTGACAATGTTTTGGTGTTATGATCTGCTTAACATTTAGGAAAAGATTAGAGGTCAGGGACATTTAGGTGCATTGTCTTATTTTCATGTTTTCAGTGCTGTGGCTATGGCACCAGAAACAAACTAAGAAAATTAACTCTAATAGAGGTAGCCATGAAATGCGTTGACAGTTGTACAGGAAATATGCCTTATCATACCTTATAGGAGACAACTAGAATACTGTGTGAATTGTTCATCATTGATGTACTTGGGGTGTCTTAGTCTGACTTTATGAACAATGTTTTTTGTTTGCATAATTTTTACTTATTGTATGCGCCTTTCTGAACCTGTGAGGGTTCTTAAGTATGTTTTAACCACTTCTGGACCAGCCGCCACAGTTTTACTGTGGCAGGCTGGCTCCCCTGCGCAAAATCACGTTACTGTACGTGATCTCGCGGGGTCTGGATAGCAGGCGCGCGCGCCGCTGCACAGCGGAGGTGCCGATGCTTGTGGCTGATGGTTGCGATGACCGCTGGCCACAAACAATGATGACCAGGAGACACAGAACAGGGATGAGTGTGTGTAAAAACACACTTCCCTGTTCTGTTCTGACAGGAGTGACAGATCGTGTGTTCCTATTAGCTAGGAACCACGATCTGTCACTTCTTGTAGTTAGTCCCTCCCCTTTTAGTTAGAATCACCTCCCAGGGAACACAGTTAACCCCTTCACCGCCCCCTAGTGTTAACCCCTTCACTGCCAGTGACATTTTTACAGTAATCAATGCATTTTTAATCACACTGATCGCTGTATTAATGCCAATGGTTCCAAAAATGTGTAAAAATTGCCCGATGTGTCCGCCATAATGTCGCAATCATGATAAAAATTGCAGATCGCCGCCATTACTAGTAAAAAAAAAATAATAATAAAAATGCTATAAATCTATACCCTATTTTGTAGACGCTATAACTTTTGCGCAAACCAATCAATATACGCTTATTGCGATTTTTTTTACCAAAAATATGTAGAAGAATACATATTGGCCTAAACTGAGGAAAAAAAAACGTTTTTTTATATATTTTTGGGGGATATTTATTATAGCAAAAAGTAAAAAATAATGCGTTTTTTTCAAAACTGTCGCTCTTTTTTTGTTTATAGCGCAAAAAATAAAAACCACAGAGGCGATTAAATACCACCAAAAGAACGCTCTATTTGTGGGAAAAAAGGATGTCAATTTTGTTTGGGTACAACGTCGCACGACCGCGCAATTGTCAGTTAAAGCAACGCAGTGCCGAATCGCAAAAAGTGCTCTGGTCAGGAAGGGGGTGAATTCTTCCGGGGGTGAAGTGGTTAAATATTCATGAATAAAATATGTAATTTTATGAAATGCTGATTGCCTCATGATGTTCCATTTAAGTGCAAAATTGCAGAGAAACCATAATATTCATCTAATAGCTTTGGTTTAGATAGAACAGATGTGGTACACTGGATGCTTGTTTGGGTAATGTAGCTATGAAAATGAATATACTGGGGTCAACATCCAGGACATTCTAGAGTCATCAAAGGGAATTTGTTATGATAGGAATTAACACTGCTGTTCTACTTCGTAAAATCATGTGAACATGCAACATGCAATAAGCGATTAAAAGATGACACTGCCAACGATCCTTTTGCAGGTTGGAGAGATTTACTAAACCTGGAGCGCTCAGAATCTGGTGCAGCTGTGCATGGTAGCCAATCAGCTCCTAGCTTCAGCTCGTTCAATTAAGCTTTGGCAATAAAACTTTGAAGCTGATTGGTTTCTATGCAGATTTTCAAGAGATTTTGTACTCTCCAATTTAAGTAAATAACCCCTACTGTGCCTATGGATTCTTTTCACTATATTACAATAGTGAGATGTGAAAACAGGCCATGTGTTCTAGACTCGAGTTTATCTGCATTTCTTCTGTGCTACCTTAAATTCTATATATAGAGATCTCATAAAAGCATAAAATAAAACTTCATATGTAGAGTGCCTTGTCCAATTAAAGTAAATCTAAAATCTCATATAAACTTTTAGATATTAATGTAATGTAAATTGTTTTCAATCTTTTTAAATCATCAGGTATTATTAAAATAATACCTAGATTCTTACTCTAATGTTGGAACCATTGATGCCGCCTTTCTTGAATAGGAGGGAAGCAGAACTTGGTTCAACTTGGAGTGAGCAAGAGAAAGAGAAAATGTTGAAATTAGCAGATGGACCAGCAATAGATAAAAACATGATAGAAACTAATTATAAATGTCTGTCAAGATGGTATATAACACCTTTCAAAGGACACAAATATCAAAAGGAAAAAACACCGCTTTGCTGGAGAGAGTGTGGGAAAAGAGGAGCAATGACACATATATGGTGGGAGTGTTTGAAAATACAGAAATTTGGGCAAGAAGTGATACAACAGATCAAAGAAATTATGGGAGTAGATATACCTAAAAATCCAGAAACCTATTAATTACATAATATCAAACTTACAATAAAACAATATAAGAGACACCGATAATACCACATTTAATAAATGCAGCAAAACACCTCATCCCAAAACATTGGGAAGAATTGTGTCATTATGGAGAAGATAGAAATGAAACAATTTCAAATTCTTGGAAAGGATGGAAACAGTTTAAGAATACAAAGAAATACTCTGAGATAATGGTAGAAAAAAAAAAAAAAAAGAACAGTGGAGGGAATAAATTAAGGAAGATTATGACACATGTTTAACCATTTCCCGATGTACATCGGCAGAATGGCACGGCTGGGCAAATGGGCGTACCTGTAAGTCCCATTTGAATTACCCGCCGTACCATTGCGTGTTCGCCGCCGGCAGCACGCGCGCGCCGGCCAGGAGCTCCGTGAGTCGGGTCGCGGGTCCCGCAGACTCGATCGCCGTGGGGATACCTGCGATCGCCTCACGGAGAGGACGAACGGGGAGATGCTGATGTAAACAAGCATCTCCCCGTTCTGATCTCTGCTCCCTGTCATCGGGAGCAGAGATAGTGACGTGTCACAGCTAGCCCATCCCCCCTACAGTTATATAACACTCCCTAGTACTGACTGAACCCCTCCCCGCCCCCTAGTGGTTAACCCCTTCACTGCCAGTGTCATTTACATAGGAATCAGTGCATTTTTATAGCACTGATTTCTGTATAAATGACAACGGTCCCAAAAATGTGTCAAAAATGTTCGATGTGTCCACCATAATGTCGCAGTCACAAATAAAAAATTGCTGATCACCGCCATTACTAGTAAAAAAAAAAAATATTAATAATAATGCCATAAAACTATCCCCTATTTTGTAAACGCTATAACTTTTGCGCAAACCAATCAATAATCGCTTATTGCGATTTTTTTTTACCAAAAATATGTAGAAGAATACGTATCGGCCTAAACTGAGGAAAAAAAAAATTTTTAAATTATTTTTTGGGGATATTTATTATAGCAAAAAGTAAAAAATAATGTGTTTTTTTCAAAATTGTTGCTATTTTTTTGTTTATAGCGCAAAAAATAAAAACCGCAGAGGTGATCAAATACCACCAAAAGAAAGCTCTATTTGTGGGAAAAAAAGGATGTCAATTTTATTTGGGAGCCACGTCGCACGACCGCGCAATTGTCAGTTAAAGCGACGCAGTGCCGAATCGCAAAAAGTGCTCTGGTCAGGAAGGGGATAAATTCTTCCGGGGCTGAGGAATTAAGGAATGTGGGACAGGGAATGTGAGGGGAGGGGGGGGGATAGGGGAAAATTATATATTTTTATGAATGAGAATTTTGAACAAAGTATTTTATATTTTGTATAATGTGAAATGTAATAAAATTTTAATTAAAAAAAATGAAAATAATACCAGATCCAGTCATTAAAGTCCTTGTTCAAGTACTTGTACTATGGGGTGACAACTGTCTCCCATTTGTGAACCCGCAATATAAGTCTGTCACATGCACCCCGGGTGGAGCTTGCAGGTGGATGTGCAGACACACTTTCTGCAAGCATGGTTCATGGCCGTCAGGAAGCAGGTACAGAGCAATGATGTGCAGCTGACATGGGAGTGAATATATGGAGACAGAAGGTGGCTGGAGTTAACTGGATGAGATCGGCAGCACTTAGATACAAAGATAGAAAAATATCAAAAACGTATTTTATGAAAAAGAGGCCATAGCATTTGTTTATAATATACACCCATTTAGCAAATAAAATGTTACTACTATAATAATACTATAATGTACTAATAAATATATTTATAACAAATATCCCCCCCCCCCTCAGTCTTGGCTGAGAACAGTCATGTTCATTGCTATAAAAACTGATTCAACTGAGTATACAGTATTCTGCACTAGATGAATTAGTAGTGTTATAAGACTGCCATTCATATTTAACTCCTAGAAAATTCAACATGGCAGCTCCTATATAGTAACATGTTATGCTGAGTCCTGAGAAATGTATTTTATGCTCATTAGAGCCTATATGACAAATACCATTTCATGACACCATGGCAATTGAAGAATAAAATAGCTATAATTTAATTTATTTTGTTTCTGACAATTTTATGAGAGTTATTAGAACAACCGCACAAATGCTGTAATTGGCTATTCAGGCTCTTAATGGCTAATTTGTGTGATTTCATTTTATTTAGTTAGGTAATCCGTTTTGTGAGATTGTGGTTCAGTAATAATTTAGCTGCTACATTCCTGTGTAAGATGGTTAAAGAGGAACTCCACCCAAAACTATTATTTCTGTTTAATGTGCTTGCTGGCATGTTCAATCACAGCAATTTCTATGGGAAAGGGACATGGTTTAGCTCAGAATCATATGATAAAAAAATGGTGATAAAATCAACCCACCAATGCCCACCCAAAACTGAAATCTCATTTTTGGGTATATTTAGTTCTAAATATAATCATTAGTGAAATTGAGCAATACACCTAACATCTCCATCAGCATGTTTACACAATTTTAATAATGAAGTAGATAATGTATCACACTGTATGTTGTAACCTGTCAAAAGTAATCAATCAGGAAAGGTGTTAAAGGGTTATGTTTCCATTGATTGATCCAATCCATGCATGTCATCAAAAGTCCCTGTACGTTTTAACAGGTGGTTTTCCAATACTATGCAACACATTCTGTATCTGTATTAACAGCCCTACACAATAATAAACAATGGGTTTCATTTACTAAAAAAATAGAGAAATGTACTAGTTATAAAATCAGAACACCAGCACAAAAAAAAGGTAAAATGAAATGCCCATGAAAAGATATAATAACAAAACCAGTTTTGCAGCAATGTTTGCCTTCAGTGCAGAGTTTCCCAAACAGTACTTCCACCACAAAATGTCCTCAGTCTGAGGGCCAGCATTATTCAATCCACTTCCTCTGAGCTCAGGTTGTCCTGGACTAACCTCCTGCCTGTGACAGGACAGTGAAAAGAGCAGCACAGTAATATCATCTCACTGTCGCTCTGCTTGATCTTCCTATCAGCATGCATCTTGTCGGCAAACATGAATTGATTGGCTTCTTGTTCTGCTTCCTCTTTTCACATTCCAACCCTGCTGTACTGGAGTTGCAGGGAGCTAAAATTAAAGGGGTTGTAAAGGTAAAAATTTTTTCACCTTAATGCATTCTATGCATTAAGGTGAAAAAACTTTTGACAGTACCGCCGCCCCAGCCCCCCCCGTTTTACTTACCTGACGCCTCGAATCTTCGCTCCTCGTCCTCGTCAGCTTCATTGCAGCTCAGCCTGGTCGCTGATTGGCTGCAGTGGATGGATTGAAAGCAGCGCAGCCATTGGCTCGCGCTGCTGTCAATCACATCCGATGACGCGGCGCGCCGGGGGGCGGGGCCGAGTGATACAGCAAGCGGCTATAGCCGCCGGCTGTATCACGGGAGCGCGCCCGCAAGCACTCACCACCGTGCGAGGGAGCTCACATGAAGGTGGTAAATGCTTGCGGGGAGGAGCTGAAACAGCCGCCGAGGGACCCCAGAAGACCAGGTTCGGGGCCACTCTGTGCAGAACGAGCTGCACAGTGAAGGTAAGTATAACATGTTTGTTATTTTAAAAAAAAAAAAAAAACATCTTTACAACCCCTTTAAGGTACTAACATTACTTTCATTTAAAAATACATTTAATGATGTATCAATGAATAGAGATCTGCATTCATTTGTAACTTGTATAACTGCCCAGAATTTAGCTTTCAGTGTATGTTAATTTAGCTAAATAAATACTGTGAAGCTGCTTTCACTTATCCAATCACATGCAAGCAAAAATATTTTTTTTTACATTTCTTTTGCATGAGATTGGGTATAAAAAAACCCAAAACTTCAACTTAATAAGTTTGCAAAGTGAGCATTCTCATTTCCTTTAGTAAATCAGCCTGGATAGATCTGAGTTTTTCAATTACTGAGTAACTTGTCTAAATTACATTTTTATATAAGCTATTGGTGCTATTTTTTACTTGCCTTTCTAAGTCTACAAAGCAGGTATGTAACCATGCCTATTGTTAAATTGTATAGTTCAGGTGAAAACATAAGATTCACTGTTAATCAGATTATCATTTTCTTGGCTGTAGATAATGATGCTACATGTCACAAATTTGTTTAGTATTGATTCTTTGTCTCAAGAGTAAACGATCATAAACTGCAAGTGTATTGTGTGTTGCTCATACACCCCTTTTTAAAGGCTTTTATAAAAGACCTATATCCATTGATCATTTTGCTTCATTTGTGTATAGTTTTCTTATAGTATATTCAGAATGTTTTTTGTTGTGTGAAAGCTTGTCATATCTGTCTGGTGCCAGTTATTTGTACCAATTCAGAAATTGTGTAGTGTCTGTATTACTGGATTAGGGGCATTAGCTTGCATGCATGGACTTATGTTAGTGGTCCATTTACTCTGCAAAACATGAAATTTGTCAGCACTATATAAATAACTAAATGCATTATATTGGAGGATATATATCAAAGTCTTAATGCAAATGTTTAAGAATCACCCAACACACATTCACATAAAGCAGTATTAATCTCAAAAACAACAATGTATTATATTGCAGCTTAACAATTCTTATGGCTGGTACATACAGGCAAAATATTGGGTAGTATCGGCCGGTTCAACAGAGACCAGTTGACATTTGGCCTGTGTGTACAGCAGCCTAGAATTTTTTGGGAGCAAGGACCCCAACTCCAAGCTCACCGGGATAAAGCGCAAGCGGACTATCTCGGTACAGGTAGAAAGGGATATGCAGTAAGAGTAGAGAGGTGTATGTAAAAAACAGATTTTATTAATACAAAAATCAAGACATAATAATGCAAACTATATTAAAATATGCACAGATGACATGGAATTTCGACTAGTTTTGCAGGAAACCCGCTTCATCAGGAAATGTGTCTGCGAATAAAATACAATGCAATGAGATATACATAGTTTAATTTGGTTGAAGAAGGGTATAAAAGATAATACCAAGGTGTGGAAAACAGGGAAACCCATTTCCCACGAAACTAGTCGAAATTCCATGTCAGCTGCGCATATTTTAATATAGTTTGCATTATTATTATGTCTTGATTTTTGTATTAATAAAATCTGTTTTTTACATACACCTCTCTACTCTTACTGCATATCCCTTTCTACCTGTACCGAGATAGTCCGTTTGCACTTTATCCCGATGAGCTTTGAGTTGGGGTCCTTGCTCCCCAAAAATTCTTGTCTTAAATAAATTTGGATGATGGTACAACTTTATTTAACCTACCTGGTTATGTGAGGCCAGCAAACTCTGCCTCGTGTACAGCAGCCTGTCTGAATAAATCCCGGCTAATGACCAACTTCTGTTGAACTGGCATACTGGAAAACCAGCATCCAATCAGTGCTGGCAGTGCTGATTGGTGTGTTCTGGCAGGGGGGGGGGGCAGCCCCCTAGCCCCCTCCCCCCTGTCAGAACACAATGTGTTTGATTTACTAAAGGTAAATGGTCTGTGCACTGCAAGTTCAGTTGCTCTAGTTCTGAGGGGAACATGCAAGGAAAATAAAAAAACTGCATTTTTGCTTGCACATGATTGGATGATAAAAATCAGCAGAGCTTTCCTTATTTCAGAGCTTCCCCTCAGATATAGTGCAACTGCACTTCTAGTGCACAGTATATTTGTCTTTAGTAAATCAACCCCAATGACACATAACTTAGGCCGACCATACAACTTCTATTGATCAACTTGGTTACAACCAGCCCGCTGGATTCCCTTTCGATTATCGCTAGCTGCTGCTATAGCCGCTAACAATAATTACTGTCTGCTCCCAGCGGGGACGGCTTCTCCCACTCTCCCCCGCCTCTCTCCTGCTGGGAGCAGACAATTGCATGGCAGGAGTGATTCTCCTATCAGCACTGTGTGTGTTGATGGGGGAATTGTGCAAATGTCTTTCCTGCAACCCATGGTTGCAGGAATTCACACTGTTTAACCCCCCTAGCGGTATTCCCGAGTCTGGCTCGGGGTGGATTTTCAATACCAAAAGCGGTAACCCCGAGCCAGACTCGAGATTGCATCGCAGGATCCATGTAGAGGTTACTTACCTTGTCCCCTGGATCCTGCGATGTCTCCCTGCTGTGATCTGCGAGCCGCCGTGTCTCTCTCGATTCACAGTGCCGAGCTTCGTTCCCTGCAGTATACTGTATCACATTATAGATACAGTATACAGATTACAGTACTGTATCAAATAATTACACATCCCCTTTGTCCCTAGTGGTATGTCCAGTGTCCTGCATGCAGTTTTATATTATAAAAACTGTTCTTTCTGCCTGGAAACTGGAGATTGTCCATAGCAACCAAAACCGTCCCTTTACATCAAAAGTGCTTTTAGACCAGCTAGAAAACAGTGATAATAAATTATTATTTATTATATTATAATTTATGATTTTGTTTTCCAAACTTTATCATACCCAGGATGTCTACTAGACTCTGGTTTAGACAGATTTAAGTGAATTATTCCTAAGAATTACAGGCCTACAATATAAAATACCACATTTCCATGCAAAATAATTGTACCGCTTTCAGCACCTAAAATCTGAAATAATCATACCTCCAGGGAGGTTAAGGCCTGCCATATGTAATACGGAGATCTCTCAGGTTTTTTTTTCTTCAGCCCGCTAGGTTGAATGAACAAAAAAATGTCCCTAGTGTACCTAGCTTTATATGTGGTGGCTGTATTAGTTTCCTTTTTAGGCTTTTTTTCTTCTATTTTCATTTGGTGATCCAACCAGCAAGTCTGTTGTTTTCCACAGCACAATCTCTCCATCCAAATGTATCAGTTTACATGGACCACCTAACACTGGCAGGGATGATCAGCTTTTATTTATTTAAGAAAAACCTTTATCCCAAAAGGGAAAAAAAAAGGTTTGCTGTAACTGATTATAAAGATTGAGCTGGAGTTTTGGCTTCAATTTGTTAGTGGTTATAAATCTGCTAATACATTTAACACTACCCCCCCCCCCCCGAGTGACAATTCCGCTATCTGCTGTGCCTCATGTGTACATTCCTCCAGAGCTGTGTCTCACTAATACAGGAGGTATGTTACTGGCCAGATCACCAGGTGAAGACAGAGATGAAATCACCAAAGAAAAGGAAACAAATGCAGCTACCACATCTAATGATTGGTAAGCTACAATATAAATACGTTTTTGGTTTTGGGTTTAATACCATTTTAAAAATGCAAACATGAAAAATATGTCACTTGCTAAAAAAGGGGATGATTACAATTATAAGGCCATTTCTCAACACTAAACATTCCCTTTGTAAAGTGAAATTTCACTTTACGTACTAAATAAGCTCCGAAGATGTGTTTACATTGAATACCTAATTGTCTGAAGGAAAAAAGAAGGAAAATCAGAACTTTATCTTACATATGACTGGTTATTTAAATGAACACAGCTTCACTTTGTAAAGGCAACAGTTTCTGCTCCTTTAGTAAATGAAATCTTTTTGGCTTGTATGTGCGCCCCTGCCCAAAGAACCCCACAACCATTAGATCCTTGTCCTCATCACCAAGGACATGGGGTCTGGTATGGTTCTGGGAGAGGGCGCATGCTTGTCTCACCCTTTCCTGGCCTGCCTGGTTTCTTTCTTAAATAAGGATCTGGTATAGATTTCAGGGGGACCCCAAGTTGTTGTTTTTTTTTTTTACTTCAACATCCATACCAGAAGTCTCATTAAGGATAATTGTCTGGTATGTATTTTTAGGTGGGGTCCAAGAATGTTATTTAAAATAATTTTGCTTTTTTTTTTTTTTTTTTTAATTTTGCCATTTACGGTAAGCGTTTTTTAAATTGTTGCTACCTGCTAAAGGTCCCATGCCATTTATTTTACAACCCCTTCTATATTAGAATAAAAAAAGGGCATTCATGTTTTTAACATTTAGTTCCTATTGACTTCATTAAGTGTGTGTATTTACCTTGAATCTGAACCCAGGAGTTTGGCTCATTACTATGTATTATCCCCTTACAGTTCAATAAAGTTAAACTTTCCAAAGGACATAATATACAGGTCATCTTAAAGTTTACTCTTACAAAATTACAAAGCTTATAGAGCCTCCCACACCTCTGAACTAGAAAATGTACTTAATTTCACTGTGCAACCAAAGTCTACAAAGATCACAGAAAACATTTAACGTGTAAGTATAACCAAAGGTTAACCAAGTAATAGGCCATAGCTCTTTAAAAAAAAGTATAAGTATTTGTTTGTTTTCTTTAATATTATCTAGTGTTCCTGCTGATCCTACCTATTTGTATGTTACAAATGAGGTCACAATGCTCAATAAAGTGCCATCAATTTGTCAGTCCGTCAACATGAAGTCCCGACACACAGGTGTATGTACATGTACAACCTTTGTCAGCATTGAAAACTCTACCCAAGAGGGATTTCCACACTCTCTATCCAGCCCTGTAATGCAAAAATCTCTGCCCAAAATGTCTGAAATAATAAGCAATGCTCCAAAATATCTACACTACGGGCCAGAGGCATGCAAGGTTTGACCTAGCCTCCCCCCCATTACCACCTGCTGGTTAAGCTGAGCCCTGCTTAGCTGTGTACATGCACACAAGTTACGGACAGGCAGATCATATTCTGAGCTTCCGGGTGAAAGCGGTATAAAAGAGGAAACTCAGAGGGCTCAGCCTGGTCCTTGCATGGTTTGGTTGGGCCTTCTGACTTCCAAATTCACTTACTAAGCCCACTGCTTTCACCTGGTAGCTCAGAGTGTTGCCTGCCTGCCCCCACCTTGTGTGCATGTGCATGGTCATGGAGGGTTGAGCGGAGTTGAACAGGGCTGAGCAGGGCAGGGAGGGGGGGCTGTACTGGACTGGGAGGAGCGCTGAGCAGAAGGTGTGCCACTGGGGGGAAAGGACATGCCCCAACACCCTGTGTAGGTGAAACCAGAAACTCAGAGGACCAGGTACGGGCCTGGATAGGCTTACTGAATTACCTACACAGTGTGCTGTGGCAAGCGGTTTTCCCTAGAGACACAGTGTAAATCCTAATGTGACAGGGAGGCCACATGAGCCCTCTGGAGCATGGGTGGGGAAACCGTTGCAACTCCTGAGACCACTCAAACTCTACCAATACTACAGGCAGAACCAGTGAAAAATTGAGATACGCAATAACCGTTGTGAAGTATGCATGCATCAATGTGCTGCTACAACTAAATATATACATACATTGAGGCCTTCATCAAATAATATCTTTATTGTGAAATACTGGTGTCTTTAAGAAGGGGCCAAACTTCCAGCTTTTCATGCTTTTGGAGGTATATCTACCTCTATCAGTTACATTTTTGTTATGATGAGTCTCTGGTCAAATAGACCTAAAATCAACTTGCAGATAAGGAGTTAACACAGTGAAAACAGCATATACAAATTGTATGTAATTATTTTTGCACTACCGGTTTGCGGCCGCGCACTTCCGGATTCCGGTGACGCACTTCCGGTTTGGGGCCCATTTATATGGGGCTGCTTTTTGGCTCGGTCAGTCAGGCTATTATACCTTCACTTGACCAAACATGGCGGTTGCTCGTCTTCTTTCATTCACCACAGCTTTTGTCCTTAAAGGTAAGACTAATGGCCAATGTTGAATTAATCTATTTTGGAGTTACTTACTTACATCAGGGTCCCCAGAGCCCCCCCTTACATCAGGGTCCCCAGAGAGCCCCCCCTTACATCAGGGTCCCCAGAGCCTCCTCCTTACATCAGAGTCCCCAGAGAGCCTTCCCCTTGCATCAGGGTCCCCAGAGAGCCCCCCTTACATTAGGGTCCCCAGAGAGCCTTCCCCTTAAAATCAGGGTCCCCAGAGAGCCTTCCCCTTAAAATCAGGGTCCCCAGAGAGCCTTCCCCTTAAAATCAGGGTCCCCAGAGAGCCTCCCCCTTGCATCAGGGTCCCCAGAGAGCCCCCCTACTTACAGCAGGGTCCCCAGAGAGCTTCCCCTCCCCTTAGGGACCCCTGCAGAGACTTGGGGCTAGGGGACCCAGATTCGGGGCTATAGCCCCAAAAGCCACCCCCTAGCGACGCCACTGTATATATATATATATATATATATATATATATATATATATATATATATATATATATGTGTCCCCACATGAAAGGGCCCTGTTTCTTGTCTTCCTTTTTGGTTGCCTGTTCTGGGCTGCATGCATTGTTGGGCCTCACCAAAGTGACTGTCATATCTTTTTTTATCTTTATATAATCATGTTTTATCTAGATATTATAATGTATTCTCATATAACCTTCTTACATGCTTATTAGATATGCAAGAAGTGCACCCATATGCGTAACATGTAGAGTGATTCTCTGAGTGCCCTCTGAACACGACTCAACCTCTCCATGTATCCAAACATACATTGGATCTATATCACTCTACGTTCTTCAAACCTTTGTGCTCGTTACATGTGGTATATATATATACATATATATATATATATATATATATATATATATATATATATATATACATATGTATTAGAGGTGGTATTAGAGTCCTTGAGGCCACTCAATTATATGTTTTTTAATGTGTTTGTATACAATGGTTTTAACTTTATCCTATTAAAAACTTTAAATTTTTTACCTAATATATACGTGTGCCTATGAAGTCCATGTTTCTACTCTAATTCTTTCCAAGCATGTACAAATGACTGCTACAGCTAGAGATACAGGGTTCTAAATTTAAAATCACACATTTCAGCTTCACCTAAAGAAGAAAGTTGACAGTTAATTCCTGGCAATCATCTGTGGGAAGCAGAAGACCTCAGGCCTGTTAAGGAGGTGTTTTACCATAACTACCCAAGGTTACCTTTATCTGGCCTAGTAACCAATGCCTACTATTTTTCTTGCCTTCCACTACCTTTCCTCTTTTTTAGGGGATAGTCACACAAGGTAATGAGTACTTTGTTTGTAAGGGTATCACTAAAGTGAACCATTCACAAAAAGGCATAATGTTCCATGATCTTTTTCCTCCTTATTAAACAACTGTCAGATTTTATAATTTAGTAATCTGAAATACCATTTCCTAGTGTTCTAATAGGTAGAAGTGAGCTAAGGTTTAAACTAAACTGAGTTTAGCTTGAACCAGCAGGATACTGTCATATGATAGCCCAAATCAGCTGCAGCAATGGGATTCCCCACTGCACCGCCACACATACCAAGGGGAGGGGGGAGAGGTTGCTGTTGATATCATTAACCTAATATGGCCACATGGCCATAAATGAACACTGCCATTGGCAAAGCATAGCTTCCATGGTTGACGCGGTGGTGAGGGAGGTCCTTTTCATTATGTAGCATTAACTCTCGGTGGAGCTGCTGGTTTAAAGCGGGCTTGTTACCTTCACTCTCGATACCTCTGTTTCACTGCCACCGGGTCTAGGATTCCGTTGAGTTTACCTCTGGACGATATAAGCACCAAACACTTGAGTAGGTTTTCCAATGCTTTAATGAACAAATAAAGGAAGTAGCAGGAAAGAGGCAGAAGGAAAGCTGCAGGGAAGCTCAAACACCTTTTCTTAGTATTCTTCGGAACATTCTTTGTAATTGAACACTTGTAGTTGAATGCGCTCCCCTTGGGGGATTCAATCTTTGCCTGCCTTGATAGACCTCTCTCACTTGTCTAGCAGCCAGCACGTAGCACGAACAAAAGTCTCTGCCACAGACTTGTTTGAAATAAAACCCCGTACGATCCTCTGCCACAGGATGTAATGGTTTGCGATGAATGTCAGACACAGTACTTGAACCTTTAAGCCAACCCGGCAGTACTATGCAGTAAGACTACTTCAGGATACATCCTCCAACCGAGTCACCAGGCCCCTCTCCAGATCAGCACTCTGCATGACCCTTCCATGACGGGTCCTCCCCTGGGATCTTCTCGGTTGTCCAGCTTCTTCACTCAGGATAGACAGCTCAGGACCATTCCTTTGCTGCTGTGGTAGGCCCCAGACAGGCTTCTGGGCCCACCCACACGCCGCAGCGACGTGGGCCTCCGGAACGGAGGACCACGAGGTGGTACTCTTAACATATACCTGTCGGCCAGGAGGGCCAGCAGGTGGCTGAACATGGCCCTGAACATGGCCCAGAACATGGCGTCTGTCCCATAAATACCCTCTCCCAGAATGCAACTCGGAGGACCACCTCCACCGAGTTATCTCCGGGACAGAGGAGCACTTATACGCTTCAACACGTTGCTTATCCAACACTGGCCCATGGCGACAATGACACCCATCGGCACAGTGCGGAACTACACGCAACATCAGCCAAGATGGAACAGAGACAAATATAACTTCCTATAATAAGTAACCCACTAGATTTACCTATCAGTGGTAGATTAAAATCTACCAGCGCTACAATTAGAAAATTAATAAACAAAAAGAAACTAAGCAAAACTAAACTAAACTAATTCCAAAACAAATCAACAAAACAAAATTAGTAAAAAATGAATCTATCCAAAATTAATTTAAACACATTTTTCCATTCTGCACATGTCTACTGCAAAGAATACTCAATCACGTGCAAGAAAAAAAAAAACAACATTTTTGCTTGCACATGATTGGATGATGAAAGTTAGCTAAGTTTTACCTCCATTAAAAAGCTCTGAAGAAATTTCCCTTGCAAATTGAACAGTCTATTTGTCTTGAATCAACCCTACTGTGCTCCAGGCCATTGGAGGAAAAAAAGGTTGCCACGACAACCTGATGTTACCTTTGTCTTGCCTAAAGAATAATTTTTTCTCATTTAACCAGCTGGTTAAACAAAACAAAAAATAGCTGTGTGTGTATGGGGGAATCCTTCCCACTGAGCCTTCATATTCTGACAGTGGGGGGCCTTCCCCACTGTCAGAATTCAATTATCAGTATTGCCGGCTATAGCTGGTGGCACTGATCATTCAGGAAAAGCCTGGTTGTAGTCAAGTTGTTTGACAGATCGTCTTGTGTACAACTAGGGATGGGTGAATGGTTTGACCCAAGCCTGAGTTTGGGCCGAAAATTTGCCTGTTCGACCATTTGCCAAACACACAAATTTGCAGGGTGTTCGCCCCGCTAAACACCCTGGAATTCACTGAGTGCTGCACAGTGTATTCTGTGCCCTGATTGGGCAAAGCTTTGCCCAATCACGGTGCAGTGTAAGCTGGTTGTTAAGGAGTGGGGCCGGGAAGCTGTTATGTCCTTAACAACCAGTGAGTCATCAGCTGTCAATGGGTTTCCCCGCTAACAGTTGAATAAAAAAAACAACGTGGGGTCCCACCCCAATCCATACCAGGCCCTTCCGGGCCCTTCACACCAAAATTTAAAAAAATACAGCGTGAGATCCCCCCAGTCAATACCAGGCTCTTCGGGGGGGCACTTCACACCAAAATAAAAAAACTGCATGGGTCCCCTCCAAAATCCATACCAGACCCTTATCTGGGCATGCAGCCTGGCAGGTCAGGTAAGGGAGGATGAGTGAGCACCCCCTCCTCCTAAACCATACCAGGCCACATGCCCTCAATATGGGGGGAGGGTGCTTTGGTGCAGGGGGGCTCTGCCCCCACCCCAAAGCAACTTGTCCCCATGTTGATGAGGGCAAGGGCCTCTTCTCGGCAACCCTGGGCTGTGATTGTCGGGGTCTGCGGGCAGGGGGCTTATTGGAATGTGGAAGCACCCTTTAACAAGGGGGCCCCCAGATGTGAATAGGTATCAGGTCCATAGTACCTGTACCTGTTCACCAAAAAAGTTTTGAAAAGTAATAACTACACAAGACAGATTTTGACAAATCCTTTATTAAAAAAAAAAAAAATAGTGTCCCTCAATGTAAATCCATTGTCAATCACGACATCCGTTGACCCAAAAAAAATGAAAAACGCTCCACCTCCTGTCTTGTGTGGTTATTACTTTTGTACAGTTTTTTGGTGAATGGGTAGGGATACTATGGACCTAATACCCATTCACATGGGGGGGCAGTATCTAGGGGTATCTTGCGGAAGGGGCTTCCAGATTTCGATAAGCCCACCGCCCGCAGGCCCCGACAACCACAGCCCAGGGTTGTTGCAAAGAGGCCTTTGTCCCCATCCACATGGGGACAAGGTGATTTGGGGTGGGGGGGGCAGAGCCCCCCTGCCACAAAGCAACCACCCCTCCATGTTAAAGGGCATGTGGCCTGGTATGGTTCAGTAGGGGGGTGCTCGCTCACCCCCCCTTTCCTGACCTACCAGGCTGCATGCCCGGATAAGGGTCTGGTATTGATTTTGGGGGGGCCCCACACTGTTTTTTTTTTTTTTTTGGTGTGGGAATCTTAAAATCCATACCTGTCCAAAGGTCCATTTTAGGACTTTTTTCAATAGCCAGGTGCCGGCAATTGTAACCGCAAGTCATTTTAAATGGGATTTGACTTGTTTTTTTTTTTTCTTTAGAAATGTCATTTTTGTTGCAGCATGTTTAATGCACAATACAGATGTGCCACTTTATAGGTTCATTAAGGGGATCCCTTATATTTAAAGGAATTCTTCATTTTTATTGTTGCACTGTAAGCATAATTAAAATCACTGCTCCTGAAAAAACAATTGTTTTTTTTTTATTTTTAATGATTCATGTCTCCCAGGGCAGTTCCCACACCCCCTTACCCCTTTTATGGTCAATTACTTGCATATAAGCCTTTAAAATTGACACTTTTGATTTTTCCTGTTTGGCTCCTATAGACTTCAATCGGATTCGTCGTTTGGGTTACAACATTTCCCCGGTTTGGGAGTTGTGCTGTGAACCAAACAGGGCGGCCCATTCCTATATACAACCAGTCTACTCATAAATGGATCAAAATTTGGCCAGTCAGTGCTGGACTGGCCTAATTTCGATCTATATACGTGTATGGCTGTATTTACAACTACTTTATAGTTTTTCTGCTGATTTGCTTCTCTGGTTCTAACTCTTGTTCTGATGGACAAGTACAAATATGCATCTTACACAAACATGGTGAACAACTTTACAAATAGGCAAAGTTGTAAGGAGTGACAAATGCTTTGATAATTTTTTTTTTTTTTTACCTTTGTCCCTAAAACTGCACTAAAAACATCATTAGTTCTTTATAGGATAACAGATGTAAGATTATGCAATGTTTAATGTAAAATGCCATATACCTAATGTTTGAAACATAAATGTGCAGCAATTACCAGAATATATTCCATTGGAGTCATACAAATATAGCAAGTAGCTACTGAAAACAAATACATTGTAAATAGAAAAGTACTTAGGTTAAGTCACCTGTTATGTTTTTGAATTTGTAAAGAATAAAGCTAAAGTAAAACAGATTATTTATTTTTTTAGCCTCTCTATATTGAATCTTTAGTTATAGCTTTGTATATATTTTGAATTAGTCTTTGAAAAATACCTTAAGTGCCCCGTATAATGCATAATTTAAAAGTAGTTAAACAACCTTTAGAAACGTCAGCATTACACAACTGCAAGAAGAGTTATCGTGGAAACAAATTTCACTCTTTATCAATATATGTGTATATTTTTTAGAAAGAATTCTAGAAATGCCAGAAATTCATCAGAGACCACACAGATGTATGCTCTTTATTACACTTTTTAGAGCTTTAAACAAAGCTTACGGTACATAATGTATTTTTTTATCAGTGTGCAGCAGCCCCCCCCCTCAATCCCCCCCAACACATACCGGAGCCCCATATAGATCAAGCGATGTTGGTGGGTTGTCTCGGCTGCCCGTGACTCCCCTCCTCATTGGCTGAGACAGCAGCGCAGAGCCATTGGCTCCCGCTGCTGTCAATGAAAGTCAGTTGGCCAATGATGAAAGAAAGGGGGCATGGCTGGGCCACGGCTCCTTGTCTTACTGGACACAGGGTGCTGTGGCTCGGCTCGGGTAACCCCATAACAAGCTGCTTGCTGTGGGGGCACTGAACAGGAGAGAGGGGCCTGGAACACCAAAGAAGGATCCAAGAGGAGGAGGATCTGGGCTGCTCTGTGCAAAACCACTGCACAGAGCAGGTAAGTATACCGTGTTTGCTATTTTTAACTAAAAAAAAAAAAAAAAAACAAGACTTTACAATCACTTTAAGTATAAAAACAAACTAAATAAATCAATTTTCTTTTTCTTCTTTCTTTATTTTGCATCACCATTCAGGCCATTCGACTTGTCATCCATAGTATTCCAGCACAGTGGCTCTCTACAACCATGGTAGAGGTTTTAGAAGGCATTGTGTATACAGTAGAAGAGGAGCTAATACAGGAGGCAGATCCCCAGGGTAATTTCACTTTCTATGGATCCTGCCCAGTTAAATGCCTCCCGTGCAAATACACCAGTACCTCATACTATATGGGTTCTCTTTAGAGTGAATCTATTAGTTATCTATAGCTATGTTTTATATCTTATCGGTTATATTATGAAAGGCACCTGTGCAAACCTTTCCTTTCAGTTTGTAAAATGTTTCTGCCAAAATTTTGACTCCTGCTAAGCCATATGAAAGGTATCAGCCACAGCTACACTCAATGATTTTTGTTAACTTGATGGAGTGTGACCATAATTTGTATTTCTAATAACTTCAGAACTTGAGCATAATGAGGGATGTCAAATCGGCAGGGGATGTAGCAGGTCAGCATGTAGTTAACTTTCCAGCAAACACACAATGCTAAAATCTGGGTGCACATGCATGTGTTTGTTCTCCACCCCCTACAGCATAGGAAAATAATCAGTGGAAATCAGATCCTTCTCCTTCTTCCTACTGTAGATATTCTTAAAAATGTAAGTTTGGTTAGGTATTACAAAAAAAGTCTGTTTCTGTACAATATGCTCTCCATGGGTACTTCTCAGCTTGAAAGAGTGCTGTAGAGATCTCTCAGGGTTTGATTCTGGACCCTTTACCTTGGTGTGCAGGTCCTGTGCTGCCTATAATGTTAGTACTTTCTCCTGACTTTTCCTCCAATTTTCTGTATTTTCCTTTGCTCTGTATCTACACCCTTTGTTTCATCTGAAATATGCCTCTGAATATTGAAGGAAACCTCCACTGAAAGAAATATATAGGCTGACATTGCTGGAATTCTGAAAATGCTAGTAGCCTAATAAGGATGAGCTCAAAGTTTAGTCCAAACATAATTTTGGACCAAACTTTGGCTGTTCAGGTGTTCCGATGTTCAGATGAACATCTTGGGTACTGAAGGAAACCTGCATTGAAAGAATTATGTATGCTGTTATTGGCAATACATTCTGACAATGCTATTTGTCTAATAGAGATGAGCTCAAGGTTCAGTCCGAACGTGAGTATGGACTGAACTTTGGCTGTTCAGGTGTTTGAACGAACTTCCTAACATCTACTTGTGCTCATGCCTGCATCAGTGACATCATTGACCATACTGTAAGATCAATGATATCACCCGGAAGACCTTACTGCCTCTTATATAACAGTTGTCATCCACCACACTTGGCATTTGGTTGATAACAAGCAAGCACACAGGATGCATCTTGGTGGCAAAGTTTTTTCTTTTGGGGGGGTTGGTGGTCATCAGATATCATGATTGACGTGGATCTGCTTTATAGTGTGGGTTTAGATGAACTCCAGTGCTATAACGTAGGTGAGGGAGCCCCCCAGAATGACCTATTGATAAGTGCATTGTGTTTAATACTTTTTTGTAATCAGGTGTTCACTAGTGTATACACTTCGGTGTACAAGTACATTTGTATGGATAGTAACTAATTTAATTTCTTTTGAATCTGTAGTGGTTTTTATGCAGCAAAGTCTCCTGAAGAAACCATAGAAATGAAGTTACTCCATCATCACTGTATAAGCCATATGGATATTTCATGTTAGTTTTATATGAAATTTTAATTGTTTTAATTGTTCCAGTAAAATCTACTGTTTTATACATTTACTTGTGTTGGCACCTTTACAATGCCATCTCTGCTCCTGTCATACATTTATAATCTTAGGGATGTGGTGTCGGGGACTCTCAGACACCAGGCAACTCCTTTATTTCTTGTGTGGTAATTTTCTGATCTCGCTTTATTAAATCTTCACTCTGTAAAGGAATCCTCACTTAGCTTAGAGAATTGTGGAAAATTCACTTTGCAAAGAATGTGCAAGAAAAAAAACAAAAATAACAGTACAGGAAGTCCCCGAGTTACGAACATCCGACTTGCGAACGACTCCTACTTACGAACAGGACGGCAGGCACATTCGACGGAACCTTTTTGACGGCGGGCACATTCGACGGACCCTTTTTCACCGGTAGGCACTTTCGACTGACCCTTTTCGACGACGGGCACATTTGACGGACCCTTTTCGATGACGGCCACATTCGACGGAACATTGGAAAACGACATATCTGCCTTTCTGCCCATGCTGTTCCGACTTACGAACATATTCGACGTAAGAACAAACCTACAGTCCCTAACCCGTTCGTAACTCGGGGACTGCCTGTATTGTGCTTGCATGTGATTGAGTGATGGAAGTCTGTAGAGCTTCACCTCATTAAGCTAAGGGAAAATTCCCTTGTAAAATTAAAGGTGTAAGTATAAGCAAAATCAACAATCATATACTGTATATGAGATAGTCTGTCACTAGCAGTAACACAGTAGTGTTATTTTTGTTCCCTCTGTTTTATAACCTGTTGATCCTGCCACTAGATCCATTATTTATCCACTTCCGTTAACAGCAGTGCTATTGCAAAGCAGCTTTGTCACCCTGTGCACAGGGTAGTGTTAGATGGACATGTAGTGTTAGACGGACTAACATTTTTATGACTGGCATCTATTCATGTGCCATTGTGTACAATTGTGATGGCTGTGGTTGGTCACAGTGATCACTTGGTACAGGTGTGCTGTGGTTGGCCCTGTACCATGTTATCAATGTGACCAACCACCGAGTTCACAGTAGTACATAATGAATTGCTATGGATGGAAGCCATAGTGTACAACTGACATGTGACTTCTGTGATTGGTCACAGTGATCACATGGCACCATGGCCAGCTCAGTACAAAGATCTGTATCCCACAGTGTCCACTGGACACAGATCATGCCACTACATGCCCCCTACGATGTGCACAAGGCACACAAGGATGACATCATACAACATCCACATGGGATAATGGTGGTCCCTCTTAGCCATATTATTATAATAGGCTGTGTGGTAGGTGGTTAAAGACCAGGACATTCTTTTCATTTTGGATATGTATCTGTTTGGCCATAATAGTCTGCTCCAAAATTATGCATTTTATTTTTCAGGGACAGGCCATTCCTTAATTGGCCTTGGAGGACACAGGGGTAGTACTGGATAGGGTGCATGTTTGACCTAGCAATTTTGTGGGTAAAAGGGTCCAAAGAAAACCAGCTAAACTGTCAAGAAATGTAGGACTAATCCAGGGTGGCTCTGGAACATGGGCAGAGAAAGAGTGAGTTAGTTTCCACGTCACTATTGCGCTTCAGTTGTTGCATTAACTAAGTTGACACATGTACCTATATTAAAAGGTGAGGTGCTCATTTTATTGGGTATTCAGGGTTTATGCAAAACAAAACAGCTATTTAGACCTAAAATATTTTGACTGTTGGCTGGGAAGCTGGACATTTTGTATCATGTTGTATTGCACTTATGTTATGATGCATGGGTATCAGACAAATCCACCACACGTGCAAAGTACTGCTAAGGTTATGCTTGGAGGTCTAGTGCATGGAAGTGTAGAGTGAAAGTCTGGAGCTCTTTAAAGGGAGTCTGGGGTGCAAGATGACCCAAGGTAGTTGACATCAGAAAGTCCAGCAGCAGATGAAATGGAAAGAGGCCCAGCATGACAATGCCCTTTTGAAAAATGTCTGACTGATCATGTAACTGTGCCCCAGTTTGACCACATAACTGCACTCTAGATGGACTTAAGAGAAGGAAAGATTGTGTGATGAGGTGGTTAAAGACCAGTACATTCTTTTCATTTTGGATATGTATCTGTTTGGCCATAATAGTCTGCTCCAAAATTATGCATTTTATTTTTCAGGGACAGGCCATTCCTTAATTTGGTCAATTTGTAAGCTGTGACAAAATGCCTTGGAGGACACAGGGGTAGTACTGGATAGGGTGCATGTTTGACCTAGCAATTTTGCGGGTAGAAGGGTCCAAAGAAAATCAGCTAAACTATCAAGAAATGTAGGACTAATCCAGGGTGGCTCTGGAACATGGGTAGAGAAAGAGTGAGTTAGTTTCCACGTCACTATTGCGCTTCAGTTGTTGCATTAACTAAGTTGACACATGTACCTGATTAAAAGGTGAGGTGCTCATTTTATTGGGTATTCAGGGTTTATGCAAAACATAACAGCTATTTAGACCTAAAATATTTTGACTGTTGGCTGTGAAGCTGGACATTTTGTATTATGTTGTATTGCACTTTATGTTATGATGCATGGGTATCAGACAAATCCACCACACGTGCAAAATACTGCTAAGGTTATGCTTGGAGGTCTAGTGCATTGACGTGTAGAGTGGAAGTCTGGAGCTCTTTAAAGGGAGTGTGGTATGCAAGATTACCCAAGGTAGTTGACATCAGAAAGTGTAGAGTGGAAGTCTGGAGCTCTTTAAAGGGAGTCCGTGGTGCAAGATGACCCAAGGTAGTTGACATCAGAAAGTCCAGCAGCAGATTAAATGGAAAGAGACCCAGCATGACAATGCACTTTTGAAAAATGTCTGACTGATCATGTAACTGCGGCCCAGTTTGACCACTTAACTGCACTCTAGATGAACTTAAGAGAGGTACAGATTGTGTGATGAAGGAAGTCGAACATAAATATATTACTAAATAATATACTTTTGAGCCTCGCACTTGTTAGCATAGCTTTGTGGAAAAAAATCAATATAGAATACAATGTCGATTTCCTTAAACACCATACATCACTCCAGGTCAGTACACCCTGTTTAAGTCCTAAGATGAATCAGTTGCAGGTCCGGCTCGCAAACAGAGAGTATCAGAAAATCATACATAGATGACCACACACTGGTACCGGTAAAACACTAACTTCCTATTGTATCAATACATCAGTCCAAAAACATCACCATAACTTCAGAAGAGATTAGATGTTAATGTGTTTCATGCCAAAAGATGCTTAATCATAATTTTATGATTAAGCGCCTCTTGACGTGAAATGCATTAACAGCTTCATTCTTATGTTGCTGGGATGTTTTTGGGTTTACTATTGTTACAAAAAAAACTTAGCGTTTTATTGGTACCAGTGTGCAGTCATCCATATTATTTCTCGATGTTGAATTCCTTATTCTTTGTGAATTTGTATTTGCAATTTCTGTGTGTAAAACTAAGATGAATTTTCAATAGAAATAGAAATATAGCAATCAAATTAATTGAACAGATGAAATAATGAAATAATGGGCCGGGGGGGGGGAATGGGATAAGACAATGGGCTAAATCAGAGATGAAAGAGGAGAGCCACCATATGCTCAAGCCTAAGCAGCACTCAGTCTCCAATATACCTAAACCAAAGGAAAGACAATTGGCCCATGAATTATTGAAGCTGTAATCTCTATGCATTTCGTGGGACAGCGCCCACTTCATCAGGAGACAGGTAAAGTTATTTTAAGTTAACATCTGTGGAAAGACCATGCCAGACAAGGTAAAATAAACAGATAATTTGGAAGATGCATCAATTTTTTATATAATAAATGGCATCCATTGCCATATACAGGGTATACTCACACAGCGGTGCAATAAGGGAAAAAAAATCAAGGCCATAAGTTAATGGCCATATAAAACGGTGATATCTGGATCCCAGTGCTGTGAACCTTCACAGCGGAGGTTCCCCCGGGAGCTGAGGGTAGGTGGGTGACCAGACTGAGGGGTACAGGTGGAGGACCCCCACTGCAGACCCCCTGAAAAAAGAAATGAGAAGAGCGATGAAAAGGGTGAGTGAAAAGGCAGCTTTGATTGAAGAGAAAGTTGCATACTAAATGGCAAGCCTCAGAAGGTGTTATATTATAGGTACTCAATATCAGGAATGGATGTGGGTTGGAGTGACAATAAAAGGCAGGCAATAAACAGGCCCAGTAAGTTTGTTAAAAGATTTTATTGCGTTTACAAATCATAACAGATGCTGAGTAAGCAAACATGAACTAAGAAAGTGAAGCTCAGTACAATTGCACTTACCCCATCTATGGTGGGCAGCACTTCTCCCGGGCTTCATCGGCAGCTTTTCTTGCTTGCCGGCGGTGGCGGCAACGGCTTTCCCTTCCCTTGCTCTCCATGGGCATCACGTCGGCTTCTGTTTCCTTCCTCCTTCTCGGCAGCCAATCGGGACTCTTCTCTTTTTGGCCAATTGGGACTCTTCTCTTTTTGGCCAATCGGAAAATGGGTCCTGCTTCTGATTGGCTGGATTGAGGATCAGTGTTTTTATAGCGAATATGGGTGGGCTTATGGCCATGAGCCCTCCCCTATTTTGAAGCCTATTAGAGCCTATGGCTCTAATCAGGTGCTTCAAAAACACCTCTGCCACTGTAATTCACACGCCCGGCGTCCTGAAAGGGGGCGGACCCATGAATAGGGGGCGGCCGCGGAGGGGCGTAGATAGATTAATTTATAGCATGAGCTCTATCTATACATATAGAGCAGGGGTCTTTAAACTATGGCCCTCAAGTTGTTCAGGAACTACAATTCCCATCATGTGTAGTCATGTCTGTGAATGTCAGAGTTTTACAATGCCTCATGGGATGTGTAGTTCTGCAACAGCTGGAGGGCCGTAGTTTGAGTACCCCTATAGAGGGTGGCATGGATAGAGGGGGTGGCACCCGGGCGCCCCTAATGGAAGAGCCGCCACTGCAATGTCCTGACCTCTAACCGATAGAATGCCTTTGGCATTAAATAGTGGAGACTGCAAGCCAGGCCTTCTTGTCCAAAATCAGTGTCTGACCTGACAAATGCACTTCTGGAAGAATGGTCAAACATTCCCATAGACACACTCCTAAACCTTGTGGACAGCCTTCCCAGAAGAGTTGAAGCTGTTATAGCTGCAAAGGGTGGGCTAACTCAATATTGAACCCCACGGACTAAGACTGGGATGCCATTAAAGTTAATGTGCATGTAAAGGCAGGTGTCCCAATACTTTTGACAATATAGTCTCTCTCTCTCTCTCTCTCTCTCTCTCTCTCTCTCTCTCTCTCTCTCTCTCTCTCTCTCTCTCTCTCTCTCTCTCTCTCTCGCTCTCTCTCTCTCTCTCAAAAATACAATTAGATTTTGCTTTACATGCACTAAATCTTAGTTCCTTACCTCCCACTTACAATCTTTTTCTTGGATTTCCATTGTGCTACTTTGATCTTTGAGATTTTCATAGTTTGATGTAAAACTATAAATATAAACTGCTTTGCACCTTAGTTACAGCCTTCCATTAAAATGACTCATACAACTAACTACTCTTTGTATGTCATTCAGTATAGTGAGTCAGCAGACTTTTAACAGAAGTAAATTATCAATGGATTTTATTGTTGTACAGCTAAAAACACTAAGAAGTCTGCAGAACAGTGTTATACCTTTAATAAATTACGATACACATCAGTGTTGTTATATAAGCCAGATATAAAACAAAATGTCATTTAGTGTGAGCATAACAGGGTTTCATATTTTTATACTGACAATGATAAAGTGACACACAAAGGTATTTTAATAAAAAGTGTGCTGCCTAGTAGGATTTTTTTTTTTTAATTATCTTTTTGCTTGTTTGTTTTATGTTTTCTTTCTTTAAGTTATACTTCTCATTGTTATCTTTGGAGCTATTGCAGGTGTGGATTTATGGGAAGAAAACAAAACTGAGCAGTACCTAGTTATACAGTATGATCAAAGGAGCAGCTGGCTTGATTTCTCTAGTAGACGGCTCCTGAAGGTCTGCCAACTAATTTAAGCAGTTTACTTTGTGGGTGGGCTGCCTAAATCTACTGCAGGGTTGGGTAATTGCAGGTAGGCCCCTTATTTTCAACATTTACATCACTTGGTGGTATGTTAACATGTTCTTTTTTAAATCAAGCTGTTCTATTTCCGCATTTTGCAAAATCTGTTTATTAAATATGTCAACTGTGAAGTTTGAGCAGAAATCCTAAGAAAGTTTTCTTTTTTACATAAGATATTAGCTGTTAAAGCGGGGTTCCACCCAAATTTTGAACAATATCTGTATGTATTCTCTTCCTTGCCTAGATGCTGACATGCCGTTTAAAAAAATTTAAATCGCCGTAATTACCTTTTATTTGTCTATTCTTCTTTGCACTTCCTGGTTCTCCTCCCGTGGGAGTAGGCGTGTTTCTAGCCTCTCCCAGACTCCTGGGAGCTAGTCTCAGGCTTCCCAGGATTCCACTGAGCATGTGTGGGAACGAGCGGTGAATTCTGGGAGCACAGCATTCACCACATCCAGGAAATAAATGCTTGTGGGCTTCAAATGCCCACAATGAAGATGGAAACCGCCTGCAGTGAATAATATAAGTTATTCTTTCCAATGAAATCTGACACAGGCGGACATATTACACACAATATGTGAGTATGTAATGCTGAGAAGAAAAGTTTGTGAATGAACTAAAAAAAAAAACGATAGATAGGTGGACCCCCACTTTAACTAGTCAAACAAAACACGTATTTTCAAGTAGAAGACCTCTGTAATTGGAAGCAGTAGACATTGTAGTAGTGTTTTGCTGCTTCTTCTGCTAGCTATTGTTTACTGTTAATCCGGGTAGTGTAATTATACTCTTGTCTAGCTTGGAGAAGCCTTTTTATTTCCTACTTCAAATATCTGCACCAATATCTGGTACAATGCATTGCAGCATTTCAGTGAGCAAGAGGATAGACAACATCACATGACTTAATGGCATCTGGCTATGTAACAGAGCTGATATTGTAAGAAACACACTACTAGGCTATATATAAAAAGAAACAGAATGCAAAGAGCTCCCCAGAGCAACCAATCAAAATTCATTTTTTACAGATGAACAATCAGATTAACTTTATTTGAATTCTATTCATTCCAAATGCATAAATCCCCTAACTGGACACCACACCAGCAAAAGAGTTATGACAGTAAAGGAGAAAAAGGCTGATAGTAATACTTCAAATCCAATACTGGGGTATTGTATAAAAGTTGGCAAAATGGAAAAATGGAAATACTGACAAAAGCAATCAATCATTTTTCAGTTTCCCAACCTATACAATAAAAAGACTGATAAAATGTAATTTAGTGCAGCTGTCAGCTCCTACGGTGTTTCTCTTTTTTTTAGCTTTTGTACATGTAGCAATAATACCTCAAACAAATAACACTAGGTAAAGGTCTAGGTCTAGGGCGTTCTTGTCAGACGCAGCTCAATTAGGTTTGCTGTGTCTAAAGAAATGCATAGCATCCCCTGAGCTGCTCCTTTAATGTCAATAGGATTTGTTAACCTGCATTTGATGTGTGTTCCAAACGCATATCTACTGCAGGAAAACAATACCCATCAAAGTGAGCTTTATGGACTAATGCATACAGACGTTTCCAAGCAAAAAATATAGCTAGCATAAAAATACACTGCATTTATCAAAACCCAGAGAACCACAGTTGGGGAGTTCAGCCAGCCATAAAGATTAGCTATACGCCCCTGTACTCGTGTAAACGCAGAGGTTTTTGTACATCGGTTTTAGGAAAATCAAGTGAAGGAAAACAACACCCATCAATATGAACCCTAAGGTCCCATGCACAAGGATTTTTACAGGCATAAAATAAGCCATTTTCACATACCTAGGAAGCTGCAGGCGGAGTGTACAGCAGGCCATAGAAGTGAATAGCTGTACATGCCTGTAAACACAGAGGCTTCTGTGCTACTGTGCATTGGCGTTTACCCACGCATGCACATAAAACATATTTTCATATTTTATGTGAATGTGCTTCATTCACATAAAATTCAATTAAACAAAAATTAAATAATAGCAGCTTTTAACCAGACTGCACTCCACTGTGAGGTTGGAACATCAGGAACTGGCTGCTTTGATTATCCATATTGTCACAATGGTCACCATTTTATTGTTGTTTTTCAGTATCAGATTAAACTCTATGGAGGCCCATAGGCAGTTGAAACCTTGGGGTTCCTCTTGCAGGTTTCTTGTGCATGCGCTGTAGTGGGATAACATTAAACCAAGTAGTGTGCACATTGCTCACTAGATGGAGATGACCATTACTACTGTAAATTACACGTAAATAGTGATGAGCCGAACACCCCCCTGTTCGGTTCACACCAGAACATGCGAACAGGAAAAAAGTTTGTTTGAACACGCGAACACCGTTAAAGTCTATGGGACACGAACATGAATAATCAAACGTGCTAATTTTAAAGGCTTATATGCAAGTTATTGTCATAAAAAGTGGTTGGGGACCTGGGTCCTGCCCCAGGGGACATGGATCAATGCAAAAAAAGTTTTAAAAATGCCCGTTTTTTCGGGAGCAGTGATTTTAATAATGCTTAAAGTGAAAGAATAAAAGTTTAATATCCCTTTAAATTTCGTACCTGGGGGATGTCTATAGTATGCCTGTAAATGGGGCATATGTTTCCCATGTTTAGAACAGTCTGACAGCAAAATGACATTTCAAAGGAAAAAAAGTCATTTAAAACTACTCGCGGCTATTAATGCATTGCCGGTCCGACAATACACATAGAAGTTCACTGATAAAAACGGCATGGGAATTCCCCACAGGGGAACCCCGAACCAAAATTAAAAAAAAAAATGATGTGAGCGGTCCCCCTAAATTCCATACCAGGCCCTTCAGGTCTGGTATGGATATTAAGGGGAACCCCGCCCAAAATTAAAAAAAAAAACGATGTGGGGGTCCCCCTAAATTCCATACCAGACCCTTCAGGTCTGGTATGGATTTTAAGGGGAACCCCGCGCCAAAATTAAAAAAAAAAAATGACGTGAGCGGTCCCCCTAAATTCCATACCAGGCCCTTCAGGTCTGGTATGGATATTAAGGGGAACCCCGGCCAAAATTAAAAAAAAAACGACGTGAGGGGTCCCCCTAAATTCCATACCAGGCCCTTCAGGTCTGGTATGGATTTTAAGGGGAACCCCGCGCCAAAATAAAAAAAAAAAAACGGCGTGGGGTACCCCCAAAAATCCATACCAGACCCTTATCCGAGCACGCAACCTGGCAGGCCGCAGGAAAAGAGGGGGGACGAGAGAGCGCCCCCCTCCTGAACCGTACCAGGCCACATGCCCTCAACATTGGGAGGGTGCTTTGGGGTAGCCCCCCAAAACACCTTGTCCCCAAGTTGATGAGGACAAGGGCCTCATCCCCACAACCCTGGCCGGTGGTTGTGGGGGTTTGCGGGCGGGGGGCCACCTTTAACAAGGGGACCCCCAGATCCCGGCCCTCCCCCTGTGTGAAATGGTAAGGGGGTACCCCTACCATTTCACTAAAAAAGTGTCCAAAACGTTAAAAATGACAAGACAGTTTTTGACAATTCCTTTATTTAAATGCTTCTTCTTTCTTCTATCTTCTATCTTCCTTCGGTTTCTTCCTCCATCTTCTTCTTCTTCTGCTTCTTCTGGCTCTTCTAGTTCTTCCTCCAGTGTTCTTGTCCAGCATCTCCTCCGCGGCATCTTCTTCTCTTCTTCTCCTCGGGCTGCTCCGCATCCATGGCACGGAGGGAGGCTCCCGCTGTGTGACACTTCTCCTCTTCTAACGGTTCTTAAATAATGGGGGGGCGGGGCCACCCAGTGACCCCCCCCTCTGACACACGGTGACTTGACGGGACTTCCTTGTGGCATTCCCTGTGACGTCACAGGGAAGTCCCGTCAAGTCACTGTGCATCAGAGGGGGCGGGTCACCGGGTGGCCCCCCCCGTTATTTAAGAACCATTAGAACAGGAGAAGCATCACACAGCGGGAGCCTCCCTCCATGCCATGGATGTGGAGTGGCCCGGAGAAGAAGATGAAGAAGAGAAGAAGATAAAGAAGAGAAGAAGATGAAGAAGACAAGAAGATGAAGAAGAGAAGAAGATGAAGAGAAGAGCGGGAGCCTCCCTCTATGTCATGGATGCGGAGTGGCCCGAGGAGAAGAAGGGAAGAAGATGCCGCGGAGGAGATGCTGGACGAGAACACCGGAGGAAGAACCAGAAGAGCCAGAAGAACCAGAAGAAGAAGAAGAAGAAGAAGATGAAGGAAGATAGAAGAAAGAAGAAGCATTTAAATAAAGGAATTGTCAAAAACTGTCTCTTGTCATTTTTAACATTTTTGACACTTTTTTAGTGAAATGGTAGGGGTACTCCCTTACCATTTCACACAGGGGGGAGGGCCGGGATCTGGGGGTCGCCTTGTTAAAGGGGGCTTTCAGATTCCGATAAGCCCCCCGCCCGCAGACCCCCACAAACACCGGCCAGGGTTGTGGGGATGAGGCCTTTGTCCTCATCAACATGGGGACAAGGTGTTTTGGGGGGCTACCCCAAAGCACCCTCCCAATGTTGAGGGCATGTGGCCTGGTGCGGTTCAGGAGGGGGGGCCGCTCTGTTGTCCCCCCTGTTTTCCTGCGGCCTGCCAGATTGCGTGCTCGGATAAGGGTCTGGTATGGATTTTTGGGGGGACCCCACGCCGTTTTTTTAAAAAATTTTGGCACGGGGTTCCCCTTAATATCCATACCAGACCTGAAGGGCCTGGTATGGAATTTAGGGGGACCCCCACATCATTTTTTTTTTTTAATTTTGGTTCGGGGTTCCCCTGTGGAGAATTCCCATGCCGTTTTTATCAGTGAACTTCTATGTGTATTGTCGGACCGGCAATGCATTAATAGCCGCGAGTAGTTTTAAATGACTTTTTTCCTTTGAAATGTCATTTTGCTGTCAGACTGTTCTAAACATGGGAAACATATGCCCCCTTTACAGGCATACTATAGACACCCCCCAGGTACAAAATTTAAAGGGATATTACACTTTTATTGTTTCACTTTAAGCATTATTAAAATCACTGCTCCCGAAAAAAATTTTTTTGCATTGATCCATGTCCCCTGGGGCAGGACCCAGGTCCCCAAACACTTTTTATGACAATACCATGCATATAAGCCTTTAAAATTAGCACTTTTCGGTGAACTTGCGAACAGCCGATGTTCGAGTCGAACATGAGTTCGACTCAAACTCGAAGCTCATCCCTACACGTAAGTAGGTTGAAACAAAATATTTTTCATCAACTGAAAGCTAAAAAAGAATGAGCTTTTAAAGGAGTTGTAAAGGCAGAAGGTTTTTTTTTTATCTTAATGCATTAAGATAAAAAAACCTTCTGTGTGCAGCAGCCTCCCCAGCCCCCCTAATACTTACCTAAACCCATCTCTGTCCAGCGATGTCCACGAGTCCCTCCGCTGTCCGAGACTCTCCCTCCTGATTGGCTGAGACACAGCAGGGACACAATTGGCTCCTGCCGCACTTCAGCCCTGGAACAATTTGCCCCTTAATGACCAGGCCATTTTTTGCGATATGGCACTGCGTTGCTTTAACTGACAATTGCACGGTTATGCGGTGCTTTACCCAAACAAAATTTATGTCCTTATTTGACCACCTCTATGGTTTTAATTTGTTGTGCTATAAACAAACAAAGAGTGCCAAGTTTGAAAAAAAAAAACATTTTTTTTTTACTTTTTCCTATAATACATATCCAAAAAATAAAAATAAAAAAACAGATTTATTCATCAGTTTAGGCGATATATATTCTTCTACATATTTTTGGTAAAAAAAATAGCAATAGGAGTATATTGACTGGTTTGCGCAAAAGTTATCGTGTCTACAAAATAGGGGATCGATTTAGGGACTTTGATTTTTTTAAAAATGTTTTTACTACTAATTGCGATGATCTGCGCTTTTTAGCAGGACTGCAACATTGTGGCAGACAAATCTGACCCTAAATGACACTTTTTGGGGACCAGTGGCATTATTACATTTAGTCAGTGCTAAAAAAAGCACTAATCAATGTAATAATTACAATGGCAGGCAGGGGGTTAACACTAGGGGGCGATAAAGGGGTTAAGTGTGTTCCCTGGGTGTGTTCTAACTGTAAGGAGGATGGGCTACCAGTGACATGACAGAGATCACTGTTCCCGATCACTGGTCACTAGGCAGAACAGGGAAATGCCTTGTTTACATAGGCAGTTCCTCGTTCTGCCTGTGTTCAAGGCAATCTCGGGTCGCCGGCGGAGATCAAGTCCGCCTGACCCACGTGCAGCAGGAGCGAGTGCGTGCCGCCAGCAGGGCGCGCCCACCTGCAACAGCATCTGCGCGAGCTGCCGTACAGCTATGGCAATTCATGCAGGAGTGCCATGCTGTCGCCATATAAGGACAGCGGGCGGTCGGGAAGAGGTTAAGAGATAAACCATTATGTGAACCTGATGTCTATGATTTATGTGCTTTAAGTTGTTATTGGGTACATTGCATTAAAACAATATTTTCTCTATAGAGTCTTTAATGTTAAGTTTTTATTTCACTGATTGATTCATTATTTCTATCTTTTGTAAACAATTTAAGAAAAATTTATTGTGATTTTCTTTTAAGATCAAATCAATATTATCAGGCTCTTCTTTCATGCAGGGCAGAACGGGCAGCTGCCCTGGGCCCAGTCATCATTGTGGGTCCCTAGAGCCTGCACTACCCACACATAGTTAAGTGGATTTGGCTATCACTCAGGAGATGAGGGTGGAATTGAATGTGGGGGCACTTGTGATTGGTTGAGTGTTATGTTTGCAGTCTTCCTGTGTAGTGATTATCCAGCTCAGTAAGGTAAACCTTACCCTCCCTCATGTCCAACAAGCCACAGACTATTGACCCACTGAAGAACTTCTTCACCAGAGGGTTCGGCGGGGTGTGCCTGGCATTCACCTGACATCCTCTAGACACTGTCAAGTTGATACCACTGGGGGGGTGGGGTGGCGTGCGTGCACACACAGTATCTATAGTCTGCCGGCCACCTGAGATCGCTCCACAGAGAGGCAGAATGGGGATCTGCCTATGTAAACAAGGCAGATCCCCGTTCTGACAAGATATAACACTGAGATCTGCTGTTCCTAGTGATCAGGAACAGCGATCTCTGTGTTGTCCCAGTAAGCCCATGCCACACACAGTTAGAATGCACCCAGGGAACACAGTTAACCTTTTGATCGCCCCCTTGTTTTAACACCTTCTCTGCCAGTGTCATTTATAAATTGATCAGCACATTTTTTTTTAGCACCGATCACTGTAATAATGTCACTGGTCCCCAAAAAGTGTCACTTGCGGTCAGATTTATCCGCCGCAATGTCGCAGTCCCGCTAAAAATCAATTACCAGTAAAAACAATAAAAAAAAAATAAAAGTCCATAAATCTATCACCTATTTTGTAGACGCGACAGCTTTTGCGCAAACGAATCAATATACGCTTATTGTGTTTTTTTTTTTACCAAAAATATGAAGAATACACGATGGCTAAAACTGATGCATATATTTGTTTTTGGATATGTATTATAGCAGAAAGTAAAAAATATTTTTTTTTTTCAAAATTGTCAGTCTTTTTTTGTTTATAGCGCAAAAAATACAAACTGCAGAGGTGATCAAATATCACCAAAAGAAATCTCATTTTGTTTGGGTACAGTGTCGCATGCCTGTGCAATTGTCAGTTAAAGCGATGCAGTGCATTATCGCAAAAAAATGGCCTGGTCATTAAGGGGGTAAATCCTTCCGGGGCTGAAATGGTTAAGCTGTAGGGAAAAATGTATTTTTCTCTCACTCAATTCTTAGCTCACTGTATATGCCTTTCAGACCTTCCCGTGTCACAGTCCATTAGAACAAATTCAGCAGTCTGTTAAAAAAGGGTCTTTTTTACTATCTCCAGAATAGAAATAAGACCCCTGTAATATAAATTATATGTAGTACTTTTTATAGTGAATCTGCTATATCACTTTAATCACTAAATTTTCCCCCTAATGACCAGGCAATTTTATGCGATACAGCACTGCGTCGTTTTAACTAACAATTGCGCAGTCGTGCAACGCTGTACCCAAATAAAATTGACATCCTCTTTTTCCCCACAAATAGAGCTTTCTTTTGGTGGTATTTGATCACCTCTGAGGTTTTTATTTTTTGCGCTATACACAAAAAAATACTGACAACTTTGAAAAAAACACAATATTTTTTACTTCTTGTTATAATAAATATCCCCCAAATTTAAAAAAAAGAAAACTAATTTCTTCTTTAGTTTAGGCCAATGTGTATTCTTCTACATATTTTTGGTAAAAAAAATTGCAATAAGCGTATATTGATTGGTTTGCGCAAAAGTTATAGAGTCTACAAAATAGGGGATAGATTTATGGCAGGGGTTAAAAGTGGCCCACTAGTGGCTGAAAAGTGCTGCTATCACAGCGGTAAATCGCTGCTAATATTAGCGTCCCTTTACCACTAACGCCCCCCCACCTCAGTGTGAAAGTGCCCTTATACAGCGATCAGAGCTAAAAATAGCCACTGATTAGTGTATATCTGTCACTGGCAGGGAAGGGGTTAACAACTAGGGAGTGATCAAGGGGTTAAATATGTTCCCTCATGAGCAGTGGCGGCTGGTCCTCTAAATTTTTTGGGGGGGCGCAAACAAACTGAAAAATTTTGAAAAAAAACCCCATCAATTGCAGCCTCACTGTGCCCATCATACGCAGCCACTGTGCCATGAAACACAGTCACTGTGCCCATCAATTGCTGCCACTGTGCCAATCAAACGTAGCCACTGTTCCCATCAAACGCTGCCACTGTGCCATCAAACGCTGCCACTGTGCCCATCAAACACTGCCACTGTGCCATCAAATGCTCCCACTGTGCCCATCAAATGCTCCCACTGTGCCCATCAAAATCAGCCACTGTGCCCATCAAATGCAGCCACTGTGCCCATCAAATGCTGCCACTGTGCCCATCAAATGCAGCCACTGTGCCCATCGCTGCCACTGTGCCCCCCCGCCCACTCGCCGTCTGCCCGGCACTTAACCTGTCTCGGTGGGGCAGTGGGAGACGGTGACGAGCGGTGTCCTCCATGCTCCTCCATGCTCCTCCATGTCCTCAATGTCTTCTCCTGTCCTCTCTTATGATTGGACACCTGATAGGCATCCAATCACAGCGCCTGTCGTTTCAGCCAATCAGGTGACGGGTAACAGACCTGAGCAGCTGATTGGCGGAGAGGCAGTTCAGTGTTAGGAAAGCGAATATTCATTTGCTTTTCTAACGCATCTGGGTGAACTGCGAGCTGTTCCGGGCCCCCCCTGCGCTCTTATGGACGCACTGCCACTGCTCATGAGTGTTTCTAACTGTGGGGGAGGGGACTGACTGGAGGAGGAAACCGATCACTGTTCCTAATTACTAGGAACAGCAGATCTGTCTCTCCTCCCCTGTCAGAACGTTCTGGCTCTCGTGCCCGTGATCACGGGTGGACAGTGGACATTCTGGCCGCTGGCCACGTGCATTGGGTCCCCTGTCGTGCAGCGCACGTGCGCCTGCTATGGCTCTTAAAGGAGCCGATGTACAATTATGGCGATTTGTGGGAACAAGCCACTTTGCCACCGTAAATGTGCGTGAGCTGGTCGGCAAGTGGTTAAAGTGGATGTAAACCCTCACATATACCCAGTGAAGTGAACAGCTTCAGATGATAGTTCCAGCAGTGGGTATGGAGCCTGGGCATACACCATGTGACAGCTGATTGGAGGAAAGGCAAACACCCCCTCTCCACATATTCAGAGGAATGAAGAAACATACAGAGCTGTACTGTGAATAGACCAGTTCTCTAACACAAATTTCCAGCTGGTTTTATTTCCTGTGTGGGAGAACTTGTCAGAAGTTATCATGCTGATAACAGAGGAACGAAGTAGCAGAAAGACACGGGACTCAGAGCTTTGGAGAGAGAAAAGTAAACACTACAGATAGATGTGCCTAGGTCAGATTTCATGAATGGGGTTTACATCCACTTACATCCAAGTACAGTATTTTAGTGTTTTGTTTTTTAAATAGATACATATGTGTGTACCATTTATAAAGAAAACCACTGCACACTGTGAACCATAAAGACTTGATTGTTGTAGACAATTTACACCAAAATCAAACTGCAAAATGTCCTTGAAAAGTATACCAGACCTTTAAAACATCTTTTAAAAGTACAAATGTTTGCATCGGTATGGGAAACAAGTAGTCAGGAGTCTGAAGAATATAAATTACTTCTTCGCTGAAATAATTGGAAAAGGTTAAAATTCATCATTTTAACTGATAGGCTTTCTTTGAGACATTTGTTGCAACGAATACAAACTAGTACATTTCTAATTCTTTGAATGATTTTTCTATAATAAAAATAAATGTTTGTTTAATGAGCTCAATATTAAACTAAACCATTAACTAACATATATTTCACAAAGCCCATAAGATGAAGTAAAAATAATGTAATAACCCGTGCGTAAAAAATATATATTACAAATAGCTTGATTTATTATTATTCCTTTCAACTTCTTAAGCAATATCAAAATGCTAACACTTTAATTATCTTTGAAATGTTGTATTATTTAAATGTTAAATCTGCTACAACATAACAGCACTACTGCCATTAATTTAGGCTTGACTGGCATTTTTACCTGCCCAGTCCTTGTAAATGGGGGTAGCCAGTTAAAGACCAATTGTTCTCATTCAACATCTCCCAACTCTCCTATTAAACCAGAGATATGTGTGTACGTTTGTTGAAAGTATCAGCTGTTATATTAAAGGAAATCAGTGAAAATCTGTTATTTTATATACTGTATGATTGTTTTGAGACCTGATAATATTGAAGTACAATAACCCTATCATGTGCATGCATAATTGTATTTGGAAAATACTATTGCATATATGAAAGAGCATACAGTATACTTTCACCTTTTAAAAACAATGATAAATGCACATATTTTTGCAGGAAAAAAAGATGCATATATTATTATTTTTTCAGAGGAGTCTGCAGAGCTTTGTACCTGTGATCAGTAGATTGTGGGTGCAATGTCAGGATCCTTCAGACACATCCTCCAGCCTACCCGCACCTCCATACAGACTTTCAGTTACAAAATTGGATCCAGAGTGAATGAACTATGAGGGTGTGGGGAGAGGATCCTCTATCTTTTGTCATGGTAGGGAGGGGAAGGGGGGTGCATGGGGCAGGTGTGGAGCATTGTTCATGTTACACCTTAAAGTGGTTGAAAACCGCAAGTACTTAAAAAAAAAAAAAAAAAACACCTGTAAGGCAAATGCATAATGTGCTAGTATGCATCTCTCGATTGAAGTGAGTGGTGCTCTATGTATGGTCGATGAGTGGTACAATCTCATCGACCATACATAGAGCACCCATATAAAACATAATCCAAGCAGTAGTAGTATGACATGTTGTTATCTAAGCATCCAAAAGGAAAACCACAACCAGGAGCACACTAGAGTGGAGTCAGGAGTGCAAGAGAGAAGGGGAGGACAGCACTATATACCTAAGGGGGGGGCGGGAAAGGAAGGAAAGTTCCACTTCCACAGTATTAAGAATATTAAGAATGACCACCTTTGAACACTTTGCGTATTCCTACATATTATAGACCTATAATGTGTCCCATATATGTCAGCGTGTACAAGGGCAGTGCCAAGTCTATAAGAGTTTTCCATTGGTGGACCTAAGGGGGAAGGGGCTTATTCCATTGTAGGAGGATTGCTTCCCTAGCATAGAAAGCTGCGTAAAATACAAATCATTTTTTTAGATTGGGGGGCAGCTAATGTGTCACAGATACCCAGTAGCAAGGGTATTGGGTTACATGGGACCCTCAGTTTGCCTATGGAGTTTATAGTCTCTACCACTACCACCCAGAAGGGCCGCAGCTGTGGGCATGACCACACCACATGGAAAAAGGAGCCAACCTCTGCGCCACATCTGTGGCAGGCCGGCCGTCTATCAGGGTAATTTCTAGTCAATCTTTCTGGGGAGTAGTAGACCTGATGTAGGAACTTCAGTTAGGTGAGTCGGTCTCTGGCTGAGATCTACCGCCTGACACTATGTCTCCCAAGGTTTTAATTTCAAACTGAGCCCACACCACTGGGTCGGGATGGTTTCAAAATGGGGTAGTCAGGGAATACCCCAAAGTGGGGTGTGCAGGGACGAAGTATTGGGTTTGCCCACCTTAGACCAGACAACATCACATACCTTTAATGTGGTACTCATCAAGGTGGTAACTCAGAGATTGTTGTTCTCTAGCTAACCAGGCCAGAAGCTGTCCAGTTTTCTCTCACTGTTCGAAGATGCGCTGCATTTGTGCCAGTTGGCTTTTTTTGGCCTTTGTCACCCTTAGGAGGACTACCTCACGATAAGCTGCCTGCATATCCAAACAAGTAATAGGGTTTTAAAAAGAATTTATTGAGACTCCAGAGTATGTGCCTTGGTCTCAGCCTCCTGGATAGTTACGGCTGCATCGTGGCGAGTTCTAGAGATAGAGGACTGGTAGCAACCCCAAATATACATGCCTTGAAGGCATCCCATACAGTGCCAGAAGAAGCAGAGCAGTTATTCAGAAGCCAAAATTCAGAGATATGTTTATCTATTTCACATTCTATTGTAAGGTCAGAGATCCAGTTGCGAGAAAGTCGCCATAATCTCTTGGAGGGCGGAGTCGTCGTTTGGATGCAGCAAAGCAAGGGAGCATGATCTGAGATACCTCTTGGAAGGATCTTAACCTCTCTAACCTTTGGCAGGAGCCCACAACTAGCATAAAATAGATCTATCCATGAGAGAGTATGGTATGAAGCTGAATGGGAGGTAAAAGCACGCTCGTAAGGGTGCTTCCATCCATTTTCCATCTCCAAACATCTGCCAGACCATATAGGGATGCCCATTTGGACAGGGCAGAGTCCGTGGCAGCACCAGAAACCAGCATATCTAAAGACAGGTTCGGAAACATGTTAAAGTCCTCAGCTATGATAATGTTATCTGTTGCAAAGCTAGAGAGAATGGGGATCAAACATTTCAGCAGTGAAACAGTGGCAGGTGGAGGTATATATATTCCCACGATCAATAGCTCAAGTGCATCAATTATTACATGTAACAGCACGTACCTGCTCTCAAGTTTAACTTCTAGGAGTTCGTAGGTCAGGGACTTGTGTATCAAGATACTAACTCCCCTGGCATAACTAGAATAAGTAGCATGGTAGTAATATCGCACCCAAGGTTTTTTCAGGTACATTATCTTGCTACCCACCAAGTGGGTCTCCTGCAAGATGCATATGTGGGGGTTATGCTGTTTGAGAAAAGACATAACCAGGGAGCGCTTCATTTTATCATTAAGACCCCTGACAATCCAGGAGACAAGTCGTTTGGGGGCCATACAATACATATATGTGGAGTATCAGTAGGATAAAGAGTTGTCCTGCAACCCGGAGGGGAAGGTGCCATCTTCAAAATAAATAGCACTGCAACTTCTTCACCCTCTAACCAGCCACCTGTCCATTTCTTAGGCATACCATGCATCATCAAAAAGGGAGGACCACAGCATTGAACAGATTGGAACAAAAAAAAAAACACATAAACATACCCCCCCATCCTGCATGTCCATTAAACTTGGAGTACCTTGTCCCCCAACTCGCAGAACTAATAAACCCCACACAGACTAGAAATACTCCTATGGGAACAGTGAGACAAACTAGTAAACAGAGAACATATACATTTGGACCATGCAATCTACTCGGTCTGCAAGCAGTAGTCAAAAATACCTGCATAAAAATAACAGTACAAAAGGGGGTTAAATGCCATGTAAAAAAAAAAAACAAAACACCTAGCATACTCTAGGGGCACAAACTTAGTTATGTGTAACATAATAGTGTGTGGCGCAGTCTGACTCTGGTATACGTGCTGCCAGCGATGTCCGGTAATCAGGGAGAAATCCCTGAGGCTCACCCATCAAGGATAGAATGCAATAGGGAGACCTAGAGGAAGATGAAAAGATTGGGAGTCTGAAGCAGGAGAACATGTAGATGGGGAAATCCCGCCCAAACGAGCAAAGGAAGGGTCTAGGTTATAGGTCCGGGCAAAAGGAGGCTGACCATGTTGCAAGTGCAATGGCTGTCACTGTCTTCAGGTCGACCCTCTGGGGAGACACAGACTGGTCATTTGCCCCCCAGGGATAATGAAGTAGGGGGGATGGGGGAGTCGGGGGGAGCCCATCGATGGTAGGGGCACATTATCAGGTTGTCATCCAGCAGCTGCTGGTGCTGTGTGAGTGTGAACACCCACAGTCCCAGGGACAGTGTGCCACGTGCAAACTATAGGCCCCAAAATGGCGGGGGCAGGCTCCCAGCAAGGGCACAAGTGAAAGAGCAACTGAATAGTCAAAAGGTGAATGTCACAAGATACCGTTACCGTGCTCTAGGTAGACTGTCAAGCCATTGAGAGGCATCCTCAGGGGAGACGAAATACTTTGTAGATTTCCCATCCACAACTCGAAGGCGTGCTGGGAACAGCATGCTGTATTTCATCCCTCGCTTGCGGAGTTGGGCCTTGACATGATCGAAGGTTCTGTGGAGCCTCATTGTTTCAACAGAGTAGTCCGGGAAGAGCATGAGTTTAGTATTTTCAAAACGGATAAAGAACAAAAGATAAGGGATAGGAGACTTTGAAGGTACATTTTTGTATAGAGAAAATGATATATATACCAAGAACTCAAAGAAAATTATATAAAAATTAGTTTATTTCAGAAAATTGATAAAAAGTAGAGAGTACAGTATAGAGCACAGTCATAGGTATATACACATTTGCCTATTATTGACAGTGAAGCAAACTATAGTCACATACAAAAAACTAGTGCGTCCACAAAATTCGACATATTTCGCCGGTGTGGCTTCATCAGGAAAAGAGGGGACGCTTTATCTAGTAACCATATAAAAACATACATTTTTCACAGATTTAGGTGTATAGAAAGAAAAAAGAAAAAATATATAAAATATTATTCAATATATGACAATTTTGTTATACATAACATAAGCATTTACATGAATATAGAAAACATGACTGAAAGAATAACGAAAAAATAATAAAAATAATAAATAATGGATGAAAAAAAAATGCAGGTGTGCTGCCTTATCCATGCTCTGGTTCTTTTGCCTTAGATCCCCGTACGGACACCCAAGGATGTGCAATGGGATCAGATACCCCTTTTGGGATATTCTCTGGTTCAGCTGCATGTCCGTATTGAGGGTTCCCATGTGACACAGTCCCCCGAGGCATACCATCACAGCACACGGACACTCACTTCCGGAGTTGATTCATCATCATCCGGGGAGTGTCTGTACTGCACCAATGAGTCTGTAGCACGTACTGGCAATTCATTCATCATCATCCGGGGAGTGTCTGTACTGCACCAATGAGTCTGTAGCACGTACTGGCAATTCATTTCCGGTATCCGGGTGACACCATGTGTCTCGCGCACCCTCGTTTTGCGTCCGCGTTTGCATCATCACGGCGTGATGTCACATGCTGTGTTTTGGCACCAACGGGGAGGGATATTTAAACCCGCTATGGCGGTGGCCATACTGGGTGTCTCTGGGAGCTCTGGATTTAAAGGGGATGCTTTTAAGGTAAATTTTCTAGACTAATGGACCATCAATCCCCCTTTCTTATATTGAAGAAATCTAGTTGTTAGCTTATTTATGTTTTTTATTTTCTTTTTCCCTTCATTGTTTCATTTTTAGGTTCAACCTTGCTGTGCTGTTACCTGGTCACTGGTTGTGCTTATTGTCCATCTTTTTGCCCTTTGTGCCTCCATTGCCTTATGGTTCCTAGTGACCTTTGGCTGGGGGTGGGGGGATTTTTCACAAAAATAGACACTGGTATTAGGAAACAGAATAACTTCTAAATGAGTGAAATTTTTATATGCCATTTTGAAATCAAGGACCATTTACCTGCCTCGCCTACATGAGCTCCCAGCATTTATATATTTGTGTAACGCTTTTGTTGGAGGTGAGTACTGTTCATTTTTATGGGACCTGTTTTTAACAGTTGTTCCCCTCCTGAAATCTTAAAGATATCTAATACATGTTACGTTTTACAGGCATTACTATAACTTTTTGAACATTAGCTACATCCCTCTCTACGGGTGATCTGGCTACGTTTGAACTTGAGTGAGGTCAGTGAATGTCGACCTGCTTAGGAGTACCACCAATTGAATACACTCTCATGCCCCTCAAGGTACGGGAGGATTTTCACTTTGGGGGGTTGGGGTGGTTGGGTTTATTTGGATAGGGGTTGGGGGCGATCTTTCCCCCCTTTTTTTTTCCCCCTCCTCTTCTCCCCCCTCCCCTCCCCTCCCCTTCCTTTTTTTTTTCTTTTCCTCCTTTTTTCATCCATTATTTATTATTTTTATTATTTTTTCGTTATTCTTTCAGTCATGTTTTCTATATTCATGTAAATGCTTATATTATGTATAACAAAATTGTCATATATTAAATAATATTTTATATTTTTTCTTTTTTCTTTCTATACACCTAAAGTTGTGAAAAAATGTATGTTTTTATAGTTACTAGATAAAGCGTCCCCTCTTTTCCTGATGATGCCACACCGACAAAACATGTCGAATTTTGTAGACGCACTAGTTTTTTGTATGTGACTACAGTTTGCTTCACTGTCAATAGTAGGCAAATGTGTATATACCTATGACTGTGCTCTATACTGTACTCTCTACTTTTTATCAATTTTCTGAAATAAACTAGTTTTTATATCATTTTCTTTGCGTTTTTGGTATATATATCATTTTCTCTATACAAAAATGTACCTTTAAAGTGCCCTTTCCCTTATTTTTTGTTCTTTATATGTTTTGGGATGTTGGTACCATATCATGATTAAGGTCTTTTGTAGCTGAACTCTGCCCATACTTTTGTCTCTATTTTCAAAACAGAGCTCATCGATCTTCCTTGCCTTGCGGAGGATAAGATCCCGGTCCCTGAAATTCAAGAGCCAGAATATAAAGGTGTGGGGAGCACTGTGGGCCCCATGCCGCCGGCATCCTGCGGGCTCGCTTCACAATGAAGTGAGGGGAGAACTGCGATCTGGGGAGGAGTGCAGAGAAGATGTTCTGTGAAGAAAGTGGGGTCTTGCCCCTCCGCTCCCTCCGGCAGGCCAACCACCCTCAGGTTGTGTCGTTTGCTCCAATTCTCACTATCTTCAGCGCTTTCATCTTAACTTGTAGGGTGTGTATTGATGCCTGTTGCTCTCTAGTGGCGTCTCCTGACTCACCCACCCTTCTCTCCGCCTCTCCCAGATGGTCCTGGAATCTATCCATGTCTCTCCGCATAAGCCCAAAGTCTGTTTGCAGGAGATCAATTTTTCTGTCAGGGTAGTTTTACAGCTGGTGATAGCCTGCATTAGGACTGTGAAGCGGTCTTCCTCCAAGGTAGACAGATCTGTAGGGGCCATTTGTGTCTCTATGTTTGTGCGGCACGCAGGAGTCTGCTTCTGTTGCTGCAGGCAGGCCTTAGGAGCTGAGGCACCTCGTCGCCCAGAGCCAGATCCCGAGGTCCTCTGAAGTAGTAGAGGACGGGTGTCGGTTGTGATGAAATCCCAAGAATTGCGGATAAAATAAGCAGTTATATGTGGAGCTCCGATCACACACCTCAGGTCACCAGCTTGACTATGCCCCCCGGAGATATATACCCTATATGGGTGTTACATGTAACATTCTCCAAAAGGTGAAGCTCCAGGGGGCCCCTGTAGCCTCCCTGTCATATTATCATATCCTCCACAAAGTCCAGCTCGGATCTGCCCTAGGGCCCCACAGCCATGCTCCATTATTGGGTTTCCACTTGCCTTCCACAGTCCACACCCCTCCGTTCTCATTGGCTGGGGAGAAGCTGTGAGCCATTTTCTGAATGGAGAGGAGCACAGGGTGAGAACAGCCCAGTATGGGAAAGTGTCTGTGCTGTGTGCTGGCAACATGGAATGGTAACCAAGCTCAGTGAGGCAAGAGGAGGAGAGTGCTGTCCTGCAGCCACAATGGGACTGATGTCACTGGTGAGGTAAGAAACCACTCAGTATCTCCTAGTTACCAACTGGGATTCTCTGTACCCACCTGGATATGTCCGCTTACCCCACTCCCCTGACAACTGGGGAAGACACACCTCCGGGAGGTGACTTTTCCCCAACACCTGCGAACACTGACAGAGAAACCTTCAGAAATTGCTAAAACAAAACCCTTAACACCTGCTGAGGGGTCCCTGAGGGGCTGCAGGCTCCAAATTTTGTGTCACATTGCTTTGCCCCCAGATCTAAGTAAAGCCCCCTGACCACACCATCTGCCCTGGATGATATGCCTGGCTGCTGAGCTCCTTCCCATTGCAGCACTCTCTACTGCTCCTCCTCCGCAGGGCTGAAATCACATTCCTTTACAACACAGCCAGTCAACCACAATCTGCACAGGGTGTATCTGCCTACTGCAACTACACTGCCGTTCTAACCAGAGAATTTCACAGGTCAGGACGACAACATAAAAGCCATATACACCCTGTGAAGGCTGACAGACTGTTTGTAAAGGAATGTAATTTCAGCCCTGTGTAGTATGTGTGTGTGTGTGTGGGGGGGGGGGGGGCTGTATGCAGTGCTGGGATGGGAAAGGAGCTCTGCCAAGTGACCTGCCAGGGGTCCCTGTCCTCTGATTCTCCAGAGGTGATCCCTGTCCTCTGATGTAAGGTCCAACTTTGGGAACTCAAAACTCTTAAGCCACTATCTTGGCGTGAGGTGGGTGTATCTGCACCCACGGTGAAAGTGGTGGGTCGTAGTGGGGGGGAGGTAGGTCAATCTTTGCATCGGGACCCACAAGCTTCAAGCTAAGCCTCTGCCAACAGAGTTTACTTAAATGTCACTACATTCAATCAGACATGGGCCGAATACCCACCTGTTCAGTTCGCAGCAGAACTCCCGAACAGGGGAAATGTTCTAACCCAAACAGCGAACCGCATTGAAGTCTATGGGAGCTGAGCAGGAAAAATCAAAAGTGCCCATTTTGAAGGATTACTGTGTATGCAAAAAGTAATTGGCAATAAAAGGGGTACGGGGATCTGAGTACTGCCCTGGGGGACATGTATCAATGCAAACATTTTTTTTTTTAAACAGTGTGGGGTTCCCCCTTAGTCCATACCAGACTCTTTGGGTCTGCGGGCCCCACCCCAGGTGATGTTGCCAGGTGGTGCCACCCTTACCTAGATAAGAACTGTCAATGCGCAGAGAAGGAATTTGGCAAGCAACCGTTCCAGAAGGGCAGAGCGTTGGTTTTTTTTTTCGGATCTGGCGGGCAGTGTGAGTGATGATGGATTTACATCGAGGGACACTATTTTTTTTTTAATAAAGAATTTGTCAAAAACTCTCCCGTTTTAATTTTTTTGTACACTTTTTGGGTGAATGGAGAGGTGTACTACGTGCCCAATACTCATTTGCATAAGGAGGCAGGATCTGGGGGCCCCCTTGTTAAAGAGGGCTTCCAGATTCCAATAATCCCTCTGCCTGCAGACCCCCACAACCACCGCCCATAGTTGTGGGATGAGGCCGTGTCCCCATCAACATGGGGACAAGGTGCTTTGGGGTGGGGGGCAAAGCACCCACCCCCCCATGTTGAGGGCATGTGGCCTAGTATTGTTCAGGAGGAGGCTCTCGCTCACTCCCCCCTCTTTCCTGACCTGCCAGGCTGCATGCAGATAAGGGTCTGGTACGGATTTTGGAGGGGACTCCAAGCTGTTTTTTTTTTTTTTTTTTTTTAATTTCGGCGTGTAGGGCCCACAAAGGGCCTTGTATGGACTGGGGGGACCCCACGCTGTTTTGTTTTTTTTAACCGCACTTTTGTTTTTATCTATTTGTCAGCGGGGAAAACCATTGACAGCTGATGACTCATCAATTGTTAAGGACAATGCTTCCTGGCTCCGTTCCTTAACAACCAGCTTACACTTAACCCTGATTGGGCAAAGCTTTGCCCAATCAGGGCACAGAACACACTATGCAGCGCGGACAAACACCCAGCAAAAACACCGCAAAGTCAGGTGTTCAGCGAACGGCCGAACAGGCAAATGCTTGGCCCAAACTCTTGCTCAGGCTTAACTGTTCACCCAACACTAAATTCAATATGCATTCCTAAAGTGGTTTTAAATCCAAATACAAAAATGTATTAAATGTCAGCTTACAGTTCTTAGATGTACTAGCTGCATTGGCTTTCTTGTATTAATCTTTTTTCCTTAATTTTCTCCTAGTGATCCAGCCAGTAAGTCCAGCAAAGTAGCAGTTAGGGGAAGAGATCAACCATTTAACACTGACAGGGGTAATTACAATGATCATTTGTTAGTCAAGTCCACCTAAATCTGCTAGTTTAAGGCTGGGCTCAACCTAATATGGATGTGGCTCACAGCAGGGGGTCTGGTGTGTCCCTGTTCAGGCCCAAATTTTTGCCTGAATTCGGACCTGAAACAGAGCCAAAGACACACAGGACCCCTGTGCAATGCGCTCCGCAGTTGCCCTGGAGATGTGTGAACCGGCCCCATCGAGAGCCGGTCACAGTCTCCTGTCATGCGAATTGGATGCGGAGAAATCCACATCCAATTCTCATAAGTGTGAACCCAGCCTAATACTACCTTCTCCCCAGATTGAAAATGCTTTACTACTTCTTCTAGAATGCAGACACCATAATACAGGAAGTATGCTACTGACTGGATCACCCAAAGAAATAAAGGAAAAAAGCCTAAAAAGAAAAGGAATGCAGTCACCACATCTAATAATTGGTAAGCTGCAATATATTACATTTTTGTTTTTGGATTTAATAATGCTTTACTTAAAAAATATACCTTCTATTGCTCTTAATCTCCTTCAGATGTCCAAATTCCTTTTTTTTCTGCTGTGATTCAGCTTCCTGTTAGAGAGTGGCTAAGTTTGCTCTTTAGCAGCACAAACATGGGCATTTAAAAACTTAATTTTTTTTTAGTGAGTTTCCAACTGGATTCCAGCCCTATTGGGACTGAGATATTGTACATCTTTAAAGTTGTCTTGAATAAAACAGTATATGGAATACTGTATTTAGCTATGCTCATTAGTGTTATTTATATTGTTCGGTCAATTAGCAGTGTGCTTACTGGACCAAACAAAGGGACCAATATCCCCAATATAAAGACATTTTTTTAACTAGCTGTGGTGAATATGCAACAGAATATTTTTTTTAACATATTTCTTTTTATCACTAATGATACAAATGTACAGCATACATTTTAATAATAAAAAAAAAGCATATGACAAAACTATTGTGGATATTATTTATTGCTTAGCAATTGCTTAATTCCCTTTTTTTCTTTCTCTGTTAGTAGACAACTCTGTATTAGATAATTGCAAGATTAATAGTTTTTTTTACTGTTAAAAAATAAAATAAAATGCTTGATATTAATCTGGTCACACTTAAAGGCTCTTTATGGTGGTTTTGTAAACATTTTCTTTGTTTAATATAGGACTAAAAAAACATTTACAAAATATAAAAAATTGCAAATTAATTTTTTTTCCATATGCAGTCAGCAAGGGTAACATTACAGGAGGTTGTTGGTCACAGCATACACTTTCATTTCATAGCATCGGCATTGTACTAACAATATAAACAATAGTTTTTTTTACATAATCCAGTAAGTTTAATTTAAAATCTCCTTTCATGTCATGAGTGCTGCCTGTCTGCTGGCTATCTCTTTCCACAACTTCCCTGGATTCCTTGCATGCTTTTCAGCTTCTCCTCTGCTGTTTACTTTTGATTTTAAAGAGATATGTGTGGTATTCGAAAAACACCTAAAAAAAACACCAAATATTTCTACTCACCTAGATGGCTGCAGCACCGGCCCAAGCTACAGTTGTCCCCTGCTGACTCTACACCAAGAACTGAGTGATCAAAGACAGTGACTATCACTGGAGCCTCGGACTGTGGAGGGGGCAGGAGCTGCTGGATCAGGTTCTCAGCAGCACATCGAGAGGCTGAGCCAGCTGCCGATCAGGCATCTGGGTGTATCCTGACTACGTCAGCCAACAGTGGGCTTTAGCCCGCTGACAGCTGAATCTGGGTCACAGGAATGCAGAACTAAGTACACTTCTGTGAACCAGAGGAGAATTATGGCCAAAAGAGCTTTGGCCCTACTTCTCCTTGGAGGATTACATATGTCATGGTACCTTGTTGCCTGCAAGCTGTGTCTCCAGTACGGACTGCTTTGTGTACTAAGCCCATCTGTTGGGTCAAACCCCCTCTAACCTTGTTCAGAAATGCTTGCAGTCTGCCATCTCTTTGCCTAAGAACTTTCTTAAAGTTAAGAATTTTTTTTAGCTATGGTATGTGAATCGGACCACATAGCTAATATATAGGGTTTTCATATTTGACTGCAAAAATGGAATTACACTTTAACAGTGCATATGACAGGACTTACCACTGGAAATTAAAGAAAAATATATTTGGAATACATTTAGGTAGAAATTGTGTGTTATAGAAAAGTACACTGTCCGGTAGAACCCTTTATCCTTCAAGGCTGTGTCCTAACAGACCATATATGGAAATATAGGTGTGCTTGGTGTTTATGGTGTTGTAAGTGAGTTTGCATAACGATTGAATTTTTTTTTTTTTTAAAGAAGACTCACAAACCTTTGTTTATTAAAGGACACCAAGCGCACATCAACTTGTCCCACAGCACTAACACATTTCACTCCATCTGGAGCTTATTCATGGAGTCTAAAAATAATCTCTGGATTGAGTGAAATGTATTGGTGATAAAAATTAGGAACAATATTCTGTCTATGTTCGTTGATAACTTTCAGCTGTAAGCTATCTAGTTTTGGTAAATTATTTTTAAATAAGAAAGGCATGGTTTGATGCCGTGTAAGAATAGCGCTTGAAGATAGAGCTCCGACACGGTGGAGGGCTTTTTCCGAGTCTCAGCTCCTTACACCAGCAATTGGTAGATCCATATCTTTTATTAAGACCCCCTCATTTGCAGCTTGTCTCTCAACAGAGATTGAGAATAGATGCAGATGCTGTACTTGGAACTCATCCAACAGGTTCTCAAAATGGCAGGTTTACAAATTCTCGGCTCAGATATCAAAACTACTCTGACAACAACCATTACAGATCTTAGAGACGAGTGATGGATTCACTGGGAGGGGTTGAGCAGGTGGCTGGTTGCCATGATGCCGATATAAAAGAACTGCAGCTACATTCAGCTCAGTACTATGAACACCTAATTGATTGTCAATGGAAGCTGGAAGACCTTTGACAACCGATGGCACCGAAGGAACCTCAGGATCCCAAGGTATTCTGGAGAATGTGGAATATGAACTGATTCATATGGCACTCCAATTCCTCTGCAACAATCTGCTAGAGAGGCCTCAAGACACACCAGTGGACTTTGAAAGAGCTAACAGGGTACCCCGACCTCGAGGACAAGAACATGACCCCCCAGATATTGTCTGCTGTTTTGTGGACTACAAGCTCAAAGAAGTAGTCGCACATAGAGCATGCGAGCAAGAGGAACTCATATTTAACGGATCAGCAGTACGGGTATTTCAGGACCTTTCCCCGTCATGTTAAACCACAGGAGAGCCTTGAGACCCATCTTGTCCAGGCTAAGAGAAAGGAATATCTCCTGCAGATGGCAATTTCTGTTTTCCCTATATGTCATCATTCAAGGCAGGTCATTCTCCCTTAAGACTCCTGTGGATCTGCCACAATTCTTTGATTTTCTGAATATGCCCCCTTTTCTAGACCCAGGCTGGTACAAGAAGTTTCAGACTCCTGCTGTTTGGTAAAAACTGTTACCACAACCAGTCGAACAATGCACCCCACGTCACATAGGATTCTCTACGCCATATCATAGAAATAGAAGATGACAAGGGGAACATGCGGGAGCTCTCCATGAACTCCCAAGAAGACATGTGAACTGTTTCCATTACTACTGAACATTTTCGGGCAACCGAGCAGTGTGTCATCAAAGTTAATAGTAACTGTTTTTCTTCCAGCTTTTCTTCTTCTGCTGAGATAACTAGTTTCTTATCCACATTAGCAACCATCCTCCCAGATGCCTCAGTAAGCCTTACATTGCACCCATCTCCTTTAGTTAAAGCGGTTGTATACCCTTAGAAAAAAAAAGTAAAAAAAAAAAGAAACATCCTGTAAGGCAAAGGCATAATGAGCTAGTAAGTACTGCATACTAGCTCATTATGAAATACTTACCCCATATCGCAGGCTAGTCCACGCCGAGAGAGCTGACATTTTGCCCTCGGTGTGTCTTCCGGGTTCACGGCTCCGGCGCTGTGAGTGGCCAGAGCCGTAATGACGTCACTCCCGCGCATGGTGTCTGCCGGATCTTCAGCCGGGCATTCACAGCGCATGCGCCGCTGACGTCAGCGGCTGCATGCAAAGTGAATATCTCCTAAACCATAAAGGTTTAGGAGATATTTATTTTACCTACAGGTAAGCCTTATTATAGGCTTACCTGTAGGTAAAAATTCAAAACATGGGTATACAACATTTTAAAGCCATAGCTTAGCTCATAGCGCATACAAATGATGCTCTCCTTTATATTGTTTAACTGTTTACTACCACTGATATACTTTGAATGCATTTTGATTAATGAAGTGTTGACAAGACACCCCTCTCCCATTGCTAGAGGTAGAGCTACTGGATGGTTTAGCTACGGCAGGACCTACCCATGCCTTGCACAAATTCAGATACATCAGGATGCAGCACTGGCTGTACTCCCTTCCTCTATAACTCTCCTACTAACAGTTTCTGATTGCAACATAATCCCTGCTGATAGCTTGCATTTGTCTGAGAGGCATGTGACTCTGTTGGAAGAACTAGGATGGTGAACCAGCACAACAAGTGGAGGGTGCATTTATCATCCACGCACTTCTCTCTGCATTGCTTTGTCAGTTCCCATTGGTAGAGGTGTTAACTGCTCAGTTAAATTGATGGGGTTTACCCTGCTATAGGAGACAGTACATCTCCATGTGGGTTCCCCCAGAGAGAGTATACTGGGAGATTTGGGTTTTGCATATTGCATTCTTTGCCTTATCTGGGAAATTTCCCATAAGGAAATTAGCTATATTAGACCTAAACGCTTCCAACACATATGAGAGTTTTTGGGGAGATATCCAGACCCTTTATTCCCCATGGGGAAACTTATTTTTGTTTCTATAATGTTTTTCTCTTTTTATGAGTTTCAACCTAAACTAGCACAATTTTTGCACTTACCCCTTCATACCATGAATGTTGTTGGTTTGATAAAAATGAGCCATTAGCATTTACTAAGCAACTGTCAGAAACCATGAATCAGGCTGAGACAGAAGTACAATTAAATCACACTTGTTTAATGATCATAAAAAAATGTAAACAAAGTAAACGTAGTCAAAACATAGTCAGAGTTCAGGAACCGGAACGGATAGTCAGATAAGCCAAAACGCCAGGGAGCCAGAGATGAGCGTAGTTGAACATCAAGTAGGATCTGGAGCCAGAAGGAATGTCAGCCAAGCAAGTCTTTAACAGAAACACAGGAGAGCGTCTCTAGAGATGTGACCAAGGTGAAGGCAGAGATCATCTGGGCTAGACAGCTTAAGTAGGCCTGACGAGCAGGATATCATCAACAGGTGAGTCACTGTGGAGAGATAGGAGCTGGTAATTAGCCGACAGCTGAGTGGCCAGCCCAGAGAAGGAAGGGCTGAGCTCAGCCCTGACAGTAACTCATTCCAATTGCCCTTGATGAAACATGTATATTCTTTTTTGGGGGTTCAATTGGTGTGCAAAATATAATTCTTGCCATTGATGTAAATATTTCTCATTATGTATACTAGGAGCAGGGACACTATGTTTAATAAACTACAACTCACAGGCTCTGTATGCACAATCCTGACCATAAAAATGTTTTTTCATATATTTGTAATACTTCTGGGATCTACAATACTAACCCTGTTAAGCCTTCTTTTTAACACTCGGTGGTTCCTTTCACCATGCGGTTATTTCTCTGCTGTTCAGTCAGTCCATACCTTTTTTTTGACATAGCCCACACAGCCCAGTATACAACTGGTCTGACCCACCTAGGTGATAAGTCGACTTGTCACAGCTGCTTTCGAGTCCACCCGAACATATCCAACCTCTTTATCTGCTTTTCTTCTCACTTTCTATTCTTTTTTTTCTCACTCCAATCCGCTCTCCTGATTTCTAAATGTTCTCATCCCTTCCCTTTTCCCTTCCTTCTCCTCCATTTGTGCTCCCCCTTGGCTAGTGCCAGTGGTCTTGGGACCTCAACAGTTGTTGGCTTATCCTCCTTTTCCTCCTGCAGCTGAGGAATCTCTGTCTTTACTAGATCATAACATGACAGACGTGGCCCAGCTTTTAGGGACCTCAAAATCTTCTCACTCAATGTTTTGAGGGAGATTTCGCTATCCATTCGCTTCATGGACTATGATCTCAAGCCCAAACTTTAGCAGTTGAACCCTTCCCTGTTGAGCAACCCTACTCATGAAAGTCTTCTTCAAGACAAAATCAAAGACCTTAAATTCCACACCTGACTCTTCAGCTCTAAGTCAGCGGCTGGCACACAAATGCGTACATTGCAGAGAATGTACAGTATCTCCCTGATTAAGAAAATAAAGTCAGGCCCATATTTCAGCTTTGGCACAACAAATTAGGACTCTTGAAATGGCTCATAAAAATGGAGTGGAACAAGTTTACTCCTTAGCTTAAACCAGGAAACTTTTGCTGGAGGAACTGGGAAAACAAATGAGACAACTTTACCCTAGCGTTCTATGAGCATGCTAACAAAAATGGGAAGCTGTTGGCCAGGTTTCTCCAGGGTAAATGGGCAAACATGAGATACACAATAATACAGGTAAGAAATTTCATAAGTCTGTAGATATTGTCAAACAATTCGTACAATACTATGAACAGCTTTATTCCCTTCACCCTGCACCACAACAAACTTTTTTAGAATATCTGAGATAACATGGAATGCCTTCCTTCATCCTACCAAGGTGAAATCTATAATGAACCCTATATCAATAAAATAATTCACCCAGGCCCTGAAACAATTAAAACAGGGCAAAAGCCCTGGACCGCATGGCCTTTCGGCCCAATATTATAAGAACTTTCACCGGGTTTTAGTATCCCATATTTTAAAAGTGTTTAACTCTTTATCAAATAACAAGTCTCCCCCTTCCTAACTGTTGGAGGTCCACATTACAGTCCTACATAAAAAGGGAAAAGACACAACCCAGGTTCAAAACTACGGCCCAACATTAAACCGCCTCCTTCCCTTTCTCCCATCTTTGATCTCCATGTTTATTAGTTTTTTATTCTAGAGTCATTGACTGGCATACACAAACAACAAACAAAAACTGGGAACAATTTATGGCCAACAACACTATGATTTTCATTCCCTGGCTTCAGCCTGGAGTGCAATCTGGGTTTCTAGAGCCACATCCTCTGATAGGCACTACTCTACGCTGTCTTCGTAACTCTAGTAAACCTTTTGACATGACAACAATCCCTGGCCCTCTAATGCCCCGTACACACGGTCGGACTTTGTTCGGACATTCCGACAACAAAATTCTAGGATTTTTTCCGACGGATGTTGGCTCAAACTTGTCTTGCATACACACGGTCACACAAAGTTGTCGGAAAATCCGATCATTCTGAACGCAGTGACGTAAAACACGTACGTCGGGACTATAAACGGGGCAGTGGCCAATAGCTTTCATCTCTTTATTTATTCTGAGCATGCGTGGCACTTTGTCCGTCGGATTTGTGTACACACGATCGGAATTTCCGACAACGGATTTTGTATTCGGAAAATTTTATAGCTTGCTCTCAAACTTTGTGTGTCGGAAAATCTGATGGAAAATGTGTGATGGAGCCTACACACGGTCGGAATTTACGACAAAAAGGTCCTATCACACATTTTCCGTCGGAAAATCCGACCGTGTGTACGGGGCATTACACCAATAGCAAATAATCCTGACTTCCCTCCAAGTTTAACCAAGGGCTTCCTGAAGCTTAATGGGCTCAATCAATTCACTCGAACCTCCCATTTCTTTGAGAAAAAACTACTTCATCATTCTAGGGTGATGCACAACTCATTTCATAAATATTTAGCTATGCACATGATAAATACAGCCCACACTTGTGTCCCGGTGTTATGGCAACAATCCTGTATCCCCACACTAAAAGATTGTTTTTCATGTATTACCAGAGTGAACCGCTACCAATCCTCTGCAGTGGCGGCCCATCAATGGGGGGTTCAGGGGTGCCACCAAGTGTGTGCGGGGCGCCGGACACACAGGTGCTATGGGAAGTATGACGTGTTTTTAATCACATGATTGCGGCTAAGAAGCTCTATTGTCATCGGGGCACAGAGCATTATGTTTTCTGTGGTTGTTACTGATTGGCCAGTCCATAGGGTGGTGCTTTTATTGCCCCCTGCGTCACTTCCAGTTTCTCGAGTGACTCATCCTGGTCCGAAGGTGGATGGAACGCAAGACCCGAGCAGAGGAGTTGGCCGGTGAGCAGGCCAGGCAGGGCTGCTGATAAGGGGATGACCACCAGGCCGCCATCATGTAAAAGGGGGGCCCAGCCAGTTGGCAACTGCAAGCATTATGTATCACATACATACTGTGAGCATAATGTTGTTCCCTGTGGTTCCTAGATGGGAAATCATATTCCCTGGCCTGGGGGGGGCATCAGTTCATCCAGGGGGCCCGGTAGACTGTAGCTAGAGGGACTATTTTTTCTATTTCGGCTCATATGCGGATTTTCCCTGGCTGCATTTGCCGATAATTATATTAAAGTCCCGGCTCTCTCAGTCCCTGTGCTGCTGGCGGAGGAGTGACTTGGCTTACACACTGCCTGTCTCCTTCAGCAAGAAAGTGCTGAGGCAATCAGCAGCAGAAGAAGAATGGTGGTAGGCTCAGGGAAGACTGGGAGTGATAGGTCCATGCAGCAGACAGTGGCAAAGGCAGCAGTCCTTGTCCATCCATCTCACTGTGACACAGACTCAGCAGCCAGCAGTGCACACAGAGGGATTACTTGAAACACACAGGAAAGTCAAGGTACAGTACATGCAGGGCCTGGACTGGGGGGGGGGGCAGAAGGGACACGTGCTATGCTATTTTTACTGTCCTGACTCCTGCTACAGCAGCACCTTTCACCTCCAACTTTATTTTCCCTCTCTCCATGAAATGCAAGTCTGTACATCTTCCCGGTACAATGAGACAATCAAACAGACCCCCCCTCTTCATTTTCTCCTGTTTGTTTGCTCTCCCCTTGATTCTTTACTGCTCACATCCTTCAGCCTCCTGTGTCAGATCCAACCATTCCAATCACTGACTGTCTGCTTGACTCCCTTTCCATCACACATTACTTTTTATCTCTTCCAACTGTTCAGCAGCTCAATACATTATCTGCACTCATTTAAGGTGGCCATAGTACAAATGAAATTAAGAAGGAATCATCTATTCTATGGCCACCTTAATTGACTGCAGAGAATGTACTGAGCTGCTGAATAGTTGAAAGAGATAAAAAGTAATCTGGGACGGAAAGGGTGTCAGGCAGACAGTCAGTGTGTGGACCCCAAGAGAGGAATGTCCAGATCTGAGACCACACTTGTAAAGAACAACTCAGCACAGGGATGATGAGAACCCCTCATAATGGGCACAGCAGCCAGCAGGTGTACAGACCCAGGTACTCAGCACCGGGATGGTGGGAACCCCTCATAATGGGCACAGCAGGTGTACACAGGGCCGGCCCAAGACATTGTGCTGCCTGGGCCCAAGAATGAAATGCTGCCCCCCCCCCCCCAAAAAAAAATCACGCCCACCAAAAATCCTCACATTCATTATTTTATATCAAGATAATTAAAACTAAAATTAAATTGATCAGAAAATCTGATTTACATGCAACAGCACCTTGTCCATTAGGGAAAATTATATCACAAACCATTATAAATCCAAACCTTTTTTTGTTTATAGCACAAAAAATAAAACCGCAGAGGTGATCCAATACCACAAAAAGAAAGCTCTATTTGTAAGAAAAAAAGGACGTCAATTTTGTTTGGGTACAGCTTCGCACGACCGCGCAATTGCCAGTTGAACCTCCCAACTAAAAAGTTGTTTCACTTTAAGTTAATTTGTATTGCAATTATTTGTAGAGGCGTTTCCACCATCCCTGCTAAGTTCATTTCTTGTGTCTTGTTCTCAGTTTGAATTAGATGTGAAGTTGTGTATCACAGAGACCAGTATTGTGGTAATATTGAAGTTTATTGAGATTTTCATACATTAGAGGGTTCCACCATTATCGTTAAGTTATTGATTAGTAAGTTAGGGGTGCACTTTTCTTTTTTTTTTTTGTGGTGTGGGAACATGTAAGTGCTTAGCGTCAGGCCCTTTACTGACTCTTTTTTATTTTACCTCCAGTAGTTTATTGTAAATAGTAGTGTGGTGAATACCCATTATCTGCTTGCCGACCAGCGCATGCCGATGTACATCGGCAGAATGACACTGGCAGGCAAAAGGGCGTACAGGTACGCCCCCTTTAAGAAGCGGTGTTGTGAGCGCGTGCATGCCTACCGAGGTCTCCGTGACCGTGGGTCCGATGGACCCAGGTGCCCGTGATCGCGTCATGGAGAGGAAGAACGGGGAGATGCTTATGTAAACAAAGCATTACCCGTTCTGCCTAGTGACAGAACAGTGATCTACTGCTCTCTGTGATCGAGAGCTGTGATCACTGTCCTGTGTGTTCAAGCCTAGCCCCCTCACAGTTAGATTCACTCCCTAGGACATACTTAACCCCTTCACTGCCCCCTAGTGGTTAACCCCTTCACTGCCAGTGTCATTTACATAGCAATCGATGCATTTTTAATACACTGATCGCTGTATAAATGACAATGGTCCCAAAAATGAGTCAAAAATGTCCGATGTGTCCGCCACAAACCAATCAATATACGCTTATTGCGATTTTTTGGGGTCTGGTCTGGTCTTTGGGCAGCCAAATGGTCTGTGGCTGAAGTGGTTAAACTAAAGATTGGCATGTGAAAAGAATAAACATCAATGGATTTTAGTTTAGGCTGCTGATTGGTACTGATTGGCAGCACTGATAGGTAGCACTGATTGGCATTAATAGGGCACTGATAGGAAGCAATGATTGGCAGCACTGATGGGCACTAATTGGCAGCACTGATGGGTTCTGATTGGCAGCACTGATTGGCATTGATAGGCAGCACTGATGGACACTGATAGGCAGCACTGATTTGCACTGATAGGTGGCACTGATTGGCATTGATAGGCAGCACTGATGGGCATTGATAGGTGGCACTGATTGGCATTGATAGGCAGCACTGACTGGCATTGATAGGTAGCACTGATAGGTGGCACTGATTGGCACTGATAGGTGGCACTGATTGGCATTGATAGGCAGTACTGATGGGCACTCATAAGTGGCACTGATTGGCATTGATAGGCAGCACTGATGGGCACTGATAGGTGGCACTGATTGGCATTGATAGGCGGCACTGATGGGCACTGATAGGTGGCAATGATTGGCATTGATAGACAGCACTGATTGGCACTGATGGTCAGCACTGATAGGTGGTACTGATGGGCAGCACTGATAGGTGGCATTGATAGGTGGCACTGATTTGCACTGACAGGGGAGAGGGGGAGTTTCACATTGAGCAGATCATAAGGCTTGCCGGAGCCCCTCAGTGTGTGACACTGTCATTGTCATCTAATGTAACTGCATTGAGGGAGAGAGATTAGATGTCACAACTCAGCGGTAAAGTCGGGGGTGGAGGGAGTCACGTGAATGAGCAGCTTTCAAACACCAGCCAATCATCGGGCTGTTAAAGGGCGGATCCACATAAATGTAATGGCCTGCCCAGACCCCATCCCATTGGCTGATGTTTGATAGCTGTTCAGTCCCGCCCACTCCCTACATCACCGCTGAGTTGTGACAGCTGATCTCTCTCCCTCAATGCAGCTTCATTATCTGACAGTGTCACACACTCAGCGGCTCTTATAAGCCCCACGATCTGCTCAGTGTGTGCTGCAAACTCCTTGGATGCCTTTCACAGCATCCCAATGGGCAGATATCGGAAGACAGCCCGGTGACTAGGATGTGCGGTGGCAGGCGGCGGTGGGTACTCCTGACAACTTTTCACCGCATGCTCTGGCCGACTGCTGCCCCTCTTAAAGTGATCCCACTGGGTCCCATGGTTGTGCCAGCCCTGGGTGTACAGACCTGAGTACTCAGCACAGGGATGGTGGAAACCCTTCATAATGGGCACAGCAGGCAGCAGGTGTACAGTTGAAGTCACGGGCGGTGACGTAACGCGTAGGGCGTGGCCGAGCATAGACGAAACCGGAAACTAGTAAGGAGGCGTCTCCAACGCCGCTCCTCAACTCTTTTACCTTTAATGCTGTTTTTAACTTGTTTACATGTAAGAGACCACTTGAATTTTTAATAAATAGCCAGTTGTTTTAAACTTACTACACCATCGGAGGCATCTTTTCTCTCTCCCCTTCCCGTTTATACCACCGGACCGGTGGAGCCCAGGTGGGCAACCCTCTTTGTTCTTACAAATCGCAGGTACTGTCAAGCAGAGAGATCGCTGCAACATCAGAGAAGCTTTACTTCCACATCACCATATCACAAAGAACAAAGAATCTGGTTTCAATGCCCCTAATAATTTTACTCAAGGTGAGAGTCTAGAGAGCCCGGTGCCACCGGATTAGAAAACCCAAGATTAATATCACTTTTTACCTTCACTGAATGACCCTAGTGGAACAGCACAATATAGACTTTGATGCACATTATGAACTTTTGATTATTTTTAACGTTTTTCATTTGCATTGTCATTGATTTTTCACCTTGATGCACATAGCACCTTGATATATTATTGCACTATGGAGCACTTTTAGACACTGCACGGTTAGTGATTTTGTATTATTGTATGCACTTTACTCTGAGGTGATAGATTTTTATAGCGCGAAATCAATTTTTATTATATTTATGCTGAGTGAAAGTGAACACTGTAAATTTTGCTGCTATCCATAGAGACATCATCACCGTTCATTTGCATTATTTTACACATATATAGGCTAAGCTCTGTATAGAAACATTCACACAACCTATACACTCAATTTAGCGCGAGGGATCACATTACACCATTTTTGCAGACCCAGGGACTCAGCACAGGGACAGTGGGAATTCCTCATAATGGGCACAGCAGCCAGCAGGTGTACAGACCCAGGTACTCAGCACAGGGATGATGGAAATCCCTCATAATGGGCACAGTGGGTGTACAGACTTGGGAACTCAGCACAGCGATGGTGGGAACCCCTCATAATGGGCACAGCAGGTGTACAGACCCGGGTACTCAGCACAGGGATGGTGGAAACCCCTCATATTGGGCACAGCAGGTGTACAGACCTGGGTACTCAGCACAGGGATAGTGGGAACCCCTCATAATGGGCACAGCAGCCAGCAGGTGTACAGACCCAGGAACTCAGCACGGGGATGTGGGAACCCCTCATAATGGGCACAGCAGGTGCACAGACCTGGATACTCAGCAAAGGGATGGTGGGAACCCCTCATAATGGGCACAGCAGGTGCACAGACCTGGACACTCAGCAAAGGGATGGTGGGAATCCCTCATAATGGGCACATCAGGTGTACAAACCAAGGAACTCAGCACAGGGATGGTGAGAACCCCTCATAATGGGCACAGACCCGGGGACTCAGGGAAGGGATTATGGGAACCCCACATATTGCGCGCAGCAGGTGTACAGACCCAGAAAATAAGCACAGGGACAGTGAGAACCCCTCATAATGGGAACAGCAGCAAGCAGGTGTACAGACCCAGGAACTCAGCACAGGGATGCGAGAACCCCTCATAATGGACACAGCAGCCAGCAGGTGTACAGGCCCGGGAACTCAGGGCAGGGATGGTAGTAACCCCTCATAATGCGCACAGCAGGTGTACAGACCCAGGAACTCAGCACAAGGTCAGTGGGAACCCCTCATAATGGGCACAGCAGCCAGCAGGTGTACAGACCCAGGAACTCAGCACAGGGATGGTGGGGACCCCTCACAATGAGAACTGCAGGTGTACAGACCCCGGAACTCAGCACATGGATAATGGGAACCCCTCATAATGGGTACAGAGAGGCTGCATTGATGGGCACAGTGCCCATCAATTGTAGACTCACTGTGCCAATCAATTTCACTGAGGCTGCATTTGATGGGCACAGTGAGGCTGTATTTGATGGGCACAGTGAGGCTGCATTTGATGGGCACAGTGAGGCTTCATTTGATGGGCACAGTGAAGCTGCATTTGAAGGGCACAGTGAAGCTGCATTTGAAGGGCACAGTGAGGCATCATTTGATGGGCACAGTGAGGCTGCATATGATGGGCACAGTTTTATCTAGCAGTAATGATACATATTCACCTGATAATTGGCTAAATGATCCTGCATTATGGCCCTGCATTACTAACAGTTTAATTTTTCAGTTTGTTTGCGCCCCCCCCCCCCACTTAAAAAAAAAATTTGAGCACCAGCCACCCCTGTTAAGGGGTCACCTTCTTCCTCGGCCTCTATAAGAATATGATAAGCTTCTTATAGCCTCTTTTAACATTTAAGATATTAAACACATACAGATACTCCTTATGTGTGAGTAGGTTAGCACGTCCCATTCATGATCCTAGGAAACAGGTGTCAATAGCTTTTTTTTTGTCAACTATTAATAGCTTTTTGGCCATCTCATAGAATGCCAATATATTCCCCGTAAAGTGCAAAAGAGTGTCTGGTTTCACTCAAGCCCTGAGCACTTTATTGGAATTTTTTTTTGGCACTGTGAAAACATCCCTGGACTTCATTGATTATTAATTGGGACTTTTTCTGCACCTTATTTAGTGGGACTGTTACATATAAGTTTATTTATTTTTTGATTGATTTGCATACTTTCTGTGCTTTTTTTATTGAACATTTTGTTATATATTTTTTGATATGTTTATAAGATTGATTTAGTGGGTGAGGACACCTGTCTTTCTTTATTACATTGTCTAAGCAGGGTATTTAGGCTTTTACAGGTTATCACTAATGATTTATGGTTATTACTAATGATACAAATTTTATCAAGTTTTTGGATATGAGCCCTTACCATTCTTTCCAATGGTTTACATACTATTATTGTTAGACTGACTGGTCTGTAATTTTCAGGTATATAACTTGGCTCTTTTTTAAATATCGGTACTGCATTTGCTTTTCCCCAATTTGCTGGTACCATTCCAGTCAGTAAGCTGTCCATAAAAATTAGGAACAATCTTTTGGCTATGATGTGGCTAAGTTGTTTGAGAACTTTCAGCTATAAGCCATCCGGTCTTAGTGATTTATTCACATTGCGTTTTTTGAGTCTTTTTTGAACACAGGTTTCTGCCAGCCACAATGGTACATTCAATAAAATGTTTTTAGCATTACTGTCTTTTTATTTTACCCCTCCTTTTCATTCATATAAACTGAGGAGAAGTTTGCATTTAATACAGTTACCTTCTCCCTGTCACTTTCCCTGATCATCTTTTGTGGGGCCAATATGTTCTGACTTCACCTTCTTACAATTAATATATTTGAAAACATTTTGGGAATTTTTTTTTTTACTTTCTTCAGAAATGTGTCTCTTATAATCTAATTTACTTACCCTGATCACATTCTTGCATTTCCTAATGTAATCTTTGTAGTTCTGTAATGCTAATAGTGATCCTTCGGTCTTATATTTTTAAAGGACAACTTTTGCAGGTTGTACATAATACATTCCTGTCTGACCCTAGAGAGTGCAGAATGCTCCCAGTCACGTGCCATCCTGATTTTCCCCATGGCCTTTCTGATAGTTCCTTTCAGACGTTTGTACAGCAACTTTGAATTAGTATGTAACATTTCATTTCACAGGGTCCCATTAAACAGATACTCAAAAATACTCAATGTATTGCAGACTGCCAAGAAAATGAAATTCATGCCCATGCTCAAAGAAATGTGCATCCATGCAAAATGGTCCACAGAGTCAGTGTCATGTGCACATCTACACATGCATGTGTATGTATGCATGCATGTACACGTGAGTATTAGTATGCTTATGCATGAGCATGCATGTTTGAATTGACTTTGGCACCTAGTGGTCTATTTAAAGCACTTCAAGACTCAGGATTGCTGAGAAGTCATCTGATTCTTCTGCCTATGATCTGTGTTCAGGCCCAGCCTGTTTGACTCCACTCCGTTCCAGAAATTCTGTTGTTATTCTGGCTTGTGACCTGACCTTGCCTCCTTCCTGCTGTTCCAGTACCTTTCGGCTAGGTTTCCACTATTGCGTCCCCAAAGTCGCGCGATTTTGACGCGATTTTTTACCGCGATTTTACCGCGACTTTTTACCGCGACTTGAAGCAATGCCTGTATCTATGGACCTCAAGTCGCATCAAAGTGGGACCAAAGTAGTGCAGGGACTACTTTGAAGTCGCTGCGACTTGAAGTCGCACAGATATGAACGGTACTCATTGGAAATCATGGGAAACAATTTGTCATGCGACTTTTCAGTCCCAAGTCGCATGAAAAGTCGCACTAGTGGAAACAGAGCCTTCCTGCTTGCTCAATATTGACCTTGGCCTGGCTCTGACTCTGCTCCTGGTTTCTGTTTCTGTATCTCTGCTGCCAACTTTTGCCTGCCTGATCATGCATCTGGGATCTTGCAATTGCCAGCTGCCAGCTTGTCTGCTGCACAATCTTTAGCTCTACATCTACTACAAGGTCTGTGTTATACCCTATCATCAACCCCAGCAGAAACGGAACAAGAGGTGTAAGGGAAGCCTTCTCATCAACTTGGCCTTGATCAGGTACATGACAAAACACTGACCTGAATGTTTGGAAGGTTCTACAGCCTTACCATTTCCTTCCAGTTATTTATCTCAAGTAATTTTTTTGCAATATGCTACACCCATTGGAAGTCTGTGCAGGGTTTTAGATGCACTATGACATACTATTTTAATCACATACTCATTGCTGATAGTGCCACTACCACAATTTTCTCCTCATTACATCCAAAAGTGGATCCAAAAGAGAACTATAACACAAAAAAAGGACAAATTATTTTTTTTTCCTCATAAGGCATCCATAGCCTGTAAAACTCAGGAATCAGGTTTTAAATTACTCTCCAGGTGGTGGGTTCCTATCTACTTGCAAAAGCTTTTCTCTGTATTGCCTCCACTGTGTTGGAAGTGCAGTGAAATACAGGGTATGCTCTCTCCTGAGACCGTACTGGACCAAGGTATAGTCATTTATTATAGACCCCACAGGAACAGACTTGGGAGACAACCCAACAGTAGTTCTCTTATAATGTAACCATTTGTCATGCCTTAACCCTCCACAGCAAAAAAATAAAAGTCATTCCCTTGACTAATACATTTTTCACAGCCAGTTGAAAGTACCCTCTGAAATTTAGTGTCGGGTGGCATGTACATTTTATCAAGAGATTCTGATCATAGTCTTTGATCTTAAACTGATCTAATAATTGTAAAATATGCGAGAATTGTTCCACTGTACTGTTATATTTGTATTATCCTGTCATTTGCTTGATCTACAACAACTAAACATACTGGTGCTACTTTTTTAAGGTCTATATTGTAGACATAGTACATTTTAAATACTGTATATAAAACTACACATACAGTACCTATATTAGATTCAATCTAACCAGAAATAAAGCACATTTTAACATGTAGGTACAATTCTAGATAATGACAAACCATGAGACTTGACATCCTTTGCTATAGAATCTTTCTATAGTATAACTTACAACTACATTTCTACTTTCTGTAATAAGATATTAAACTTACTGGAAACCCATGCTTTGACAAGAAAATGCATTTGGTTTGTCCTAGATTTTACCCATTGTATATTAACTTACTGTACATATTTAAAAATATTCCATTCTCAAAAGTGAAGATCTTGCATTGAATCCATTGTTTCTTAAAGTTATTTGGCATAGCGCACATTGAGAATATCTAATTTAGGGGTATATTATTGATATTGACAAAGGCAGAGATCTCACAGAAAAGCACATTTACGGTACTCAAGAACAAAATATGTCAGGAAATTATTATTGTAACATTTGAGAACAGTGGAATTTTCCTTCGAGTGAGTAAATCAATAGATATTGAGAACTTAAGTGCAGCTCCCAATAGATTGGAAAATTCACTACTATTTTATATATGACTTTTTTTTCCAATAATTTTCTATAAATGCAGCAAAAAGCATTATTTGGAGTAATAAAAGCATGCTTACTTTTTGAGACATTATTCAGTGTACTATAATTCAATCTCAAGTCCTGCTGTAACACAGTTCCATGTAAAACAACTTAATCCTTTCCCAGCATTTTTAACACCTTAATGTGCGTTAGGCCCTTTTCACACGGTCAGACTGTTCAGGTCCACCTGTCAGTTTTTTAGGCGGACCTGAACCGACGCTCCATGCAGGTCTATGGAGCAACGGATGTCAGTGGTGACATGTCCGATGAGATCAGCTCCGCTCTGATCTGCTGAATTCAGATGGATGTTCGGCGAACAATATGCTTCAAAAGCCGCAGGAACACCGTTAAAGTCTATGGGACACTAATATGAAAAATCAAAAGTCATTTTAAAGGCTTATATGCAAGTTATTGTCATAAAAAGTGTTCAGGGACCTGGGTCCTGCCCCAGGGGACACGTATCAATGCAATTTTTTTTTTTTTAAACTGACATTTTTTTCGGGAGCAGTGATTTTTTTAATGCTTAAAGTGAAACAATTAAAATGAAATATTCCTTTAAATATCATGCCGGGGGGGGGGGGGGGGGTGTGTCTATAGTATGCCTGTAAAGTGGCGCATTTTTTTCTGTGTTTAGAACAGTACCGCAGCAAAATGACATTTCTAAAGGAAAAATTGTCATTTAAAACTGATCCCGGCTGTAATGAATTGTTGGGTCTCGGCAATATAGATAAAACTCTAAATAAACTGCATAGGTTCCTCCCCAGTCCATTACCAGGCCCTTTGGGTCTGGTATGAATATTAAGGGTAACCCCGAACCAAAAATTAAAAAAAAATTGCGTGGAGGTCCCCCCAAAATCCATACCAGGCCCTTCAGGTCTGGTATGGAAATTAAGGGGAAATCTGTGCCACATTAAAAAAAAAATGGCATGGGGTTCCCCCCAAAATCCATACCAGACTCTTATCCGAGCGCGGAACCTGGCAGGCCCAGGCAGTGCCCCCCTCCTGAACCGTACCAGGCCACATGCCCTCAACATGGGGAGGGTGCTTTGGGGTCTGACCCCAAAGCACCTTGTCCCCATGTTGATGGGGACAGGACAAGGGCCTCATCCCCACAACCCTTGCCCGGTGGTTGTGGGGGTATGCGGGCGGGGGGCTTATCGGATCCCAGCCCCCATGTGAATTGGTAACGGGGTACAAAAGTGTCAAAAATGGTAAAAAAGACAAAAGACAGGCTTCCCCGTGGTGTCAGAGGGGGCAAGGTCACCCGTTTACGTCACCAGGTGTCCCTGCCCTCAGCTATATAACAGCTGTCACCCAGAAGAAGTGTCACTCGGTGGGAGCCTCCCATGGAGGCGGAAATGTAACGGCTTTTTTATTTTTATTTTTCGGTCCATCGGGCGGTGTGAATTTACATCGCGGAACATTTTTATTTTTTTATCTTTTAATAAAGAACTTGTGCCAAGCTGTCTCTTGGTTTTTTTTAGCATTTTTGACACTTTTTGTGTGAAATTTTAGGGGTACAACATACCCCGTTACTAATTCACATTGGGGGCGTGATCTGGGGTTCCCCTTGTTAAAGGGGCTTCCAGATTCTGATAAGCGCCCCACCTGCATACCCCCACAACCACCGGGCAAGGGATGTGGGGATGAGGCCCTTGTCCCCATCAACATGGTCAGACCCCAAAGCACCCTCCCCGTGTTGAGGGCATGTGGCCTGGTATGGTTCAAGAGGGGGGGCGCTCTCTCATCCCAGTCCATAGTGAGGTGGCCCCGCATCTTACCGATATAAGAACTGTCAAACGGTAGAGACTGCCTTAGGCAGCCAGCCTTCATGTCGGCGGGAGCGTTTTAATTCTTTTGTTTTTTGGGTGCGGTGGGTGGCGTGATTGATGATGGATTTACATCAGGGGACACTATTTTTTTATTTTTTAATAAAGGAATTGTCAAAAACTGTCTCTATGTTTTTTATTACTTTGTGACACTTTTTTGGTGAATGGGTTGGGGAACTATGTACCCGATAATCATTCATATAGGGGGCAGGATCTGGGGGCTCCCTTATTAAAGGGGGCCTCCAGATTCCAATAAGCCCCCCCGCCTGCAGACTCCCACAACCACCGGCCACCTCTGCCCCAAAGCACACACCCCTCCATGTTGAGGGCATGTGGCCCGGTATGGATTTTGGGGGGACACCACGCTGTTTTTTTTTACAATTTCAGCATGGAGTTCCCCTTAAAATCCATACCATACCCAAAGGGCCTGGTATGGGCTGGGGGGGACCTCTCACACTGGCAGTTGCAACCGTGAGTCATTTTAAATGTGCATTTGTATTCAGCCCCCTTTACTCTGCTACTCCTAAGACCCCATACACACTATTAGATTTTCTGCAGATTTTTGTCTTCAGATTTACCAAAACCATATAATATGAGGTCAAACCTTAAGAGTTTCAATTTGTATGCAATCAGGCAGGCCCTTGCACTACATGGTTTTGGTAAATCTGATGACAAAAATCTGCAGAAAATCTAATAGTGTGGATGGGGTCTCACTATAATCTAGTGAAACCAATTACCTTCAGAAGTCACCTAATTAGTAAATAGAGTCCACCTGTGTGTAATTTAATCTCAGTATAAATATAGCTGTTCTGTGAAGTTCTTAGAGGTTTGTTAGAGCATCATGAAGACCAAGGAACACACCAGACAGGTCAGGGATAAAGTTGTGGAGAAGTTTAAAGCAGAGTTAATTTATAAAAAAATCCCAAGCTTTGAACATCTCATGGAGCACTGTTCAATCCATTATCTGAAAATGGAAAGAGTATGACACAACTGCAAACCTACCAAAACATGGCCATCGACCTAAACTGACAGGCCGGGAAAGGAGAGCATTAATCAAAGAAGCAGCCAATAGGTCCATGGTAAGTCTGGAGGAGCTGCAGAGATCCACAGCTCAGGTAGGAGAATCTGTCCACAGGACAACTATTAGTCGTGCACTCCACAAATCTGGCCTAAGTTTGCGAGAAGCAATATGAAGGACACCACAAACATGTGAAAGAAGGAGCTCTGATCAGATGAGAGCAAATATGAACTTTTTGGCCTAATAGCAAAACGCTATGTATAGCAGAAAACTAACACTGCATATCACCTTGAACACACTATCCCCACTGTGAAACATGGTGGTGGCAACATCATGTTGTGGGGATGCTTTTCTTCAGCAGGGACAGGAATGCTGGTCAGAGTTTATGGGAAGATGGATATAGCCAAATACAGGACAATTTTAGAAGAAAACCTGTTAGAGCCTGCAAAAGACTTGAGAATGGGAAGGACATTCACCTTCCATCAAGACAATGACCCTAAACATACAGCCAGAGCTATAATGTAATGGTTTAGAGCAAAGCATATTCATGTGTTAGAATGGCCCAGTCAAAGCCCAGACCTAAATCCAATTGAAAATCTGTTGTAAGACTTGAAAATTGCTATTCACAGGCGCTCTCCATCCAATCTGACAGAGCTTGAGCTATTTTGCAGAGAAGAAAGGGCAAAAATGTCACTGTCTAGATGTGCAAAGCTGGTAAAGACATACCCAAAAAGACTTGCAGCTGTAATAGCAGCGAAAGGTGGTTCTACAAAGTATTGATTCAGGGGGGCTGAATACAAATGCACGCCACAGTTTTCAGATATTTATTTGTAAAAAATTTTGAAAACCATTTATCATTTTCCTTCCACTTCACAATTATGTGCCACTTTGTGTTGGTCTATCACATAAAATCCCAAAAAAATACATTTAAGTTTTCGGTTGTAACATGACAAAATGTGGAAAATGTCAAGGTGTATGAATACTTGTTCAAGGCACTGTAATTGTATCAGACAAGCTCAGATCCTATGCATATTTTAATCATTCTTCATGCTTGTGGAAAATACTAGCTAACAGGAGGAGAGTATAGCCAATAACCCTCTTTTAACATTATTTATCCAACACAAGAGAAGGTTGTATAGTGTCTCAGCATACTTAAGACAGATAAAGCAACTGGCCGGCATGTCATTCATCCTCATATGCTAATTAAAATAAGTGATAGGTTAGATTCTTTTCATAGACCCTTGCTTAACTAGGCTACTCCACAAGAAAAGCCTTAATTTGATTTGATATCATTATTTAAAAGGCTAGAAAGATAAACCTGGGAAACTAGAGACCAGTAAAGCTTTTTTTTTGTTCAAGCAGTGGATTGAATGAAAAAAAAAATGACCTGATTTCCCCATGAGAATACACTTATTGTGTGGAAATTTTCCAACAGGCTGGCTAAACAGAAGTCAATACGGTAGATTGACTTCTGTTCAACCACAGTGCCCATACATGAATCGAAATTCAGCCTGTCTCTACTCAACCAGTCAAATTTTGATCCATGTATGCTCAGCTTAAGTCTGACTTCTATTGTGGGCAAATTATTTTAGGGTTAACACAGGTGTAACATACAAAAGTATTGTATAAGGAAAGGACTTTCAGCATAAGTTCATATAAGACACATTGTTATATTGTCATTTTTTATGAGGGGATAAGTTAAAATCTGAATTTTAGAGTTCTGTTGATATACTACATACATAACATATGGACTTTGCTAAAGCACTTACTAAGTCAATGTAAGATGGCAAAAATTGGGCCAGGTTCTGCAACAAAGTAACTCCAGTACATCATCGGGGCTACCTAGTGACTAAAAGAAAAAAGTTACTGTGCCAGAAGAAGGTGGAGAAAATGACTGCAACGACAGACGGAGTACTGGTGAGGATTGCGGAGCTATTAACACTGGAGGAGAGTAAAATAAGAGGTAAGTCTTGCTATAATTTGCAAGAATTCTTTTAAAAGATGCACATTATGGCAAGACCCACCAACCCTCAGTCATGCTACAGTTTTACTTTAATTATGGAAAGAACTCCTGACTCTCAGCCATGCTGAGATCTGATATTTAAAGCACCATTAGACTGAAAAGCAAACATTTATTATATTTCAACTTACCGATTCTTAGATACTGTATAGTGGCTGCACTGGTTTTCTTTTTTAGTCTTTCTTTCCCTTATTTTCACCTGGCGATATGGCCAGTAAGTCTATTGTCTTTCAAAAGAACAAGCTGTCTTGCAGATGTAGCAGTTAGAAGAATGAGGGATGACAGGGATGTTTAATCCAGAGCTGTCCCCTGCCGTACCTCGTTTTGGCTAATACTGTCCTTAGTCTTCAAGATCAAATCACACCCAATGTTACTCAATCTATAAGACTGAGGACTCTGCTGTGAATGCAGGGTGTCTGGGCCCCACCCTCCAAGGTGTCACCACAGCACCCTTCATTTAAACTCTCCTGGTGCAGAGAGTAGCACTGATGTCATCACATCAGTTTTGTTCTCTGAATCAGTGAAAAATCCCTAATGGGGTGTACACACGGTCAGACTTTTTGACCGGACTGGTCAGACGGACGCAGACGGACCAAATCAGCGGACAATCCGATCGTGTGTGGGCTTCACCGGACCTTCAGCTGACTTTTCCAGTCGCAAATCTGATGGACTTTAGATTTGGAACAGGCTTCAAATCTTTATGTCGTAACTCCGCCGGACCCAGAAATCCGCTTGTCCGTATGCTAGTCCGACGGACAAAAACCGACGCTAGGGCAGCTATTGGCTACTGGCTATCAACTCCCTTATTTTAGTCCGGTGTACGTCATCATATACGAATCTGTCAGACTTTGGTGTGATTGTGTGTAGGCAAGTCCGTTTGTTAGAAAGTCCGTCGGAAGTCCGTCAAAAGTCAGTCGAAAGTCCGCTGGAAAGTCTGTCGGACCAGTCCGGTTGAAAAGTCCGCCCGTGTGTATGTGGCATTAGCCTTGAGAAGTAGCAAAAATGAAAAAGACCCTGCAGTATTACTTGACCAGCCTGGAAACTTTGGAAGAGGTAAGTATTAAGAAAAAAAAAGCAAAACAAATGATTTAGTGGGCTTCATTATTATTTGTTATAATTTTATACTTTTTTACCAATTACATTTTGTTTTTTAATCATTGATTTAATAAACTGAGCTACTACTGTTTTATGAAAAATTCTGTGTTTTCAAGGTCTACAAAATGTTTTGTACCTAATGTTCTCTAAAATGTGTGGAGGATAAAAAAAGTTCAAAGGGAAAAATGTATTGCAAATACAAAGGATGAAACCTTCTCCCACTTCATCCTTTGACCGTTTCATATTGCAACACTCATTGTTAAGGTTAGTGCTGCTATATAACGCAGCTAAATGTAGTGTTTAAAAACACTGAACAAAATAATAAAATGCTACACAAAGGGTTTTTGAGGTTATTACCAAACCTTGAGTGTTCTTATTTTCTACTTATCTATTTTTTATCCAATCAACACCATAAGAGAATGAGTTATGGTGCTTTGTGAGCAATCATAAATCCAGTAATCCCAGAGAGGTAAGGCCGTACTATATAATAACTTAATAAAGGGGATTTGTTTTGTTAAAATGGCCATTGGTGGCTTCTTCTATATAGTGGTGGCTTTGTTATAGGGAACATGCAAATCAAAATGTTTCCCAGTACACTTAGAAACAAATTACACTGTCTAAAAATTTACATTAAAACAGAGGTTTTACTTGCACAACATTTACAAATACTGTAGATGTGGAAGTCTCACTGCCTTATCACCCACCCCCCTTCAGTCCATAAGAACATCCATGTTGGAGCGTTTATAGTAATGGATACATTTGGGTAAGGTAGTCCTGGAGGTAACATATTCCTCCTTGTGTGCAGAGGGGCACACTGGAAGCCCAACAATGCACAATGGCTGAAGGCATCCAATATGTTACTGTGTCAACTCCAGCAAGCTAAATAAAAATGACAACTGCCCCAATTTATGACTAGTCTAATGTGTAGTAGATTGTGTTAAAAAGGGCCTGGATTCTTTCCTACATGCACAAAATATAACTGGATATTAATATGTTATAGGTAAGGTTGATCCAGGCAAAATCCGATTGCCTCTTGGTGGATCAGGCAGGATTGTTTTCTCCCTAGTGCAGCAAATTTGGTCATGCTTTATTGATGCTTTTTTTTGCCTTCCTCTGGATCAACTGTGGGTATAGGATTGTGTTTATATGGAGGTTTGTGTGCGTGTGGTTTTTTTTTTCTGTGGGTTGATCTGGATGGACTTTTTTGGTGTCTTTTTTTAACCAGTTTAATTATGTAACTATTTAACTATGTGTAAAGTAGCAGAGAGTCTCCCAGGGAGCCTGGACAAGTCCTGTTCAGGACTTACACATCTCCCAGGCTTTCATATATCTTTTGGGACCTCTGATATGCCAAAGCTCTCCATTTCAGACCATTTAATCTCACCTGGAGCATAGAGTCACTGCTATACAACAGGTCATATCTGTTAAAGCTGAAAGGTTGGTGAAAATCGCAAAACTTTGTTTGGATTAACTAACAAGTGCTAGACTTGGACAGCCTATTAGTGAGAATTGCCTTTTGTGTAGTTAGTGCTGGGACATGACTAGGGTTTTATATACAAGAAAAGGAGAGGGTTTTTAGGGACTTTGAGGAAATCATGACCTGGTAAGGTCACCCATTTCCATCCCTAGGGACTTTGTGTGAAACCATGACCTGGTAAGGTCGTGTGTTTCCATCCCAGTCTAAATCACAAAACAAGGGGAATAACTAAAAGGAAGGTTGGGACTTTAAATGAAGCATGTGACAGCAAGAGGGTAATAGGATGAACATAGAGGAATTTATTGACATAATATTCAAGCATACAAGTTGTAACCGTAGAGTACATACAGTCAAACAATACATGCGTAATTAAATAGGTAAAAGCATATAATTAGATGAAATATAGCATACATTGTAATGTTCGTACAATGATAGATAGGTAACAAGGTACAACATTAAAAAAGTTGAATAATGATGACTCAGGATACCACATTCACAAATTCCCTAGTGCACCACAAACAATTTTGGGTAACATAATATTAAAAACAATAATGCCTACTGGACCTAAAACCTCGTTGGACCTGTGGGGGGAGTTAAGGTATGGTAAAACTGATAGGACAGTAGAACACGGCAATTGATGGCTCAACGCGTTTCGTGGCTTCCATGCCACTCGTCAGGAGCAAGCACGTGTAAATCTAGAAATATATAGGGATAAAATGAGCGAAAAAATAAAAATAAAAAACAAAAATAGTGGGGGGGGCGTAGTGTAAGGCCCCCGCTGCTGGTATAAAAATATATACTCACTATGGGACTAGGCACTGATAGATAGGCGGCGGGACCCCGCAAGCCATCCAGGTAGATATGGGGTGGCCAGGGGGAACCATTATATACAGCAATTAATAAAAACATATTGACCAACCTTAAGTTTTTTTAAATGAAGAGGCATGTTGCCACTATCTACCATTCACCTACAACTATCTCACATACCCCAATTATAGATAAAATTCAATTAGTCATGCCCAAATGTTTGCCAAATCTTTTAGGCTATGTTTCCACTATTGCATCTACAAAAAGGCGCGATTTCCACTGCAACTTTACAATGCAATTTATGTTTGCGATTTGATGCGACTTTAAAAATGACTTTGTGCAACTTTGATGTTCTGTGATTTAGTCAGAGTGATGTAATTCCTTATCCTGCTTAGTTATTTCCCCTTCCTCTTTCGTTGTCAAGTGTTGTATGTTGGTTAGCAAACATGTTAGCTATGCAATATGTTGGGTCAGCAGTCATTATGGCTGCTGTAGCAGCATTAATAGATGAAGAAGAAGAGGATAACCAGAGGAGGAGAAGGCATAGATTTTGGATCCATCCCATCATCGCCCAAAGGGAAGGGAGAGGCCAGTTTGGGGTCCTTTACAACGACCTCCGTGCTCATGAAGAAAAATTCTTCAACTACACACGGATGTCAATTAGAAAGTGAGATTATTTTTTTATGTCAACTTGCAAATGCTCCAAGATATATTTATGAAAATGTGTATATGCCTGGTCAGTATGACTCTTTTTCTAATTTTTAGCTTTGAATAGCTAGAAGTGTTAACTATAACCTGATTAAATTGTTTAAAAAAATGGAACTAGATTTTTAAATGTTTGATTTTTACATGGTCAATGTAGATAATAGCCATACATTTTATATTTACAGTTTTGATGAATTGTTGGCTTTGCTCTCTAGCCATCTAGAGCGACAAAACACCAGTTTCTGAAGGAGTATTCTAGCTGTTGAAAGACTGATTATAACATTGAGGTAACTGTTCAATACCTACTTTTCTTCTTACCTCATATGTGGCATTTGGATATCCACATCATTCTTTCATCCTCTTTACATGAAGTGAAATAATAAATCCTAGCATGTTATTGTGGATGAAATTATTTTTCCAATATTAATTTTCCCTCTACATAACCAATGTCTTTCTCCTGCTCCTCTTCTTCCTTCACTTCCTCAGGCACCTCCTTCCAAGCTCATTTTTTGATCTAATATAGAAGTAGCTTATTGTTAATATGTATCATTATAATAAACTGTATTTATTGTTCCATTTTAGGTACCTGGCAACTGGACATTCCTTTGCAAGTTTGCATTTTGAATTTTTGGTTGGCAAAACTACTGTCAGCAATATTGTCCACGATACCTGCAGAGACATCTGGAATGTCCTTAGGGATTTGGTCCTGAAGAAGCCCACTTGCGAAGATTGGTGCAAGATAGCGTACGTTTTCTGGGACCAATGCAATTTCCCAAATTGTCTAGGGGCAATTGACAGAAAACATATGAGGGTAGTGATGCCCATCGGCAGTGGAACCACATACTTTAACTACAAAAAATATTTTTCTTTTGTATTACTAGCTGTGGCTGATGCCAATTATTGTTTTAACTATATAGACAAGGGATCGTATGGCAGCAGCTCAGACTCCAGTATTTTCCAAAGATCATCTTTTGGAAGAATGTTGAGGGAAAATGGTCTGGACCTGCCACAGGACTGTCCGTTGCCAGGAACAAATGGGCCGCCAATGCCATTTGTGTATGTTGGGGATGAGGCCTTTGCTCTCAGTGAGCATCTATTAAGGCCTTATTCCAATATGTGTCTGAGTGAAGAGAAGCGAATCTTCAATTACCGGTTAATGAGGGCAAGATGAGTGGTAGAATGTTCATTTGGCATTATTGCAAACAAGTGGCGTTTGCTACATACACCTATGAATTTAAAAATTGAGATTGCAATATCTGCAGTAAAAGCAGCATGTGCGCTTCATAATTTTGTAAGAATTCATTATTTTACTATTATTTAGATGTCTGTTATGTTTAATTGCATCCAAATGCAGAATAACAGGTCTTTAACACAAATTGTAAAAAAGGATAAGTAGAAAATGCATAATGTAACCAGAATAATTTTTATTTTCAAGAATTTTGGGCAAGAATGCACCAAAAATATTTTTTTTTTGGGTGAACTACACCATTTGTTGTTTTTTTATTTTTAACAACCACAAAAAATAATAAAATAATAAAATATATCACTTTATAACACCAAAATACAAGTCATACAAAAAATAAAATATATAATCAGAATCTTTTTTACAAGCAAAATCTTTTTGCAAGAAGGCCAAAAAAAAAATTTCCGTGAACTCAAACATTTTTGGGTTGTTGTTTTGGCAACCACAACCAAAACCAAAAAATAGAACAAGTCTCAAAACACCAGCAAAAATAATATAAAATTACAATTGCTGGTATGTTTTTGTTTCAGTGGTCCCGGAAACTGAACTATTGGTTGGTCCAGGGAAATCCACTGATGGTCCCGTTTTTCATTTGAAGAAAAGGCCTAACCTGACTGGGTGTAGGCTGCCTAAGTTGGTGAGTGGTCGGGGGGCTAAGGGTAGAGGTAGTGGGGGCAGGAATTGGATGCAAAATGCGTAACCTTGAGGGATTCAGCATATTACCATACTGGTCACAGTATGGCCGGTTTATTGGTGGGGCATACTGTGTGCTTTGAAAGTGAGGGTATTGTTGATAAGGGGGATATTGGGGAAGGGGGGGTTGCCTATATGCTGAGGATGTTGTTGGCCCCTCACCCACAAAGGATTGAGCAGTTGACATCAAAGCCATCCTGAGTGCATATTTTTTCTATCGGGGGACCTGTTTACATATGCCTAAAATTACAGTGAGAAATGCTGTGTCTTCACACTGGTTTTCAGCCATTTTAGTGGACATCTGACTGACTACATCTAAGATTTTATCCATGGGTTTCACAGGCCTGGCACTTCCCAGTGAAGATCTTCGTAAAGGTCTAGAGACATTGCTAGGCCCTGGTTCTGCATCCTCCTCATTCATTGAGTTTGTTGTTGACCTTGATTCATCTACGAACAGTTCCTTGTCAACATTGTCTTGGAATTGTTGTTGCTCCTCCTCCTCCTCCGCAGCTTCCTCTGACTCATCTTCTGGTGCCAAACCCTGTGTGCTGTCTTCCCAGCTTGCTTGGGTTCTGAAATACAAATCACATATTTTTAAAGTAAGCATTACAATTGATATGTAAAATTCATAACATATGCCTGCTGGTAACTTACTCTCGCATTTCCAACACTGATTTTAAAACATCAAGATCCCCGGCATGGCCATATGGGGCTAATCTTTTGGAGCCGGAACCACTCCTTCCTTCTTTCAATTTTTGTAAGTACCGGTTGTAGCAGTCTTTGAGACTTCTCCATCGAGTTTGTAACGAGTGCACTACAAAATATAAAGAAAATACCAAGTTAAAATAAAATTCTTTAGTAACTACCCATAGGTCATTCATTTGCTAGGCTGCATAATTGATGTGGATGGTGGGAAAACAACCGGTAGATATATTATCCATGACACCTGCATAATTTGTCATGTGCTGAAGGATGTCGACAGGGCCATCTTTCATATTGTTTGGACCGTGGGCAAATATTATTTGCTGGCCCACACACACACAAAGATTTACTTTCCTGCAGCCACAGATTGCAGGAAAGAAACTAGCTAAATTCCACCATCAACACAGATGGTGTTGACAGGGGATTCCCTCCTGCCAAACCATTGTGATCTCCTGGCAGGTGAAGCAGTCCCCACCAAGAAAACACAGTGCATATTGTTAACACACACCCATTGGTTGCTGAATATTTAAATAGATGCAAGGTGCAAAGTGCTAAGCAGCATAGATCAACCACTTACTTTTTGAAGATCGTTCTGTACCTAATAAAGAATCCCAGGTATCATAATATATGCGAGCCACTTCCAACCATGCTCTCTCCTTCTTTACATGATCTTTGTAACCTGGATCTCAGAGGTCATATATTGCCGGACATTGTCTGACAAGTCGAATAATTTCTTCATTGTCATGAACTTGTCGCTTGTTCTTTCTAGCCCTAGGCATGCTTCCTGCTGTCTTCCACACTCACGTACATCAATATAGGAAGTGATGTATTTGGGAGGAGCAGAGATCATGTGCTTCTGTAGACGTCCGTGGAAGTCGCAACAAAGTCGCGGTGTCAGACATGTACATGCGACTGCATTGCGACTCAATACCTTTCTATGGAGAACAAGTCGCACCGAAGACAGAACAAAGTAGTGCAAGAACCTTTTTTGGAGTCGCTGCGACTTGAGTCGCACCAATTAGAACGGGGACCTTTGAAATACATGGGTTTTGACTTGTCATGCGACTTGACATGTGTCAAGTCGCAAAACAAGTCGCAGTAGTGGAAATAGAGCCTTACTTTTACACTCACAAACCCAGTGGGGTATAGTGATGTAAGGTATTAGATGAAATAAACATAAACCCTGCATTTATGTTATATTTACATGTATATATAGTCTCATGATTTAAATATTGAAGTGTCTGCACCAGCATGCATGTCCCTTCAAATCACAATCTATACAAGTAAAGACAATTTATTAAGATTATACCTCCTTAGAAAATGCCAACCTCCTTAAGACAAAAACAGAATCTAATTTCTATTTAGATATAAAACTAATATGAATGGAAACTGATAAACACCAACATACAGAACATATAATGGTTAACTAGCTAATTCTACAAAGCTCTAATATGTGCAAGATGACACTCTGAATTTTTGTATGAAAAACACCTGCTTGTCCAAGGTATTTAGTAAGAGGAATGCTGAGTTTTTTTAAATTGTAATTTTTTGTCACAATTTTTTGGAAATAAAATTTTCAAATGTTTTTTGTTACATACTGTCACTAGTGCAGTACAGCATCATCATATAACTGTTGGGTCAGTGATCAGGGACACTGACTGGCGACAGAATGGAAATTGTATATATATATATATATATATATATATATATATATATATATATATATATATATATATATATATATATATATATATATATATATATCACCGTGGCGGTCCGATTCTTTGAGCTGTTTTTCACAGATCGATTGTGGACCAAAGCAATTTATATGCTGGTCAATTCATCGCCCAAAACCCAAATTTGACCCTTGCCAGACAATTTGGCTGGAAACCTATAACGGTTCCGGAATTTAGGACTTTTCTGGGCCTATCCCTCAACATGGGCAATACTAAAAAGTGTGAGTTGTGGTCAAATTGGTCCACTGACCCAATTCACCATATGCCCGTGTTCTCTGCTGCCATGGCCAGGGCTAGGTACGAGCAGCTATTGTTGTTGCAATGACAATGAACATCCTTGGGGTGACCCTGAACATGCTTGGCTCCATAAAATTCAGCCCCTCGTAAACCACTTCAACAAAACATTTGCAGCCTTGTTTATCCCTGATAAAGATTTCTGCATTGATGAGTCCTTGAATACATTTTTTGGTCATCTTGTTTTCAAACAATATTTCAAGCGTGCCAGACATGGGGTCAAGATGTATAAGCTCTGTGACAGGACAACAGGCTATACATATAGTTTTCTGGTTTATGAGGGAAAAGATAGCAGCTTGGAGCCCCTCAATTGCCCAGACTACATAGGGAGCAGCAGCAAGATTGTTTGGGACTTGGTGTCACCCTTATTCGGAAAAGGGTACCATTTATACGTGGACAATTTTTATTTAAGCGTGCCACTTTTAATATACCTCTGTCAATCAGGAATTTGTGCATGTGGCACCGTGCAATTTAATCATTGGGGCTTCCCCCAACAACTTGTAAATGCCCAACTTAGTCTGGGGGAGAGAGCCTGCTTGAGGTCCAATGAGTTACTTGCAGTGAGATGGAAGGACAAAAGGAATGTTTTCGTTCTGTCTTCCATTCACCCAGACATGGCAGTCCAAATTCCTACGGCGACTGGTGTTGTTGAGAAGCCCCTCTGTGTCCACGAATACAACGGTAAAATGGGAGGGGTGGACTTCAAAGACCAGATGGTGGTGCTGTACTTAGTTGCCCAGAAGGCCAGATGCTGGTATAAAAATGTGTTTGTATTCTTATTCCAATTGGCTCTGTTCAGTGCTTATGTGCTATACAAAGCATCTGGACAAACTGGATCCTTCCAAAAATTCCAGGAAGAGGTAATTGCAGCCCTTCTGTATCCAGCAGGTGTTGTGGTCCATATTCACAACCCAGATGCAGTGAGCTGTATGGGAGGCATTTTCCAGATGTCTTTCCTGGTACCCCTACCCAACGAGCACCCCAAAAAAGATGCCGTGTCTTTAGCAAGCGCGAATATAGGTGTGACATCTGCTATTATTATCCCTCCTGTCCTGACCAACCTGGTATCTGCACTGGGGACTGTTTCCGTCGCTACCACACACTAGTAGATTATTAGTATAGGGTACAGCATGGCACAGTCCTAGGGCAAACTTCCACACAGGGTCTCAAAAGATATTAGATGGCCATCGCATTTTAAGAGACCCTAAGCTGGAACGTTCAAAGTGATAATAAAAGTTTAAAAAAAGAAAAAATTAAAATATGTATAAAATAAAAAAGACAAAAATAGTTGTTGTTTTATTGTTCTTCTCTCTCTATTGTTCTGCTCTGTTTTACTGTGTTTTATGCTATACTGTAATGATTTATTGTTACTGTGTTTTTTCATGTTTGCTTTGCAAGTATGTCATTCTACTGTTATACTGTTACTGTGATTTATGCTATAATGTAATGTTTTATTGTTACTGTGTTTTATTGTGTTTGCTTTGCAGGTATGTCCTACTGTTATACTGTAATGTTACTGTGTTTTATTGTTAACCATTATTTGCTTTGCAGGTACACCATTCAGCTGCAGCGGATTTATTTATTTTGACAGCAACATGGTTTACAAGCATGGGGCAGGGGTGGACATTAGGGGCGGATTGCCCCTATGCTTCGGCATATATTTTTTACTGTTTTTTGGCACAGATTGCAATAAAAAAATAGTTGTTTTATGGAGTTAATGTTTTATTGATACTGTAATTTATTGTTACCATTGTTCGCTGTGCAGGTACGCCATTCTGCTGCAGAATGGATTTATTTATTTTGACAGCAACAGGGCTTGCTCTCACGATATGTAAATTCATGACTCCAGTGCTGTAGGAGGTGATTACACCACCACAGTTAAAAAAGAGCGTACATGTCAAAGCATAGGGGCAGGGGTGGACATGGGGTGGATCGCCCATATGCTTCGGCATATATTTTTATTAATTTTTCTTAACAGAGATTTCTTCATCTACATCGACTAATGTTAATGGAGGAATCTGTTAAGTTCTTTTTTTTCTTTCAGGCCATGGGCTGAATGAAAAAAAAGAACGGTGCATGTATGCCCATTATTAGAAGTGGGTGAATGCAGGGCAGTATTCTAATGTTGGGCATACCATCGATCGATCAATGTGAATGGAGGAATCTGTTATGTTTCACCCACAGGCTGCATGAAAAAAAATAACATTACAATATATGCTCAACAAGGACCAGCGACGTACTAGTATGTTGCTGGACTTTGAGTGGTTATACCGGAATGATGCCTGCAGGGTTAGGTATCATCTTGGTATAGTTGTTTTCAGCCGGCGGTCAGCTTTTGTGTGAAAGCAATCCTAGCAGATAATTAGCCGCTAGACTGCTTTTACAAGCAGTGGGAGGTAATGCCCCCCTCCCGCCGTATTCCATGGTTTTCTCATGCTCCCCTATCCCACCGGCGAACCAGAGAATGCAGCCTGTGATTCCGTCAGCTGACCATAGAGTCGATCAGAGACCAGAATGGCTCCAATTCTCTCTATGGCCCAAGAAACCGGAAGCTATGAGTATTTCATGACTTTGGTTTCGCCGGATATAAATAGCACCATTGGGATATTGGGAAAGCATCTTATAACACTGATCTTGGAGTGGTCAGTTGCTTTGAGGGCAGGGGAGAGATCTAGAGTCTAATAGACTCCAAATTAAAAAAAAAAAAAAAAGAGTACCTGTCACTACCTATTGCTATCATTCTTTGATTCATTCCTACATGCAGAGCCAGCACCTGTTTCCATCAGCAGGTGGGATGCATTATGAGATGTCTGCCTAGAGCGGTGTTCTTTTGTTGCTATCGTAGGGGATATTTACATTCCCTGTGATAACAATAAAAATGATAAAAATATAAAATGAAAGGAATAGTGTAAAAATAAAATAAGAAAGCAAAATAAATAATTAAAAAATAAATAAATAATTAAAGCACCCCCTGTCCCCCACGCTCGTGTGCAAAGGCGAACGCAAACATCGGTCTTGTGTCGTATGTAAACAGCAATTGCACCATGCATGTGAGGTATCATTGTGAACCTCAGATCGAAGGCAGTAATTCTAGCAGTAGACCTCCAATGTAAATCTAAAGTGGTAACCTGTAAAGACTTTTAAAAATGTATGAAGTTTGTCACCGCTGTACGGTTGTGTTTGCAATTTTAAAGCATGTCGTGTTTGCTATCCATGTACTCGGCATAAGATTATCTTTTATATTTTACCAAACATTTGGGCAATATAGCATGTTTTAGTGCATTAAAATTCAAAAAAGTGTTTTTTCTTTCAAAAATTTTTTTTGAAAAATCGCTGCACAAATACGGTGTGAAAAAAAATTGCAACACCCACCATTTTAATTTGTAGGACCTTTGCTGTAAAAAAAAAAAAAATATATATATATATATATATATATATATATATAAGCGTGGGGGGTTCAAAGTAATTTTCTATCAAAAAAAAAATTGTATGTAAACTAAAGGTGTCAGAAAGGGCTTTGTCTTCAAGCGGTTAGAAGAGCGGGTGATATGTGGCATAAGCTTCTAATGTTGTGCATAAAATGCCATTACAGTTCAACACCCCCCCCTCCCCCCCAAATTACCCTTTTTTGGAAAGTAGACACCTCAAGCTATTTGCTGATAGGCATGTTGAGTCCATGGAATATTTTATTTTTTGCCGTCGGGAAAATTATTATTTTTTTTCCACAAAGTTGTTGCTAAATTATATAGTGCTCAAACATGCCATGTGTATATATGGAATTACACCCCAAAATACATTATCCTGCTTCTCCTGAGTACTGGGAAACCACATGTGTGAGACTTTTTGGGAGTCTAGCCTCGTACAGGACCTCAAAAACCAATCACAGCCATGGAATTTTTCAATCACTTGTGACAGAAAAATAAAATATTCAACAGGCTCAACATGCCTCTCAGCAAATACCTTGGGGTGTCTACTTTCCAAAAAGGGGTAATTTGGAGGGGTTTTGTACTGCCCTGCCATTTTTGTACCTCAAGAAATGAGAGTCAGAAACGAAAAGCTGTGTAAATTCCAGTAAATGTACCATGGTTTGTAGATGCTATAACTTTTGCTCAAACCAATAAATATAAGTTTATTAAAGTTTTTTTTTTACCCAAGACATGTGGCTGAATACATTTTGGCCTAATTGTATGAATAAAATTGAGTTTATTGGATTTTTTTTATAACAAAAAGTTTATTCCTGCCCCTGTCGGAGAAGTGGAGGGGTGGATGAACCCCTTCTCTAAATTGTCATCGATGTAAGTCTTTAAGGTCCCCAACTCAAGTTATGTTAGAGGGGAAGATTCTTAGAAAAGGGACTTCGGCTCCGGGGAGGAGCTAAATCGGACAGACATAGGGCCTGTGCTGGGGAAGAATTTCTGCTCCTTTGTTACTGAATACGTCCAAGAAGCTATGATATACCGCCTGAACAGATTGGAAGGTTTCTGCATCAGAGTCCAGACATAGCAAGGATGGGGGAGTACAAATAACTTCCTGTAGACAGTGATGGCGGCAGTAAGGGTAATGGAAGCTGATCTCCCTTGTGGTCCAATTGATGTGTGGGTTATGGGCCTGTAATCAGGGCATGCCAAGGATAATGGGAAACAAGGGGGATGCGATGACATCCAAACACAACAGTTCCTGATGGTTACTGGCAATGGTGGTGGACAATGGGACAGTTTCTTGCTTGACTTGTCCTGAAATAATAGCAGACCCATCAGCTAAATTCACAGTCTCTTTGCCTTGGGTCGCAGTGGGATTTGGTGCCTAGTGGCAAAGGATAAGTTCATAAAGCAGCTGCAAGCTCCGAAGTTAATTATAGCGGTGACCTGGGTATTCCCTCCTGGAAGCTGTAAAAAAACTGGGCTAGCCAGGTGAGAAGAATTGTTTGGTAAGGCAGGTGCCTGATCAGAAGAGATGGATAAATATTTATGAAGCTTTGCTGGGCATGACCTCACGTAGTGTTCAGGTTCTCCACAATAGAGAGAAAGGTTGTTGATATGCCGGCGTTGAGGCTCTTCAGCGGTGAGTGAGGGGTGGAGCAAGCCCGACTGCATTGGTTCAGAGGTATTGGTGGAGGAAGTCACAGGAGCTGTGGGAGCAGATAGGGCCTGTACACGTCCTTCCAGTTGAGTATAACCTTCTTGCAGGCTCTTAACGGCCCGTGTTAGGCCAGCAAGATGCCAACAAAGTTCATCCATTAGAGAGGTTCCCTGCTCGGGCTCAGACATGTCTGTCTGGTACTGTCACATACCTGATTGTAGAGTCCGGTATGCAGGGAAAGGCCTCTCTTACACCTCTGACTCAAGAACTCCTGATAGAGCAGACAGGGAGCTCGGGGGTGCAGAGTGGCACAAGTGCAGGATCACTGATGTGGGGGGCTGGTCACAACTTCCGATGAAGCTGTGGAGAGACTTTCAGCAAGGAAGATGGCCGGAACAGCAGGCAGGCTGGAGACAGGATCAGACTGGAAGCAGCGAGGAGGTGTTCTGTAGATTGGAACACAGACAGGTACAGGCAAGCCGTGTCATAGCAGACAAATCAGGAACAAGTGCGGTAGCTGGAGCAGAGTCAAGATACAGGCCGAGTCAGTAACAGGCGGGCAACGAGGTAACCAAGGGAGAGACAGGAGCAAAGTCAGGACAAGCCGGGTTTAGATGCAGGCAGAAGGCAGGAGTAGTCAAGGACAAGCCAAAAGTCTACTGGAACAGGTTTTCAGGATCAACGGGTAGCAGGGGTCACAGGGAACACGTGCCCTGTTATTCATGCATCTGCGCATGTGCGTGCGCCTCTTCTCATTGGCAAGCCATGCACAGATATTCTGCTGTTGACATTCTGATTACTGGCTTGCCCTTCCTGACAGCTTGCCTATTAGTCCAATAAATAGCCACAATTTAATAACAGCATTCACCTTCCCATAGACTTTAGTGTGATTTGCCAGAACCCTTGGTTAATCAAAACTAGTCAAACTCGCTACTCCTGACATTGCCTTTAGGCTACTTTCAGATTGGGGCGGGTGGGCGTCGGCGGAAAAGTGGCACTATTTTTAGCGCTAATTTACTGTCATTTAGTGGCGCTATTCGGCCGCTAGTGGGGCGGTTTTAACCCCTGCTAGAGGCCGACAGAGGGTTAAAACTGCGGTTTGCCTGGGGTTTGGCGGCGCTGTCCCATTGTTTTCAATGGGCAGGGGCGCTTTATACACCGCTCCTACTGCGCTGCAAAGATGCGGCTTGCAGGACTTTTTTTACTGTCCTGCAAGCGCACCGCTGCAGGCGCTATTTTTAGCGCTGTAGAGCATGTAAATCGCCTCAGTGTGAAAGTAGTCTAATATTCTCTCCATTTTTTTCCCAGAAGACTTGCACCAGTTTTGTTCAAACATCATCTAGGCTAATAGTCTTCTTCCTGGGCTAACATGCTTCACCTATATGTCACAATCATATAAATCTTTTTGTCTCTGCAGTAATCCAGGCTGTATATGTATGTAACATGTTGTATCAAACAGAATGTACCACTGCTGCTGCCTTGCACTTTGTGACTTGCTACAAAATTACAATGTTACAGTACAATTTAAATATTCAATAAGGGAGGGGTAGCTGAGGGAATGCTTATTCCTATCTACAGAAGATTGATGACGTCACTATCCAAGATTACACCTTTGCGTATCAGCACATTGACTTCCTTGAAGATAAAGGACAGTTGTCATAAACTTACCTGCAGTGGGTTTGCCTAGCCCATCTGTGGTGAGGCTAAATGCTGGGCTTGGCTGGTTATGGTTCCACTTTGCTGTGTCCAAATGAGGGCAGGTAAAGGTGGGGAAATGGATAAGTGTATGGTTATGCCCCTAGAGGCCAACAGAGGTATTTGCCTAAACACGTGAAGTGGTGTTAAGGTGGCACTCTCTGTTGATGAACAATGCTCTCTGCACTTATAGACATTATATTGGTTCTCTGTTCGATTTTCTCATTATAACACTCTGGCCGAATACCACTTGCTTCAGCCCATTAGCATTAGTCACTAGTCACTCTGCCAGTGACCTGGGTTTTACACACTTGTCTCTTTTCCATGTTTAGCTTTAAACTACTTCTTCTCCAGGAAGCCAAATTTCATGCTTTGAATCACTGAGGTGTATCCTCCATGACTCTCAGGCCAGGTCCTTAGGACACCCAGTACAGTAGTCAGACCCAATTTGTGGTTTCATCCGCTAGATAAGGAACCCAAGCATCCTGATTCCTTCACTACTGGGGACCTCCATCACCTCTACCATGTCACCCTGCTTCCTGGCCGGCCGGCTGCTATTTCTAATTAGACACTTGTTCTGCAATTCCCCAGCAGTGGTGAGACCACCCACAAGGGTTAACTCAGCCACACATGGGACATCTGTACTGTATCCTTATGCTACAATGTGCCATGCTTTGTGATCAAATAACTTCAGACCAGGCAGTGATTCTCCAACAAATTGAGATTTTACTTAAGGTAATCTTCATTACATCCACAACAGGTATATAGTCTCTCCAACACATTAACTTGACCTAATACTGCTGCATTATATGCATGGCTGTGTTGCTTTTACCCCAAAATCTGGCATCGTACCTCAAGATATTAGCAGGACCCATGAGTGGCTTATTCCTTACTCCAGAACCCTGGGTGGGTTCCTGTTGAAGGTGTCTTTTAAAATGAAAGTCCTTACACCCTGCACAAGTAGTTCTCCTTACATACAAAGACCTACAGCCCCTGCCCAACAATGCCAAACTCCTGTATTTATATGCTTCCAAACCAAAAAACATTAACACCTCAGATGAGCCTGACCAACATGAGGAGAAGACTCATGTAAGGAAAGACCTTCTGTGCACAGGCTAAAACATGTTCCTTTTCATGCTCACAAAATTGGGAACTGGCTAATAAATATGCACATGCTCAAACTCACATGCTTTCTCACCATCGCGCATTCTCGTGTGCAAAATTGCACACGTGCACCTGTGACAGATGTTGGCGCCAGACAGGCTATTTAAACTCAGCCAGTTCTCAGGATCAGTGCTGCTTTGATTTTCAGCCTCCCCTGCTTCCTGGGGGTCATTTACTACAGCGCAAATAAATGATCCTGCAGTCCCGGAAAATAGCGCCCAATTAAGGCCAATTATGATTTCAACTCTCAGAAACTGGACGCTAATGCAAATGGAAAGCAGAGCTATTGCCGGCGAACATGCCTGTCAGATCACATATGTGGGAATAGTGGAAGTCAATGGGGCTCGAACCTGCAAAATCCAAAGTTCTCACTGAAGGCTTATATGCAAGTTCTTTGCCATAAAAAGTGCATGGGGACCTGGGTCCTGCTGAAGGGGACATGTATCAAAAAATGTTTTTAGAACGACCGTTTTTTTCAGGAGCAGTGATTTTCATAATGCTTAAAGTAAAACAATAAAAATGAAAAATTCCTTTAAATATCGTGCCCAGGGGGTGTCCTTAGTATGCCTGTAAAGTAGCGCATCTTTCCTGTGTTTATTACTGTACACAGTAAAATGACATTTCTAAAGGAAAAAATGTCATTTAAAATTGCTTGCGGCTGTAATGAATTGCCGGTTCCCTGCAATCTAGAGTAAAAATCAAAGAAAAAAATTGACGTAGGTTAACCCCACCAGTCCATACCAGGTCAATAGCCGTTTTTTGTCAATTCCTTTATTATAAATGTCTTCTTCTTTTTCCCACTTCTTGCTCCATCTGCCTCCGGTCTTCCTTTGGTTTTCTCCTTCTTCCTCCAGCTGCTTCTTCCACCGCTTCTTCCTCCATCTTCCTCCGCTTTTTCCTCTGGCTTCTTGTTCCCCCGCTTCGTCCTCCAGTCTTTCTCCTCCACCGCTCTCGTCGCCGCTCCCGCTGAACACTTAAAAAACGAACCTCCTCCGATGCTGCGATGGGCGCATGATGTCACTCTGAGACCCTGTCCCTTGTGACTTCACCACCCACGGCATGAAGGGTCAGTGATATCACAAGGGGTGGGGTCTCCTGATGACATCATCCTGTGGCCATGCCCCATAGTTATATATGAAATGTTCACTATGGAAGAGGACAGATCGGCTGGCCGTAGTGTCAGAGGAGGGTTGTTGTTTTCATGTTCAGCGGGTCGCTGGTGGGAGCGGCAGGAGAAGAAAGACCGGAGGATGAAGCGGGGGAAGAAGAAACCGGATTAAGATGGAGAAGACTGGAGGAAGAGGCAGAGGGAGATGGAGGAAGAAGCGGGGGGAGCAAGCAGCTGGAAGAAGAACGAGAAAACCAAATAAAGACCGGAGACAGATGGAGCAAGAAGTGGGAAAAGGAAGAAGACATTTTTAATAAAGAATTGTCAAAAACCTGCTATTGTCTTATGTCACATGTCACCGCTTTTTTAGGTGAATGGGTGGGTGTACAATGTAACTGATACCCATTCACATAGGGGAGCTGGGATCTGGGGGCCCCCTTGTTAAAGAGATTCAAATAAGCCCCCCGCCCTCAGACCCCCAGAACCACCGGGCAAGGGTGTGGGGTAAGGCCCTTGTCCGCATCAACATGGGGACAAGGTGTCTTGGTTGGGGCCCAAAGGTTTCACAATGTTGAGGGCATGTGGTCTGGTACGGTTTTGGGGGGTGCGCTCTCTCGTCCCCCCTCTTTTCCTGCGGCCTGCCAGGTTGCGTGCTCAGATAAGGGTTTAGTATGGATTTTGAGGGGGACCCCCACATGATTTTTTTTAAACTTTTGGCGTGGGGGGTCCCCTCCATATTAGACCCAAAGGGCCTGGAATAGATCTGGGGGGAACCCCACGCTATTTTTTTTTAATTTTGGCCTGGGATCCCCTCCGATTCCATATTAGAACTAAAGGGCCTGGTATAGACTTGGTGGGGAATCCCACGCCATTTTTTTTAAATTTTGGTTTGGGGGTCCCCTCTGAATCCATACTAGACCCGAAGAGCCTGGTATAGACCTGGGGGGGACCCCATGCAGTTTTTTTCAATTTTTTTTGCCTGGCATTTTTTTTTTTACTTTCAGTGGGGAAGCCGCTGACAGCTGATGACTCATTGGTTGTTAAGGATGCCATGGCTGGCTTCCCGATGCCCCGGTTAGCAACCAGCTATATACAGTGTTAAAATAAGAACCGCAAAACACATCAAAAATTGCATCACAAATGCAACAGTTGCATTTCTGGTGCGATTCCATTGAAATCTATTACCTGAAAATTGCGTGAAAAAAGTCCCTGACCATTTCCAAAAACACACTGGCCGCAAAACGCATACATGTAAACTAGTATCATAGAAACCAATGTTAAATGGACTGTAGAGTGTTGCTGCAAACTGCAAAATGCACTAAAAAATGCATAGGTGTGAACTTAGGGTCAGGGCCAGTTCACACTGGAGCGATGCAGGAACCCTGCAATTCCAGTGCGGGTTCCCGCATCGCATTAAATCTCGCAGGCAGTTTTCACACTGCCATATGCAAACTGCCGGGAGTGTCAGTAGAAAGCTAATGACACCCCCAAATCAGTTTGCATATCGCAGAGCGAACTGCAAATTCAGACCAAACCCATGCAATCCTATTTTGCTGCTGACCAAAAAAGGGTCCTGAGCAAGTCTGGTCCGAATGGGATGCAAATTCAACCATACAATCTGTATGGCTGAGTTTGCATCACACAGACATTGCATGTGATTTACAGTGCGGGGAAAATCACATGTGAGGTCGGACAGCACAGCAGTGCGAACCGGCCCTTAGGTCCCTTTCATACTTGTGCGACTTGTACTGTGACTTCTGTGTCCATAGACCTCAAGATTACATTGGCATTGCTTCAAATCACATTAAATTTGCAGCAAAAAGCGCTGCAAAATCACGGGACTTACAGGTCACACAAGTGTGAAAGGGGCCTTATGGACCTCAAGTTGTATGAAAAGTTGGCCAAGTATGAAAGGAACATAATGAGATTCATTCATAACACCCCTGAATTAGGCCCCATTTGCACTTGTGCGACCAATGCCTGTGTAATCTTGCAGTATATGGGCCTCAAGTCGCATCAAAGTCAAACCAAAGTAGTGCAGGGACGAATTTGACCCACTTGCAGGATGCATAAGTGAGAATAGTGCCCAATTTAAAGGTATTATCCTTGAATCTCATTCACACTTGCTGCAACCTGAAAGTCACACTATTTTGCTGCCACTTTGCTGCTGCAACTTGGCCCCAACTTCTGGGAATGCCTGTGTAATATTGCGCCCTATGTACCTCAAGTCACATGAAAATAACACTAAAGTAGTTCATGGGATCCATAGAATCATGGGGTACAACTTTCATGCAACTCGGAGGTCCAAATTTGTTGGAAAAGTCACCCAACTGTAAAACAAGTCATATATAGTTTAATAGAAAGGAGCTCTCATTTATATTTGCATAGTCCTTACTGACTTATATCAGCAGAACAAATGCAGGAAGTGATGTGTGCACATGGGCCAGAAGCAAATGTGTGACGATACCAAACAAATCATTGAACCCCACCCACACCAAATCTAACTACCACATCCACCCCCACATTAAGTAAGCACAAGTATATATCCTACACTTACCCGGCAAATGAGCAGCACCTTCTCTTTGCTAAAGAGGGACCTCGCCATTTGCATGTAGATGGAGATCCTGACCAGCACAGGAACTTCCGGGTGATTACAATGACTCATTTCTGGATCAGAAGGTGAAACCATGCTCTTTTGATCGCAGCTGCGAATATTTGATCGCAACCACGATTAGAATTTTTTTATTTTCATTTATTTGCAGATATGCAAATCTGTATTTCTACATATAATGATATTTGAAGGTAAACTTAAGGGAGTTCGATAAGCAATGGTGTCCCTGGGATAGCAGCAGGTAAATTACAAAGACAAAGGCCCAGTTTGAGCCCTGGTTCACACTGACAGTGGGAGGAAATCATATGAGTTCAGCTGAACTCTCATGATTTCATTCCTGCATGTCAGTCCCGACTGAGGAGGAATATCAGAGACTTCTGTGCACGTTTCTGCACTGATGTCAATAAAAATCGCACCCAAAGTCACCAAAAAGTGGTGCAGAAACTACTTTTGGAAATCGCAGCGTTGCACCAATTAGAATGGTGCGATTGCCACCGATTTGCCATGTGAAATTGCATGTCAAATCGCACCAATGTGAACCAGGGCTGACACATACAACACTGCCTATCCACCAGCTGAATTCATTACCTGCAATTCTCCACAGCTGTTATATATAAAGATTCCACTTTTATCATTTAATTGCAGGTGTGCTAAAGAGATTAGTTTTTTGGTGCACAAATACATATAGACATTTTAACCGGTTTAATACCAGGCATTTTCACCCCCTTCTTTCCCAGACCAATTTTTAGTTTTCAGCGCTGTCGCATTTTAAATGACAATTGCGCGGTCGTGCGACGTTGTACCTAAACAAAATTGACGTCCTTTTTTCTCCCACAAATAGAGCTTTCTTTTGGTGGTATTTGATCACCTCTGCGTTTTTTATTTTTTGCGCTATAAACAAAAGAAGAGCAACAATTTTGAAAAAAACACAATATTTTTTACTTTTTGCTATAATAAATATCCCAATTTTTAAAAAAAAAAACAAATTTTTTCCTCAGTTTCGGCCGATACGTATTATTCTACATATTTTTGGTTAAAAAAATCACAATAAGCGTATATTGATTGGTTTGCGCAAAAGTTATAGCGTCTATAAAATACGGGATAGATTTATGGCATCTTTAAAAAAAAATTATAATTTTTTTTTTTTACTAGTAATAGTGGCGATCGCAATTTTTTTTTCGTGACTGCGACATTATGGCGGACACATCGGACACTTTTGACACATTTTTGGGACCATTCACATTTATACAGCGATCAATGCTATAAAATTGCATTGATTACTGTGTAAATGTGACAGGCAGTGAAGGGGTTAACCACTAGGGGGCGAGGAGGGGTTAAATGTGTTTCCTAGGGAATGCTTCTAACTGTAGGGGGAGGGGACGCACAAGGGGAGGAGACCGATCAGTGTTCCTCCGTTCTGGAAACACAGATCGATCTCCTCTGAGCTGACAGGACGTGGATCTCTGTGTTTACACACAGAGATCCACGGTCCAGCCCGGTTAACGGGCAATTGCGGGTGCCCGGCGGACATCGCGGCTGCTGGGCACACGCACCGGGTCCCGAGCAACGCGGCGTGCGCGCGCCCCCTAGGCTGCCGGGAACCCGAGGCCGTCATATGACATCCACCCAGGATGGGAGATCCCATCTGTGGACGTCATTTGTCTATGGCCGGGTAGGGAAGCGGTTAAGATATAAAGAAAGATATTGCACTTCCCCAAAACCACCACCCCCAAAACTAATTAAAAAGAAGAAAGGAAAAAGAAAAAAAAAACAAACAAGCTGAATAATGTACTTTTATTTTGCCAGCAGAAAAAGAAATTATGTACATTCATTTACTAGCTTAAAAAAGAAAATTCTACAGAATGGATGGTGCTACATTTAGCAAAACGGTTAGAAATTGGGTTTTAAGGGCCCTGCTCATAGGAGCTTACAATCTAAAATTTGTCTAAACTTTAGAGTGGACACAGCTTTATTTTCAGTGTATAACGGGTAACATTTCATACTACGACTACTCACCCACCAGCCCACATCATTTTTGTCTGCAAGATTATAGAAACATACTTAACAGTCAATATTATTACAAAGCATTTTAACATAGTATTTAAATAGGCACATATTCAAAATATAAAACCCACCAACAGCCCACAATCCACACACATACACAGGTGACCATGTTTTGCTGCATTTCTGTGTACATGATTAAAAAATGAGATCAAGGTAGAAGGTCAGCACATGCTCCCAAACCATGTTTGCATAGTCAGACAGGAACAATACACACATGACATTGAAGTACACACCCACCAGTATCTTTCAACCTGTCTCTTCATGTATGTCTAAAGTGATTGCACCTGATGAGCAGGAACACATAATACTATTTGCAACTATGTTAGCCCTTGGCTATGTGGATCAAATCTCAAACTACAGACCCAAGATCAAAGTCCATTTGCATGCACATAAACAAAGCAACAGTTTTCTAAGCATATGTACCTGTGCAGTGTCAACCCTACAATTTGAAATGTCCAAGTCCCTGGGCATGATTAGTGCTAACAAGCATTAACATCAGTCCCTGGCTGCAATGAGCTTCCAATCTAAAGTCCAAAACTAACTTTCTTACATGAGAGACTATTTTGACAGGAGACAAATAAAATGCCAGCATGTCTTTGGATTGTGGTGATAAAACCACACAGGAAGAACATATAAACTTTAGCACAAGCATTAGCATGTTGGGGAATTGAACCAGCAACCCAATGCTGCCAGATGGAATTGCTACCCATTTAGCCAGCGGGCAGCCTCACACATGTTATCTACACATGTGCATTCGTTTTAGTCCGAATGTATTTTCGTCTGAATTTCAGGTATTTTCGTTATTGTTTTAACAAACGATAACGAAAGTGCAGAATACGAAAACCGAAAGATCCGACATAAACAAATGCTTTATTTTCGTTTTCGTTGCTACAACGGTTCGATATAGATAGGAGATTCGACATAATGCTGCTGACAATAACAATCTGTGTCTATCGAACCTGTGGTCGAATGTGCCTAACCTTAACTCTATTAGTCCAAGATTATTCTACATAGAGAGAAAAGATTCGACATAGAGAGAAAAGATTCGACATAGAGAGAAAAGATTTGACATAGAGAGAAAAGATTCGACATAGGGGAGAAAAGTAAGTTTCACTGCTGGAATTGGGTGGGGGAAGTAAAGTAAAAATAATGATGATGATGAATGTTATTGGCTGATTGTAACCAAAGAGGAGGGGCAGCAAAATAGCTAGAACTAACACACGTACAGCCAACTTACTTTCACTTACGATTTGCTAGCAGAGAGAGAGACACACACTGAATCATTTCAGAAGACAGTCAATCTTAGCTGGTCCGTTTGTCAGAGAACCTGAATTATTTAGCAATTAAGCATAAGAACAGTGGCAGAACAATAGTGAAGCAAGCTACAGTTCAACTTAACTTTTTCATAATAATCTACTGCTGTTTTAGTGTTGTGAACTTGATAGTGATACTAGTGTTGCTAGTGTTGTGATAGCCTCAGAGGCTGTCCATGTTGTGGGGTGGGGGTGGGGGGGTTTATTATTATAGATTCTATATACCCTATCTTGTTTCCTGTCTGATCAGTGATCACTATCACCAGTCCATTTTCTGTTTGAACTATATACATTCAACGTGAACAACGAAGATTCGACAAAGCAGCGAAAAACATACAAACGTCGAATCTTTGGCTTATAGTGTCTGTTGAAAGTTCTAAGAAGATTCGATGGAGCAGCTAAACTATACGGCGTCGTACAGTTTAGCTGCTCTGTCGTATCTTCTTTGAACATTCGACAGACACCATATTAACCTTAATTCATTTGGATTTTCAAATGCAAGATTTTAATGAAAAATGAAATAAATAAAAACAAATTTCGGGAATAACTAAATAAATTTATTTTTCGGAAGAAAACGAAATTCCGAAACGAAATATTTCAGTGTGCACATGTCTAATGTTGTCTGCATCTCTGTGGTGTGAACCAGCCCTAAGTCCATAGCCATGCTCAGCTTCACAAGCAATATACAATATATTGCCCGAAGTATTGGGATGCCTGCCTTTATATGCACATGAACTGTAATGGCATCCCAGTCTTAGTCCGTAGGGTTCAAAATTGATTTGGCCCACCCTTTGCAGCTATAACAGCTTCAACTCTTCTGGGAATGCTGTCCACAAGGTTTAAGAGTGTGTCTATGGGAATGTTTGACCATTCTTCCATAAGTACATTTGTGAGGTCAGGCATTGATGTTGGACGAGAAGGCCCGGCTTACAGTCTCTGCTCTAATTAATCCCCAAGGTGTTCTGTTGTGTTGAGGTCAGGACTCTGTGCAGGCCAGTCAAGTTCCTCCACCCCAAACTCACTCATCCATGTCTTTATGGACCTTGCTTTGTGCACTGGCCCAAATCATTTGGTGGAGGGGGGATTATGGTGTGGGGTTGTTTTTCAGCGGTTGGGCTTGGCTTCTTATTTCCAGTGAAGGGAACTCTTAAGGCATCAGCATACCAAGACATTTTGGACAATTTCATGCTCCCAACTTTGTGGGAACAGTTTGGGGATGGCCCCTTCCTGTTCTAATATGACTGCACACTAGTGCACAAAGCAAGGTCCATAAAGACATGGATAAGCGAGTTTGGGGTGGAGGAACTTGACTGGTCCTGACCTCAACCCAATAGAACAAGCTTTGGCTGAATTAGAGCAGAGACTGCAAGCCAGGCCTTCTCATCCAACATCAGTGCCTGGCCTCACGAATGCACTTCTGGAAGAATGGTCAAACAGGACCCTATACACATTAAACCTTGTTGACAGCTTTCCCAGAAGCTGTTCTAGCTGCAAAGGGTGGGCCAAATCAATTTTTAACCCTACGCACTAAGACTGGCTGCCATTAAAGTTTATATGTGTGTAAAGGCAGGCATCCCAATACTTTTGGCTAGATAGTGTATCTGGCAAGATTTACAATGGTGGTGAAACACTCCAACACATACATACTACATTTAGACATAGTTTTAGGACCTGGGAGATGGGACAACTTCTCTACATGAAGCAGCATGTTTGGGATTTGAACCCAGATGCTCAGAAATGCTAAGCAGAAGCTCTGACCTCTAAGCCACATGTGAAAACCTCATACACATAAATACACATATACTGCATTTCTTTGGACATACAGGTGATGGAATTACATTACTCAAGAGTTATTCTTCTTGATTCATTCTGTGATATTTGGTGGCTCTTTGTGGGTGAGTGTAGAATAATGATATTACCCTCAAGTTTTGGGGAATTACATTTTAATTTCTGATGTTGGTACACATATCACATCTTTTGGGCTCAAATTATGAATATTTGGAAATAATAAAAAGCACAAAAAATTGTGACTCATTTTAAATTTGAATCAGCAATGGTATGGTTTGTGGTTTTTAAAGACACCTGTGTGTATTTAGGTAAAGAGTGTTGTGAGATGGAGAGTAACAAGTGAAGTGACAAAGAAAAATATATTTTACCAAAACATCAAAACATTCCACATTCTAGCATTCTTAAAAGCAAAATATTTAACCACTTAATAATTAATGGCCCATAGCCAAATGACGGCTACAGGGCGGTTTTTTAACTCTGGGAGGGCGTACGGTGACGTCCTCCCAGAATTCCGCTCTTGAGCGTCCACTGGGGCGCGCACCCGAGAACATCCATGACCTGGACCCGGTGTTCTGCCATATAGTGTCCTCGTATCAGATAGTGTCCGCCTCGTACTGCGCAGGCGCAGCGCCTGCGCAGTACGGAGGAGCAGGAGATGCCGAAAATGCCCGAAGTTGATCAGCTGACCATCAGCTGTACACGGCGCTCGGGCACCTGTTAGCGATGGCAGTGTAAGAGGGCCCCTCGCGGGCTCGCTTCGCTCGCCACGCTTCGGGCACGGCCTCGCTGCGCTCGGCAAATATTTATTCTAACTCTATGTCCACTTGGATAGTAGGGAATGATCCTGGACATAGGGTAAGAATAAATGCGCAGGCGCCGTGTACAGCTGACGATCAGCTGTTGAACTTCGGAGACTTTCGGAGTCTCTTTTGTCCTCCGTACTGCGCCTGCGCAGTACAGGGAGGACACTATATGATAGGGGACTGAATTCGATAAGACACCGGCGCATCACGGATCCCGGTAAATGGCCGCTGATCGCGGCCGTTTACCATGTGATCGCTCCGTCAAATGATGGAGCGATCACATGTAAAGAAACTGGCGTCATCTCATGACGCCGGTTCCTCTCCTCCCCTCTGTGTACCAATCGGTACACTGTGAGCGGAGAGGGGGAGGGATCAGATGGCAGCAGCACTGTGGGCTGCATCTGTAGTGCCCACAGCGCTGCTCTGTCACATCCAGCCATCCATCCATCCATGCTCAGCCATCCCTCAATGCTCTGCAATACTGTGCAATACTGTGCAATACTCTGCAATACCCCACACTACTGTGCAATACTCTGCAATACCCCACAATACTGTGCAATACCCCACAATACCCCGCAATACTGTGCAATACCCCGCAATACTCCGCAATACCCCTCAATACACTGCAATACTCTGCAATATTCTGAAATACCCCGCAATACTCTGCAATACCCCGCAATACTCTGCAATACTCTGCAATACCCCGCAATACTGTGCAATACTCTGCAATACCCCGCAATACTCTGCAATACTCTGCAATACCCTGCAATACTCTGCAATACTCTGCAATACCCCGCAATACCCCACAATACTGTGCAATACCCCGCAATACTCCGCAATACCCCTCAATACACTGCAATACCCCGCAATACTCTGCAATATTCTGAAATACCCCACAATACTCTGCAATACCCCGCAATACTCTGCAATACCCCGCAATACTCTGCAATACCCCGCAATACTCTGCAATACTCTGCAATACCCCGCAATATTCTGCAATACTCTGCAATACTCTGCAATACCCTGCAATACTCTGCAATACTCTGCAATACCCCGCAATACTCCTCATGACGCCGGTTCCTCTCCTCCCCTCTGTGTACCAATCGGTACACTGTGAGCGGAGAGGGGGAGGGATCGGATGGCAGCAGCACTGTGGGCTGCATCTGTAGTGCCCACAGCGCTGCTCTGTCACATCCAGCCATCCATCCATCCATGCTCAGCCATCCCTCAATGCTCTGCAATACTGTGCAATACTGTGCAATACTCTGCAATACCCCACACTACTGTGCAATACTCTGCAATACCCCACAATACTGTGCAATACCCCACAATACTGTGCAATACTGTGCAATACCCCGCAATACTCCGCAATACCCCTCAATACACTGCAATACTCTGCAATATTCTGAAATACCCCGCAATACTCTGCAATACCCCGCAATACTCTGCAATACTCTGCAATACCCCGCAATACTGTGCAATACTCTGCAATACCCCGCAATACTCTGCAATACTCTGCAATACCCTGCAATACTCTGCAATACTCTGCAATACCCCGCAATACCCCACAATACTGTGCAATACCCCGCAATACTCCGCAATACCCCTCAATACACTGCAATACCCCGCAATACTCTGCAATATTCTGAAATACCCCACAATACTCTGCAATACCCCGCAATACTCTGCAATACCCGCAATACTCTGCAATACCCCGCAATACTCTGCAATACCCCGCAATACTCTGCAATACTCTGCAATACCCCGCAATATTCTGCAATACTCTGCAATACTCTGCAATACTCTGCAATACCCTGCAATACTCTGCAATACTCTGCAATACCCCGCAATACCCCGCAATACTCCGCAATACTCTGCAATACTCTGCAATACCCCACAATACTCTGCAATACTCTGCAATACCCCACAATACTCTGCAATACTCTGCAATACCCCACAATACTCTGCAATACTCTGCAATACCCCACAATACTGTGCAATACTCTGCAATACTCTGCAATACCCCGCAATACTCTGCAATACTCTGCAATACCCCACAATACTGTGCAATACTCTGCAATACCCCACAATACTCTGCAATACTCTGCAATACTCTGCAATACTCTGCAATACCCCGCAATACTCTGCAAAACTCTGCAATACCCCACAATACTGTGCAATACTCTGCAATACCCCACAATACTCTGCAATACTCTGCAATACTCTGCAATACCCTGCAATACCCTGCAATACTCTGCAATACCCCGCAATACCCCGCAATACTCCGCAATACTCTGCAATACTCTGCAATACCCCACAATACTCTGCAATACTCTGCAATACCCCACAATACTCTGCAATACTCTGCAATACCCCACAATACTGTGCAATACTCTGCAATACTCTGCAATACCCCGCAATACTCTGCAATACTCTGCAATACCCCACAATACTGTGCAATACTCTGCAATACCCCACAATACTCTGCAATACCCCGCAATACACTGCAATACCCCGCAATACCCCACAATACTCTGCAATACCCCACAATACCCCGCAATACCCCGCAATACTCTGCAATACTCTGCAATACTCTGCAATACTCTGCAATACCCCACAATACTGTGCAATACTCTGCAATACCCCGCAATACTCTGCAATACCCTGCATTCCCCCCAATACTCTGCAATACCCTGCAATACTCTGCAATACTCTGCCATACCCAGTCATACTCTGCAATACCCCACAATACTCTGCCATACCCAGCCATACTCTGCCCTACCCAGCCATACCCAGTCATACTCGGCGATACCCTGCAATACCCTGCCATACTCTGCAATACTCTGCAATACCCCGCAATACTCTGCAATACCCTGCAATACCCCCGCAATACTCTGCAATACCCCGCAATACTCTGCAATACTCTGCCATACCCAGTCATACTCTGCAATACCCCACAATACTCTGCCATACCCAGCCATACTCTGCCCTACCCAGCCATACCCAGTCATACTCTGCAATATCCTGCCATACTCTGCAATACTCTGCCATACCCCACAATACTGTGCAATACTCTGCAATATCCCGCAATACTCTGCAATACCCTGCAATACCCCGCAATACTCTGCAATACCCCGCAATACTCTGCAATACTCTGCCATACCCAGTCATACTCTGCAATACCCCACAATACTCTGCCATACCCAGCCATACTCTGCCCTACCCAGCCATACCCAGTCATACTCGGCGATACCCTGCCATACTCTGCAATACTCTGCCATACCCAGTCATACTCTGCAATACCCCACAATACTCTGCCATACCCAGCCATACTCTGCCATACCCAGTCATACTCGGCAATACCCTGCCATACTCTGCAATACCCCGCAATACTCTGCAATACTCTGCCATACCCCGCAATACTCTGCTATACCCAGCCATAGGCTGCAATACTCGGTGATACCCAGCCATACTCTGCCATACCCAGTCATACTCGTCGATACCCTGCAATACCCAGCCATACCCGGCCATGCTCAGCCATATTCCGCCATGCTCAGCCATACTCGGCTGTACTCGGCCTCTGTATGTGGCCAGTCTGTGGAAGTCTCAGGAGGAGTAGGAGAATCTATTTTGGGGTGTCATTTTTGGTATGTACATGCTATGTGTTAGAAATATTGTATAAATGGACAACTTTGTGTTAAAAAAAAAATGCGTTTTAACCACTTCCCACCCACCATCATATGACGCCCTTGAATTTGTGCGGAGATATCTGAATGATGGGTGCAGCTACAGGCATCATTCAGATATCAGCTTTTTCAGCCAGCGATTCCCTACACCATAGGAACAATCATAGCGGCTGTTCCACTGCTTGATCATTCTTACGGGAGGTGAGAGGGGACGTCCCCCCTCCCGCCGCCCTCCGGTGCTTCTACCGACTCACCACTACGATCGAAGCCAGTTAATTTTTTTTTTTTTATTTCAGGCTTCCCAGCCTAGAGGTGAGATGTGGGGTCTTATTGACCCCATATATCACTGTAAAGAGGACCTGTCATGCCATATTTCTCTTACAAAGGATGTTTACATTCCTTGTAATAGGAATAAAAGTGATCAAAACATTTTTGGGGGAAAAAAGCATCAAACTAAAATAAATAAAGTAAAATGAATAATAATAAAAAAAAAAAAAACTATTTTAAAGCGCCCCTGTCCCTGTGTGCTCGCATGCAGAAGCAAACGCATATGTAAGTCCAGCCCACATATAAAAACAGTGTTCAAACCACACATGTGAGGTATCGATGCGATCGGTAGAGCAAGAGCAATAATTTTGGCCCTAGACCTCCTTGTAACTCAAAACATGTAACCAGTAAAAAATTTTAAAGCGTCGCCTATGGGATTTTTAAGTAGCGAAGTTTGGCGCCATTCCACAAGCGTGTGCAATTTGAATTTGAATGGTGACATGTTGGGTATCTATTTACTCGGCGTAACCTCATCTTTCACATTATGCAAAAACATTGGGCTAACTTTACTGTTTTGTTTTTTTTAAAGCACAAAACTATAATGTTTTTGGGTTTTTGTAATTTTCGAACAAATAAATGATGATTTTTTACATATAGGAGAGAAATGTCAGAATTGGCCTGGGTGCTCCAGAACGCCTGAAGGTGCTCTGTGCATGTTGGGCCTCTGTATGTGGCCACGCTGTGTAAAAGTCTCACACATGTGGTATCGCCATACTCGGGAGTAATAGCAGAATGTGTTTTGGGGTGTAATTTGTGGTATGCATATGTGGTGTGTGAGAAATAACCTGCTAATATGACAATTTTGTGAAAAAAAGAAAAAAAAACTTGATTTTGCAAAGAATTGTGGGGAAAAAAAACTCACAATGCATCTTTCTAAATACCTTGGAATGTCTTCTTTCCAAAAAGGGGTCATTTGGGGGTATTTGTACTTTTCTGGCATGTTAGGGTCTCAAGAAATTAGATAGGCAGTCAGTACTTCAGATGTGACCAATTTTTAGATATTGGCACCATAGCTTGTGGACTCTTTCACAAAGACCAGATAATATCCACCGGTTTGGGTTATTTTTACCAAAGATATGTAGTGGTATAAATTTTGGCCAAAATATATGAAGAAAAATTACTAATTTGCAAAATTTTAAAACAGAAACGAAGAAAAATGCATTTTTTTTTACAGATTTTTCGGTCTTTTTTCTTTTATAGCGCAAAAAATAAATAAACCAGCGGTGATTAAATACCACCAAAAGAAAGCTATATTTGTGTCAAAAAAAGGACATGAATTTCATATAGATACAGTGTTGCATGACTGAGTAATTGTCATTCAAAATGTGAGAGCACCAAAAATTGGTCTGGTTATTAAGGGGGTTTAAGTGCCCAGTGGTCAAGTGGTTAAAGTAGAAGCAACAATTTTGCAAAGGAAAATTTATTTCAGAGAAAGATACAGTTCATATAAACATTAAAAGGATTTATTTGGGGAAGTTACAATTGTACTATTAGAATCAATGGCTGAAACTTGCATTGGACTATAATAGCGCAGATTTTCACTCCAAAAAAAATGCTCTTTAACACAACGCTCATTTTGGTATCTATTATAGCACCCTGTAAAAAAGACATTGGAGCTAAAATGAGAGGTATTTGCAGGTCTGAGCATGTTCAGTTGTGTTGGCACCTAGTTATACAGAGAGGAGATTTATCTCTCCTCAGACTTTTAAAGATGTTTCAGTGTAGAAATCACTTTTTAACACAGTTTAAAAGCAGATTATATTTACCCACTTACCCACTGGGCACTTAAACACCCTTCCTAACCAGACCAGTTTTCAGCTTTCGGTGCTCTCACATTTTAAATGACAATTACTCAGTGATGCAACACTGTACCTATATGAAATATTTGTCCTTTTTTCACACATATAGAGCTTTCTTTTGGTGGTATTTAATTACCGCTGGGTTTTATATTTTTTGTGCTATAAAAGAAAAAAGACAGAAAATTCTGTAAAAAAAAAAAAAAAATGAATTTTTCTTCGTTTCTGTTCTAAAATTTTGCAAATTAGTAATTTTTCTTCATAAATTTTGGCCAAGATTTATACTGCTACATATCTTTGGTAAAAAAATAACCCAAATCAATGTATATTATTTGGTCTTTGTGAAAGTTATAGAGTCCACAATTACAATGACCCCTTTTTGGAAAGTAGACATTCCAAGGTATTTAGTAAGAGGCATGGTGAGTTTTTTGAAGTTGTAATTTTTTCCCACAATTCTTTTTTTTCTTTTCTTTTTTCACAAAATTGTTATATTAGCAGGTTATTTCTCTCACACAGCATATGCATAGCACAAATTACACCCCAAAACATGTGTGAGACTTTTACACAGCGTGGCCACATACAGAGGCCCAACATGCAGGGAGCACCTCAGGTGTTCTTGGAGCATAAATTACACATATAATTTCTTGACTATCCCTTACACTTTTGAAGGCCCTGGAGCACCAGGACAATAGAAACGCCCTAAAAATGACCCCATTTTGGAAAGAAAATAACCCAACGTATAATGTATGAGGCATGATGAGTCTTTTGAGCATGTCATTTTTTTTCTACAAATTTTTTGAAATGTGTGACTGTACGGCTGAGTACGGCTGAGTATGGCTGGGTACGGCTAAGTATGGCTGGGTATAACTGAGTATGGCTGGGGGTGGATGGGGTGGCTGAGCATGGATGGATGGATGAGTATTGCTGAATATGGATGGATGGCTGAGCATGGATGAGTATTGCTGATTAGGGATGGATTCCTGCGCATGGATGGATGAGTATTGCTGAGTATGGCTGGATGGATGAGTATTGCTGAGTATGGCTGGATGGATGAGTATTGCTGAGTATGGCTGGATGGATGAGTATTGCTGATGAGGGATGGATGGCTGAGCATGGATGAGTATTGATGATTAGGGATGGATGGCTGAGCATGGATGGATGGATGAGGCTGCAATGGGCACAAATCAGTGCTGTGGGCACTACAAATCCAGCCCACAGCACTGCAGCAACCGATATCTCCCCTCTCCGCTCACACTGTACCGATCGGTACAGAGAGGGCAGAGAGGAACTGAACATGATGCCGGTTTGTTTACAAGTGATCGCTCCATCATTTGACAAAGCGATCACATGGTAAATGCCCACTATCAGCGGCCATTTACCATTATCTGTGATGCGCCGGGACCTCTGGACCCGGCGGTCATGGATATTCCTGGGTGCGCGCCCCAGGGGGCGCGTGCGGGAGCGCGATTCTGTGACGACGTAGTATTATGCCCTCCCAGAGTTATCGAGCCATGCTGTAGCTGTCATTCGGCTATAGCGCGGTCGTTAAGTGGTTAAGTAATATACCGCATATTTCAGTACCATTTAGGCTATTATATCATAACATTATTTCCATGTGCAATTCTCCAGGTTTTAGCAGAGTAAGGCTTTGAGTGCTATTTGTTTTCAGGGAACTATAGTAAATTCGATTTTGGCGTATTTTTTTACCAGCGCTATATTGAACACCGTTTTAGTGCGATTTTTGTGTTCCTGTTATCCTGTATCCTGATCCCTTTTGCTGACCCGGCTCGTCTGACCACTCTCTGAATTCTGTTTGCACCGTCCCTGGCTTGTCCTTGACTTCCGCGTCTGTCTGCTCCATTGGCTTCTACTGCACTGATTGGCTTCTGACCCGGCTTGTACCCAGACCATGCTATTGCCTGTTCTTCTGTACCTAATCTGTCCTGCCAGTGTATGACCCTTGCCTGACCTTGCTTCCTGTCACATCCTGCTGTGCCTGTGGTTCTACAGTCTGCTACCAGCACATTCCTCACCTGGCTGCTGTCACCAGTACCATCCCACTCCAGTCTGCCATCCTTCAGCTGCCTACTAGCCCTTCTGCCGCAGTGAAGCCTACTGACAACCTCTCCTGCCTGGTGTCGATTCACACTCTGCTACTGGCAAGACCTGTAGGCATCCGTGCCACTCTGCACTCTTGTGACTTCTGTTCACACTACAAGGGGCCCCAAGTCCGAGGTGTAAGAGAGGCCTTCCTCATCATTTCAGGCTCTGCTACCAGATACGTGATAACTCCTTAAATCTTTTAGTCCCAGGGCAGCCACATACAGTACTTACAACACCATACCTAATAACATAGCTTTTACAGTTCCCAACAAAAAGGGAATGAGTGACAGCCTTTTGTGGGCACATGCTTACACTCTTTTGAGTCTGCTATTATTTCTCTTCCCTTCCCTGGGCCCTGTTTTGCACCTTAATTGATGTCTATCTTATCTAGTTCAAATTAACTAGTAAGGAAAACTAAGCAGACAGAGCCTAAAAGTTCAGAGTATTGGAATAAACAAAGTCAATCATAGGAATGTACAGTAGAAGGATCTAGGTGGACTGAATACTGGAATCAGCTAAGAGACAGTACTGAACTATATAGAATTGATAAGACAGTGTGAACCAGGAAAACTATGAATATGAAACTGAGAAGAACTTTAACAAGAATGAGACTCAGAAGTGACAGGGCCCAGAATAAGTACCTTGAGTGCAGGCCATGCCAGAGAAGATTGTAGAAGCAGAAGCAGGCTAAGGAGTAGCAACGATTTGGATGGCAAAATGTAGAGAAGAAAGCAGCAACAGTCATGGCAAACAACAAGACTCAACAGGAGAGAGTCCATCATCAGTTAAGCACCAAATTCTTGTCTGTATCATGAAAGATAAAGCAAAAACAAGCCTCAATAAAATGACACTGATACCTGATTTTCTGTATTGTCACATGTTAGAAATGTATTTATGCAGACTTGTTAAATTATTGGTATAACCACTTTAAATTGATTTTATAGTCAATATGTTAAATATTGATGCATTCACAATATAAATGACTATAGGGTAAGCATTTCTTCATTATTACAGTATTTTTATTTTCTTCAGTTTTTCTGTATTATTAATGATATGTTTGCTTGCTTATGTTGTGTTTTTGGAGCCAAGCACGAGTTTTTGTGTGAAGCACTTTTGTTATTTGTCAAATGTATGTACAATGTAATCCTTAATTTCACATCTTTATCTCCATCGTTACCAAAAGAAAAAAGAGAAATAGTAATCAGCAATGCATTCTCTGATGAAAGGAAGATCACGGCGTGGAAATGTCACATGAAATTTCCAACTACCATCTCCATTTTCTTATTCACTATCAATAGAAGCATGCTGAGCTGATTAAACAAAATCTTAAATATGAAGTATACAATTTGCTTTGAAATTAAATAGAAAAGCCCTGATGAAAACATGTTTACGTCTGACATATTTGAGAAACAATGACAGTTTCTGAATATTTTATAGATTACTGTAACATTAATTTCACGTAAACATCAAGAAGTTCAATAGTGTTTTTATTTGTTTTGTTTTATTAAGGTTCATCATATATGTATGAATCAGGAGAATCAGCAATATATAGTGTTTTGTAAGCAGCGCTGTCTGATCTTCGGTGAATCATCAATTTATAAAATGCACATAAATCTGATAACATGAATGGTGTGATTCCATGCATTTTGGACAAATCTATATACTGTACAAAGTTTCAGACTAATTATAAAAATGAAGTTTACCAATTCCCCAAATTTGGGAGTTGTCTATTCATTGATGGTGTATGTAACTACAAGTAACCTGTGAGAAAGCTGAAGTTTTATATTGGAATCCTAGAACTTACAAAATCAGCTGCACATAGTGGAGCAAAGGAGAGAGGAACACATTATTTGAAGGACATACAATCTGTTTGACATCCACAAAATAATTTCTCCAAATTGTTACTATTAGTGTTGTCTGCAGAGCATATTGTTCTCAAGCTTCATCTCCCCACAGAAAATAGACTTTCCAGTTATAAAACAGTCTAGTTTTGTCAATTCACAACCTGGACCAACAATTTAAAGAAAGCTCCTGGTCATTGCTTCCTATATCTTGTGTCCTGTAGTGTATCTGGAAACGCTGAGCTGGGGTCCAGGAGTAATTAGAAGGAGCCCTGAAGTCTTGGAGTGCACTTGTCTTTAAAACAGTGTCCATGGAGGCTGACTGGGATTAACACCGCTGTTAGATCTTTCATAACATGAATGTTCACCTAAATCACATTCAATGGAAGTTTGAGAGGAATGAGAAATGTGTGTGATAGACAGTTCTATTAGACCATTTATAATCTGCATGGCTACCTGAATTAGTAAGCCTGCTTCCTCTTAGTAGGGAAGATTGAACATTCCACTACATGCAGATAACATTGAGCACTGAGTGATATATTAGATTCATAGAAATGCCTTCACTGGTTGACGAAAAGGGCCTCTGCCCAACAACCTTGGCAAAGTGGTTGTTGGGCAGAGGCGAGCAGGGGGCTGAGTATGAAAGCCCCCTTTAACAATAAAAGGGCCACAGATATGTGATTGCATTTTGTTCCAGCAGTGCAACACAGTGAGATTATTATTTCTAGTTAATGAACATGCAGCCAGAGGGTTTTGCTCTACTGGGGTGGATTTACTAAAGGCAAAAAGACTGTAAACTTTGCAAGTGCACTTGCACTCATTTTCCCCAGAGCTTAGTAAATGTGGTAAAGCTCTTCTGATTTCCATCATCCAATCGTTTGCAAGCAAATTTGCTTTTTACTTTTCCTTGCACTGATTGGGTATTCTTTACAAAGTGAAGTTTTAGCACATTACATTTACTTAGGAAAATGAGTGCAACTGCACTTGCAATGTGCACAGTCTATTTGTCGTTAGTAAATCCACCCCAGTAGATCAAAACCTTCTAGCTGCATGTTCATTCACTAGAAATAATATTCTCACCATGTTGCACTGCTAGTAAATCAACCCCTAGTGGATTATAATAAGTCCAACTGGATGTCAAATTCTTTGCTTTTTGGACAATTTCAGGCTGTTCACAACCTAGAGAGTTGCTATACTTTAGTACCCAGGAAACATTCCCTAATGTCAGATTCCCTCATGTCTTTAAATTAATTCACCAAATAGTAATTATAGCTATAATACCAAGTATGCCTATGTAAATAAGAGTACTTTCCTTTTTGCTGACCCATAATTATCAAATTTTCATATCATGTATATCCATTTTTACCTGCACTAGCAACTGCATTTTCCCTAATAATTCTTTAGAATTATGTTTGCAAAATTTTTATTAAATTACTGGGTTTCTACATTCATTTTATGAATACTTTACAATGCATATTTCTTTTTCACCCAATAAAGGAATACTCATTGATTAACAATGAAATTATACATTATATGCAAAATACACTTTTGAAACATTGGGATTGATTTACTAAAGGCAAATCCACTTTGCACTATAAATGCACTGAAAGTGCACTTGGAAGTACAGTCGCTTTAGATCTGAGGGGAAGAGCTGAAATGAGGGGAAGCTCTGCTGATTTTATCATCCAATCACGCACAAGCAAAAATACAGTTTTTTAATTTCCTTGCATGTCCCCCTCAGATCTACAGCGACTGCATTTCCAAGTGCAAAGTGGATTTGCCTTTAGTAAATCAACCCCATTGCGTAGTTTATCTAGTGTATTTTAAGCAATGATTATACATTTAATTTTTCTCTGTCATGTCATAATAATTATGATATCACACATCTGATCCAAAGATGATTTTTTTAACATCAATGAAAGGAATTCTTAAATGCCAGCTTATTTCTATATGATTTCAAAATTAAGTTCAGGCATTATTTTTTTTTTTGCATTGCTACATTAGTCCAGCTTGGACCACTGTAAATATGCATTTCTCATACATGATTATGCCTGTGTAAGCTGCAAATCCCTGTAGGATTTACAGCTGCTGTAGTGATGGCTTCAGTCTTCTGAATCCTGTGCCAAGCCACTGCTCTTCTGCATAGTGACCACAGGGGGTCTCTCACTCTGCATTGCCACCATTTAGAGAACACCTTGTATTTGTATTGTATTTTTCAAATTGATAAAAGCCATTCTCTGATTAGATGAAGTGGAAATCTTAATGACACTGCCCCACAACTCCTCTGTAGCAGCAGTGACTATTACAGTGATTTGCAGCTTACACAGGGATGGGTCAAGTATGGGATATACCTACTTACATTGCTCCAAGCTGGCCAAATGTAACTATGTAATAAAATCCATACTTAAACTTCAGTTTTAACAATGGAAGTGCAGTTAAGGATGTCCTTCTGAGCGCCCTAGTTCTCTAGTCTGAGAACTCTGTCAGCAAAAAAGCCAGAGCACTACTGACTAAATTCCATGGTAGTGCTGCAACACAATGTGGGGAGAAAGAGGGAGGGAGAGGGGGGGGAGAGAGAGAGAGAGAGGTGGGGGGGAGAGGGGAGAGAGCGAGAGGGAGGGAGAGAGAGAGTGAGCAAGGGAGAGACAAAGAGAGAGAGAGAGGGAAAGAGGGAGGGAGGGAGGGAGGGAGAGGGAGAAGGAGCAAAGGGGAGAGAGAGGGAGGGTGAGAGGGGAGAGAGAGGAGAGAGAGATAGGGGGAGGGAGATAGAGAGAGGGGGGAGGGAGAGAGAGAGAGGTGGGGAGAGGGGAGAGATAGAGGGGGAGAGAGGGAGAAGAGGGGAGAGAGAGAGAGAGAGAGAGAGAGGGGGGGTTGGAGAGGGTGAGAGAGGGAGAGGGGGGGAGGGAGAGAGAGAGGGGGGGGAGAGAGAGAGGGGGAAGTGGGGGGGGGAGAGAGAGAGAGAGAGAGAGAGGGAGGAGAGGGAGGGGGAGAGATGGAGAGGGGGAGGGGAAGAGATAGAGGGGGGAGAGAGGGAGAGACAAAGAGAGAGAGGGGGGGAGGGAGAGGGAGGGAAGAGGAGAGAGAGAGAGAAAGAGAGAGAGGGAGAGGGTGAAAGGGGAGAGAGAGGAGAGAGAGAGAGAGGGGAGAGAGAGGGGGAAGAGTGGGAGAGAGGGAGAGGGTGAAAGGGGAGAGAGAGGAGAGAGAGGGGGAGAGAGAGAGAGAAAGAGAGGGGGGAGAGTGGGAGAGAGGGAGAGAGAGAGAGAGGGGAGGGAGAGGGAGAGATAGAGGGAGAGGAGGAGAAAGAGAGAGAGCAAGAGGGAGAGTGAGAGAAGGAGAGGGAGAGGGGAGAGAGACAGGGGGAGAGAGAGAGGGGGAGGGGGGAGAGAGGGGGGAGAGAGAGATGGAGAGGGGGGAGAAAGAGAGGGAGGGAGAGAGATAGGGGTGGGTGCCTACAACATTATCTGTCTTCCACATTTAATGCCATTATCACATCAAGATTTAACAACAAATTTACTTCAACAATTTCATGCGCTCCCAACTTTGTGGGAACAGTTTGGGGATGGTCCCTTCCTGTTCCAACATGACTGCGCACCAGTTGACAAAGCAAGGTCCATAAAGACATGGATGAGAGAGTTTGGGGTGGAGGAACTTGCCTGGCTTGCACAGAGTTCTGACCTCAATCTGATAGAAGACCTTTGGGATGAATTATGCCCCGTACACACGGTCGGATTTTCCGACGGAAAATGTGTGATAGGACCTTGTTGTCGGAAATTCCGACTGTGTGTAGGCTCCATCACACATTTTCCATCGGATTTTCCGACGCACAAAGTTTGAGAGCAGGCTATAAAATTTTCCGACAACAACATCCGTTGTCGGAAATTCCGATCGTGTGTACACAAATCCGACGGACAAAGTGCCACGCATGCTCAGAATAAATAAAGAGATGAAAGCTATTGGCCACTGCCCCATTTATAGTCCCGACGTACGTGTTTTACCTCACCGCGTTCAGAACGATCGGATTTTCCAACAACTTTGTGTGACCGTGTGTATGTAAGACAAGTTTGAGCCAACATCCATCGGAATAAATCCTAGGATTTTGTTGTCGGAATGTCCGAACAAAGTCCGACCGTGTGTACGGGGCATTAGAGTGGAGACTGTGAGCCAGGCCTTCTCATACAACATCAGTGCCTGACCTCATAAATGCGCTTCTGGAAGAATGGTCAAACATTCCCATAGATACACTCCTAAACCTTGTGGACCTTTCCAGAAGAGTTGAAGGTATATAGATGCAAATGGGGGGGGACTCAATATTGAACCCTACGGACTAAGACTGGAATGCTATTAAAGTTCATGTGCGTGTAAAGGCAGGTGTCCCAATACTTTTGGAAATATAGTGTATGTCAGAATTGGCCTGGACTGGAAGTGGTTAAGCCGTCAATTGTAAATAAAAGAGATAAGTCTTCAAGTTGACACACACATAGTTGGACTTAACACACTGTATGCCAGCACATTTTAAATAGCGGGCTTATTCCTAGAATTCTTCATTAAATATAAAAATCCTATAAAAAAATAGTTGTTAGCTATAAATTGTAAAGGAATAACTTTTTTACATATAGATTTGTCTATACCTAATCTTACATACCGTAACTCTCTGAGTATTATACATGTCTAATTCACTATACACAAGTAATTACATACACTGTATTAAGCACAGAGTGGACACTCTAATTATACATAGCAGTTGTTTTTATTTCAGTATTTTCAGTTACTGTGTATATCTGCTATTAAAATTCAATGTGATACACTCTTGCCAAGGAAAGGGTATAAGGATTAAACCTTATCAAAGAATGAAAATGCATATTGACCTTTTTTACCCTACTATCAAGTCAAACCAATTAATGTGTATATTGGTACAGTGGTTTAACAACTTTCCAGTGTAAGGATGTCTGCAGTATTTATTTCACATAGAACTAAATACACCTCTTGAAAATGTTATGGCTTGGAGCATAATGTTAAACAAATTAAGCTTCCATTTTTATATGAACTGCAGTTAACAATTTTTAATGGTAAGATGTTTCCTAAGTGCACAGCAAGCTACTTAATTTTAAGAAAAAATAATAAATATGTTTACTACAGCATTCAAAATAGAATCATTGGGCAATAACATTGTGGTAGTTTCTCTGAATGTATTTATTTGCCTTCTAACTCATTCAGAATCTTTCATATTTGAGAAAAGAAACATCCGTAGTTGGATTTTTGAACTTTTAGTGCTTTCTTTATACACATGAGGGGTGTTAACAAACTGAGAGCTTAGTTAAAAAAAAAAATACCTGTGTTCAGTCTCTTTGCTCTTGGTGAATGCTTTTCATTTGGCATCCCAGATGGCTGAATTAACTTTGTTTTTTTTACATAAAATTTTTATTATTTGATTATTATTTTGGTAAAAACACACTAGATTTTTTTTTATTTTTGTTATTCACTAGCACACAAAAACACAATTTGGTCTAAAAAATTGTGCAGAATTAATAAAGAACAAATGTGTAAAATGTAATTGCATTTTTGCAAAACTGTAAAAATATAAGATAAGCAAAATGATAAATAATAGGGCTGTTACTGATTAAAATTTTCACGTTCGATTAATCCATTTTTTTTAAAATCGATTAATCGTCTAATTTCGATTAATTATAACGCACATACAGATCCAACTACTTTTGGCTGATTTAGCACCGTTGTTATGGCAATGGCCGAAGCCGGACATAGAGGGGAATGGCTAGGACGTCACACGTCATAAACTCAGCCTCACCGTGCCCATAATCGTAGCCTCACTGTTTTCATAATGCAGTCTCACCGTGCCCATAATCGTAGCCTCACCGTGCCCATAATCGCAGCCTCACCGTGTCCATAATGTTGTCTCACCGTGCCCATAATCGCAGCCTCACCGTGCCTATAATGGCAGCCTCACCGTGCCCATAATGCAGTCTCACCGTGCCCCTAATGCAGTTTCACTGTGCCCCTAATGCAGTTTCACTGTGCCCATAATGCAGTCTCACCATGCCCATAATCGCAGCCTCACCGTGCCCATAATCGCAGCCTCACTGTAGTTAGTGCCTGTGCCTGGATTACACAGTCTGCAGGCATCTCCTGCTGTGTGTCTCGCAGCTGAGTGTGAAAACTTTGGCTGCACTGTGAGAAAAGTCCCACCCTCCAGAACACTGCGTCTATCACATGAGCTGATCTAGGAGGAGGGTGGGACTTTTCTCACAGCGCGGCCAAAATTTTCACACTCAGCTCGGAAACACACAGCAGGAGATGCCCGCAGACTGTGTATGACATATAGTGGAGGAGGAGGAGGGAGAGGCCTACCAATCAAAAAAAATTTGTTTGATCAAAAAATATAATGATTAATCGAGGAATTAATCATTAATTTTCGCAGCCCTAGTAAATAAGTGACTATACTGATAACCTTTGGTAATTGAAAGCAGAACTAAAAGTAAAACTTTTTTCACCCTTTTTTTTTTTTTTTTTGCTATCTGCTTCTCAAAGAGGAGATTTCCCTTTATTCCCTGTCAAACCAAAACAAGAAGTGTGAGGGAAAAGTCTCCAGAGTGAAGGAATCTCTGTTGTCACCAGGATTATCAGAACTAGTGTCTTTCTTGTTCAGGTGAAAACCTCACATTTGGGATTTTCTTTCACATTCACTCTAGATGATAACAGTAAACAGGTGAAATAGAGAGGGAAAAATCTACCTAATGGGGCAAAACAATAAAAACCTGACAAGTGGCAAAAAAATGAAAAAAAAAAGAAAAAAAAAAACAGAATAATTGGTAAAAAACAAAAAACAAAATTCCCATTTTTTTCAGTCGTTTTTTGTTTTTTCCCAGAAGAAATTGAAAAAAAAGAAGCATATAATATGTTCTTTTACAATGATAAGTAATATATTTACTATATTTGCTCTTGTGCACCTCTCGTGCTTCAGGCACAGTGACCGGAGGCTCACGGAAAGCTCTTGATCTCTGCTTGCGAACAGGAGTTTTCCAATCATGTGAACACCATGACCGCCAATCATGGTGGTCACATGGTCACAAGCCCCGCCCCCCTCCCAGCATTCCAAACCCCTTAAAGGGCTGGCGGGAGCCAACATCAAGGGGTTATTATTTCTAGTCCTATACTAAGAAATTGCCTTTACAATATTTTTTTATAAATGTGAGAGGATACTTAAATGTTTAAATTATGAGAAGATACATAATATTTGTAGTGTATTAGTAGTTTTACCTATAATTCTGAATCCTTATTGTACATATGTGTAAGTGTGTGTTTGTGTGTGCACAGTTTATAATTCAGTGTCACAAGTCACAATGTGTGACAGTAAACACAGCTGGTAACAGGTTATTTTTTTAAGATTGATATGGCATCTAAACAGACTGGCACTGAACTTGGAAGTGCTCAAAGAAGAGCACTTTGGGCCGATTGACAACCAAAGCGAATCTCATGTTCACCTGCTTTCCCTCTTACCGTTCGGATCACAGATGTATGGCAGTTGGGTCAGGGGGTGCCAGTATTTTGACTGTAATGATTTATTACCTAGGGTATTGGCCTAGGTTATTGGCCACCATAGTGATTCTAGCCTTCCCCTACTATACTATAGAAAAACATTTTTATTTCTGTTTCTTTTAGAGAGTTGCTGCATACTTGCCAACTTTCCCAGACTTGCCGGAACAGGCCCTACTTTTTACCTCCGTAAACATCAGTGTACCATATGGTCGTATGCAAAAAAAATAACACCTGTTTTTTGCATACGCCTGTACACTTTATGAGTGTTTACTCAAGCACCTGTGTATACCCAAACACAGCCAGGCACAGCCATTGATACCTATGGGCAGCACCTAGGCTTTGCAAGTGGGGAAAATGTGCTTGATCTTATGTTGCCCCAAGCGCCCACATGCAAGAGGCCCGCATGGTCTAAATTGGTTAGATATATTTTTGGAAATTTTCTTTTCATTTACTATTTTTTCTATCTGTTTGAAAGCAATCAGATTTCTTGGATTGTATATGACATTAAAGCTACACAATTTACATACATAATTTGAGTGATATAGAGCCAAAATTATTATTGTTTAATGAAAAACCCTTATAGTGTATAAATAAGAACTGAGTATCAATTAAACAGCCTATTCAATTATCTTGTTACAAATTTAATATAATACTGTATTCATTGCAGAGAACATAGGATCCCATGCTGACATCACTATTAAGGGCCAAATTGACAATTTCCCATAGTTTGATTATTTACACATAACCTTTAAAACACAGATCTGGCATTTCAATATAACACACATGTTAAGTAAAGATTTGTTTTGCAGTATTGCTGTGAATTTTTCTAGTGTGTCAAACTGGGTGGATTAAAAGGATAATAATCACCTTTTTCCCATAAAAGAACAGATGTTGGTGAATGCTGCTAGATCAGGCAAAAAAGTGTAGATGAATCTTCATTGTAAACGTTTTTTGATAAATGCCATAAACATTTTACAAATAAATGTGTGGTGAATGTGCAGTGGATGAGACATTCTGATTTTTGTGCACTTGAATTCATGCGAAGAAATGCAATTGATTGCTAAAAGTTACTAAAAGACTTAGCAATTTGTACTTTTTGGTTAAATAATCCATACATAGTAACCCACAAAAAAACCTTTACTATGCAAAATATACAATAACCTATATATTTTGTAATAACAAATCAGCTTCTACTTATCTGATGTGACCAAACTTAAATCTGTTTACCATAAGCTTCTGCAGTTTTTTTGCATAATTTCTGTACTCTGCAAAGCATTTTTGAAAACATAATAATCTTACAGTAACTTGTATTAATACAGTATTTGTTATAACTGATATTGCTGCTATAATTATACACAGTGCTGCTTTGCATGTTCTAATAGGTATTGTATATATTTTTATATAGATGTTAAAAAATATTTTTTTGCTCATAAATATATGGCAGTTTACTATGTGTACTGTGTGTATATGATAACAGAAAAAGAGAAAAATGTACAACAATTTCATTTTTTTGTTAGTTATTGTCATTGAGGAGAATCAGCTCAGATTTTCTAGCTGGATATTAAATGCAGTATCATAATAAGTCCATAGATGGCATGAGCACACCATTCTATAATGCGTGCTATTTCAATATAATGATAAATTACAGAATATCCCACAAGGAGCCAGTACAGAGCATCCAATTAAAAAATTGGGGCGCGTTCCCAAGTGCACAACCCAAAATATGATAAATAGTTAAGAGATTAAATGTATCCTGCATTATTAATACTGTTATTTTCTATAACTGTAAATTAAATAGTTTTATATGTGCAATGTTATTTTAAAACTGCACAATAATAGTGTTTGCTGTGTTTGCTGATGTACAGTATATGAATCACAGATTCGTTTAACGCAATCTTTCTCTTGAAAATTATCTTTTGACACATAAATAAAGGTAAATTTTGTCAGATTTGATTGGATTTTTAACCAGAATTAATTGTATCTTTTCCATAAAAATTATTGTAGATTTTTTAGTGCAATTGGCTTCAAGGAGAAACAAAAATACACATTTCATAAATCAATTTTATAACATTACTTTATATTAGTACATTTTTAATACCTGTATAAGGATAACATTTCTTTTTTTATTATTATTATTATTATTATTATTATTATTGGATCTAGATACGGCCAGCAAACATACAACCAGCCTAACCCTTTAATAATCAAGGGTCACTGAAGTCTAGATGTCCGGACCAAATTGAGTACTGTCAGTATGCATACAGATAAAACAGAACTCCAGTTTCTGACATTTAAAATGCACTAAATTGACCATAGGTTTTAAGAAAAAAGAATTCAGCTTTCACTGCTATACTCACCAAAGCTCTCCAGCCTGTCACTGACAGAATATCAGTTCTGTCTCATGTCCTATGTAGGGTTGGATGATGGCCAGCATTATTCAACCCACTTCACCAAACCCTGCAAACATTATTTGGCGGGTTCAACTGTTCTACACTGAAAGCTAAGTTATGTTATTTCCCCTCCCCTTCCCTACTACCATGACCAAATTATAATCTTTGGTGCCCCTCAAACTTTGCTTTTTCTCTTGCTCTCTGCTTGAAATGTGTACAAGAGCTGCATTAGCCATTCAACAAAGTATTACCAGAGTCTGCTATAGAAGACCACAGGTCCAGTTTTTAGACCATCACATACATACTAGGGCAAAATACACAAAAGTCTATTACCTTCCATCAGGTCCTTGAAGTATGAGAGGAAACCTACACAAACAGAAAACAGAGAACATGCAAACTTCATGCAGTAGAGTTCTGGCTGGGATGCAAACCACGTACCACATTGCAACAAGGCATAAGCATGAACCATTTTAACCCTTTTGCAGTCAGAGCCATTTTTGCGGGGTTTTTTTACACATATATTTAAAAAAAATGTTTGGCCTGATGCTTGCATAAACCCCCAAAACATGATATATTTTCTGAAAGCAGACACCCTAGAAAATAAAATAGTGGTAGTTCAATTTTTTTTTGACACACAATATTACCTCAAAGGTCTAGGAAACCCAAACTTTAAGTAGAAGATATACACTAAAGTTAATTTTAGGGCACACAAACGCAATCAATTACCCAATTTTGTATTGTAAAATATAAAAGATGAGGTTGCGGCAAGTAAATAGATAACCAACACGTCAAACCTTAAATTTGTGAGCGCACATGAAATGGTGACAAACTTCAGCACCCTATAGTTTACATAGATGGCACTTTAAAAGCCCCCTACAGGTCATCAGTTTAGCTTCATGGAAGCTTTATGGAGGTCTGGTGCCAGAATTTTTGCTCTCACTCTGGCGTGCTCGTCAATATGTAACATGTGTATCACATCCGTATGATTGCAATATGACTGCAAAACACTTCTTTATGTTGGCATATGTTACCTTCCTGGGGAGTAGCCTCCTGCTTAGGTGGTGTATTGGATGCCACTCTCCTGTTTGATCCACCTTGTTCAGGACCACACCTAAACCATAAACAAAAGCATCAGTTGCACCAGAAACTAACAGGTGAAATCTGTAGTTGCCGAGTTCTCCCTCACACTCTGATATACAGGACACAATCTAAGGCAATTTCCTCTTAGCCAGATCATTCAGGGGTTATCTATGGTGCTATTGTTGAACATTAATTTTCTATAATAGCAAGGTATTCCAAAGAATTACATACAGTAACATGCTTCTTGGTTTAAGGAGTAGGCCAGACCATGATGCCTTCAACCTTTGTGTGCCACATATTGGACTTCTTTCATGACTGATTCTTACTTGGTTTAACTGTCACCATTTTCAGCTAAAAGTTTGTCCAGTACCTATGACCAGTATGTTAGGTGTTCTTCCCAGGTAGGGCTGAACGCTGCAATGTCATCAATAGGGATGAGCCGAACACCCCCCGGTTCGGTTTGCAGCAGAACATGCGAATAGACAAAAAATTTGTGCAAACGGCATTAAAGTCTATGGGACGCGAATGCGAAAAATCAAAAGTGCCTATTTTTAAAGGCTTATACGCAAGTTATTGCCTTAAAAAGTGTTTGGGGACCTGGCTTCTGCCCCATGGAACATGTATCAATGCAAAAAAAGTTTTAAGGAGCAGTGATTTTAATAATGCTTAGCCACTTGCCGACCACCGCATGCACGTATACGTCGACACAATGGCACAGACAGGCAAATGGGCGTACAGATACATCCCTTTAAATTTACCGCCGTGTCAGGGGTTAAGTGTGTCCTAGGGAGTGATTCTAACTGTGGGGGGGGCTATGTGTGACACAACACTAATCACCGCTCCTGATTACAGGGAGCTGTGATCAGTGTCAGTCTCACTAGGCAGAATGGGGAAATGCTGATGTAAACAAGCATTTCCCCATTCTGCCTAGTGACACTGACACTGACCACAACTCCCTGTAATCGGGAGCAGTGATCAGTGTCATGTCACACATAGCCCCTTCCCTCCACAGTTAGAATCACTCCCTCAGGACACACTTAACCCCTGCAGCGCCCCCTAGTGATTAACCCCTTCACTGCCAGTCACATGTACACAAAAATCAATGCATTTTTAATCGCACTGATCGCTGTATAAGTTTGAATGGTCCCAAAATAGCACCAAAAGTGTCGGACCTGTTTGCCATAATATCGCAGTCACGATAAAAATTGTTGATCGCCGCCATTACTAGTAAAAAAAAAAAATTATTAATAAAAGTTCCATAAAACTATCCCCTATTTTGTAGATGCTATAACTTTTGCGCAAACCAATCAATAAACGCTTATTGCTTTTTTTTTACCAAAAATATGTAGAAGAATATGTATTGGCCTAAACTGAGGAAAAAAAATGTTTTTTTTATATATTTTTGGGGGATATTTATTATAGGAAAAAGTAAAAAATAATGCCTTTTTTTCAAAATTGTCGCTATTTTTTTGTTTATAGCGCAAAAAATAAAAACCACAGAGGTGATAAAATACTACCAAAAGAAAGCTCTATTTGTGGGGAAAAAAGGACTTCAATTTTGTTTGGGAGCCACGTCGCACGACTACACAATTGTCAGTTAAAGCGACGCAGTGCCGAATCACAAAACGTGCTCTGGTTTTTGGCCAGCCAAATGGTCCGGGGTTTAAGTGGTTAAAGTGAAACAATAAAAATGAAATATTCCTTTAAATATCGTGCCTGGGGGTCTCCTTAGTCTGCCTGTAAAGTCGCGCATCTTTCCCATGTTTATAACATTGCCACAGCAAAATGACATTTCTAAAGGAAAAAATGTTGCAGAAATATAGATAAAAATCATTGAAAAAAACGGCGTCAAAAATACCAAAAAAGGCCCGCCTCTCTTCTGATCTGATAGCTACAGTCAGCGGCAGGGCTGAGAATTCCCCGCTGACCTCAGGAGAGATGTGAGAGGAGAGGGGCGAGCCGGACAGTCACATGAGTGGTGTGTACACACTCTGAGAAATGCGGCATGAAGGTACATATTTTTTAAAAAGCACATACAGTGAGACACTTAATGGATTGTAACATGAGATTTATTAAGACAGTTATTTTAACAGCAGAAAGTAGAGTACATATGAGTTTGTACTCTAATTACACCTCGCTCATGCTCCGTGCTGAGTTCCCCGGCTTCCCCTTTTGCACATTCCACTGTGTTAACTGGAATGTGTAAATAGGAAAGCCCAGGGGAACTGTCAGCACAGAGACAGTACAGTGAACTTAACAGGGCTGTTTGTCAGCTGTGGATTCTATCCCTCCTGACCTCCCAGCAGCAGTGTGTGTGAATGCCTGTACCCTGTAGTGCACTTTTTAAGTGAGTGAGATTTTTAATGCAAAGCAAAGTAAGACCCCTTTCACACTGAGACGCTTTTCAGGCGCTTTCACGCTAAAAAAAGCGCCTGAAAAGTTGACGAAAACCTATTTTCATTAAACCAATGAATGATTTCACACTGGGGCAGTGCGCTGGCAGGGTGGGGAAAAAACTCCCCTCTCCATTGAAATGAATTGAAAGCGCTTCAAAAGTGCCTGAAAAGCACCTGAAAAGCTTTTCAAAAGCGCCTGAAAAGCTCTTCAACAGTGCTCAGTGTTCTACTGGCAGTTTACAAGTGCCTCAGTGTGAAAGGGGCCTTAAACTTGTTTTTTTGTTTATTGAAAGTCAGCAGCTACAAAAAGTGTAGCTGCTGACTTTTAATAAAAAGACACTCACCTGTCCCATGGCCCAGCGATGTGGCTGTCAAAACCCTCCATTCTCTCCCCCACCTGTCCACGGCGCTGGCAATACCACTGTGGGCATCCGACTGTGACAGCTTGCAGCTTCACAGCCGGGTGCGCATGTTTCACTGCGCTGTCCTGAATGGCCAGGCAATCTTCTGGGACCTGTGACATGTCCCAGAAGATTGCAGAGAGGGAGGGGGCCCCCTAGGTGGCCCGAGCGGAAGTGGGAGCAGGTACCTGTCAAAACTAGGTACCCACCCCCCCTAAAAAAATTACATGCCAGTTGTGGAATGTAATGGGGTCAGGACTCCTTAAAGCATTAGTTTCACTTTTGGGCAAAACTCCTTTAATAAAATATGTTTATTCAGAAAGCACTATGACATCCCCCACCCTGGACTCCAGGAGGAGACCATCGGTCTCCAACCCTGCCATGTACACAGCACAGGGGATCCTCTACCTCTGATATTCCTCACCTGTAGGACTCCCTGATGACCATCTTAACATCCTCCCTTTGATTCTTCCAACCTTCGGTCCCCCCTCACCACCACCATTTTTATCTGTGAACTCGTCCATCCTTCTGTTCCTATCCATAGATTCCTCCATCTCATCCCCAGACTCTTGCATCCTTCTGTTCCTATCTTTAGACCCCTATGGCCTTCCATTCTCTATCCATGGATTCCTCCATCCCCATCCTTTTCCATCCTTCAGTTCCTATCTCCAGACTCCTCCAGGCCTTCCATTCTCTATCCATGGATTCCTTCATCCCCAGACTCTTCCATTCTTCCTTTCTTATTCATGGATTCTTCCATTTTTCTGTTCCTACCCCTCCCTCATATCCTGGACTCTTCCATTTCCTGCTATATGCTGGAAGTGTCCTTTTTTTTTTTTTTTTTTTTTTAAGCAGATAAAATTTAAAAACATGGAGTTCTTCTAAATGCTTGAATTTTTATTATGGAAACCATCGTCGGTAATCGTGATGCATCACGGAATTGAATCATATTGAATTGTTGACCAGATAGTCGTAATCAAATCAAATCATGAGACCAGTGAAGATGCGCACCTCTATTGGGTGCAAGAACTGGCTCTGCTGTGAAATATTATATAAAAAACTGTAATTACATGCCCCTGTTAAACAGGGGCAGAAAAATTGGGCCTTGAGTGGTGGTGGTGGTGCCCTAAACCAAAAATATTGTTGGAAGCTAGCATCATCAAGATTGAGGATTAGCAGGATAGTCAGCATAGGCAGTCTTCATGGTATCCCAGATCCATAGCAAATTCAATCATTTACATTACCACCAGGTGCTTGGTAGCTGCTGATCCAAGACTGATTCATTTTTATGAATGTGAGCCTTCCAGCAGCACTGAATAGGGATGAGCCAAACACCCCCCTGGTTCGGTTCGCACCAGAACCTGCGAACGGACCGAAAATTCGCACGAACGTTAGAACCCCATTGACGTCTATGGGACTCGAACGTTCAAAATCAAAAGTGCTCATTTTAAAGGCTAATTTGCATGGTATAGTCCTAAAAAGGGTTTGGGGACCCGCGTCCTGCCCCAGGGGACATGTATCAATGCAAAAAAAAACTTTTAAGAACGGCCGTTTTTTCGGGAGCAGTGATTTTAATGATGCTTAAAGTTAAAAAAAAAAAAGTGAAATATTCCTTTAAATATCGTACCTGGGGGGTGTCTTTAGTATGCCTGTAAAGTGGCGCGTGTTTCCCGTGCTTAGAACAGTCCCTGCACAAAATGTAATTTTTAAGGGAAAAAAGTCATTTAAAACTGCTTGCGGCTTTAATGTAATGTCGGGTCCTGGCAATATTGATGAAAATCAGTGAGACAAACAGCATGGGTACCCCCAGTCCATTACCAGGCCCTTTGGGTCTTGTATGGATATTAAGGGGAACCCCGCACCTAAATTAAAAAAAGGAAAGACGTGGGGCCACCAGGCCCTATATACTCTGAACAGCAGTATACAGGCAGTGCAAACAAGACAGGGACTGTAGGTTTGTTGTTAAGTAGAATCTGTTTGTAATTTTGAACTGGTACATTTTTAACGTGTTTAGCTCCAGCCAAAAAATCTATTTTAAGCTTTTTGGAAAACATAGGGAAGGGTTATCACCCCTGTGACATTTGTTTTGCTGTCTGTGCTCCTCTTCAGAAGATTTCACCTCATTTTTTGTCCCAATGACAAATGTTTTTTGAAAATTTGGGTTTTTTTGTGAAACAAGGATTGGTGATAAAGCATCAGTGGAAAGGAGAAATGTTTTTCCCATTTATCTCTTACAGGAGAGAATTCCCCTTCCTAGGGGTAGATTTCATCTCACTTCCTGTTGTCTCCTTCCGTTTGCAAGTAGGAGTCGTTTGTAAGTTGAATGTTTGAAAGTAGGGGCCTGCCCTATATACTCAGCAGAAATTTGGGCCTTAGGTGTTGTTGTGGCCACAACACTGTAAGCCCTCACAGACCCCTGCTGTGAAATATTAGATCAAAAATTGTAATTACATGCCCCTGTTGAACAGGGGCAGAAAAATTGGGACTTTGGTGGTGGTGCTGGTGCCACAACACTGTAAGTCCTCACTCGCTCTTGGTGGGCGCAGTAATGGGCCCTGCTGTGAAATATTAGATCAAGAATTCTAATTACATGCCCCTGTTGAACAGGGGCTGAAAAATTGTACCTTAGGCACTGGTGCTGGTGCCACAACACTACAACCCCTCACAAATACTCTATTTGAAATGCAGAAACGAGCCCTGCTGCAAAGTATTGCATCAAAAATTGTAATTACACGCCCCTGTTAAACAGGGGCTGAAAAATTGGGCCTTAGGCACTGGTGGTGGCGCCCAGAACCAAAAATGTTCTTACAAGCTATCAGCATGATCATTGAGGAGGAAGAGGATAATTACCCAGGATAGTCACTCAGCATCAGCATAGGTAGTCTTTGAAGGGATCTGAGATTTCAAAAAAAAATATTCGGTTACATCAGCATCAGGTGCTTGGTAGCTGGTGGTGATCCAAGACTGATTCATTTTTATGAAGGTCAGTCGATCGACCGAGTCGGTGGACAGACACACCCTGTGATCGGTTACAAAGCCTCCAGCAGCACTGAATGTGCGTTCCGAAAGAACGCTGGATGCAGGACAGGCCAGTAGCTCAATTGCATACTGTGCAAGCTCTGGCCAGTGATCCATCCTCAAGACCCAGTAACCCAGAGGATTTTCGGTGGGAAAGGTGTCCAAGTCAGATCTTGCCCCTAGGTATTCCTGCACCATGTAAAACAGACGCTGGCAATGGTTGCTGGAACCGATCATACCTTGGGGCTGCGGACCAAAAAATTGTCTGAACGCATCGGTCAGTCGGCCACCTTCTCCACCGCTCCTTCTTTGATTGACCGAAGCCTCAGCAACACCTTGTCCAGAAACAGGAGTTTGTAACCTCCCAGTCTCTGTGAAGGCATTGCACAGACCTTTCTGCAAGGCCTCCCGAAGATGTTTCATCCTCTGCTCCCTCTGTGATGGTAAGATAAGGTCAGCAACCTTACCCATGTAACATGGATCAAGGAGGGTTGCCAGCCAGTATTGGTCCTTCTCCTTGATACCACGAATACGAGGATCCTTCCACAGGCTTTGCAGGATCAGGGAGGCCATGCAGTGTAGGTTTGCTGAGGCATTCGGTCCGGAGTCCTCTGGGTCACTAAGGATGACATGGTCCGCAGCCACCTCCTCCCAGCCACGTACAAGTCCATGTGTTTCTTGGGACTGATCCCTTAAAGACTGCTGCTGATGCTGAGTGCCAGGCTCCACCTCCATACTGACACAATCCTCCTCCTCCTCGTCCTCGTCCTCTTCCTGTGTGATCGGTTGGCACGCAGGAACACTGTCTGGATAAAGGGGGCCTTGAGAGCTAAGGAAGTCCTCCTCTTCCTGCCTCTGTTCTGCCTCAAGTGCCCTGTCCATTATTCCACGCAGCGTGTGCTCCAACAGGTGGACAAGGGGGACAGTGTCACTGATGCATGCACTGTCACTGCTCACCATCCTTGTGGCCTCCTCAAATGGTGACAGGACAGTGCATGCATCCCTGATCATGGCCCACTGGCGTGGGGAAAAAAACCAAGCTCCCCTGACCCTGTCCTGGTGCCATAGTCGCACAGGTACTCATTGATGGCCCTCTGCTGCATGTGCAGCCACTGCAGCATGGCCAACGTTGAGTTCCACCTGGTGGGCATATCACAGATTAGGCAGTTCTTGGGCAGGTTAAACTCCTTTTGGAGGTCTGCCAGCCGAGCACTGGCATTGTATGACCGGCGGAAATGCACACAGACTTTCCTGGCCTGCCTCAGGACATCCTGTAAGCCCGGGTACCTGCCCAATAACCGTTGCACCACCAAGTTAAGGATGTGAGCCAAACAGGGCACATGGGTCATTTGTCCCTGTCAGAGTGCAGAGAGGAGGTTGTGCCATTGTCGCAAACCACCATTCCTGCCTTAAGTTGGCATGGCGTCAACCACCTCTGAACCTGCCCCTGCAGAGCTGACAGAACCTCTGCCCCAGTGTGGCTCCTGTCCCCCAAGCACACCAGCTCAAGCACCGCATGGCATCTTTTGGCCTGCATACTTGCGTAGCCCCTTGAATGGCTACGAAGCACTGCTGGTTCCGAGGACAAAGCACAGGAAGAAGCCATGGAGGAAGAAGAAGAGGAGGGGGTGGAGGAGAGAGGTGTGTCACAATCATTAATAGTGGCATTCTGGAGGCATGGTGGCGGAACAACCTCCAACACTACTGCACCTTGTCCTGCATCCTTCCCAGCTGCCAGCAGAGTCACCCAATGTGCGGTGAAACTTAGGTAACGTCGCTGGACCATGAGTCAGCGGTAATATGCACCTTACCGCTGACCGCCCTGTCCAGCGAGGCCAAGACATTGCCTTCCACATGCTGGTAGAGAGCCGGAATCGCATTCCGTGAGAAAAAGTGGCGTTTGGGTACCTGCCACTGAGGAACCGCACATTCCACAAACTCATGGAAGGGGACAGAGTCTACCAACTGAAAAGGCAGCAGTTGAAGTGCTAGCAATTTTGCCAAGCTAGCATTCAACCGCTGGGCATGTGGATGGCTGGGAGCGAACTTCTTTCGGCGGTGCAGCAGCTGGGGCAGGGAAATTTGCCTGGTACAATCTGATGTCGGTGTACCGAAAGCAGATTGCCCACAAGTACTTGGCTGTGACACACCTAATTCTACACCTTCATTCCTCTCAGTGCAGGTCTCAGGGAGGACTGAAGGTATAGTGGGGTTGGAGATCTCAGCTGATGAGGAGCAAGGAGAGGTCCTCTTTGTTCTTTGGTGTGGGTCTTTTAAATACGCTTGCCAACTAACTGCATGGCAACATATGTCTGGTCAAGCATGTGGTGCCCAAGCGGGAGATGTTTTGGCCACGCTAGATACGCTTGAGACATATGTTGCAAATAGCAGCGGTGCGATCTGATGCACTCGTCTCAAAAAAGGCCCACACCAAAGAACTTTTTGAATAACGCGCAGAGACTGCAGTGCCCTGCACATGCGGAGCTTTGGGGTGTGATGCAGTCAGTGTGCTGCCCTTAGGCTGGCCCCTGGAGGGCATCCTGCCTCATTGGTGATGTGCCTCCTCCTCCTCCCTCCTCTCTTCTATCAGGCATCCACGTTGAGTCAGTGACCTCATCATCCCCTCCCTCCTCATCACGGGAGCAAACCTGGCAGTATGCTGCAGCAGGGGGAGCATGACGGCCAGATTGCTGTCCTTCTTGGGCACCCCCTCTGTCCGTGCTCACATTACTGCCTTCATCTAGCTCAGTATCATCATCAGAGCCTTCCAAACGCTGGGCATCCTCCTGGAGCATGTACCCAACACTGTGGTCAAACAGTTCGAGGGACTCCTCAGGAGGACATGGTGGGGCTAGGGAAGGAGTCACTGATGACATTGAGCCAAGGGAAGAGGCCGCTGCTTTGCCAGACAAAGTACCCTGAGCATGGGTGAGAGAGGATGAGGAGGATGAGGACGGCTTGGTCATCCACTCGACCAAGTCTTCCGCATGTTGCGGCTCAACACAGCCAGCTGCCGAAAAAAAGGTCAAGCGTGTCCCACGGCCACGTGCTGATGAGGATGCACTGTCTCCACGACCAGCACTGTTGCTTCTAGACACAGAGTCTGCTTGCCCTCTTTTATTGGCTTGTGACTGCCTCTCCTTGTTGGCCTTCCAGACATACTAATGGCGTGTAGCTGCACTAAGCTGGGATATATATATATGAGAACACCACCAACCTTCTACAGGTAGCTTTAGCTGAACACTGCGCAGAGCTCGCAAAAAAATAACTTGTAGGTTTAGCTGAACACTATGCAGAGGTCGCACTACACTAACTTGTAGTTTTAGCTGAACACTGTGAGCAGAACGCACGACACTAACTTGTAGCTTTAGCTGAACACTGTGCAGAGGTCTCACTACACTAACTTGTAGTTTTAGCTGAACACTGTGAGGAGGACGCACTACACTAACTTGTAGCTTTAGCTGAACCCTGTGCAGAGGTCACACTACACTAACTTGTAGCTTTAGCTGAACACTGTGCAGAGGTCTCGCTACACTAACTTGTAGCTTTAGCTGAACACTGTGAGCAGGACGCACTACACTAACTTGTAGCTTTAGCTGAACACTGTGCAGAGGTCTCACTACACTAACTTGTAGTTTTAGCTGAACACTGAGGAGGATGCACTACACTAACTTGTAGCTTTAGCTGAACACTGTGCAGAGGTCTCACTACACTAACTTGTGGTTTTAGCTGAACACTGTGAGGAGGACGCACTACATTAACTTGTAGCTTTAGCTGAACACTGTGCAAAGGTCTCACTACACTAACTTGTAGCTTTAGCTGAACACTGTGCAGAGGTCGCACTACACTAACTTGTAGTTTTACGTGAACACTGTGAGCAGGACGCACTACACTAACTTGTAGCTTTAGCTGAACACTGTGCAGAGGTCTCACTACACTAACTTGTAGTTTTAGCTGAACACTGTGAGGAGGACGCACTACCCTAACTTGTAGCTTTAGCTGAACACTGTGCAGAGGTCACACTAAACTAACTTGTAGCTTTAGCTGAACACTGTGAGGAGGACGCACTACCCTATCTTGTAGCTTTAACTGAACACTGTGCAGAGGTCACACTAAACTAACTTGTAGCTTTAGCTGAACACTGTGAGGAGGACGCATTACACTAACTTGTAGCTTTAGCTGAACACTGTGCAGAGGTCTCACTACACTAACTTGTAGTTTTAGCTGAACACTGTGAGGAGGATGCACTACACTAACTTGTAGCTTTAGCTGAACACTGTGCAGAGGTCGCACTACACTAACTTGTAGTTTTAGCTGAACACTGTGAGCAGGACGCACTACACTAACTTGTAGCTTTAGCTGAACACTGTGCAGAGGTCTCACTACACTAACACTGTGCAGAGGTCGCACTACACTAACTTGTAATTTTAGCTGAACACTGTGAGCAGGACACACTACACTAACTTGAAGCTTTAGCTGAACACTGTGCAGAGGTCTCACTACACTAACTTGTAGTTTTAGCTGAACACTGTGAACAGGACGCACTACACTAACTTGTAGCTTTAGCTGAACACTGTGCAGAGGTCTCACTACACTAACTTGTAGTTTTAGCTGAACACTGTGAGGAGGACGCACTACACTAACTTGTAGCTTTAGCTGAACACTGTGCAGAGGTCTCACTACACTAACTTGTAGCTTTAGCTGAACACTGTGCAGAGGTCACACTACACTAACTTGTAGTTTTAGCTGAACACTGTGAGCAGGACGCAGTACACTAACTTGTATCTTTAGCTGAACACTGTGCAGACGTCACACTACACTAACTTGTAGTTTTAGCTGAACACTGTGAGGAGGACGCACTACACTAACTTGTAGCTTTAGCTGAACACTGTGCAGAGGTCGCACTACACTAACTTGCAGTTTTAGCTGAACACTGTGAGGAGGACGCACTACCCTAACTTGTAGCTTTAGCTGAACACTGCAGAGGTCACACTAAACTAACTTGTAGCTTTAGCTGAACACTGTGAGGAGGATGCACTACCCTAACTTGTAGCTTTAGCTGAACATTGTGCACTACACTAACTTGTAGTTTTAGCTGAACAATGTGCAGAGGTCACACTAAACTAACTTGTAGTTTTAACTGAACACTGTGAGGAGGACGCACTACACTAACTGTAAATAGTCTAGCTGCCTGACTGTGGTACTAATAGGATCAAAAGAACACCAGCAATTTTCTTCAGGTAGCTGTAAATACTGTAACAAGACAAGCCTGCCTGTCAATAGGAAGACAACAGGAACGGATCTAGCTAAACTGAATACAGTGTATATATATATATGCAACACCTGGGATGCATATATATACACAATACACTATAAGTGCAGCTAACTCACTGACTGTCCTGCCTAATCTAGCTAACTCAAATGAAATGGCACTGTCTCTCTCTCTCTATCTAAGCACGCCGGAACACACTACACAGGGCCGCCATGCAGGCAGCCTTATATAGTGTGGGGCGTGTTCTAAACCCCCTGAGCCATAATTGGCCAATGCCACCCTGGCTTTGGCCAATTACAGCTCTCTCTACCGACGGCGCTCTGATTGGCCAAGCATGCGGGTCATAGTGCATGCTTGGCCAATCATAGCCAGCAATGCACTGCAATGCCGCAGTGAATTATGGGCCGTGACGCGCCACACGAATTTGGCGTGAACGGCCCATAACATTCGCAATTCGCGAACGATCGAACAGCCGATGTTCGAGTCGAACATGGGTTCGACTCAAACACGAAGCTCATCCCTAGAACTGAATGTGCTTTCAGAAAGCATGCTGGATGCAGGCAGGCCAGTAGCTTGATTGCATATTGAGCAAGTTCTGGCCAGTGGTCCACCCTGAAGACCCAGTAACCTAGTGCATGCTCTGTTGAAAAGGTCTCCAAGTCTGCTCTTGCCCCTAGATATTCCTGCACCATATAATGCAGACGCTGGCGATGGTTGCTTGAACCGGTCAGACCTTGGCGCTGAGGACTGAAAAATAGTTTAAAGGTATCGGTCAGCCGGGTACCTTCTCCACAGCTCTTCCTTTGACTGAATGAAGCCTCAGCAACACGTTGTCCAGCACCAGGAAGTGGTAACCTCCCAGGGTCTGGAAATGCATTACACAAACCTTTCTTCAAGGCTTCCTGAAGATGTTTAATCCTCTGCTCCCTCTGCGAAGGCAGGATGAGTTCTACAACTTTACCCTAACGTGGATCAAGAAGGGTTGCCAGCCAGTAATGATCACTCTCCTTGATACCACGAATCCTAGGGTCCTTTCGCAGACTTTGCAGAATCAGGGAGGCCATGCAGCATAAGTTTGCAGAGGTATTCAATTCTGAGTCCTCTGGGTCACTAAGGATCACATTATCCGTAACTACCTCCTCCCAGACACGTACAACTCCTTGGGTTTCTGGGGACTGAAAACCAACTCCCTGAGACTGCTGCTGAGTGTTATCCTCTACATCCATGCTGACTCAATTCTCCTCCTCCTCTTCTTCCTGTGTGTTTGGTGGGCCCGCAGGAATGCTATCTGGATAAAGGGGGGCTTGAAAGGAAAGGAAGTCCTCGTCTTCCTCCGGCTGTTCTGCCTCAAGTGCCCTGTCCATGATTCCATGAAGCATGTGCTTCAGTAGGAAGACTAGAGGGACAGTGTCACTGATGCATACATTGTCACTGCATACCATCCTTGTGGCCTCCTCAAATGCTGACAGCACAGTGCATGCATCCTTGATCAGTAGCCACTGGTGTGGCGAAAGAAGCCAAGCTCCCCTGACCCTGTTCTGGTGCCATACTCGCACAGGTACTCATTGATGGCCCTCTGCTGTATGTGCAGCCACTGCAGCATTGCCAACGTTAAGTTCCACCTGGTGGGCATGTCACAAATGGGGCGGTTGGTGGGCAGGTTGCATTCCCTTTGAATGTTAGCCAGCCAAGCACTGGCATTGTATGACCGGTGGAAATGACCACAGACTTTTCTGGCCTGCCTCAGGAGATCTTGTAAGCCTGGGTACCTGGTCAAGAACTGCTGCACCACCAAATTCAGGACATGTGCCAAACATGGAACATGGGTCAAGTGTCCCTGTCGGAGGGCAGAGAGAAGGTTGGTGCCATTGTCGCATAAAACCATTCCTGGCTGAAGTTGGCATGGCATCAACCACCTCTGAGCCTGCCCCTGCAGAGCTGATACAAGTGTGGCTCCTGTCCATAGGCAGACCAACTCAAGCACCGCATTGGCATCTTTTAGTCTGACTGCTTTCTTAGCCCCTTGAACACTTACAGAGCACTGCTGGTTCAGAGGAAAAATCTGCAGAAGAGGCCATAGAGGAAGAAGAAGAGGAGGGGGTGGAGGAGAGAGCTGTGGCAGAATCACCACTAGCATTTTGGAGGCATGGTGGTGGAAGAAGCTCAAACAATGCTGAACCCTGTCCTGCATCCTTCCCAGCTGCCAGCAGAGTTACCCAGTGCGCCATGAAGGAAAGGTAACCCTGTCTTGCCCATGCCTGCTGGACCATGAGTCAGCGGTAATATGAACCTTACTGCTGACCACCCTATCCAACTAAGCCAAAACATTGCCTACCACATTCCGGTAGAGAGCCTGAATGGCCTTCCGTGAAAAGAAATGGCGTTTTGGAACCTGCCACTGAGGTACAGCGCATTCCACAAATTCAAGAAAGGGGCAGAGTCTACCAGCTGAAAAGGCAGCAATTTCAGTGTTAGCAATTTGGCCAAGCTAATATTTAGACTCTGAGCATGTGGATGGCTGGGACCGAATTTATTTTTACGGTTCAGCAACTGGGGTAGGGAAATTTGCCTGCTAAAATCAATTGGTGGTGTACTTCTAGCAGATTGGCTGCAAATACTTGGGACACATATTGCTATAGCTTCATTCCTCTCAGTGCAGGTTTTTGAGAGGATTGGAGGTATAGTAGGGTTGGAGATCCCAGATGAGGAGCAAGGAGAAGTCCGCCTTTTTCTTTGATGTGGGTCTTTCAAGTGCTGTTGCCAACAGACTGCATGGCAGGTCGTCATATGTCTGGTCAAGTATGTGGTGCCTAAGCAGCTGCTGTTCTGGCCACACTTGATCCGCTTCAGACATAGGTTGCAAACAGCAACGGTGCGATCTGCTGAACACGTGTCGAAAATATGTAGAGCAACAATTCTTTTTTTCAGATCATCGGAGAGTTCTTTGCCATGAGGTGCCATGTTGAACTTCCAGTGACTAGTATGAGAGAGTGAGAGCGATAACACTAAATTTAACACACCTGCTCCCCATTCACACCTGAGACCTTGTAACACTAATGAGTCATATGACACTGGGAAGGGAAAATGGTTAATTGGGCCCAATTTGGAAATTTTCACTTAGGGGTGTACTCACTTTTGTTGCCAGCGGTTTAGACTTTAATGGCTGTGTGTTGCGTTATTTTGAGGGGACAGAAAATTTACACTGTTATACAAGCTGTACAATCACTACTTTATATTGTAGCAAAGTGTCATTTCTTCAGTGTTGTCACATGAAAAGATATAATAAAATATTTACAAAAATGTGAGGGGTGTACTCTTTTTGTGAGATACTGTATACTAGACTGACTGTATATTGGCCAATCATCATACAGCAATGCGCTGCAATCTCGCAGTGCATTATGGGGCATTCCGCGGTGCTATAATTTCCCGCGAACTCCCCATAATGTTCGCTGTTCTGCGAACGGGTGAACACCCGATGTCTGAGTCAAACTTATGTTCAAACCGAACATCAAGCTCATCCCTAGTCATCAAATGTCTGTGTAAATGCTCCAAGATCTTCCAGTAATGTAACCCTCTGAAAGGTGGATGGCTTGTTTTTTATCCTAAATAACATTAACATGAACTTTAATAATCAGAATAGGGTGACAAAGGCTGATTTATCCCAAGTCTCATGTGCTAGGGAAATTTGCCAGTGCCCTCTACTCAGGTCCATGATTGCTAGAGAGTTAGAAGCCATCAGCTTATCTAAAAACTCTTTGACCCTGGGCACAAGAGTGGCATCAGCAGTGGTTATGGCATTCAGCTTTCTGTGGTCCACACCGAATCTGGTTGTTTGATTCTTTTTGAGGACCAGAGCCATTGGTGAGGCCCAGGCACTGTGGGATTACTGAATAATCCTGCAGCTTCTTATCAATCGCCTTTCCCATGCCTCCAGAGAGAGGCAGATTTAGTGAAAGAATGAACCCTTTGTTTACCTTGTGGATTACAAGATGCATCCTATTTGACTCTCTGGAAAAACAGTTACGGTATGCCACAAACACCTCCAGCAGTTGAGTTTGCTGTATGAGAAAGAGGTGTAGGTTGGTGTTGATGTAATCTCCCAACTTACAAGTGTCAGCTAACAAGTCTAACAGTGGGTCTGCCTCTTCCTTTTCAGGCTGGCTAAAATCAATTGGTGGTGTACTTCTAGCAGATTGGCTGCAAATACTTGGGACACATATTGCTATAGCTTCATTCCTCTCAGTGCAGGTTTTTGAGAGGATTGGAGGTATAGTAGGGTTGGAGATCCCAGATGAGGAGCAAGGAGAAGTCCGCCTTTTTCTTTGATGTGGGTCTTTCAAGTGCTGTTGCCAACAGACTGCATGGCAGGTCGTCATATGTCTGGTCAAGTATGTGGTGCCTAAGCAGCTGCTGTTCTGGCCACACTTGATCCGCTTCAGACATAGGTTGCAAACAGCAACGGTGCGATCTGCTGAACACGTGTCGAAAATATGTAGAGCAACAATTCTTTTTTTCAGATCATCGGAGAGTTCTTTGCCATGAGGTGCCATGTTGAACTTCCAGTGACTAGTATGAGAGAGTGAGAGCGATAACACTAAATTTAACACACCTGCTCCCCATTCACACCTGAGACCTTGTAACACTAATGAGTCATATGACACTGGGAAGGGAAAATGGTTAATTGGGCCCAATTTGGAAATTTTCACTTAGGGGTGTACTCACTTTTGTTGCCAGCGGTTTAGACTTTAATGGCTGTGTGTTGCGTTATTTTGAGGGGACAGAAAATTTACACTGTTATACAAGCTGTACAATCACTACTTTATATTGTAGCAAAGTGTCATTTCTTCAGTGTTGTCACATGAAAAGATATAATAAAATATTTACAAAAATGTGAGGGGTGTACTCTTTTTGTGAGATACTGTATACTAGACTGACTGTATATTGGCCAATCATCATACAGCAATGCGCTGCAATCTCGCAGTGCATTATGGGGCATTCCGCGGTGCTATAATTTCCCGCGAACTCCCCATAATGTTCGCTGTTCTGCGAACGGGTGAACACCCGATGTCTGAGTCAAACTTATGTTCAAACCGAACATCAAGCTCATCCCTAGTCATCAAATGTCCGTGTAAATGCTCCAAGATCTTCCAGTAATGTAACCCTCTGAAAGGTGGATGGCTTGTTTTTTATCCTAAATAACATTAACATGAACTTTAATAATCAGAATAGGGTGACAAAGGCTGATTTATCCCAAGTCTCATGTGCTAGGGAAATTTGCCAGTGCCCTCTACTCAGGTCCATGATTGCTAGAGAGTTAGAAGCCATCAGCTTATCTAAAAACTCTTTGACCCTGGGCACAAGAGTGGCATCAGCAGTGGTTATGGCATTCAGCTTTCTGTGGTCCACACCGAATCTGGTTGTTTGATTCTTTTTGAGGACCAGAGCCATTGGTGAGGCCCAGGCACTGTGGGATTACTGAATAATCCTGCAGCTTCTTATCAATCGCCTTTCCCATGCCTCCAGAGAGAGGCAGATTTAGTGAAAGAATGAACCCTTTGTTTACCTTGTGGATTACAAGATGCATCCTATTTGACTCTCTGGAAAAACAGTTACGGTATGCCACAAACACCTCCAGCAGTTGAGTTTGCTGTATGAGAAAGAGGTGTAGGTTGGTGTTGATGTAATCTCCCAACTTACAAGTGTCAGCTAACAAGTCTAACAGTGGGTCTGCCTCTTCCTTTTCAGGCTGGCTGCAAACTGGCATTATACTTCTCTAAAAATTTGCCACATAATTGATGGAATTCAGGCACTTTGTGATTTGATAAGGCCCCCCAATTTCTGCCTGCAGTTTGTTCTCCAGCATAAGGAGTAAAACATACACCTGCTAATCCACATTGAATGCAATGCAGTCATGCCAGCATGTCTTGCTTGAGCCTGTGTCATATTCTCCTGGACCATCCCAACCAGGTCCTTCATTTTGTCCCAGAACCTCAGTACAAAGCCCACCACAGAGACTTCAGGACCAGCAGTGTTGCCCTCCCAAGTCTCTCTGATTGGGTCTAAATGTCCTTTTACATGTTTTTTGTAGCAAAGTTCAAAGGGTAAAAGCCTGTGGATTCCCGGAGTACATCTGTGTAGGCAAACAACAGGTAAGGTAAATATATTTTCCATTCCCTGCCAAACAGCTCCACAAATGTCCTCAGCATGTGTTTTAAAGGCACTCTGAAATACACATTCATTTGTGTATGTTAAGGACCAGGCACCATATGCTTTATTTGTATTTTCCTAAGAGTCTGCATCAGGTTGTAAACAAACTGCGGGCCCTGATCCCTAAGAAGCACTGCAGGGAATCACACTCTTGTAAAGATTTTCAGCAGAGCGTCTGTGACCTTGTCTGCCCTGAGAGAAGATAGAATCACAGCCTCTGTGTATAGGTTGGCATAGTCCACTACTGTCAAAATAAATACTGAGAATGGCTAGTGGCCTAATGATATCAATAGGTATACTCTTAAATGTTTAATAAATTACAGGAAAGGATTGTAAAGAAGCCCTGCGAGCATCTCCTGCCTTTCTAACCCTTTGGCAGGTTCCACACATCCAACAGCAATTAGCTATACCTATACCTGTGTTAGGCCAGAAAACACACTGCTTCACACATGACATGGTTTCAGTGACTCCCAAGTGACCTGCAAATGGAATAATACAGTTAGCTAGCTTTTAACAATTTCTGCCTCACTGCCTTTGGTGGGCAGGTTCTCTCAGTACATATTTCCATTGTCCCAGTACACCTTTTGTTTTTGTCCCTCAACTGTAGAAATGGAAGCTAGGTTTCCGAGTTGCTCCAGACTTGGGTCAGTTTGCAGTGCTTGCTCAAAAGGATATAATGACAGCTGCTGAGGCTCAACAGAGGCTGAGCCCACTGGGTCAGAGTGAGAAAGAGACTATGGTTACTTTTCTTTGTCCTCTGCAACTAAGGTCCACACCTCTGCAGCCTTTACAGCACTACAAGTGACCACAAACACCAAGAATACTATTAGATTTAACAATTACATTTTGCATACAGATATGCAGTACATGTACTGGGTACTGGGTAAGTTTGTTACTCTTTCCATTGAAGAACTGTACACCTTTACCCCTATTCCCTACGTCTGTCCATACTAAAGTTATCCAGATGTCACACCCACAAGCAGAGTCCCCATCTCTGCAGCACTGGTGTTGGAAGCTCATCTGAGACTCCAATCTCCCTCATTCTACTATCCACCCCAAATTGATGAAAACCCATGCATGGGGTACACATAAACAGGTTCTTTCAACTCCAGTGTGCATAAGGATTTTTTCTGGGATGATGTCCTTTTCATGCGCCAGCTCATGGAGAACTAGGGTGACTTCATTTACCAGCTCTGGGCCAATGTTTTGAAAGCCAATAACCTTTCACTGCTCTCAATAATGGGCTGTAGCTTTTTGTAGTGTTGCCTCCTTCCATATACGAACAACACAGAAGAATTGAGACTAGCTTCCTGCTGGATGACGTCCTGTTCCCTTGTTTAGGACAGGTGTTGCTGAGGTGTCCGGGCTTGCCACAAGTATAGCATGTTGGGAGGTGCAGTGTGGGACTGCGGCAGTAATTACACAGACTCCTGTTGTAGAGAACAGAACTTGTATTAATGCAGAATTCAGTAATTCTCAACAAACCCAATGTGAATGAACCCAGCAGAGAACACTCACTACATGTAAGAGCAATGTGTAGCAGAGCAGGTCTCAGATGTGCCAACATCATCAGTCTTCAGGGGCTGAATGAGGCTGGACTCAATTGGGGAGGTCTTCAAGTAGGATGGCATGTCTCTATCCTTTCCCTACTCATCTGGAACCTTTCCCTGATGCTAATCACTGTTCTTGTCAGACAGGTGACCTATGCCTACACTACCCACACACGAAAAGCGTGCCAAGCCTGGGAGCCAGGGACTTAAATAGGCTCTGCCTTACACAAGATGGCTGCTAGAGTGGCATGGGGTGGCAGTATCCAATCGGATAGCTTCCCTAGTGGCCCAGGAAACTATAGAGGAGCCATGTTCCTTTTGACTTCCTCTCCTTCTTCAATGCCGCTGTGGTTGAGCGAATTCGGCAGTGGAGAAAGTAGACTGCACCTGCATACAAGCATCTGCATGTATCAACTGATGCTGGCTTATTTTCATAAGTTCCAAGTGCTAGGAGGCTTCGTTCACAAGTGTCTAAGGCATTGTTATTAAGGGTTTCTTCCATTCCAGCTAGACCTGCAGCAGTAATACAACTGAATGTTTATGAAGTTATCTGCAATTTCTACTGCAACTTTGGCAGGTTTGCATTTCATTATAAACTGAGGGACTTCAGAAAAACAGATGTATTGTGGTTGTTCCTGGATCATTACATTCTCCAGGAGCTCATAGGAATCTTTCCTCAGTTCTCTAGTTCACTGCCAAAATGTGGTGCCTGGCATCTTAGCACAGCCATATAAGAGTCTGAAGATTTTTTCTGTGACCCAGTCAATTGATACTTTGTAATTATAGCATCCTCATAATCATCATTTCAGTTGGCAATTGGCTTTCAGGCTTATTGTCAGATATTGGGCCTACTATGGCTGTGGCAAGTGGTACTGATGACACATGTTCTATCAGGATTGCAGGTAGGTATCAATGTCACTGTCCGTATCTATGATTGAAAATTTGGCAGCATATCTCATAGTCAAAGGGGCTTTCCTTTGCTCAGGGGAATTGAAGAACTGATAATGCAGCTGTTTCTGGAGCTTCGCCATGTCCAATTCATGTCAAAGGGCAGTTTCCCTTTCAGCCTAGCGTTCTTCAGCCTTCCTCCAAGCTGCACCCTGATGCCTGAGAAACTAAAGGTATGCCATAAAGTCAGTAGAAAGTGGCCACTCTCACCCAGCTGGAAAGTACCAGAACCACTTGTGCTGCAGGCTCTTCTTGTGCCTGGATATCTGCCTCATGTAATGCATGCATCAGTTCCTACTTTGATTTGCCATATACTTCAGTTGTCTTTCTTAGCAACCATTCATCATACCATCTTTACTCATTCTTTTGTACTCCACTAGTGAGGGGGTTCCATAGTATTGGTTCTGAGTGAATCAAACTGTGTTTTTGGTTTTGCAATTCCTGGATCAAAATTTAGAGTCCAGGGGCTTTGAAGAGCTTTGGGAGAGAAAAAGTCCCTTGTGTCCAGATGTGCAGTTCAGGGCTCCATCCAGGAGATGAGAGTTCTCCACGCTGGAGTCAGGAGGGTCCCTATCGAGAGGCCGGGACATGGGACCAATTCTTTACACACACATGGTAGCCACTACCACATGTTTTAATTGAAACATGCACCTTTCACTGTTGCAATTCTGGCCATAAAATTCTTTCTGTATTACTGAGTTTAACCTACAGTAGCTATTTCAGAGAGGCAAAGAGGCTTTCATATCTAGTTAAAGCATTCAAAACTTAAAGCGGAATATCACCCTTCTGGACAAGTTTCCTCCTCTCCATCATCATTTTTTCATGAAGCCTAATTTCTTTCAAACTTTTTTCATTCGCCTTGGTGAATTACATCAGGGCTTCTGGGTGCCTCTTGAGAAATGTGACGTAGATATCCCAAGAGGAGCCGGGAGCATCCATTCACTAAAGTTGGAGGGGGCGGGCCTAGCAGCATGTCATCAGGAAAAGTACATGTGCCTCCCGGGACCCGAGTTTTTGCTACAGAGAAGGGGATTGCAGCTGGGACAACATTGGATCCACTGGGTGGATAAGTATCCTTTCTTTGCACAACAGTGCCTCATTTAGGCTGGGGATAAATGTTTTTGGGGGGTTGCATAAAGTTCCACTTTAACAACATTTAAATATCACCTAAAGTGGTTGTAAAACTTTGGCATGAAAATTGAACAAAGCAAACCCTTCAAATGTGTACTTGTTCTAAACCTAGTGTGATTTCCATGTTCTCTGTTATTCCTCTGTTATCTGCATGAATCACTCCTGACAGTCTATGCTGACACCAAGTGATCCTTGGATTTGGCTCCACCCACCTACAGTATACAGGTGAATGACAGGCTGTGCTGTACATGTTTCCCTATAAGACTGTGTAGAAGAGGGCTGTTCATTCCTTCTACTTAGGTCGCAGATTACACTCAGCTCCCTGCTCTATGCTATGCTTTGTGTGACATCAGATCCATGCCCCCTGAATTCTAAAGCTGAGGAATACTGCATAAAATGTGTGCTTTAGGAGGCTGTAGAGAAGTTAGGGCTGTAGATAAACAGGCCTAACTTATGAAGAAGGATTTTTTTCATCTCTGTGTAACACTTGAGGCTAGTCACTTCACTGGGTATATGCATGAGTTTGCAACTACTTTAATGAAAAGAAAACAGATGTAGGAAATATTTAAAGAAAACATGTTACAAAAACAAGCATAAGAAACAAAAAAAAAGTTAAAAGTGAAAAAGTACTTACTGTAGACACAAAGAAAAGACTCTACCACTACAAGTCCTGAGCATATTCTTCTTGTTCCCCTGCGCACTGAGTGCTAGCTTTAAGAGCTCATCCTCCTTGACATTTGTAACAGAAATGAGGGACAAAGCTGAACTTCTCACCATAAAGTTTAATCAAAGTTGTTAACTTCTGACCCTACCCTAAGCCATATCCCGCTAACATGTTTCATCCTGATTGTGCTTATTTGTAGAGTGGGGTGTGGCTTAGGGCATGGATTATATCAGAAGCCAACTGCTTTGAATAAACATCTTGGTGAGACTTTTGCCCTTCATTTTTGCTATTGTTCTTTGTTTTGGAAAGAATATTTAGGTAGAGTCTTCCCGGTCTTCAGAGGTCCTCAATGCAGAGTTCGGAGCATTTAAAGATTAAGTCCAATATGTTGTTGCAACACTCAATGGCCCTCATAAATCACTTTTAGTATTCCTTATTGTTCCAATGGTAAAATGAAAGCTCACAGCGGCTAGGGTTGCAGCACTTTTTTTGTACCTTAACATCATAATTAATCCCACCCAATCAAACTACCTCAGAGGTGTGTTGTAGGTATTTTTATGCCCATCAGACACAAATACGAAAAGATAAATACAGTATATGCACCAAAATGGATTTTTAAGGCACCCACTAACAAAAATGTAAAATCAAGAGTATTTTTTTAATGTACCCATTAAAAACATAATGTTGGTTAAAAATAAGCCACATATACACATTAAGAACATCAGCATCACCCAGAGGGGAATAATACTGGGGGTGCGACACATCCCCTTTCAGATGAGGCTGATGTTCCTCCTAATATGTATAAGTGGCTTATTTTTAACCAAAACTTTGTTTTTAATGGTTACATAAATAAAATAGATACAGTGCCTTGAAAAAATATTCATACCTCTTGCAATTTTCCAAATTTTGTTACAACCAAAAATGTAAATTTATTTTATTGGGATTTTATGTGATAGATCAACACAAAGTGGCACATAGTTGTGAAGTGGAAGGAAAACGATAAATAGTCTTCCAAATTTTTTACAAATAAATATGTGAAAGGTGTTGTGTGCGTTTTTATTGAGCCCCCTTTACTCTGATACCCATAATTAAAATCTAGTGGAACCAATTGCCTTCACAAGTCACCTAATTAGTAAATAGAGTCCACCTGTGTATAATTTAATATTAGTATAAATACAGCTGTTCTGTGAAACCCTCATAGGTTTGTTAGAAAACCTTCGTGAAAGCATCTTGAAGGCCAAGGAACCTACCAGACAAGTCAGGGATACAGTTGTGGATAAGTTTAAAGCAGGGTTAGGTTATACAAAAATATTCAAAGCTTTGAACATCTCATGGAGCATTGTTCAATATTTCATCAGAAAATGGAAAGAGTATGACACAACTGCAAATCTACCAAGACATGGCTGTCCACCTAAACTGCCAGGCTGGGCAAGGAGAGCATTCATTTGATAAGCAGCCAAGAGGCCCATGTTAACTCTGGAGGAGCTGTAGAGATCCACAGCTCAGGTGGGAGAATCTGTCCACAGGACAACTATCAGTCGTGCACTCCACAATTCTGGCCTTTATGGAAGAGTGGTGAAAAGGAAGCCATTGTTGAAAAAAGCCATAAGTCTCATTTGCAGTTTGTGAGAAGCCATGTGCGGGACACCGCAAACATGTGGAATAAGGTGCTCTAGTCAGATGAGACCAAAATTGAACATTTTGGCCTAAAAGCAAAACGCTATGTGTGGCACAAAACTAGAACTGAACATCCCCCTGAACACACCATCATCACCATGAAACATGGTGGTGGCAGCATCATGTTGAGGGGATGCTTTTCTTCAGCAGGGACAGGTAAGCTGGTCAGATTTGATGGGAAGTTAGATGGAGCCCAATACAGGGCAATCTTAGAAGAAAACCTGTTAGAATCTGCAAAAGACTTGCAACTGGGGCGGAGGTTCACCTTCCAGCGGGATAATGACCCTAAACATACAACCATAGCTAAAATGAAATGGTTTAGATCAAGGCATATTCAATTGTTAGAATAGACCAGTCAAAGTTCAGACCTAAATCCAGTTGAGAATTTGTGGCAAGACTTGAAAATTGCTGTTCACAGATGCTCTCCATCCAATCTGAAAGAACTTGAGCTATTTTGCCAAGAAGAATGGGCAAAAAATATTCCCTCTGTAGATGTACAAATCTGGTAGAGACATCCCCAAAAAGATATTTATTTGTAAAAAAAAATTTGAAAAATCATTTATCATTTTCCTTCCACTTCACAAGTATGTGCCCCTTTGTTGTTGGTCTATCACATAAAATCCCAATAACATACATTTATATTTTTGGTTGAAACATGACAAAATGTGGAAAATTTTGAGGTGGGGTGGGTTTATGATAATGTGACCATTGTGATTGGCTGTCACGGTGATCACATGATCGGAAAAAGCTAGCGATTGCAAGTAGCGATCAGTAACTTTCCGTTAGCCGCCGGGAACTGTGCTGGGAGCATGCAGGATGCACACTCTTGGCACAGCTGTATTTACACTAATTCACGAAAATATGCCAAGGCTCAACTGCCGAGAGGCTGCATATTTGCGTGCAGCTGACGCCAAGGGGTTAATGCCGACCATCCTGGGTATATATGCTGTATGTTTCCATATGACAAGGTTTCACAATCCAAAAACCAGCATAATATTTAGAAGAATGAAATTACAACATTTTAGATAGCAAATATAATATATGATAGAAAAAATGTAGCGCTAGTAATGATAACAATAAACCAGTCAGAGGTAATATCCTCTGAAACAAAAACTTGAGTGTGACTGTTATGGCACAGTAAACTAATAAAGTTCAATTGTGTCCAAATGGGTGAAAATGAAATAATGGTCCCATAATGGTAAGTGTGTGGAATGAATCCAACCAGAGTGGAGAATCTACACGTCTATGTGTCAATGGTAATACGATCTTGAATAGGAAACTGATGAAATACGCTTACCAGAAGTGGTGGATTCAGATGCCGGTGACACCGAATCATACAGGCTCAGAGATCCACGATGGACGTGGTGGGTCCAAGAAACCCCGGATCTCAAGGGGAATCTTCCCTCTGCTGTCCCAGCCACGACTGCTAGTCCAAAACGCCAAGTGGGAGTCCCAGCCGCATGGAGGTCTCAGAGGAATGGATAGTTCTCAAAAAAACATATATGGAAATGCCAATAGTGCAGATCAAAAGATGTTTTTATTGGATGACACCAATCATCAAAAACAGTTTAAAAATAGCGTGATCACATAAAAACTTTAAAATCAAGTGTAGGGAAGAGTGTAGCTCGCCTGATGCGTTTCATCCAATTGGACTTCAACTGGGGCACCAAACTCATCCCCTACACTGTACAAATATATATATATATATATATATATATATATATAAAACTAAACATATAATATGGCCAATCGGACATCAATTACAAGGTCACATGGTAAATCAGCAGCTGATAGGGCAAAGAGGAGTCAGCTGACTGCCATGAAATGTCCAATAGGACCACCCACCAATGAGAGGAAAGGAGCCTATCTACTAGCCAATAGAAAATTAGTGAAATTAAAGAATGGTAGAAATAAATAAAAAAGCCAGCAGAAATAAAATCTCAGCAGAACTGTAAACCTCCATGCCCACTCAGACAGATTCTGAAACTTGTGGAGGGGGGTTTAATCCACATTTTTTACAGAAATAAACTGAAGATCCTATATAAAAAACTATTGGGGGAAGTGATCATCCACGCCATCTATACAGAGATGGCGTTTGTTTACTTTTCTCTGTATAGATGGCGTGGATGATCACTTCCCCCAATAGTTTTTTATATAGGATCTTCGGTTTATTTCTGTACAAAATGTGGATTAAACCCCCCTCCACAAGTTTCAGAATCTGTCTGAGTGGGCATGGAGGTTTACAGTTCTGCTGAGATTTTATTTCTGCAGGCTTTTTTATTTATTTCTACCATTCTTTCATTTCACAAATTTTTTATTGGCTAGTAGATAGGCTCCTTTCCTCTCATTAGTGGGTGGTCCTTTCGGACATTTTCATGGCAGTCAGCTGACTCCTCTTTACCCTATCAGGTGCTGATTTACCATGTGACCTTGTAATTGATGTCCGATTGGCCATATTATCTGTGTAGTTTTATATATATATATATAATATTTTTTTTTTTTACAGTGTAGGGGATGAGTTTGATGCCCCAGTTGAAGTCCAATTGGGCGAAACGTGTCGGGCGAGCTACACTCTTCCCTACACTTGATTTTATAGTTTTTTATGATCATGCTATTTTTAAACTGTTTTTGATTATTGGTGTCCTCCAATAAATACATCTTTTGATCTGCAATATTGGCACTTCCATATATGTTTTTTTGAGAACTATCCATTCCTCTGAGACCTCCATGCGGCTGGGACTCCCACTTGGCGTTTTGGACTAGCAGTCGTGGCTGGGACAGCAGAGGGAAGATTCCCCGTGAGATCCGGGGTTTCTTGGACCCACCACGTCCATCGTGGATCTCTGAGCCTGTATGATTCGGTGTCACCGGCATCCGAATCCACAACTTTCCTATTCAAGATCATATTACCATTGACACATTCTCCACACTGGTTGGATTCATTCCACACACTTACTGTTATGGGACCATTATTTCATTTTCACCCATTTGGACACTATTGAACTTTATTAGTTTACTGTGCCATAACAGTCACACTCACGTTTTTGTTTCAGAGGATATTACCTCTGACTGGTTTATTGTTATCATTACTAGGGCTACATTTTTTCTATCACATGTTTTTGAATATTTGTCACATTCGTATGTAGCTGCTTCTCTCTACACTTTGGGTTAGCGCAGTGTTATATTTATATTTTCTCCTCAAATATAATATATATTCGAACCAGCGACCTTTTTTACTGCTAGGCAAGAGTGTCTACCCACTATACCACTGTACTGCCCATGTGCCTCTTCCCCTGATTTCTCTGCCAGGATCGATGGCACAACTATCAACTCGTCCCTGCATGCCAAGGTTCTAGGTGTAATCCTGGACTCTGAAATCTCCTTTCGGCCCCTCATCAAATCACTGTCTAAATTTTGCCTCCTCAACCTACGCAACATCTCCAAAATATGCCCCTTCCTAACCAATGACACCACTAAGCTCCTAGTTCAATCCTTCGACTGCTGCAACTTCCTCCTCACTGAATTACCTTTACATAGGCTATCTTCCCTTCAGTCCATCATAAATGCTGCTGCCAGGCTCATCCACCTTACCAATTGCTCAGTGTCTGCTACTCCTCTCTGTCAATCCCCTTTTCAACAAGGTAACTCAGTAGTTCTGAAATTTGAAGGAATTTATCTTTGTAGAATTTAGTTATCGTTTAATGCTACAGCTTCACAGATATATATTACTTAAACCGCGCTCCAGCACATTTATGACTTGACCATTTATGAAAGGGCTTCATCAGAAGTCCTTTGAAGACAATGACTACTTGAGGATTATACTATTTTCTTATTCCTTCTAGGACTGTCACCTTCCATGTGTGCCTAGTATAGACAAGAGATTTTGATCTGTCTTTTTTACTGATCTGTGAATATTAGGGAAAATGAGGGTAGCATTTCAGTTCAGTATCATTGTCCCTATTCTCTCCATGCAGTTTTATGGTTTGTCCGGCCTCAATTTCATCACAAGGGACCCTCAGAAGTGGAGGGGGGAGCACTGGGACAGAAGGGTCCCCTGAAGTGGGCTTTAAGTAAAGTTTTGATACAATGTTTGCAGGGAAGCACAATTTTTATTTTATATTAGTTCAACAAAATCATATCTTGCAAATTGAAATGGAAAGCTATCTGTTATAAGATTAAATTAAAGATGAAAGATTATTAATTAAGATTAAATTACACAATAGCTCCTGTGTCAATGAAATAAATATGCTATTAAAAAAAACAGCCAAAATATCCTAATAAAAACGCTTTCTAATCAACTTGTTTTATGCATAAGTTTACTATTTGAGAAATATGTGAATTTACACGTTATGTTCCCTTGCTTGATAGTTAATATATTTGTTGCATTACAAGATTCTTTAGTGTAGCAAAGCCACACCATATGTGATTAGAATTTTCTGGTCGAATATTTCCTGAAGAATAGATTTGCCACTGGGGGGTAGCATTTGTGTAATTTATCCAGCATTAAATGAAGCCTATATAGTACCTTAATAGCATCTTTATTCAACAGGACACTCTTGGTTCATTTAACAGTATTCATCCATATTGTTTGCCATGCTTCGTTATCTAAATTCATTCCTAAATCACATTGCCAAGTTGTAATATATGCAGTTAGCTCAGTATGTTATTGATTTCTCCATATACAATTTGATTTGTCAACAAACCTTCATTCCTAAAGAGGAATACTATTTAATAATTGCCTATAGCTACAATTTACTAATTGTCTATAAGAAAATAAACTAGCATACAGCTGATGTAACTAAAATATTTGCATCAATAATATAGAAATTTATGACAGATTTCAACAATATGCTTTATTTATTATTATACTACATACAAATTAGGAATAATAATTGATTCTACTACCATTACCACTATTGCCACTACTACTGCTACTACTAAAAGTAATAGCATATAATAATTAGAATAATAATATTATTAGTTATCCATTGTGATACACACTTTTTGTGCCGCTATTATCACCCCTATATTAAAGCATAACTCTGGGCGCAGTTCCCCCTCCCTCTCCCCTGAGGTCCCCTGGCAGTAATTTTTTGCTTTTTTTATACATATGAGCAGTCTTTCTAATCTTCAAATCTTGTCTGGTGGTGGGTGGTTCTTTATGATGTAGAGAGCGGCACTGACCCCATGTCATCAGCCAGGGGCGGACTGACAACACTCAGGGCCCCCGGACCAAATAAAGCAAGGGCCCCCTGTCAGGCCCCGCCTATGACCCACCCCTAACCCCGCCCATGGCCCGCCCCGACCTCACCCCTACATTTTGCACAAAGTACAACTTCTGCCTTTTTTTTATGGGACCTGGAGGGGGGTCTCTCTCTAACAGTGTCCATTAGAGAGTCTCTGTTAGAGAGCGAGAGACTCCCCTCCAAGACCTATTAGAGACTACAAAGGAATATAATGGGACCTGGAGGGGGGCCTCTTTCTAACAGAGTGTACAGTGAACACCTTCATTCCCTCTTGTCCTCACAGGACCCCCTCCTTGTGCCATGACTCTCACCCCTGCCCCCAACCTCTCATAAAGTAGAAATAAAATTGGCACTGTGTAGAGCTCCTCTTACCTTAATTATGGGTACTGTAGCTGTGGCTGGTTCCCGCGTCCTCTGTGGTTGGCTCCTGTGGGTGGCTGGCTCCCTGGTGTGGGTGGGTCACCGTGGGTGGCTAGCTGGCTGGCACCCTGGCCCTGCTGTGGGTGGGTCACCGTGGGCGGGTGGCTGGCACCCTGGCCTTGCTGTAGGTGGGTCACCATGAATGGTTGGGTGGCATGCACCCTGGCCCTGCTGTGGGTGGGTCACCATGGGTGGTTGGCTGACACCCTGGCCCTGCTGTGGGTGGGTGGCTGGCTGGCACCCTAGCTGGTGTTTCCTCTCCTCTTCCGCCATTTTGGGCACTGTTTGCAGAGGTGAGGGAGGTACTTGGAGATAACTGGTCACCTTTGCCCTATCCGGGACAGTAAATCTAGAAGGTTTGCAGCAGACCCTGTGCGCGGAGACACATGGCGCAACACATAATGACGTTGCCTGCGTGTGCGGTTCTGTGCCCATTTGAGAGTCTATGTTAGAAAAAGCCCTCATCAGTACCCATCAATTCAGCCTCTCCAGTGCCTCTCAATGCAGCCTCACCAGTGCCAATCAGTGCACCCTCACCAGTGCCCATGAATGCAGCTTCACAAGTGCCCGTGAATGCAGCCTAATCAGTGTCCATCAATGCAGCCTGATCAGTACCCATCAATGCAGCCTCACCATTGCCCCTTAATGCGGCCTCACCATTTCCCCTCAATGTAGCCTCAACAGTGTCCCTCAATGCAGCCTCACCAGTGCCCCTCAATGCAGCCTCACCAGTGCCCCTCAATACAGCTTTACCAGTGTGCCCCTCAATGCAGCCTCGCCAGAGTGCCCCTTCAATGCAGCCTCACCAGAGTGCCCCCTCCATGCAGCCTCACCAGAGTGCACCCTCCATGCAGCCTCACCAGACTGCCCCCCCCCTTGCAGCCACACCAGAGTGCCCCCTCCATGGAGCCTCACCAGAGTGCTCCCTCCATGCAGCCTCCCCAGAGTGCTCCCTCCATGCAGCCTCACCAGAGTGCTCCCTCCATGCAGCCACACCAGAGTGCTCCCTCCATGCAGCCTCACCTACAGTGCCCCCTCCATGCAGCCTCACCAGAGTGCTCCCTCCATGCAGCCTCACCAGAGTTCTCCCTCCATGCAGCCACACAAGAGTGCTCCCTCCTTGCAGCCTCACCTACAGTGCCCCCTCCATGCAGCCTCACCTACAGTGGCCCCTCCATGCAGCCTCACCTAGAGTGGCCCCTCCATGCAGCCTCACCTAGAGTGGCCCCTCCATGCAGCCTCACCAGAGTGCTCCCTGCATGCAGCCTCACCTACAGTGCCCCCTCCATGCAGCCTCACCTAGAGTGGCCCCTCCATGCAGCCTCACCTAGAGTGGCCCCTCCATGCAGCCTCACCAAAGTGCTCCCTCCATGCAGCCTCACCTACAGTGCTCCCTCCATGCAGCCTCACCTACAGTGCCCCCTCCATGCAGCCTCACCTACAGTGCCCCCTCCATGCAGCCTCACCTACAGTGCCCCCTCCATGCAGCCTCACCTAGAGTGGCCCCTCCATGCAGCCTCACCTACAGTGCCCCCTCCATGCAGCCTCACCTACAGTGCCCCCTCCATGCAGCCTCACCTAGAGTGGCCCCTCCATGCAGCCTCACCTAGAGTGGCCCCTCCATGCAGCCTCACCTAGAGTGGCCCCTCCATGCAGCCTCACCTAGAGTGGCCCCTCCATGCAGCCTCACCTAGAGTGGCCCCTCCATGCAGCCTCCCCTACAGTGCCCCCTCCATGCAGCCTCACCTACAGTGCCCCCTCCATGCAGCCTCACCTACAGTGTCCCCTCCATGCAGCCTCACCTACAGTGCCCCCTCCATGCAGCCTCACCTAGAGTGGCCCCTCCATGCAGCCTCACCTACAGTGCACCCTCCATGCAGCCTGATCAGTGCATGGGGGATAGCTGCCGGATCACACAGAGCGGGTAACTTCCGCTGTGACACCTGGCGACCGCTGTCATCGGATGTCCCGCCTCCTTTGTTAGATGTCACGCGTCCCGGCATTGGACCAGTGAGAAATCTATCAAAGGAGGCGGGACTTCGGATGACAGCGGTAAGCAGGAAATCCCCGCCCTGCCCTCCTCCCCTTACCCTCCAAGGCAGCGCTGGGGCCCGTGTGATCACCAGCCCTAAAGGGTCCAGCAGGTGGTGCTGGCGGGCCCCCTTTAGTGGCCGGGCCCTCGGTCCATGTCCGAATGGACCGACTGGTCAGTCCGCCCCTGTCATCAGCACAGTTCTTTGCATCATTACACTGTGAGTACAAAGGGCCATGGTGATGTCCCCATCAGATAGTGAATCTTTTATGCCCTACCCAAGAGTTCAAATACACTTAGTGTCACATACCTGGATGAGAGGTTACAAAGAAGGACTACCTTATTGCTCCATTGCGAACACCTCAGGGTTGGGTAACAGGGAGTATAGGGATGAAGGAATGGCACAAATACAAAATTTAGTGATGGTGATGATACTGAAACTTGAGGGCCTAAAAATAGATTGCATGGTAGTATCAAGTTAGCATGGTTCACTAATCAAAGCAAGTCAGAACAAGCTGGGGCAGCAACAGCAAACCAAAGTGGTACAAAATCAGCTGAATGAGTCAGGGGCAAGATCTGAAAGTTGTGGGTGAAGATGTACCAGAGCAGCTAACAGAAGTGGTAGTCAATGAAACAGTTGATACAGGAACAGATCAGCTCAGTTGGTAACAAAAGCCAAATAGAATTGAAATGCAGAAACACAGATTGCATGTTAGCCTGCCTGCTAAAGACATTTCAGCATTGAAGAATGGCAGATTAAGATTTAAATCGGAAAGATGTTTGGAGCTGTTAACATTGAGCATGAACTGTCATAAAAAAACTTTAAATCTTAAAGATTGTTTAAAAAAAGCACAAAGACCCCTCCAGGGGTCTGTTAGTTATCTGGGGGGACCTTTGGAGGGATTTTATGTACTTTTTTTTCCTAAGAAGCTGGCAATAGATGTCATTTATTGACAATTTGTATTTTATCATTTCTTTCTTAGCACCTCCTACAGCAATAATTAAGAAAAAAAAACACTAAATATTGTTCAACTCCAATTACATGCAAGACCCTTTTGCTTTGCTAACACACCTGGGTGCACTGCGAGCGCAATGGTTTGTGCTTGCAGTGCACCTTTTTTGAAGCCTATTAAAGCCTATGGCTCCAATCAGGTGCTTAAACCCCCCCCCCAAAGCTGTAATTTAAGCTCCCTGACCCGAAAAGTGTCTGGACGCCTGAATGAGGGTGGCTACAGCGTCCGTGGATAGATTCATGCAATGCACAGGTACTGCAATTCCCGATTGTAACAAGTTACCTTCATTCCATCCTGAAGGGTTAAACAGATATTATTATTTGTATTTATTTATTTTTGTAGTGCTAATGTTTTGATTTTTACATTTATAGATAGCTGACAAGAGAGTGGGGAAGATCATCAGGAAGATCTGTTCTCTCACACATGTAATGCTTTTGGTTTAACATTTACTGCTGAACATGAAATTGAAATGCACCACTCTACCTGTGGGGTATAACTATTTAGTTATAATAGATTCACTTTGTCTTAATGTTATCCATGGTAGCTTTATGCTTTGGCTAGGTGTTGCTAGCTATGTGATATATATATATATATATATATATATATATATATATATATATATATATATATATACCCCATTTAAGTAGATTTGGATTTGCTAGTATTGTGTGACTTCTGCTTTAAGGGGTTTATTTAAAGTGGTAGTAAAGATTTTTTTTTTAAATGTACAGTATACTAACAGGTAAGCCTATAATGAGGCTTACCTAAAGGTACAGTAAATATCACCTAAACATGCACCAATAAGTGCTCTGCTGGAGGGCTTCGTTTTCAGGTAAGTCTTTCTAAATGTGCTAGTACGCAATGCTTTCTGGCATATTATGACATTAATTTGCAGGAAAAAGATTTTTTTTCATGGTGTACTACCGCTTTAATAAACCTTGATTAATTGAGATTACATATGGACTTGGTGAAAAGCAGAGATGCTCAAAACTGTTGTGTCATTGTTGTACCTAACATAAAAACAACATATTTAGCAAGAAGTTTTGGAAATCGGAGACTTTCCTGAATAAGTTTGTGCGACAGTTTTTAGCTCGACAGTTACTTGCATCCTACTCACCTGCTTTTATGATATATATCTATAAGTTTTATTGTCTTGATGTTTAAAGGATAACTCACCATTCATTTAAAAAAATAATAAAAACTACTCTTCATTTTCAATCTGCAGCCGCTGTCATTTTCTATAAAATTTATTGCAGCATGGAAACCTGGAGGAGTTTTGGACAAAGTTGGTATACAGAATAACCCCAAATACTGTAATCCCAGAAATGTAATTTAATTCTTGTGTTATTGGCTTAATGATTTTTTCAGAAATCTGCACGGTCAAATTTTAGGCACCCCCCCACAACAGGAATTTCAGTTTTTGTGGGATATTTCCAAGGATTACATTTTTCCAAAGGGTTTCAGACACTGCAATTTTCCCCATTACATCACAAAAAAGTACCAGGTGATTATAATGAACTAGATTCTCCTATTCAGATTCAGTTTGCAAAGGACATGATAAAACAAAGAACTATTTCTTCACAGCAGAAAAAGGTAGAAATCTGAGGCAACATGTATTAAAATGTCTGCTATTGTACATTGATCCCTAAGAGGAGATTTTTGTTTCTCAATGAAAGCGAAGTTACTGTACACTTGCAATGAAAGAGCTGGTGAGGCACCATTGTTGTGATGGTCTTAGGGCATCAGTTTCCCTTTATCCAATCCTACACAGACAATTGTTAAGTTTATTGATTTTCCTATTGAAAGTGGATATTAAAAAAATAGATGCTGTCACGGAACGCCCCACACTCCGCTTGAGTGCTTCCGTCATATACCGCTTCCTAAGTTCTGGAACACGAGTCCAATGGATCTGGCTATAGGAACCCCAAGAACTAGACAACACCAGTCTTGGAGTACATCAGAACTGCCTTTATTTTGAGATCTCACAGACCTTTATACAGCAGGGATGACTCAAAGCTAACCTAATTAACATGACCTAATTTACTACAAAATGTACCCAGACCAGATGACAGTCTTGTGGGCACCGGGCTTCACACATTAATACAATTAACAATACAAACAACAATCTCCCCCCTCCTCAGCCTAGACCATTCGTCTATTAGCCAGGGCTGGTGGCTAATGTGATCAGCTCTCTCAATTAACATAAACACATGTTGATAACACCAGCATCTCCTCACAGGATGTGTCCCAGCAGAATGAATCAGTCTTATCAGCAGGGGGCTGCTGGAGGAATCCCCCCTCCCTCTTCAGGGACACAAATATACAGTAAGGAGTCCCCATACAATATATACATGACTGAGTCCGATTAATACAGTTCAGACTGGATTTCTCATTCACCTCAAATGCTAGGGCCCATAATCGGTGGGCAACAGGCTTGCACACAGTCCTCTCCAACAGCCTCCGCTCTGGCCATGCCCGTGACATTTCTCCCCTTTCGGCAGGAGACTAACACAGGAGGAGACCCCAGACGGGTTGACTCCGAAGTTAGTAACCAGCTCCAGTCCTCTACTGCCTGTACCCACACCGTACCCCAAATAAATTATTCCAAACAGAGTATCACTCACCCAGCCAACCTCTGCCTCTCTCAGAGAACATATCTGCCGCTGGGGAGAGGCCCCGACTGGCTCTTCTCCCTGGAATCCTTTCTGCCGCTGGAGAGAAGACAGGGGGACTGGGCTCACTCCATCCTGCTGTTGGGGATCTGGGCCGACTGCCCAGCATTCCTGGGGTATACAGGTGGGGACTGAAGCCCCATCAACCGACACCAGATCAAGCTGCAGTTGTGAGGTGATGACTGCATTCTCTCCTTGGACCTCCATAATTGCTGCAGGTGTGGGGCAGAGGTCTTGGACCCTCTGTCCGGTTGCCAGCACTTCTGCTGGGGGTTTGCCAGGTGGTTCCTCCTCTACAGAAACGTCTATTAAATCCCCAGTCTCTGGAATTGGTAAAAGTGTGGGACAGAGGTCTTGGACCCTCTGTTCAGTTACCAGATCTTCAGCTGGAGAAGTTTGTTTTAACTCCATAGATGCTGCTGGCAGAAAATCACATGTCCCTGTCAGTGTTGTGGGAGAAAGGCCGACTACCTCTTCTCTCAGGAAGGCCGAAGCCACTGTTGGTGCTGGGCAGAACACAGTGAACTTTGGCCCTGATAGCAGCTCTTCTGCTGGAGGCTCATCAGGTTGTTCTTCCTCAGCAGAAAAGTCTATCAAATCCCATGTCTCTGCAACTGATGTCGGGGAATAGGGGTTCACCATCTCCTGTCCATGGAACCCAGAAGATGTTATCATTTCTGGACAGAGGTTAGCAGAGCTCTGCCCTGTTGTCAGCACTTCAGGTTTGGGGACGGCAATCTCCGGATTTTCCACTGCCGATTCTCTGGCATGCTGCTGAACTTGTTCTAGCAGTTTCCTGTATGCCCTTTCCAGATGCTCTTCCTTCCTTAGCAAATGGTCCAGATCAGGTTTGAGCTCTGAGACCCCTGTAAGACCGAGCATAGACTCTCTATAGTCTCTCATGTCCTCAAAGTCAGGTTCCCCTTCATCGCCAAACATAAAAAGATCTGTAAGGTTCTCCCACAGCAATCCAGGGCCGCCAAAGTCATATCCCTCCGGAGAGCATTCTGTTGTCTCCCCTAAATATCCCTCCTCTGCGTGCCATTGCAGAGCCCGATATCGATTGTCCAGCTCTATCTCCTGCTGAACCAACCTGTCCAACTCAGTCACCCATTGCTCCTGGGGCTGCTCTCCCAGGAATGCCATCCGCAATGCCCGTTGGTCACTGGCCCGTTGCTCTTGGGTTGGAAAGCACTTGCCTTGTTTTATACCAGCAAGACGGAGGGCTGCCATCCAGAGCTCCACCCGAATCAGCTGCCTGAGCTCCAGGTATTCATCCTCAGACACAGTCCTGATGTACGTTGAAAGGATGATCCGCAGCAGCCCCGGGAATTCTGATGCCAGGTCCATATCTCCACTGGGGTGACTGAGGTCTGCTATGCTGATCTTGGATCCAGTTGGAGGTTTGGATGTCCCAGACTTCAGACTTCAGGAAGCTTTCCCGCTGCTTGCCACCAATGTCACGGAACGCCCCACACTCCGCTTGAGTGCTTCCGTCATATACCGCTTCCTAAGTTCTGGAACACGAGTCCAATGGATCTGGCTATAGGAACCCCAAGAACTAGACAACACCAGTCTTGGAGTACATCAGAACTGCCTTTATTTTGAGATCTCACAGACCTTTATACAGCAGGGATGACTCAAAGCTAACCTAATTAACATGACCTAATTTACTACAAAATGTACCCAGACCAGATGACAGTCTTGTGGGCACCGGGCTTCACACATTAATACAATTAACAATACAAACAACAATCTCCCCCCTCCTCAGCCTAGACCATTCGTCTATTAGCCAGGGCTGGTGGCTAATGTGATCAGCTCTCTCAATTAACATAAACACATGTTGATAACACCAGCATCTCCTCACAGGATGTGTCCCAGCAGAATGAATCAGTCTTATCAGCAGGGGGCTGCTGGAGGAATCCCCCCTCCCTCTTCAGGGACACAAATATACAGTAAGGAGTCCCCATACAATATATACATGACTGAGTCCGATTAATACAGTTCAGACTGGATTTCTCATTCACCTCAAATGCTAGGGCCCATAATCGGTGGGCAACAGGCTTGCACACAGTCCTCTCCAACAGCCTCCGCTCTGGCCATGCCCGTGACAGATGCGCTAAAGTAAAAAAAAAAAAAGTGAAGGTAATAAATAAATAAATAAATGATGCTGAGGCTTAACCATGGCCATGAACCATATTTACATTTGGTTTTATACATGAAAAGCATATGCTTTTTGCACACAGGCTTTAATATGGTACCTAGCACACATTTATAATGGGCATTGAGCACACTCCAGATGCCTTCCATTAAAGGGTTGTTTGATTAAAATGATTTAGTATACATAGTTTAGTGAAATAATGACTTGGTTTCACACTGAGAAGCTTTAAAATTAACATGTAATGCAGGGTATGTGAATGATCTTACTGCAGACTCTGTTAACTTCTGCTGCCCACCACCCTCCACCCACCTGCTGGGTTAAGCACTGAGATTCCTGCTAGGAATAGCATGATCTCTGGGTGTGTATTACACCCAGCATCTTTCATTTGACCTTCCTAGTGGGCTTAAAACATATCATTTTATCTTTTTAATTAACAACATCATTACCATTTAGTTGTTTCTCTAGTTAATGTGCTTGCTATCCCTCGACACTGCCCTTTCTTCATTATTCAAAGATTTTCACCTCCTGATCCACACTTGTTTTAAAAGTGAAGTGTTAAAAACAAAACAAAGTTTTTAATTTCATCTCAACTGTCATGTTTTTACATTCACTCTGGTTTGGGAATGTTACATCCAATGTATACATATCATGCGTTTTTTCCTGCATTATTAAACAATTTCCTGTGAAAACTAGATTGGCAAATTTACATTTTTTAACCAGTTCACTACCTGAGCATTTTTTCATTTGAACACATTTCAAATCTTCATTTTGGGCTAGAAAATTACTTCAAAACATAATATATTACATATTGGGCAAAGGCCCTGTAGAAAAAAAATATATAGTTGCAATTTTTAATGATGCACAATCCTTGTGCAATATTATTCAACTATACAATGTAAAAAATACATTTCTTTTATTTCACACAAACATAATATAATCTCTCTCTCTCTCTATCTCTCTCTCTGTCTCTCTCTGTCTCTATATAGTTATACTGTGGCAGAACGGCTGCTCTGCGCCAGATCACCTACTACGTGATCTGACACTTCCGGGTCTGGGACACGCTGATTATACACAGTGGGAGCCCAGCAATGGGTACTGCAGACTCGATGTCTTCCGGGCGGCACCCACTGAATACACAGGACACAGGCAGAATGACAATCTGTAAACAAGCAGAGACATGGATCTTTGCCTTCCCCTAGTCAAAGCACCTCCCCCACAGTGAGTAAGCACAGCTAGGCACACAGTTAACCCTTTGATGTCCCCTGATGTTAACCCCTTCCCAGCCAGTGTCATTAATACAGTGACAGTGCATATTTATATATATATACAGTGACAATAGCACTGATAACTGTATTAGTGTCACTGGTCCCCAAAAAGTGTCAAAAGTGTCAGTTAGGTGTTGGATTTGTCCGCCGCAATATTGCAGTCCCGCTAAAAGACGCTGATCGCCGCCATTACTAGTAAAAAAAATAAAACTATCCCATAGTTTATTGGGATTTTTTACAACAAAAATTATGTAGCAGAATACATATTGGCCTAAATTGATGAAGAACTTTAGTTTTTTTTTTTTTTTATTGGGTATGTTTTATGACAGAAAGTAAACAATATTATTTTTTTTTTCAAATTTGTTGGTCCTTTTTTGTTTATAGCGCAAAAAATAAAAACCGCAGAGGTGATCAAATACCACCAAAATAAAGCTCTATTTGTGGGAAAAAAAGGACGAAAACTTTATTTGGGTACAGTGTTGCACAACCGCGCAATTGACACTTAAAGTAACACAGTGCTGTTTCGCAAAAATGGCCTGGTCATTTATGGGGGTAAACCTTCCGGTGGTCAAGGGGTTAACTACTTGCTACTCACCCACACTAGATTTCCTGTGGGCAAGTGGTACAGGCAGGCTGGACAACGTACTGACTTGCTTCCAAGTTTAGAGAATGCATGCGTGGACCCCTGCCAAAGTATGCTGTAATTGGATACAGCATGAGTTTTGCAGCTGATTTCAGCCAATGATTTTGGCTGAAGTCAGCTGATTGGTTGTGTCCAATCACACAGAGTTTTGTGTTCACAAAATCACAGAACTCTGTGTACATAGGAACAACGATCTGACTGTTTCTTCTCCCTGAAAAGCAGGGAGAAAAAACAGCCAGATAGAAAAGTAAAAGCAGTACACATTACACATCGTGAGGCACATAGTTAACTTCTTGATTGCCCCTAGTAGTTAACCCCTTCCCAGCCAGTGTCATTAGTACAGTGTCAGTGTACAGTATTATCACTGATCACTGTATTAGTGTCACTAGCAATGCCAGTGTCAGCTAAATGACCCTCCCAGAAAGTGCCTTTTAGCACCACATTGCCCACCACCCTTTCACAGTCACACTATAAGTCACTGATCATTATCATCCTTACAGTATAGTGTCAATAGCTGCATAAAATTCCAGTATATTACCAGAGTTTGTAGACACTATAACTTTCACACAAACAAATTAATTTACACTTTTGGGGATTAAAAAAAAAAATATTGGATATGTTTTATAACAGAAAGTAGAAGGTATAATTTTTCAACATTTTTTTTTTTCATTTATATTGCGCAAAAAAAAAAGTGGTAATCAAATACAACCAAAAGAAATCTATATTTGTATGAAAAAAATAATAAAAATGTAATTTGCGCACAGTGTTGCATAACCGTGAAATCGCCAGTTAAAATAGCACCAAAGTGCAAAAGAAAAAAAATGCTAGGAAGAAAGAAAGAAAGAAAGAAAGAAAGAAAGAAAGAAAGAAAGAAAGAAAGAAAGAAAGAAAGAAAGAAAGAAAGAAAGAAAGAAAAGTCTGTGCCTGGAGTATGGGTGTTCGCCTACAGCTATGGGCAGAAGCTTGTAATGAACCACCCTGGATGCAAACTGTCTCCATGCAAGGGAGCACATCCAACCCTGTATGCATGTTAACACTTGGATGTGTGGTTGCCAGGGTACAGCTGTAGCCTGCATGCAAACACCTGTGACTCCCTGGCTCAGAAATATTCCAATTTTTTGCAGTGCAAGGCATTCTGTGCCTATCTGAATGGGTCCCACTTGTTAAATGTAACTCTTAGAAAACAAAACAAAAATGTGTCATACTTGTAATTAGTATATGAGTTACAGTTTTGAAAACTGAGTTACCGTTTCCAAATGTGCTCTTACATTACGTGTTATTGTGTGTACCTGTTTCCAATATATATATAGAGACCTATTTTACATAATTTTACAAAACTGTGAATAAAAAACTCAATTAACAAAAAAATCCCATCTGTTTCTTAGAATCTCATTTGAGGCTACATCATTGATAGTACTGTGTTTGCTTCATTGAACTGGATACTAGCACAGAACTTCCCTGAGGGGTTTCACTTGGAAAAAGTGTGGAAAAACTCTTCTCATGAGCTTTTAGTGTAGAAGCCTAAAGGGTAGGATGAAATAGGCAAATATATATTTTAATTGAGTTGTCCTCAGGGCAGGCATTCAGTTAAAACACTATGAAATCTGGGTGCTTAACCTTCCTGGAAGGTTAAACCACAAAGTTTGAAGACAAAAACGGACAAGTATAATGCAATTATATAATGTGTTATGAGGTTACATTTAAATGTTCAGTAATCAGCTGAGTCTTTAAAAGCTGTAGCTACACTTAACCCCTTTAGAGAGACACTTCGGAATATGAAAGTAACAATTCCACTTTATTTTTTCTTACAAAAATGTGAACTAATATAGACGCACACTGCACACTACTATGTACTTGCAATGCAAGTTAACCGCATTGGTTAAAATGTGGTCTAGTAGTAATGATATTCTATCATTTTTCCTCAGAATTGAATTCACAGTGCATTACTAAGCTGTCAATAAAGCCTGGAATTAAAGCGTGTTATATGATACAGTGCTCGTCCTGTGTCATTTGGCCCCCTGTAACACCTAAAAAAACCTGGCTGATCCTGCCAAATTTTCCCCACCCTTCTGTAAACTGACCTTGGTGTATCATGGCTGCTGAGCCCTGACACTGTGGTCAGTTTACGTGCCTCCGTCATCAGCAGCCTGCTATCTGCACTCCTCTCTGCTCCTGTGTCCTCCTCCCCCCTCCCCTCTCTGTCTGTGTGTGAGCCCCCCCCCCCCCCGCTGCTCTCATAACACTAACCTGTATACACCATCAGTACTGCCTCCTATTGCAGTTTCCCCCTCTGTAAATGATTTATAAATATAAATTCTGCAAATACCTCATTTAGGAGCCATGATTCACATGACCAGCCAGCTCTCTCCTCCTCTCCTCCTCCCCTCCAGACTGACATCAGCAGGGGAATCTCAGCCCCGCCCACTGCATCATTCAGAGGAGGAAAGGAGAAAGCTGGCCAGTCATGTGATCGCAATCTCGGCAGTGAAATTAGGTATTTGAAGCATTTATTTTTATAAATCACACACAGAGGGGGATACTACAATAGGAGGCAGTGCTAATGGTGTATACAGGTTAGAGTGACTTAACAACCACTTTAAATCACTTTGACTCACAGTAAGGCAAAAGTGTTAGGCAGATGCAATACATCCAATTAAACTAAGTTATGCATGTATTAAAAACACCCTAAAATCTATTTTAAGTGGTACTTGAGTCTGAAATCTCCATATACAGCCGGAAGGCACTGGGTTGTCTAGACACCCTTGCATACCAGAAAGTGCATTGCTATTTTTCATGGGTATTTCAAAACAAAAGGGTTATTTTCAGGGTACTGCTTGGGCACCATTAACATTTCTAGATTTTCTCAAAAAGATGGCAGATCTTCACTTTTGGTCACAAAGGTCTGTGGAACATTATGAAACCTTATGAGACAATTTGCTAATCTCTTGCATTTGTGTGCCACGGTTGTTTTTAGAGTATTCACCTCTTGAAATCAAGAAACCTTCTATTTAAGTATCTGTCTCCATGGCAAGATGCTGCATATAGTTAGGAGGTCATGTGTCATATTTGTATACTGGAGAGAGGTATTTTAAAAAAGGGTGAAGCGGCACTTAATTTAGCAGTATATTATATGATTAATCTGAATACTGACAAAAAAGGTAATTGTATCTAATTATTTCATGACCAGATCTCTTTTATTGGTGATAAATTTCTTTAAGGATTTGAAGTGAGTGCAGGAAGTGAGCTAGTGAGGACATAATATGCCATGTGGTTCTTGGAACTGAGAGTCATTAGCACAGTATCATGTGCACTCTTTAGCTATAAATGAAAAATAAATCATTGAAGAAATATTATATGTAGTGTACTTCTTAAATCTGAAGAACTAAAAGTCTCTACTTCCTAAATCTCAGTGTACAATGTTGGCAGCAACTGCATGTTTTACCATCAAATTAAATGTTTATAAACGATTCAAACTATGGAAAAATGACATGTGCTTTTCCTTTAATGATTTGATAAGGGTTTTGTTCATGATGTCAATAAAAAATTTAAAGCAATGCTTATGATTTTTTCAAATATGGTTAACCTACATATATAATATACAAATAATATATATATTAAAAAAATATATATATACAAATGTGCATATGCATATTGTCAAGTTACCTGTGTAGATTCGCCTTATTTTTATATAAATTTTATATATATATATATATATATATATATATATATATATATATATATATATATACAGCATCTCACAAAGGTGAGTACATCCCTCACACACCTTTGTAAATATTTTATTATATCTCTTCATGTGACAACTCTGAAGAAATGACACTTTTCTACAATGTAAAGTAGTGAGTGTACAGTAGTGTAAATTTGCTGTCCCCTCAAAATAACTTAACACACAGCCATTAATTTCTAAACCGCTGGCAACAAAAGTGAGTACACCCTAACTGAAAATGTCCAAATTGGGCCCAGTTAACCATTTTCCCTCCCCGGTGTCAAGTGACTCGTTAGTGTTACAAGGTCTCAGGTGTGAATAGGGAGCAGGTGTGTTAAATTTGGTGTTATTACTCTCACTCTCTAATACTGGTCACTGGAAGCTTCTTTAGCAAGGCAGTGGTCATCTTGGAGGTGTGTTTGGGGTCGTTATCATGTTGGAATACTGCCCTGTGGTCCAGTCTATGAAGGGAGTGGATCATGCTCTGCTTCAGTATGTCACAGTATATGTTGGCATTCATGGTTCCTTCAATGAACTGTAGCTCCCTAGTGCCGGCAGCACTCATGCAGCTTCAGACCATGACACTCCAACCACCATTCTTGACTGTAGGCAAGACACACTTGTCTTTGTACCACTCACCTGGTTGCAGTCGCACACGCTTGACACCATCTGAACCAAATAAGTTTATCTTGGTCTCATCAGACCACAGGACGTGGTTCCTGTAATCCATGTCCTTAGTCTGCTTGTCTTTAGCAAACTGTTTGCAGGCTTTCTTGTGCATCGTCTTTAGGAGAGGCTTCCTTCTGGGATGACAGCCATACAGACCAATTTGATGCAGTGTGCGGCATATGGTCTGAGCACTGACAGGCTGACCCCCCACCCCTTCAACCTCTGCAGCAATGCTGGCAGCACTCATACGTCTATTTCCCAAAGACAACCTCTGGATATGACGCTGAGCACGTGCACTCAACTTCTTTGGTCGACCATGGCAAGGCCTGTTCTGAGTGGAACCTGTCCTGTTAAACTGCTGGATGGTCTAGGCCACCATGCTGCAGCTCAGTTTCAGGGTCCTGGCAATCTTCTTATACCCTAGGCCATCTTCATGTAGAGCAACAATTCTTTTTTCAGATCCTCAGAGAGTTCTTTGCCATGAGGTGCCATGTCAAACTTCCAGTGACCAGTATGAGAGAGTGAGAGTAATAACACCAAGTTTAACACACCTGCTCCCGATTCACACCTGAGACCTTGTAACACTAACAAGTCACTTAACACCGGGGAGGGAAAATGGCTAACTGGGCCCAATTTGGACATTTTCACTTAGGACATTTTCACTGCCAGTGGTTTAGAAATTAATGGCTGTATGTTAAGTTATTTTGAGGGGACAGCAAATTTACACTGTTATACAAGCTGTACACTCACTACTTTATATTGTAGCAAAGTGTAATTTCTTCAGTGTTGTGAATAATAAAAATGTATAATAAAATATTTACAAAAATGTGAGGGGTGTACTTACTTTTCACTTGTGTGAGATACTGTGTATGTGTATATATATATATATATATATATATATAATATTTTATATATTTGTGTTTTTTTTGCTTGGATTTATCCACTTATTTTTATATTTCTGTGGTAATGTGCATTAGGACTAATTTACCCATCGTTATTGTCCAGGTGTAATTATATATATATATATATATATATATATATATATATATATATATATATATATATATACACACAGGTGAATCTACACAGGTAACTTGACATTTGCATATGATGTGCTGCAAAACGTAAGACATATTTTTACCCATCCCAATAGATATATCTGCAGTAGGAATTCCTTGATGTACTACATCGGAAAGAAGAACACAGTATAAAGTTGTAAAGCAAGCAATCCCTCTCTAGAAGAAAGTATGAAAAAGAAATTGTAGGGGGGCAGGAGGCGGAGCCTAGCGGAGCAGACATGCATTGTTAGAGCTCCACACCGCTGAGGAGAGAAGAGAAGGACAAAGCGGAGCCTGCAGGCTCAAAAGGTATCCATTTGAACCTTTTTGCCCCAGGGAACAAACTGTGAAAGTTTGGGCAGGAAATATGGTACTGGGAGGAAACCGTGGCAGAAATAAAAATCACCTCACAAAGAGCTCACAGGCACTCACTGCAGCTGAAGCAGCTCCAGTCACCTCACAATATACAGCATCAGGGCGCTCTCACAGACAGAAAATGTCACAGCAAGACTCTCCATTTGAGTCAGATACAGAACAAATCCTCTCACAAACTTCTCCACAAGACTCCTCAGCATCCCCAGTAATATTATTACAATTTGAAAAGATGCTTCATAAGGCTTTAAAACAAACCTCAGACCAAATAACAAAAAGCCTAACCAAAGAAATAAGAGAGCTGGGAAACCGCACCGCAGCCTTAGAAATAAAAATGGATGAAATTGAAATTACAACCCAAGAAAATATAACAGAATTGGAACAATTAAAAAAAGAGAATTTAATACTTCAAACTAAGCTCGAAGATTACGAAAATAGAGCCAGACGTTCAAACTTGCGCATAAGGGGAATACCTGAAACTGTGACAGACCTGCAATCTACTATTACTGCTCTATTACAAGAACTAAAGCCAGATATCCCTATTGAACGTTTAGAACTGGACAGAGTACACAGAGCCCTCACAGCCAAAAAGAAAGATGGACCCCCACGTGATATAATCACAAAATTTCATTATTACAGAACGAAAGAACAAATACTAATTGCTGCAAGAGAAAAAAAGGAACTTAATTTTCAAGGACACAATTATCAAATTTTTGCTGACCTATCCCAACTTACTATTACTAAAAGACGATCCATGAAACCCCAACTAATGGAACTGCAACGCCACAACATTATGTATCAATGGGGCTTCCCCTTTTCAGTCAGATTTAACTACCAAGGTACAATTTACAGAAGCAGATCAGCAGATGAACTACAACAAACCCTTTTAAAATTAAATCTGACAGAACCCACAAGCAGCAACACTCCCACACGCAGAAGAATGGCGTCATCTTCACCTTCAGGCAGCACCCAGAAAATTTCAGAACAAAATGGGAATCATCATTCTCACAAAAGAGGCCGTTATGCCACTTCATCCATGGACCAAGAAGATTCAATGGACTGACATCCTAATTTCTGATATCTCTTCATTTATTATACTAAGAGATGGTTCTCTATAAAAAACCTATATTTATAACTGAATGTAACTGCATTCTGATAGTCACACACTGTGTGGGATCATGTTACATTCCAGTTATATTTCTTATTACTTCTGATTCATATAGCCTTAGAATATATAAGTGAAATAAGGAAATTCTTGTTCAGTTATATATTATCAGGTAATAACAATAGATTTATTACTTTTTAGGACAAATATGTTCAATAATCCAGAAGTAATGGAAGCTTTTTCTTTCTTTTCTTAAAACAAATATTTTATTACCTAACTAGTTCCTAGAATTATGTTTTTGTTCATTCTAATCTGAAGCAATACAACCTCAATTTTATGAGTTAACATATCTAAACAGTTACATATGAATAAAATATGTAATTGTTTACTCTAAAAGGGTTAAAATCCCAAAATAATTCAAACTATCTTCATCAATACCAAAGTTATTAACAGTACCTTTCTAACTGAATTATTTAGCCTAGGGCAAGACTAACCATATACAACCACCCTGGAATAAATAATTTCAACAAAAACTATATTCTGCACTCCAATTAATGAAACATCATTTTGATGTCTTTTGACATAGCACTTCTCTCCTGTAAGCGGAAGATCCGTGTACCCCCATTAGCCCTCCTCATTCTCCCAACCATATTTTGTGGGAGTGTGACGAAGGCACTTATTCCCCTGAGAGAGATATTTATTCTCTTTCACGGGTAAATTGTGATTACTTGCAAAAAATAATTTATACAATGTATCATCTAATCTCATATGTTTTTTGTTTACTCTTTACTCCAGAATTCACTGGTTTCTTTTCTATCTATTCATCTCTTCAGTCCACACAGGTTGATCTGCGCAGTCAGCTCTGCATAACAAAAAGTAAGTCAAAACTATTTGATCTATTGCCATGGCACCACTGAATATACTTTCCCTGAATGTTCAGGGAATAAATGTCCCTCAAAAAAGGACCAAAGCCTTCCGTACTTTCCATAACAAGAAGGCTCACATAGTATGCCTCCAAGAAACACACTTCACCAAAGATTCTACTCCAAAATATATTTCTCCTTTTTATCAACAAATTTACACGGCTTCTGCCTGTACCAAGCAAAGGGGAACTCTAATTGCATTTCACCGATCCACACCATTCACCTTATCATCAGAAATTAAAGACCCAGAAGGTAGATACCTGATACTCATGGGTTATATAATGGATACAGCAATCACGGTGATTTCCTACTACGCTCCTAACAAACAACCTACACCATTCCTCTCACATATATTACAAGTGATTAATACACACAAAATAGGAACAGTGATAATGTGTGGGGATTCAAACCAGGTCCTCCTCCCATTTCTAGATAAATCACCTTTTACACCATCCAAAATAACCTCTAGATTACCTTTTTCTCAACTTCTTTCCAAATACAATCTGGTAGATTCATGGAGAGAAAGTAACCCAATGAATAAGAAATTCACTTATTTCTCGCACCCTCATCAAACCTTCACCAGAATAGATCATATTTTTCTAACAATAGGAATGATACCAGAAATTATTGCATCAGATATAATTCCGATTCCGTGGTCTGACCATAATGCAGTATACACTACTATAGCCTCAGCCATACCAAAAGCGCATGACCCAACGTGGTACTTACCGGACATAATGCTCAAACACCCACTACATCAGATTGCCATTGAACAAGCTTTAAAGGAATACATATCAATTAATAATACAACAGACATCTCCCCAATAACACTGTGGGAAGCTCATAAGCCTGTCTTGCGTGGTACAATACAAAGACAAATGGCACTATTTAAACGGGAATGCAAAAATCTAACAAAAAAACTAGAACTCAATTTTAATGCAGCCTACATATCATTTCAAGATAATCCATCTCAGAGTACAAAATCTCATCTGGAAAAATCTAGATTGGAATACGATCTATTTCTCACTGAGTCAGTTGATAAATCCCTCAAAAGCTCCAAACACAATTTCTACATGAATACAAACAAACCAGGTACATATTTGGCTCGGGCATTAAATTCAACTAACAAATCTTTCAAACCAATACGTTTGAAATTATCAAAAAATGTTTACACTTGTAATCCAGTTAAAATAGTCCATAAATTTCACTCACATCTCGCAACTTTATACAAGACAAACAATGAATTTAACCCTACAGAAGCTGAATCCTTCTTCTCAAAAATAACCTTACCTGAGTTATCTCAGAATCAAAAAAGCAGTTTGGATGAGCCTATAACTATAGATGAAGTTACTAACGCCATAAAAGACCTAAAACTTAACAAAAGACCAGGCCCAGATGGCTACTCGGCTTTATACTATAAAACATTCTCAGAAATACTCTCTCCCATTCTCACTGAAACTTTTAACAAACTTCTAGATGGACATTCTTTTCGGCAAGAAACACTAATGGCAATTGTTTGTATGATCCCAAAACCTTTTTCTGATGATACTTCCTGTGTGAATTATCGGCCTATCTCTGTTAAACCTCGATATTAAATTATTAGCAAAAATAATAGCAAAACGCCTCAATAGCATTATAGGAAAATTAATACATAGAGATCAAGTAGGCTTCATGCCAAATAGACAGGCAGGCGATAATATACGCAGGGCAGTGTTATTGGCACATATTGCTAAAAAACGGAAAATCCCTTTATGTTTTCTATCTCTCGATATTAAGAGGGCATTTGACACAGTATCCTGGCAATATATGCAATATTCATTACAAAAATGGGGTTTTGGACCCCACTTTTTAACATGGATCAAAGCATTATATAATAAACCCAAAGCCTATATAAAATATGCTGGATACAAATCTGAAGCCTTTAATATTGAAAGAGGTACCCAACAGGGTTGCCCATTATCTCCCTTATTATTTGCCCTTATACTCGAACCCATGGCCCAATACATCAGAACAAACCAAACTATAACTGGCATTGAAGTAGGAGGTATTACACACAAATTATGTATATTTGCAGACGATATATTACTTTTTCTATCATCACCACAGGTCTCTGGTCCTAACTTAATACCAGCTCTTGATGGATTTGCATCCCTATCCGGCCTTATGATTAATCCTAAGAAATGCCTAGTGCTTAATATTTCACTCACAAACATGGAATTGATCCCGGCTAGGGCTGCACTCCCATTCACATGGGCAGAAAAATCAATCCCATATCTTGGAATTCATTTAACAGCATCTCATTCTGACTTATTCTCAACCAATTATCCTCCTGTATTAAGACAGATCACAAATCTAATAAAACAATGGTCGCAACTTCCTTTATCCTGGATAGGGAAGATTAATGCAATCAAAATGACTATTCTACCCAAATTGCTTTATCTATTCAGAGTCCTCCCTATTCCAATTCCTTCCTATTTTTTGAGAATAGTACAAAAAAGAGCAACTTCGTTTATATGGGGCTCTTCTAAACCACGTATACCTATACACACACTACATCTTCCCAAAAATAAAGGAGGCCTGGGATACCCTAATTTTACTAACTACTACAGAGCAGCACATTTGGCCAGTCTGTCCAAATACCATGCAAAACAGGAAATCCCATTATGGGTATTTATAGAGGCTTCAGAAAATGACCCTCTATTAATATCAAATTTATTATGGCTTGATCCTAAAGACCGCTTTAAAATTCATAATCCCATAACTAAACACTTCTTATCTCTCTGGGATAAACTAAAAACCAAATATCAGTTACAATCTCCACACAATCCTCTCCTTTCTTTTATCAGAAATCCGGCCTTTTATCCGGCATGGATCTACCCAAATTCTTTTAAAGCTTGGACAACATCAGGCATTCAGACACTAAATGACTTCAAAGCATCTAAATCATTCCTTTCATTCCCATCGCTTAGAGAAAAATATGATCTACCAAACTCTGAGATATTTAGATATCTCCAAATCAAAAATTTCTATACACCATTCCTAAAGGGGGATACACCATTATCCCAATTATCCATTTTTGAATCAATCTGTACAAAAGATCCATTTGCTAAAGGTACAATTTCATTACTTTATAATCAATTATATGGAGTAGCAAATCTTAATAGACCCTCTTACGTTCAGAGGTGGGAGGAGGACCTGGGACGAACTTTAGAAGACACGGACTGGTCTAACATATGGCTCACATCTAAGTCATCTTCACCCAACATCTTAGCACTGGAGACAAATTATAAAGTCCTAACTCGCTGGTACCTTGTACCCGCTAGAGTGGCAAAATATTCACCTAATACCTCAGCTCTTTGTTTTCGAGGATGCCCAGAAATAGGCACATATTTACACATATGGTGGACGTGCCCAGTAATCCAAACCTTCTGGAAGGAAGTCTTCGTGATTGCATCTAAAATATTTAAAAAAATAATACAACCAGATCCATATTTAACTTTACTTAATCTAAAACCGGAATGGTTAACACTCTCTCAATTCAAACTTATGATCCAACTAATAACGGCTGCAAAACAAACAGTGGCCAAGGCATGGAAATCTCCTACATTGTTACTAGCAGAAACAATTCACAGAATGAATAATACAATGTCCCATGCTAAGATGGTAGCCATCGATCAAAATCAAATTCCAAAATTTGAAAAACTTTGGCATCCTTGGATAAAACAACAGTTCCTGTCAAACTTCAATGACTCTGTCCTGTTGCCATGGTAACAGATTAAATGACTTACAGAGACACCCATTCTAAGGCTTCAAAGAGAACTAAAAAGAATAATAAACTGACGAGCGGGACAACCTTGTGGACCATACCTCTACCTTTCAACCCTTTTTCTTCTTTCTCTTTCCTTTTCTCCACCTTACGATTAAAGCTCATTATCAGAATTTATTTGACCTATATACACTCTACTTGTACACAATATGTATAGTAGGTATAAATCATTTAAATACCTACAAAAGTAACTAAGGAAATGATATATATCTTTAATTTAGGTTTACGTGAACCCAATGTTTAATATTTGAAATTTAATGATATTTACCTATATAAACCCTACTGTAAAACAATGAGCTTACTTTATAGATCCTTGTAAACTTACTTTATGTATCTTTATAACATTGTATACTCAATAAACTTCTTTTGACAAGGAAAAAGAAATTGTATAATGTCTGTGCTGTATGCATGTTCTTAAATACTCACATACAGACTAATACACAGAAAATGTGAGCTTCAAGTGTCCAGCATTTTTATTCATGGTATACAGTATATGTGATCAGGGGTAATGTAGGGATCACTTATTTTGAGTCATTTCAAATTTGTATCTTCATTTATACAGTAATGTATTGTTGATGTTGCAAAAAAAAAAAATGAAATCATATTTGTTGGCATACTTGGGGCTGCAATTTTTCTTTCATTTTACTTACTTATGTCAATGTCAATGTATTTTCATACACACCCATACACGCACCTGTAATACTTGCAGGAGAACTGACAAATTCTCATTAGATAGCAATAATATTTATGGTAAAGGGATTGGAAACCAGGATACATCAACTCTATGAACCATTGTTGCTTTTTTTTTTCCTTTTCTGCTTTTTCTGTTATGCTGAGCCATCTTAAAAAAATACTCACTTGCCCTGTACATCCAGAGTTTCCTGCAGTGATCTGCTTGTCATTGACTGTGTCCTGTGCTGCCATCTTGGTCTCCTCTGCTTACCGGCTGCTCTATGCATTGTCTCCAGCCTCCTGAGATAAGTGATGGGTATATCCTAGAACAGGTATCTCAAACTGGTTGCCCTCCAGCTGTTACGAAACTACAAGTCCCATCATGCCTCTGCCTGTGGGAGTCATTCTTTTAACTGTCAGCCTTGCAATGCCTCATGGGACTTGTAGTTTAGCAACAGCTGGAGGGCTGCCAGTTTGAGACCCCTGTCCTAGAAGGTTATGGGATTAGGCTACATAATTTTCTCCTAGGCAAAAATTATGGCAGAGGTATGGCTGCAAGAAACAAAAACCCTCAAGGGTCTCCCTACCAAACATCTCCAAGGAGATCCTCCAAATAATGGAAAACCCCATCACTCTCTGTGGTTCAACTGCCCATATGATCTTTAAAATTCTAGAAAAGATCCTTCTGGTTCATAGGTGTGATGAGTGGGTGATCACATGGCTGTGCCGTCCCTTCTTGTAAAAAAAAGAAATAAAAAGAAATCAATTCTAGAAAAGACCAGGCCTATGTGTCTTTACAGCCTTATACTACAAGAAATATATGGACATATTGGCTCCCCACCTAGTATCTTTTTTTTAATACCCTGCTATTGGAGGGCTCTTTAAATAGATTACAGTACCTCCAGGTTCACAATATCTTCTGCCAGGACCTCCAGAACACCTACTTTTAGAATCCCTGCAGGATTTTAAATTGTATGCTACCCTAAATATATATTTTTTTGCTATGTGTGTGTTCACATATGTGTTTTTTTATAAATCCCCTTTATCATTTTTACAGTATGTACATCTTCTATCTAAAGTACCTGGTTGAACCTACTAGTTACCTTTCTTCCTGGTTCTGAACTAACCACACAAAGCACAGACGCTGATCTGTGTTAGCATGGACAGTTTTCATCCTTTGGCAGGACATTCAGAAGTACAGATGCACAACATGCCTGTATTGGGTATTTTGTTCATCCACCACGCCCCCTGACAAATCATAGCCTGCCACTTGCACACACCCTCCCCTAATCACAGCCTGTCTCTTGAACATGCCCCTTGCTCAACCACAGCTTGCATCTTGCCACAGGCTGAACAGGCTATGAAATATAGACACACTAAATCCTGCCCTTCTCCCACACATTATCAGCAAGAATAGATGCTTGGTCATATAACAGAACATTTTAACGCTGTAAAAAAGTAAAAAAGATAATTTCTGAAACTACAACAAAAGCCATTATGCACCTGCATAGTTATAACTGCATTAGAAAGTAGGTATAATATTTCATGTTCACAACTACTTTAAACACTTAAGGACTGCCCGCCACAGATATACTATGGTGGGGCGGCTCTATTGTGCGAAATGATGTACCCATACGTCGTTTCGTGTAAAAGATACTGTGGAGTGGAAGCCGATGCGTGGGTCCGGCAACCACAATGTCCGCCGGCCACCCGCGATCGCTACACAGAGAAGCAGAATGGGGATCTGCTTATGTAAACAAAGCAGATCCCTGTTCTGACAGGGGAGTACAGAGAGGTCGTCTGTTCCTAGTAATCAGGAACAGCAATCTCTGTGTACTACCTGTCAGTCCATCCCCACACAGTTAGAAAACACCTCCCTAGGAAACACTTAACCCTTTGATCGCCCCTGGTGTTAACCCCTTCCCTGCCAGTGTCATTTATACAGCGATCAGTGCATTTTTTTTGCGCTGATCACTGTATTGGTGTCATTGGCCCAAAAAAAGTGTCACTTAGGGTCAGATTTTTCCGCCGCAATGTCGCAGTCCTGCTAAAAATCGCTGATCTCCGCCATTACCAGTAAAAAGAATAAAAACAATTAAAATGCCCCAAATCTATCCCCTATTTTGTAGACGCTATAACTTTTATACAAACCAATCAATATACGCTTATTGGGATTTTTTTTGCCAAAAATATGTAGGAGAATACATATTGACCTAAATTGATGAAGAAATTTGTTTTTTTACATTTTGTTTTGGATCTGTATTATAGCAAAAAGCAAAATTGACGTTTTTTTTTGGTTATAGCGCAAAAAATAAAAACCGCAGAGATGATCAAATACAAAGAAAGCTCTATTTGTGGGAAAAAAAGGACATCAATTTTATTTGGGTACAGAGTCGCATGCCTGTGCAATTGTTGGTTAAAGTAACGCAGTGCCGTAGCGCTTGCTTGTTTCGTTGCTGATCCAGATTGACCTGACTGCTCTCTTACCTTCTGTTTTCCCTCGACCTTGGCTCTCTTGACTGTTACTTTCCCAAAACCTTTACTTGTACTGGACCACTCTCTAGCCTGCTGCCTGCCTATGACCTCTGCCTAGATCTGACTATCCTTTTGCTTAATGTTTAATGATCTGTCTCCACAGCATAGCCTTCCTGTTTTTAGGCTCGATTCACACCTATGCATGTTGCTTTTGAGCGTTTTTGGAGTTTTTTTTGTCATGCTTGCCACGTTTTTGAGCACCGTTTTTGTAGCGTTTTTACAGCGTTTTTGCGGCGTTTTTGCCGCGTTTTGCGTTTTTTTTTTTTTTACATTAAAAAAAAAAAAATAAAAAAAAAAGGCAAAAACGCATCAAAAACGCATCAAAAACGCTGTAAAAACGTTGCAAAAACGGTGCACTTGCGTTTTTGATGCTTGTCCATTGAATTGTATTACATGCAAAATGCTGCATTTTGCATGAAAAAAAGTCCCTGACCCTTTCCAAAAATGCAGAGATACAAAAAGGCATTGATGTGAACATGTTCCATAGGAACCCATGTTAAAAAATTCCCATGCATTTCTGCAAAATGCAAAATGCATCAAAAAACGCGCTAGTGTGAATGGAGCCTTACTCATCCTTTGGTTGCGCTAACCTTTTGGGCCACATCCTGGTACCAGCAAGCAGCAAAGCCCAACTCCACAATCAGGAACTCTGATGAAAACAGGTTGGTGCTTAGATCCTGCACCTTAGGGGAGCCCATGTCACCACACCTTAAATGTAAGACACAATCAAGAAGCAGGCTATTGGAGGCTTCTAAACTCAATTTGTATTGCAGACAAATATCTTAAGTCAAGATCTCAGTTCAGAAAGTTCTGATGGGTTACTTCCAGATGGATGGGTGTATCCAAACCTTAACTGGATCATCCACACCTGCAATCAGTACCTCAGAACCTCCTGCCACAGTTATGCTGCCTACATTAGATAAAAATGTACTCTCGATCCTGAAAAGCCTTTTTGGTTTATGGAACAGGGACATGATTAAGGTTCTAGCTGAACTCTTTGTACACTCAGCTGTTACCATATATTTTGGATTTACAGAGGTGAATCGTGGATACCCAGTGGAATAATGCCACTCTTAAAAAAGGGAGTTTATGGTTGCATACCGGGGTGACATCCTCATTTTCTTCTACTCACTGGAAAAGAGAAAAAAATCATGTTAAAAAGGTCTTGGGAAAAATGTAAGTTTGAGAAAAGCAATATCCAATTCCTTGGGCTGGTTATATCCACCAAAGGTATCTCTATGGACCTGAAAAAGGTTTCTTTAGTCCTTGAATGGCCAGATCTCACCAATGAAAAGGGTATCCAACAGTTCTAGGGGTTTGCTAACTTTTTCTGTCTATTATGTTTATGTTCACCAGATTTGAAATGTTAGTGACGTGCAGCCTACATGCAAGAGACCACCAGGGCAAACCAGACAGTAAATGACTAACCGTGTTAAGCAGTTGATAAACTGTTTGATAGGATACTTCTTTCCATCAACCCCTGCCGACTCCTTCTTTCTGTGCCATAGTAACCAGCATAGGGGAGGGTCTTTGTAATATATTGTTATTTAAATGTTACAACTGCAACAGGTTGGATCAGCTCTGAAGAAGGAGGCTTGTCTTCTGAAATGCGTCAGCTTCCAACCACAACGTTTTGTACATCACCTGAGTTGGAGTTGTCACTTAATATGCTTTTATCTTCTCATGTTTGTGAAAATGTTTTTTTTTTTTTTTTTTTTTATGAAATAAAAAGGGTGTTGATAATGAACCCCTCATGTGTTTCTTTACAGTATGTTTCGAGTTTCACCATTTGAGGAGGGCAGTATAATTATAGGCTTCACACATGACCATCAGTTGTGAGACGGAGTGAGCACTGAGGCTTTGTTGTGTTCTGCTGATCAAAAGTTCTTCTGTAAGCTCATATGAAATATTTTTTCCATTGTTACCCCTTTAACCCGATTTACCCAACATGGTTCCTGCTTGTGGTCACTGGAAGCCCAGTCTGCATTCAATAAGTTCAAGACAATGTTTACCACTGCACCTGTCCTGAATCACCATGACCCATTCTAGAGGCAAATGCATCATAGACAATTGTAGGTGCAAGTCTGACTCAGCAGGTCCCAAGGCACATTTGCACCCCATTAGCTTTCTCACAGAAGATGAGAGAGAATGAGAAAATATTACATTGGTGACAGAAAATTGATGGGAAATAGGGCTGCCTTGGAAGAGTTGCTTTAGTTCTTGGAAGGCGTACAAGGAGTCAAACAAGGGATGGAAAGGAAGAGGAGGGACTGCCTGTCTTTTAAATACAGTGAATTGGTGTGGCTCTTGACTACCAACTTGGAGCTTCAGTGTTCTTTTAAAATAATGAGTCCTAGGTTTGTTGTCCTTTTTCCTGTCCAGAAGATCATTAACCCGGTAGTTGTCAGGCTCACACTCCTAGATTCCCCTAAGTTGTATCCATTTTTCCATGAGTCCTGTCTGAAGCCAGAGTATCACCTGTTAGTTTTCCCTACAGCTTATTTACCTGCAGGTCCACCAGAACTTCTGCCAGGACCTCCAGAACTACTACTTTCAGAATCCCTCTTAGGACTTCCATAACTTTTTCTCACAGAAACCCTACCAATGCTTCCAATGCTGCTTGCAGAATCCCTCTTAGGACTTTCAGTATCCCTGCCAGTGCTTCCAATCTCAATCACAGATTCATTGCCAGTACCTCTAGTGGTGCTTGCAGTATCGTTGTGAGTATTTCCAAGTGTACTCATGGAATCCTTGCTAGGATTTCTCATTTTCGGAAGTGGGTGACCTCTTTGAAAACCCTAGAGCAGTGGTCATCAACCCTGTCCTCAGGGCCCACTAACAGGCCAGGTTTTATGTATTACCTTGGGGAGATGCAGACTAGAATACTGCAGTCACTGAGCAGCAAATTATATCACCTGTGATGTATTTCAGTTATCTTGCAAACCTGGCCTGTTAGTGGGCCCTGAGGACAGGGTTGATGACCACTGCCCTAGAGCATTCATTTAATATCTGGTTTTCCACTCATCTTTCTTTTACATTGAGATGGTAACAGAAAAACCCATGTACAGTATATGGTGTACTCCCTCACTATTACTTCTAATATATATAGTACTAAATAAATAAATAAATAAATAAATAAAACAAAGTCAAATCAAACAGAACAAACTGCTGCAGGCACCTAAAAAGTTTCCCACAGCTATAAAGTGCATAAATTATGTAAAACAGGTGGTGCTGAGCTGTTTAAATTTGTGCAAATAATCGCTGTGTTGTGTAAAATCCAAGTTGTTTAATCACTTGCCGCCCGCCATATAGCAAAATGATGGCGGCAAAGTGGTTTCAATATCCTGACCGGACGTCATATGATGTCGCCAGGTTATTAAGGCGCTGCATGCCCCCGGGTGCGCGCATCGTGGCGATTGTTGTTGCGGTGTGCCAGTCTGACATACCGCAACTCCAATCTAGGTAAAGAGTCTCTGACGGAGACTCTTTACCATGCGATCAGCCGTGTTCAATCACGGCTGATCACGATTAGGGATGAGCTTCGAGTTCGAGTCGAACTCATGTTCGACTCGAACATTGGCTGTTCGCAAGTTCGCCGAACATCGAACAATTTGGGGTGTTCGCGGCAAATTCGAATGCCGCGGAACACCCTTTAAAAGTCTATGGGAGAAATCAAAAGTGCTAATTTTAAAGGCTTATATGCAAGTTATTGTCATAAAAAGTGTTTGGGGACCCGGGTCCTGCCCCAGGGGACATGGATCAATGCAAAAAAAAGTTTTAAAAACGGCCGTTTTTTCGGGAGCAGTGATTTTAATAATGCTTAAAGTCAAACAATAAAAGTGTAATATTCCTTTAAATTTCGTAGCTGGGGGGTGTCTATAGTATGCCTGTAAAGGGGCGCATGTTTCCCGTGTTTAGAACAGTCTGACAGCAAAATGACATTTGGAAGGAAAAAACCCATTCAAACCTACTCGCGGCTATTGCATTGCCGACAATACACATAGAAGTTCATTGATAAAAACGGCATGGGAATTCCCCACAGGGGAACCCCAAACCAAAATAAAAAAAAAAAAAATGACGTGGGGGGTCCCCCTAAATTCCATACCAGGCCCTTCAGGTCTGGTATGGATATTAAGGGGAACCCCGGCCAAAAAAAAAAAAAAAAAACGACGTGGGGTTCCCCCTTAATTCCATACCAGACCCTTCAGGTCTGGTATGGATTTTAAGGGGAACCCCGCGCAAAAAAAAAAAAAAAAACGGCGTGGGGTCCCCCCAAAAATCCATACCAGACCCTTATCCGAGCACGCAACCTGGCAGGCCGCAGGAAAAGAGGGGGGGACGAGAGTGTGGCCCCCCGTCCTGAACCATACCAGGCCACATGTCCTCAACATTGGGAGGGTGCTTTAGGGTAGCCCCCCAAAACACCTTGTCCCCATGTTGATGAGGACAAGGGCCTCATCCCCACAACCCTGGCCGGTGGTTGTGGGGGTCTGCGGGTGGGGGGCTTATCGGAATCTGGAATCCCCCTTTAACAAGGGGACCCCCAGATCCCGGCCCCCCCCTGTGTGAAATGATAAGGGGGTACTTACCCCTACCATTTCACAAAAAAACTGTCAAAAATGTTAAAAATGACAAGAGACAGTTTTTGACAATTCCTTTATTTAAATGCTTCTTTCTTCTATCTTCCTTCATCTTCTTCTGGTTCTTCTGGTTCTTCCTCCGGCGTTCTCGTCCAGCATCTCCTCCGCGGAATCTTCTATCTTCTTCTCCTCAGGCCGCTCCGCACCCATGGCATGAAGGGAGGCTCCCGCTCTTCTCTTCGTTTTCTTCTCTTCTTCCTTCTTCTCTTCTTCTCTTCTTCATTTTCTTCTCCGGGCCGCTCCGCATCCATTCTGGCATGGAGGGAGGCTCCCGCTGTGTGACGGTGTCTCCTCGTCTGACGGTTCTTAAATAACGGGGGCAGTGACCCCGCCCCCTCTGATGCACGGGACATGACGGGACTTCCCTGTGGCATTCCCCGTGACGTCACAGGGAAGTCCCGTCAAGTCACCGTGCGTCAGAGGGGGGCGGGGTCACCGGGTGGCCCCACCCCCCGTTATTTAAGAACCGTCAGACGAGGAGACGCCGTCACACAGCGGGAGCCTCCCTCCATGCCAGCATGGATGCGGAGCGGCCCGGAGAAGAAAATGAAGAAGAGAAGAAGAGAAGAAAACGAAGAGAAGAGCGGGAGCCTCCCCCCATGCCATGGGTGCGGAGCGGCCCGAGGAGAAGAAGATAGAAGACGCCGCGGAGGAGATGCTGGACGAGAACGCCGGAGGAAGAACCAGAAGAGCCAGAAGAACCAGAAGAAGAAGATGAAGGAAGATAGAAGAAAGAAGAAGCATTTAAATAAAGAAATTGTCAAAAACTGTCTCTTGTCATTTTTAACATTTTTGACAGTTTTTTAGTGAAATGGTAGGGGTAAGTACCCCCTTACCATTTCACACAGGGGGGGGGCCGGGATCTGGGGGTCCCTTTGTTAAAGGGGCTTCCAGATTCCGATAAGCCCCCCGCCCGCAGACCCCCACAACCACCGGCCAGGGTTGTGGGGATGAGGCCCTTGTCCTCATCAACATGGGGACAAGGTGTTTTGGGGGCTACCCCAAAGCACCCTCCCAATGTTGAGGGCATGTGGCCTGGTACGGTTCAGGAGGGGGGCCGCACTCTCGTCCCCCCCTCTTTTCCTGCGGCCTGCCAGGTTGCGTGCTCGGATAAGGGTCTGGTATAGAATTTAGGGGGAACCCCACGTCATTTTTTTTTTAAATTTTGGTTCGGGGTTCCCCTGTGGGGAATTCCCATGCCGTTTTTATCAATGAACTTCTATGTGTATTGTCGGCAATGCAATAGCTGCGAGTAGTTTTAAATGGGTTTTTTCCTTCGAAATGTAATTTTGCTGTCAGACTGTTCTAAACACGGGAAACATGCGCCCCTTTACAGGCATACTATAGACATCCCCCAGCTACGAAATTTAAAGGGATATTACACTTTTATTGTTTGACTTTAAGAATTATTAAAATCACTGCTCTTGAAAAAACGGCCGTTTTTAAAACTTTTTTTGCATTGATCCATGTCCCTTTTTATGTCCCCGTTTATGACAATAACTTTCATATAAGCCTTTAAAATTAGCACTTTTGATTATTCATGTTCGTGTCCCATAGACTTTAACGGTGTTCGCGCGTTCGAACAAACTTTTTTCCTGTTCGCATGTTCTGGTGCGAACCGAACAGGGGGGTGTTCGGCTCATCCCTAATCATGATGTAAACAGGAAGAGCCATTGATCAGCTTTTCCTCATTCGCGTCTGTCAGACGCGAGTAGAGGAGAGCCGATCGGCTGCTCCTCTGTCAGGGGGGTCTGTGCTCATCAATTATTAGCACAACCCCCCCGAGGATGCCCACACTGGACCACCAGGGATGCCAATCAGTGCCCACAATGGGCATCACTGATTGGCAGGCATTATTGTTTGGCACTGCTTGGCATCAATGGGCATCACTGATTGGCAGGCATTATTGTTTGGCACTAACTGGCATCCATCAGTACCATACATTACATAGTACATAAGTGCCACCTATCAGTGCCCATCCAAGCCCATCCATGCTACCTATCAGTGCCCATCCATGCCGCCTATGAGTGCTAATCCGTGCCGCCTATCAGTGCCCTTCCATGCCACCTATGTGTACCCATCAGTGCTGCACATCAGTGCCACCTATCAGTGCCGCCTATCAATGCCCCATCAGTGCCGCATATTAGTGCCCATCATCAGTGCCCATCAATGCCACCTCATCAGTGCCACCTCATTGGTGCCACCTCATCGGTGCCCATCAGTGCCGCCTTATCAGTGCCCGTCAGTGCAGCCCTATCAGTGCCCATCAGTGAAGGAGAAAACTTACTTATTTACAAAGTTTTGTAACTGAAAAAAAAAAAACATTTTTTTTTCAAAATTTTCGGTCTTTTTTTTATTTGTTAAGCAGAAAATAAAAATCCCAGAGGTGATCAAATACCACCAAAAGAAAGCTCTATTTGTGGGAACAAAATGATAAAAAAGTTTGGGTACAGTGTAGCATGACCGCTCAATTGTCATTCAAAGTGCGACAGTGCTGAAAGCTGAAAATTGGTCTGGGCAGGAAGGTGTATAAGTGCCCTGTATTGAAGTGGGTAAATATGTACAAAAAACATTATACGTACTGTGCAAACCAAGCAATAATATTGTCATACATAAATAGAGCAACTCTATTACAGATTAATAGACTCCTCAAGTGAATTAAATGATTGCTGGTAAATAATTACAAAATTAAATTACTAATAATATTCAAGCATGCAAATCAAATCATACAAGTGCTGTATAGTAAATAAACATAAAATGTATGTCTCTCCTGTACTCCAATATAGTTAGTCCATTATGCAGTCCATGTATCTTTGAGACAGTCACTTTTAATGTATATATCCTGTCACCTCTGTGTGATACAAATAAACCTCTTGAGTTTAGGCATGTAGGAATATTCTCCCAATGGGATGGTCCTCCTATCTCTACTTTCCTCTAGGGGCCCTCTAGCGGTTCTCCACCGTCTTCCGGGTCTGTTTGGTGGGTAGGGCCTCCTCTATGGTACTCCTCTATGTTGGTGCTCTGCCTCACTCAGGATATACAAAAGGGTGGAAAAGAACTTCCCATAGTTTTATAACGTTTTTTATGAGGAATTTATTAAAACCACTAGCTTCACTCACTTTACAGACAATTCCATATCAACCATGAGTACGAGACTCGTACTTCCACTTACGTCACTTCTGGTATGAAAAGGAGATGGATGGGAAGCGCTAGTAGTGAACTAAAACTAAAAAATAAGTGGAATTAGAGAGAAAAATTGATACAAATATGAAAATTGGAAAAAAATAAATAAACATCAGCCTACCTAATTGGGTTAAGCTAAAAAAATCAAATGAGTAAACCCAGGAATAGTTCCTATTATGCCGCGTACACACGAGCGGACTTTACGGCAGACTTTGTACGGCGGAACTTTTACGGACTTTACGACAGACTTTCTGAATGAACGGACTTGCCTACACACGATCAACCAAAGTCCGACGGATTCGTACATGATGACGTTGATGACATGATGATGAAGTTCATAGCCAGTAGCCAATAGCTGCCCTAGCGTCGTTTTTTGTCCGTTGGACTAGTATACAGATGAGCGGACTTTTCGACCGGACTCGAGTCCGTCGAAAAGATTTGAAACATTTTTCATTTCTAGGTCCGTCGAACTTTTGGGGGAAAAAAGTCCGCTGGAGCCCACACACGATCGAATTGTCCAACGGACTCCGGTCTGCCGAACCAAGTATGCCGTAAAGTCCGGTCGTGTGTACGTGGCATAAGTGTACTATAATAATTAGGACTATTAGATACAATGTCTATATATGTACTATGGTAATAACACAGATTGCGAACAGCCAAACAATAGGTATATTGTGATGATCATAAAAATGAAAGCCCTATTGGAACCACAGATAACTGAATCATGTGAGGTACACAATAAGCATAAATCAAAGTAAGATAAAAGTTCATATAAGTGAAAATAAGTCCATATAAGTGATGACTCTTGTGACCAAATCTTGGTAGTAATGGTACTGTGAAAATGACAGTAAAACACCTTCACCATCTGTAGATATCACAGAAAGTGCTCAGGGGATGGGTGTCAGTTTACCAGACGTAGTTGACCTAATTAGTAAAAAAAAGGTCAAATGAGCTTTAGCAAGATATTGCTCGCTGCAATGGAGAGGACTGTAGACTGGACTTGTTCCCTCGCACCATGAGGAGCTCACAATAGGAATATGAAACAAAATGTAGAAGGAACCAAATAGTGTAATCCCGTTTAATCCTGTCACTTCTGGTATGCCTTCTTGGGTTCCATCAAGGAGTTCAGCTGCTTCAGTATTTACTAAGGACAGCCCCATGGATGCAAGGACAAAAACTCAGTGGCTTCCCCCCACTCCAAGGACAACAAAAAATAAAAAAAAAGAAAATCAGGAGACAGAGGCATGCCTGTTAGAAATGTCAGGAAAAAGTATCCATGGTGGTCAAAGAACAAAAAGGATTAATTCAGGTGAACAAAGGTACTATCATGTCTGACAATGTAATTAATCGCTCCACTATCTCTATCAGAGGTTTCCTTATTGTCTAGGGGTTTATCCTTCCCCCATGTCACATTTTGATGTGTTTTTAAGTATTTTAGATGAATAAAGGTGAAGTAGGTGAATAAATTTACATGCAACATACTTTTGAGAAAACACTTTTCTGATGCTATGGATTAAAATTGTCCACCAGATTCCAAATCTGCTTCAGATACTGAGTCTGTAATTTTTCATGATATTTCTAGTTTGTAATTTCTCTGATTTAGTTGTTAAATCATCATTGGACAAATTGTTTTCTGAATCAGCAGGTGGACTCTATGGTGACATCACAGACAACACGCTTAGAGGTGACAAATATTTTTACCCTATAAATTTGAGAAGTAAGATGTAGATACTTTTCAGAGTGCGGTGGAGAGAGAACTTATGGAGTTACATGGGAGAGTATTGGCTACTTTACTCCCCCAAAAAGATAATTTGAGTCATTCAGAGCGAATAGCTCTGAAACTGTTTATATCCCTCACTGATATAGTCATCAGTGAAGCTGACAAGGGGGTGTGGTAGTTATACTCTCCTCTGAGTATTATAGGGGGGGCCTTAGACATTTACAGGATATCACTACCTACCATCCTCTGAAGAGTGATCCCACTACACTGTTTAAACACCGGCTATCACATTTATTGGACCGGGGCAGGGATCTGGGGGGTTATATCACCAAACTGGTAGAATATCTCACTGTGGAACACTCAATTGCACCTGTGTTTTGAAGCGTAGCTAGCACATCTGGCATATGGGGCTGATAATTTTTATGCACCCCAAGAAAAATGGTATGTGGCAATATAGCAGCACTGAGCCAAAACTGTGGGTGTGGTCAGATTGCATCAACAGTAGGAGGGGCTTAAATTGCCATGTGCTTACATGAGTGTACAACAAGCGAGTATGTAACAGACAGTACAAACCTCAGTAGACTCATTTTCATTAAATAAAACTGTTTTATTGCAAGGCTTTACCATCCACAGCTAACCATAAAGTGAAATTAAAGTCTTGTTTTTTTTTTTCTTTTTCAAATAACAAACATGTTATACTTACCTGCTCTGTGTAGTGGTTTTGCACAGAGCAGCCTGGATCCTCCTTTTCTCGGGTCCCTCAGCGGTGCCCCTGTCCCCTTCCTCCTGCCGGATGCCCCCACAGCAAGCAGCTTGCTATGGGGGCATCCAAGCAGGGGCACTCCTGCCCATTCCATCTCCTGATTGACTCACTGGCTGTGATTGACAGCAGTGGACGCTAAAGGCTCCTGCTGCTGCCAAAAGCTGATCAGGAGTGTGAGTCCCTGGAGAGCCAAGATGCTCGTGGACCTCGCTGGATCGAGAGAGGCTCAGGTAAGTATTAGGTGAGACTGGGGAGGCTGCTGCACACAGAAGGTTTTTTACCTTCATGCATAGAATACATGAAGGTAAAAAACCTTGTGCCTTTACAATCACTTTAACAAAGAATGTGCTGTACTTAGAATGCAGTAGTCAGGAGCAGGGGCGTAACTAGAAATAGCAGGGCCCCATAGCAAAATGTTGCATGGGCCCCTCTGCAAACAGCCCCCCCCCACAGCTGCCCTAGTGTCAATGCAGCGTGACCTGTGCCACATACAGCGTGACCTGTGCAAAATGCAGCGTGACCTGTGCCCAATACAGTGTGACCTGTGCCACATACAGCGTGACCTGTGCAAAATGCAGCGTGACCTGTGCCCAATACAGTGTGACCTGTGCCCCATGCAGCGTGACCTGTGCCCCATGCAGCGTGACCTGTGCCCCATGCAGCGTGACCTGTGCCCCATACAGCGTGACCTGTGTCCCATACAGCGTGACCTGTGCCCCATGCAGTGTGACCTGTGCCCTATACAGCGTGACCTGTGCCCAATACAGCGTGACCTATGCCCCATGCAGCGTGACCTGTGCCCAATGCAGCGTGACCTGTGAACCATACAGCGTGACCTGTGCCCCATACAGCGTGACCTGTGCCCCATACAATGTGACCTGTGCCCAATACAGCGTGACCTGTGCCCTATACAGCGTGACCTGTGCCCCATACAGTGTGACCTGTGCCCCATACAGCGTGACCTGTGCCCAAAACAGCATGGTCTGCCTGGGCACCATACAGTCTCACCTATGCAGAGGAAGAGGCAAGCCACCCGGATCAGCAGAGAGCGGGATTGCTCGCTGTAATAGCTTTCATTTGAATTTCCCGTCTTCCCGGGGCTCATCGTCACATAGCCCCACCTCTTGGCCCGACGCCTTTGATGATGTCACATGTCTCGCATTGGATTGGCGTTCTGTCTATCAAAGGCGCCGGGCCAAGAGGTGGAGCTATGTGATGTGAGCCCCGGGAACACTGGAAGTTCTAATGAAAGCTATTACATCGGGCAATTCAGCTCTCTGCTGATACGGACAGCTCGCCTCTTCTTCTCCTCTCTTTTCCCCTGGCTGGGAGACTGTGCCAGTGGTGCTCTTATCCTCACCGGGCCCCACTCGGCTGCGGGCCCCATAGCGCCCGCATGGGTCACTATGATGGTAGTTCCGCCCCTGGTCAGGAGTAAGAAATGTAAAACACAGTGAGGGGAATTTATCAAAACTGATGGAGACAGAATCTGGAACAGCTGCGCATGGCAACCAATCAGCATCTATCTTCAGCTTGTTCAGCTTTGAAAATGAAAGCTATAAGCTGATTGGTTGCCATGCACAGCTGTTCCAAATTCTATCTGCTCTAGTTTTGATAAATTCCCCTAAGGGCTTATTCAGAAAGGCGCTGAGACAGGTCCTGTATGCTGAGCCACTTTTTGCTGCATCTGCATCGACCAGAGAGCTTCACCTATAGAAGTGGTTGCACAGATCCGAATGCAGACACTGTGCATTCAGGAACATGCATCCCTTCCTGTCTGCATGTCAAATTTTGACATTCGACTATGTCCATGCAGCTGCTGCATCCCAATGAACTTTAAGTGGACTGGCTGCACAGGGATGCACAGAACACCAAGTATCCCCGCGTGTTGCACGGCCATCACACTGGGCATGGATACATATGCTCCATGTGAATGAGGCCTAATTGTCATGTGGGCCAGATGGCAGGAAAGAGGAGATGTTGGGTAATTAAAAGAGAAGTATGGGATTTTTTTTCTTTTTAATCATTCTTACCTAGGTGGTAAGAATCTCTCCCCCGCTGGCTGAGACCCGAGTAATCAAACACAGCTGATTACTCAGTTCTCAGTGCAATTGATAACTGTCCCCATTTATGTTGTGAACTCACCCTTCAGGGGCCAGGCAGGGTGTTCCTCAGCCCAGGCTTTAGATCCAGGCTCTTTCTCCCTGAAGCTGGCAGGTCCTTTAGTCACCCTCTTTCCTAGTCCAGAGGGCCTCCACTATCCCTCTCTCATAGTCCAGGGCCTCCAGACACCTCCTCAACTAATCTGGGACCTCCAGGCACCCCCTCACCTAGTCCAGTATCTCCCTTGTACCCCCCACATCCAGGGACCTTTGCCACACCAACCAACATTTCCTAATCAAGGGCCTCTTCTGCACCCCCAGTCCTGGACTTCCTCTGCACTCCCCTCCTAGTCCAGGGCCTCCTCTGCACCCCCCAGCCCCATGTCTCCTCCAAACCGCCCATCAGCCCAAGGCCTCCACTGCACCCCCCTGTCCAGGGCCTCCTCTGCACCTCCCCTAGCCCTGGGCCTCCTCTGCACCAACCCTCAGTACAGGACCTCCTCTGTAATCCACCCAGTCCAGGGCCTTCTCTGCACCCCCCTAGGCCCCCCAATCCTTTGCCATACCAACCCTGACTTTCTTGTCCAGTGCCTTCTGCACACAAACTCCTCTGCTTGTCCTAATAAATGCCTTCTAGTTCCAGGAAGGCTCTCCTTTGCTGGAACGTCACTCTGGAATGCCTTTCTATAGCGCTGTTGGGCGGGAGGAGCAGAGTGATTCAGAGCTAGTGCTCCTGTGCAGTTCTCTGGTATTTGGCAAACTATGTAGCGGGCGCTGCCTGTTCATTACACTTGATTGGATGACAGTGGCACTCTTAGAGCAGTGCTTCCCAGTGCGAGTGGGGGTGGAACCCCTGGCAGCACCCCCCTAGATGCGCCACCCGGGGTGTGTGCCCCTCTGCTCCCCCCCAGGTTTCAGCCCTGCCTGTGTTCCATTACCAGTGTTAATTGCAGTTAATTAAGAATTGCAATTGCAGTGTATGTTATGGAATGCACAGTTTGCACCTTACAATATATTGATTGCACCATCAGATCTCTACATGTAGAATAGCTGAACATTACAATGATGTTGGCAATCCTAATGCGAGGACCATTTCTAATGTTTCCAAGCATTTTAGAGATGTTCACTCTGCCAACATGAGTTCATTTAGATTTCATGGCACTGGGAGGGTTAAAAGACCAGCATGTGGAGGAGATGGACATTGGATCTTATTAGAAAAAGAAGCTAGATGGATTTTGAGTCTATGGACTAGAATTCCCTCAGGACTAAATCACCCTCTTTCCTAGTCCAGGGGGTAGCTCGGCAGCTAGCCCACGTGACTCACAGTCCACGTGCACCCAGCCCACCTGACTCACAGTCCACGTGCACCCAGCCCACGTGACTCACAGTCCACGTGCACCCAGCCCATGTGCACTCACAGTACACAGGTACTCAGGCACACACACAATACTCAGGTACTCACAATACTCAGGTACCCACAGTACTCAGGTACTCACAATACTCAAGTACACATAATACTCAGGTACATTGTGTAGCAAACTTTAGCTGAGTGTGTGGTACCTTCTGCCCAGTCTGTCTGGATAATTAAAATCCCCCATTATGATGACACTTCCCTTCCTTGCTGCTAATCTAAATTGTGATAGGTGGTCCGCCTCTGCCTCCTCCCTTGGGTTAGGGGGTCTATAGCATACTCCCAGTATTACTTTCCCCTTAGTTTCCTCCCCTTGTAGCTCTTTCCATAGTAATTCCACCTCCTCCCTTGCTCCCTTAGTGATGTCATCTCTCACATTCACTTCATTGATCATTAATGTACATCATTGATATACAGGCATACTACTGCCCCTTTTTTTGCCCTCTCTATCCCTGCGATATAGCAAATACCCTTGAATGGTTGCCAGCCAATCATGAGAGCTGTTGAACCTAAATGTCTTGCAGGACAATTACGTGGTTCAGATGGTAGATGCACCAACTAGAAATAAAGCATTACTGGATCTACTGATTACCAACAATACAAACCTGATCACGGAAATCGTGGAAATATGGGGCAATTTAGGAAACAGCGATCACAGGTCAATTAGTTTCAAAAGAGACAACTTCCCTAAACTACAAGCCTTGCGAGAAGATAATAAATGGGATAAAATCCTAGGAACAAAGAACACGGAGGAAAAATGGGTGTGCTTTAAGGGCATATTAAATAAGGGCATTAGCCAGTGTATCCCATTAGGAAATACATTTAAAAGAGCTAATAAATGTCCTGGGTGGTTTAACTCCAACGTAAAAATGCATATAAAGCAAAGGAGAAGGTTGTAAAAAATACAAGGCTGAGGGATCATCAGCAGCATTCCAACTTTACAAAGAATACAACAAGAAATGTGAGGGTGAAATCAGGGCGGCTAAGATAGAACACGAAAGACACATAGCGGAGGAGAGTAAAAAAAATCCCAAGAAATTCTGGATGTGGATGTAAACCCGAAAAAAAAAAAATAATTAAGGCTTGCACCTTGTACAGTATAGGATTTCATGTCATCTGTGCCCAGTCTTGCAACAATGAGTTAATGCAGCTCTGTGCAATCCTCTTATCTTTTTTCAGTGAGATAAAAACTGACACACAGAGAAATAGTAATCAATTCTTCCCCCTTGCTGTGAGTGACAGGTGATTTACATATCTCATGCACGAGCCTGAGAAAGACATTCTGTGTACTTCAGATCCCCTCCTCCTTTCTTCTCCAGCTCTGCCAGGATTGGCTGCTCCACACCTCAGCATGATTGGGCATGCTGAAGTCATGTGGTGACCTTTCTGGGTTTTGACTGGATGTTAGTGATCATAGCAGAAGTTCAGTGTAAGAAATACACAGGAGAAAATGCATGTTGACAAGGGGAGTGTAGAGGTGGGTGGGGAGTCTACTGACATCACGACTCCACCCTCTGAACTCTGGACAACAGACCCACCCACTGAGTCTGCAGTTTTTCCGGTTTCATAACAGACAGAGGGGAGACATTTGACAGGTAAGGATACATGCAGGAGGCATGTATATCCTTATAGATAACCACTATGGCAGTAGTTTATAATGGATGAGAGTGGGTTTACATCCAATTTAAGTACATAAATAGTAAGAAAGGGAGGTTAGATCATATTGGTCCCATAAAGAATGATGAAGGGAACCTGGTTACCAAGGATGGAGAAATGGCAAGGGTATTGAATGTATTCTTTTCCTCAGTTTTCACAATGGAATCGGGGGGCTTCAGTAACCAAAACTGCAATGTTTATCCTCATGACACGTCACAGGAAGCACCCTCGTGGCTTTCAGAAGACAGAATTAGAAATACTTGAATTAGAATTAGAATTAGAATGAACTAGAATTATGTCCCGTACATACGGTCGGACTTTGTTCGGACATTCCGACAACAAAATCCTAGGATTTTTTCCGACGGATGTTGGCTCAAACTTGTTTTGTCTACACACGGTTCCACAAAGTTGTCGGAATTTCCGATCGCCAACCACGCGGTCACGTACACCACGTACGTCGAGATTAGAAAAGGCCATTTCAGAACCAAGCGCGGCACCCTTTGGGCTCCTTTTGCTAATCTCGTGTTAGTAAAAGTTTGGTGAGAGACGATTCGCGCTTTTTCAGACTCGTGGCTTTCAGATCGTTTTCTGCCGTTCAGTTTGTGCTTGTTGGTTTGTATCTGCTCTTCAGTGCGTGCAAGCAAGTTCCGCGTGACTTTAATTAGTCATTGTATTCTTGTTCATTCGTTACTGTTTTTCAGGTCGCTCTTCACAGGCCTTGCTGTTCTTCAGTGCGTTCTGTTACTTCGTTCTGAGCAGCCGACCGTTTTCTAGCCATGTTGCGTATGCGTACTCCTCGTAGAGTTCGTGCTGTGCGGGGGCTTGGTGTTGGGGTCCTGACTTTGACACAAGTCCAGTCCATGAACAGGGTGGGGAGGAGTTCATGGACCAAGAATTGGTTGCTTCAGCGTGACCAGTTCTCTCATATGCCTTTGCTCCGTGAGATCCGTGAGAATAATCCTGATGATTTCAGGAACTTTCTCAGGATGACGGACCCCGTGTTTCACCATCTGTTGGCTTTGCTGACCCCTTATATTAGCAGGCAGAATACCTGCATGAGGCAAGCCATCACTCCGGAGCAGAGGCTTGTCGCTACCCTGCGGTATTTGGCGACAGGGAGAAGTCTGCAGGACTTAAAGTTCTCGACAGGCATCTCCCCCCAGGCTCTGGGGATCATTATCCCAGAGACCTGTTCTGCCATCATCCAGGTCCTGCAGAAGGAGTATATGAAGGTAAGATTTTTAATCTTTAAAATCACATTTTATTGTATTGAATGTTTGCTAATATATTGTATTTCTTTCCTCATTCCCTAATTACCATGATTGTAATATGCTGTGAATGTCCCCTTTGTTCTCATGCATGCAGGATTTTTATGTAATTATTATTTTAGGTCCTTCATACATATTTGCCCTTTAATAACCTCCCCAGCATGGTGTCTCCTGGCCCTATATTCACCTCATGTAGTCATTTAACAATGTATTTTTTCTGCTCCATAGTAGTGCTTTACCCCAAACGCCCCCTAAAATGTTTAGAAATGTTATTTTTGCTTTAACTTCAGGCAGAGTGGCAGAGGCTTTTTTTTGGCGGTGTCCCCAAATAATTTTTAGTAACTCTCCCTCCCCCAACTGCTAAGTCAGCTGATCCCAATTCTCTATCCTAAATCATCTATTTGCTGACTTTGCCAAACCCATACACACTATACCCATCTCTTTTGTGGTCATATTTATGGATGAATTCCCCAAAGCATGTAGTGCAAGGGCCTGCCTGTATACTTTCAAATGTTACTGTTTAAAGTTTTTGGATCCTATTATTATCTTGATAGGTAATAGCAGAATGTCCAAATGTCCTCAAATGTGTACAGTGTGTATTTATATCTTTGTATTATGACACTTCTTACCTGTCCAGTGGGCTGCCAATAGTGTAACTAAGGAGGGGCTGTTCCAAGTAATACCCATTATTTAGGCATTCATCTCTCAATGAAGTGAAGAGGGTTACCTGTCCAAGATTTCCACACACCCCCTATAATGTTAGAAATGGCCCATGAGAGGGGGGGAGGGGGAATATGATAGGTGTACCTTACACTTTGGCGTTGTTAAATTCCCCTTAATAAATGCTATCTGGAGGTTGACCCAGAATGTTTGTGTCACGGACAAATACTCACCGAGGCCGAGATGCCGAGAGCGGCTCGCCCTTACGACCACGCGCACCCAGACCCCCGAAATGGGTACGGAAGGCTGAGGGCACGCGGAGGCACGGGCTTCCGGTAGGATAGTGGGTACCAAGGCTGGAAGCAGGTGTCTAGGGATCCGCAGAAGCAGAGCTGAAAATACAAGCAGAGGTTAGGGAGCAAGCAGGTAGTAATCAGGGTATCACCAGATCCAGCAGAGCGGTGGTTAAGCAGGCCAGGGTTCGGTGCACAGATCAGGCAGGTATAATCAAGACAGTCCAGCAGAGTGGTAGTTAAACAGGCCAGGGGTTTGGTACACAGATCAGGCAGGTTATTAACAGGATAGTCCAGCAGAGTAGTAGTTAAACAGGTCAGGGGTTTGGTACACAGATCAGGCAGGTTATTGACAGGAAAGTCCAGCAGAGTAGTAGTTAAACAGGCCAGGGGTTTGGTACACAGATCAGGCAGGTTATTGACAGGATAGTCCAGCAAAGTAGTAGTTAAACAGGCCAAGGGTTTGGTACACAGATCAGGCAATCAGTACAGGGGCAATCCGGGAGAGTAGTGGTTAACAGTCCAGCAGAGGTTCGGTACACAGAGACAGGCAAATCACAGGGTAACACAGGCTCAGGGAACAGGGAGAGCTGACGACAAACCAGCAACCCGACTGGGCGCTGGAGCCGTCAGATATAGTTTCCCTGCCCGGCGAGCGCGTCAGTGTGACGCGCTACCGGGCACCCGCATGGGCTACGGCGCGCACACGAGGACCGCCGTGCACCCACGCGCGCCGCACCATCAGGCCGCGGACGGGTGTGCGGCGAAGCGCCCGTCCCGTGCGCATGCGCACCGGAGCCCGGCGAGCAGAGACGCTCCCTGGCTCCTGACAGTGCCCCCCTCCTAAGGGCGGACACTGGACGCCAAGGCTGGCCATCAATTCCGAATGATCTTGATGAAACGTTTGAATTAACTGTGGAGCGTGCAGATTCCTGGCGGGCTCCCAGGAATTATCTTCAGGGGGATACCCCTTCCATTGAATCAGGTACTGTAGCTGCCTGCCCCTCTTTCTACAACCTAGAATGGACTCCACTTCGAATTCATTCTCGCCATCGATTCTAACTGGCGGAGGAGGGGGTTCTCCTCTTCCCAGAAAAGGGCTGGGCACCACAGGCTTCAATAGTGACACATGGAAAACGAGGTGAATCCGATATGCCTTGGGAAGTGCCAACTCCACAGCCACAGGGTTGATGATCCTCCTGACTTGAAAAGGCCCAATGAATTTAGGCCCGAGCTTTCGAGATGGCAGTGGTAATCTCAGATTAACGGTGGACAGCCAGACCTCGTCTCCTACGTCGAATCTTGGGTTTGCCTTTCTGCCCCGGTCGTACTGTTTCTTGTAGTCCTCCTGGGTTTTGCGTAGTGTATCTTGAATTCTCTGAAAGTTAGATTGTAACGAAATTATCCTATCCTGGACTGCAGGGACTGCCGTTTCGGGGATATTGTTAGCAAAGGACGTAGGATGGAACCCGCAATTGGTCCAGAAGGGAGTCTGGTTGGTAGAGGCATGGATTGAGTTATTGTACGCAAATTCAGCGTAGGAGAGGAGGCTCGCCCAATCATCCTGAGAACCCGAGCAGAAGCAGCGGAGGTATTGCTCTAGCGTCTGGTTGGTCCTCTCCGTCTGGCCATTGCTTTGGGGATGATAAGCTGAAGAAAGACAAATGTTGATACCCAGTGCCTTGCATAGTTCCCTCCAGAATTTGGACGTGAATTGGACGCCTCTGTCCGACACTATGCTCCTTGGTATCCCATGGAGCCTAACAACCTCCTTTAGAAAGATGTTGGCCGTGTCTACGGCAGAGGGAGTACCCCTCATGGGCAGGAAATGGGCCATTTTGGAAAGGCGGTCGACCACAACAAGGATGGTGGAAAAATTCTCTGAGCTGGGTAGGTCAACAATGAAGTCCATGGACACATCAACCCATGGTCGTTCCGGAATGGGCAAAGGTCTGAGCAGACCCCAGGATTTGGTGTTTTGGCCCTTGTTTCTCTGGCACAGGGAACAGGACGCCACATATTCTTTACAATCCCTTCTCCATCCTGGCCACCAAAAAGAACGAGAAAGGAGTTCAGCCGTCTTCTTATTCCCAAAATGTCCTGCCATCTTGTGATCATGACACATCTGAAGGGCTAAGGGCCGAGTCACTTGTGGTACAAATATTTTTCCTTTAATCCAGAAGAGATCTTCGTATCTTTTCAAGGAATGTACAGCTGGTTCTGTACATGCGCCTGATGAAGATTTGATGGATGATATTAAGTCTGCCTGAGTTAGTCCGAGGAAGTTTTGAGGAGAGAGGATCGTGCTGGGTGTTGGTATTTGAGAGTCTGCGGAAAACATCCGTGAAAGGGCATCGGCCTTCCCGTTCTTTGCCCCAGGTCTGAATGCTATATGAAAATTGAAGCGAGAAAAGAAGAGGGCCCAACGGGCTTGACAGGGTTTTAACCGTCTTGCTGTTCTGAGGTACTCGAGATTCTTGTGATCCGTAAAGATCATCACCGGGTGAACTGCCCCCTCCAGCAGATACCTCCATTCCTCTAAAGCGAACTTTATAGCCAGCAGCTCTCTGTCACCCACATCGTAATTGAGTTCCGGTGGACTGAGTTTTCGAGAAGCGAAAGCTACTGGGTGTAGGATGGCCTTTGGTCCCTGTCTCTGGGAGAGAATTGCTCCAGTTGCGATTTCCGATGCGTCCACCTCCAGTACGAAGGGTTGAGTCGGGTCAGGATGGCAGAGAATTGGAGCGGAACTGAACAATTCTTTTAATTTAAGGAAAGCCTCTTGAGCAGCTGCGGACCATTGAAAAGAACTATGTTGCCGGGTTAATTGGGTAATAGGTGCCACGATGGCCGAGAATCCAACAATAAATTTCCGATAGAAATTGGCGAACCCTATAAACCTCTGTACTCCTTTTTTATTAGATGGGGCTGGCCACTCCTGAATTGCCCGAATCTTCTGTGGGTCCATTGCGACCCCATTGGTAGAAAGTATGAATCCCAGGAACTGTATGGTTGATTTCTCAAACTCGCACTTTTCAGCTTTCAGGTATAGCTTGTGTTGTTGAAGAATGGCAAGAACTGTTTTGACGTGCCTCTTGTGCATCTCTAACGTAGGGGAGAAGATAAGGATATCGTCCAAATATACCACAAGGAAGTCATCTAAATATTGTCGAAATATGTCATTCACTAGATGTTGGAAGGTGGCTGGAGCGTTACAGAGTCCGAATGGCATCACTAAATACTCGAAGTGCCCGAATCTGGATCTAAAAGCCGTCTTCCATTCGACTCCAGCTCTGATCCTGACGAGATTGTAGGCCCCTCGGAGATCCAGTTTAGAGAACACCTTAGCTGATCGGAACCTCTGGAATAACTCGGGAATGAGCGGTAACGGGTACCGGTTCTTAATTGTGATGTTGTTAAGCTGTCGATAATCTACGCAGGGTCTTAAGGTACCGTCTTTCTTCCCAACGAAGAAGATACCCGCTCCGGCGGGTGAGGATGAAGGGCGGATGAAACCTTTCTCAAGGTTTTCGTCTATGTACTGCTTTAGAGCCTCCAGCTCGGTTTCAGAAAGAGGAAATATCCGGCCAAATGGAATCTCGGATCCAGGAAGAAGGTCAATTGGACAGTCGTAGGCCCGGTGAAGTGGTAGGCGGTCAGCCATTTGTTTACTGAAAACCTCTTGAAACTCGAGATACTCGGAGGGGACGTGTTGGAGATTGCCTGGTGGTGCCACTATTGTGGCGCAAACTTTGGAATCCGGGAGCAGGCAGTGCTGAGAGCAATACTGAGAAGAGAAGGATACTGTCTTGGTACTCCATTTGATTAGTGGATCATGAGCTTGTAACCATGGTAGGCCAAGTATGACGGGAAAGATTGGTGAATGAATTAAGTCAAGCCGTAAAAACTCCCGGTGGCCGGAATCTGTGATTACTGGAATAGGTTGGGTCTCCTGGGTGATGGGACCTGAGCGAGGAAGGGATCCGTCGGCCAAATGTATTTGTAGATCCTGCTCTTTGGTTTGTAAAGGAATCTTCAACCTGCGTGCCAAGGCGGAATCTATGAAACAACTGCAGGCTCCGGAATCAACGATGGCCTGCAGGCGAGTCTCCCTTTCCGGAAGCTGTAGGGAAATAAACAACATCACATAAGCCTTGGGAATGTTATTGTTTGGAAAGTTCAATACGTTTGACTGAGGGAACTTACTGGGCCTGATCGGACAGCTGCGTAGGAAGTGTCCGGTTCCTCCGCAATAGAGGCATAGGTTAGACTGCCGCCTGCGCTGCTTCTCTTCGGAGGTTAACGGACCTCGGACCAAGCCGAGCTGCATTGGTTCGACCTCAGGGACCGATGCAGTGGTAACTGAAGATAAGGTTGAGGATACTGTGGAGTGAGGCCTTGGCGAAGCCCAGGCGGGGCGAGGCAACTGAAACTGTTCTGAGCGCCGCTCCCGAAGACGCCGATCGAGCTTCGTAGCTGCTTGAATGAGTTCCTCTAGTGAAGCAGGGGTCTCCATCCTAGCTAACTCGTCTTTGAGTAATTCGGACAAGCCTTGACGGTATTGATAACGTAGGGCCGGCTCGTTCCAGTTTGTATCGGCCGCCCACTTACGGAATTCCACAGTATAGTCCTCAATAGGTCTTCTTCCTTGGGACAGATGGTGCAAGATAGCTTCAGCAGTAGCCATACATTGCGGATCATCATAGAGCTGGGTCATGCTCTCAAAGAAGGCCTCGATAGAATTCAGGGCAGGACTGCTCTGTTCCATTAGGCTATGGGCCCAAGCCTGGGGTTCTTCGGATAGCAAGGAAATCACAAACCCCACCTTGACGATTTCCGAGGAGAAGGTTCTCGGCTGTAGAGCGAAGTAGAGGGAACATGCGTTTTTAAAAGCCCTAAACTTCTTGCGGTCCCCCGAGAACCATTCAGGTGTAGGGACCCTGGGCTCGGGAAGGGCCATGACCACAGTGGGGTTGGCAGGAGCTTGAGGAAGTGAATCCCCACTGCTGGGTGCAGGAGCTGCGGCTGCGGAGGGTAGTAACCCGGTGATCTGCTGCAGACGGTTATCAATTTGTGTATAACCTTCTTGTAACTTCTGTATGGAGTCAGCGAGGGTAGATACTTGTTGGCACAGGATCTCCAGAGGAGAGCACGCTCTGTCGGCCTCAGACATCTGGCTGGTTTGTACTGTCACGGACAAATACTCACCGAGGCCGAGAGCGGCTCGCCCTTACGACCACGCGCACCCAGACCCCCGAAATGGGTACGGAAGGCTGAGGGCACGCGGAGGCACGGGCTTCCGGTAGGATAGTGGGTACCAAGGCTGAAAGCAGGTGTCTAGGGATCCGCAGAAGCAGAGCTGAAAATACAAGCAGAGGTTAGGGAGCAAGCAGGTAGTAATCAGGGTATCACCAGATCCAGCAGAGCGGTGGTTAAGCAGGCCAGGGTTCGGTGCACAGATCAGGCAGGTATAATCAAGACAGTCCAGCAGAGTGGTAGTTAAACAGGCCAGGGGTTTGGTGCACAGATCAGGCAGGTTATTAACAGGATAGTCCAGCAGAGTAGTAGTTAAACAGGCCAGGGGTTTGGTACACAGATCAGGCAGGTTATTGACAGGAAAGTCCAGCAGAGTAGTAGTTAAACAGGCCAGGGGTTTGGTACACAGATCAGGCAGGTTATTGACAGGATAGTCCAGCAGAGTAGTAGTTAAACAGGACAAGGGTTTGGTACACAGATCAGGCAATCAGTACAGGGGCAATCCGGGAGAGTAGTGGTTAACAGTCCAGCAGAGGTTCGGTACACGGAGACAGGCAAATCACAGGGTAACACAGGCTCAGGGAACAGGGAGAGCTGACGACAAACCAGCAACCCGACTGGGCGCTGGAGCCGTCAGATATAGTTTCCCTGCCCGGCGAGCGCGTCAGTGTGACGCACTACCGGGCACCCGCACGGGCTACGGCGCGCACACGAGGACCGCCGTGCACCCGCGCGCGCCACACCATCAGGCCGCGGACGGGTGTGCGGCGAAGCGCCCGTCCCGTGCGCATGCGCACCGGAGCCCGGCGAGCGGAGACGCTCCCTGGCTCCTGACAGTTTGTGTCTAATCTGCTTGCCATGTTTCTGATCAAAAATAGTAATGTTTATTGTTTTTTCCTCAACAGTTTCCTTCCACGCCACAGGAATTGCAGACTGTGGCCTCCCACTTTGCCAAGCGGTGGGACTTTCCTAACTGTGGAGGGGCAATTGATGGGAAACACGTCCACATCATCCCACCCCCCAACTCGGGGTCATACTATTTCAACTATAATGCCGCGTACACACGGTCGGACTTTTCGTCTACAAAAGTCCAACGGACGCCGACGGACTAAAGCTGGCTGGTAATCCGATCGTGTGTGGGCTTCTCCGGACTTTCAGCAGACTTTTTCAGTCTCAAATCCGACGGACTTTAGATTTGAAACATGCTTCAAATCTTTACGTCGTAACTACGACGGACCCCGAAATCCGCTCGTCTGTGTGCTAGTCCGACGGACAAAAACCCATGCTAGGGCAGCTATTGGCTACTGGCTATGAACTTCCTTATTTTAGTCCGGTGTACGTCATCACGTACGAATCCGTCGGACTTTTGTGTGGTCGTGTGTAGGCAAGTCCGTTCGTTAGAAAGTCTGCTGCAAGTCCGCCGAAAGTCCGCCGGAAGTCCGCCGGAAGTCTGTCGGACAGGCTGTCGGACTTTTGTAGACGAAAAGTCCGACCGTGTGTACGCGGCATAAGGGGTTCAATAGTATAGTGATGTTGGCGGTGGTGTCAGCTACTTACGACTTCCTGTATGTGGACGAGGGGAAGAATGGCCGGATGTCCGATGGTGGAGTCATCGCCCAGACGGAGTTTTACAGGCGTCACCAGAATGGCAGCTTGGACTTGCCAGCTCCAGAGGACAATGTGGAAGGACTCCCATTTGTGTTCGTTGCTGATGAAGCGTTTGCGCTGGGGGACCACCTGATGCGGCCATTCCCAATGAGGACCCTCACCCCGGAACAGAGGGTTTTTAATTACCGGCTGGCCAGAGCCCGAAGAGTGGTGGAGAACACATTTGGAATCCTGGCCAGCCAGTTCCGCCTATTTCTGACACCCATCCATATGGCAGAGTATAAACTGAACCATATTATACTTGCGTGCTGTGTTCTCCATAACTTTTTAAGGACACATTCAGCCAACTATGCTGGCTCAGTTGGGCCTGAGGCCGGAATGATACATCAAACCTCCCTGAGTGCCCGTGATGTCCGGTTACGCTACCTGGAGTTCTTTGCGGGTAGGGGGGCCATCAATATGCCAGCAAATATGTGAAGCCTTTTTATAATAAAAAACAAAAAGAAATTCTTTGTGGACATTTACTGCTTGTGTTTGTTTTAGCTGACCCTGACAGAAATGTTTTGAGTGCAGAAAATGGCGTGATTGTGTTACCTTATACAAAGCACTGTTGGCTGTTATTTACTAAATGCAAAAAAACATTTCACTACAAGTGCACTTGCAACTGCACTGAACCTGCACTTGTAGTGCAAAGTGGTTTTGCCCTTAGGAAATAACCCCCATTTTCGCTGAAAACAGCAATTACATCACCCCAAAAGTGTTGTAGTGTTGAGACAATAATCCACACATTTTTGATTAACCAACTTTTTTATACCTGCACAATCACATGTGCATTTACCAAAGGTTTTTAAAACAAACCAACATGTTTGTTGTATAACAATTTTTGAGGTGGCATTATCAAAAATAGAAATGTCCATTTACGATAAAACAGGCCTGTGTAAAACCAACAAGAAAGACAAAAAACTTGAACTTACAAAGTTCACATTAGGTAAAACCTGAAGGCAATATCAGACATCAGTATTTAGGAACTGTGTTTGATATTGCGTTCAGATGGGGGCAAATCACCCCTGGAAAAGCCAAATTTGGAAGATGCACACCAATTTACGAATGTCAACATGTGCTAGCTGCCATCACGGGGGATCAAGGGACATGTTTTGGGGGAGCAAGCCCTTCCTCACCGCTACTTTATAATTGAGGAAGGGGTTGCACCCCCAAAACGTGTCCATTGATCTCCCGTGATGGCAGATAGCACATGTTGGCACACTGTGTGCATCCTCCAAATTTGGATTTTCAAAACATTGCAAAAAGATTTAAAACATTGGACCACAATAAAACAAGTGATTTTGTGGGGTTTTAAATTCGCCCCAAAACATCAATGATGTTATTATTTTTTGGAATTACATCATTTATTTTTTTCTGGATGTTTTGCAATTCGACATTACACCCCATGATCTCCCCGATCAGGATCTGGGCACTTTAAGATGTGAAAGGATCTCGATCCCTCACATCACGATCACCTAAAAAGAGAGAAACCAAACAAAAACAGGTATCAAAAATATGCCACCATCCATCTCTTTTACCTGAGCCTGTGGTCATAGACACTCTCCTGTTGTGGTGCCAATTTCCACCACATCTTCTTCCTCCTGCTCTTCTTGGGTTGGGGGTATTTCAGCTTCTTCCATAGGTGGGGGGTCTGTGGTCTCCTCGGATGAGGGGTGTCCTCTGAGTCTTGTCTCCCCTATGTAAAACAAAAATGGTATAATTAGCACACAGATATTTGAAGGCAGAACTAGAAATAGGAAACATTGCTTGGAAGTAGGGTACAATTGTCTATTTTAGCCGAGTTCAAAGATGTATTTTTTTTATTGGCCTTTGTCAAGCTGCAATACTTTACCTGTTTAGTACAAGCTTCACAGGTGGAGACCCCCCTATAGTATACACTGGAGCACCTGTGTGGCCCCCTAATAAAAATTGTGTTCTTGTGTCCCACACTAGTGCTCCAGTGTCCAGATGTGAAAACAGCTGCTCAGTGTCCTCTCCTTACACAGAATCTAGTTTGCATTTCATTCAAGTAACAAACCCATCTAGACAAACAAATATTTGGCATCCAAGTAGGCCCTAAAAAATGTGGGAAAATGCATATGGCCTAAACAATGGTGTTTTAGAGGCCGAAAGAAAAATGTTTGATACGAACGAATAATGGGCCCATGAACATTAAAGTTGCCCTTTTAAACTGTACAATTAAGAAAAGCATATGGAGCAGCACGAACGGAATAAAGACAGAAAGAATAGGAACACAGCACAACTACTTACTTTTTTACAGCACTCTCCGGATCTTTCTGTACTGCTCTGGCTCTCTTAATTTCAGGTCCGACCAGCGCTTCCTGAGCTGATCTTTCGATCGTCGTACCCCGAAATTCCTGTGCAGACTATTGACCACTTTCGCCATGATCTTGGCCTTTCTGATATTGGGGTTGGGGTAAGGCCCATACTTTCCGTCATAGTCGACCTTCTTCATGATGTCGACCATCTCCAACATCTCCCCAAAGGACATATTTGTGGCCTTAAAACGTCTCCTTCTGGATCGGGACGTGTCCGGATCCGGGCTTTCCTCCTCCTCCTCCTCGTTCCTGTAATTATCACGCACCTGCAGTGACTCCGCCATGTGCTCTTCCCCCACTGCGCCGAACGAAAAGGGGCGGGGAATAGAATAGAAAGAACGTCAGGGGCGGGCGGAGTCACACGCATGCGCAGTGTATATAAAGCGTAACACGCGTGCGTATTACGTACGATCTGTGAGCGGAGGAAGGAGCATCGGACGCGCCAATCATAAGAACGAAGGTAAGAGACAAACTTGTGCCTATACTGCTTCTACATTGAGGCCTATATTGTAACAAGATTAGGAGAGTTTTATCTGACATTAGGCTTTGTCTTTTGTTGTGTCTTGCAGTGAACATGGATATGCTACTGAAAGACAATGACTTCATGTCAGTATTCCTAGATATGTTAAGGGAGCTGCCATGTCTGTGGGAGGTTAACCACCCACATTACAAGAACCAAGCAAAGAGGAAGGCAGCACTGGAGCAATTGTGTGAAATTGTGAAGCAGGTGATCCCCACGGCAGACATCACCTATTTAAAGATCTTAATTGGTGGCCTGAGGAGTACATATCTAAGGGAGCGCAAGAAAGTCCTGGATTCACAGAGATCAGGAGCAGCAGATGACATCTATGCCCCCAGGATGTTGTACTACGACAGGCTGCATTTTCTGGCAGGCCAGACTGAACCCAGGCCATCCCTCTCCAGTCTTCCTTCCACGCTTCCTTCCCCCCCCGGCTGAGGCTTCTGACGCCCAACCTGAGCCTTCCAGGCCGCATGTGGAGGAGCCCAGATTGAGCCTGGTATAGCATTCCTCTAAATATTTCTGCTTGTCCAATCAATGATGTTACCTAGATGTTAGTTGGGAGTACTAATTTAGGATTGTGATTGAGGAAGCAAAAACTAAAACCATGTCCCTTTTTCATACACAGGGAAGTCTCAGCCAGGAGGTGGCCGGGCTGAGCCGGCTGGCTGATCTGCAGGTCCCTCCACCCCCCCTGGAAAGAGAAAGTGGCAGGAGGAGGAGTGCCCTAGAGGAGGCTGCCAGAGGACTCTTTTGGAGGGCTACAGAGGTCCTGGGAGCACCACACACCATGGAGGAGGACATTCCTGCCACCATTGCCTATAAAATGCAGAGGATGGAGGAGGGACAACAACTCATGTGTGAGTCTCTCATATTGGAGGCTCTTAACAAAGGTATGAGGGGCCAAATTACAGCTCAGACACATCTTTGCGATGTTCCTCCTCCTCCTCCTGCAGGTCCTCCTCCTCCTCCTCCTTCTCCTCCAGGTCCTCCCAGTCCTCCTCCTTATCCAGGTCCCACTCCTCTTCCTGCCACATCTCCAACAGCACAGCCACAGCCGGGAAGGAAGCGTGGAAGGAAGACCAGAAAGTGAGGACCCTGGATCCAGTCTGGTCGGCCAAAAAATGCAGCCTCTTGTGGTACCACAGCCTGGGGACACACATGTCATCTTCTGCTATCTGGATCTCTGCGAATTCTGGACCAGACTGCCCTCCCTTACATATGGACTCCTCAGGCCACCAATTTTGATGTTCAAGAATTGATGTCTGCCGTGGGGGTCCCAGGCTTCGCTAATTTCTCCTGTTGATCCAGTGTTGCCTTCCTCTTTGTTTGGTTCTGAGCCCTTAATAAAGGATTTTTGTTTTGAATTATACTCTCCTATGTGTTCTACTTCAAAAAGGACAGTTTGTTTGTGAGGATTCAGGTACATTTCAAATATACAATGTGAAATGAACAAGGGACACCAACAACAAACAATCTCCTTTCAGATTAAATAATACAAGATATCAATGGTGTTGGGGTAACTTGACACACAAAACACACACAAAAATATTCTGGTGTAAAAATAAAAATAACATTGAACAAAGATCAGCCTTGGAAAAAATACAAACATTAAATCTAAAAAAAAAAGGCTTAAAATCCCCAAAAAAATAAAATAAAAAAAAAAAACATTCTGTCAGATGTGACAACTAATAACAATATATTCAGGGAATCCCAATAAAAAAACAAAAATAACATTTTGTGAGAAGTGTGTGTGAATATGAGCAGCAAAACTACTTAATTCTTCTCACATTATAAAGAAGAAGAGAGTGCGCTGTATTAAACCATTTTTGACATTGCAGCGTGACGAAAGTGCTGTATCCATTGCAAACGCTAAGTTTACCAGAACGAGCTGTTCCGTGCCGGAATTTCTTCTGAGCATGCGTGGCACTTTGTGCGTCGGGACAGGCCACACACAGTCGGAATTGACGCGATCGGATTTTGTTGTCGGAAAATTTTATCTCCTGCTCTCCAACTTTGTGTGTCGGAAAATCCGATGGAAAATGTCGGAATTTCCGACAACACGCTCCGATCGGACATTTTCCATCGGAAAATCCGACCGTGTGTACGGGGCATTAGACTTGAAAAACTTAACATTAATAAGTCACTGGGACCAGATGGCTTGCACCCAAAGATCCTTAACCACTTGCCGCTCGCCATATAGCAGCATGACGGCGGCAAAGTGGTTTCAATATCCTGACTGGGCATCATATGACGTCCGCAGGATATTGAGCCGCTCAGTCTGACACACCGCAACACCGATTTAGGTAAAGAGTCTCTGACGGAGACTCTTTACCACGTGATCAGCCGTGTCCAATCACGGGTGATCATGATGTAAATAGGAAGAGCCGGTGATCGGCTTTTCCTCACTCACGTCTGACAGACGCGAGTAGAGGAGAGCTGATCGGCTGCTCTCCTTACAGGGGGGGTCTGTGCTGATCCCCTCGGATCCTACCCAGGACCACCAGGGAAGCCGTCCAGGACCACCAGGGAAGCTGCCTAGGACCACCAGGGAAACCATCCACACTGGACCACCAGGTATGCCCCCTAGACCCCCAGGGAAATACTAATCAGTGCCCAGGCAGCTGCCAATCAATGCCCAGGCAGCTGCCAATCAGTGCCCACTCACAATGCCTACCACTGCCAGTGCCACCAGGGATGCCTATCAGTACCGTGTATCAGTGCCGCGTATCAGTGCCCATCAGTGCCACATATCAGTGCCCATCAGTGCCGCCTATCAGTGCCCATCAGTGCCCAGCAGTGCCGCCTATCAGTGCCCATCAGTGCCACCCATAAGAACCCATTTTTGCAGCCTTTCAGTGCCCATCAGTGTCGCCTATCAGTGCCCATCAGTGCCCACCAGTGCCACCCAGTGCCACCCATGAGTGCCCATCAGTGCCGCCTATCAATGCCCATCAGTGCTGCATATCAGTGCCACCCATCAGTGCCGCCTACCAGTGCCCATCAGTGCCGCATATCAGTGCCCATCGTCAGTGCCCATCAGTGCCCACTCATTGGTGCCCGCTCATTGGTGCCACCTTATCAGTGCCTGTCAGTGCTGCCTTATCAGTGCCCATCAGTGAAAGAGAAAACTTACTTATTTACAAAATTTTTTAACAGAAACAAAAGCAAACTTTTATTTTTTTCAAAATTTTCGGTCTTTTTTTTATTTGTTTCGCAAAAAATAAAAACCGCAGAGGTGACCAAATACCACTAAAAGAAAGCTCTATTTGTGGGAACAAAATGATAAAAACTTAGTTTGAGTACAGTATTGTATGACCACGCAATTGTCATTTAAACTGCGACAGCACTGAAAGCTGAAAATTGGTCTGGGCAGGAAGGTGTATAAGTGCCCTGTATTGAAGTGGTTAAGGAACTCAGTCAAGTAATTGCAAGACCATTGTTCCTAATTCTTACGGACAGTATACTGACTGGAATGGTACCAGGCCAGCTGATTAGAGAAAAGCCAATGTAACACCAATATTTAAAAAAGGGCCAAGATACATACCTGGGAATTACAGACCAGTTACCCTAACATCAATAGTATGCAATCTCTTGGAGGGGATGATAAGGGACTATATACAAGATTTTAGTAATGGCAACGGTATCTGTGACAGACCTAGCCAGACAGAGGCCTAGCCTAGACAGAGGCTTTTGGAGGGGACTGAATGCTAGCCTCCTATTCCCTGCAGTCAAGATTGGAGATCATGCGGACTGACTATGTGAGTTCACTTTGCCCGACTAACGCATGTCCAGACCAGGGGGAGGTCTGGGACCTTGTTAGTCATCCTTTGATGGGGGAGAAATGTGACAGACCTAGCCGGGACAGAGGCTTTTGGAGGGGACTGCAAGCAAGCCTCTTGCCTACCGATCATGGGCCCTGGCATTTGGGGGAACGGTGCTCTTTGTGAACTGTATGCCTGGGGACCCTTGAGGTGGTGTTACTTTGGATTCAGGTCCATATCCCCCAAGACACACAGACTCTGGGAACCCTGTATATACCATATTAGAAATAGTGACTGATTCATACTGTTGGGACACATACTGTTAGATGCTAATGTCATCAACTGCAGCCACCTGTCTGTTGTCTTCTGTAATGTAAATGAGTCTAGTCTGGCTTGACACAGCTTCTAAGAGTCTTTCACCCATTGTTGTTTGTGCTAATTAACCCGCAATTGTATGAAGGAGTTCTGTGTTGAGATGTATGATAATGTGTAGTGTAGTTACAGAGTCACATTGGCTGCTTTAAGGGATTAGTTAATTAGCTCATGGTAATTAGGTTTCTGGTTACAGGTGTATTGTTAGAGTAATATGAGCAGGAGGGGGGACCTCCTCTTCTTCTGTATATAAGACTTGTATTTTGGTTCTAATTAAGAGTACATGTTCAGCATTAGGGATGAGCCGAACCCCCCCCTGTTCGGTTCGCACTAGAACATGCGAACAGGAAAAAAGTTCGTTCGAACACGCGAACACCGTTAAAGTCTATGGGACATGAACATGAATAATCAAAAGTGCTAATTTTAAAGGCTTATATGCAGGTTATTGTCATAAAAAGTGTTTGGGGACCTGGGTCCTGCCCCAGGGGACATGGATCAATGCAAAAAAACTTTTAAAAACGTCCGTTTTTTCAGGAGCAGTGATTTTAATAATGCTTAAAGTCAAACAATAAAAGTGTAATATCCCTTTAAATTTCGGTGGCTGGGGGGTGTCTATAGTATGCCTGTAAAGGGGCACATGTTTCCCGTGTTTAGAACAGTCTGACAGCAAAATTAAATTTTGAAGGAAAAAAGCCATTTAAAACTACTTGCAGCTATTGCATTGCCAGTCCGACAATACACATAGAAGTTCATTGATAAAAACGGCATGAAAATTCCCCACAGGGGAACCCCGAACCAAAATTTTAAAAAAAAAATGACGTGGGGGTCCCCCTAAATTCCATACCAGGCCCTTCAGGTCTTCTGAAGATAGAAGAAAGAAGAAAGAAGAAGCATTTAAATAAAGGAATTGTCAAAAACTGTCTCTTGTCATTTTTAACATTTTTGACAGTTTTTTAGTGAAATGGTAGGGGTACTTTTGTACCCCCTTACCATTTTACACAGGGGGGGCGGGATCTAGGGGTCCCCTTGTTAAAGGGGGCTTCCAGATTCCGATAAGCCTCCCACCAGCAGACCCCCACAACCACCGGCCAGGGTTGTGGGAATGAGGCCCTTGTCCTCATCAACTTGGGGAGAAGGTGTTTTGGGGGGCTACCCCAAAGCACCCTCCCAATGTTGAGGGTATGTGGCCTGGTACGGTTCAGGAGGGGGGGCGCTCTCTCGTCCCCCCTTCTTTTCCTGCGGCCTGCCAGGTTGCGTGCTCGAATAAGTGTCTGGTATGGATTTTTGGGGGGGACCCCACGCCGTTTTTTTTTTTTTTGGTGCAGGGTTCCCCTTAAAATCCATACCAGACCTGAAGGGTCTGGTATGGAATTTAGGGGGACCCCCACGTCATTTTTTTTTAAATTTTGGCCGGGGTTCCCCTTAATATCCATACCAGACCTGAAGGGCCTGGTATGGAATTTAGGGGGACCCCCACGTCATTTTTTTTTTTATTTTGGTTCAGGGTTCCCCTGTGGGGAATTCCCATGCCGTTTTTATCAATGAACTTCTATGTGTATTGTCGGACTGGCAATGCAATAGCCGCGAGTAGTTTTAAATGGCTTTTTTCCTTCGAAATGTCATTTTGCTGTCAGACTGTTCTAAACACGGGAAACATGCGCCCCTTTACAGGCATACTATAGACACCCCCCCAGCTACGAAATTTAAAGGGATATTACACTTTTATTGTTTGACTTTAAGCATTATTAAAATCACTGCTCCTGAAAAAACGGACGTTTTTAAACCTTTTTTTGCATTGATCCATGTCCCCTGGGGCAGGACCCAGGTCCCCAAACACTTTTTATAACAATAACTTGCAAATAAGCCTTTAAAATTAGCACTTTTGATTTCTCCCATAGACTTTTAAAGGGTGTTCCTCGGCATTCGAATTTGCCGCGAACACCTCAAATTGCTCGCTGTTCGGCAAACTTGCGAACAGCCGAAGTTTGAGTCGAACATGAGTTCGACTCGAACTCGAAGCTCATCCCTACTCATCCCTATTCAGCATCTAAACAAGTATCGTCTTGTTTTGTGCTTGTGAGCAGTTGGAATATCTGATATTTATATTCAGACTGGGAGGAAGCGGTATATGACGAAAGCACTCAAGTAGAGTGTGGGACGTTTTGTTACATTAGTGGCAAGCAGTGGGACGCTTCCTACAGTTTGGGACATCCAAACATCCACCTGGATCCAAGGTCCATATAGCAGGAGAGGAGAGGAGAGATACAGATACCAGCCACCATGGAAGAGGAATTCAGAAGGAGGTTGCGAGAGATGCAGATACAGCACAGAGGACCAGTGTCAGAGCAGGTCCTGCTGGGATGGTTTGATTCTACCTGCTGCGAACTCTGGAAGGAAGCGCTAGCCCATGAGCAGTGTCACCAGGGAAAAGTTCTCCCCTCCATCCAGGAAAGGAACTGGTCGCAGTATGGATTGCGGGTGCTGTTTTTGGGAGAAAAACTGCACAAGGAGCAGACAGTTGAATTAAGCAGGCTGGCCTGGGCGGAGATGCAGCTGGATGAGATCTACAGAGCCCTCCGGTGGCACGTATCCCAAGCATGCCCTTGGATAGCGGATGATAGCCCAACGGAAGGCTTTGGCTACGGCGGCCTGGGACTGTTGTATGTGAAGCTGACAGGGGACCCTAACTTTGGGAGTGATTTGGAGTGGAGGTTGGACGAAATCATGGATTTCAGAGAAGGGCTACTGAATGTCTCGGAAGTGCACTGGGCACTGGAAGATATAAAGTTTCTGGCCATTCAGGAATGAGAGCTGGAGATCGCCTACACATGGCTGCTAGACTCTGCACAGCGCCAGGGCTAGGCTCCCTTTGCCTGGGACTATCAGGAAATACCAGTTGACAACTCTGAAATCCTGGCTGAAGAGTCAGCAATGTGGCAGAGTAACAGTGTGCTTTGCCAACCTGCCCCCGCAGCTATGGACGCGGAGGTCTTATGGTGGATGCAGCAAGTGCTGACTGACCTTGATGATCCTGTTTTTGCATGGGATGATCCTGGATGGAGGAATCTGCCTGCAGCATGCCAAAGTATTGGCAGTAGAAAATCTGGAGATTGCCATCCCCAAAGCTGAAGTGATGACAACAGGGCAGAGCTCTGCTATCCTCTGTGAAAATATATGTGTCACTGGCGCAAAACCTTTCTATCAAAAATAGTGTAAGTGGTATTTATAGCTGCTGCATCCAAAAAATATTTTTCAGAGAAAAATTAAATTAGAAGTGCTATGTGAGTGGATGCGCTGCTCCCATCTGTGCTCTCTATATTACCTGTGTATGTGCTATCTTAATAGCCTAATTTGGTTCACCATCCACCTAACAGGTTATATCTCATTTATACAATAATCATATGTTTGTATAATTCATCACATGTGAACAACAACTTAATCCAAATACTTTAAATCATATAAAAAGTCCAGTGACATATGTCACATAATGATAGACTCTTCTTCATATATGTTGCAAATCATCCGTTATAATTGCCGTGGGCGGCGTGCTCTTGTGTGTGGTATCAGATTAAAGTGACTTAGTGCTTCACCACCACCTGTGAGATTTGCCACTCACCAGATTAATCTTTAAAACTGCACCTTTGGTTCATTAACAGGGATAACCACTCCACTCAAAGGAAACTTTCTCCAATTCTATACCAGGTCCTCAATGTTCCTCATGCAAACGGATAAAAAACCATCATCGCGCAATAACGTTTAAAACCTTTATTCCATACATAAAAAACACTTTGCACTCACATTTCCAAGTGCCATTAGGCCGGCACCGAGCTTTTCCCGCAGTTAAGGACGGGTGGGCACTGCAGCCCGGTTCGTCTGGTGTGTGCTAGATGGTCTCCGTTGCCGCTTACGTTCCCCCCTGTTTGCGTTCGCGTCCTCTCCAAACCCCGTTCGTTCCCGGTCACGTGGGTACGGTAATCTCCCAGCAGCCTCTACGCGTTTCGCAATCAAATTTGCGTCATCAGGAAGCTGCTGTGTGATTGGTTCTCATTCTATTTATGTTGTGTGCGGGCGGAAATTGTTTTGCCGCCATCTTGGATGTGGGAATTCCCTTAGTTCCGTTCTATTGGGGCTTTCTTTCTCTTAGCACCATTTTGCTTATGGGCAATTCTCCCATTCCGTGATTGTTCATTGCACCCGCTGTTTCCCCCCTCTACCATTGTTAATACTCATTCCAATTTACCTATTGTTATATTAGTTGTATATGAATGGTTATAAACTAACCCGTCCGTATCTGCTGGAGAGGCTCTCACATGTTAAAACATACATAGATACATGGCCTTTGTTGGCCTTTATGTGCTTTAACTAAAAAAACTTTTTATACACATTGTTATTCCATAATTGATTACCGCTAGATCTGTAATATGGAACAGCAAATCCTTACCCTTTCTAAAATAATTTTTTACATAGCAACTATCCAGAAAATGAAATTAAATTAAAAATAAAAAATAAAATATAAAAATGAAAATAAAACTTGAAATAAAAATAAAAATAAAAAATAATAAAAATAAAAATAAAAATAAAATTAAAATAAAATAAAAATAAAAAATAAAAAATAAAAATTAAAGAATAAAAAATAAAAATAAAAATAAAAATAAAAAATAAAAAATAAAAAATAAAAATAAAAATAAAAATAAAAATAAAAATAAAAAATAAAAAATAATAAAATAAAAAATAAAAAATAAAAAATAAAAAATAAAAAATAATAAATAATAAAATTAAAATAAAAAATGAAATAAAATAAAATAAAAATAATAATAAAAAAATAAAAAATATGAAAATCTGATATAGAATGTAAATTGATTTTAGTAATTTTCCAAAAAACAATTGATGTCTAGTTCCACGTTCAACCCCTGTGGCCTCATCGTGTCCATTTTGAATATCCAGTGGGTTTCGTTCTTTGAAACCTCCCTTCTCATGTTGGTGTTCCTCCAATTACGTTCTATTCTGTCTATCCCATAAAATTTTAAATGTTGGGGGTTTCTGCCATGTATGTCCCTAAAATGTTTAGATACACTATGGTGTTTAAATCCTTTTTTAATATTTCTGACATGTTCGCCTATTCTAATTGACAAAGCTCTAGTTGTTCTGCCTACGTACTGTAGTCCACAACTGCACTCCAGTACGTAGGTGACATGTGTACTACTACAGGTTATCAACTTTTCTATTTTATATGTCTGCTTGTTGGTATTTGACCTAAAGTCTGTTATTTTTCTGTCTTTCTTATTGGTGGATCTACAGGCTTTGCACTTTCCGCATCTATAAAATCCCTTCTGATTAAAAAAATTTGACAAACTTTTAGGAGGGTCTGGCACATTTTTGACTATTTTGTCCCTGATCCTTCTTGCTTTTCTATATATAAATGTTGGTTTTCGGGGTAGTACTTTGCTCAGTTGTGGGTCGTTACTGATGATGGGCCAGTTGTTCTTTATAATATCTTCTAATTCCTTATATTGAGTATTGAAACCCGTGATAAATGGTATATTGTCATCCTGGTTGTTTTTCTTTGTTTTGTTACTGAGAATTGCTTCCCTATCAATGTTAGCCACTTTTTCTCGTGTATTCTCCAGTATACTCCTTTTATAACCTTTTTCTATGAACCTGTCTATCAGGATATTCGTCTGTCGGAAATAGTCCTCCATTTGGTCACAATTCCGTCTAATCCTGATAAACTGGCTCTTTGGAATGGATATTTTCCACTGGGGGTGGTGACAGCTCCCCATTGGTATGTACCCATTCCGGTCCGTTTCTTTGAAGTGTGTTCTGGTCCCAAGTGTGTTTTTATTTTTGTATATTTCTAAGTCCAAAAAATTAATTGTTTGTTGATGTACTGTAGCAGTGAATTTTATGTCATACTGGTTGCCACCAATATGCTGAATGAACTGTTCCAACTCTTCATGGCTTCCCTTCCATATTATCAGGATATCGTCAATGTAGCGTTTGTATAGCAGCAAATGTGGCCAGCATCTTCCGTAAATTTCTTCCTCCTCCCATTTACTCAGGAAGATGTTGGCCACACTCGGTGCATACTTGTTCCCCATGCCTACCCCTTTAATTTGTCTATAGTATTTATGGTCGTGCCAGAAAAAATTATTCCCCATGGCCATTCTTAATCCCTCCAAAATAAACCTCCTTTGTTTTAATTTTAGGTCCGATAGGTTTTTCATTCCCCATGCTACTGCTGCCAGGGCATCGGTTTGTTTAATGTTGGTGTACAACGACTCCACATCTAGTGTTACCAATAGTGTGGAGTTGTCTACTTTTAGGTTTTTTAAATTGTTGATAACATCTTTACTGTCTTTAAGAAATGACTTTCCTTCTCCTGCTATAGGTTGGAGGAATACGTCTAGGTACTCTCCCAACCTAGAATGTATGGACTCAATGCCACTGATTATGGGTCTCCCTGGTGGCTTAGTTTTACTTTTGTGGATTTTGGGGACTTGGTATATCACTGGTATTCTTGGGGCCTCTGTCAATAAGTATCTTCCTTCTTTTTTGTTCAGGATTTTATCCGCTATACCCTTGTCTAGGTATTCTTTTAATTTCTTTTTTAACTCTCTGTTTGGATTCTTTTTGAGGGGTTGGTAGGTACTTGGATCCTTGACTAATCTTTCCAACTCTTTATAATAGTCTTCTTTTGTTAGGATCACTACACCCCCCCCCTTATCGGCCGGTCGTATTACTATGTTTTTCCTTTTTTCTAGTTTCCTTAATCCCTGCCATATTCTATCCTTACTACTTTTTGTTGGTTTAATGTTTCTTATCTCCTTTTCCACTAGCCTTTTGAACACCTCTATGTGTTGGTTAGTGGTAGACCTGGGGTTGAACGTGGATTTGTTCCTCAGCTTGCTATGTTTGTATACCGTATCGGTATGTTGATGTTGTGATTCTTCTTTTTCCAAAAAATATTTCTTTAAACTTAGTTTTCTGATAAACTTTTGTAAATCTATAAAAGCTTCAAATTGATTGAAAGTTGCCTTAGGTGCATATTTAATTCCACTGTCTAATACTAATAGTTCTTCCTGGGTAAAGGTTACATCTGTTAAATTAAAAATACCCTCCCCTAGTTTTCTCTTTTCCTTTTTGCCTCTCCCTCTACAGCCTCTTTTTCTCTTTGGTTTGTACTTTCTCCAGATTCTTGGGGGTATCCTCTGCCCAGCACCGATAGCATCTTCTGGGTTCCACGGACAGGAGATGGTGAACCTCTATCCCAAGACACCAGTTGCAGAGACAGGGGATTTAATAGCTTTTTCTGCTGAGGAATAACAACCTGATTAGCCTCCAGCAGAAGAGCTGGTATCAGGGCCAAACTTCACTGTGCTCTGCCCAGCACCAACAGCAGTATCTGTGGAGTTGCAAGGAACTTCCCCAGTTGAAGTGCTGGTCACCGGACAGGGGGTCCAAGACCTCTGCCCCACACCTGTGGCAGTTCCGGAGACTCAGGGTGAGAAGGTGGCGATCACTTCCCAGCAGCAGATAAAGGGGGAGAAGGAAGAGGAGGTGTTTGTTGTCCCTCCTCAACAGTCGGCCAGAGTGGAGAAAGTGGTCTTTCCTCCCCAGTAAAGATCCGTGCACCTGGGAGACAGTACCATAGATATGTCTAACCAGCAGCCAGATGAGGGAATGGAAAAGGAAGCAGCCAGCTCACCTCCCCAATGGCAGATACACAGTTTGGGAGTGGAGGAATCCAGCCTCCTGCCCCAACAGTTAGCCGGAGTGAATGATGTGGAGTCCCCAGCAGAAGTGCCGGCAACCAATTTATTAACCTTCTATGAGGAGGTGAGCTGCCATCTAGATAAAGGAAGGCCCGTAGACGTGGTGTATCTGAGTTTTGCAAAAGCATTTGATACAGTTCCCCATAAAGGTCTACTGTACAAAGTAAGGTCTGTTATCATGGACCATAGGGTGAGTAGATGGGCTATAGATCTTTTTCTGAAATAATAATGTGGTTATCCTCTTACTATTATTTGTTGTTATTAATTCATCTATATGCAATAGATTATTTTTGGTGAACTGTGGTCTGCAGTCTGCGAATGCCTTTTTTTAATAGTACATCATCACTGACACAGTTTTAAGAAATTTGTTTGTCAAGATATTTTTTACAGTATATCAAAATAAGCATTTTGGCTGGAGTTTGGCTTTCATTTCGTGAATTATAAAATGAACGCTAAATCATATTTGCATTAGCTAAAAGCACACATAGCAATGCCATTGTTATAAAGTATTTATAACATATGTAAATGCTATGTAAGTGTAAATGTTTATCTATACATAAATTTTATTGCCATAACTATGTAGTCTTTATCCCTTTCATGACTAAGCCTATTTTTGAAATTTGGTGTTTACAAGTTAAAATCCGTATTTTTTGCTAGAAAATTACTTAGAACCCCCAAACATTATATATATTTTTTTAGCAGAGAATCTAGAGAATAAAATGGCGATTGTTGCAATATTTTTTATCACACGGTATTTGTGCAGCGGTGTTTTAAACGCAAATTTTTGGAAAAGTGACACTTTCATGAATTTAAAAAAATCCAAAGAGTAAAGTTACCCCAATTTTTTTGTATAATGTGAAAGATGATGTTACGCCGAGTAAATAGATACCAAACATGTCACCCTTTATAATTGCACGCACTCGTGGAATGGCGACGAACTACGGTACCTTTGAATTTCCATAGGCGACGCTTTAAAAAATTTTTACGGTTACCAGGTTTGAGCTACAGAGGAGGGCTAGGGCTAGAATTATTGCTCTCGCTCTGACGATCGCGGCGATACCTCACATGTGTGGTTTGAACACCGTTTACATATGCGGGCGCGACTTCCGTATGCGTTTTCTTCGCTGCGCGAGCTCGCGGGGACAGGGGCACTTTAAATTTTTTTTTTTTTTTTTTAATTTATTTATTTTTGTACTTTATAAATTGTGTTTAAATTTTTTTTTTTTTTTTTTTTACTTTTATTGCTGTCACAAGCAATGTAAACATCCCTTGTGACAGTAATATGTGGTGACAGGTACTCTTTATGGGGGGTCTAAAAGACCCCCCATCCCTCCTTTACACTTCAAAGTATTCAGATCGCCGAAAACGGCGATTCTGAATACTGTGTACTTTTTTAAATTCGGCGCCATTGGCAGCCGAGTAAACGGGAAGTGACGTCATGACGTCGCTTCCGCGTTTACAACAAGAAGGCTGGAATGAAGCCGCTCGCAGCTTCGTTCCAGCCCGCCCCCAGCCGCCGAAGGCAGCCGAACGGACACCGGGCCTCCCGATCGCACGGGAGGCCCGGTAACAGCGGCGGGAGGCGGCGGGAGGGGGGGATGTCCCCTCCCGCTCCTCCGGTATAACAGCCGAGCGGCTTTTAGCCGCATCGGTTGTTATACAGGGGTAGCCGATCGCCCGCTGTAAACAACGGTACCAGGATGATGCCTGCAGCTGCGGGCATCATCCCGGTATAACCCCGGAAAGCCGAGTACGCATATCTGCGTACGGTCGGCGGGAAGGGGTTAAAAGACAGTGAGATACAATACAAGTCTGTGTACAAAGACTAATGCCCCGTACACACGGTCGGACATTGATCGGACATTCCGACAACAAAATCCTAGGATTTTTTCCAACGGATGTTGGCTCAAACTTGTCTTGCATACACATGGTCTCACAAAGTTGTCGGAAAATCCGATCGTTCTAAAAGCGGTGACGTAAAACACGTACTTTGGGACTCTAAACGGGGCAGTAGCCAATAGCTTTCATCTCTTTATTTATTCTGAGCATGCGTGGCACTTTGTGTGTCGGATTTGTGTACACACGATTGGAAATTCCGACAACGGATTTTGTTGTCGGAAAATTTTATAGCCTGCTCTCAAACTTTGTGTGTCAGAAAATCAGATGGAAAATGTGTGATGGCGCCTACACACAGTCGGAATTTCTGACAACAAGGTCCTATCACACATTTTCCGTCGGAAAATCCGACCGTGTGTTTGGGGCATAAGAATTCTAAATTAAAATGGATCAGTTTTCTACAAGCATCAGAGTTACCATGTGCCCTAGTGGAAGACATTTTGCACACAGAACACCCAAATGATTGTTTTTTTAAGTTTCAAGAAGTACCTAATGAAAAAATTATGTGCCAAATCCACAAGTAAGAAGTATATACTGTATATACAGTCAAATCCATAAATATTGGGACATCGGCACAATTCTAATCTTTTTGGCTCTATACACCACCACAATGGATTTGAAATAAAATGAACAAGATGTGCTTTTACTGCAGACTTTCAGCTTTAATATGACTTTACCCAATTTGTATTTACATCCAAATCAGGTGAACGGTGTAGGAATTACAACGGTTTGTATATGTGCCTCCCACTTTTTAAGGGACCAAAAGTAATGGGACAGATTAACAATCATCCATCAAACTTCCACTTTTTAATACTTGGTTGCAAATCCTTTGCAGTCAATTACAGCCTGAAGTCTGGAATGCATAGACATCACCAGACGCTGGGTTTCATCCCTGGTGATGCTCTGCCAGGCTTCTACTACAACTGTCTTCAGTTCCTTCTTGTTCTTGGGGCATTTTCCCTTCAGTTTTGTCTTCAGCAAGTGAAATGCATGCTTAATCGGATTCAGTTCAGGTGATTGACTTGGCCATTGCATAACATTCCACTTCTTTCCCTTAAGAAACTCTGTGGTTGCTTTCGCAGTATGCTTCGGGTCATTGTCCGTTTGCACTGTGAAGCGCCGTCCAATGAGTTCTGAAGCATTTTGCGTAATATGAGCAGATAATATTGCCCGAAACACTTCAGAATTCATCCTGCTGCTTTTGTCAGCAGTCACATCATCAATAAAAACAAGAGAACCAGTTCCATTGGCAGCCATACATGCCCACGCCATGACACTACCACCATGCTTCACTGATGAAGTGGTATGCTTTGAATCATGAGCAGTTCCTTTCCTTCTCCATACTCTTCTCTTCCCATCACTCTGGTACAAGTTGATCTTGGTCTCATCTGTCCATAGGATGTTGTTCCAGAACTGTGAAGGATTTTTTAGATGTTGTTTGGCAAACTCTAATCTGGCCTTCCTGTTTTTGAGGCTCACCAATGGTTTACATCTTGTGGTGAATCCTCTGTATTCACTCTGGTGCAGTCTTCTCTTGATTGTTGACTTTGACACACATACACCTACCTCCTGGAGAGTGTTCTTGATATGGCCAACTGTTGTGAAGGGTGTTTTCTTTACCAGGGAAAGAATTCTTCGGTCATCCACCACAGTTGTTTTCCATGGTCTTCCGTGTCTTTTAGTGTTGCTGAGCTCATCGGTGCGTTCTTTCTTTTTAAGGATGTTCCAAACAGTTGATTTGGCCACACCTAATGTTTTTGCTATCTCTCTGATGGGTTTGTTTTGTTTTTTCAGCCTAATGATGGCTTGCTTCACTGATAGTGACAGCTCTTTGGATCTCATATTGAGAGTTGACAGCCACAAATTCCAAATGCAAATAGCACACTTGAAATGAACTTTGGACATTTTATCTGCTCCTTGTAAATGGGATAATGAGGGAATAACACACACCTGGCCACGGAACAGCTGAGCAGCCAATTGTCCCATTACTTTTGGTCCCTTAAAAAGTGGGAGGCACGTATACAAATTGTTGTAATTTCTACACCGTTCACCTGATTTGGATGTAAACACCCTCAAATTAAGGCTGAAAGTCTGCACATCTTGTCCGTTTCATTTCAAATCCATTGTGGTAGTGTATAGAGCCAAAAAGATTAGAATTGTGTCAATGTCCCAATATTTATGGACCTGACTGTATACTGTATATCGTCTGTATATGTATATATACTGTATATCTGATGCTGGATGCAAGCTCAAGAGGGGGACCTTTTGCTTGCCTTTATAGGACTGTTGGAGACCCAGAGATTGATTTTTGTGGTCCATGGTCTCTTGATCATTGCCTCCCTGTTTGCCCATTTTGTTGGATAGTGCTGACCTTTTTTCTGGGAGTACTTTGGCCTCTTTTTCCATTTCATATTACACCTGGATGGGAGAACAGATTAAGAACTGACTCACCAAATGGTGACAGCATAAGTTTATAACCAGCGAGTGTTCATGTTGGACGTGAAAGTGGACTGCACTACCTGCTAAAGTGGAGGAAAGCCATTCTAACCTGTTTCCTGGGTATAAGCCTACAGCTGGCCAGTGACACTGAATTCCACCTAGGACAGCTGACAACATCAACAAGCAATCCTGATAGTACAGGCTAATCAGCACTGTGCTGACGCCCATGGTCATAATATGGCCCTAATTCTTAGTGGCTCTAGAAGACTTCAGAGCTAACTGCCTAAGGACTAGCCCTTCTTACATTAGATCTGATTACTGGAGGCTAGGGATGAGCTTCGAGTTCGAGTCGAACCCATATTCGACTCGAACATCGCCTGTTCGACCGTTCGTTGAATTGCAAATGCTATGGGCCGTTCGCGACAAATTCGAGTGGCGCGTCACGGCCCATAATTCACTGCGGCATCGCAGTGCATTGCTGGCTGATGATTGGCCAAGCATGCACTATGACCCGCATGCTTGGCCAATCACAGCGCCGTGAGTACAGAGAGCCGTAATTGGCCAAAGCCAGGGTGGCTTTGTTCAATTATGGCTCAGGGGGTTTAGTACATGCCCCACACTATATAAGGCCGTCTGCATGGCAGCCTTGTGTAGTGTGTTGCGGCAGCGGAGAGAGTTAGATAGACATAGAGACAGTATCATTTGATTTAAGTTAGATAGAGTAGGCAGGTCGAGTCAGTTAGCTGTACTTACAGTGTATTGTGTATATATATGCATCCCAGGTGTTATTTATATATATATATATATATATATATATATATATATATATATATATATATATATATATATATACACATTATATTCAATTTAGCTAGATCCATTCCTGTTATTCTCTTCCTAATATACTGACAGGCAGGCAGGTGTTTTTACAGTATTTACAGTTAGTGTACTGTGTACCCTGCACAGTTGCACCTATAGCTACCTGAAAACAAGTGCTTGTGTGCTTCTTCTGATCCTATTAATAGCACAGGCAGGCTCTTGAAGAATTTACAGGTAGTGTACTGTGTACCCTGCACAGTTGCACCTACAGTATAGCTACTTGAAGACAAGTGCTGGTGTTCTTCTTCTGATCCTATTAATACCACAGGCAGGCAGCTTGAAGTATTTAAAGTTAGTGTACTGTGTACCCTGTACAGTTGCACATATAGCTACCTGAAGACAAGTGCTGGTGTGCTTCTTCTGATCCTAGTAATACCACAGGCAGGCATTCTGCTAGCTGCTGTATAAACAGTTTATATATACATCCCAGTTTTGTGCAGCTACATCTCACTGCAGTGCAGGCCATTAGTATGTCAACAAGGAGAGGCAGACAGTCACAAGCCAATAAAAGAGGGCAAGCAGGCTCTGTGTCTAGAGGCAACAGTGCTGGTCATGGACACGGTGCATCCTCATCAGCACGTGGCCATGGGACATGCTTGTCCTTTTTTTCGGCAGCTGGCCGTGTTGAGCCGCAACTTGCGGAAGACTTAGTACAGTGGATGACCAAGCTGTCCTCATCCTCCTCATCCTCTCTCACCCAGGCTCAGGGTATGTTGTCTGGCAAAGCAGCTGCCAACATGGCTTCTTCCGCTCAATGGCATCAGTCACTCCTTCCCTAGCCCCACCATGTCCTCCTGAGCAGTACTGGCCTGTCCTGCATCCAGCGTTCTTTCGGAACGCACATTCAGTGCTGCTGGAGGCTTTGTAACCGATCACAGGGTGCGCCTGTCCACCGACTCGGTCGATCAACTGACCTTCATAAAAATGAATCAGTCTTGGATCACCACCAGCTACCAAGCACCTGATGCTGATGTAACCGAATAATTTTTTTTGAAATGTCAGATTCCTTCAAGACTGCCTATGCTGATGCTGAGTGACTATCCTGTTATGCTGAGTGACCATCCTCTTCCTCCTCAATGATCATGCTGATAGCTTGTAAGAATATTTTTGGTTCTGGCCGCCGCCACCAGTGGCTAAGGCCCAATTTTTCAGAAGCTGTTTAACAGGGGCGCGTAAATACAATTTTTGGTGCAATACTTTGCAGCAGGGCTCGTTCCTGTGCTCCAACTAGAGTATCTGTGGGGGGTTGCAGTGTTGTGGCACCAGAGCCTAAGGCCCAATTTTTCTGTCCCTGTTCAACAGGGACGTTTAATTAAAATTATTGATCTAATATTTCAAAGCAGGGCCCATTTCTGCGCCCACCAAGAGTAACTGTGAGGACTTACAGTGTTGTGGCACCAGCACCACCACCACCAAAGGCCCAATTTTTCTGCCCCTGTTCAACAGGTGCATGTAATTACAATTCTTGATCTAGTATTTCACAGCAGGGCCCATTTCTGTGCCCACCAAGAGTAACTGTGAGTGTTGTGACACCACTACCACCACCACCAACACCAAAGGCCCAATTTTTCTGACCCTGTTCAACGGGGGCATGTAATTACAATTCTTGATCTAATATTTCACAGCAGGGCCTGTTCCTGCACCCACCAAGAGTAACTGTGAGGGCTTACAGTGTTGTGGCAACACCAACACCTAAGGCCCCAATTTCTGCAGAGCATATAGGGCAGGCCACTTCTTTCAAACCTCCAACTTACAAACGACTCCTACTTGCAAATGGAAAGAGACAACAGGAAGTGAGATGAAATCTACCCCTAGGAAGGCAAATTCTCTCCTGTAAAAGTTAATATGGGAAAAACATGTCTCCTCTCCACTGATGCTTTATCAACAATCCTTGTTTCACTAAAAAAAACCCAAATTGTCAAAAAACATTTGTCAATAGGACAGAAAGTGAGGTGAAATCTTCTGAAGAGGTACACAAACAGCAAAACAAATGTAACAGGGGTGATAACCCTTCCCTGTGTTTTCCAAAAAGCTTAAAGAGGAGTTCCACCCAGGGAGCCATTAAAAAAAAAAATTAAAAGTCAAAAATCTGACTTTTAATTGGACACTTACCTGTCCCTGGGTCCAGCGATGCGGTGGATCGAAGCCCCGCTCATCCCCCCCTCCGCTCGTCGGCGCCGGCATTTCAACTGTGGGCGCCGGGCTGTGGCTTCACAGCCTGGCACCCACTGCGCATGCGCGAGCGGCACCGTGCGCCTTGATTGGCCGCTCAATCACCTGGGACCTGTAATGGGTCCCAGATGATTGACAGGAGGGAGGGAGCAGAGCCGAGCCCTTCCTGTGCTTGGGGGGAAGTGATGTCACCAGCCCAGGCAAAGGAAGAGGCAGACTACGAGGGACCACCTAGCAACAGGCATTTAGAGGTAAGTAAAAAAAAAAAATTCAAATTTTTTTTTTTTTTTTTTTTTTTTACAATTTTTCAGTTAGTTTTGTTTTTTTGGGTGGAACCCCACTTTAAAATAGATTTTTTGGCTGGAGCTACACTTTAAAAATGTACCAGTTCAAAATTACAAACAGATTCTACTTAACAACAAACCTACAGTCCCTGTCTAGTTTGCACCGCCTGTATACTGATGTTCAGAGTATATAGGGTCTGGGGGCCCCACGCCTTTCCTTTTTTTAATTTGGCTGCGGGGTTCCCCTTAATATCCATACAAGACCCAAAGGGCCTGGTAATGGACTGGGGGAGGGGGGGTACCCATGCCGTTTGTCTCACTGATATTCATCCACATTGCCAGGACCCGACATTACATTAAAGCCGCAAGCAGTTTTAAATGACTTTTATTCCTTAAAAATGTCATTTTGTGCAGGGACTGTTCTAAGCACAGGAAACATGTGCCTTTTTACAGGCATACTATAGACACCCCCCAGGTACGATATTTAAAGGAATATTTCACTTTTTTTTTCACTTTAAGTATCATTAAAATCATTGCTCCGGAAAAAACTGCCATTTTAAAAACTTTTTTTTTGCATTGATACATGTCCCCTGGGGCAGGACCCGGGTCCCCAAACCCTTTTTAGGACAATACCATGCAAATTAGCCTTTAAAATTAGCACTTTTGATTTTGAACGTTCTACTCCCATAGACTTCAATGGGGTTCTAACGTTCGCGCAAATTTTCAGTCCTTTCGCAAGATCTGGTGCGAACCGAACTGGGGGGTGTTCGGCTCATCCCTACTGGAGGCTGAGGACTTTTTCAGGACTTCAGCCGGTAGCCACCTGAGAAAAAAACTTTTGAAGAGTGGATGGACCAGGGCTTTGCAGAAGCTGGTGTATCAGAGCCCAAAAAAAATTCTGTCCAACCTGTATATCCCACTTAAGCTGAGATTCAACTCTTCAGTTGCAGGACAACCAGGGAATTTTGACACTCCTGTAACTGTGTGTCCCCAACCCCCTGCGTTCACCAGGAGTTTATTAAACACAGGTATAAATTTAGACCTGGTAAGGCAGCTCAAAAACTCTGTTGTCTCAGACAGTGACTTTGCATGGAGGATTTACACCTTATCCTGTGATAGGTGCATCAGTGCTTGGTTTGAGAGCACAAGACCCCAGCAGAGGGAGTGGGAGGTAAAAAGGTCATGCAGACAGAAAAGTTGACTTATGCCTGGGCTGTTATCAAGTTGACATGGGACTACCATGTTGTCCATGCAGTTGATCTAAAGTACGAGAATGACTCTGAAGTAGAACTATTTTCTGAAGAATTTTTGATGAGAGTGCTGCAGCAGGCTCAGGGAAAAAAACCTGTCAGTGTCCAGTGCTAGGGCTGGTGTATCCAGCTACCCCCATTTCACCCTCTGCTTTGGTGGGGGTAGCTGAAGATGAGATTTAGGCTTGTGCAATTCGTTTGGTAACAAATCGAAATTCGGCCGAATTCTGCATCTTTCGGACATTTGGATGCATCCGAATGTCCGAACAAAAAAAATAACGAATTTCAACAAATACGAAAGAAATTATAGTGGATATAACGAATGAATTCTATATGATTCGGTAATTTGTTAAAGGTCTAATGAAACAAAAGGTCAACTCAAAGTAAATCTTACAGTCCAATCAGCTGACTAATTTTGTGCTGGAGGTTGGATTAATAGCAGAGTGCATTCCTGAGAACTGAGTGAGAAGGGTGTTGTATTGTATTTGAGCAGAGGAGAAGTAATATTGTCATTTTATTGGAGTACTTTTGATTCCTTCCCCATTTGATATTACAAAAGTACTTTAATATAGAACACTCCACCAAGGACTATTGGCTCCAATAAATTCAAGACTGGGTTTAGTACTACTGACTAGTAGGGATGAGCTTCGTGTTCGAGTCAAACCCATGTTCGACTCGAACATCGGCTGTTCGCCCGTTCACCGAATTGCGAACGATATGGGCCGTTCGCGCTAAATTCGTGTGGCGCGTCACGGCCCATAATTCACTGCGGCATCGCAGTGCATTGCTGGCTGATGATTGGCCAAGCATGCACTATGACCCGCATGCTTGGCCAATCACAGCGCCGTCAGTAGAGAGAGCTGTAATTGGCCAAAGCCAGGGTGGCTTTGGCCAATTATGGCTCAGGGGATTTAGTACACACCCCACACTATATAAGGCCGCCTGCACGGCGGCCCTGTGTAGTGTGTGTTCCGGTGTGCTGAGAGATAGAGAGAGAGAGAGACAGTGTCATTTGATTTGAGTTAGATAGATTAGGCAGAACAGTCAGTCAGTTAGCTGCACTTACAGTGTATTGTGTATATATATGCATCCCAGGTGTTGCATATATATATATATATATACACTGTATTCAGTTTAGCTAGATCCGTTCCTGTTATCTTCTATCTAGACTATTTACATTTAGTGCAGTGCGTCCTGCTCACAGTGTTCAGCTAGATCCGTTCCTGCTATTTACATTTAGTGCAGTGCGTCCTGCTCACAGTGTTCAGCTAGATCCGTTCCTGTTATCTTCTAGACTATTTACATTTAGTGCAGTGCGTCCTGCTCACAGCGTTCAGCTAGATCCGTTCCTGCAATTTACATTTAGTGCAGTGCGTCCTGCTCACAGTGTTCAGCTAGATCCGTTCCTGCTATTTACATTTAGTGCAGTGCGTCCTGCTCACAGTGTTCAGCTAGATCCGTTCCTGCTATTTACATTTAGTGCAGTGCGTCCTGCTCACAGTGTTCAGCTAGATCCGTTCCTGTTATTTACATTTAGTGGAGTGCGTCCTGCTCACAGTGTTCAGCTAGATCCGTTCCTGCTATTTACATTTAGTGCAGTGCGTCCTGCTCACAGTGTTCAGCTAGATCCGTTCCTGCTATTTACATTTAGTGCAGTGCGTCCTGCTCACAGTGTTCAGCTAGATCCGTTCCTGCTATTTACATTTAGTGCAGTGCGTCCTGCTCACAGTGTTCAGCTAGATCCGTTCCTGCTATTTACATTTAGTGCAGTGCGTCCTGCTCACAGTGTTCAGCTAGATCCGTTCCTGTTATCTTCTAGACTATTTACATTTAGTGCAGTGCGTCCTGCTCACAGTGTTCAGCTAGATCCGTTCCTGTTATTTACATTTAGTGCAGTGCGTCCTGCTCACAGTGTTCAGCTAGATCCGTTCCTGCTATTTACATTTAGTGCAGTGCGTCCTGCTCACAGTGTTCAGCTAGATCCGTTCCTGCTATTTACATTTAGTGCAGTGCGTCCTGCTCACAGTGTTCAGCTAGATCCGTTCCTGTTATTTACATTTAGTGCAGTGCGTCCTGCTCACAGTGTTCAGCTAGATCCGTTCCTGCTATTTACATTTAGTGCAGTGCGTCCTGCTCACAGTGTTCAGCTAGATCCGTTCCTGCTATTTACATTTAGTGCAGTGCGTCCTGCTCACAGTGTTCAGCTAGATCCGTTCCTGCTATTTACATTTAGTGCAGTGCGTCCTGCTCACAGTGTTCAGCTAGATCCGTTCCTGCTATTTACATTTAGTGCAGTGCGTCCTGCTCACAGTGTTCAGCTAGATCCGTTCCTGTTATCTTCTAGACTATTTACATTTAGTGCAGTGCGTCCTGCTCACAGTGTTCAGCTAGATCCGTTCCTGTTATTTACATTTAGTGCAGTGCGTCCTGCTCACAGTGTTCAGCTAGATCCGTTCCTGCTATTTACATTTAGTGCAGTGCGTCCTGCTCACAGTGTTCAGCTAGAGCCGTTCCTGCTATTTACATTTAGTGCAGTGCGTCCTGCTCACAGTGTTCAGCTAGATCCGTTCCTGTTATCTTCTAGACTATTTACATTTAGTGCAGTGCGTCCTGCTCACAGTGTTCAGCTAGATCCGTTCCTGCTATTTACATTTAGTGCAGTGCGTCCTGCTCACAGTGTTCAGCTAGATCCGTTCCTGTTATCTTCTAGACTATTTACATTTAGTGCAGTGCGTCCTGCTCACAGTGTTCAGCTAGATCCGTTCCTGTTATCTTCTAGACTATTTACATTTAGTGCAGTGCGTCCTGCTCACAGTGTTCAGCTAGATCCGTTCCTGTTATCTTCTAGACTATTTACATTTAGTGCAGTGCGTCCTGCTCACAGTGTTCAGCTAGATCCGTTCCTGTTATCTTCTAGACTATTTACATTTAGTGCAGTGCGTCCTGCTCACAGTGTTCAGCTAGATCCGTTCCTGTTATCTTCCTACTGACAGGCAGGCTTGTCTGGTTACAGTATATAAAGCTACCTGAAGAAAATTACAGGTGTTCTATTTGATCCTATTAGTACCACAGTCAGGCAGCTAGACTATTTACATTTAGTACAGTGCGTCCTGCTCACAGTGTTCAGCTAGATCCGTTCCTGTTATCTTCCTACTGACAGGCAGGCTTGTCTGGTTACAGTATATAAAGCTACCTGAAGAAAATTACAGGTGTTCTATTTGATCCTATTAGTACCACGGTCAGGCAGCTAGACTATTTACATTTAGTACAGTGCGTCCTGCTCACAGTGTACAGCTAGATCCGTTCCTGTTATCTTCCTACTGACAGGCAGGCTTGTCTGGTTACAGTATATAAAGCTACCTGAAGAAAATTACAGGTGTTCCATTTGATCCTATTAGTACCACGGTCAGGCAGCTAGACTATTTACATTTAGTACAGTGCGTCCTGCTCACAGTGTTCAGCTAGATCCGTTCCTGTTATCTTCCTACTGACAGGCAGGCTTGTCTGGTTACAGTATATAAAGCTACCTGAAGAAAATTACAGGTGTTCTATCCCAGCTTAGTGCAGCTACAGGCCATTAGTATGTCTGGAAGGCCAAGAAGGAGAGGCAGACAGTCACAAGCCAATAAGAGAGGGCAAGCAGGCTCTGTGTCTAGTGCTGGTCGTGGAGACGGTGCATCCTCATCAGCACGTGGCCATGGGACAAGCTTGGCCTTTTTTTCGGCAGCTGGCCGTGTTGAGCCGCAACATGCGGAAGACTTGGTCGAGTGGATGACCAAGCCGTCCTCATCCTCCTCATCCTCTCTCACCCATGCCCAGGGTGCTTTGTCTGGCAAAGCAGCGGCCTCTTCCCTCAGCTCAATGTCATCAGTGACTCCTTCCCTAGCTCCACCATGTCCTCATGAGGATTCCCTCAAACTGTTTGACCACAGTGTTGGGTACATGCTCCAGGAGGATGCCCAGCGTTTGGAAGGCTCTGATGACGATACTGAGCTCGATGAAGGCAGTAACATGAGCACGGACAGAGGGGGTGCCCAAGAAGGACAGCAATCTGGCAGTCATGCTCCCCCTGCTGCAGCATACTGCCAGGTTTGCTCCAGTGATGAGGAGGGAGGGGATGATGAGGTCACTGACTCAACATGGGTGCCTGATAGGAGAGAGGAGGAGGAGGAGGAGGAGGAGGAGGAGGAGGCGGCGGCACATCACCAACGAGGCAGGATGCCCTCCAGGGGCCAGCCTAAGGGCAGCACATTGACTGCATCACACCCCAAAGCTCCACATGTGCAGGGCGCTGCAGTCTCTGCGCGTTATTCAAAAAGTTCTTTGGTGTGGGCCTTTTTTGAGACAAGTGCATCAGATCGCACCGCTGCTATTTGCAACATATGTCTCAAGCGTATCTCGCGTGGCCAAAACATCTCCCGCTTGGGTACCACATGCTTGACCAGACATATGTTGACCTGCCATGCAGTTCGTTGGCAAGCGTATCTAAAAGACCCACACCAAAGAACAAAGAGGATCTCTCCTTGCTCCTCATCAGCTGAGATTTCCAACCCCACTAGACCTTCAGTCCTCCCTGAGACCTGCAGTGAGAGGAATGAAGGTGTAGAATTAGGTGTGTCACAGCCAAGTACTTGTGGGCAATCTGCTTTTGGTACACCGACGTCAGATTGTACCAGGCAAATTTCCCTGCCCCAGCTGCTGCACCGCCGAAAGAAGTTTGCTCCCAGCCATCCACATGCCCAGCGGTTGAATGCTAGCTTGGCAAAATTGCTAGCACTTCAACTGCTGCCTTTTCAGTTGGTAGACTCTGCCCCCTTCCGTGAGTTTGTGGAATGTGCGGTTCCTCAGTGGCAGGTACCCAAACGCCACTTTTTCTCACGGAAGGCGATTCCGGCTCTCTACCGGCATGTGGAAGGCAATGTCCATGCCTCGCTGGACAGGGCGGTCAGCGGTAAGGTGCATATTACCGCTGACTCATGGTCCAGCAGGCATGGACAGGGACGTTACCTAAGTTTCACGGTGCATTGGGTGACTCTGCTGGCAGCTGGGAAGGATGCAGGACAAGGTGCAGTAGTGTTGGAGGTTGTTCCGCCACCACGCCTCCAAAATGCTGATTGTGACACACCTCTCTCCTCCACCCCCTCCTCTTCTTCTTCCTCCATGGCCTCTTCCTCGGAACCAGCGGTGCTCCGTAGGCGTTCAAGGGGCTACGCAAGTACGCAGGCCAAAAGATGCCATGCGGTGCTTGAGCTGGTGTGCTTGGGGGACAGGAGCCACACTGGGGCAGAGGTTCTGTCAGCTCTGCAGGGGCAGGTTCAGAGGTGGTTGACGCCACGCCAACTTAAGGCAGGAATGGTGGTTTGCGACAATGGCACCAACCTCCTCTCTGCCCTCCGACAGGGACAAATGACCCATGTGCCCTGTTTGGCTCACGTCCTTAACTTGGTGGTGCAGCGGTTCTTGGGCAGGTACCCGGGCTTACAGAATGTCCTGAGGCAGGCCAGGAAAGTCTGTGTGCATTTCCGCCGGTCATATAATGCCAGTGCTCGGCTGACGGACCTCCAAAAGGAGTTTAACCTGCCCAAGAACCGCCTAATCTGTGACATGCCCACCAGGTGGATCTCAACGTTGGCCATGCTGCAGCGGCTGCACACGCAGCAGAGGGCCATCAATGAGTACCTGTGCGACTATGGCACCAGGACAGGGTCAAGGGAGCTTGGTTTTTTTTCCCCACGCCAGTGGGCCATGATCAGGGATGCATGCACTGTCCTGTCACCATTCGAGGAGGCCACGAGGATGGTGAGCACTGACAGTGCATGCATCAGTGACACTGTCCCCCTTGTTCACCTGTTGGAGCACACGCTGCGTGGAATAATGGACAGGGCACTTGAGGCAGAACAGAGGCAGGAAGAGGAGGACTTCCTTAGCTCTCAAGGCCCCCTTTATCCAGACAGTGTTCCTGCGTGCCCGCCGATCACACAGGAAGAGGACGAGGAGGAGGAGGAGGAAGATTGTGTCAGTATGGAGGTGGAGCCTGGCACTCAGCATCAGCAGCAGTCTTTAAGGGATCAGTCCCAAGGAACACATGGACTTGTACGTGGCTGGGAGGAGGTGGCTGCGGACGTTGTTGTCCTTAGTGACCCAGAGGACTCCGGACCGAATGCCTCAGCAAACCTACGCTGCATGGCCTCCCTGATCCTGCAAAGCCTGCGTAAGGATCCTCGTATTCGTGGTATCAAGGAGAAGGACCAATACTGGCTGGCAACCCTCCTTGATCCACGTTACAAGGGTAAGGTTGCGGACCTTATCTTGCCATCGCAGAGGGAGCAGAGGATGAAACATCTTCGGGAGGCCTTGCAGAAAGGTCTGTGCAACGCGTTCCCAGAGACTGGGAGGTTACAAACTCCTGTTTCTGGACAACGTGTTGCTGAGGCTTCGGTCAGTCAAAGAAGGAGCGGTGGAGAAGGTGGCCGTCTGACCGATGCGTTCAGACAATTTTTTGGTCCGCAGGCCCAAGGTATGATCGGTTCCAGCAACCATCGCCAGCGTCTGTTTTACATGGTGCAGGAATACCTAGGGGCAAGATCAGACTTGGACACCTTTCCCACCGAAAATCCTCTGGGTTACTGGGTCTTGAGGATGGATCACTGGCCAGAGCTTGCACAGTATGCAATTGAGCTACTGGCCTGTCCTGCATCCAGCGTTCTTTCGGAACGCACATTCAGTGCTGCTGGAGGCGTGGTAACCGATCACAGGGTGCGTCTGTCCACCGACTCGGTCGATCGGCTGACCTTCATAAAAATGAATGAGTCTTGGATCACCACCAGCTACCAAGCACCTGATGCTGATGTAACCGAATAATTTTTTTTGAAATCTCAGATCCCTTTAAAGACTGCCTATGCTGATGCTGAGTGACTATCCCTGAGTAATTATCCTCTTCCTCCTCAATCATCACGCTGATAGCTTGTAAGAACATTTTTGGTTCTGGGCGCCACCACCAGTGCCTAAGGCACAATTTTTCAGCCCCTGTTTAACAGGGGCGTGTAATTACAATTTTTGATGTAATACTTTGCAGCAGGGCTCGTTCCTGCATTCCAACTAGAGTGTCTGTGAGGGGTTGCAGTGTTGTGGCACCAGCACCAGTGCCTAAGGCCCAATTTTTCTGCCCCTGTCTAACAGGGGCGTGTAATTACAATTTTTGATGCAATACTTTGCAGCAGGGCTCGTTCCTGCGTTCCAACTAGAGTGTCTGTGAGGGGTTGCAGTGTTGTGGCACCAGCACCAGTGCCTAAGGCCCAATTTTTCTGCCCCTGTCTAACAGGGGCGTGTAATTACAATTTTTGAAGCAATACTTTGCAGCAGGGCTCGTTCCTGCATTCCAACTAGAGTGTCTGTGAGGGGTTGCAGTGTTGTGGCACCAGCACCAGTGCCTAAGGCCTAATTTTTCAGCTCCTGTTCAACAGGGGCATGTAATTACAATTCTTGATCTAATATTTCACAGCAGGGCCCTGTGAGGGCTTACAGTGTTGTGGCCACAGCAACACCTAAGGCCCAAATTTCTGCTGAGTATATAGGGCAGGACCCTACTTTCAAACATCTAACTTACAAACGACTCCTACTTGCAAACGGAAGGAGACAACAGGAAGTGAGATGAAATCTACCCCTAGGGAAGGGAAATTCTCTCCTGTAAGAGTTAATATGGGAAAACAATTTCTCCTTTCCACTGATGCTTTCCAATCCTTGTTCCACAAAAAAACCCAAATTTTCAAAAAACATTTTTCATTGGGACAAAAAAGTGAGGTGAAATCTTCTGAAGAGGAGGAAAGACAGCAAAACAAATGTCACAGGGGTGATAACCCTTCCCTATGTTTTCCAAAAAGCTTAGAAAAGATTTTTTGGCTGGAGCTAAACACGTTAAAAATGTTCAAAATTACAAACAGATTCTACTTAACAACAAACCTACAGTCCCTGTCTTGTTTGCACCGCCTGTATACTGCTGTTCAGAGTATATAGGGCCTGGTGGCCCCACACCTTTCCTTATTTTAATTTGGGTGCGGGGTTCCCCTTAATATCCATACAAGACCCAAAGGGCCTGGTAATGGACTGGGGGGTACCCATGCCGTTTGTCTCACTGATTTTCATCCATATTGCCATGACCCGACATGACATTAAACCCGCAAGCAGTTTTAAATGAGATTTTTTCCTTTAAAAATGACATTTGGTGCAGGGACTGTTCTAAACATGGGAAACACGCGTCACTTTACAGGCATACTATAGACACCCCCCAGGTACGATATTTAAAGGAATATTTCACTTTTTTTTTTTTTACTTTAAGCATCATTAAAATCACTGCTCCCGAAAAAACGGCCGTTTTTAAAAGTTTTTTTTGCATTGATACATGTCCCCTGGGGTAGGACCCGGGTCCCCAAACCCTTTTTAGGACAATACCATGCAAATTAGCCTTTAAAATGAGCACTTTTGATTTCGAACGTTCGAGTCCCATAGACGTCAATGGGGTTCTAACGTTCGTGCGAACTTTCGGTCCGTTCGCGGGTTCTGGTGCGAACCGAACCGGGGGGTGTTCGGCTCATCCCTACTGACTAGAAGTGTAGTAAGGGCCTTTGTTCTCCTGATTTAGACCATTTAATAGTTCTCTATCAGTTAGTTAGTTAGTTAGTTAGTTAGTTAGTTAGTTAGTTAGTTTGCTGCTTTGTGTTTAAATTTCCTTACAGTTATAATGCTCTGGGTACTGCATTTCACTATTGTGCTGGTTTATAATTGTCATGTGGTAATATTACTGTTATTGTTTTTTTTTTTTAAATCACCATTAATCCATCCAAGGATTTATGTTTTAAGAAAGCCAATTGAAACTCTGAAAGTGTGTCAGAGGGGGTGATTTACTAAGAAAAAGGCACTGCACCAGTTCATATATTAATTGGTGCGCCGGAAAAGTCATTAATTGAACGTGCAAACCAGCCACATTGCAGTGCAAATAACGATAATAAATACCTGCATATGTGAACTGCAACTGGTGCTAGGGTAACTTCGGTTTTCTCATTGATAATAGCGCACGCCCAATACAATTGGTTAATTTCATCTCATTGGATTTGTCTTGTTAGGCAATTATTAGGTGTACTCAGTTAATTAACACTTTTGATGCTAATCTCATTCCTATCACTTCTAATATATCTTTGAAATGTGTTATTTTCCTTTTTTACCCAAATATTTCAAAGAACAGAGAAGTATTTCTAAACCCAATAAATTAATATTTTAAGATCTTGATCTTTAAAAGGTGACCATACACTGCAATCAGTTAGATCTTAAATAAATTAGATTTAGTGCAAGAGCCTGTTTGATTTCCTATATTTTGAATTAATTGTTGAAGTGCTTCCTCCTATTACCTATTTTGCCTAAATATCAAGTTGTACAGAGATTGGCCAATCTGATTGCATAGTGCATGACCATCTTAAGTGCCAAATTTGGAATGTAGATGTGCCATGACCCACTTGTATTTTCCAAACAATATTTCTTGGGCCTTATACAAAGCACATGAAAAATCACCTTTTTCCAAGACATGCGCAGCTAGAGTGATCAGGAATCTTCAAACTATGAGGCATTGTAAAACTCTGACATTCACAGACATGACTAGGCATGATGGGAATTGTAGTTCCTGACCAACTGGAGGGCCGTGGTTTAAAAAACCCTGTGTGTGCTACACCATTATTATGCCTCCAGTGTGGCATCTACCCAACTTCTCTCTGCTGGTGGGCACAAGAAACTACATCTATAGATATATCCAGGGCTTTTTTTCAGGGGGAACTTGGTGGAACTCAGTTCCACCACCTCTGGCTCAGACCCTTGGGGGGGGCCTGCTCACCACAATCACGTGTAAACACAGAAATCCGGTTTCTGTGTTTACAAGTGGCAGCTCTGCAATCTGTGCGTAACCCCCCTCATGCACTCTGTATGCAATGCAATCCTGGTATTTCCTTGTCAAAAGAAGTTTACTGAGTATACAATATTATAAAGATACATAAAGTAAGTTTACAAGGATCTATAAAGTAAGCTCATTGTTTTACAGTAGGGTTTATATAGGTAAATATCATGAAATTTCAAATATTAAACATTGGGTTCACGTAAACCTAAATTAAAGATATATATCATTTCCTTAGTTACTTTTGTAGGTATTTAAATGATTTATACCTCCTATACATATTGTTTACAGGTAGAGTGTAATACATTCTGATAATGAGCTTTAATCGTAAGGTGAAGAAAAGGAAGGAGAAAGAAGAAAAAGGGTAGAAAGGCAGAGGTATGGTCCACAAGGTTGTCCCGCTCGTCAGTTTATTATTCTTTTTAGTTCTCTTTGAAGCCTTAGAATGGGTGTCTCTGTAAATCATTTAATCTGCTACCATGGCAACAGGACAGAGTCATTGAAGTTTGACAGGAACTGTTGTTTTATCCAAGGATGCCAAAGTTTTTCAAATTTTGGAATTTGATTTTGATCGATGGCTACCATTTTAGCATGGGACATTGTATTATTCATTCTGTGAATTGTTTCTGCTAGTACCAATGTAGGAGATTTCCATGCCTTGGCCACTGTTTGTTTTGCAGCCGTTGTTAGTTGGATCATAAGTTTGAATTGAGAGAGTGTTAACCATTCCGGTTTTAGATTAAGTAAAGTTATATAAGGATCTGGTTGTATTATTTTTTTAAATATTTTAGATGCAATCACGAAGACTTCCTTCCAGAAGGTTTGGATTACTGGGCACGTCCACCATATGTGTAAATATGTGCCTATTTCTGGGCATCCTCGAAAACAAAGAGCTGAGGTATTAGGTGAATATTTTGCCACTCTAGCGGGTACAAGGTACCAGCGAGTTAGTATTTTATAATTTGTCTCCAGTGCTAAGATGTTGGGTGAAGATGACTTAGATGTGAGCCATATGTTAGACCAGTCCGTGTCTTCTAAAGTTCGTCCCAGGTCCTCCTCCCACCTCTGAACGTAAGAGGGTCTATTAAGATTTGGTACTCCATATAATTGATTATAAAGTGATGAAATTGTACCTTTAGCAAATGGATCTTTTGTACAGATTGATTCAAAAATGGATAATTGGGATAATGGTGTATCCCCCTTTAGGAATGGTGTATAGAAATTTTTGATTTGGAGATATCTAAATATCTCAGAGTTTGGTAGATCATATTTTTCTCTAAGCGATGGGAATGAAAGGAATGATTTAGATGCTATGAAGTCATTTAGTGTCTGAATGCCTGATGTTGTCCAAGCTTTAAAAGAATTTGGGTAGATCCATGCCGGATAAAAGGCCGGATTTCTGATAAAAGAAAGGAGAGGATTGTGTGGAGATTGTAACTGATATTTGGTTTTTAGTTTATCCCAGAGAGATAAGAAGTGTTTAGTTATGGGATTATGAATTTTAAAGTGGTCTTTAGGATCAAGCCATAATAAGTTTGATATTAATAGTGGGTCATTTTCTGAAGCCTCTATAAATACCCATTATGGGATTTCCTGTTTTGCATGGTATTTGGACAGACTGGCCAAATGTGCTGCTCTGTAGTAGTTAGTAAAATTAGGGTATCCCAGGCCTCCTTTATTTTTGGGAAGATGTAGTGTGTGTATAGGTATACGTGGTATAGAAGAGCCCCATATAAACGAAGTTGCTCTTTTTTGTACTATTCTCAAAAAATAGGAAGGAATTGGAATAGGGAGGACTCTGAATAGATAAAGCAATTTGGGTAGAATAGTCATTTTGATTGCATTAATCTTCCCTATCCAGGATAAAGGAAGTTGCGACCATTGTTTTATTAGATTTGTGATCTGTCTTAATACAGGAGGATAATTGGTTGAGAATAAGTCAGAATGAGATGCTGTTAAATTAATTCCAAGATATGGAATAGATTTTTCTGCCCATGTGAATGGGAGTGCAGCCCTAGCCGGGATCAACTCCATGTTTGTGAGTGAAATATTAAGCACTAGGCATTTCTTGGGATTAATCATAAGGCCGGATAAGGCTGCAAATCCATCAAGACCTGGTATTAAGTTAGGACCAGAGACCTGTGGTGATGATAGAAAAAGTAATATATCGTCTGCAAATATACATAATTTGTGTGTGATACCTCCTACTTCAATGCCAGTTATAGTTTGGTTTGTTCTGATGTATTGGGCCATGGGTTCGAGTATAAGGGCAAATAATAAGGGAGATAATGGGCAACCCTGTCGGGTACCTCTTTCGATATTAAAGGCATCAGATTTGTATCCAGCATATTTTATATAGGCTTTGGGTTTATTATATAATGCTTTGATCCATGTTAAAAAGTGGGGTCCAAAACCCCATTTTTGTAATGAATATTGCATATATTGCCAGAATACTGTGTCAAATGCCCTCTTAATATCGAGAGATAGGAAACATAAAGGGATTTTCCGTTTTTTAGCAATATGTGCCAATAACACTGCCCTGCGTATATTATCGCCTGCCTGTCTATTTGGCATGAAGCCTACTTGATCTCTATGTATTAATTTTCCTATAATGCTATTGAGGCGTTTTGCTATTATTTTTGCTAATAATTTAATATCAAGGTTTAACAGAGAGATAGGCCGATAATTCACACAGGAAGTATCATCAGAAACTGGTTTTGGGATCATACAAACAATTGCCATTAGTGTTTCTTGCCGAAAAGAATGTCCATCTAGAAGTTTGTTAAAAGTTTCAGTGAGAATGGGAGAGAGTATTTCTGAGAATGTTTTATAGTATAAAGCCGAGTAGCCGTCTGGGCCTGGTCTTTTGTTAAGTTTTAGGTCTTTTATGGCGTTAGCAACTTCATCTATAGTTATAGGCTCATCCAAACTGCTTTTTTGATTCTGAGATAACTCAGGTAAGGTTATTTTTGAGAAGAAGGATTCAGCCTCTGTAGGATTAAATTCATTGTTTGTCTTGTATAAAGTTGCGAGATGTGAGTGAAATTTATGGACTATTTTAACTGGATTACAAGTATAAACATTTTTTGATAATTTCAAACGTATTGGTTTGAAAGATTTGTTAGTTGAATTTAATGCCCGAGCCAAATATGTACCTGGTTTGTTTGTATTCATGTAGAAATTGTGTTTGGAGCGTTTGAGGGATTTATCAACTGACTCAGTGAGAAATAGATCATATTCCAATCTAGATTTTTCCAGATGAGATTTTGTACTCTGAGATGGATTATCTTGGAATGATATGTAGGCTGCATTAAAATTGAGTTCTAGTTTTTTTGCTAGATTTTTGCGTTCCCGTTTAAATAGTGCCATTTGTCTTTGTATTGTACCACGCAAGACAGGCTTATGAGCTTCCCACAGTGTTATTGGGGAGATGTCTGTTGTATTATTAATTGATATGTATTCCTTTAAAGCTTGTTCAATGGCCATCTGATGTAGTGGGTGTTTGAGCATTATGTCCGGTAAGTACCACGTTGGGTCATGCGCTTTTGGTATGGGTGAGGCTATAGTAGTGTATACTGCATTATGGTCAGACCACGGAATCGGAATTATATCTGATGCAATAATTTCTGGTATCATTCCTATTGTTAGAAAAATATGATCTATTCTGGTGAAGGTTTGATGAGGGTGCGAGAAATAAGTGAATTTCTTTTTCATTGGGTTACTTTCTCTCCATTAATCTACCAGATTGTATTTGGAAAGAAATTGAGAAAAAGGTAATCTAGAGGTTATTTTGGATGGTGTAAAAGGTGATTTATCTAGAAATGGGAGGAGGACCTGGTTCGAATCCCCACACATTATCACTGTTCCTATTTTGTGTGTATTAATCACTTGTAATATATGTGAGAGGAATGGTGTAGGTTGTTTGTTAGGAGTGTAGTAGGAAATCACCGTGATTGCTGTATCCATTATATAACCCATGAGTATCAGGTATCTACCTTCTGGGTCTTTAATTTCTGATGATAAGGTGAATGGTGTGGATCGGTGAAATGCAATTAGAGTTCCCCTTTGCTTGGTACAGGCAGACGCCGTGTAAATTTGTTGATAAAAAGGAGAAATATATTTTGGAGTAGAATCTTTGGTGAAGTGTGTTTCTTGGAGGCATACTATGTGAGCCTTCTTGTTATGGAAAGTAGGGAAGGCTTTGGTCCTTTTTTGAGGGACATTTATTCCCTGAACATTCAGGGAGAGTATATTCAGTGGTGCCATGGCAACAGATCAAATAGTTTTGACTTACTTTTTGTTATGCAGAGCTGACTGCGCAGATCAACCTGTGTGGACTGAAGAGATGAAAAGATAGAAAAGAAACCAGTGAATTCTGGAGTAAAGAGTAAACAAAAAACATATGAGATTAGATGATACATTGTATAAATTATTTTTTGCAAGTAATCACAATTTACCCGTAAAAGAGAAAAAATATCTCTCTCAGGGGAATAAGTGCCTTCGTCACACTCCCACATAATATGGTTGGGAGAATGAGGAGGGCTAATGGGGGTACACGGATCTTCCGCTTACAGGAGAGAAGTGTTATGTCAAAAGACATCAAAATGATGTTTCATTAATTGGAGTGCAGAATATAGTTTTTGTTGAAATTATTTATTCCAGGGTGGTTGTATATGGTTAGTTTTGCCCTAGGCTAAATAATTCAGTTAGAAAGGTACTGTTAATAACATTGGTATTGATGAAGATAGTTTGAATTATTTTGGGATTTTAACCCTTTTAGAGTAAACAATTACATATTTTATTCATATGCAACTGTTTAGAAATGTTAACTCATAAAATTGAGGTTGTATTGCTTCAGATTAGAATAAACAAAAACATAATTCTAGGAACTAGTTAGGTAATAATATATTTGTTTTAAGAAAAGAAAGAAAAAGCTTCCATTACTTCTGGATTATTGAACATATTTGTCCTAAAAAGTAATAAATCTATTGTTATTACCTGATAATATATAACTGAACAAGAATTTCCTTATTTCACTTATATAGTCTAAGGCTATATGAATCAGAAGTAATAAGAAATATAACTGGAATGTAACATGATCCCACACAGTGTGTGACTATCAGAATGCAGTTACATTCAGTTATAAATATAGGTTTTTTTTATAGAGAACCATCTCTTAGTATAATAAATGAAGAGATATTAGAAATTAGGATGTCAGTCCATTGAATCTTCTTGGTCCATGGATGATGTGGCATAAAGGCCTCTTTTGTGAGAATGATGATTCCCATTTTGTTCTGAAATTTTCTGGGTGCTGCCTGAAGGTGAAGATGATGCCATTCTTCTGCCTGTGGGAGTGTTGCTGCTTGTGGGTTCTGTCAGATTTAATTTTAAAAGGGTTTGTTGTAGTTCATCTGCTGATCTGCTTCTGTAAATTGTACCTTGGTAGTTAAATCTGACTGAAAAGGGGAAGCCCCATTGATACATAATGTTGTGGCGTTGCAGTTCCATTAGTTGGGGTTTCATGGATCGTCTTTTAGTAATAGTAAGTTGGGATAGGTCAGCAAAAATTTGATAATTGTGTCCTTGAAAATTAAGTTCCTTTTTTTCTCTTGCAGCAATTAGTATTTGTTCTTTCGTTCTGTAATAATGAAATTTTGTGGTTATATCACGTGGGGGTCCATCTTTCTTTTTGGCTGTGAGGGCTCTGTGTACTCTGTCCAGTTCTAAACGTTCAATAGGGATATCTGGCTTTAGTTCTTGTAATAGAGCAGTAATAGTAGATTGCAGGTCTGTCACAGTTTCAGGTATTCCCCTTATACGCAAGTTTGAACGTCTGGCTCTATTTTCGTAATCTTCAAGCTTAGTTTGAAGTATTAAATTCTCTTTTTTTAATTGTTCCAATTCTGTTATATTTTCTTGGGTTGTAATTTCAATTTCATCCATTTTTATTTCTAAGGCTGCGGTGCGGTTTCCCAGCTCTCTTATTTCTTTGGTTAGGCTTTTTGTTATTTGGTCTGAGGTTTGTTTTAAAGCCTTATGAAGCATCTTTTCAAATTGTAATAATATTACTGGGGATGCTGAGGAGGCTTGTGGAGAAGTTTGTGAGAGGATTTGTTCTGTATCTGACTCAAATGGAGAGTCTTGCTGTGACATTTTCTGTCTGTGAGAGCGCCCTGATGCTGTATCTTGTGAGGTGACTGGAGCTGCTTCAGCTGCAGTGAGTGCCTGTGAGCTCTTTGTGAGGTGATTTTTATTTCTGCCATGGTTTCCTCCCAGTACCATATTTCCTGCCCAAACTTTCACAGTTTGTTCCCTGGGGCAAAAAGGTTCAAATGGACACCTTTTGAGCCTGCAGGCTCCGCTTTGTCCTTCTCCTCTCTCCTCAGCGGTGATTGCGCTATAACAATGCATGTCTGCTCCGCTAGGCTCCGCCTCCTGCCCCCCCGCAATTCTGGTATTTAATGTCGTGAAATTTGACTGACCACACCCACTATTTGATGTGATTTGGAGGGTGTGTGTGGGTGGAGGAGTTTTGGGGGGTCGTAGTGAGTTCCAGCACCTACTGTTTGAGAAAAAAAGCCCTGAATATATCTATATATAAATATATCTATATATACACACACACTGAAGCAGGAAGCAATATACGTTGGCCCGGAAGTTAATATGTACACAGGAAGTAGGTGTGCATTTTGAGGCCAAATTTAGACATACACACATGACCCACACAAACACCACCCCATGTAAAAATAAATCAAAAATGATCTTAATTTGCAAATAAGGATCATCTCTTCCTCAGAGAACAGTGAGTGGGGCATGGTAGTGTGAAGAAATTAGCAGCAGTACCAGCATCTTCCTGGAGGGGCGTGATGTCATTCCTGTGTGCTAGCCAACGCTTCCGGGCATCCGATATGTGCCACGGGTACATACCTCTGCGCACACAGCAGTTGCACATCTCACATACACAGCGTTCATGCATCTAGATGCATTTGGGGCATCTAGCTGCAGGGACCCAATTTTTATGGAAATGTATAGTAAAGCAGATGTAGATTTCCAGGACTGGACTAACAAATGTTTAGAGTGAAAGGCAACTGGTGTTTTCTATTAAACAATGTCTAAATGGGCCATTGACATGCATCACAGTTGGACTTAGGAATGTGTCTTTGCAAAGTTAAACTAAATTAAATCCTTTCTTATTTTTGCTTGGGGACTTGGGGATAGAGAGCAGAGGGATTAGAAGTCTTGTCAGTTTTTGGATGTCTGCACCCCTGATAGGGTGAAGACACCTCCCAAATTTTGCCAGTTTCTTCTTCAAATGTATTCACTTCCTGTCACATAGCCAAACAGGAAGTGAGGGTAAATCCCTACCAATGTCTTTCCTTGGGGACACACAGGTCAATCTAAATAGTTTCCCCATTAGGTAAATTGCACTCTAGCATTTTGCTGTGTATACTCCAAATTATTAGGTATCTTGGACTTTGGAGTTTATTTACTAAAGGCAAATCCACTTTGCACTACAAGTGCACTTGGAAGTGCAGTTGCTGGAGATCCGAGGGGGACATGCAAGAAAAATAAAAAAACAGCATCTTTGCTTCTACATGATTGGATGATAAAATCACCAGTGCTTCTTCCCCTCAGATAGTGGATTTGCCTTTAATAAACCCCAAAATACCTAAAAATGTGGGGTGTACACAACAAAGTACTATTTGCCTAATGGGGACACTAGTTAGATTGACCTGTGTGTCCCCAAGGAAAGACATTGGTAGGATTTTACCCTCACTTACTGTTTGGCTATGTGGCAGGAAGTGAAGGCAATTTTCAGAAAAGGGACACAAAGCCCAACCTAAAAAAGACAAGCAGGGGTTCTAACACTCACTTGGTTTCCCTCAAATGCCCACAATTATGCTGGCCATACACTATACAGAAAATCGGCCGAACCCATTTTCGAAAAAAGAATGTTCGACCGTGACCGCAAACGATCGTGCCATCATATAATGACCGATAAATTGTTCAGTGGACATGAATAAATAATTTTTTGTTCGTTTTTTTACATATACCTAGTGCAGACAGTTCGGACGGGAAACACATTAACCTTGCAATTTATCGTACGTTCGGCAGAAATTTTCCAAACTTCCCGTTCGTTTTTTCCCCACAAAAACGTCACAAACGATTATCGATTTGTGCCCATTAACTTGCCGAAAAACGAACGAAGTGTCTATACGAACGATTTTTCGGCCGATTTTTCGTATAGTGTATGGCCAGCATAAGAATAGGATTGTCTTGAGCTAGATTTTATCTCAGTGCTCTAAAACAGTGGTTCTCAACCCTGTCCAAAGTACCCCCACAGGCAAGGTTTACCTTTATCTTGCACAGGTGCTTTAAATCAAAGTCAGTGGCTTGGTATTTTGGACAGCTATTTAGCTAAGATAAATTCCCAAAACATGTCCTGTCCATATCCTACTTGAGGACTGAGGCTGAGAACCACTGCTCTAAAATGGAAAATTGAGTAATTACTGTATTTTTCTTTCCTAGTGCCTCTCCATGGCAGCATATGGATGCATATGCTACCATGAAGGCACTTTTTTTGTTTTGCCATGACAATCAGCCTAGTTAAGCTGCAGCTGGGAAATGTGTTGCATGAAAATTGTTTAGGGTGGGGGGGGGGTGTGTAAAATGCATTACTTGGATTGAGCATGCATCTGCAAAACAAATTATTAACAAAACACATAAAACATAAAAATTTGCTACAAATTTTATTGGTCAACAAAACAGGACTTGGAAAAGAGCAAGGAAAGCAAAAAACACATGTATGTTAATTTGAGACTTACAGAAAATGGTTTTGAGGTCTGACCATTTTGCAGAGGAAATTAACCACTTCAGCCCCGGAAGAATTTACCCCCTTCCTGACCAGAGCACTTTTTGCGATTCAGCACTGCGTCGCTTTAACTGACAATTCATGCGACGTGGCTCCCAAACAAAATTGACGTCCTTTTTTTCCCACAAATAGAGCTTTCTTTTGGTGGTATTTGATCGCCTCTGCGGTTTTTATTTTTTGCGCTATAAACAAAAATTGAGCGACAATTTTGAAAAAAAACGCATTATTTTTTACTTTTTGCTATAATAAATATCACGCAAAAATATATAAAAAAACAATTTTTTTCCTCAGTTTAAGCCGATACATATTCTTCTACATATTTTTGGTAAAAAAAAAAAAATCACAATAATCGGTTTGCGCAAAAGTTATAGCGTTTACAAAACAGGGGATAGTTTTATGGTATTTTTATTAATAATTTTTTTTTTTAAATGGCGGTGATCAGCGATTTTTATCATGACTGCGACATTATGGTGGACACATCGGACATTTTTGACACATTTTTGGGACCATTGTCATTTATACAGCAATCAGTGCTATAAAAATGCACTGATTCCTGTGTAAATGACACTGGCAGTGAAGGGGTTAACCACTAGGTGGCAGTGTAGGGGTTAAGTGTGTCCTAGGGGCGTGTTTCTAACTGTCAGGGGGATGGGCTGTGTGTGTGACGTCACTGATCTCTGCTCCGATGAAAGGGAGCAGAGATCGAGTGACACTGTCACTAGGCAGAATGGGGAGATGCTGTTTACATCAGCATCTCCCCGTTCTTCCTCCCCGTGAGGCGATCACGGGTATCCCCGCAGCGATCGAGTCCGCGGGACCCATGACCTGACTCACGGAGTTTGCCGAGGGCGTGCGCGCGCCGCCCGCTGGCCACCTCTTAAAGGGCAAAGTACAGGTACAAACACAGATTGAAAACATCAAAAATATTTCAGTGAAAAATACCCCCCCCAAAAAAATTTAAAATACTCTAAAACACGTCTGTTTTGCAAAGACATAACAAACAAAATACAAAGAGAAAATGCATGTGTTACAAACTCTATAAGGACACCCAAATGTACTCTCTTCACACACAATTTTGCCTCTTTTCAGGGCAAGGTAAAGAATGCTATCTGCAAGCTTTATATAACATAGGCTGTGTCCTAATGAGGCAATTGAAAACACATGCACAGTCCATGAAACACACAAAATGCAAGTTCACCCAATGTAGAGAACTTTAAAGTGGGTACACCTGTTAAGGATGTCCTTAAATTACTAACCCAAAACACACTCTCTGAGCATGCCCAGAAAAATCCAAGTGCTGTTCACAAACAAAAAGCACAAAAAAACAAAGTTCCTGAGCATGCCCAGAACAACCCAAATGCAGCTAGCGCAAAATAAGCCACCGCCAAAATTAAGCATATCATTAAGCATATCATCCAGCATGTTACAAAATTACAGATGGGACAAACACCCCCCCCGGTCCAGGGGGCCAAACAAAGAGCCTAACATGGGCAAAAGTTATATAACAAATACCATTGCAGTCTATGGGAACTGACTTGTTAATTTTGCAAGTCCCCACTTGGCTGGCTTATATTCTAGTTATTGGCCTTAAAATGGATATGGGGGCCCAGGTCCCACCCTGAGGGACATATATCAATGTCACCAATTTGGACAACCCCAAAAACGAAACAAGGAGAAGTGCCTTTAAAAATGCAAAATTGCTTAAAAGCTAGTAACTTGGGGGGCTTACTCTGCCTGTAAAGTAGTGCATCTGTAGCATGTATCCAAAATGCTGCTTCAAAGATGTATGGCTTTAGAGAAAATTTACAAATCTACATTGCAGCTGCAAGATTTTAACCCAAAACAAAAAACACAAACAAGGCCATTTGGGTCTGTTAAGGCTTAAAATTAGAACCCCCCCCGTGAAAAATACCACCCCAAACTAAAAAATATTGTGCCCCTCTCACACACTAACAAACCCCTAGCCAAACACACAGCAAGCCAGCCCATGAATGAGGGGTGGATGCTTGGGGGCAGGAGGGGCTCAGGCACCCCAAAAGTCAACCACCTTGCTCCCATATTCAGGGGGACAAGGGCCTCTTCCACACAACCCTAGGCTGAGGTTGTGGGGGGCTGCAGACAGGGGGATTTACTGAATGTAGAAAACCCCTTTAAACTAGTGGGTACAAAGTGCTTTGTGGTTGGTATTGGGCTGAGCCCAACATGCCCCAAAGGCAGCCAGCTATGTTGAGTGCATGTGGCCTTGTATGGTTCAGGAGGGGGTTGGGCGATGACTCTTCTTGCCCCTTTTCTAGCTGGCCCTGTTGTATGCTCTGAAAAAGGATGTGGTTTGGATTGGAGAAGGCAGCTCACAGCTTTTGGAGAATATAGTGGAGTGTGGAGTTCCCCTTTAAAAGCAAAAATTAGCCCAAGGAAAGCTAAGGTGTTAGAGGGGGGGGGGGGGGACAAGAGCATTGTAGAATGGAGTGCGGAGTTCCCCTTTAAAAGCAAAAGTTATCCCATGGAAATCCAAGGGATTAGAGGGGGGAGACAAGAGCATTGTAGAATGGAGTGTGGAGCTCCCATTTAAAAGCAAAAGCTAACCCAAGGAAATCTTATGCATTAGAGGGGGAAGGTTAAATGACCTTTTAGGAGGAGCTAGAGGAGCGAGAGTCTTTTTACATCATTTTAACAAGGTGCATGTCACATGTTGGCAACGTAACATGCTAACATGACCTGTGTGCAAATCTCCTTAAACAAATACATAAAGGTGAACCAGCGTAAAAAAAAAAAAAAAATTGTCAAGTTTGAGGTGCCCGGTCAACCCGTGCAAGTGCATGTACATTGCTTAACATTACTAAGATTTTGGCCGCGCAGTGAACAAACGTATGTGAATGAGCGCAAGAGCTGCTTGCTCACTGCTTACATTGATCTCACGCAGTTCTAAATGTACTTGCAGGCACAGCAGGCTTTCTCTGAAAAAGTTACTTTCTCATTCTATTTTGGGCATATTTGTTACTTGAGCAGAACTTCCTCACATCACCCCATAATATTGGCACCTCCATCTTCTGTCAATATTGATTTGTGGAGTTGCCGTGTGCCATGTCCATAGTGGCGCACAGATTGCATTCTCCCGTGTGCCCAGATCGCTATAGTAAATGGGGGATTTGCGCTCCCTTACCTGCTCAACATTTTGTAAATATGCAAATGTGCATTGCGCTTCCCCGTGCACCTCTACTGATGGTGCACAGCTTTCGTAAATCACCCCCAATGTCACTTAAGTCTGGGTAAAAGCAAGTTATTACAGGTGCAGGACAGGAGGGACCCAAGCAATCCAGCAGCTCCTCTGGGGGTAGTGCTACCTGTATTTATTTGTATGTGTGTTTGGAGGGGTCCTTCTATATTTTACTTTTTACAATTTGTTAATACTTTTCTATTTGCTACTCAAGAAAGCTGATAAGCTCCTAGTAGACGCCAGATTTCTCCTCTGCTGCTAGTCCAAGCAGATTAAAGACAGAGTGGTGACTAGGCACTATAGTACCACCATAACTGATATGTAGCAGTTAAAAAATAACAAAAAGCAAACCCATGGCTGATGTTGCAGTAATGAGTTTGTTTTTGTCTATTCATTGGCCAGTCCTAACTCATTAGTTGTGACTATGGTGGTGGCAGTGAACAATTTAAACATATCCAGGAGTTAATTGGTAACCAATTATGCTAGATATGCGTGTACATTTTTTTTTGTTTTTCATTCAAACTGGTTGAATGAACAAAAAAACCTCACAGATTCTTGCATCCACACAAGCAATATGGATGCCGGGATCTCCCCTGCTGCGCTATTGTATTCTGACCGTGGGGACTATCGCTCCATCAGATTACACAGATTTCTAGACTGTAAGCTCTAACGAGCTGGGCCCTCTGATCCCTCCTGTATTCATTTGTATTGTAAGTGTACTGTCTGCCCTCATGTTGTAAAGGGCTGCGCAAACTGTTGGCACTATATAAATCCTGTATAATAATAATAATAATAATCAGCGCTGCAGTGGTTCATTAAATGCTGATATTACAACAGGACCCTTTAACAGAAGCTGGTTTAATGACTGGCTTCTGTCCTGCTGAACCGGTCAAATTTCGACACATGCATATCCAGCTTTAGAGTGCCTACTGATTAATCTTCTAGTCCCTTCCACAGCAGTGTACAGTCCCATCCCGGAGATCACAGTGATCTTCAGATATTACTGCTGCTGTAAATGCTAGACTTAAATTACCGTATTTATTGGCGTATAAACACGCACTTTTTTCCCCTGAAAATCGTGGGTGCGTGTTATATGCTGATCCCCCCCGCTGATTGTGCGGAGCGAGCGCCAGCCGCCGATATACATACATAGCCAAGTGTACTTGGCTGGCTCCGCTCACAGTCACGCCCAGTCCTGCCCCATGATGGACATAACAAAGAGAAAGGGGGGGGGGCTGCAAATGACACTGGCAAGGCTGCAAAGACTGCAAATGACACTGACAAGGCTGCAAATGACACTGACAAGGCTGCAAATGACACTGGACAAGCATGCAGATGGACGCTGTGCAAGGCTGCAGATGGACACTGATAAGGCTGTATTGGTGGGCATTTAAATGTAAGTTTTTTTTCTTTAAAAAATTTTTTTCTTAAAATTCCCTCCTAAACTTGGGGTGCATGTTATACGCCGGCGCGTGTTATACGCCAATAAATATGGTAGTTCTCTCTCTGCACAGCAAACTTGCTGGGAGGATGTTAATTTACAATGGGTGGTGTAGGAAGGGGAAATTGTGCATTGAACATCAGTGTGCAATTTGCTAGATATGTTGAGGGATTGCATCAATATGTCTGCATACATACCTGCTTTCATGCAAGCCCTCATTACAAATGAACCATAGTACTGCTTAGTTCCTTGGCCTGGCTAAAACCTTTCACTGGGACACTCGGCCACAAATGAAAAAAGATACACCCACACCCAGCACAAGAACATTTCCAAAAAGTTAATAATTTACTAACGTGACAAAGGGGTTAAACCTTCTTTTAATGTTTGATTTTATTCTGCTGAGAAAATGTGGAATAAGGACTCTACTTGGTATCTAAGCCTTTTCACTGCAAATTCAATAAAGCAGTAAATATGCACATAAAGTATATATTGCTTGTACGTTATTATAGATTAATAAAGTTAATTAAGCATTTTTCTGAGTATTAAAGCATATATTTGAAAATCCAGTAGATTCTGCAAGATTGTGCTTACATGAAATGCTCAGTTTCAAAGTTTTGTTGAAAACATTCAGTACACTAAGCAGGCTATGCATGGTACATGTTAAGCCCCATACACACTATCAGATTTTCTGCTGATTTTTTCCTTCAGATTTACCAAAACCATATAATATGAGGTCAAACCTTAGGAGTTTCAATTTGTATGCAATCAGGCAGGCCCTTGCACAACATGGTTTTGGTAAATCTGAAGACAAAAATCAGCAGAAAATCGGATAGTGTGTATGGGGCTTTAGTCAATGAAGAGATACATAAAACACACTTGTTAAAATAGCACCACTGCTTAGTGTATTTTGAAAACCATCAATGGCATTACAATAACCATAGAAATCCTCACAGCTGATATGAGAAGTAGGGCTTGGAAGGTGGCCTCAGTAGGGAGACTGTTGCACGTAAAACTAGAAAATTGAGGGAATGTTGCAGGGATATAACATCTGGTTCTGTGTGCATTAAACCCATATATTAGCCACATATCTTGGGAGCCAGATATCTTGCACAGATTTTAGCCACATATCTTGGGAGACTGAGCTGGGAGAAGCTGCCTCCTCCTTCCTTCCTTCCTTCCAAAACTGCTGACATCCCTATAGCAATTTGCTAAACCCAGCTGTATTGCTTCCTACACAACTGAAGTTCACCAATTTTGCATTTTCATTGTACAATACAGTTCCTTGAAAAAGTATTAATACTCTTTGAAATTGACCACATTTTGTCATGTTACAACCAAAAAGGTAAATGTATTTTATGTGATAGACCAACAGAAAGTGGCACATAATTGTGAAGTGGAAGGTAAATGATAAATGTTTTTCAACATTTTTTACAAATAAATATCTGAAAAGTAATTTAATCCAGCTGTTCTGTGAAGCCCTCTGAGGTTTGTTAGAAAACCTTAGTGAGCAAACAGCATCGTGAAGGCCAAGAAACAGACAGGTCAGGGATAAAGCTGTGGAGAAGTTAAAAGCTGGGTTAGGTTATAAAAAAATATACCAAGCTTTGAACATATCATGGAGCACTGTTCAATCCATCATCCGAAAATGGAAAGAGTATGGCACAACTGCAAACCTACCAATACATGGCCGTCCGCCTAAACTGACAGGCCAGGCAAGGAGAGCATTAATCAGAGAAGCAGCCAAGAGGCCCATGGTAACTCTGGAGGAGCTGCAGATATCCACAGCTCAGAGAATCTGTCCACAGGACAACTATTATTTGTGCACTCCTCAAATCTGGCCTTTATGGAAGAGTGGCAAGGAGAAAGCCATTGTTGAAAGAAATCCATAAGAAGTCCCGTTTGCAGTTTGCAAGAAGTTGTGTGGGGAACACAGCAAACGTGGAAGAAGGTGCTCTGGTCAGATAAGGCAAAAATTTAATATTTTGGCCTAAAGGCAAAACTCAATGTATGGCAGAAAACTAACACTGCACATCACCCTAAACACACCATCCCCACCGTGAAACATGGTGGTGGCAACATCATGTTGTGGGGATGCTTTTCTTCAGCAGGAACAGGGAAGCTGGTTGGAGTTGATAGGAAAATTGATGGAGCCAAATACAGGGCATTCTTAGATGAAAACCTGTTAGAGTCTGCAAAAGGCTTGAGACTGGGCCGGAGGTTCCCCTTCCAGCAAGATAACGATCCTAAACATACAGCCAAAGTTACAATGGAATGGTTTAAATCAAAGTATATTCATGTGTTAGAAAGGCCCAGGCAAAGTCCAGACCTAAATCCAATTGAGAATCTGTGGCAAGACTTGAAATTTGCTGTTCACAGAGGCTCTCCATCCAATCTGACAGAACTTGAGCTATTTTGCAAAGAAGAATGGACAAAAATTTCACTCTAGATGTGCAAAGCTAGAGGTAGAGACATACTCAAAAAGACTTGCATCTGTAAATGCAGCAAAAGATGGTTCTACAAAGTATTGACTCAGGGGGGCTGAATACAAATGCACGCCACGCTTTTCAGATATTTATTTGTAAAAAAATTTGAAAACCATTGATAATTTTCCTTCCACTTCAAAATTATGTGCCACTTTGTGTTGGTCTATTACATAAAATCCCAATAAAAAACATTTACGTTTTTGGTTGTAACATGACAAAATGTGGAAAATTTCAAGGGGTATGAATACTTTTTCAAGCACTGTATGTGTCAAATAACTAGAGGTCCCTGAGAAACCTCAGTTTATTAGGGGCACTATGCGCACATTTGTGCATGCAAATATACATATTGCAATACAGGCCACTGCACCATGTATAGTTTTCCTGGCCGTGTATGTTTAAAGAGCTGCTGGCAGATATGAAACTTTGGCAGAAGTTGAACTGTAATTGCACATCTTACTGTCCTTTAATTTTTATGAACAACCTGAGCTGCTAACACATGTTCCTTTGTGGTGCAAATACTTTAAAATTTGCTGAAATTCTACCAAGCTTTACCTAAAGACAAATTTTCTAAACAATTTAAACTGCACTTTTTTGTATTAAATCTTGCTGTAGGTTTTTAATATGAAATCTGATGCATGCTCATTAGTTGTCTGAAGTTCTACTCATAAAAGTAATGTTGCTCATATAAATGATACTATAATGAATGACATTAATGCAATTTCTGGGTCTCTGAGAGCTTAAATGGAGATAAACATAAACCATAAGCTATGTACTAGAGCCTAAAAACTGAAAGGAGTGATTTTTAAAGTTATTGCTTTCCTGAAAGTGAATTATGCTGTGACATAGATTCTTATTAGTGGGATTTAGTGTAAAGAATATACAAATAAAAAAACTAGTTGAAATAATATAGTCAATTTAGAAAAATTAGAAATTTAAAGGAATAATTATATCTGAAATGGCAATTTGTTCATGAGCAACCCAATCAAGAGCTAGAAAGATCACAGAAGGAAAAGTAAACAGCAACTAGCATTAAACCACTGTTCATTCTGTACTCTTTATATGTGACTGAATTTGTATTATTGAAAAAAATGCAAGCAGTTGTAAGACAGAGAATCACAAATGTTTCAGTTAGATATTAATTGAAACAATTACACGCATTTTATAATACTAATATTACCCACATTCTGTCCTGTAATATCTTCCACAGCAAGGTGAGGGAAAGGAAGGGCAACACTGTTGGCCAGTCATGGTCTACTACATTTGTCACGTACCTGGGGATTGAGCTTGACATGGAGAGGAAGGCGATCTCTTACACCTCCAGCCTGGTACCCCTTATAAAGTAAACAGGAGGCACAGAAGCCTGGAGTGGCATTAGTGCCTGGAAGTTCGGATGGTAAAGATTGCAGATGAGAGGTCTGTGCGTACTTGGATGAAGGCTGTATTGTGGCACAAGGCAGCAGATACTTGGCAGGCTGGCAGGTGGCAGACAGCAGGTACTTGGTAGGCTGGCAGGTCACAGTCAGCATGTGCTTGGCAGGTTGGCAGGTCACAGGCAGCAGGTGCTTGGCAGGTCACAGGCAGCAGATGCTTGGCAGGTTGGCAGGTCACAGGCAGCAGGTGCTTGGCAGGCTGCAGGTCATAAGCAGCAGGTACTTGGCAGGCTGGCAGGTAGCAGACAGCCAGTACTTGGCACAGAGCAGGGTCAAGCAAGCCAGGTCGGTCACTAGCAGGTACTTCAGGAACAGAGCAGTAGGCAGCAGAGTAGTCAGGTTCGAAAGAAGAAGGGGGGACAGGAAAGTGCCACTAAGTGAAGAATTATATAACATGTTTATTCATCCCCATAATGGGCTACTCACAGGATAAATGATGTATACAAGCTCATCTGTAATATCATTATGCTGAGTACTGTGTCCGTCATCCAAGGGGAGCGTTGCAGTGGCAGGTGGATGTATGATGGTGTCAGAAGCTGGAGGGGGAGATCCCTTGGGGAAACCAGTACCCGATGGAGCATGGCTCTGTGGGGTAGCTCTGTAGAGCACTGCAGCAATGAGAGGAAAGCCTGCTGGAGTCAAAAGCCAAAGGGGGGAGTCCGATTGGAGAGTCCAGTGTCCGGATGGAATGCAGCGTGGATCGCAGCGTGGCAGGAATGACTTAGCGGTGCTGATGTCACAGATCCCAGAGTTCATTGCAACGCATTTCAGAGCAAATGCCGTGCTACCATGGAGCATGCACACTCCTTTGTCAAGCTTTGGGCTGTACTGAGAGCCTGTGATTTATACTAGACCAGCTGGAAATGCCGGCCGCTGGACAGAACGGACAGTACCTACAATATTACAATAGTGAAGGCATTAAAACTAACAATTAATACTAGTGATAAATAATACTCTATAATAAAATATATATAAATAAATTAATTTCATGTCTAGTAACAAAGATGTAAATAAAGCAGTATGAAGAGTTTTAAAAATATATATATATAAACAAAATTAATAAAATATATATAAATAAAAATGAGAATGAATAAAATTGATCCATTTCTAATGTAAGTACAACAATGTATAGATGCTGTGAATCATCAGGGTATGTGTTAATAATAATAACACTGGTCGTAGTGGAATATGTATGTGTTTGCAGATGGAGCTAGGATTCATAAAGTATTCAGTATTCAGTGGAAGAAATGAGCCGAACACCCCCCTGGTTTGGTTCGCACCAGAACCTGCGAACGGACCAAAACTTTGCACGAACATTAGAACCCCATTGAAGTCTATGGGACTAGAACGTTCGAAATCAAAAGTGCTAATTTTAAAGGCTAATTTGCATGGTATTGTCCTAAAAAGGGTTTGGGGACCCAGGATACATGTATCAATGCAAAAAAAAGTTTTAAAAACTGACATTTTTTCGGGAGCAGTGATTTTAATGATGCTTAAAGTGAAAAAAAAGTGAAATATTCCTTTAAATATCGTACCTGGGGGGTGTCTATAGTATGCCTGTAAAGTGGCACGTGTTTCCCGTGCTTAGAACAGTCTCTGCACAAAATTAAATTTTTAAAGGAATAAAAGTCATTTAGAACTGCTTGTAGTTTTAATGTAATGTCGGGTCCCGGCAATATGGATGAAAATCAGTGAGACAAACGGCATGAGTACCCCCCACCCCCCAGTCCATTACCAGGCCCTTTGGGTCTTGTATGAATATTAAGGGGAACCCTGCACCCAAATTTAAAAAAGGAAAGGCGTAGGGCCCCCAGGCCCTATATACTCTGAACAGCAGTATACAGGCGGTACAAACAAGACAGAGACTGTAGGTTTGTTGTTAAGTAGAATCTGTTTGTAATTTTGAACTGGTACATTTTTAAAGTGTAGCTCCAGCCAAAAAATCTATTTTAAGCTTTTTGGAAAACATAGGGAAGAGTTATCACCCCTGTGACATTTGTTTTGCTGTCTGTGCACCTCTTCATAAGATTTCACTTTCTGTCCCAATGACAAATGTTTTTTGACAATTTGGGTTTTTTAGTGAAACAAAGATTGGTGATAAAGCATCATTGGAGAGGAGAAATACTTTTCCCATATTAACTCTTACAGGAGAGAATTTCCCTTCCTAGGGGTAGATTTCATCTCACTTCCTGTTGTCTCCTTCCATTTGCAAGTAGGAGTCGTTTGTAAGTTGGATGTTTGAAAGTAGGAGCCTGCCCTATATACTCTGCAGAAATTGGGGCCTTAGGTGTTGGTGTTGCCACAACACTGTAAGCCCTCACAGGGCCCTGCTGTGAAATTATAAATCAAGAATTGTAATTACATGCAAAGATAATGTGAAAGTGTAGCGCATAGTGGACATACCCAAAATAACAAAATAGTGGTGATAAAATATACTAAAGTCCAAAAAACATAAGTCCTTCAACACAATATAGTGGACTAAACAGGTGATAAACAAAAGTCAATAAGCCAAGGGACAAATGAATGGGGGGTATAATGTCCCACTGTGTGTAAACACGGATACGATCACTGAGGAAGGTACATAGATGACATCCTCTTCCTATGGGATGGTGACTGTGTATCTTTGGACAATTTCATGGCCACACTTAACACCAACGATAGAGGGATCTCTTTGAGCTATGAGGCCAGTACATCTACAGTCCATTTCTTAGACCTGGAAATATTTGTGGTAGAACAACACTTGGAGTTTCGAACATACTTCAAACCTACTGACCGGAATGGATACATTCCGGTCGATAGTTGCCACCGAGACCAATGGCTTAAATCTGTTCCCCGTAGCCAGTTCTTAAGGCTGCGTCGCAACTGTAGCAGAACTTCTGACTTCCTATCACAATCTCAGGTTCTTAAGAATAAATTTCTAGAAAAAGGTTACAACTCAGATCTCCTTGACGTTGAAATTAATAAGGTTTTGCTAACAGAAAGAAGCTCCGCTTTAACAAAGAACCCTAAAACAACTTCAGATTGCAGATTTAGATGGTCCTTCATTACCACTCACTCCACCCAATCCAAACAGATTAGGGAAATCTTGAGAAGACATTGGAAGGTGCTCTTAAATGACAGACTGCTTGGTCCCGTTCTTCCAGAACAAGCGGCTGTCAAATTTAGGGGTGCACGGTCGATTCAGGGGCAAGTAGCCCCGAATGTAATAGACCCTCCTAAGTAAGTTTCTTTCTTTCAGGACTGCAAGGGTTATTACCCTTGCCGCAAATGCAAGGTATGTCTCCACAACATTGGAGGGAGGTGCAAAAGCACCACATTCAAATCCACTGTCACCTCTCGTATATATTACATGAAACATTTTACTACCTGCTCTTCGCAATATATAGTGTATCTACTTACCTGTCCCTGCCACAAGCAGTACGTTGGTCGTACGATTAGGACCTTTTCCATCCGAGTCAATGAGCATGTGACTGGGATTAAGGGTGGGAAAAGTAAACATACAGTACCACATCATTATCTACAGTATCACAATAAAGATCCTTCAGGGACACTGTTTCAGGTGATTGACAGGTTCGTCCCTAATTGAAGGGGTGAGTCGCATCTTCGTGGCGTTTCTCGCCTCGAAACATATTGGATACATGAGTTGAGGTCCTACTTCCCATTTGGGTTGAACGGGGAGTGGGACCTCAACTCCTTTATCAATCAATCCTAGAGATTCTTCCTTTCATCATCCCCCCAATATCCTTCAGTCTTTATTGGGTTACATTCTAGACAGGGGGCCCATATATTTTTTCACCTTCCTGGTTACCTCCTACTTTTTCCCTCTTGCCAGACTCACTTGCATTATTTTATTGTTATTTTATCATTTTCTATCATATTTTTTGTTTTGGTGCCTCTTTAGGTTTAAGAGTTTCATTACACCCTCCCCATCTCTAGTGTATATATGATGTAAAACTTTTTACTTTCATTATTGTTATTATTGTTGGATTCACCTTAAAATAGGGGGACTACTGTGATCGTTCTGGTGATCCCATTATCCCTTTAGTCTGACTTCTTCTTTGTGACAAATGTTTTGGTCACCTGGGAGAAGTGTGGACTTGTGTCGGGACGCGCTACGTGACCATGGTGATCGTATTTGCTACATCGTGAGATCTTGCTTTCCCATGGCCACGTGGGACTTCCGTCACTCATCACGTGATCTAGGTTTGACGTTTGGCGCGCTTTTGGGCACAACGTTATTTCCTCTTGTTTGACACGTGGACCGGCGGCCGCTGACGCCGAATCATCTGGCCGGCTTGCTGATTGGCTGGATCTGCCTGCCACATATCACGTGACCCGGGATTGGCGTTTGGCGCCCTTTCAAGCAAGACGTCACGTCCCTTTGTTTGACATGTGGACCTCCGGTCAGGATGACGGAGTCTTCCGTTGGTTTGTTGATTGGCAGCTGGGCCTGCCTGTCCTTTCTATGTATGATATCATTGGCCCATATGTACCCTGTTGCTTATTTCATGATCAACTGATCATTTCGTCCAATGTTATTAAGTTATTTTCTTCCCTTGTGATTGGTCCTCATTAGTTATTTTATTTATAAATATTGGCAGCCTGGAGTTGGTGGTTTATGCCCCAGTAGAAGACCTTTAGGTCGAAACGCGTCGGACCACTACACCATTCTCCATGTTGCCCTTAATTTTATTGTGATCACCCCCTTTTTTACTGTATTGGTTTTTTAGCAATAAAAATACCTTTTTTATCTGCACTATGTGGAAGCACAATTTTTCTTTCCACATATCATCCGGATGGGAGTGAATACCCAGTTTCTGTCATACGCGGTACATCCCATCTGCCAGACTCCTATCGTGTGTGTCTACCGCGACGATCTACCCTGTGATCCCCGGAGTCTCCGTGGAGTTCTATTCAGAGGTTCTGACTGTCGGGATACCTTTCCATATGCCCTGGGAGTCCATTGGATCTGGTAAGAGTTTATACTTATCATTCTCTCATTGATGCCGTTTTCCGTTTGATGTGGTTTCCTTCTACCGATCAACACAGCTTCTTGCCAACATTTGGAACAACCACCATCCTCAGTGATTGTATCCGTGTTTACACACAGTGGGACATTATACCCCCCATTCATTTGCCCCTTGGCTTATTGACTTTTATTTATCACCTGTTTAGTCCACTATATTGTGTTGAAGGACTTATGTTTTTTGGACTTTAGTATATTTTATCACCACTATTTTGTTATTTTGGGTATGTCCACTATGCGCTACATTTTCACATTATCTTTGCACCGTTTTTGTCACACTGTATGTAGCTGCTCTCCTCTTATTAGTTAGCACAGTGTTGTTTGCACATTTTTTCATTGTAATTACATGCCCCTGTTGAACAGGGTCAGAAAAATTGGGCCTTTGGTGATGGTGGTGGTGGTGCTGGTGCCACAACACTGTAAGTCCTCACAGTTACTCTTGGCGGGCGCTGGAATGGGCCCTGCTGTGAAATATTAGATCAAGAATTGTAATTAGGGAAAAACACAGAGAAGAGTAACCTAGCGCCAGTGGTAGGTCACCCAGAGAATGTAACAAACATATAAAATAGATGTATAGCCTGTACCATCCATTCAAAAATTATTAATGCATATACAGGGATGAAACAGGAAACTAGAAACTACAATAAACATAATAGTAATATCCCGTGCTGCTAGACAAACTGTAATTGGTGAAAACAGATCATACCAGGAAGCAACATATAAAATGTCCAGCGCTCAGGCTATTGTTGGAAAACAAAATACAACAAGTATAAAAGGTATAAAAGTTTATGATTTTTAATGAACCAATAATGAGCCAGTGGTTAGCAATAGTCCAAAGTAACAATATTTACTGCAAAAGAACCAGGTTCAGAGGCTCTGTTTAAAAACAAAAAAGCACACGATAAAAACTATTCAAAAATTACAGACTCTTGGTGATGTTGTAAGTGATCAAATAGACATCAAAAAGGTGACAGAGGCATCAAACAGCAGGAGGTTACCACCGGAGATCCATCTAATGAAAGTATACGGAGACTGCTGTGTAAAGTGTGAAAGCAAACATATGGGCTCAAAGCAGGTGAATGGAGGCAAGGTGGTGGAGATATGTCAAAGTACTCACAGGCAGGTAAGAGGGCTCAGAGCTGCCTCATATGGTGAAGACCTTGGCGCCATGAGGAATAACCGGGCTGAAATAGAAGTGAAGTGGCCGCCGTGTGGAGATGTGTAGCTCCGCCGTGCGGAGAACAGCCTGGCCGGAGCTGTGTGTCGATGGAGGATGACGTCAGCACAGGGGAGCCGCTGTAGCGTCTGAGAAGTAAAACGGAACCGCTGCTAGGCTGGGACATGTCTCCACAGAGGTGAAGTCTCATCAGTGAGACCTGGTGACACTGCGCTGAGGTCGGAACTGACACTGAGAGGCCCTCTGACGGGGGAATTGGTGGCGGCAGGCTGATGGAGCTCACATCAGCCTGACCTGCCTGGGGAGATGGCCAACAGTCATATGAAAAAATGGATATTGCAATGGGTAAAAGGACTATGACAAAGCGCTCATGCGCGAAACGCGTCATCAAGGCAACCTCTCTCCCCCCCCCTACATGGCAGAGGCCCCAGCTTGAGTTCTTCACTGCGATTTTTCATCCATTCACATTTTTTTTTTTTGTTTTTTTTTTTTTTTTTTGTTTTTTGTTTTTTGTTTTTTTTTTTTGTTTGTGAAGCCGCTTTTTTCACCAGCAAGCATTTCCTGCAAATCCACCATCTTCACTACCCCATCTTTTTTTTACCCATTGCAATATCCATTTTTTCATATGACTGTTGGCCATCTCCCCAGGCAGGTCAGGCTGATGTGAGCTCCATCAGCCTGCCACCACCAATTCCCCCGTCAGAGGGCCTCTCAGTGTCAGTTCCGACCTCAGCGCAGTGTCACCAGGTCTCACTGATGAGACTTCACCTCTGTGGAGACACGTCCCAGCCTAGCAGCGGTTCCGTTTTACTTCTCAGACGCTACAGCGGCTCCCCTGTGCTGACGTCATCCTTTATCGACACACAGCTCCGGCCAGGCTGTTCTCCGCACGGCGGAGCTACACATCTCCACACGGCGGCCACTTCACTTCTATTTCTGCCCGGTTATTCCTCATGGCGCCAAGGTCTTCACCATATGAGGCAGCTCTGAGCCCTCTTACCTGCCCGTGAGTACTTTGACATATCTCCACCACCTTGCCTCCATTCACCTGCTTTGAGCCCATATGTTTGCTTTCACACTTTACACAGCAGTCTCCGTATACTTTCATTAGATGAATCTCCGGTGGTAACCTCCTGCTGTTTGATGCCTCTGTCACCTTTTTGATGTCTATTTGATCACTTACAACATCACCAAGAGTCTGTAATTTTTGAATAGTTTTTATCGTGTGCTTTTTTGTTTTTAAACAGAGCCTCTGAACCTGGTTCTTTTGCAGTAAATATTGTTACTTTGGACTATTGCTAACCACTGGCTCATTATTGGTTCATTAAAAACCATAAACTTTTATACCTTTTATACTTGTTGTATTTTGTTTTCCAACAATAGCCTGAGCGCTGGACATTTTATATGTTGCTTCCAAGAATTGTAATTACATGCACCTGTTGAACAGGGACAGAAAAATTGGGCCTTTGGTGGTGGTGGTGGATGTGCTGGTGCCACAACACTGTAAGTCCTCACAGTTACTCTTGGTGGGCGCAGAAACGGGCCCTGCTGTGAAATATTAGATCAAGAATTGTAATTACATGTCCCTGTTGAAGAGGGGCAGAAAAATTGGGCCTTAGGCACTGGTGCCACAACACTGCAACCCCTCACAGATACTCTAGTTGGAGCGTAGGAACGAGCCCTGCTGCAAATTATTGCATCAAAAATTGTAATTACACGCCCCTGTTAAACATGGGCTGAAAAATTGGGCCTTAGGCACTGATGCTGGTGCCACAACAATGCAAACCTCTTACAGATACTCTAGTTGGAGCACAGGAATGAGCCCTGCTGCAAAGTATTGCATCAAAAATTGTAAATACATGCCCCTGTTAAACAGGGGCAGAAAAATTGGGCCTTAGGCACTGATGCTAGTGCCACAACAATGCAAACCCCTCACAGATACTCCAGTTGGAGCACAGGAATGAGCCCTGCTGCAAAGTATTGCATCAAAAATTGTAAATACACGCCCCTGTTGAACAGGGGCAGAAAAATTGGGCCTTAGCCATTGGTGGCGGCACTCAGAACCAAAAATATTCTTACAAGCTATCAGCATGATCATTGAGGAGGAAGAGGATAGTCACTCAGCATAACAGGATAGTCACTCAACATAAGCATAGGGAGTCTTGAAGGAATCTGACATTTCAAAAAAAATTATTCGGTTACATCAGCATCAGGTGCTTGGTATCTGGTGGTGATCCAAGACTGATTCATTTTTATGAAGGTCAGCTGATCGACCGAGTCTCAAAGCCTCCAGCAGCACTGAATGTGCATTTCGAAAGAATGCTGGATGCAGGACAGGCCAGTAGCTCAATTGCATACTGTGCAAGCTCTGGCCAGTGAGCCATCTTCAAGACCCAGTAACCCATAGGATTTTCGGTGGCAAAGGTGTCCAAGTCAGATCTTGCCCCTAGGTATTCCTGCACCATGTAAAACAGACGCTATCAAAAACACACTTACATACACAATCAGTAATCAAGCCTGAAGTCCGTTGTGAACACACACGGACAGACCTGTCTACTGGAAGGAAACACACAGACTGGAGGTGACATCAGCGCGTCGTCCTGCTCCACTCCATGCGTTTCTTGATAGGTCACTTCATCAAGGGGCACGGGCGGTGCGCTGCGTCACCTCCCTAAGTACCGGAACATCGTACCAAGCCTCGCTCTGAGCCGCGGTCCACCAATGAGCATCCAAATTGCTAAATACGGACCAGACACAAATGGCCAATGAATATTAATGGATGATGCCACTACTAATCAACATTATAATAAAAACGGATAAAGTACAGTTTGATGCACCAAAGCATCTCATACCACTCCGGTGTACCATATAACCCACAGAACTTGAATAAAACTCTAGAGCACCCATGTATGTTTAACTTTATATATGTCGTGAAGAAATAAACTTTTTGGACCTAAAAATCACTGTCAAAGGTGATAAATTTATAACATCCCCCTATTTCAAGCCGACTGATAAGAACTCCTACACCCCCCTCGACAGTTGTCACTACAAACCTTGGTTAAGGGCAGTTCCCCATGGTCAGTATGAACGTTTAAGATGAAATTGCACTGAGGTTGATACTTTTGACAGCCAGGCAGCTGTCCTTACCAAAAGGTTCATAGATAAGGGGTATGATGGTGGTGCTCTGTCGAGAATGCTCCAATCTACATGGGATAAAGATAGGTTGTTACTGTTGAGAGATAAACAACAGGATGGGGATAATACCCAATTCTCGCTGCCATTTATTACGATGTTTTCAATGCAATATAAGAGTGTCAAGAGGTTGATTCGTAAACACTGGTATATCTTAACTAATGATCAGGTTCTCGGAACCATATTGTCAAAAAATCCCCAGGCTGTGTTTAAAGGAGCATCCTCACTTGACAATAGGATTGCCCCCACGGTTCAAGATCCACCGAGTCAGAACAGAAATTTTTTTCATAACCTTACAGGTTACCATAGATGTAAGAAATATAAGGTCTGTACCGTCAATAGATGTAGAGATAGAAAAATCAGTTAGTTTACTTCTACCAGTACCTCACGTACGTATAGGGTGGAACCATTTATAACCTGTTCATTTGAAGGTGTGCTCTACCTTATACAGTGTCCTTGTGGTTTACAGTACGTGGGGAGGACCAAAAGGGCATTGAAGGTCAGACTGACTGAGCATATAAATAATATTAGAAGGGGTTTCGACAAACACCTAGTATCAAGACATTATGATGAGGTACATGGTAGAAACCCCTCTAATACATTATATGTGGGTATTGACAAATATAGACCCCATTGGAGGGGTGGGTCATTGGTCAGGGAGATTTCAAAATGTGAAATGTCCTGGATCCATAGACTCAAATCCTATGTCCCGTTTGGACTCAATGTCAACACCGACATGAATGCTTTTATCAATAATTCTTGAGTATATATTGGTTATATGGTTCTTGGGGGATTGGGGGATAGGTGGTGCTGTTGCTCTAAACCTCCATCCACTGAGTCCCATGGGTCCCCCCCTTAGCATTAATGTTGGGACCCATGAGGCTGCTTCTAGGCTATTGTACATTATTTATAAATTTTACATGTTTGTGGCACAGTCACAGTTTCTCCTCCCCCTTATTTTTGTTTTGGGGTTTCCATACTAAAGTTTGGTGTTTGAGATACCTTTTAGAATTTAGTGGGTTTATTCTATGCACAATGATAATTTTTGCTGTGCATTCTTTGATCTCACCACTAGATGGCAGGGATTCTCATTGTAGATGTGGTCCCAATCGTCCAAATTTTTTATTTCCAGTTTTAGTTCATTTGGTAGGATCCAAATGTTTGGTATATATTTATATTCATTATATGAGTGAGAGCTGCTGGTTATTTGAGTGTTCATATATCAGACAGAGGTTAGATATTGTTGAGATGGACCATATACTTCATGCGGGTTTGTACCGCGCTTAATATATCAATTGCACCCCGTTCAGGGTTGCGATTGATAAGGATATGCACCTCTCACCAACCTTTGATTAACAATTTGTGGTGTCCTTGTTATATTTATCAGGGGCCCTTTTGTTAATACAAAGTTTTTTATTTACACAATTTTATTATTTTTATTAATGTTTTAGGTACTCTCTAGGCACACTACTAACATGGGATACTTTGGGCTGAATTCATATCAGTTAAACATACATGGGTGCTTTAGAGTTTTATTCAAGTTCTGTGGGTTATATGGTACACCGGAGTGGTATGAGACGCTTTGGTGCATCAAACTGTACTTTGTCCGTTTTTATTATAATGTTGATTAGTAGTGGCATCATCCATTAATATTCATTGGCCATTTGTGTCTGGTCCTGCGGTCCATATTGAGCAATTTGGATGCTCATTGGTGGACCGCGGCTCAGAGCGAGGCTTGGTACGATGTTCCGGTACTTAGGGAGGTGACGCAGCGCACCGCCCGTGCCTCTGGATGACGTGACCTATCATGAAACGCATAGGGCGGAGCAGGACGACGCGCTGACGTCACCTCCAGTCTGTGTATTTCCTTCCAGTAGACAGGTCTGTCCGTGTGTGTTCAGCCGACACAATGGACTTCAGGCTTGATTACCGATTGTGTATGTAAGTGTGTTTTTGAGGTTTATAAATTAAAAGTTAAAAGGTTTTACACAATCAGAGTTTTCCATTTTTTATTACATGCTATGTTTACATCTGAACCGATCTGGCTCTTATGACGATCTGAGGTACAGCCGGAGTTCAGCAGTCCAGCACGGGAGATACACTTACTAATACAGCTGACATGCCTTCTATGATCCTCTGTAGTGGGGGATCATCTATGTCTGGTAAGGAGTAACCCCTTCTACACTGGTGGTGGATCACAATTTCTTTCGCTACACAACAGTTGAAGATTCTCCTTTGTGTGGACTTTACAGTGTTCCTGTTGTTTTGCAAGGGTGGACTGTTTACAATTATATTGAGAGACTTTTTTTTTATTATTTGGCTCTTCAATATGTATTTAATTTGGTATTAGATTACACCAATAGTGATCTTTACCATTATAGCTTTACACCCATATGTATATAATGTTGATTAGATTACACCATTAGTGATCTTAGAGTTCTTTATTTATATAGCTTATACACTCATTGGACTTCACGTACCCCAACATTCCAATGTGGGGTATATCAGATTTTCATCTTATTAATATTTTAATAATTTTCAGGGCTATTTACTAGCGCGATTCAGGTGTTTTTCTAGTGTACTGTGTACCCTGCACAGTTGCACCTACAGTATAGCTACCTTAAGCCAGGTGCTTGTGTGCTTCTTCTGATATTATTAATAGCACAGGCAGGCTCTTGAAGAGAGACTTGTTTTATTATTTGGCTCTTCAATATGTCATAAGTTTACGTTAATCTTTTATCACTAATTTCTTAGCGCAGTTTTATTCTTTCTTTTCTTTTTTTTTTTTTTACACAGTACACTAACTGGAAATACTTCAAGAGCCTGCCTGTGCTATTAATAGTATCAGAAGAAGCACACAAGCACCTGGCTTCAGGTACCTATACTGTAGGTGCAACTGTGCAGGGTTACACAGTACACTAACTGGAAATACTTCAAGAGCCTGCCTGTGCTATTAATAGTATCAGAAGAAGCACACAAGCACCTGGCTTTAGGTAGCTATACTGTAGGCGCAACTGTGCAGGGTACACAGTACACTAACTGGTAATACTTCAAGAGCCTTCCTGTGCTATTAATAGTATCAGTAGAAGCACACAAGCACCTGGCTTCAGGTGGCTATACTGTAGGTGCAACTGTGCAGGGTACACAGTACACTAACTGGACATACTGCAAAAACACCTGACCACCTGTCAGTATATTAGGAAGAGAATAACAGGAACAGATCTAGCTAAACTGAATACAGTGTGTATATATATATATATATATATATATATATACATATACATATACAACACCTGGGATGTATATATATATATATATATATATATATATATATATATATATATATATATATATATATATACACACAATACACTGCAAGTGCAGCTAACCGGCTCAACCTGCCTACTCTATCTAACTTAAATCAAATGACACTGTCTATCTATCTCTCTCCACCGCAACACACTACACAGGGCCGACATGCAGACGGCCTTATATAGTGTGGGGCGTGTACTAAACCCCCTGAGCCATAATTGGCCAAAGCCCCCCTGGCTTTGGCGAATTAGGGCTCTCTGTACACACGGCGCTGTGATTGGCCAAGCATGCAGGTCATAGTGCATGCTTGGCCAATCATCAGCCAGCAATGCACTGCGATGCCGCAGTGAATTATGGGCCGTGACGCGCCACTCGAGTTTTGGCGCGAACGGCCCATAACTTTCGCAATTCGTCGAGTCGAACACGGAGCTCATCCCGAAGCTCATCCCTAATCAGTAGTCAGTACTCTATTCTGGTATTAGAGTTTCAAATCACAATATATTTGACTATGTATTTTTACTTACTGATGGGTGTAGTCCTGACCACCCCCAATAGAGATAAAAAAAAATTTCTATCTATCTATCTATCTATCTATCTAGAATTAAGGCCAAAAAGTTCTATCTTGGTCTCATCAGGCCAAAGAATCTTATTTCTCACCATCTAGGAGTCCTTCAGGTGTTTTTTTAACAAACTCCATGCAGGCTTTCATGTGTCTTGCACTGAGGAGAGGCTTCCGTCTGACCACTCTGCCATAAAGCCCCGACTGGTGGAGGGCTGCAGTGATGGTTGACTTTCTACGACTTTCTCCCATCTCCCGACTGCATCTCTGGAGCTCAGCCACAGTGATCTTTGGGTTCTTCTTTACCTCTTTCACCAGATAGCTCAGTTTGGCCGGACGGCCAGCTCTAGGAAGGGTTCTGGTCGTCCTAAACGTCTTCCATTTAAGGATTATGGAGGCCACTGTGCTCTTAGGAACCTTATGTGCAGCAGAATTTTTTTTGTAACCTTGGCCAGATCTGTGCCTTGCCACAATTCTGTCTCTGAGCTCTTCAGGCAGTTCCCTTGACCTCATGATTCTCATTTGCTCTGACATGCACTGTGAGCTGTAAGGTCTTATATAGACAGGTGTGTGGCTTTCCTAATCAAGTTCAATCAGTATAATCAATCACAGCTGGACTCAAATGAAGGTGTAGAAGCATCTCAAGGATGATCAGAAGAAATGGACAGCACCTGGGTTTAATATATGAGTGTCACAGCAAAAGGTCTGAATACGATGTGATATTTCAGTTTTTCTTTTTTAATAAATCTGCCAAAATGTCAACAATTCTGTGTTTTTCTGTCAATATTGGGTGTTGTGTGTACATTAATGAGGAAAAAAATGAACTTAAATGATTTTAGCAAATGGTTGCAAGATAACAAAGAGTGAAAAATTTAAGGGGGTCTGAATACTTTCCGTCCCCACTGTATATATTGTAACCTGGGGGACAGGTAGCAGGTACAAAGCTCCCTGGGATGAGCAGTCTTTCAGGCACAGATACCAAATCCAGTGAAATAGTGACAAACAGTGCGGTGTTTATTTGTGATATATACAAGTCTATATACAGGTGCTGTACAGTGTTCCAAAAAAACAAATAGGAACAAAAATAGCCAAAACAAAACCTAGCCATGTCTCGGCACTAACTAAACAATATTTACAGATCCTAACTACCAGGCTGAGCAAGCCTACAGCTTGTCAGCTTCCACATACCTTTTTGCTCTCCTACACAGAAGTTGTCTGAGTATCCCAGGCCAAGAGCAAAGGCTGTCTGCTCAGGTGAGCTTAAATTAGCCTGGGGGAGAGGACCAAGACCTGAACTGGACCATGGATCAGAGATCCCTGAACGTGTATGAGAGGAGCTTGGGAGATGTATAAACCCCAAACAGGACTTTTCCTGGCTCTCTCTGGGACGCTCTGCTACAATATATATATATATATATATATATATATATATATATATATATATATATATATCAACCTGTAATAAAAAATGATGAGGGTAGTGGGAAATGGAGAGTATATGACATATTTATATTAACACATATCTACCATCTTGCCTTGTCTTATTCCCTTACATAGCATGTATCAATGTTGCAAGCCATTGTGTAAAACATGCAGATTCATACAACATGGCATACAAAGTTACGTCATTAAAGGGAAATCCTATACCATCAATGATTTTTTCTGTTGTTCTATGGATTATGTGGTTTACTGTCTCACTTGTTCGTGTGGCCTATTTTATGTAGGTCACACCATCAGACCTCCATGCAATAACTTCAGCGAACATCGCCGCTTTATTGAAAAGGGCAACGATGAACATAGTGTCCCTCGCCATTTCTTGGAAGTACATGATAAAACAACCAAGGGCCTGCAAGTTTGAATATAATTATGTCATATATTCTCCATTTCTCACTATCCTCATCATTTTTTATTACAGGTATATATATATACATATATATATATATATATATATATATATATATATATATATATATATATATATATATATATATATATATATTTTTTAATCTCTATTGGGGATGGTCTTGACTACACACCCATCAGTAAGTAAAAATACATAGTCAAATATATTGTGATTTGAATCTCTATTAACAGCATAGAGTACTGACCCCTTCTTTATGAATCCTAGCTCCATCTGCAAAAACATACATATTCCACTACGCCCAGTGTTATTATTATCAACACATACCCTGATAATTCACAGTATCTATACATTGTTGTACTTACATTAGCAATCAATGCATCAATTTTATTCATTCTCATTTTTATTTATATATTTTATTCATTTTGTTCATATATATATTTTTAACGCTCTTCATACTGCTTTATTTCTATCTTTGCTACTAGACATGAAATTCATTTAGTTATATATGTTTTATTATAGAGTATTATTTATCACCAGTATTAATTAGTAGTTTTAATAATAATAATAATAATAATAATAATAATAATAATACCTTTTATTTATAGTGCGCTTTTCATCATAAGATCTCAAAGTGCTACAGGTTAAAACAAAAGAAAAATGAACAATTTATACAATAAAACAAACATCTAAAATGAACAAAAAGCTTTGCTAAAAAGAAATGTCTTAAGACTTTTTTTTAAAACAATCAGTAGATTGAGGAGCCCCCAAGGTGTCAGGTAGGGAATTCCACAGGCGCGAAGCAGCTACACAAAAGGCCCTGTCTCCCATTGTCCTGAGTCTAGTTATATGAAGAGGGTTTGAGTGAGTAGAGCGGAGGGAACGTGTTGTATTTAATGGTTTGAGATGTTCTTTAAGGTAGGGAGGGGCATATCCATGGATACATTGGTGTGTGAGGAGAGAAACCTTGTACTCAATCCTGGCGGAGATAAGAAGCCAGTTGAGTGAGTGGAGAATGGGGGTAATGTGCTCATGTTTTCGCACTCTCACCAGTATCCTTGCTGCAGAGTTTTGGATGTATTGAAGCCTCTGCAGACTCTTTCTAGGAATCCCAATGAGAAGTGCTTTACAGTAGTCCAGTCTGGAGGAGACAAAAGCATGAACCATCTTTTCGGCATCTGAGAGGGAGATAATGGAATGGAGTGTAGAGATATTACGGAGGTGATAGAAAGAAGTCTTGCATAGGTGATTAAATCCCTTCATTATTGTAATATTGTAGGGACCGTACGTTTTGTCACGTGGCAGGCATTTCTGGCTGGTCTAGTATAAATCACAGGTTCTCAGTACAGCCCATAGCTTGACAAAGGAGTGCACATGGAGTCCACCATAGCGCGGCGCATGCTCTGAAACGCGTCGCACTGAACTCTGGGATCTGTGACATCAGCACCACTAAGCTGCCCCCACCATGCTTCAGTCCACGCTGCTTTCCATCTGGACAGTAGTTGCTGTCCAGTGTCCTGCCCTGCAAGTAACCCATTATGGGCTACTCACAGGATAAATATTACACTTAGTAATGCTTTTCTGTCTCCATCTTCTTTTTTTTTACTACAGAGTGAGCTACGTTCTCAGGTAAGCTGCCCTTAGCTGAGAATTAAGTGAATTTCTTTGTTCACCATATCCAGTGCCTCTGCGCCTACCATCCACCTTGTTTGTTGCCTTTTTTCGAGTAGTCAGGCTCAGGCTGGAGTAGGCAATGGCAAACAGATAAAAGGATCAAGCTGAGACATGGTTGAAGATCTAGCCAGGAGTCAGTTCAGGTACAGTAGAAGCATGGTCAGACGGATCAGAATGGCAACAGGTTTAAACACAGGAAACAGTTAGCAGGTAGCAGAATGCTGTAGACCATAAGGCAATAATCAATATCTCCAAAATAAGGTATATAGGAAATCCGCCCACTCCTATACTCCTAACGCTGTGCTAATGGAAAAGAAGCCTAAACTGAGCAGCCACTTTAGTGTGTGTGAATATATAAACAAAAATTTGATTCACCATAAAACTGACCCCTACCAATAGTGAAAACAAATAGTAGCACTAAAAAAACTAAAAAACTAAATCAACCAAGTGAATACCTGCATGAACAGTATAAATACTGTAAAGGTGAAAATATTATAAGTAAGTGAGTAAGTGAGTGATAAGTGATAAGTGAGTGTTTCCAAACACAATACACCAAATAATATAAACAGTGTTCTGAAAAAATATATATATAAGATCAATTATGTGAGTAAGTGATCTAAAGAAAAAAATACATATATACAGTCCTTTAAATGAACAACCAGAAAGTGTAAAAAATCAAAAAATAGTGATAAACACAATAGTGATATATGTATATAATCCTTTGACGTTAATCCGTGACGTGATATGATAAAGATCTTCAAAAAAGCAAATCTTCCACCACACCTCTGTGTTCGTGACTCCACTCCCCTTAAGAAGACAAACTCACCAGCTCCTATTGCCTTACACTGTAGTGTTCGGCTAAATGGCTTTAACTCACACAGGAGTGGGTAAAATAATGACCTCCGATGGTCCAACGTTTAACATCCAGAGTTTTCAACAAAAGTGCTCTCTCTACATGTAAAAAAGAAGTGATCCAAAAGTGTAGTACCGCACTGTAATTTATTTAAAATATTAAACTCCTCCACCATTAAACTCACATCTCATAAAATCACATCAGGCAGAGAGACACATCACAGCAAATTATCACAGCAAAAACTCCAAACGAAAGAAGCCAGCATATGGTGGTCACAGCAGACCCAAGGAGTGCACTCTTTGGTGACAGTTTCACTCGTTCCCTGGAGCCGTTCACCCTATTCCTGGTATGGCGCACTACGTCACATCGTCCTACGTCAAAGGTATTCAATTGCCGTACAGCCATGCCCCGACATGTTTCGTCACAGGGACTTAATCATGGGATTGGCTGTACGGCTAGGCAATCTCTCCTTTATACCGTCCGCTCTCATTACGGGCGGGCATTGTTTCACTGCGCTTGCGCACTCCATGCAGGTATTCACTTGGTTGATTTAGTTTTTTAGTTTTTTAGCGCTACTATTTGTTTTCACTATTAGTAGGGGTCAGTTTTATGGTGAATCAAATTTTTGTTTAAATAATCAATATCTCAATGAACACAAGAACAATTTCCAAAATTTGGACAAAACTGGGTTTTATAGAACATTTGTTTAGCTCATTACACGAAAGTAAGGTTATTAACCACTTGAGCCCCGGACCATTATGCTGCCTAAGGACCAGAGGTCTTTTTCCAATTTGGCACTGCGTCGTTTTAACTGCTAATTGCGCGGTCATGCAATGCTGTACCCAAACGAAATTTGCATCCTTTTCTTCCCACAAATAGAGCTTTCTTTTGATGGTATTTGATCACCTCTGCAGTTTTTATTTTTTGCGCTATAAACGGAAAAAGACCGAAAATTTTGAAAAAAAATGATATTTTCTACTTTTTGTTATAAAAAATCCAATAAACTAAATTTTAGTCATACATTTAGGCCAAAATGTATTCGGCCACATGTCTTTGGTAAAAAAAATGTCAATAAGCATATATTTATTGGTTTGCGCAAAAGTTATAGCGTCTACAAACTAGGGTACATTTTCTGTAATTTACACAGCTTTTAGTTTATGACTGCCTATGTCATTTCTTGAGGTGCTAAAATGGCAGGGCAGTACAAAACCCCCCCAAATGACCCCATTTTGGAAAGTAGACACCCCAAGGAAATTGCTGAGAGGCATGTTGAACCCATTGAATATTTATTTTTTTTGTCCCAAGTGATTGAATAATGACAAAAAAAAAAAATATTTACAAAAAGTTGTCACTAAATGATATATTGCTCACACAGGCCATGGGCCTATGTGAAATTGCACCCCAAAATACATTCAGCTGCTTCTCCTGAGTATGGGGATACCACATGTGTGGGACTTTTTGGGAGCTTAGCCGCGTACGGGGCCCCGAAAACCAACCACCGCCTTCAGGATTTCTAAGGGTGAAAATTTTTGATTTCACTCTTCACTGCCTATCACAGTTTCGGAGGCCATGGAATGCCCAGGTGGCACAAAACCCCCCCAAATGACCCCATTTTGGAAAGTAGACACCCCAAGCTATTTGCTGAGAGGCATGGTGAGTATTTTGCAGCTCTCATTTGTTTTTGAAAATGAAGAAAGACAATTTTCAAAACTTTGTGACAAAAAGTGAGGTCTGCAAAATACTCACTATACCTCTCAGCAAATAGCTTTGGGTGTCTACTTTCCAAAATGGGGTCATTTGGGGGGGTTTTGTGCCACCTGGGCTTTCCATGGCCTCCGAAACTGTGATAGGCAGTGAAGAGTGAAATCAAAAATTCACGCCCTTAGAAAGCCTGAAGGCGGTGCTTGGTTTTCGGGGTCCCGTACGCGGCTAAGCTCCCAAAAAGTCTCACACATGTGGTATCCCCATACTCAGGAGAAGCAGCAGAATGTATTTTGGGGTGTAATTTCACATATTCCCATGGCATGTTTGAGCAATATATCATTTAGTGACAACTTTGTGCAAAAAAAAAAAAAAAAAATGTGTCTCTTTCCCGCAACTTGTGTCGCAATATAAAATATTCCATGGACTCGACATGCCTCTCAGCAAATAGCTTGGGGTGTCTACTTTCCAAAATGGGGTCATTTGGGGGGGGTTTGAACTGTCCTGGCATTTTATGCACAACATTTAGAAGCTTATGTCACACATCACCAACTCTTCTAACCACTTGAAGACAAAGCCCTTTCTGACACTCATTGTTTACATGAAAAAGTTTTTTTTTTTTTGCAAAAAAATTACTCTGAACCCCCAAACAATATATATTTTTTTAAAGCAAATGCCCTACAGATTAAAATGGTGGGTGTTTCATTTTTTTTTTCACACAGTATTTGCGCAGCGATTTTTCAAACGCATTTTTTGGGGAAAAAACACACTTTTTAAAATTTTAATGCACTAAAACACACTATATTGCCCAAATGTTTGATGAAATAAAAAAGATGATCTTAGGCCGAGTACATGGATACCAAACATGACATGCTTTAAAATTGCGCACAAACGTGCAGCGGCAACATAATAAATACATTTTTAAAAGCCTTTAAAAGCCTTTACAGGTTACCACTTTAGATTTACAGAGGAGGTCTACTGCAAAAATTACTGCCCTCGATCTGACCTTCGCGGCGATACCTCACATGCATGGTGCAATTGCTGTTTACGTTTGACGACAGACCGCCGCTTGCGTTCGCCTTAGCGCGAGAGCAGGGGGCGACAGGGGTGCTTTTTTTTTTTTTTTTTTTTTCTTTATTATTTTTTTGCTTTTTTATCTTATTTTTAAACTGTTCCTTTCATTTTTTTTAATAATTTTTATTGTTATCTCGGGGAATGTAAATATCCCCTATGATAGCAATAGGTAGTGACAGGTACTCTTTTTTGAAAAAATTGGGGTCTATTAGACCCTAGATCTCTCCTCTGCCCTCAAAGCATCTGATGACACCAAGATCGGTGTGATAAAATGCTTCCCCAATTTCCCAATGGCGCTATTTACATCCGGCGAAATCTAAGTCATAAAATGCTCGTAGCTTCCGGTTTCTTAGGCCATAGAGATGTTTGGAGCCACTCTGGTCTCTGATCAGCTCTATGGTCAGCTGGCTGAATCACCGGCTGCATTCTCAGGTTCCCTGTTGAGATAGGAGAGCCAGAGAAAAACACGGAAGACGGTGGGGGGGGGCATTCCCTCCCACGGCTTGTAAAAGCAGTCTAGAGGCTAATTAGCCACTAGGATTGCTTTTACATGAAAGCCGACCGCTGGCTGAAAAGAATGATACCAAGATGATACCTAAACCTGCAGGCATCATTCTGGTATAACCATTCAAAGTCGTGAATGGCGTACCTGAAGACAAAAAAATGGTTAACAATAAAGCACAGTAAACGGTAAAGTATAAAAAATTGCATACCTGAAAAGCAAACATGATAAAACATAATAACAATAAAACATTGCAGAATAGAATACAGTAAAAAAGAGCAGAACAAGAGAGAGAGAATAGAGAGAGAGAGAGAACAATAAAACGACAACTATTTTTTTTTATTTTCTATATTTTTTTTTTTTTTACACTCTTTTTGTAACTAACTTTTATAACGGTAACCGATTCCAGGTTCGGGTCTCTCAAAATGCGATGGCATCTTGGGAGACACTGTGAAAGTATGCCTAGTCTGTGCAATGCTGTACCCTACGCTAATACTCAACTAATGAATGGTAGCGTTCAAAACATTCACCAATGCAAAGACCAGGATTGTCAGGACAGGAGGGACAATAATAGAGGGTGTCACGCCTATATTCGCGCTTGCTGCAGACACGACATCTTTTTTGGGGGTTCGTTGGGTAGGGGTACTCGGGAGGACATAAAGAAAATGCCTCTCATGCAGCCGACTGCATTTGGTTGGAGATGTGAATGGGGGAAGTACGGGTGCTGCAGAAGTGGTGGGTTCCCAATTAGGATTGACGAATGCAGCAGGAAGGGCACTATGGGCACGACGGGCCTGTGTTTGTCTTCTTGGTGGCAGCGGGACACTACTTGTGCTTGCCACCTCACCAGCTTGAACTGCACTTATGGGACTCGCCACGTCACCAAGTGTTACTGCAGTGCTGGTTTGACTACGACCGGGGTGTACTAGGCCGCTGGCGCTTGCCAGTTCAATAAAAAGCTACCAAAAAAACTGTTAGCGATCGCAGGGATCAGGCCTGACTCTGTGAATGCTGCAGTTATGCGTTAAGTGTTTTGTAAGTGACAGTGATCGATCGATACTGCACTTGGGTGGGCTGGGCTGGGCCGGGCGGAGGGGCAAAACGCAGGTGCTAGCAGGTATCTGGGCTGATCCCGCTAACACTGCGTTTTTGGGAACCCTAAACTGCTGGGGACGCTAGTATAGATCTGATCGGATCAGATATTGATCCGTTCAGATACTATACCACTAAGGGAGGTGTACGGTGCATGCGTGGGTGTTAGCGGTACTGGCGCTAATCTGACGCTGCTTGGGGCTGGTGCTTGCCAGTTCACCAAAATACTACCAAAAAAATTGTTAGCGATCGCAGGGATCAGGCCTGACTCTGCGAACGCTGCAGTTATGCATTTAGTGTTTTGTAAGTGTCAGTGATCGATCGATACTGCACTTGGGTGGGCTGGGCTGGGCCGGGCGGAGGGGCAAAACACAGGTGCTAGCAGGTATCTGGGCTGATCCCGCTAACACTGCGTTTTTGGGAACCCTAAACTGCTGGGGACGCTAGTATAGATCTGATCGGATCAGATATTGATCCGTTCAGATACTATACCACTAAGGGAGCTGTACGGTGCGTGCGTGGGTGTTAGCGCTACTGGCGCTAACCTGACGCTGCCTGGGGCTGGTGCTTGCCAGTTCACCAAAATGCTACCAAAAAAACTGTTAGCGATCGCAGGGATCAGGCCTGACTCTGCGAACGCTGCAGTTATGCGTTTAGTGTTTTGTAAGTGACAGTGATCAATCGATACTGCACTTGGGTGGGCTGGGCGGAGGGGCAAAACGCAGGCGCTAGCAGGTATCTGGGCTGATCCCGCTAACACTATTTATCCGTTCAGATATTTATCCGTTCAGATACTATACCACTAAGGGAGGCGTATGCTGCGTGCGTGGTTGTTAGCGGTACTGGCGCTAATCTGACGCTGCCTGGGGCGACGCATATCACCGCCGGGCGATCAGGGGGCTAAACCTTTATTCGGTAATAAACGGCGGGTGCCCTGACACTATACGGTGATCAGTGGTGAAAGGGTTAACTAGGGGGCCATCAATGGGTTAAAACATTTATTCGGTAGTATATGGGGGTCCCTGTCGCTATAAAACGCTGACGGCGAACCTAAATATTTAGGTCCCTAACTAGCGTCACCAGCGACACTAATACAGTGATCAGAAAAATGATCGCTTAGCGACACTGGTGACAGGGGGTGATCAAGGGGTTAAAACTTTATTAGGGGGGGTTAGGGGGGTATCCTAGACCTACAGGGGGGTAATACTAACTGTCCCAAAACTGTAACTGTCACAAACTGACACCAATGCAGTAATCAGAAAAAAAAAAAAAAAAAACTGCTGGTGTCAGTTTGTGACAGGGGGGGTGATTGGGGGGGGGATCGGGGGGGGGATCGGGGGGGGGATCGGGGTGTTTAGTGTGCCTGGCATGTTCTACTGTGTTGTGTAGTGTTGGTGCACTCACATACCTGTCTTCTCTCCTCGGGCCGGAACGGAAATTACCGAGCCGAGGAGAGATGACATCATTTCCTTTGCTGCTGTTTTAGCATACAGCAGCAAAGGAATGATGTGATTGGCCGGCGGCGATCGCGAGGGGGGGCCACGAACGGATGGCCTCCCCCTCATCTCCAATCACTGTGGGACAAAAGACGACCGCCTCGGGCACCGGGGGGGGGTCCGATCGGACCCCCCACCCGCGGAAGGCAAATCACGTATATGTAAGTGATTTTGCCTGTCCGTGCCACCTTGCCGACGTAAATCGGCGTGAGGCAGTCGTCAAGTGGTTAATATAACTTAGAATACAAAATATTCAGTTTTACTCAACTTACTGCATCTAAAAAAATGTGAATATCATCAAAAAGTTTATTTATTTCAGTAATTCAATTCAAAAAGTGAAACTCATATATTATATAGATTCATTACACCCAGAGGGATATATTTCAAGCATTTCTTGCTTTTAATTTTGATGATTATGGCTTAAAGCTAGTGAAAACCCAACATTCAGTAGCTCAGAAAATTATAATATTACATAAGACCAATAAAAAAAGAATTTTTAATATAGAAATGTTGGCTTACTGAAAAGTATGTCCATGTACAGTTTATATAAAAGCTTTCAGCACTATCCCTGAGTATAAACCCCCTATTACTCCACTCTACCTACTATAGGAAGCAGCTAGCACCACTATGTATCCAACGACCTGTACAAAATGCAATAAATCTATATAGTCACAAAAAAAAGTGCAGCGCTCTCCTTCAATATAGTGCATTCAAATTATAGTGCATAAATAAAACTAAAAAAAACTCATATAAAAAATAAAAAGTTCTTATTTTCTTTTAAACATATATACAGTCCATAAATAAATGATTCAATGTCCGTGAAAAAAGTTGCATTCCCATACACCAAAAACTCTTCAGTAATTGCCTCTGATCACTACAGTGCCCTTCACCTGCTTGACTGAACCTCACTAATTAAAGTAGGTCTATATGCGCTTTGCATTGTTATAAGTGGTACCGCTCCCACTGGCTATAAACTCCAAATCCGTAGCTCTCAGCAGCTCTTACCGTGATGTCAATCATATAGAAGGCAAGAGAAAAGAACCATAGTGCAAATCGCTAATAAAAATGATTTATTTCCATATAAAAATGCACTCACATTTCAGAAGTAAAAAACTGCTAATATCTAAAACAATACCAACCATCAACTGTGTTTATTTTTTCAGTGCACAAGCGAATGAAAATAAACAAACAAAGAAATATAAACTGCCAGTTAGTCAGTATGTGGTGTTTGGAATTCCACACCATATTATTATTGAATATTTACATACATTGCATGCATTTGAAGAGTTTATATAATAGAATCAGCCAAATTAAAGTGCATCGGCTAATTGGCTCTCCCCTTTTTTCAGCATATGCTGCTTTGGCTAATTGTCATTTGCCTTTTTTTCACCAAAGCAATCTTTTAGTATCTCTCTGTGGGATTTGAACCCAGGAGTCTTTCAAAGCCTGAGTTTTTCAAGATAGAAGCGCTGACCACTAACCTATCGGGTTTAGCACAAGCATACATAGAAAATACATTTACTAGTGTTTAATGCTTCTTCTCCCCGAGCCATCTCTCATGCCACCGCCGTCTTCTCCCGCTGCTGTATTTTTCCATGCAGCCGGTTACCCACTAATAAAAAAAAAGCCGCTCTTCTTCTGTGGCCATCCGAAGATGTCACCCAGACAGCCCGCCCCATGGCTATGTAAGAGACGCCACAAAGTGGGTGACAACACAGCAGAGGAAGACCACCACAGAAGAAGAGCAGCTTTTTTTTATTATCGGGTAACCGACGGTTAGAGGGAGAGGAGCGAACACCCTCCCCTTCTGAACCATACCAGGCCACAATCCATCAACATGGGGACAAGGTGATTTGGGGGGGACCCCAAGGCCTGGTATGGTTCAGAAAGGGAGGGTGTTCGCTCGCCTTCCCCTACCCTGACCTCTAGGCTTCATGCTCGGATAAGGGTCTGGAATGGATTTTGTGAGGCCCCATGTCAATTTTTTTGGTGTGGGGTTCCCCTTAAAGTTCATACCAGACCTGAAGAGCCTGATATGTACTGGGGGGACCCTACAACTTTTTTTCCTTGATTTTTGGAATTCCACACCATAATATTATTGAATAAGTACATACCATTGCATGCATTTGAAGAGTTAAAATAACCAAACTGATGTATATTGGCTAATCATGCTGCTGAATACAAGCACGTTTTCAGGAGGTGGTACCATCAGTTTTATTTGAACTCATGGTATGAACCTTTGACGGTAGCAGGGCATACTACTATGCTACAGAGCTGAGCACATACCTGGAAAATAAATTTACTAATATTTGATTCTATACAATAATGTTTTGCATTTCAGGCATTAATATTATAGTAACAACCATGCTCATGCCGATGTGGCATTCGCTAATAGGTGTTCGCCTCTTTTCAGCATATGCTGCTTAGTACAATGCGAGCTTTCAGTAGGTGATACCATCTGTGTGATTTTCAGCCATTTGATCACAATTATATTGAAAACATACATTTACTAGTGTTTGATGGTGGGACTACTTTATATTCTAGGTATATTAGTACTCAGCACAGTCACTTAGGCCCCTTTCACACTTGTGCAACCTGAAAGTCACACGATTTTGATGTGACTTTAAGCAATGCCTGTATAATCTTGAGGTCTATGAATGCAGGAGTCGCGCAAATTTTCTGTGATTTTGTCTTGACAATTTTGCTGCAATTTCAGGGAATGCCTGTGTAAGGTCTATCGACCCCAACTCGCATCAAAGTCAGACCAAAGCAGTACAGGGACTACTTTGAAGTAAGTGTGACTTGAAGTCGCACAGATATGAATGGTACTCATTGAAAATCATGGGTTATGACTTGTCATGCGACTCTGATGTCCAAAGTCGCAGATAAAGTCATGCAAGTGTGAAGAGGGCCTTAGCCCGAATTTGTGAGTGATTTCAGAGACATTAGTGCATTTTCCTGCACAGATGTCTAGTGAAATTGTATAGGTCCCAAATGTGGGGTTTAACTTAATTCTCCTTTAAGGAGATGTTTTAGGGGATGTGTCCTATGCCTACATACTTTTGCTAATAGGTGTCCCTTATACCCATCTCAAAAAGTTGGGAGGTAAGAAATCACCCCCTGAAGTCGCCCAAAGTAGTGCAGGAACTACTTTTGGGAATCTGTGTGGTGTCAGACCAATTCGGACAGTTCCATTGCCTTCAATATGTGCCTATTTGGTATGCAATTTGACATGTCAATTCAGAGCTATGTGAACATGGGTGAAGTTGCATAGATATGAATGGAAATCATGGGGGGCAACTTTTCATGAGACTCTGAGGTCCAAAGCTGCATGAAAAGTCACCCAAGTGTGAAAGTAACCTAATGAGATTAATTGATAACACCTTTGAATTAGGCCCTATTTGCACTTGTGCGACCTTAAAATTGCACAGCTTTGCCATGACTTGATGCAATGCCTGTGTAATCTTGTGGTGTATGGACCTCAAATCGCATCAAAGTCAAACCAAGGTAGTGCAGGGACGAATTTGCCCAACTTTCAGGATGCACAAGTGACAATAGGGCCAAATTCAAAGGTGTTATACATGAATCTCATTCACACTGCTGTGACCTGAAAGTCACATTATTTTGCTGCCACTTTTCCGCTGCAACTTGGCCCCAACGTCTGGGAATGCCTGTGTAATATAGCGACCTATGTACCTCAAGTTGCATGAAAGTCATACCAAAGTAGTAAAGAGACTACCTTGAAGTTGGTGCGACTTGAAGTAGCACAGATATGAATGGTTATCATTGAGAATCATGGGGTACAACTTGTCATACAACTCAGAGGTCCAAATTTGCTGGAAAAGTCACCAAAGTGTAAAACAAGCCATATATATATATATATATATATATATATATATATATATATATATATATATATATATATATATATTTTTTTTTTTTTATAAAAGGAGCTCTCATTTATATTTGCATAGTCCTTACTGATTTACATTAGCAGAACAAATGCAGGAAGTGATGTAGTGATATGTGCACATGGGCCAGAAGCAAATGTGTGGTTATGCTAAACAAATCAATGAACCCCGCCCACACCAAACCTAACTATCACATCCACCCCCACATTGAGTAAGCACATGTACATAGCCTACACTTACCCAGCAAATCAGCAGCACCTCCTCTTTGCTAAAGAGGGACCTCGCCATGTCAACCTAGATGGAGATCCTGAGTAGCACAGGAACTTCCGGGTGATTATAATGACTCATTCCTGGGTCAGAAGGTAAAAAGGTAAAAACACGCTTTTGATCACAGCTGCAAATATTTGATCGCAACCACGATTAGTATTTTTTAAGAGTGCAAAAACGAATACGCAAAACCACAACCTCATTCATAAAATAATCAACCTAAAACATTACAGAAAGGTACCAGATAAGAAGCTGCCAACATAGATGGGTGCACTCCCACACCCCATTAAATATGTAGTTAAAATCAAATAAAATATGTGGCGCTACTCTATCCTTCAGTACAAAACTGCAAAAAAAACAAAATAACCAATCACGTAATAATCAGTATATGTGCAGTCCTCCTATTATAAATAAATATGGGTGTATAACAGTACACCTTATGACCACTCCTAAGGAACAGGAGAGACACAAATAACTATCACAAAATTAATATCGGAAGTAAGAAATTCCGATATTAATTTTGTGATAGTTATTTGTGTCTCTCCTGTTCCTTAGGAGTGGTCATAAGGTGTACTGTTATACACCCATATTTATTTATAATAGGAGGACTGCACATATACTGATTATTACGTGATTGGTTATTTTGTTTTTTTTGCAGTTTTGTACTGAAGGATAGAGTAGCGCCACATATTTTATTTGATTAGTATTTTTTATTTTCATTTATATGCAAATCTGTATTTATACATCTAACAATATTTGAAAGCACACTTAAGGTCGTTTGATAAGAAATGGTGTCCCTGGGATTGCAGCAGGTGAATTACAAAGACAAAGGCCCAGTTTGAGCCCTGGTTCACACTGACAGCGGGAGGAAATCGTACGAGTTCAGCTGAACTCACACAATTTCATTCCTGCGTGTCAGTCCCGACTGCGGGGGTAATTTCAGAGACATCTGTGCAGGTTTCTGCACAGATGTCAATAGAAATCGCACCCCAAAGTCGCCAAAAGTAGTAGAGAAACTATTTTTGGAAATTGCATCGCGACACCTATAAGGATGGTGCCTATCCACCAGCTGAATTCATTACCTGTAATTCTCCACAGCTGTTATGTACAAAGACTCCACCTAAACATCTTTATCATTTACTTGCAGGTGTGCTGAAAAGATTAGTTTTCTTGGTGCACAATTATAGCTTATCATTTCTATGGTTATAAGATATTGCACTTCCCCAAAACCACCACCTCCAAAACTAATTAAAAAGTAGAAAGAAAAGAGAACAAACAAGCATCTCAATAATGTACTTTTATTTTGCCTGCAGAAACAAAACTATTACATTTACTAGCATAAAAAGAAATATTCTACAGGATATATGGTGCTACATTTAGCAAAACAGTTAGTAATTGGGTTATAAGGGCCCTGCTCATAGGAGCGTAGAATCTAAATTTGTCTAAACCTTAGAGTGAACACAGCTTTACTTTCAGTGTATAACGGGCAACACATCACATTTTTATCTGCATTATTATAGAAACATACTTATTCTTACAAAGCATTCCAACATATTAAAAAAGGCACATATTCAAACTATAACACCCACCACCACCCCACAATCCACAACCATACACTGGGGAGTATGTTCTGCTGGAAGCTGCATTTCTGTGTACACGATTAAAGCGGGGGTTCACCCACACCGCCAAAAAAAAAAAATATTAAAAGCCAGCAGCTACAAATACTGCAGCTGCTGACTTTTAATACATGGCCACTTACCTGTCCCAGGGTCCAGCGATGTCGGCAGGGGATGCCGAGAACCCGCTCGGTTCTCGGCAGCTGCCGCCGCCATCCTAGGTGGGGGAATCAGGAAGTGAAGCGTTGCGGCTTCACTTCCTGGTTCCCTACTGCGCATGCGCGAATCGCGCTGCGCGTCCCAAATGGTCCCCGCTCTCTCCTGGGAGCTGTGTGTTCCCAGGAGACAGCGTGGTGGGGACGGGAAGAGGCGTAGAATCCCATGGGAGTCTATGCCGGAAGTGGGTGCAAATACCTGTCTTAGACAGGTATCTGCACCCCCCTCCCTCCTGAAAGGTGCCAAATGTGACAGCGGAGGGGGGGAGGGTTCCGAAAAGCGGAAGTTCCATTTTTGTGTGGAACTCCACTTCAAGCAATGAGATCAATAAGTAGAAGGTCAACAGATGCTCCCAAACCATGAATGCTTGTTCAGACAGGAACAATACACACACATTGACAGCTTGGCCACATAAACCCACTTTTGATGGAAAAAATGCACAAGAATTTCAGCAAACAAACAGCTCTATTTGGGCGTTTGTCAATATACACAATATCATTTCTTCTCCCCCCCACAAATCACAGTAAAAAACCTGGCCAGTTTTCAGGCCAAACGAACTCCCCCCTACTGCAGTCCTTTATATAAGGTTGTATTGTTAGCACACTGACACACGCCCAATAGAAGTACACGCCCACCAGTATCTTTCAATCTGTCTCTTCATGTATGTCTAAAGTGATTGCACCTGATGGGCAGGAACACATAATACTATTTGCAACTGTGTTAGCCCTTGGCTATGTGCATCAAATCTCCAACTACAGGCCAAAGATCGAAGTTCATTTGCATGCACATAAACAGAGCATCAGTTTTCTAAGCATATGAACCTGTGCAGTGTAAACCCTACAATTTTAAATGTCCCTGGGCATGATTAGTGCTAACAAGCATTGAATATAAAAAGCCCTCGCGCTACTATCATGTGTTAATGAATGAGTAAAAATGGTGAATCCTTATTTAACGTGATCAAATGCTAAAGTGCCTATAGTGCATCCAAATGCAGTCACATAATTATACAATAGCTGCCTGCAGCAGAATCTAAAGTGTATTACAATCCACTCTCAATAATAGTTATAAAAGTGATTCCGCGCTACAGTTTGTAAAAAATATATAATAAAGTATTCACTCGATAAAGATCAATAAAGTGTTAAAGCTAATTAAATGGTTGAAAACAGTGTAAAATGTTATACATAATAAAAATAAATAGATACATTCATAAAAAGCCAGGGCAAATGATTTAAAGTATTATTAGTCTCTTGGTCATATTATTAAAAAAGAAAAAACATTGTCCACAAAAAGGGGGAAAAATCGCAAAAAGGGTTTTCAATGTATGATACGGTGGTCAGGAGGGGTTATAAGGGGTAAATAGTCCCACAAATTATAGTTACAGAGCCCTCACCTTTATAGACTATTTATAACCACATCCAGTAGTAACCTGAGGTCCGTTGTCTGACGTTATTTCAACTTCTACCACCAGGGGGTCCTCTGTGCCAGTATGTATGAAATAACAATTATCCGAAGCGTCAGCATATGACCATGAATAAAAGTACCATCCGCTGTAATAATCTCTACCACCAGGGGGTCCTCTACTTGATTCACCAAATCTCCCAGATATCACTGCACATCAAACGACTTCTTGTACCTCGTATCCTCCGTAGATCGGGGGGGGGAAGAGGGATGGCAGCGAACAAGGGTGGGAGAGAGAGAAAAAGCCCCAATAGTGTAGTAAGGTTAGTATACACAAGCTTTATTAAAAGATTAAAAATGGACTCTTACAATGAAAAATAAAGAAATAAGCATATACAGTTGCTAAGGCGTCTGAACGCCGCTCTCACATCACTTCCTGGTATCGCTCAGTCATCAGTCACGCCCTATGCGTTACGTCATCACGTGACTTCTTCAGGGGTGCTGATTGGCTGAGACGACCTTGTTTATGTCTCCATAAAACGGAAATGGGTTAGCGGCCATTTTGTTGTGGTCCGCTCTATTTACTGACGGCGGCCATTTTCCTGTGGTAGACCTAGTGTTTTATTAGCGGCCATTTTCCAGAGAAGTGTTCCTCTGCTGACACTTCCAAGAAAGATGTCTTGTTCAATAGGCAGACACAAAGGATATAACTAGATAGGCCGTGACACCTCATCGCCCATAGATGCTTCTTCCGTTTGTGTAAAAATGAATGTGTTAAGTTTGGAATGTGTTTTGAGATATTTTGACATAGTTACTTCAATGTATTAAAGTTAAAATTACTATATTGTTCTGAGCGTTCCTAAAACACTAAAATGAAAAAACCTTAACTTAGAATAAAATAAAAATAAAAAATAAAAAAATAATAAAAATAAATATAAATAATAAAAATAAAAAATAATAAAAAACATTTTAATAAAAAATGAATGAAAAAATAATTAAAATAAGATAAAAATAAATATATATATATATATATATATATATATATATATATATATATATATATATAAAAAAAACTTCAAATTTAAAAATATATTAAATCCTCGAAGGTCAAATTGACCTAAATTGTGCACCTAATAATTCCTCATATTAATATTTTTATAAAGTAATTTTTAAAATTTATCTGCTAAAATAATCTATAATTAAGACATTTAGAATCGCTTTCTATGACAAACAGGTAATGGAAGGTGATAATTAAACCCAACCATATAACCAACTCCAAAATAAAGATGGCTGCAGGGGAAAATTTGCCCGACGAGTCTCTACCAGAAATAGAGGAAGAGCCACACTTCAGATTCACAGTGGAATAAATAAATAGAAGACAGACATATCCCAATATATTAAAAATTACTTAAAAAACAGTTGAGGTCAAATTCAACATTTAAACCATCTGGCACTAAACTTTTCATAATATATATCCATCTTGACTCTTTCTGACTATTCGTCCTTATCTTGTGGCTACCTCTTCATGATGGATTATACTTTTCTATACCCCAGAATTGTAGGTGGGAAGGATCTCGATTGTGAACTGTAGCGAAATGTTTTGAAACATTGTGTTTGGGAAACCCATTCACAATGTTCTGCACATGTTCCTTTATCCTGATCTTCAGTGCCCTTTTTGTTCTGCCTATGTACTGCAAATTGCAGCTACACTGAAGACAGTATATCACTCCTTCAGAATGACAACCTATGAAGTCCCTGATCTCATAGGTGTGACCCGTAGTGGTGGCTGTGAACTCTGACCTCTTTTTTTGAAATTTTTTTGTGTGTCGGCAGGCGTAACAATTTCTACAGGGGTAAAAGCCCTTTCCAGAAAAAAAACGTAAAAGAATTCTTCGGGGGAGGTTCAACTATGGATTTGACAATAATGTCCTTCATGGTTGGAGCTCTCTTATATACGATATTTGGTGTGTCAGGTAGAATATCTTTTAGATCTTTATCATTTTTCAACACATGCCAGTGTCGTTTGATAAGTTTAGCTACCTCCTTATGTTGTACATTGTAGTCTAATATAAGGCATGGTGCTTCAGCCTGATATGCTTTCCTCTTTGTATTATTCTGTAGCATCAAAGTTCTATCCATTTTGTTCACCTGTTGTATTTAAACGTTGATCCATATACCATCATAACCCTTTTCAATAAATCTGACACCAATTAGATCTGATGAGTTTTGTAATCTTCTTCATACGTGCAATTCCGCTTAATTCTGACTAGTTCCCCTTTCGGAATGTTGTATAACCAGGGTTTATAGTGGCAACTGTTAATGGACAGATAACTGTTAGTATCCACACTCTTAAAGTGTGTTTTGGTGATCACTCTGTCTTTCTGCACCGAGATATTGATATCTAAGAAATCCACAGATTTTTTGGCTATTTTCCATACCAGTTTTATGTTCTTCTCATTCTTATTTAATCCTTCTAAGAATTCTTCTAATGCATCCTTATTCCCATTCCAGACGATCAAAATATCATCTATATACCTTCCATATAGGGTTAATTCGGGTGGCATATTATCATATACGGCTTCTTCTTCCCAAAATGCCATGAAAGCATTAGCTATACTGGGTGCAAACGTTGCGCCCATCGCTATGCCAGTTACTTGTCTGTAATTACCCAAATTCACTATTGACTGTAATTGTTTTTTAAAATCTCTTATGGGGTTAGTTGGAGCTATCATAAGGAGGTAGCTAAACTTATCAAACGACACTGGCATGTGTTGAAAAATGATAAAGATCTAAAAGATATTCTACCTGACACACCAAATATCGTATATAAGAGAGCTCCAACCCTGAAGGACATTATTGTCAAATCCATGGTTGAACCTCCCCCAAAGAATTCTTTTACTTTTTTTCTGGAAAGGACTTTTACCCCTGTAGAAATTGTTACACCTGCCGACACACAAAAAAATTTCAAAAAAAGAGGTCAGAGTTCACAGCCACCACTACGGGTCACACCTATGAGATCAGGGACTTCATAGGTTGTCATTCTGAAGGAGTGGTATACTGTCTTCAGTGTAGCTGCAATTTGCAGTACATAGGCAGAACAAAAAGGGCACTGAAGATCAGGATAAAGGAACATGTGCAGAACATTGTGAATGGGTTTCCCAAACACAATGTTTCAAAACATTTCGCTACAGTACACAATCGAGATCCTTCCCACCTACAATTCTGGGGTATTGAAAAGTATAATCCATCATGGAGAGGTAACCACAAGATAAGGACGATTAGTCAGAAAGAGTCAAGATGGATATATATTATGAAAAGTTTAGTGCCAGATGGTTTAAATGTTGAATTTGACCTCAACTGTTTTTTAAGTAATTTTTAATATATTGGGATATGTCTGTCTTCTATTTATTTATTCCACTGTGAATCTGAAGTGTGGCTCTCCCTCTATTTCTGGTAGAGACTTGTCGGGCAAATTTCCCCCTGCAGCCATCTTTATTTTGGAGTTGGTTATATGGTTGGGTTTATTTATCACCTTCCATTACCTGTTTGTCATAGAAAGCGATTCTAAATGTCTTAATTATAGATTATTTTAGCAGATACATTTTAAAAATTATTTTATAAAAATATTAATATGAGGGTCAATTTGACCTTCGAGGATTTAATATATTTTTAAATTTGAAGTTTTTTTTTATTTATATATATATATATATATATATATATATATATATATATATATATATATATATATATATTTATTTATTTTTATCTTATTTTATTTTAATTATTTTTTCATTCATTTTTTATAAAAAAATTTTTTTATTATTTATTATTTTTATTATTTATATTTATTTTTATTATTTTTTTATTTTTATTTTATTCTAAGTTAAGGTTTTTTCATTTTAGTGTTTTAGGAATGCTCAGAACAATATAGTAATTTTAACTTTAATACATTGAAGTAATTATGTCAAAATATCTCAAAACACATTCCAAACTTAACACATTCATTTTTACACAAACGGAAGAAGCATCTATGGGCGATGAGGTGTCACAGGCTATCTAGTTATATCCTTTGTGTCTGCCTATTGAACAAGACATCTTTCTTGGAAGTGTCAGCAGAGGAACACTTCTCTGGAAAATGGCCGCTAATAAAACACTAGGTCTACCACAGGAAAATGGCCGCCGTCGGTAAATAGAGTGAACCACAACAAAATGGCCACTAACCCATTTCCGTTTTATGGAGATATAAACAAGATCGTCTCAGCCAATCAGCATCCCCTGAAGAAGTCACGTGATGACGTAATGCGTAGGGCGTGGCCGATGATTGAGCGATACCAGGAAGTGATGTGAGAGCGGCGTTCAGACGCCTTAGCAACTGTATATGCTTATTTCTTTATTTTTCGTTGTAAGAGTCCATTTTTAATCTTTTAATAAAGCTTGTGTATTCTAACCTTACTACACTATTGGGGCTTTTTCTCTCTCTCCCACCCTTGTTCGCTGCCATCCCTCTTCCCCCCCCCGATCTACGGAGGATACGAGGTACAAGAAGTCGTTTGATGTGCAGTGATATCTGGGAGATTTGGTGAATCAAGTAGAGGACTCCCTGGTGGTAGAGATTATTACAGCAGATGACACTTTTATTCATGGTCATATGCTGACGCTTCGGATAATTGTTATTTCATACATACTGGCACAGAGGACCCCCTGGTGGTAGAAGTTGAAATAACGTCAGACAACGGACCTCAGGTTACTACTGGATGCAGTTATAAACAGTCTATGAAGGCGAGGGCTCTGTGACTATAATTTGTGGGACTATTTACCCCTTATAACCCCTCCTGACCACCGTATCATACATTGAAAACCCTTTTTGCGATTTTTCCTTTTTGTGGACAATGTTTTTTCTTTTTTAATAATATGACCAAGAGACTAATAATACTTTAAATCATTTGCCCTGGCTTTTTATGAATTTATTTATTTATTTTTATTATGTATAACATTTTACACTGTTTTCAACCATTTAATTAGCTTTAACACTTTATTGATTTACTTATCAAGTGAATACTTTATTATATATTTTTTACAAACTGTAGCGCGGAATCACTTTTATAACTGCTAACAAGCATTAACATCAATAACACAAATTGACAAATAAAATGCGAGTATGTCTTAGTATTGTGGTGAGAAACCCACACAGGGAGAACATATAAACTTCAACACAAGCATTAGCATATTGGGGAATTGAACCAGCAACCCCAGTGTTGCTAGCCAGAATTGCTACCCTCTTAGCCAGTGGGCAGCCTCACACATGAAGTCTGCATCTCTGTGGTGTGAACCAGCCCTAAGTCCATAGCCATGCTCAGTGTCACAAGCAATATACAATATATTGGCCTAAGTATTGGGACTTATTGGGACATTTATACGCACATGAACTGTAATGGCATCCCAGTCTTAGTCTGTAGGGTTCAAAATTGATTTGGCCCGCCCTTTGCAGCTATAACAGCTTCAACTCTTCTGGGAAGGCTGTCCATGAGGTTTAGGAGTGTGTCTATGGGAAAGTTTAACCATTCTTCCAGAAGTGCATTTGTGAGGTCAGGCACTGATGTTGGATGAGAAGGCCTGGCTTACAGTCTCCGCTCTAATTCATCCCCAAGGTGTTCTGTTGTGTTGAGGTCAGGACTCAACACATGGAGGGAGTTTGGGGTGGAGGAACTTGACTGGCCTGAATAGAGTCCTGACCTCAACACGATAGAACACATTTTGGCTGAATTAGAGCAGAGACTGTGAGCCAGGCCTTCTCATCCAACATCAGTGCCTGGAATGCGCTTCTGGAAGAATGGTCAAACATTCCCATAGACACACTAAACCTTGTGGACAGCCTTCCCATCCGCAGTTATAGCTGCAAAGGGTGGGGCAAATCAAATTTTAACCTTACAGATTAAGACTGGGCTGCCATTAACCACTTGCCAACCAGGCCAATTCTGCCATTTCTCTCCTACATGTAAAAATCTTACATTTTTTGCTAGAAAATTTACATAGAACCCCAAAACATTATATATGTTTTTTTAGCAGAGACCCTAGAGAATACAATGGCGGTCATTGCAACTTTTCATCTCACAAAGTATTTGCGCAGCAATTTTTCAAATGCTTTTAAAAAAAAAAAAAAACAGTTTCATGCTTTAAAAAAAAAAGAAAAAAGTTAGCCCAATTTTTGCATAATGTGAAAGATGAAGTTACGCAGAGTAAATAGATACCTAACATGTGGAAACCTCCTACACATAAATACACATATACTGCATTTCTTTGGACATATAGGTGGTGGAATTAAATTACTCAAGAGTTGGTGGTGAGTGTAGAATAGTGATGTTACCCTAGTGATGTAATTTTTGGAAATTACATTTTGATTTCTGATGTTGGTACACATATCACATTTTTTGGGCTCAAATTATGATTTTTTGGAAATGATTAAAAACACACAAAATTGTGACCCAATTTAAATTTGCATCAGCAATGGTATTGTTTGTGGTTTGTAAAGACACCTGTGTGAGTTTGGGTAAATATTTTTGTGAGATAGAGAATAACAAGTGAAAGTGACAGTGAAAAATATATTTTACTAAAACATCAAAACATTCCACATTCTAGCATTCTTAAAAACAAAATAGATGAGAAAAAGCAAAATAGAAGCAGCAATATTGTTGCAAAGATCATTTATTTCAGAGAAAGATACATTAAACATTAAAAGTATTTATTTGGGGAAGTTACAATTGTACCATTAGAATCAAAGGCTGAAACTTGCATTGGACTATAATAGTGCCGATTTTCATTCCCAAAATGCATTTTAGCCCAGTGCTAATTTTGGTATTTACTATAGTGCAGACATCACTAAATGGTGGACCGCGGGCCAGATCCGGACCCAGTAGCAGCCCTATGCGGCCCGCAGCCTCGCCAGATGGTTGGCTGAGTGTTCTCTTCCCTCTGCCGACTCGCCCGCCACTGCCACTCACATCGATTTACATGGGAGGCGTGGCAGGTCTCTCCTTTACATCATCGCATCACTCCCCCCCCCTTCCTCCCCCTCCACATGCTGCCCTACCTTATTCACACAAGCCTGGAAGCGCTGCAGGTCTGGACAAAGGGCGGGACTTTTCAAGTTATAAAGCAGGTGATTGATTGCTAGACAGTGGGGTGGTCCCAAGCAACCAATCACCTGTCTTTAACTTGAAAAGTCCCGCCCTTTGTCTGGATCTGCCATGCGTGCTTCCTGGCTCGTGTGACTAAGGTAGGGCAGTGTGGGGAGGAGTGGGGAATGCTGTGTTGATGAAAGGGACAGTCTGACTCTGTAATATCGAGGGAGGATTGTGATGGAGTGGGGTCTGGGGGGTCTGTAATAGTGGGATCTGTAATGGGGGGATCTGTGATGGAGTGGGGTCTGTGATAGTGGGGTCTGTAATGGGGGGTCTGTGATAGTGGGGTCTGTAATGGGGGGGGTCTGTGATAGTGGGGTCTGTGATAGTGGGGTCTTTAATGGGGGGGTCTGTGATGGAGTGGGGTCTGTGATGGAGTGGGGTCTGTGATAGTGGGGATCTGTGATAGTGGGGTCTGTGATAGTGGGATCTGTAATAGTGGGGTCTGTAATGGGGGATCTGTGATAGTGGGATCTGTGATAGTGGGGTCTGTAATGTGGGGGTCTGTGATAGTGGGGTCTGTAATGGGGGGTCTGTGATAGTGGGGTCTGTAATGGGGGGGTCTGTGATAGTGGGGTCTGTAATGGGGGGGCTGTGATAGTGGGGTCTGTAATGGAGGGGATCTGTGATGGAGTGGGGTCTGTAATGGGGGAGGGGGATCTGTGACGGAGTGGGGTCTGTAATGGGGGGGATCTGTGGTGGAGTGGGGTCTGTAATGGAGTGGAGATGTAAAAGGGAGAGATGTGCTGTGAAGGGGGTACTGAGGGCACTGATGTAAGGGCTTCTTCACACTTGTGCAGAGATCTATAATAGAAAACAATCATGACGTGACGAGTCATCACCAATATGACACTCGGACCTCTGCTGGAAGAAAAGTTTACTGACCGGACCCCCGTGAATTTTAATTCAGTACCCCTGCTATAGTGCCTTGAAAAAAAAAGCCATGGGAGCTAAAATAAGAGCTGTTTGCAGGTCTGAGCATGCTCAGTTGCGTTGGCACCTAGTTGTACAGAGACGGGTAATTTATTTCTTTTCAGTGTAGAAATCATTTTTTCACACAGTTTAAAAGCAGATTGTCATTAAACAATATACCACACATTTCAGTACAATTTAGGAAATTATATCATGCTCTAAACATTATTTCCATGTGCACTACTCCAGGTTTTAGCAGAGTAAGGGTTTGGGCGCTATTTGCTTTTAGGGAACTATAGTAAATTTGATTTTGGGAGTATTTTTTTTACCAGCGCTATAGTGAATACTGCTTTAGCACTAATTAGTGCGATTAGCACTAAATAGCACTAATTCTCGCTAATTAGCACTGCAGCGCTTTAGTAAATGACCCCCAGTGTCTGAATGGATATGTGAGCTATCTATACACATGGAACTTCTGCTATCACATGCTCTGTATAAATAATATGTGTACTAGCCCCATCTAGTGGTTACATATATAATAGCGTATAGCCCTATGTACTACATAAATACCTCACAGAGCTTCTAAATGAAGCGTAAAAAATAAATAAAAACAATATAAAATAAATTGAAATTGCCCTTTAATACATGTATCCCCAACATTGGATCCTTCTACTCCTAAACTGTGTATATGCAAAATATTACACCAATACTGACATATTAAAATAATTATAAGATATTATAAGAGGAACAAATAATTGTTACTCCAGAGTGATCTACAAATTGCTAATAAACATGTACAGTATAGTATACACTCAATACTTGGTCTGAGCTCCTTTTGCATTAATTACTGCATCAATGTAGCGTGGCATGGAGGCGATCAGCCTGTGGCACTACTGAGGTGTTATGGATGCCTGGGTTGCATTGTTGGGTCTGGTGTCTCTCATCTTCCTCTTTACAATACCCCACATGTCCTCTATGGGGTTTAGGTCAGGCGAGTTTTCTGGTCAATCAAGCACAGTGATACCATAATCATTAACATGATTGTAAAGGATCGCTTTTTTATTTTTTTAAATAACAAACATGTCATACTTACCTCCACTGTGCAGCTCGTTTTGCACAGAGTGGCCCCATACATTATCTTCTGATGTCCCCCGGTGGCTCTTGCAGCTCCTCCCCACATCAGATAACCCCCTAGGAGAAGCGCTCTCCCAAGGGGGTTACCTTGTGAGCACGCTCCAGAGTCCAGCATTTGCATCCACAGACACGAATGCTGGACTCGGCCCCAGCCCCGGCGCCCGTGTCATTGGATTTGATTAACAGCAGTGGGAGCCAATGCCTGCACTGCTATCAATCTATCCAATCAAGAGCCAGGACCCCGTGGAGAGAGGGACAGAGCATCTTCGCTGAGGAGATGAAGGGGCTCAGGTAAGTAAAGTGGGGGGCTGGGGGGCCGGTGACTGCCAGGTGTTTTTTCACCTTAATGCATAGGATGCATTAAGGTGAAAAAACATGAGGGTTTACAACCCCTTTAAACCAGGTATTGGTACATTTGGCAGTGTGGGCAGATGCCAAGTTCTGCTGGAAAATAAAATAAGCATCTCCATAAAGCTGGTCAGCAGAGGGTAGCATGAAGTGCTCTAGAATGTGCTGGTAGAGGGCTGCACTGACTTTGAACTTGATAAAACATGTGGACCAACACCAGCAGGTGACATGGCTTCCCAAATCATCACTGACTGCGGAAACTTCACACTGGACCTCATGCAACTTGGATTCTGTGCCTCTCCAATCTTTTTCCAGACTGTAGGACCTTGATTTCCAAATTATATGCATCATTTACTTTCATCCGAAAAGAGAACTTTAGACCACTGAGCAACAGTCCAGTACTTTTTCTTCTTAGCCCAAGTAAGATGCTTTTTACAGTTGTTTCTGGTTCAGGAGTGGCTTGACACAAGGAATGTGACAGTTGTAGCCCATGTCCTAGATACATCTGTGTTTGGTGGCTCTTAAAGCACTGACACCAGCCATAGTGCACTTCTTGTAAATCTCCCCCAAATTCTTGAATGACCTTTGCTTCACAATCTTCTCAAGGCTGTGGTTATCCCTATTGCTTGTGCACCTTTTTCTACCACACCTTTTCCTTCTACTCAACTTTAAATTAATATACTTGGATACAGTACTCTGTGGACAGCCAGCTTCTTTAGCAATGACCTTTTGTGATTTACCCTCCTTGTAGAGTGTGTCAATGACTGTCTTCTGGACAGCTGTCAAGTCAGCAGTCTTCCCCATGATTGTATAACCTACTGAGGCTGAGCGACCATTTTAAGGCTCAGGAAACCTTTACAAGTGTTTTGAGTTAATTATCTGATTAGAGTGACACCATGAGGCTACAATATTGAACTTTTTCACAATATTCAAATTTTCTGAGATACTGAATTTTGGGTTTTCACAAGCTGCAAGCCATAATCATCAAAGTAAAAAAAAAAGAAATGCTAGAAATATATCACTCTGGGGGTGATTTAGGAAAGCCGCGTGCCATCACTAGAGGCGCACGGCTAGGCGCAACGCACATTTCCATATTTATAAAATGGTGAAATGCAATCTGTGCACCACTATGGACATGGCGCACGACATCTCCAAATCAATATTGACAGAAGATGGAGGTGTCAGTATTATGGGGTGATGTGAGGAAGTTTAGTAACAACTGCCCAAGTAACAAATATGCCCAAATAGAATGAGAAAATAACATTTTCAGAGAAAGGCTGCTGTGCCTGCAAGTACGTTTAGAACTGCGTGAGATCAATATAAGTGGTGTGCATGTGCAAGGGGCTCTTGCTCTCGTTCACATGTGTTTGTTCACTGCACCGCCAAAATCTTAGTAAATGTTAAACATCATACATGCATTTGCACGGCTTGCACGGGCGCACCTCTAAACTTGACAATTTTTATTTTTACGCTGGTTCACCTTTATGTATTTTTATAAGATTTGCACACAGGTCATGTTAGCAAGTTATGTTGCCAACATGTGACATGCACCTTGTTAAAATTATGTAAAAGACTCTCGCTCCTCTAGCTCCTCCTGAAAGGGCATTTAACCTTTCCCCTCTAATGCATATGATTTCCTTGGGCTAGCTTTTGCTTTTAAATTTCAAAAGAGCCAACTTCCCTAAACTACAAACCTTGCTAGAAGGCATAAATTGGGATAAAATCTTAAGAAAAAAGAACATGGAGGAGAGATGGGTTTGCTTTAAGAGCATATTAAATAAAGGCATTAGCCAATGCATCCCTTTAGGTAATAAATTTAAAAGAGTGAACAAAAGTCCTGGATGGCTTAACTCCAATGTAAAAATGCATATAAAAGCAAAGGAGAAGGCCTTCAAAAAAATACAAGGTTGAGGGATCATCATCAGCATTCAGACTTTATAGAGAATACAAGAAATTTAAGGGTGCAATAAGGACGGCTAAGATCATGAAAGACACATAGCGGAGGAGAGCTAAAAAATTCCAAGAAATGATTTAAGTATGTAAACAGTAAAAAAGGGAGGACAGACCATACAGTATTGGCCCCATAAAGAATGAGGAAAGACATCTGGTTACAAAGGATGGGGAGATGGCGAAGGTATTGAATTTATTCTTCTCCTCAGTCTTCACGAAGGAATCGGGGGGCTTCAGTAACCAAAACTGCAGTGTTTATCCTCATGACACATCACAGGAAGCACCTCCATGGTTAACAGAGGACAAAATTAAAATTAGACTTGGGAAACTTAACATTAATAAATCACCAGGACCAAATGCCTTGCACCCGAGGGTACTTAGGGAACGCAGTTAAGTAATTGCCAGACCATTGTTCCTAATTTTTATTGACTGGAATGGTACCAGCTGATTGGAGAAAAGCCAATGTAGCACCGATATTTAAAAAGGGCCCAAAATACATCCCTGGGAATTACAGACCAGTTAGCCTAACATAAATATTATGTAAACTCTTGTAGGGGATGATAAAGGACTATATACAAGATTTAGTAATGAGAATGGTATCATTAACAGTAATCAGCAGGGATTCATGAAGAATCGTTCTTGCCAAACCAATCTCTTAACCTTCTATGAGGAGGTGAGTTGCCATCTAGATAAAGGAAGGCCCGTAGACGTGGTGTATCTGGATTTTGCAAAAGCATTTGACAAAGTTTCTCATAAACTTTTACTGTACAAAATAAGGTCAGTTGGAATGGACCATAGGGTGAGTACATGGATTGAAAACTGGCTACAAGGGTGAGTTCAGAGGGTGGTAATAAATGGGGAGTACTCAGAATGGTCAGGGGTAGGTAGTGGGGTCCCCCAGGGTTCTGTGCTGGGACCAATCCTGTTTAATCTGTTCATAAATGACCTGGAGGATGGGGTAAACAGTTCAATCTCTGTATTTGCAGACGATATTAAGCTAAGCAGGGCAATAACTTCTCCGCAGGATGTGGAAACCTTGCAAAAAGATCTGAACAAATTAATGGGGTGTGCAACTGCATGGAAAATGAGGTTCAATGTAGAAAAATGTAAAATAATGCATTTGGGTGGCAAAAATATGAATGCAATCGACACACTGGGGGGAGAACCTCTGGGGGAATCTAGGATGCAAAAGGACCTGGGGGTCCTAGCAGATGATAGGCTCAGCAATGGCATGCAATGCCAAGCTGCTGCTAACAAAGCAAACAGAATATTGGCATGCAATAAAAGGGGATCAATTCCAGAGATAAAATGATAATTCTCCCGCTCTCCAAGACTCTGGTGCGGCTGCACCTAGCGTATTCTGTCCAGTTCTGGATGTGGATGTACTGGAAATGGAGTGAGTACAAAGAAGGGCAACAAAGCTAATAAAGGGTCTGGAGGATATTAGTTATGAGGAAAGGTTGCAAGCACTGAACTTATTCTCCACTCCATTCTCAAAAGGCTGTGAGCTGCCTTCACCAATCCAAACCACATCCTTTTTCAGAGCATACAACAGGGCCAGCTAGGAAATGGGTGAGAAGAGCGATCGCCCAACCTCCTCCTGAACCATACAAGGCCACATGCACTCAACATAGCTGGCTGCCTTTGGGGCATGTTGGGCTCAGCCCAATACCAACCAAAGCACCTTGTACCCACTAGTTTAAAGGGGCTTTCCACATTCCGTAAAGCCCCCTGTCTGCAGCCCCCCACAACCTTAGCCTAGGGTTGTGTGGATGAGGCCTTTGTCCCCCTGAATATGGGAACAAGGTGATTGACTTTTGGGGTGCCTGAGCCCCTCCTGCCCCCAAGCATCCACCCCCTTTTTATGGGCTGGCTTGATGTGTGTTTGGCTAGAGGTTTGTTAGTGTGTGGGAGGGGCACAATATTTTTGTAATTTGGGGTGGTATTTTTCATGTAGGGGTTCTTATTGTAAGTTTTATCTAAAGTCGTACATCCTTGAAGCAGCATTTTGGATACATGCTACAGATGCACCACTTTGCAGGCAGAGCAAGCCCCCCCCCCCCCCCCCAGGTTAATAGCTTTTAAGCAATTTTGCATTTTTAAAGGCACTTCTCCTTGTTTCTTTTTTGGGGTTGTACAAATTGGTGACATTGATATATGTCCCTCAGGGTGGGACCTGGGCCCCATACCCATTTAAGGCCAATAACTAGAATATAAGCCAGCCAAGTGGGGACTAGCAAAATTAACAAGCCAGTTCCCTTGGACTGCAATGGTATTTGTTGTATAACTTTTGGCCATGTTAGGCTCTTTGTTTGCTCCCTTGGACTGGGGGGTGTTTATTCCATCTGTAATTTTATAGCATGCTGGATGATGTGCTTAATTTTAGACAGGGGGTGGCTTATTTTGTGCTGCCTGGATTTGGGTCGTTCTGGGCATGCTTTTTTTGCTGTGGCTTTTGGTGTGTGAAATGCATTTGGGTTGATCTGGGCATGCTCAGGGACTTTTGTGTGTGAACAGCACTTGGATTTTTCTGGGCTTGCTCAGAGAGTGTGTTTTTTGGGTTAGTAATTTAATTACATCCTTAACAGGTGTACCCACTTAGAAGTTCTGTCTCTACATTGGCTGAACTTGCATTTTGTTTGCTTTATGGACTGTGTATGTGTTTACAATTACCTCATTAGCACACAAACCTATGTTATATAAAGCTTGCAGATAGCATTCTTTACCTTGCCCTGAAAAGAGGCAAGATTGCTTGGTGTGTGCATGCTCGTGCGTCAAGAGAGTACATTTGAGTGTCCTTATAGAGTTTGTAACACATGGATTTTCTCTTTGTATTTTGTTTGCAAAACAAATGTGCTTTAGAGCAAGTAATTTTTACTTTTGTTTCTTTTTTTTAGGGGTCATATTTTTCATTGAAATATTTTTGATGTTGTCAATGTTTGTTGTTTGTAGGTTAGTTTCACTTTGATTTAATTGCCTGTGGTGCATTATTTTGCAAAATCTTCATCAAGATGTTGTGACTAAAATTTTTAAACCCTTAAGAGACTATCCGTTTGTGAGCGCAGTCCTTTTAACTCCTATTCATTTCCTCTGCAAAATGCTCAGACCTCAAAACCAGTTTCTATTAGTGTCTCAAATTAACATATTTTTTTTTGCTTTTCTTGCTCTTTTCCAGGTCCTGTCTTGTTGACCAATAACATTTGTAGCAAATGTTTATGTTTTATGTGTTTTGTTAATTTGTTTTGCAGATGCATGCTCAATCCAAGTAATGCATTTTACACTCTTGTATGGGTCATGTGCGTATGTCTAAATGATTTGCCCTCAAAATTCACTTCCTGCTTCAGTGTGTGTGTGTGTGTGTGTGTGTGTGTGTGTGTGTCTGTATATCCATCTATATAGTATCTATAGATATATATATCTATATCTATAGATATCTATAGATATCTATATATCTATATCTATATCTATATCTATATATATATATATATATATATATATATATATATATATATATATATATATATATATACAGCCCTCCAGTTGTTCAGGAACTACAAGTCCCATCATGCCTAGTCATGTCTGTGAATGTCAGAGTTTTACAATGCCTCATGGGATGTGTAGTTCTGCAACAGCTGGAGAGCCGTAGTTTGAAGACTCCTGATCACTCTAGCATCTTGAAAAAAGGTGTTTTTTTCATGTGCCTTGTATAATGCCCAAGAAATATCGTTTGGAAAATACAAGTGGGTCAAGGCACATCTACATTTGAAATTTGGCACTTAAGATGGTCATGCACTATGCAATCAGATTGGCCAATCTCTGTACAACTCAATATTTAGGCAAATAGGTAATAGGAAGACGCACTTGAACAATTAATTCAAATTATAGGAAATCAAACAGGCTCTTGCGCCAAATCTAATTTATTTAAGATCTAACTGATTGCAGTGTATGGTTACCATCAAAGATCAAGATCTGAAAAAAATAATTTATTGGGTTTAGAAACACTTCTCTGTTCTTTGTAATGTATTGAAAGATTTGGGTAAAAAAAAGAAAAAAAAAAAACATTTCAAAGATATATTAGAATTGATAGGAATGAGATTAGCAATAAAAAGGATTAATCAACTGAGAACACCTTCTAATTGCCTAACAAGACACATCCAATGAGATGAAGTTAACCAATTGTATTGGGCGTGCGCTATTATCAATGAGAAAACTGCAGTTACCCTAGCAGCAGTTGCAGTTTACATATGCGGGTATTTATTATCGTTATTTGTGCTTCAATGTGCGCCAGTTCGCATGTTCATTTAATGAATTTTAATGTATGAACTGGTGCAATTACAATTAGTGTATGAACTGGTGCAGTGCCTTCTTCTTAGTAAATCACCCCCTCTGTGTGTAATGAATCTATTTAATATACGAGTTTCACTTTTTGAATTGAATTACTGAAATAAATTAACTTTTTGATGATATTCTAACTTTTTTAGATACACCTGTAGTTGATTTAAAAATGAATATACCCCACAAAAAAAACTACTACATCTAGTATTTTGTACGACCTCTATGATTTGTAAGGACAGCACCAGGTCTATGCATTAAATGAACAAGTTGGCGACATATTGCAACATCTATCTTTTTCCATTCTTCAAGAACGACCTCTTTTAGAGCCTGGATGCTGGATGAAGAGAGATGCTCAACTTGTCTCTTCAGAATTCCCCACAGGTGTTCGATTGGGTTCAGACCAGGAGACATACTTGGGCACCGAATCATTTTCACCCTGTTCTTCTTCAGAAATGCAACAGTGGCTTTAGATGTCTGTTTTGGATCATTGTCATGCTGGAAAATTGCAGAACGACCAAGGGCAGTGATGGTAGCATCTTCTCTTTCAATATAGAGCAGTACATCTGTGAATTCATGATAGAATCAATAAAATGCAACTCATTGACACCAGGAGCTCTCATACAGCCCCACAGAAGGACACTGCCACCACCATGTTTCACTGTAGGCACCATGCATTTTTCTTTGTACTCCTCACCTTTGCGACACCATACAGTTTTGAAGCCATCATTTCCAAAAACATTTATCTTGGTCTCATCACTCCAAAGTACACAGTCCCAGTAGTCTTCTTATTTTTCAGCATAGGCCCTGGCAAATTCTAGGTGGGCTTTTTTTGTGCATGGGCTTTAGGAGAGGCTTCCTTCGTGGACGACACCCATGCATGCCATTCCTCTGCAGTATACACCGTATTGTGTCACGGGAAACAATCACCCCAGTTTGGCTTTCAACTTCTTAAGCTAACTGCAGTGAACTTGCACGGCGTTTCTCTTCAACCCTTCTCATCAGAAGATGCTCCTTTCGAGGTGTTAACTTCCATGGACAGCCTGGAATTCTCTGTGAGATGGTTACAATCTTTGTTAAATTTTTGCTACAGTATTCTAACTAGGTAAAGCTTTGCTGATCTTCTTGTAGCCTTCCCCTTTCTTGTGTAAAGAATTAATTTGCTTTCTCAGGCTTTGTGATATTGCTCTTCCATGTAGTGCCATTGCTAACAGTAGAAAATGGAAAGGGGGTTTCTCTATTAAGTAATACCCTTTTATAATCAACTGTCTGCTGGATACCTGTTTAATTAATAATTAGAATCACCTGTAGTTGAATTCTTGTTAATTAGGATTTTGTTATCTAAAATGTAGCTTTGCTCCTAAGACTTTCTTCGGGATGTATTCATATTGCAACATGGTCTTAAATTAATTTGTTAGGAAAAATACGTTTTTAGTTTTAATCGTTTTTTATTGATGTTTATCAGGGGAAACGAATAACAGACATTGACTATCATACATTACGATATTCTGACAAAGGTCATCTAGTAAATACATATGACGGTAGGAAAAGAGAAAAAAAGAAAAAAAAAAAGAAAAGAAAATGAGGTCAAGCATAAATGAACAGTATACAGTAAACTGGTTTACTTCTAAGTGCTGTTGGTAGGTGTGATGACCAGTGTTGTCCTCATCCCTGCGCACCCCTTTGGAAGACAACACCATCATCTATAGTTCTCCTTAACCATACCAAGATAGTTGCCTTATTTATGGAACGTATAAGAGGAAAGAATACCAACACTACCTTTGGAAGACAACACCATCGTCTATAGTTCTCCTTAACCATAACAAGATAGTTGCCTTATTTATGGAACGTATAAGAGGAAAGAATACCAACACATGTAACAAAGGAAATCGGGACTAGTGCGAAGTGCTCATAGTTGGGGAAAAGTACAGCTGGATGGTAGATAATGTATATGGTATTAGTTAGGGCAGTGAAGTAGAGTTTCTGATGGAACCACTTAAGCAATTGGGACCATTTAACCTGAGATGAAGAGAAGTAACCTTCAGAAGTAGCGAACATACGTTCGTATGAACCATGAGTGTGCACCAGGGAAATCACTTAGTCTCTGGTAGGAACATCTGGAGATTTCCAATTGCGAGTAATTGTCAATCTGGCTGCAAAGAGGATATGGGAAACAATACATCTTGTTTGGGGGTGAAAGTCATCAAGGCCGATGCCTAGCAGTGCAAGTGCAGGCAAGGGTTTCATGTCTACTCTTGTTACTTCAGTAAGAAGTTTGCAGACGCTCCTCCAAAAAGAGGATACCCTGATGTATTCCCATAGGATGTGGTACAATGTTCTCATATCCCCGCAATTCCTCCAACAGAGGGATGTGGCAGACGTGTCAAATTTATGGGTTAAGGATGGGTTGATATACCAATGGAGAGTAAATTTATGTACTAACTCGTGGAGGTTGGAAGCATGGGATGCACTAAGGCTTAGTTTCAGGGCAGCTAGCCATTGGGAGTCACTAAAGGATTGGTCTAGATTTTTTTCCCATTTTAGCATAGGGGTTAGTTTTTCAAAGGAGGTTTTATCCTGCAGTAGGTTATAAAATAGGGCAATTCCTTTAAAGAAGGAGACATTACCCAACAGGTATTTCCAGGCTCGTGTGTCCAGGGTTACCCAGAGGTGTGGGTTGTAGAGAAGGCATTGGCTCACATGTACGTATTTGTAATAGTCTGCTGGTGGAAGAGTGAATGAGTTTTGCAAGATCGTAAATGGTTTAAGGAGATTGTTGGAATAGAGGTCGGAAATGTTGAGTAGGCCCTTCTCTTGCCATGATAAATTGGAAATGATTGAGGAAAATATTGCAATTGACACATATTGCAATTGGAGCTTGTTAGAGGAGGTCAGTGAAGGCCATTACTGTGGCCTTAATGGTAGGGGAAAGGGCTGCATGTGGTGATTTCACTTTAGGTGCACTATGTAACCAATTGCTCAAATGGTGGCTCGGGACCTGCAGGGATTCAATGTCATGCCATAGGCTGGTGGGGATGGCTGTGAACCAGGTTTTAAGTTGTGCTAAAATGGAAGCTGTATAATAGTCTTTAATGATTGGGAACCCTGTGCCGTCCACTGATCTGTGTTGCATGAGGGCGCTTTGTGTAAATAAAAAGAAGGATTTGGGGATCGGAATGGGAAGTGACCTGAAAAGGTAAATCAGCTGGGGTAGCAGAAGCATTTTAAATGCTGCCAGTCTACCCGACCAGGAGAGTGAAACTTTAGAGACTCCTTAGGGAGATTATTTAGGAAAGTTAAAAAAATTTGCTTTAAACAGAGAGAATACTGAGGTTGTTAGATTGACCCCAGATAGGAGAAGCGAGAGTTGCTGGTCCTGTGGTAACCCTAGGGACAGGATGAGTGATTTGGTATAATTTACCTTATAATAAGATATTCTACTAAACTCAGACAGTATGCATTGTGCCGAAGCCAGGGAGGATTAAGGGCTGGAAAGTATGAGTATAACATCATCTCAAACAGGTTGATTTTGTGCTCAGTTAGGCCTATGGTGAATCCAGTAATATCAGCCTGCGAACAATTTTTTTCTGCAGGGGGTTCCATCATGAGGTTGACGATTAGGGGAGAAAGAGGGCACCCCTGTCTTGTGCCATTGGTGATCATAAATGGCTTAGATCTCATAGTTGAACAATAAATGAAAGCCGAAGGTTGGAGTCCGTGGCGCAGAGATGTACGCTCACCCTTGCAAATACACACAGCCCATGGTAACAAAGAGATAAGCTACCTGGGCTGTGTATCTGTGCACGGGGGCTTGACAGGAATTTGCCAAAGGATAGTCGAGGTAAAGCCATAGTCAGGGATTCCAGAAGACAGAATATACGATAAGCAGAGCTAGGGTCAGAAGCCGGAGTCAGTTTGGAACACTGTAACTAGAACACAGGAATACTGGAACACAGGAATACTGGAACACTGGAACCTTAGGCAAAACAGCAAACAATGAACTGACAAAGCCCTCAGAGTGAGGCAATGTTTTATACCCAGCTGATTGGATAAACTGCCTCAGTGGAACCAGGAGTGACAGGTACTAATTGCAACAAGATCCAGAGTATGGCAATAGTATTTCATGCAGTGTTTTGTATTCAGAACAAAATCTGATATTATTATATCTACCCCTTTATCAAATTAAAAAGCATGCATGCCATGAAGTAATCACACTCTGACACTCAGTTCAGAATGAAAAACTTCTGAGTTTATTTCCGCTTTTCTGGTTAGTTTTAGCCCGGGTTCACACTATAATGCGCTGCGGACTGCACAGGAGCGCTGTGCGTCCCTGTTCACCGTTTCAGGGATGAATCAGGGCCGATTCTATGCCTGAATTCGGCCCTGAAACGCAGCCAAAGACGCACAGCGTTTTTGTGCAGTGCGCACCGCAGCCGCCCCGGAGATATGTGAACCGGCTCCATAGGGAGCCAGTCACATTCTCCTGCTATGCGAATTAGATGTGCGGAAACACACATCTAATTCGCATAGGTGTGAACCCGGGCTAATACACTTTCTGTATAAAGAATATAGAATATAGACAAAGAATACAGTATATGCAAAACATGTTGTTATGACAATACCTAAGATTTTAACAGTGTCAGCAGTTTTAGTACCGATTTCCGCATTTTAATAATAGCTATTATTAAATTATCTTTGGTAATTTCCCCTTCAAGCATTGGATGTTGACATCATGTCTGCTATCTGCTTCTCATAAGAGACAGGAAGCAACAGCCTTTTTATAATTCATTGCGGTTTGGCTTCAGACTGGAAAAGAGGAACTAGCAGATATCTGCTGTCATCTGAAAATTCTTATGCCCCGTACACACGGTCGGACTTTGTTCGGACATTCCGACAACAAAATCCTAGGATTTTTTCCGACGGGTGTTGGCTCAAACTTGTCTTGCATACACACGGTCACACAAAGTTGTCGGAAAATCCGATCTTTCTAAACGCGGTGACGTAAAACACGTACGTCGGGACTATAAACGGGGCAGTGGCCAATAGCTTTCATCTCTTTATATATTCTGAGCATGCGTGGCACTTTGTCCGTCGGATTTGTGTACACACGATCGGAATTTCCGACAACGGATTTTGTTGTTGGAAAATTTTATATCCTGCTCTCAAACTTTGTGTGTCGGAAAATCCAATGGAAAATGTGTGATGGAGCCTACACACAGTCGGAATTTTCGACAACAAGGTCCTATCACACATTTTCCGTCGGAAAATTCGACCGTGTGTACGGGGCATAAGAGTTAAGGTTTTTAACATTTCAAACCTCTGATGCAATATTACATTTGAAATAGCCATTTTAATATTTTTACCTGGTAACACCTTATTCACATCCATTACAGTTCCCCCCTTGAAAATGTCTATTTAACATCTGTCCCTTACACTTAAAATCCTAATCCTGGCCCATTCCCTGCAACTCTTTTCAACTGTATAGAGAGGAAAGCAATGACTAACTCATTACCCTACTCGATACAGCTGGGAGGGGCAATCAGGTGCTGTCTGTTCATGTAACCTTATGGCGTTGCTTCTCGAGGGGAGGTGACTGTAACGGAGTGCATTTCTTAATTTTCATCTGGTATTTCCATAAATGTACAGTAGGAGAACTTTCCCTACACACTTTTTAAGACAGGGGAGAATACAGCAAACCATAACAGCCAAGGTCACCAAAATTATCAGGATGGTTATTCCTATCTGTGTAAGTAATCCCTGCCACCTCCCCTAATATAGGTGAAATATTGATCCCAAGGGTTGGTGAGCCCTGAATTCTTTCTTAGTTGCTCGGACAAATCCTCAAGTTTCCTGATGGCCAAAGTCACCTTACCGTTTGGGTCAGTGTTGTCTGGGATGTAGGTACAACATGTACCTGTTTTAGGCACCATTTTACACACACCCCCCTTTCAGCTAGGACCATATCTAAGGCCATGCGGTTTTGGAAAGTCATGTGTGATGTGGCTTCTAGTTGTTCGGCTAAACCTTGGAGTGCATCTCTGGTGTAATTGACAAACCTTTGTTGGTTATAGTAGATGTAATTTATCCAGTCTACATTCTTATTTACAGTGATGATGGGGATCAAAGATTCAAATCCTGCTGCTACTTGGTCTTTTGCTTTGAACTCATCTGGGACCCCTCTAGGGTCCCCTATGGTTTCTACGTATACATAGGGGTCAAAGCTTCCTGCTGGGGCACTCCTATGCCTCCTGCTAGGCCTGGTTGTGTCGTTTAAGTCTGGTTCTATTCGTGGAGTAGCCTCTGGAAAAATATGCAGAGGCATTTTGGCCTTGGCCAATGCGCATTCTCCTGTCCACTGTCCTGTCAATCTGCTACTAATTTTCATGTCTCTGCAGATTCAGTATGTCTCACAAAGACTGGACTTGATTTTGCACTAGATCTACAGAGGCCTCACTATAAGATCCACAGTAACCCCTAGTGAAATTCCCAAAGTGTTTCTCCACTCCCTGATACCGTCCATAGCATGTGTAATTGCCAGGATATATGGGGATACCTTCTCCTGGCTTGGGAGTCTTGGTGACTATGGGATATTCCTCCTTCGAATGTTTACACAGGGAATGGTTAGTGGTTGTGTTGGTAAACAGGCTGAGGAAACATGTCTCATGTTCGGGGGGTATGTTTAGGGGTACCGTTCCCAAATGAGGCCTAGCCCCCCCACATACATAACAATTGGTCTTGTTATGTTTCTCTGCATTGTACCTCATCCACTCTAGCCACAAGTTGACATCTGAGAACCTGGAGAACCTGGTTTCTGCGGCCATCGTGTCCTTGAAGGTAGGGTCTGCTATGGCCACCATGTCCCCTAACTTCTGTGTATGGGGCCTCAAAGGGTTTTAGCTAGATGTAGATTGGCGAACTCCCCACTCTGGGTTATTGAACATATCTTTCAGTTGGAAAGGCTTTCTAAAACCGGGATACCCACTTTCCCACCATAGGCCCAGAACATAGGTCCCACTGTCTTCTGGGCTAGGATTCTCACTGGTCAGCCAGAACTCTTTGGTGTAAGGCTGATCTGTGTGTTTGTTGATTGTCATTCTATCTAGGAGTAACTTCACATTTTTGTTTTTCCTATTTTGGGCGTTTTCAGGTTTGTACCCCCAGTTTGTACCCCCAGTGTTCCAACCCACTGCTCCCCAGGAGTCACAGTTGTTACCCCAATAGGTGTCAGTGATGCATACATACACAGTCATGGGACTTACTGCTTCATTCCAGGACCGGATCCCATACATAGTACCTGGAACTATCTGTTCATAAGAGGATATAAAAGTGGCAACATATGTATTGGATGAGTTATACCAGAACTGGGTTACACCATCTTTTTGCCTGATGGCTACCTCCTGTGCTTGAACAGTAGTCGCAATGATTACTATGAAAAGGATATACAGAATCATTTGGTTTCCTCGGCCCTTTTCCTCAGGTACAGGGACTTTCTTGCAGTGGGAGGCATGTGTTCATGAGTTTTTCCCGGCCACCTTGACTGATGTGGTACTTGTTAGGAGAACCCAGAGAGGACCATCATATCTGGTTTCAAGGGTGTGTTTTCTCACAAACTTCTTTACCAGGACCCTGTCTCCGGGGACCAAATTGTGTGATCCTTTATCACGCTCAGGATATAGATTAATTCTCGAGATAAAGCAGTCACATAATCAATTAATACATCAGATTGGAGCTTTAATTGCTGTGGGAAGTAACAACCCAGCCTGGGGGCTGAACCAAACAATATCTCATAGGGTGACAAACCATGGTTTCCCCTTGGAGTGAACCTAACACCGAATAAGGCTATTGGCAGGCTATCTGGTCAACTAATCCCTGTTTCCTGAGACATGCTCTGAGGATGGTATGGGGTGTGGAAAGATAATGTGACCCCTAGAGCTGCCCATTTTTCCTTGTTCACTGAGGCCGTGAAAGCCGGTCCCTGGTCACTCTCTGTAACCTCTGGGACACCATACCTGCACACTATTTCTGTTAAAAGTCTTTTAGCCGTAGTTTTTGCTGTCATGTTGGTGACGGGATAGCCTTCTGGCCATGCAGAAAACATGTCAATGATAATCAATGCATATTCATATCGGCCACTCTTTGGCATCTGGATGTGGTCGATCTGAATCCTTCGGAAGGGGTACTGGGCCTTTGTTAGATGCTTCAAAGGTACCTTTTCTGTTCTTCCTGGGTTACATTTAGCATAAATAGTGCATGACTTGCAAAAGTTGCTGGCAAGTGGTGTAATCCCCGGGGCTAAGTAGTATTTATTGATCAGGGCATTCATCAAAGTTTTTGACAGATGAGAGGCACCATGGGCCCACTGTACCACTGCAGGAAACATTGATTGTGGCAGACACGGCCTCTTGTTTAATTCCATGATCCCTTCAGTTTCTGTGGCTCCTTTCTTGATCCACACTTCTTTTTCTTCTTTGTCAGCTGCTTCTTGCTGCTCCTTGAGATGGGTCCTGCTCACAGGAGGGTTTTGTGGAATCATGGTGCTCTGTACAGTTTCTTCAGGGGTATCCACTGTACAATCCAAGATGGGTGCATCCACTCCACTGACCACTTCTTGTGTTCTGTTTGCAGCTTGTTTTGCAGCAGTGTCTGCCAGATGCTTGCCTGGTGCTTCTTGGAAATCCAGCTTGCCGTGCTCCTTTATCTTGAGTTTAGCCACTTGTGCTGGTAGGAGTAGGGCATCCATTAAGTCCTTGATAGCTGTACTTTGTTTTACAGGTGTTCCTGCTGCTGTCAGGAACTCTCTGGTTTTGCGGATGATCCCAAAATCGCAGGCAATGCCGAGGGCGTATCTTGAGTCTGTATAGATGTTAGCTCTTTTCCCCTCTGTCAATTTGCATGCCATTGTTAGGGCCTGGAGTTCTGCTTCCTGGGCAGACATGGAGGAAGGCAATGCTGAAGCCTGAAGAACTATATCTTCAGTGGTGACTGCGTATCCTGTGTGGTACCGTCCAGTGCTGTCAGCATACCTGGAACCATCCACAAAGATTGTCAAGTCAGGATTCTCAAGGGCTGTTTCACTGACTGTCGGTAAATGTGAAGTCTCCATTTTCATCACCTCGAAACAGTCATGAACGGTGAGATGAGCATCATTCTCCAAAGAGGATCCCCCCTTGAGAAGTGGAAGTAGAGTGGATGGGTTGAGAGTATCACATCGGAGGAGAGTGATGTTATCAGGGAGGAGCAAGGCACACTGGAGTCTGAGGTGTCTTGCTGAGGACAGGTGCTTGGGCTGTACTTGGTTTAGTATGGCAGTAATGTCATGAGGGGCAAGAAGTATTAACGGGTGGCCCAACACCAAGTCAGCAGTCTTGTCCAAAGGTGCTTGGGCTGCAAAGACAGCTCTGAGACCGAAGGGTTCCCCCTTGTCTCTCTGAGACAAAAAAATTGAAAGTCTTTTAGTCCCAAAGCAGGGGCTGTTGAAAGGATCTCCTTCAGAGTTTCAAAATTGTCCACAGCTTCTGGAGAAAGCGAGAAAGGACATCATAAAGGGGATCCATCAAGAGGGAGGCTTCTGGGATTCAAGAGCGGCCATAGAAGATTAATCCTAGGAAAGCATGTAAGAGTTTATGACCTTCAGGCAAAGGGATGGCTTTGATTGCAGCAACTCTTTCTTCAGTGAGATGTCGGGTACCTTGGGAGATGCAGAGGCCTAGGAAAATCACTTTCTCTCTGGACTTTTTGCTTTAAGGCCAGTCCCTTCGTGGTCACCTGCATCCTTGCTCAGCCAGGTAGTGGAGGAGGCTTTCAGAGAAGATTAAGACGTCCTGAAGGGTATCTGCACAGAGCAGGAAGTCATCTACATACTGAAGGAGTACGATGTCTGGGTGTAACTTCATCCAGGTGTCCAGAATGAGGGCCATTGCCTTATTGCCTTGGCGAATCGAGAAGGGGAGTTCTGGGCACCTTGTGGCATAACAGTCCAAGTATAACCCCGCCCCCCGTGGGTGAAAGCAAACAGGAATTGACAACGGGGGTCAAGGGGCACACTGAAATAAGCGTTCGCCAAGTCTACTACTGTAAAGTATTTTGCCATGGGCGGTATTCCTGCCAGCAAGGTGTGTGGGTTGGCCACAATAGGTGTCTCCAATACAGTAGCTTCATTCATAGCCCTAAGGTCTTGTACCATTCTGTATTTTTCTGGCTCTCCTTTTGCAGTTCGTTTCTTCACTGGGGACAGTGGTGTGTTGCATGGAGATGTGCAGGGTATCAGAACTCTATTTGACAGAAGGGCCTTGATTTGCTTTGAAATAGATGCAGCTTGAGCTGGCTTCAAGGGGTACTGTGGTCTTCTGGGCAAGGGGCCCCAGGCTTTAGCTGAACCATGATTGGTGGCACTTTTAGATGCCCTACATCTTCAGGCCCTGTGAACCACAGGCAAATAGGGACTTGATCCAAAACCTCCACCATCGGGTTGGAAGGAAATAGAAGCGCCTGTGTCGCATAAGAAAGTAGTAGGATGGCCCTCGATGGGGAGAGTTATTTTTGCGAGAGGGCCTCCTGAGTCTCCAGAGGATACCATTGTAGGGGTAAGTGACATGAGTGTCATGTCTTCGATATTGGGCGTCTTCACGTGGGTCACGGTTGGGGCCTGGTTGCCCGTGGGCAAGCTTCTGCGGTCTTCGGTATTCTCTTCTGGAAAGGCCAGGTCTTCCGCAGTTGTAGCAGACATGTGGAGTTGGTACTGATGAGCGCAGATAGGGTGTGTCAGAGGCCATCATGAGAGGAGCTACTCTTTACTGCTCTGTGAGGATTCTGGACCTAATAACTACTAATAACATCTCAAGCTCCATTACTCTTATACTCAAACACTTTCGGATTGACTCTTTAAGACCTGAAATAAATTAACATTTGTCTATGTGCTTTGTTCAGCACACTAAAACCCAAATCGTTAAAGTTCTTGTGCTATTTCTCACCAGATTCACCTTTCCTTGTGTGACCTCCTGTACACATATAGGCTTCAGAGTGGATATAAGAATACATACAGAATCAATGTTTTCTTTTCTCTTTTTTTTTTTTTTTTTAGAATAACCTACAAAATGCTCAGATGTGAATGCGCTCTAAATCTAGATACAGATTTACGCAAGGAAAGCACTTCCTCTTCCGTTCCTTCTCTTGGCATAACGCCCAGAATACATAAACTTCCTCTTTATCTGTACTACTCTTAAATGTATTCTTGATTGAATTTGAACATTTTAAACTACATTTTAAAACCAGTTATTGTTAATACAGCTTAAACACAATTAAAACCATTTGCCTAAATATAGCACATTTGCTACATTCACTGTTATTAGAGAAACTTCTTAAAGTCAGACTCTCAGACTCTCGGTGATGAAGGGAAGGGGCCGTTGTCTTTGGTGATGTGAGGGTCCAGGAACCCATTCAAAAGGGGTTCAAGGAAAGTACTGGGTAATGGCTGCTGGATTGCAAGGGGGCGTAAGAGGGACTGTAAACGTATGTCACCATATAGGTGGTCAAATGGGTCGTTGGACAATGGCGAGAAGGAACCCATTCCCCCAGCTTATGAGTCATACATGGGGATGGATCCAATGTGGGGTGTGCCTTGCAATGTAACAGTCTGTCGTTTTGGGGTTGTATCTGTTCCAGCATGCCTGTCAACTTGGTGCATCCTGGCAGAGCCGGCGTGACTCTGGTCAGGACTTTAAGAGGAGGGACCAGGTTGGGGCTAAGGTTGGGTCCCCAGTCCCAGGTCTGTTAGGGCAGGAGGGCCAAGGGGAGAACCTCCTGAGGCTTGGGTGTCTGCGTTTCCCCCCCGGGAGCTGTCCGAATCTTCCCCAGAATGTACACTTGTCATTAATGGGGTAGGTTGGGCCTTGTAATACAATACCGAGGACTAGTCTATCACCGGATATATGTGGGTAGGTTCGGATGGGGGCGGTGGTACAGGTGGTACAGTTTGGGTTGGGCGTGTGTGGCAGCAACCACCTGAGCCGTACAAAGACAAGTGTACATTGTCTACTATTAAGCATGGTGGGGGAGGTGTCACAGGCTCCTCTGTCACTTGTAGCAGAGGGGCAGTAGACGAAAGGGAGTGTCTACATCTTGGGGTCCAGACGCCATTATAGGGCGGTGGCTGGCTGTCTGTCTTAGCTTTTGACCCCTTTTCTGGCTTCTTGTACACATACATAATACAACCATTTCCAACACATATTTCCTGTTCTACCCATCCTTCTTCATGAATGGCTTTGGCAACATTGAACCAAGCCTCTGCTGTTCACAGCAGCCTGTGGCCCCACAACAAACCCCTTTCCCTTCTTTGACAGCATCTTCTCCTTCTCGCTCTAATACCAAATCACAAGCCAAACTACCCTCTTTAGGTCTCTCTAACTTCTGCCCCATTGTTAGCTATTGGGAAGTTTATGTGTCCAGGATCAGGATTTGTATGGTGGTTTTATGAAGCTGTCCTGGACTAGAGGGTCCGACAATCCTTTGACCACCACCTGTCCTCTTTCGGACCACCTTCCAATATATAACACTATCTTGCTACGTTCTGTCTTGATGACTGTGATATTTATGTGTGTCTGCTCAGGATTTTTTAACGGGTCACAAGGCTGTCCTGGACTCAAGGGTCTGACAATCCTCTATCCATCACCTGGTACCGGTTCAGACCATATCACAGTCTCAAGTTAACGAGGACAAAAGACAAAATGGATAGAGAGAGAGAAAAGAATGTCTACAGTGTTCGACTGCCGTGCAAGTCTCCTTACACGCATCTTCCCAAAACGTAGACCAGTCACACAGCCCTGCCCACTCAGTTGGCCACAGGTAAGGAAGCGAGCGAGTTATACGTGACTACTTATTACCCTCAACGAGACAATTAACAAACAGATAAGGAGTACAGTAACTAATATTCAATGCACCACTTTAAATGTCATTTACAGTCTCCAGAACCATGCCCAAATTCCTCACTCTATTTTTTTCCTCCTCTTCTAAACCTTCCGGTTGTTCAGGTTGCAAGGGGCACCTTTCGGCTGCACGTCCTGTTATTCTAGTTTGCACCTCTATTACTTTCAGTGATTTCACAACAACAATTTTTACTGGATAATGCACATTCAATCTGAACACCAATAAATGCGCAGTATGTGGCAGTAGGGGTTTGTAACCAAAAGACTCAACCCTATATCCTGGCTCTACCATTTCAATCAACCCCCAGCCCTCTTCATGTATCCCAAATAACAGACCACAAACACACTTAGGACATGACATTACCACCAACAACAAAATGTGACCAACAACCAACAACAAGATATGTGACGGCCGCAGTGAAGTACAGGATTACTCAAACTGTCACGGGATCCCCCACGCCACTATGCGTGTTCCTGATGTCCCCCCTGGGGTTTCGTTTTCCAGTTGCCCGTACTTCCATACTTATTGTACCCATTCTTTGCCGCACAATTATTTATTTTATTCCCCCCAGGAGAAGTTTAACCACGTCCTGACACCTTCTCCTAGTCCAGGAGAAGTTTAACCACGTCAACTAATTTCATCCATCATCCGTGACTATATAAGCAATCCCCAACTCCCAACAGCCATCACAAAGTACAAGATCGATCAACAAAACAGAACAGAACAAAACAGGCGGTAGATATAATTTGCAGGTTCCTTAACTTATTAACAGACTCGAGGCAAGATTAATACCTGTCTTTGAGGGCCGCAGGAAGCCGATATGGGCACAGAGATTGACCAGCCACGGGTACAGGATAAACAGTAGACTAGATATACAAGATATCAAAAGTGTCTTACTGTTTCTAGAGGTGATCAGTTTCTTCCTGTTTCTGTGTTGGCTTATCCTCCTGGTCCCTTCTGGATCGGCTACTTGGGACCCTAGCCTCGAGCCTCATGTTTGAGCGTCAAAATGTTTTGGATTCAGAACAAAATTTGATATTATTATATCTACTCCTTTATCAAATTAAAAAGCATGCATGCCATGAAGTAATCACGCTCTGACACTCAGTTCAGAATGAAAAACTTCTGAGTTTATTTCCGCTTTTCTGGTTAGTTTTATAAAAAAACTAATGGTGTAATGTAATGGTGTTACAGGCTCACAATCCTGACATTAATTGGGTCACAGGTGAAGTTACCTTTTCTTCTCCATATTGCCAACAGTCTTGCAGATTTCAGAACGGTCAGGAGAACCCTGCCTTGCTCTGCTTAAATACAGATCCTAGTCTACACCTCTCCATCCCTTCTGCCTATCATGATTTCTTAGATGTATTCAGCAAGCAGGGGGCAGAGGTCTTACCCCCTCACCGGGCCTATGACTGTCCTATCGAATTACTTCCCGGTGCTGAGATTCCTTTTGGAAGAATCTTTCCTTTGACTGAAGTAGAATAAGGGGCTTTAAAAGAATATATCGATGAGAACCTAAAAAAAGTCTTCATTCGTCCATCCACGTCTCCAGCAGGTGCAGGCATCTTCTTTGTACAGAAGAAAGGCAAGACCCTCAGACCATGTGTAGATTACAGCGAGCTGAACAAAATCACTGTAAAAAAACGTTACCCTCTTCCCCTGGTACCAGAATTGTTCCAAAGACTGGGGACAGGTACCATATTCACTAAGCTTGACCTCCGCGGAGCCTACAATTTAGTTCGTATTAGGAATGGAGACGAATGGAAGACCGCCTTTCGTACCCGTTATGGACATTTTGAGTACCTAGTGATGCCTTTCGGTCTGTGCAATGCCCCTGCTACATTCCAGTACTTCATTAATGATGTTTTACAAGACTTTCTAGATCTGTTTTCTATCGTCTATTTAGACGACATATTCATTTTTTCTTGTTCCCTTGAATCCCATCGCAGGCACGTCAGAAGTGTGTTGGCCCGGCTTCAACAACACGGTCTATATGCAAAAGCTGAGAAATGTGAATTTGAACAGGAAAGTATTCCATTTTTGGGTTAATCATTTCCAGTAGAGGCATTAAGATGGACCCTCAAAAGGTCGCTGCAGTTTTAGATTGGCCAGTCCCGACAGACAAGAAGGGAATCCAGCGATTCGTTGGATTCGCTAATTTTTACCGTAAATTTATTAAGGGGTTCTCAGCCATCATCACACCCATCACACAGTTAACTTAACAAGGTACACGCTTCCACTGGTCTGCTGAGGCCCAAAGGGCTTTTGAGACTCTCAAGGGCCTTTTTACTTCCGCCTCCGTACTAAAGCATCCAGATTCCTCTCTGCCGTTCGTATTAGAGGTGGACGCATTCCGAAATTGCAGTAGGGGCAGTGTTGTCCCAAAGACAGGGAACTAAGGCCCTGTTATATCCTGTGGCCTTCTTCTCTCGTAAATTGTCCACGGCAGAGAGAAATTATGATGTAGGTGACAGAGAGTTGTTGGCAATCAAATCAGCGTTGGAGGAGTGGCGCTATCTGCTGGAGGGTGCCGCTCATCCAGTCTTAATTTTTACAGATCATAAGAACCTGGAGTATTTGAGATCTGCAAAAAGGTTGAAGCCACGTCAAGCCAGGTGGAGTCTCTTTTTCTCCAGGTTCTCCTTTCATGTCACTTACCGCCCTGGCTCCAAAAATACCAAACCTGATGCCCTATCCAGGATGTTTCACAAGTCCCAAGAGGTTTCCCCTCTGGACACCATTCTGTCCCTGGGGAATTTTCTTTTGCTTCAGGGAGACCTGCTTTCCCAGCAGGCTTCAGCGGAATTGGGATCTTCCATTAGGTCAGAACTCCAAGTTAAGGATGGGTTACTGTGGCACGAGAATAGGATCTTTATACCTGAAACACTACGAGTTTCAGTACTAAAACTCTGTCATGATCTAGCATTGGCTGGGCATTTTGGCGTGGCTAAGACCACTGATGTGGTACAGCGTACCTTCTCGTGGCCTCAGTTACGCGAAGATTGTAGGAAATTTGTTGAGTCCTGTACCACCTGTATCAGGAACAAGGGGCACAGAACCAAGGCATGGGGATTGCTAAAGCCATTACCTGTCCCAGATAGGCCTTGGAAAATGCTTTAATAGACTTTATTGTGGAATTACCTCAGGCTGGGGGCTTCACCTCAATTTTTGTCATAGTAGACCGGTTGTCGAAAATGGCCCACTTTGTCCCAATGAAGGGCACCCCCTCAGCTACAGAAACAGCACAGGCATTCATTAAAGAAGTCATCAGGCTCCATGGGGTACCGGTTAATATCGTTTCAGATCGGGGGGTACAGTTTACCTCTCGATTCTGGAGGTCTCTGTGCAAAACACTGAACATTGAACTCTCATTTTCATCTGCTTATCATCCCCAGACTAATGGGCAAACAGAGAGAACAAACCAGACTCTTGAACAATATTTACGCTGTTTTTCTTCTTTTGCCCAAGATGATTGGATTTCTGTTCTCCCATTGGCTGAATTCGCCTACAACAATTCTATTCATTCCGCTATCAAAAAAACTCAATTTTTTGCAAATTATGGTTTCCACCCTTCATTTTTGCCTAATTCTCTTCCAGAGGGCACAGTACCCGCAGTGCAGGAGAGGTTGGACTTCTTTACTTCCAACAACCAAGTTTTGCAGGAGACCATGACCAGGACCCAGGAATATAATAAGGCAACCTTCGATAAGAAGAGGCGAGGTGAGCTGTTACTTACACCCGGGGACCAGGTATGGTTATCTACAGTAAATCTCAGGATGGCTTGCCCGTCAAAGAAATTGGGTCCCAAGTTTCTTGGACCATTTCCTGTCAAGCGAAGAATTAATGAGGTGGCATACGAACTTGAACTTCCGGATTCACTAAAAGTGCATCCAGTATTTCATGTGTCCCTGCTCAGACCCTCTATTTCTAATCCATTTCCAGGCCGAAGTACGGATCCTCTTGATCCAATCTTGGTAGATGGGGAGGAGGAATTCGAGGTGGAGGCTATCATGGACCATAGGAAAAGAAGAAACCAAAATCAATTTCTGATAAAATGGAGGGGGTTCGGCCCAGAAGAAAATTCTTGGGAACCTGAGGATAATATTCATGCCTGTTGCAATCTTTTAAAAGAGCCCATCCAGAGAAATTTCTTCAAAGGGGCATCCGGAGGCTGCCCCTTGGTGGGGGGCAATGTCATGAAGATCCTGCCAGTAATCGGCGATCCAGACGCACGGGGACACGGCCACGGGTTCCACTGCGCATGCGTGCACGTTCACGGGTGCTGTCACGCACGGGCACGCGCGTGCGCACTCCCACTAGTGCTAGGCGGGCTGTTTAAACTGACCTGTCACACTCAATCCCCGCTGTCTGCTCTACAGCGTTCCGTGTGCCTTAACCAGATCTGACCTGTGTACTCTGCTACCTGACCCGGCTTCCTGTTAGACCATCCTGCGATCCGCCTGCACCAGACCCTCTTGGGTTGCCTGACCATCCCTCTGTGTAATCCCTGGTACCTCTGCTGCTCGACCGATACCGACCTCTGGCTTGTTTGACCATCCCTCTGTCTAGGGATGAGTTTCGAGTTCGAGTCGAACTCATGTTCGACTCGAACATTAGCTGTTCGCAAGTTCGCCGAACACCGAACAATTTGGGGTGTTCGCGGCAAATTCGAATGCCACGGAACACCCTTTAAAAGTCTATGGGAGAAATCAAAAGTGCTAATTTTAAAGGCTTATATGCAAGTTATTGTCATAAAAAGTGTTTGGGGACCCGGGTCCTGCCCCAGGGGACATGTATCAATGCAAAAAAAAAGTTTTAAAAACGGCCGTTTTTTCAGGAGCAGTGATTTTAATAATGCTTAAAGTCAAACAATAAAAGTGTAATATCCCTTTAAATTTCGTACCTGGGGGGTGTCTATAGTATGCCTGTAAAGGGGCGCATGTTTCCTGTATTTAGAACAGTCTGACAGCAAAATGACATTTGGAAGGAAAAAACACATTTAAAACTACCCGCGGCTATTGCATTGCCGACAATACACATAGAAGTTCATTGATAAAAACGGCATGGGAATTCCCCCCAGAGAAACCCCGAACCAAAATTAAAAAAAAAAAAAATGACGTGGGGGGGTCCCCCTAAATTCCATACCAGGCCCTTCAGGTCTGGTATGGATTTTAAGGGGAACCCCGCGCCAAAAAAAAAAAAAAAAACGGCGTGGGGTCCCCCCAAAAATCCATACCAGACCCTTATCCGAGCACGCAACCTGGCAGGCCGCAGGAAAAGAGGGGGGGATGAGAGTGCGGCCCCCCCCCCTCCTGAACCGTACCAGGCCACATGCCCTCAACATTGGGAGGGTGCTTTGGGGTAGCCCCCCAAAACACCTTGTCCCCATGTTGATGAGGACAAGGGCCTCATCCCCACAACCGTGGCCGGTGGTTGTGGGGGTCTGCGGGCGGGGGGCTTATCGGAATCTGGAAGCCCCCTTTAACAAGGGGACCCCCAGATCCCGGCCCCCCCCCTGTGTGAAATGGTAAGGGGGTACTTACCCCTACCATTTCACTAAAAAACTGTCAAAATAGTTAAAAATGACAAGAGACAGTTTTTGACAATTCCTTTATTTAAATGCTTCTTCTATCTTCCTTCATCTTCTTCTGGTTCTTCTGGCTCTTCTGGTTCTTCCTCCGGCGTTCTCGTCCAGCATCTTCTCCGCGGCGTCTTCTATCTTCTTCTCCTCGGGCCGCTCCGCACCCATGGCATGAGGGGAGGCTCCCGCTCTTCTCTTCATCTTCTTCTTCATCCTCTTCTCTTCTTCATCTTCTTCATCTTCATCTTCTCTTCTTTTCTTCTGCGGGCCGCTCCGCATCCATGCATGGAGGGAGGCTCCCGCTGTGTGACGGCGTCTCCTCGTCTGACGGTTCTTAAATAACGGGGGGCGGGGCCACCCAGTGACCCCGCCCCCCTCTGACGCACGGGACATGACGGGACTTCCCTGTGGCATTCCCCGTGACGTCACAGGGAAGTCCCGTCAAGTCACCGTGCGTCAGAGGGGGGCGGGGTCACCGGGTGGCCCCGCCCCCCGTTATTTAAGAACCGTCAGACGAGGAGACGCCGTCACACAGCGGGAGCCTCCCTCCATGCATGGATGCGGAGCGGCCCGCAGAAGAAAAGAAGAGAAGATGAAGATGAAGAAGAGAAGAGGATGAAGAAGAAGATGAAGAGAAGAGCGGGAGCCTCCCCCCCAATGCCATGGGTGCGGAGCGGCCCGAGGAGAAGAAGATAGAAGACGCCGCGGAGAAGATGCTGGACGAGAACGCCGGAGGAAGAACCAGAAGAGTCAGAAGAACCAGAAGAAGAAGAAGATGAAGGAAGATAGAAGAAGCATTTAAATAAAGGAATTGTCAAAAACTGTCTCTTGTCATTTTTAACTATTTTGACAGTTTTTTAGTGAAATGGTAGGGGTAAGTACCCCCTTACCATTTCACACAGGGGGGGGGGCCGGGATCTGGGGGTCCCCTTGTTAAAGGGGGCTTCCAGATTCCGATAAGCCCCCCGCCCGCAGACCCCCACAACCACCGGCCACGGTTGTGGGGATGAGGCCCTTGTCCTCATCAACATGGGGACAAGGTGTTTTGGGGGGTTTACCCCAAAGCACCCTCCCAATGTTGAGGGCATGTGGCCTGGTACGGTTCAGGAGGGGGGGGGGCCGCACTCTCGTCCCCCCCTCTTTTCCTGAGGCCTGCCAGGTTGCGTGCTCGGATAAGGGTCTGGTATGGATTTTCGGGGGAACCCCACGCCGTTTTTTTTTTTTTTTTGGCGCGGGGTTCCCCTTAAAATCCATACCAGACCTGAAGGGTCTGGTATGGAATTTAGGGGGAACCCCACGTCATTTTTTTTTTAAATTTTGGCCGGGGTTCCCCTTAATATCCATACCAGACCTGAAGGGCCTGGTATGGAATTTAGGGGGACCCCCCCACATCATTTTTTTTTTTTTTAATTTTGGTTCGGGGTTTCCCTGGGGGGAATTCCCATGCCGTTTTTATCAATGAACTTCTATGTGTATTGTCGGTAATGCAATAGCCGCGGGTAGTTTTAAATGTGTTTTTTCCTTCCAAATGTCATTTTGCTGTCAGACTGTTCTAAACACAGGAAACATGCGCCCCTTTACAGGCATACTATAGACACCCCCCAGGTACGAAATTTAAAGGGATATTACACTTTTATTGTTTGACTTTAAGCATTATTAAAATCACTGCTCCTGAAAAAACGGCCGTTTTTAAAACTTTTTTTTGCATTGATCCATGTCCCCTGGGGCAGGACCCAGGTCCCCAAACACTTTTTATGACAATAACTTGCATATAAGCCTTTAAAATTAGCACTTTTGATTATTCATGTTCGTGTCCCATAGACTTTAACGGTGTTCGCGTGTTCGAGCGAACTTTTTTCCTGTTCGCATGTTCTGGTGCGAACCGAACAGGGGGGTGTTCGGCTCATCCCTACCTCTGTCTGATACTAGTATCCAGTCTGTTTACCTGCTGCCTTGTTCCAGTCCAGCATTCCAGGCTACTACCTGTTGCCTTGTTCCAGTCCAGCATTCCAGGCTACTACCTGCTGCCTTGTTCCAGTCCAGCATTCCAGGCTACTACCTGCTGCTTTGTTCCTGGTTCCAGTCCAGCGTTCCAGTCTACTACCTGCTGCCTTGTTCCTGGTTCCAGTCCAGCATTCCAGGCTTCTACCTTCTGCTTGTTCCTGGTTCCAGTTCGGCATTCCAGGCTACTGCCTACTGCTTGTTCTTGGTTCCAGTCCAGCGTTCCAGTCTACTACCTGCTGTTTGTTCCTGGTTTCAGTTCAGCTCTTCAGTCCTGCTTACTTACCTGCTGTGGTTCCGGGTCCTCTCTGCATTCCAGTCTCCTCTTCAGCTTCAGGTTCCAGAGGGTGCCACCACTCCTGAACTTCCGATGACTGTTGATCCTGCCAGGCACCCATACTACTCCTCACTCCTGGGCCCTCTGTCTCCATTCCAGGGGAACAGGAGTGGGAGCTGTAAGGGAGGTCTTTCTCTGCACTTCAGGCTCAAAACCTACCAGGTACGTGACACAGAGTAGGTCAAAGCAGATGTTAACGGTGATTGGTCCTGCCAGAACGCTGTGGGAGTGGGCACTCCTGTTGTGTGTCATCTGAGCTTTGTTCCATCGGCGTGGAAGTAGAAGTATCAAGGATGATGTCCCAGCTTTGCAGAAGACGTAGGCCATCTTGGAGAGATGTCACTATGTGCTTAGTGCCATTATTTGTGATTGTGATTTTAGCTGGTGCAGCCCATTGGTATAGAATATGGTAGTTGCGTAGCACCTTCGTGACTTTATTGAGTTGGCTGTGATGTTGTAGGGTGTGCTGCGACAGGTCCGCAAAAAGCTGCAGTTGAGAATAAGGGTCAGGCAGTGTGCCCAGTGATTTTGCTTTCTGCATTAGTTGTTCTTTGACGTGCTAAAAGTGGATGCGGAGTATTATATCCCTGGGAAATTGTATCGGGAAGAAAGGGAGGTTTGGGGAGTCTATGAATGGGATTAATTATCATCTTGATGTTCTTGAGCCTGGGTTCACACATGTGCGGTGCGAATTGAAGCTCAGGTTTCACTGGGAAGATAAAAATCTTCTGTTCAAAAGTTCATCTGCGTTTTAGCTGCGGATTAGTGAGCAGGGAGAGGGGGGGGGGGAGAGGGGGGGAGGGGGAGGTGTAGTGAGGAGAAGGAGAAAATCCATGTTCAGAACGCAATGCATCTGCGAATCAGATACGTTCCCATAGAAGATAAGGGGCTCTTAATTCGCACCACAATGCCCAGAAAACGCACACGATTTTTGTGCAATGCGCAGTGCGAATGCAACGCACATATGTGAACCAGATGCATTCATATGAATGTATTTTAAAATGTCCTGCGAATTAGATGCGGCGTAAGCCGCATCTAATTCGCATAGGTGTGAACGGGGGCTTAAGTCTGGCAGCAGAACTTTGAATAATCTTTTAGCATATGTGGAGAGGTCCTGGGCTTGCACAGGTTCAGGGACGCCACAAATTTTTAAGTTGGTGCGGCGGGATCTATCTTCAATATCTGCTAGCTTGTCTTTGATCCAGCAGTGTTCGTCAATGTGGTCAACATGCGCGTCGACGAGGTCGTTAATGGTGGAGGTGATAGCTCCTATGTTTGTTTCAACATGAGATATTATGTTGTCAAGGGAAGTGACAGTATTGTCAAATTATTGAAATAGGGTGAGCATGTCTGCTTGAAGCAAACTCCTAGGGACATAAGTATTTCCTTTAAAGTATTGTCCATGACAGGCTGCCCCATGGTAGGGTAAGCGGCTATGGGATCTGTCTGTGAGCTCTGGGATCCCTGGATGACAAGCTGCTGGTTTGTCTCATGAAGCTCTGGGCATGGTGAGTCCAGCCTAATCCTAGCTTTAGCTGGACTCTCAGCTGCAGGTGTACCTGGTGGGGATGACAGCGGGCTGGAGTAGCCCTGCATTTGCAGACCAGGAGGTGAGGAAGTGCCATGAGCTGTCAGGGAAGCTGAGAGAGCAGTGGAGCCACGTGTCAGTGAGACAGCCATGGTGCCACCATCTTGGCGACGCCGGTCGGCTGGCTGGTACATGAAGTCTGTGAGTTTCCGCAGGTGTCTATTCCCCTTCCTTTCCAGGGACATACTGCTGGGCACAGGGCACTGTGGTTTTTAGTGGCTTACCAAGCCTCAGAGGTGCCGATGGACACTGGTATCCCCACCTGATGAGAGGAGCCTGCAGGTTAGGCTTCCATGTTGTCCACGAACCGGCCATGCCCCCCGAAAAATTAGCATTAGCAATCAATGGCCCGTACATGTATATATATATGGGCTACTGATTGCTAATGCTAATTTGTTAATTTGCACACACACAAAAATTATTTTTCCTAACAAATTTATTTAAGATCATGTTGCAAAAATGAATACATCCCAATGAAAGCCTTAGCCTAACACATTTTCATATATATATTTTAATTGTGTTCATCTATTTGTCTATATTCCAACTTCAAATCAAAGATTTTAGGGATTAAGGTGGCAACAGAAGTCTATATATGCCCTCTCTAGCAATGAGAAAAAGAAACTATATTTTTTTCTATTCAAGAGGATGAAAAAAATATAGGGTGAACTGTACAGTGACTGATTACTATAGCCAATCACTGGCTATCACATTGATCAGGTGATTGGGAACTGGTCCTCCTAGTTCCCATCCCTAAGAGTCCCGGAGTTGTTGGTGACAGCCTAGTCTTTGTGCTGGTAGTATGCTGTGCAGTGCGGTCCCAGCACAAACTCAGCAGTGCATATATGTGGTCTCATGGCTAAAGACCCACTTCTGTGAGGCTGTATATATACACCTGTCATAAGATCAGTTTTTGGCTGCTATTGCTCAGCCATTTATGAATGTTTGCTCTCTTACTGTCACGATAATGCTTTGACTTCAATGTTTTCGAGTCACTGACCTAGAGCCAGTATAGAAAAACTGCTTGACCCTTTTTTTACATACTTAGATTAGAGAAATCATGGATTTTGTAGGCACCAATATATTTAAAAAAATCAAATTTTATTTTAACACATTTACAAAATATCTTAAAAGCATATAAAAAGTGAATACAGACTTTTACAAACAATAATAAATACAACCAACTCTAACCACTGGGCCAGGGTTGGTAAATTTAACAACCACTGGGAATACCCCTTAGCAGAGTGGAAGCAGAATAGCGTTTTGGAGATGCAAACTCCATGGATTGGGTGGAATCATGGATTTTGTAGGTGAGGCATGGTCAGGATATATGAATGAAATCCAGACTAACTGCACTACAGTTATTAGGGATGATTTAGGACTAAACCAATATATAGCAAAAGCTAAACGTGTACTTAAAAATAAATCTAACCTGTATTGGCACATCACATTTTTCCAACAGTACATACAAGCCAATGTACAGTAGACATCTGCATTTGTTTTCCTCCGAATGCATTTTTTCGTCCAAATTTCGGGTATTTTCGTTGACGATTTGACGAAGCAGTCGCCGCGAGCGGACATTTATGGTCAAATGCTCTGCCCAAAGGCTATAGAAGAATTCTAATGTTGGTTGACTAGTAATAATAATTAATAAATATAATTATTACTAGTGTCATACAACATTAGAATTCTACTATAGCTTGTAGGCGGAACATTCGACTGGAAATGTACGATTGCGGCGTCGTACAGTTTAGCTGCTCCATCGGATCTTCTTAGAACATAGACACCATAAGCCTTCAATGACAGATTCAACCTTAATTATTTCGGATTAGACAGACACCATAAGCCTTCAATGACAGATTCAACCTTAATTATTTCGGATTTTTGAATTAATGCATCTTTTAACTAAACAAAATAAATAAAAACGAATTTCTGGAGTAATTAAATAAATTTATTTTTTGGACGAAAACGAAATTCCGAAATATTTCAGTGTGCACATGTCTACAGTGTATATCTATCTATCTATCTATCTATCTATCTATCTATCTATCTATCTATCTATCTATCTATCTATCTATCTATCTATCTATCTATCTATCTATCTATCTATCTATCTATCTATCTATCTATCTATCTATCTATCTATCTATATATAGATGTATATATAGATAGATAGATATACATATCTATCTATCTATCTATCTATCTATCTATCTATCTATCTATCTATCTATCTATCTATGCAGTTTTTAAATTATTATTTCATTTATTAAGGGAAAAAAGCTGTTCAAACTTGCCTGTGAAAAAGTAATTTCCCCCTCCCATGCTGAATCGTGAATGAACTGTGATTAACCACAATTTTTTGGAAAGCTGAGTTAAATTTCACTTTCCACACACAGACCTGATTACTGCCAGACCTGTTGAATCAAGAAATCACATAAGTAGAAGCTATCTGACAAAGTGAAGCATGCTAACAGATCGCAAAAAGTCACACGTCATGCCACAATCTAAAACAAAATCAAGAACAGATTAGAAACAAAGTAATGTACATGTATAGGTCTAGGAAGGGTTTCAAAGCCATTTCTAAGGCTTTGGAACTCCAGTGAACCACAGGGAGAGCCATTATCCACAAATGGAGATAACTTGGAACAGTGGTGAACCTTCCCAGGAGTGGCCTGCCTACAAAAATTACTCCAGGAGAATGAGGAAGACTCATCTAGGAGGTCATAAAAGAACCCAGAACAACATCTAAAAAACTGCAGGCCTCACTTGCCTCAAGTAAGATAAGTGTTGGTGATTCAACAATAAGAAAGAAACTGGGCAAAAATGGCTTCCATGGGAGATTCCAAGGCCAAAGCCACTACTGACCAAAAAGAACACAAAGGCTCATCTCACATTCACCAAAAAAATCTTGATTATCCGCAAGACTTTAAGGCAAATATTTTGTGGACTGATGAGTAGGGATGGGCGAACTTTGGTTGTTCGGACATTCGGCGAACAACGAACACTATGCGGTGTTGGCAGTAAATTCGAAAGTTGGGGCACTTCATTAAAGTCTATGGGACACTAACATGAAAAACCAAAAGTGCTCATTAAGTGCTCATAAAGGTTTACAGTGGGGATGGAAAGTATTCAGACCCCCTTAAATTTTTAAATCTTTGTTATATTGCAGCCATTTGCTAAAATCATTTAGGTTCATTTTTTTTCCTCATTAATGTACACACAGCACCCCATATTGACAGAAAAACACAGAATTGTTGACATTTTTGCAGATTTATTAAAAAAAGAAAAACTGAAATATCACATGGTCCTAAGTATTCAGACCCGTTGCTCAGTATTTAGTAGAAGCACCCTTTTGATCTAATACAGCCATGAGTCTTTTTGGGAAAGATGCAACAAGTTTTTCATACCTGGATTTGGGGATCCTCTGCCATTCCTCCATGCAGATCCTCTCCAGTTCTGTCAGGTTGGATGGTAAACATTGGTGGACAGCCATTTTTAGGTCTCTCCAGAGATGCTCAATTGGGTTTAAGTCAGGGCTCTGGCTGGGCCATTCTACAACAGTCACGGAGTTGTTGTGAAGCCACTCCATTATTTTAGCTGTGTGCTTAGGGTCATTGTCTTGTTGGAAGGTAAACCTTTGGCTCAGTCTGAGGTCTTGAGCACTCTAGAGAAGGTTTTCGTCCAGGATATCCCTGTACTTGGCCGCATTCATCTTTCCCTCGATTGCAACCAGTCGTCCTGTCTCTGCAACTGAAAAACACCCCCACAGCATGATGCTGCCACCACCATGCTTCACTGTTGGGACTGTATTGGACAGGTGATGAGCAGTGCCTGGTTTTCTCCACACATACCGCTTAGAATTAAGGCCAAAAAGTTCTATCTTGGTCTCATCAGACCAAAGAATCTTATTTCTCCCCATCTTGGAGTCCTTCGGGTGTTTTTTTTTAGCAAACTCCATGCGGGCTTTCATGTGTCTTGCACTTCTGTCAGGCCACTCTGCCATAAAGCCCCTACTGTTGGAGGGCTGCAGTGATGGTTGACTTTCTACAACTTTCTCCCATCTCCCTACTGCATCTCTGGAGCTCAGCCACAGTGATCTTTGGGTTCTTCTTTACCTCTCTCACCAAGGCTCTTCTCCCCCGATAGCTCAGTTTGGCCAGATGGCCAGCTCTAGGAAGGGTTCTGGTTGTCCCAAACATCTTCCATTTAAAGATTATGGAGGCCACTGTGCTCTTAGGAACCTTAAGTGCAGCAGAAATAGTTTTGTAACCTTGGCAAGATCTGTGCATTGCCACAATTCTGTCTCTGAGCTCTTCAGGCAGTTCCTTTGACCTCATGATTCTCATTTGCTCTGACATGCACTGTGAGCTGTAAGGTCTTATATAGACAGGTGTGTGGCTTTCCTAATCAAGTCCAATCACTATAATCAAACACAGCTGGACTCAAATGAAGGTGTAGAACCATCTCAAGGATGATCAGAAGAAATGGACAGCACTTGAGTTAAATATATGAGTGTCACAGCAAAGGGGCTGAATACTTAGGACCATGTGATATTTCAGTTTTTCTTTTTTAATAAATCTGCAAAAATGTCAACAATTATGTGTTTGTCTGTCAATATGGGTTGCTGTGTGTACATTAATGAGGAAAGAAAAAAAATGAACTTAAATTATTTTAGCAAATGGCTGCAATATAACAAAGACTGAAAAATTTAAGGGGGTCTGAATACTTTCCGTCCCCACTGTATATGCATGTTATTGTCATAAAAAGTGTTTGGGGACCTGGGTCCTGCCCCAGGGGACATGTATCAATGCAAAAAAAAGTTTTAAAAACTGACATTTTTTCGGGAACAGTGATTTTAATAATGCTTAAATGAAATATTCCTTTAAATATCGTGCCTGGGGGTGTCTATAGTATGCCTGTAAAGTGGCACAGTTTTCCTGTGTTTAGAACAGTACCAAAGCATAATGAAATTTCTAAGAAAAAAAGTCACTTAAAACGTATTGCGGCTGTAAGGAATTGTTGGTTCTCGGCAATACAGATAAAACTAATTGAAAAAAACAGCATGGGTTCCCCCCCAGTCAATTACCAGGCCTGTTGGGTCTGGTATGAATATTAAGGGGAACCCTGAACCAAAAATGTAAAAATAATTGCGTGGGGGTCACCCCAAAATCCATACCAGACCCTTCAGGTCTGATATGGATATTAGGGGAACCCTGCTCCAAATTTAAAAAAAAATGACATAGGGGTCCCCCCCAAAATCCATACCAGACCATTCAGGTCTGGTATGGATTTTTAGGGGAGCCCTGTGCAAATTGTTTTTAAAAATGGCATAGAGGTCCCCCCAAAATCCATACCAGATCCTTATCCAATCATGCAACCTGGCAGACCGCAGGAAAAGAGGGGGGATAAGAGAGCACCCCCCCTCCTGAACTGTACCAGGCCACATGCCCTTAACATGGGGAGGGTGCTTTGGAGTAGCCCCCAAAGCATCTTGTCCCCATGTTCATGGGGACAAGGGCCTCATCCCCACAACCTTTGCCGGTGGTTCTAGGGGTTTACAGGCGGGGGGTATCAGAATGTGGAAGCCCCCTTTAAAAGGGACGCCTAGATCCCGGCCTCCCCCCATGTGAATTGGTAACGGGTACATTGTACCCCTACCATTTCACAAAAAAGTGTCAAAAATAGTAAAAAGGACTGGAGACACTTTGGGATATGTCCTTTATTAAAAAAAAATGTCCCGGGATGTAGGTCCATTTCACACCGCCCAACGAGCCAAAAAAAGAAAAAAAATGGTACAACAGCTCCACCTCCATGGGAGGCTCCTGCCGAGTGATGCTTCTTCTCATTGACAGCTGTTATATAGCTGAGGGCGGGGCCACTTGGTGATATAAACGGGCAACCTCGCCTTTCTCTGATGTCACGTGGCGTCAGAGGGGGGTGGGGTCGGGGTCGGATAAAGATCTGGAATGGATTTTGAGGGGACCCCTAGGCCATTTTTTGAAAAATTTTGGTGCAGGGGTCCCCCCAAAATCCATATCAGGCCCTTCAGGTCTGGTATAGATTTTAAGGGGAACCCTGCGCTAAAATTTTTTAAAAAATGGCGTAGGGGTCCCCCCAAAATCCATACCAGACCCTTATCCGAGCACGCAACCTGGCAGGCCGCAGGAAAAGAGGGGGGATGAGAGAGCACCCCCCTCCTGAACCGTACCAGGCCACATGACCTCAACATGGGGAGGGTACTTTGGAGTAGCCCCCCAAATCACCTTGTCTCCATGTTGATGGGGACAAGGGCCTCATCCCCACAACCCCTTCCCGATGGTTGTTGGGGTCTGTGGGCGGGGGTTATCAGAATCTGGAAGCCCCCTTTAAAAAGGAGACCCCAAGATCCCGGCCTCCCTCCCATGTGAATTGATAATGGGTACATTGTACCCCTACCATTTCACAAAAAAGTGTCAAAAATAGTAAAAAGGACAGGAGTCACTTTGGGACAATTCCTTTATTAATAAAATAAAAAAATAAAAATTTCCTGCGATGTAGATCCATCTCACACCGCCCCACAAGCCAAAAAAGAAAGAAAAAGCTGCAACAGCTCCGCCTTCAGGGGAGGCTCCCACCGAGTTATGCCTCTTCTCGATTACAGCTGTTATATAGCTGAGAGCGGGTCCACGTGGTGATGTAAACGGGTGACCCCACCTTCCTCTGACATCACATGGCGTCAGAGGGGGGACATGGTCGGATAAGGGTCTGGTATAGATTTTGGGGGACCCCTACACCATTTTAAAAAAAATTTTGGTGCAGGGGTCCCCTCAAAATACATACCAGGCCCTTCAGGTCTGGTATGGATTTTATGGGGAACCCTGCGTTAAATTTTTTTAAAAAATGGTGTAGGGGTCCCCCCAAAATCAATACCAGACCCTTATCTGAGCACGCAAACTGGCAGGCCACAGGAAAAGAGGGGGGACGAGAGAGCTTCCCCCTCCTGAACCGTACCAGGCCACATACCACCACATACCCTAAGCATGGGGAGGGTGCTTTGAAGTAGCCCCCCAAAGCACCTTGTCCCCTTGTTGATCGGAATCGGGAAGCCCTCTTTAAAAAGGGAACCCCAGGATTCCGGCCTCCCCCCTATGTAAATTGGTAAAGGGTACATTTTACCTCTACCATTTCACAAAAAAAGTGTCAAAAATAGTAAAAAGGACAGGAGACACTTTGGGACAAGTTAAAAAATAATAATATCCTGCGATGTAGATCCATCTCACGCCACCCGACGAGCCGAAAAAAGAAAAAAAAATTCACAACAGTTCCGCCTCCATGAGAGGCTCCCGCTGAGTGATGCTTCTTCTCGATGACAGCTGTTATATAGCTGAGAGTGGGGCCACTCGGTGATGTAAATGGGTGACCCTGCCTTCCTCTGACATCACATGGTGTCAGAGGGGGGGCAAGGGTCTGGTATACATTTTGGGGGGGACCCCTACACTATTTTTTTTGGTGCAGGGTTCCCCTTAAAATCCATACCAGACCCAAAGGGCCTGGTAATGGACTGGGGGGGGACCATGCAGTTTTTTAAATGAGTTGTACCTATATTCCCGAATTCATCCGCGAGCAGTTTTAAATGACTTTTTTCCTTTAGAAATTTCATTTTGCTGTGGTACTGTTCTAAATAAGAGAAAAATGCGCCACTTTACAGGGATACTATAGACATCCCCCAGGCATGATATTTAAAGGAATATTTCATTTCTATTAAAACAGAAAGAAGTGCAGCACTGGATATATGCAAAACCCAAAAAATGGTGCTAATGAATAAATAAATAATTATTATATGTGAACCATAAAAATTGGAAATAAATCAAGCACAAATATAAAAGAAGTGCTTCACCATAGGGATACGTGTGTGGTTAATACCGCCCCAACCACATATCTTAGTAAAGTTCAAAATACAGAAACAAAAGTGTCCATAAAAAGTTGAGGATTGAAGTGACTTTGTTGTGGAGATAAATTCGTGACTGTCACCGTGATGTACGCCCATCACCTTGTATAGATTAAAGGCTTACCAGACAGCCTCTGATCAGAGGCATAATAGCATCAACTCGTGGTGTTGTCTTCACAGCGAATGGATCTCTTCCAGGGTGGTAAATGTGTGTCAGCAAACGGTCTCCATAAGCCTCCAGACAGCAACCCAATCAGGAAAAATCACTCCCAGATATCCAAAGGGAAAGAAAGAAACTCCAGTAGTGTAGAGCGTTTTGACTTTCCTTTATTAAAAATCGCCACATTGGCATCCATAAAACTTTTCCTTGCAAGGACGTATTTAAAAACAAACTCAGCTCAAAAATGAAACTCTGCGCATGCGCCGTCGGTACGAGCGTGTCTACCCTATGGCCGTTTCGTCAGAAATGACATCATCAGGGGCACGCCCACACCTCCGCGCATGCGCTTTTTATACCCAGACGGCAAAACAAAGAAGTTCAGCCATTGGTTGCACTTAGAGAAACAATAGAGCTGAGATCATTAAGAGGGAATGTCAAACACTGCTGGTGTTGACTATCTAAAAAACTACAGGCAGTAATTGTGGTGCCATCTTGTGGGCAGACATGATATTGCTTCCAAGACAATTAATAATATAGTATTACCATTATACATTTTTTTAAAATTAGGGAAGGAAAGAGAACCAATGGCTGGAGATCATTTATATCACCCTTCAGGAACTAAAGTGCATAAATACACAAAAAATATGCCATATATCAATAAAGAAAGGACAGTGATTCAAAGTGTGGATATATATTCTAACCCAGACTTTTTATGTGAAACTCAGAATACCGAATCTGAGTATTAAATCCTAGATCAGATTATTTTTATTGTTTAGGAAGAAAGATATTATTTTACACAAGGAGGGAAGAAAAAAGGAGAAAGAGAGGAAGAAAGAAGAGAGGGGCAACGGAGGGCCGGAGGGACATCAACTAATATTAATAAAACAATTGATGTCCCACTCCACATTTAGGCCCATAGGGACATGGCAACCCAATCGGTATATCCAGTTAGTCTCACTCCTGGATATACTACGTCTACCATTGCTCCCTCGTCAATGTGGTACATATTTTTCTAAGGCAAAAAACGTTGTACCTGTGGGGTCCCTATTATGCTTAAGATCATAATGTTTCGAAACATTATGTTTGTCGAAACCCCTTCTAATATTGGCGATGTGCTCACCTAATCTGACCTGTAACTTCCTAGTGGTGCGCCCTACATATTCTAACCCGCAAGGGCACCTCAAGAGATATACTATACATCTCGTGGTACAGGTAATAAAAGATTTAATCGGATATGTGGTACCCGTCCCAGTTGATGTAAATTCAGTTAATTTTCTTCCTTTAAACTCATTGATTTTACAGATTTGGCATTTTTTACAGGGAAAAAAACCTTTTAAGTCACCAAAGAAGGTGGGTCTTGTAGGTGGATCTGGGACGTTAGGTGCTATAAAATGCCTAAGATTTGAGGCACCTCTGAACAGTACACAAGGTTTGTTTGCCAGCAAAGGCCCCAGAATCCTATCATTTTTTATAATGGGCCAATGTCTTTTAATTATTCGTTTTATGGCCCAATGCTGACTAGAGTAGGTGGTCAAAAAAGCCAATCCAAAATCCTCTCTGTTCTCCACTTGTGATGATTTGTCAGCTAGGAGGGACTGGCGATCTCTATTACCCACTTCTGCTATTATTGAATCTAGAGCCTGGCCCTCATAGCCCTTGGTCAAAAATCTGGATTTAAGAACCAAAGCTTCTTTTTTATAATCCTCTAGGTTGGTGCAATTGCGCCTAAGTCTCAAGAATTGTCCCTTCGGAACTGCTGACAGCCAGGAACGGTGATGACAAGAATCTAATGGAATATATCCGTTCCTGTCTGTCGTTTTGAAATACATGGATGTAGTAATCCTCCCATTCTCTATGGTTATTTTTAGATCCAGAAAATGAATCTGGAGAGGATTTACCTCATGTGTAAGAATAATACCCCTGTCATTATTATTCAAAAAAGATAAAAAGGCCATGACAGATTCAATGTCACCGTCCCATATAAAAAGGACATCATCAATAAACCTTTTCCATAAGATAAGCTCATCACGCTTCTCATTCAATACCACGTCCTCCTCCCATTTGGCCATGAATAAGTTAGCCATACTGGGAGTAAATTTTGCTCCCATGGCTACTCCCTTCTTCTGTAGATAGTAAATACTGCCATACCAAAAATAATTGTGCTTCATAGAGAAGTCCAGTAGCTCCAACACGTATTTGCTTTGCGTGATGGAGATACTGGAGTCTCGATTCTTGTCATCACCGTTCCTGGCTGTCAGCAGTTCCGAAGGGACAATTCTTGAGACTTAGGCGCAATTGCACCAACCTAGAGGATTACAAAAAAGAAGCTTTGGTTCTTAAATCCAGATTTTTGACCAAGGGCTATGAGGGCCAGGCTCTAGATTCAATAATAGCAGAAGTGGGTAATAGAGATCGCCAGTCCCTCCTAGCTGACAAATCATCACAAGTGGAGAACAGAGAGGATTTTGGATTGGCTTTTTTGACCACCTACTCTAGTCAGCATTGGGCCATAAAACGAATAATTAAAAGACATTGGCCTATTATAAAAAATGATAGGATTCTGGGGCCTTTGCTGGCAAACAAACCTTGTGTACTGTTCAGAGGTGCCTCAAATCTTAGGCATTTTATAGCACCTAACGTCCCGGATCCACCTACAAGACCCACCTTCTTTGGTGACTTAAAAGGTTTTTTTCCCTGTAAAAAATGCCAAATCTGTAAAATCAATGAGTTTAAAGGAAGAAAATTACCTGAATTTACATCAACTGGGACGGGTACCACATATCCGATTAAATCTTTTATTACCTGTACCACGAGATGTGTAGTATATCTCTTGAGGTGCCCTTGCGGGTTAGAATATGTAAGGCGCACCACTAGGAAGTTATAGGTCAGATTAGGTGAGCACATCGCCAATATCAGAAGGGGTTTCGACAAACATAATGTTTCAAAACATTATGATCTTAAGCATAATAGGGACCCCACAGGTACAACGTTTTTTGCCTTAGAAAAATATGTACCACATTGGCGAGGGAGCAATGGTAGACGTAGTATATCCAGGATTGAGACTAACTGGATATACCGATTGAGTTGCCATGTCCCTATGGGCCTAAATGTGGAGTGGGACATCAATTGTTGTATTAATAATAGTTGATGTCCCTCCGGCCCTCCGTTGCCCCTCTCTTCTTTCTTCCTCTCTTTCTCCTTTTTTCTTCCCTCCTTGTCTAAAATAATATCTTTCTTCCTAAACAATAAAAATAATCTGATCTAGGATTTAATACTCAGATTCGGTATTCTGAGTTTCACATAAAAAGTCTGGGTTAGAATATATATCCACACTTTGAATCACTGTCCTTTCTTTATTGATATATGGCATATTTTTTGTGTATTTATGCACTTTAGTTCCTGAAGGGTGATATAAATGATCTCCAGCCATTGGTTCTCTTTCCTTCCCTCATTTTAAAAAAATGTATAATGGTAATACTATATTATTAATCGTCTTGGAAGCAATATCATGTCTGCCCACAAGATGGCACCACAATTACTGCCTGTAGTTTTTTAGATAGTCAACACCAGCGGTGTTTGACATTCCCTCTTAATGATCTCAGCTCTATTGTTTCTCTAAGTGCAACCAATGGCTGAACTTCTTTGTTTTGCCATCTGGGTATAAAAAGCGCATGCGCGGAGGTGTGGGCGTGCCCCTAATGATGTCATTTCTGACAAAACGGCCGTAGGGTAGACACGCTCGTACCGATGGCGCATGCGCGGAGTTTCGTTTTTGAGCTGAGTTTGTTTTTAAATACGTCCTTGCAAGGAAAAGTTTTATGGATGCCAATGTGGCGATTTTTAATAAAGGAAAGTCAAAACGCTCTACACTACTGGAGTTTCTTTCTTTCCCTTTGGATATCTGGGAGTGATTTTTCCGGATTGGGTTGCTGTCTGGAGGCTTATGGAGACCATTTGCTGACACACATTTACCACCCTGGAAGAGATCCATTCGCTGTGAAGACAACACCACGAGTTGATGCTATTATGCCTCTGATCAGAGGCTGTCTGGTAAGCCTTTAATCTATACAAGGTGACGGGCGTACATCACGGTGACAGTCACGAATTTATCTCCACAACAAAGTCACTTCAATCCTCAACTTTTTATGGACACTTTTGTTTCTGTATTTTGAACTTTACTAAGATATGTGGTTGGGGTGGTATTAACCACACACGTATCCCTATGGTGAAGCACTTCTTTTATATTTGTGCTTGATTTATTTCCAATGTTTATGGTTCACATATAATAATTATTTATTTATTCATTAGCACCATTTTTTTGGGTTTTGCATATATCCAGCGCTGTACTTCTTTCTGTATTTATCTAGTAGTGCCCTTTATCAAGGTTATAGTGCTTAGCTGCAGGATATTCCTTCACAGGTTGTTTTATTCACTTAGAAATTGTCTACACACCTAGCGCGAATTTTTCAACATTCTCAACATTTCATTTCTATTGTTTCACTTTAAGCATTATTAAAATCACTGCTCCCGAAAAACGGCCATTTATAAAACTTTTTTTTGCATGGATACATGTCCCCTAGAGCAGGACGTGGGTCCCCAAACACTTTTAATGACAATAACTTTCATATAAGCCTTTAAAATGAGCACTTTTGATTTTTCATGTTTGTGTCCCATAGACTTTAATGGTGTCCGCGTGTTTGTCTAAATTTTTTGCCTGTTCGCAAGTTCTGGTGCAAACCAAACTAGGAGGTGTTCGGCTCATCCTTACTGATGAGTCAAAAAATGTACTTTTTGGAAGGTGTGCATCCTGATACACCTGGCATAAAACTAATACAGCATTTCATAATAAGAACATCATACCAATAGTCAGAAGATGGTGGTGGTAGCGTATGGACTTACCATAATTGATGGAACTATGAATTCTGAGCTCTACCAGAAAATCCTAAAGGAGAATGTCTGGCCATCAGTTTGTGACCTCAAGCTCAAGTGCACGTGGGTTATGCAGCAGGACAATGATCCAAAACACAACAGCAAGTCCACCTCCAAATGGTTCAAACAAAGCAAAATGTAGGTTTTGGAGTGTCCTAGTCAAAGCCCGGACTTAAATCCATTTGAGATGCTGTATCATGACCTTACACAGGCTGTTCATGTTGGAAAACCCTCCAATGTGGCTGAATTAAAACAATTTTGGGCCAAAATTGCTCCCCAGCAATGTGAAAGACTCATTGCCAGTTATTGCAAACACTTGATTGCAGTTGTTGCCACCAAGGGTGGCACAACCAGTTATTAGGTTTAGGGGACAATTACTTTTTCACATAAAGCCAGGCAGGTTTGGACAGCTTTTTTGCCTTAATAAATTAAACCATCATTTAAAAACTGCATTTTGTATTTACTCAGCTTATCTTTGTGTAATAATAAAATGTGTCTGATGATCTGAGTCATTTAAGTGTGAAAAATATGCAAAAATAAATAAAAAAATCAGAAAGGGGGCAAATACTTTTTCACCGCATTGTATTAAAGATTTTTCCTTTAAATATTGTTAATGGTTATTAAATGCAAATTTAGCATTTTAAAATTTCAAGCAAATTAGGAGCTGTAAGACTATCTTTAACCTTCTGTTTTTTTTCCTCACAACATATTGCACTCTTGGAACAGACTGGAAAATTAATTAGACTGTATTTATTAAATACTTAAATTATGCTAATTTTATTTTTGCAACATGGAGAATTCTATTTATATCCTAGTTAATGTAGCGATAATAGCTTTGCAAGACATCTTCCTTTTTTAAAAATATCTATTTACTTAGACATGTTACATCTAACTTATCAGTTGACACAAAGTTATTTAATTGGTACTTATGTATTCACTTTATGACAGTAATGATAATTTTGATTAGAGATGCACAAACCTCTCAAAATCACCCACCACCAATCCATCCAATTCTTCTTTGCAATGTGTTTTTTTATTGGAAAATCAATTAAAGATCGCAAATTGTTTAACTATAAGCTTTTTTGGGAGTTTGGGTCTTTTGAGGGGATAAGAGGGAAATATTACTTTTTTTTGTGCTTTCACAGATGGCACCATTTTGTCACCTTGAATGTATACCTAGAAGGGTGTCTAGATGAAAATTTATTGTGACAGTGCTAGGCCATGTCACTGTATAAATAGGGATAAAGTGTGCACAGGGTTCTCACAAATGCAGAGTAAAGGGCACAGGAGATCTGTTCGGAGTTGAGAAAACTTTTTTCTCTGGGTTTTGTTACTCCCAGACCAAGATCTTAATTTCAGAGAAAGAGCTTTGGGAGAAAGGGAGCTTCTAATCCCATGTCCAATAGGGTGTGTGTGCAGGTGGGCACATTTCTATAATCTAAGGCCTGACAGCAGTTCATGGTGCCACTCTACCCAGGAGTCAGTGAGGCTTCAGGGGAGCAGCCAGAGCTGTGCATGTCTGTACAAAATGGATAAAAGTCCTAAGCCTAATGGCCAGAGCAGCAGGGACACAAGAAAAAGCTGAGCGAGCAGTACAGAGCTGTGTGTGGGCACAGCGGTGCTGTGTGAGATGGTCTGAGGGACCAGCCATTGATCTAAGCTTGAAACTTAAGCAGTGGCTATGGGAAGCAAAACTAGGGGGCTTAATGTAATTTACTTTAGCATTTTATTATTTGAAGTAATAAGTAATGATGAAAACCCCTGTGAGGGTAACTGCTCTGTTGAACTTCATAAAGTTTTTAATAAAAGTGGGCCAATCAGCCTTGAAACAGTATTTCTGGAGTGGACTGAACTCACTGGAAAGCACTACACTTGAGTAATACCCCAAACATATCACAACATGTAAAAAGTGTATATTAATCTAGCAATACACATGGTTAGATAACACTACTGAGAACCAATGTGGGTAGTAGCTAACCAGCGTTTTAACCCTCTACTAAAGTTTTTTACTACACTTCACCCCTTTAAAACCATAAGGCTTAACCCAAGTCTTTAAAAGTGGTTGTAAACTCTTTTATGTGACTTCTACCTATAGGTAAGCCTAGAATAAGGCTTACCTATAGGTAGTGGAAATATCTCCTAAACGTGCGCCCTTTAGGAGATATTTCACTTGTAATGCACCGATGTCATTATTGGCGCATGCGCTGTGAAGAAACGGACTCCGTGCCTGAGTCTGAGGCCCCGGAAGGAAGAGGGGTGAAGATGGATGCGGCTAGCACAGGGGACAGCGCGGGCTTCGTTTGCAGGTAAGTGTCACACAATGGGCTAGTATCCAATGCATACTTTATGCTTTTAATTTGCAAGGTTTGCAGGGAGCAAAAGAGGAAGTAAAACCCATCAGGGTTTACTTCCTCTTTAAAGTTATTGTAGTGCTTGGTGCCTAATCTCAGTATCTGAAATAAGTATCTCACCACTGCTGTCACTGTAATGCTTGGTACTTAGATGTATGTTTATCAAACAGAGAAGAGCCAAGATCCTGATGATCACAGCTAATCTCTCAGGTGTGCCAGTTTATGAAGCTGAGATGAGGAGTGGAGAACACGTTCTTCACTTCTCATCACAGGACACACCCTTATGTCATTCACTTTTACACAGATGACCAGTTTATGAAGGTGAGATCTGAAGATCTTGCTGGCTATCTCTGTAAAATATCTCCATCCGAGATTCTCCAGTCCAGAGGTGGAGAATCTGGGGGAGAAGCTGCTGTGATGTGAGGAAGGAGGCTTCTTTCTTCATAATATCAGCAACAGCAAGCTTAAAGATTGATATAAACAATAACTATATATGTTTATGTGTGTATACAGGGTATATGTGTTATATATATATATAGTATATAGTATATACACATAGTACAAACACACACAGTATAGTTATAATGTATTGTGTTTTAGGACCCATTCACATCTGAGCAATGTAGAATTGTTGGCAGAATTGCAAAATTCTTGCCACAATTCCAAATTGCTGTAAAATTGTGTCAAAATATGCAATGAGCTTTTGGGTGCCATTCATTGTTAATGGCACCCCAAATGCAGTTAGCAGACATGCATTTTGCCACACATTTTGTCATTTGACAAATACACTACCAACGTGCCAAAATGCACATTGAAAAATGCACAATGCTCCATGCCCAAAAAATGTTAAATTTGGCTTTTTGGGCCTTGTTTGTGTGCATTATGCATTTTAGCACAATTTCATGTGCATTTTTGGTGATTTTTTAACATGTATTTTGGCTCATTTTTTACCTGTGTTTTTATGTGCATTCCAGAAACACATGCAGAATGCATGATATGCTTGCGGTGCCATTAACTGTTACTGGCACCCCAAAAGTGGCTAACAAATGTGCTCTTTGCCAAAATATGCATAAAAAGCAAATCAAAATGCACGTTAACAATGTGTCAAACTACATGCTACAAGAAGCACCAAAATGTGCAATACAAACCACACCAAAATGCCTGTTAAAATAACCTGTGCCAAAATGTGCGCTAAGGGGCCAAAATGTGTTTAAAAAAGCACCAGTACTTATTATTTTCATGTAATTACACGGTCTTTTTAACTTTGGTTTCACTTTTAAAACTTAGCTGCTCAGTAATCTAATGCCGCATACACACCATCACAATTTACGACAACAAATGTTCGATGTGAGCTTGTTGTTAGAAATTCCCACCATGTGTATGCTCCATCAGACATTTGCTGTCTGAATTTCCGACAACAAATGTTTGAGAGCTGGTTCTCAAACTTTCCGACAACAAAACTTGTAATCAGAAATTCCGATCATGTTTACACAATTCCGACGCACAAAAGTCCACGCATGCTCGGAATCAAGCAGAAGAGCTGCACTGGCTATTGAACTTCATATTTCTCAGCTCGTCGTACGTGTTGTACGTCAGCGCGTTCTTGATGATCGGAATTTCCAACAACATTTGTGTGACCGTGTGTATGCAAGACAAGTTGGAGCCAACATCCGTCGGAGAAAAATCCATGGTTTTGTTGTCGGAATGTCCGATCATCTGTACGCGGCATAACAGGTGTATCAGGAGATCACAGGCAGCCCTCCCTCTTCTACTCAGATCTCAGGTGTTCTCAGAGGAAAAACTTATCATCTCTTCTCCTTCTGAGAACAAATGTTCTCCGCTTCATAAACAGGGTGCCAGAGAAGAAGATTTTTCTCTGAGAACTGCTGAGAATTGAAATGAGATTAATTATCTCTGTTTGATAAACAGACACCTTAGACTCTCTATGCAATAATCAAATCTTGAAAAGACCTCCAATTGCCTGACAATATTTATCTTAAAATAATTTGCAATGACCTTATGGAAACTAATTGTACAGAGTATGTGCAAGGATCTAGAAGCTGATTGGTCAAAGCATCTCTTGCTAATTTTGTTGCTCTGTAGTAAGCAAGACTGTTGCTCTGTGAATTATTTACATGGCTTTAGTGCACTCCAAAGATAATAACTTAATGAGAAGATTAGATATTAATCTAGCAAAGCAATCAGCTCCTAATTCACAGAATTAAATGAAAAAAACTTGAAATAAACTAAAACTATAAAAAGAACATGTTTTCATTTTTCATTTCATTCATTGCAAACATTAGCGTCAACAGAAACTCACTTGTCCTTTGATGGACTAAAAAGAAAAGCAAATTTCAAAATACAAAAATATACTATAGGTTGGACTAACAACATTTAAGTCACAAAAGTCCTGTATCAAAATCTTCTTCAGGCTAGTATCTGATGCTTTATGCCGCGTACACACGAGCGGACTTTACGGCAGACTTTGCCCGGCGGACTTTTCGACGGACTTTACGACGGACTTTCTAAATGCATGGACTTACCTACACACAATCGACCAAAGTCCGACGAATTCGTACGTGATGACATATGACCGGACTAAAACAAGGAAGTTCATAGCCAGTAGCCAATAGCTGCCCTAGCGTGGCTTTTTGTCCGTCGAACTAGCATACAGACGAGTGGACTTTTTGACCGGACTCGAGTCCGTCAGATAGATTTGAAACATGTTTCAAATCTAAGTCCGTCCAACTTTTGAGAAAAAAGTCTGCTGGAGCCCACACGCGATCGAATTGTCCGACGAAATCCGGTACGCCTGACCAAGTCTGCCGTAAAGTCCGCTCGTGTGTACGTGGCATTACTCTTTCCAGTAGGCCATAGACAAAGTTAAGACATGAACTGCCTTCAAGCAACACTATTAATAATATTAACCCACATACAGCATGTATTGTCACATGACACTTTACAACTTACTGAAAGATTACAATTTCCTCTGATGGACAGATTCATATATTAAGTGCCACTTTGTACTGCTCTTCAAGACAAAGCATGCTTCTCTGGAACCTGTAAGCATCTGCTCACTGTCAATCACCATACTATGCAGAGCTTTAGAGTCTTTGAAAAGCTGACAAAACAAATCAGAATAAGGATATGGCACTATTAAAGCTTTCTATTACATACAGTATATTTTTAGCACATAATATTATTGCTGTTTGGTGAAGAATTTAGTTTTGTTATTTTTTATTGGTTTTGAACAATGTACAAACTTAAAAGATAAAAAAAGACATAGGAATAATAGAAGATATATTCCAAAATTGACCAATGTATGGCACATATAAATTAATAGCTCATATACAGCAATAAGATATGTAACAGTGCACCAATGATGACATTTATGAAATTATTATTATTAATATTATTATTATACAGGATTTATATAGCACAGACAGTTTATGCAGCTCTTAAATTATGATATACAGCTCAGAGATAAAGAGTCAGCGTAATGTGTATAAGTAAAGATATACCAAGTGACTCACAATTTGTTTAACATACTGTACAGATACTTATACATATCACTTTGTATGTCAGCAATTCCTAGAATAAATAACAACAACAATGTAGATGATAACCAGTATACAAGATAGAATGATGCAATAAGTGATCAGGACCTGTAAAGTATATGTGACATCCATAGTTTTCAATTGGTGATTGGTGAAGAATTTAAAGCACCTTATCAATCTCTTCAAAATGAAAGCACTTTTTTTATTTTCTCAAAAACAATCATCAAAAAGGAACAACATATTTTAGAAACGTAGCATTGCTGTATCTTATTGAGAATAATAATAATAATATACATTCAATTACATTATCTAAAAAGTTAGTCAACTAAAAACATATCACTGAAAGGTCAGTTGGAGTCTGAAACCGCTGACTCATGGTCCAGCAGGCATGGACAGGGATGTTACCTAATGCCGCGTACACACGGTCGGACTTTTCGTCTACAAAAGTCCGACAGCCTGTCCGACATACTTCCGACGTACCTTCGGCGGACTTGCGGCAGACTTTCTTACGAACGGACTTGCACACACACGACCACACAAAAGTACGACAGCCTAGTACGCGGTGACGTACACCAAGTCCGACGAGACTATAAAACGGAAGTTCAATAGCCCGTACGACACCCTTTGGGCTCCTTCTGCTAATCTCGTGTTTATCTCGTGTTAGTAGAAGTTTGGTGAGAGACGATTCGCGCTTGTGAGACTCGTATTTTTCAGTTCGTTTTAACTGTTGTTCAGTCTGTGCTTGTGAGGTTTGTATCTGCTTTTCAGTGCGTTTGGTCAGTTGGCATTGAGAAATCTTTGTTTTATTGGCCGCTCGTTCCTGATTTTCAGGTCGTTCTTCACAGGCCTTGCTGTTCTTCAGTGCGTTCTGTTTAGTGCGTTCTGACCAGCCGACCGTTTTGAAGCCATGTTACCTGTATGTACTCGTCGTAGAGCTCGTGCATTGTATGTGCTTGGTGCTGTAGTTTATTCTTCAGCCCAAGACCAGTCCATGAACAGGGCGAGGAGGAGTTCATGGACCAAGAATTGGTTGCTTCAGCGTGACCAGTTCTGTCACATGCCTTTGCTCCGTGAGATCCGTGAGAATAATCCTGAGGATTTCAGGAACTTTCTCCGGATGACGGACCCCGTTTTTGACCGTTTGTTGGCTTTGCTGACCCCCTATATCAGCAGGCAGGATACCTGCATGAGGCAAGCCATCACTCCGGAGCAGAGGCTGGTCGCTACCTTGCGGTATTTGGCCACAGGGAGAAGCCTGCAGGACCTTAAGTTCTCGACAGGCATCTCCCCCCAGGCTCTGGGGATCATTATCCCAGAGACCTGTTCTGCCATCATACAGGTCCTGCAGAAGGACTATATTAAGGTAAGATATTTTTCTTTTATTAGCATCACATGTTCTTTTATGTAATCTTTGATAATGTGATGTATTTCTTGCTTCAAACACTACTTACCATCATTGCAATATAGTGTGAATGTCCCCTTTTTATCCTCACACATGCTGGAATTTTTTACTGTTATTTTTTGTCATGCATGTATATTTTCCTTCAATAACCTTCCCAGCATGAAGTGATGGGAACATATCCACCTAGTCTACTCATTTGGAATGTATTTTGTTTGAGTGTATTTAGTGTGCTGCTAATGAGCAATTATCTAGATTTCACAACCCCCCCACCCCCCCCCCACCTAAACTCACTCCAAATAGTGTGCTGCTAATGAGCAATTATCTAGATTTCACAACCCCCCCACCCCACCCCACCTAAACTCACTCCAAATAGTGTGCTGCTAATGAGCAATTATCTAGATTTCACAACCCCCCCCCCCACCTAAACTCACTCCAAATAGTGTGCTGCTAATGAGCAATTATCTAGATTTCACAACCCCCCCACCCCCCCCCCCACCTAAACTCACTCCAAATAGTGTGCTGCTAATGAGCAATTATCTAGATTTCACAACCCCCCCACCCCCACCCTCGTTAAAATTTGCTGGAATGTTCTGTGGTGTTGATTTGTCTAAAGCAAATATATGTTGCACTTTGCAAAATGCATGTGCACTCTACAAGTGCATTTGTTCCAGTGCTTTAGTAAATGAGCAGAAGCTCTGCTGATTTCCATCATCAAATCATATGCAAGCCTCAAAGTGTTTTCATTAATTGCCCTTGCATGTGATTGTGTACTCCTTGCAACATGAATGCCTTTTTACATTACCTCATTTACTGTAAGCTGGTTAGCAACTGCACCTGCAGAGTGCGACAACTGCAGTCTTGTAGCCTTTTTAGTCCCTAAATTCCTGCGTGTCCTAAAAGTAATTTTTTTTAGGGATTTCACAACCCCCTAAAATGTAATCAATGTTCCATCAGAGGGGGTGAGCAATCTGATAAGTGTGCCTTTCCATATTAGTTATTCCAGAACAATTAAATTATTGAATGTTATACTGATGATGGGGAATAATGTTTTTAATTGTCTAATTTTCTTGCAATGTTAGCTTCCAAATTAATCGATTTTGGTTTTCTTGTTTGATTTCCCAGTTTCCTTCAACGCCACAGGAATGGCAGACTGTGGCATCCCATTTTGCCAGCCGTTGGGACTTTCCCAATTGTGGAGGGGCTATAGATGGGAAACATGTCCACATTGTGCCACCACCCCATTCGGGGTCATATTATTTTAATTATAAGGGGTTCCACAGTATTGTTTTAATGGCGGTGGTGTCGGCACACTATGATTTTTTATATGTGGACGTGGGGAAGAATGGCCGGATGTCGGATGGAGGAGTATTTGCCCAGACGGAGTTCTGCCAGCATCTCCAGAGTGGTGGCCTGGGATTGCCACCTGATGAGGATAACGTGGAAGGACTCCCCTTTGTCTTCATTGCCGATGAAGCCTTCGCTCTCAGCAAGCACCTCATGAGGCCATTCCCCCAAAGAACCCTCACCCCGGAGAGGAGGGTTTTTAATTACTGGCTGGCCAGAGCTAGAAGAGTGGTTGAGAATGCGTTTGGAATTCTGGCCAGCCGGTTCCGCCTGTTTCAAACAGCCATTAATTTGGCGGAATACAAACTTAATTTTATCATTTTATCGTGCTGCATTCTGCACAACTTTTTAAATAAGCATTCTCCAAATTATATAGGCACAGTTGGGCCTGAGGCCGGACAAATAGAAGCCAACCTTACAGGCCTGGATACTGTCCGTACTGGCTTGGCCCCCCAAAGTGCCCGTCAAGTTAGACAGCAATATGTTAATTATTTTATGGGTAGGGGGGCCATTGCAATGGGCCAGGATATATAATTTTTGACAATAAAAAAAATATTGATGAAATCTTGCATTATATTTATTGCTTGCCTTTCTTTTGGGCTGTCTCCTAGGTTATGGTCGAGCAGTTGTAGTGCCAACTGTATTGTAATTTTAAATGTCTAAATAAGCTCCATTGCCACTGTAAACAACTTTTTTACAATTATAACTAAAATGATACTGAGCCTTGAAATAACAAACCACACATTTATTTAATTCCTATAAGGAGATGTTTTTATTAATGGTTGTTATGCATTCAGTTCTGCATTTAGTATAAAATGTTCATAGACAAAAATAGAATGATATCTTAATAATGTAGCAAAATATAATTATATCTAAATATTTATACCTAATCCACAAAAAAATATTTTTGGCTTTTTGATTTTCACAAACAGGCTTATTTTTTTGTTTTGGGAAAATCAAGTTTTGTTTTGTTTTTTTTTTTTTAAAGCAATTTTTTTGTTTATGTTTTTTTTTTTTATCAAGTTATTTTTGTTTTTATTATTTTTTTTTAATAAAGTTTGTATATTATTTTTTTTTTGTTTTTTAAAATCAAGTTTTTGAATTTTTTTGTTTTTTAAAATCAAGTTTTTTAATTTTTTTGGTTTTTTAAAATCAAGTTTTTTAATTTTTTTTGTTTTTTAAAATCAAGTTTTTTAATTTTTTTGGTTTTTTAAAATCAAGTTTTTTAATTTTTTTGGTTTTTTAAAATCAAGTTTTTGAATTTTTTTGGTTTTTTAAAATCAAGTTTTTTAATTTTTTTTGTTTTTTAAAATCAAGTTTTTGAATTTTTTTGGTTTTTTAAAATCAAGTTTTTGAATTTTTTTGGTTTTTTAAAATCAAGTTTTTTTTTTTTTTTTTGTGTTTTTTTGAAAATCAAGTTTTATTTTTTTGTGGATTTTTGAGGTATTTACGAGAAACAGCCCTCCTTTTTTACATTAGGTTAAACAGCCATTTATGTTCTGCCAAAAAAAAAAAAGAGAAGGCCCAGAATGGGGTCAGCAAAACAGGAAATGAAGGACATGATTGATGTTTTGGGGTTTAAAAAAGGACATTTAGATTCGACCCAAAACATCAATCATGTCCTTCATTTCCTACTGCATACGATCCAGCCGATTCCGCATTTGATCGATCTCCCCATTCCAGGCCATTATTTGAGCAATTAGCCGTTGGGCACTGTCTGTGGTGAAATAGTCACTTGGACCTAAAGTGGAATGAAAAAAAAAATATGTTTAGAAATATGCACACATAAGTTTACCTTACCATAAAGCTGGTGTCTCAAACACTGACCTGGTGGGGTGCCCATGTCGCATACTTCATGAACATCCTCGGGGGTGGCGCTGTTGCTTGACTCAAGCACAACCAGATCACCTAAAATAGAGTAGAAAAATTACATAAAATAAAAGGCAGCCATGCATAGATTACCGTAAGCTGGTGTGTCAGACACTCACCTGGTGGGGTGCCCATGTCGCCCACCTCTCCTTCCTCCACATCCTCAATGGGACTTGGGCTTATTTCCCAATCATGTTTTGCTTGGGGTGGACTGTCTTCTGGTTGTTGGCTGAGTGATTTTTCCCCTATGTGAAACAAAAAATTATTAATCTAATTAGCACACAGATATTTTAGTACATAGTAATTTTCCAACATTTGTAATGAAGTGGTTTGTGTAGAGTTCCTATTTTACCTCAATATTTAAAATTAGAAAGACATATCGGATAGATAGATATCAATATCTCAAAATATAGTTAATAATCTTTTGATCTCTCTCTATATCTGGAACAAAATCTCTAAATATCTAACTAAATGTAAAGCCAAAAAATTAAGATAACTTCAAATCTTCAAAAAGAATGTTTTACATTTCTATATCTATCTATCTACCTATCTCTATATTTCTCTCTCTCTATATATTTCTCTCTCTCTCTCTCTCTCTCTATATCTCTATATCTATATCTATATCTATCTCTCAATATATATATATATATATATATATATATATATATCTCTCTCTCTCTATAGTTATATATATATATATATATATAGTTATATATATATATAGTTATATATATAGTTATATATATATATATATATATATATATATATATATATATATATATATATATATATATATATATATATATATATATATATATATATATATATATATATATATATATGTATATATATGTATATATATATATGTATATATATATATATGTATGTGTATATATATGTATATATATATATGTATATATATATGTATATGTATATATATATGTATATGTATATATATATGTATATATATATGTATATGTATATATATATATGTATGTATATATATGTGTATATGTATATATAGATATATATCTATAGATATGTAACGAGGTTTATTAAAAGATCGTTTAAAACGATGAACAAAAAATCGGATAGGAAGGAAAAGCACATGGAGCAGTATACAAGGTAATAAACACAAGAGAAAAACACGACAAGTACTTACTTTTTTTAAGAACTTTCCGGATACGTCGGTATTGATCCGGCTCCCTGAGTTTCAGGTCAGACCATCTTTTTCGCAGTTGATCTTTGGAGCGCTGGACCCCAAAAGATGCCTGCAAAGTCTCCACGACCTTCGCCATTATTTTGGCCTTGCGCAAATTTGGCCGTGCGTACGGCCCATAATTGCCATCATAGTCGTCTTTGTGAAGAATGGCCACCATCTCCACCATCTCTTTAAAACTCATATTAGAGGCCTTAAATCTAGGCCTCATAGATTTCGCTGACGTTCCAGCCTCCGGGCTGTCTCCACTACCTGAGGTCGTCAACATTTCAGGTGTCTCCGCCATTCTTTAACTCCACTACGCGCCGTAACAAAAAATGGGCGGAGAACATGAGTTAAAATCGAACGTCAGGGGCGGGCGACGCAGGCGGAGTTTCACACATGCGTAGTGTATAAAGAGGGGCCTTGTGCACGTGTCGTACGTACGTTCTGTGCGTCGAATTAGGGGGCGGAGAATATGAGTTAATTTCGAACGTCAGGGGCGGGCGACGCAGGCGGAGTTTCACACATGCGTAGTGTATAAAGAGGGCCCTTGCGCACGTGTCGTACGTACGTTCTGTGCGTCGAATTAGGGGGCGGAGAACATGAGTTAATTTCGAACGTCAGGGGCGGGCGACGCAGGCGGAGTTTCACACATGCGTAGTGTATGAAGAGGGCCCTTGCGCACGTGTCGTACGTACGTTCTGTGCGTAGGTGATAGTGGACCAGGACGTTACAAAACGAAGGTAATTTTAAATATATTTTTTTTGGGTTTTATTGTCATGACTTTGTAGCAAGCGGCCTATATGGCTTGATAGATTGATGAGGCCTACATAGGGAGAAGATGATGAGGGGTTAGCCGAAACCTATAATAAAAGTGTTTTTTGTCTTGTGACTTCATCTTTTCCAGATATAATGAATCCCCTATTTAAGGATCCAGAGTTCCTTACATCTTTTATTTCCAAATATCGAGAGATGAGGAATTTGTGGGAGGTGAAACACCCTCAGTATTATGCTAAGCATGTGAGGAAGTCAACGCTGGAGAGACTTCTGGCCTTTGTCCAGGCGACCATCCCGGAAGCAACAATGGAGACATTGCTCAAGAAAATTGGGGGCTTGAGGAACATGTATAAGAGGGAGCATAAGAAGATCCAGGAATCAAGGAGATCAGGAGCATCAGCAGATGATGTTTATGTACCCAGGCTGTGGTACTATAATCAACTACGTTTTCTGGATGACCAGAATGAAGCCAGGCCATCACTTTCAACCCTTCCCTCCACCCTTCCCTCCGCCCCAGCAGAGGCTGATGAGGAGCAAGCTGGGTCTTCCATCCTGGATGAACCAGATATGACCATCTGGAGTCAGGTAAATTATTTTAACAAATATTTACTGTACTAATATTAATGATGTTAACTGGATGTTATAATTGTCTAAAATAATTTGGCACTCAAAATTGTGTATACATATCAATTGACAGTAGTGGCTAAATATGTTTGGCACCTGCTTGAAATAATTAGGGTGTCTGATTAGACTCTTTTATTAAAGAGAAGTATTCACATTGAATTTGCTATTCATGAGAAGCAAACTGTGTGTCATTGATGAACCCAAAAAAATATACTCAAACTATTGTCCTTTTTTTATACACAGGATGAGTCCATCCAGGAGGAATGTGGGGAAAGTGGCAGGCAGGAGGAGACCAGGCCCATGGACAGCCTGGAGGAGGCCGGATTCACCATCATCCTGGAGGAGGCTGGGCCCAGTGTCAGGCAGGAGGTGGCTGCTCCCAGTGAGGTGGCTGCTCCCAGTGAGGTGGCTGGGCCAAGTGAGGTGGCTGGGCCAAGTGAGGTGGCTGGGCCCAGTAGGAGCCTGACCGAATCCCAAGTGCCTCCCCTCCACCTTCCCAAAAAAAGGGCCAGGAAGGGGATGGTCACACAGGACGCATCCCTGCGCCTCATGCAAGAGGCCACCCGTTTTTTAAGGAGCCCCCCCGAAGCGGAAGAATCCTATGGCTGCTACTTAGCCAGCAGGCTTCTTCAGATGAATAGGGAGCAGCGCCTCATTTGTGAGCGCCTATTTGGGGAAACAATCCATAAGGGGCTGCAGGGCACGCTAACACAAAACACCCAACTACATGAGGCAGCCCCCCCTCCTCCTCCTCCTCCTCCTCCTCCTCCTCCTCCTCCTCCTCCTCCTCCTGCCACAACTGAAACACCAGAGCCACAGCCTCAAAAGAAGGCTACAGGGAAGGCTGCAGGGCAGCGTGGAGGAAAGGCTGCAGGGAAGAGAAGAAAATGATGACCTGGGTTCAGTCTGGTCTGACAGAAGACGCAGGCTGTTGTAGGACCACAGTCTGGGGACATCTAGATCATCTGCTGGTGCTGTTGATCTCTGGGATTCTTGGACCAGATTGTGCTCCCTCTTATATGGACTCCGCAAGATCCCAATTTTCTGGTACACCGACTTTTTCCAGCGTTGACTTCCTCTTTATTTTATTTTGACCATGAATAAATGGATCATTTTTTGAGTTTAGCAAAAGACTTTATGTTTTTTCTTTGAAATCATTGATTTTACACACAATGTTAAATTAACAAGGGACAACAATCTCATTGAGTTTGAAAAAAAACACACCAAAAATACATTACTAATGTTAATAATGTTCAAGTGGTAAGTCTTGAAAATCAAAAAATTTACGTAACCAAAAACGGTGCTTTGGGTTAACTTTATCTAAAAACTAAAAAATAATCACTATAAAAAAAAAAAACAGAATAATGGGTTCTTTGTGGTAACTTTACAAACCTAAAAAAAAAAAAGGGGAAAAAGTATTATTAGTATGGAAACATTGTTTTTAAAATGCATACTATATCATTCATGAGATCAAAGAGAAAAAGAATCCAGAAATCAGTTTGGGAGAACTCTGATTATGAACAGCAAAACACCTTCGTTCTTTATAGAGCCTTCGTAAAGAAGAAATAAAATGCGCTGCATTCAACGATCACAGATTTTGCAGCGTGATGAATGTGCTACCTACAATACGAACACTAGTTTTACTAGACCGAGTGCTTCCGTTTAGTTTTTGCTTATGAGCATGCGTCGTTTTTTTGTCCGTCGGACTAGCATACAGACGAGCGGACTTCGGGGTCCGTCGTAGTTACGACGTAAAGATTTGAAGCATGCTTCAAATCTAAAGTCCGTCGGATTTGAGGCTAAAAAAGTCCGTTGAAAGTCCGGAGAAGCCCACACACGATCGGATTACCAGCCAGCTTTAGTCCGTCAGCGTCCGTTGGACTTTTGTAGACGAAAAGTCCGACCGTGTGTACGCGGCATAAGTTTCACGGCGCATTGGGTCACTCTGCTGGCAGCTGGGAAGGATGCAGGACAAGGTGCAGTAGTGTTGGAGGTTGTTCCGCCACCACGCCTCCAAAATGCCACTACTAATGATTGTGACACACCTCTCTCCTCCACCCCCTCCTCTTCTTCCTCCATGGCCTCTTCCTGTGCTTTGTCCTCGGAACCAGCAGTGCTCTGTAGGCATTCAAGGGGCTACGCAAGTACGCAGGCCAAAAGATGCCATGCGGTGCTTGAGCTGGTGTGCTTGGGGGACAGGAGCCACACTGGGGCAGAGGTTCTGTCAGCTCTGCAGGGGCAGGTTCAGAGGTGGTTGACGCCACGCCAACTTAAGGCAGGAATGGTGGTTTGCGACAATGGCACCAACCTCCTCTCTGCCCTCCATCAGGGACAAATGACCCATGTTCCCTGTTTGGCTCACGTCCTTAACTTGGTGGTGCAGCTGTTCTTGGGCAGGTACCCGGGCTTACAGGATGTCCTGAGGCAGGCCAGGAAAGTCTGTGTGCATTTCTGCCGGTCATATAATGCCAGTGCTCGGCTGGCAGACCTCCAAAAGGAGTTTAACCTGCCCAAGAACTGCCTAATCTGTGACATGCCCACCAGGTGGAACGCAACGTTGGCCATGCTGCAGTGGCTGCACACGCAGCAGAGGGCCATCAATGAGTACCTGTGCGACCATGGCAGCAGGACAGGGTCAATGGAGCTTGGTTTTTTTCCCCACGCCAGTGGGCCATGATCAGGGATGCATGCACTGTCCTGTCACCATTTGAGGAGGCCACGAGGATGGTGAGCAGTGACAGTGCATGCATCAGTGACACTGTCCCCCTTGTCCACCTGTTGGAGCACACGCTGTGTAGAATAATGGACAGGGCACTTGAGGCAGAACAGAGGCAGGAAGAGGAGGACTTCCTTAGCTGTCAAGGCCCCCTTTATCCAGACAGTGTTCCTGCGTGCCCGCCGATCACACAGGAAGAGGGCGAGGAGGAAGAGGAGGAGGATTGTGTCAGTATGGAGGTGGAGCCTGGCACTCAGCATCAGCAGCAGTCTTTAAGGGATCAGTCCCAAGAAACACATTGACTTGTACGTGGCTGAGAGGAGGTGGCTGCGGACCATGTCGTCCTTAGTGACCCAGAGGACTCCAGACCAAATGCCTCAGCAAACCTACGCTGCATGGCCTCCCTGATCCTGCAAAGCCTGCGTAAGGATCCTTGTATTCGTGGTATCAAGGAGAAGGACCAATACTGGCTGGCAACCCTCCTTGATCCACGTTACAAGGGTAAGGTTGTAGACCTTATCTTGCCATCGCAGAGGGAGCAGAGGATGAAACATCTTTGGGAGGCCTTGCAGAAAGGTCAGTGCAATGCGTTCACAGAGACTGGGAGGTTACTCCTGTTTCTGGACAACGTGTTGCTGAGGCTTCGGTCAGTCAAAGAAGGAGTGGTGGAGAAGGTGGCCGTCTGACCGATGCGTTCAGACAATTTTTTGGTCCGTAGCCCCAAGGTATGGTCGGTTCCAGCCACCATCGCCAGCGTCTGTTTTACATGGTGCAGGAATACCTAGGGACAAGATCTGACTTGGACACCTTTCCCACCGAAAATCCTCTGGGTTACTGGGTCTTGAGGATGGATCACTGGCCAGAGCTTGCACAGTATGCAATTGAGCTACTGGCCTGTCCTGCATCCAGTGTTCTTTCTGAACGCACATTCAGTGCTGCTGGAGGCTTTGTAACCGATCACATGGTGCGTCTGTCCACCGACTCGGTTGATCGACTGACCTTCATAAAAATGAATCAGTCTTGGATCACCACCAGCTACCAAGCACCTGATGCTGATGTAACCAAATATTTTTTTTTGAAATCTCAGATCCCTTCAAAGACTGCCTATGCTGATGCTGAGTGACTATCCTGTTATGCTGAGTAATTATCCTCTTCTTCAATGATCATGCTGATAGCTTGTAAGAACATTTTTGGTTCTGGGTGCCGCCACCAGTGCCTAAGGCCCAATTTTTAAGCCCCTGTTTAACAAGGGCATGTAATTACAATTTTTGATGCAATTCTTTGCAGCAGGGCTAGTTCCTGCGCTCCAACTAGAGTATCTGTGAGGGGTTGCAGTGTTGTGGCACCAGCACCAGTGACTAAGGCCCAATTTTTCAGCCCCTGTTTAACAGGGCATGTAATTACAATTTTTGATGCAATACTTTGCAGCAGGGCTCGTTCCTGCATTCCAACTACAGTATTTGTGAGGGGTTGCAGTGATGTGGCACCAGCACCAGTGCCTAAGGCCCAATTTTTCAGCCCCTGTTTAACAGGGGCGTGTAATTACAATTTTTGATGCAATTCTTTTGCAGCAGGGCTCGTTCCTGTGTTCCAACTAGAGTATCTGTGAGGGGTTGCAGTGTTGTGGCACCAGCACCAGTGCCTAAGGCCCAATTTTTCAGCCCCTGTTCAACAGGGACATGTAATTAGAATTCTTGATCTAATATTTCACAGCAGGGCCCGTTTCTGCACCCACCAAGATTAACTGTGTGGACTTACAGTGTTGTGCCACCAACACCACCACCACCAAAGGCCCAATTTTTCTGGCCCTGTTCAACAGGGGCATGTAATTACAATTCTTTATTGAATATTTAACAGCAGGGCACGTTCCTGCGCCCACCAAGATTAACTGTGAGGACTTCAGTGTTGTGGCACCAGCACCACCATCACCAAAGGTCCAATTTTTCTGGCCCTGTTCAACAGGGGCATGTAATTACAATTCTTGATCTAATATTTCACAACAGGGCCCTGTGAGGGCTTACAGTGTTGAGGCCACAACAACACCTAAGGCCCAAATTTCTGCTGAGTATATAGGGCAGGCCCCTACTTTCAAACATCCAACTTACAAACGACTCCTACTTGCAAACGGAAGGAGACAACAGGAAGTGAGATTAAATCTACCCGATAGGAAGGGAAATTCTCTCCTGTAAGAGTTAATATGAGAAAAACTTTTCTCCTTTCTACTGATGCTTTATCACCAATCCTTGTTTCACTAAAAACCCCAAATTTTCAAAAAACATTTGTCATTGGGACAAAAAGTGAGGTGAAATCTTCTGAAGAGGAGCACAGACAGCAAAACAAATGTCACACGAGTGATAACCCTTCCCTATGTTTTCCAAAAAGCTTAAAAACAGATTTTTTGGCTGGAGCTACACTTTATAAATGTACCAGTTCAAAATTACAAACAGATTCTACTTAACAGTCCCTGTCTTGTTTGCACCACCTGTATACTGCTGTTCAGAGTGTATAGGACCTGGGGGCCCCACGCCTTTCCTTTTTTTAATTTGATTCCCCTTAATATCCATACAGGACCCAAAGGGCCTGGTAATGGACTGGAGGGTACCCATGCCGTTTGTCTCACTGATTTTCATCCATATTGCCAGGACTCGACATTACATTAAAGCCGCAAGCAGTTTTAAATGACTTTTTTTCCTTTAAAAATTTCATTTTGTGCAAGGACTGTTCTAAGCACGGGAAACACGTGCCACTTTATAGGAATACTATAGACACCCCCCAGGTATGATATTTTAAGGAATATTTCACTTTTTTTTTACTTTAAGCATCATTAAAATCACTGCTCCCGAAAAAACGGCCATTTTTAAAAGTTTTTTTTGCATTGATACATGTCCCCTGGGGCAAGACCCGGGTCCCCAAACCCTTTTTAGGACAATACCATGCAAATTAGCCTTTAAAATTAGCACTTTTGATTTCGAACGTTCGTGTCCCATAGACGTTAATGGGGTTCTAACATTGATGCAAATTTTCTGTCCGTTCGCAGGTTCTGGTGCGAACCGAACCGAGGGGTGTTCGGCTCATCCCTACTTTTAAACATAATTTACTACAATTACCACCACTGGTTCAAGATGTCAAAACTATCTCCTCCACTATAACAATGGTTTAACATTGTCATCTCTAAAAATAATTTCCCAGTTATTATTCTGGGTGTGGATATCATGCATTTCCACTTATCACTAAATAACCAAGGTTTTAGAGAATGTTCCCAAAATTTATTTATTTTCTACCATCCTTATAATTTAGATTATTATTACATAATTGACTGCAATTTGTAATCCTCAACTAATAGTTTATTTTCTTGTGTACTAAAATTCCAACAAACACACACTCGACAATTACTGTCTATTTTTAACCTACTCACAGTAGGCTTTGCACTTTGCTACACACAATTCTACTTGCTTTAAAAATGTATTGCTATGTATACTAAAACTTCAGTTTTGTCAATTACTTTACATGTAGGTAAAATATTGCTTAATAGATACATCTTCAATATACAAGACAACAGCACAACACTGTAATATGGGCATTTAGATGGCAGGACATATAATCATACAGCTATTGCAAGCTTATAAGCAGAACTCTAACTCACATTTTCCATGCATCCTGTAAGCACAGGCTTTATTTGTTTGCATTAAAGGAGGAGTTTGGTTTTTCTAAAAAAAAAATCATACTCACCTCTGTGCTGCAGCATTACTGGAATGCTGCAACTGTCCCACATGACCACTTGCTTAGTTCTTAGCTTGCTTGAAGTGGAGAGCAGTGACTGTCATTCACCACTCTCTGGTCCTCCACCTGGGCTGGAGAGGGGGCGGGTGAGGCTGGCTTAGGCTCTCAGCTGCACGCTGACAGCTGGAGTCCGATGTCAATCAGGCAGCTGGCTAGATCCAAAAAATGTGGTTGGGATCCTTCCAGAGTCTGGAGTGGCTCTGCCACATGAACTGACAGTGGGCTATAGCATGCTATCAGCTGATTCTGGGTCACAGGAGAGCAAAAGTAAGTGTATTCCTGTAACCCATAAGAGAAGTATGAGCAAAAAAGCTTTGACCATACATCTCTTTTAGGATGACATCATCCCATTCTATCTCTTAAATGGATTGGTGACCACGTTAAGCTATGAGCTTGGTTAATACTTACACATTAAACTCCCAAGGGTAAAGCTCATGACCATCTACCCCTAAAAATGCTGAGAACTAGCAAGGTATGTGTACCTTCCGCAAGCCACACACTGCCCATAACCAACAAAAGATTGCACCCTAACATTGCAATTAATGAATCGTTTTTTACTCTACTAGCAGAATCGAAAAATACTAATGCTGTTAAATACTGCTGCCATGTTTTGGTAGAAATCAATGCAATCTCATTTCATCATTGCCACCATTGTAGTGTTAGGTCTTAGTCTCATGACCTTAAATAAGAATCTCCCCACTGGCACAACTGTTGTGTTAGTTGCTTAGACTCTCTAACTCAAGATCAGACTCAATAAACAATAATTCAATAATCTCTTCAGACTTTGAAGAGATCTCCAGCTGCCTGAATTTGTTCATCCTAAATTGGCTATGTTTGCCCGTTTTTTGTGCTTTGTATAAATAAAAGTGGCATCACTGCCTTTTAAATATAATTTATTGTCTATGACATATCTGTCTGCCTTTAAAGTCCAAGGGGATCTTTCCAGTGCATATTTGCACATTTTTCCTATGTATATATAGGATGTTGGCAGCCCCATACCCCACTTCCCAATATATCTTCTAAATTCATTTGTACTGATCTCAAGGGCATACCATGTATATATGATCTAAGTCTCTTGACATAGTATCAGTGAAATCACACACATAGTGAAAAAGAAATGCAAAATAGCATTTACTGATAAAAGATAAAAGATTACAGGTTACAAAAAAACTTGAGACCTATTTATGTAATCTATGATAAATTGCTTAAGGGTCCCCGCTCAGGCTTTCAAGGTCTAATGAGATGGATGCCACTGACTAGTGAGAGTGGAGGCTGAGGAGAGGTCTATCCAGACCCAAAGCATGCTGCAGAAATAGGAAGAGTTAGCCCAGCCGCCGCACACTTTGCCCGGCCCGAGTGGTTAGCAGGCCAAAGCAGCCTTAGCTGGATTCATCCAGGCCCTGCCTGTGGGGCTTAATCATGGAGATCAGGGGCAAGGTGAAACATGTTGGATCTCCAAGTCACTGTTCCTCAAAGCAGAGCTCTAGAACCAACCTGCTTGCTCTAAAGTTACTTAGTTTGTGCTGAAGCCACCCTAATTGATCCAGAGCCGCTCTGAATGCCCCAAAGCTTCTGTCAATGGTCTGGGGCTGCTATGACTGTTTCAAAGTCACTCCAACTGCCTGCTCCAAAGCCACTTTGGCTACCCCAACACCATTCTGACCATCTAAAGCCACTCCAAAACCACTCTGACTGCTCCAAAGCAGCTTTGACTGAGCCAAATAATTCTGCCTGTGCCAATCCACTGTGACTTTTATAGGCTTAATTCTGCTTACTAAGCAAAATAGACCCTCCTTCCTAGAACAGTCCCTAGAGAAGTCAGTAGGGGCTTCCAGGCTAAATCCATAGGCATCTTAAGATAAATACAGAGGTGCAGAGCACTAAATGCACATGGTTTGGACTCATCCTGTCCCCCTATTGACCCCCAAATAAAATGCTAAAAGCCACCTTATCTACTAAGCAAGATCTGACTAAATTCACAGTCCAGATGAAGCAGATTCTAAGAGATGAGATAAGAGAAGTTGAGTCGATAATATGCCTAAACACAAGGGTAGACACTATAGAAGCTATGCAGGTCTGTTACTTTGATCTCACACAAGAGCAACAAGATAAGCAATGAGAGCAGCATCTCTCATCCCTACTCCTCCACCAAGATGACCTTGAAAATTGGAGCAGACATATCAATTTAAAAATTAGAGTGGTGCCTGAAGCAATACATACAGCGGATCTATGAGTCACAGTGCAAACTATATTCAGTATAGTACAGGGTCAGGATTCAGTGTTCCTCTGCCCCTTGTGGCATCCATTAAGTAATGAAGGCCTTAAGTCCAAATAATATTTTATGTTGCTTACATAATAATATGCCAAAGGAAGAAATTCTGCATAAGATGTAGGGGAGAGGTACTGTGGAATATGAGGGGGCCAATATCCAGATTCTTCTGGACATATCGAGGCATACATTAGCAGTACGCAGGCTCTTATACCACTTCTGGAACTCATCCTAACTGCAGGGAAAGTTATTGATGGAGATTCCCATTCCATCTACATCTAAGAGAAAAGGGTGGGACTTTAAATGAATTGCGTGAATGCTCAGAAACAAAATCAATGAACAACTAGGAAAATTTATTCAATTCATAAAAATATAACATGCATAAAATAAATATATATCAATCATAAATGGAAAGAAATATTAGCAATAATAGCAGCAATTATACATGATTATATGAATGTAAAAATTCTCCATGGTACATCAATTGGATATTATTAACACAACCATATAATAAAGAATGTACACCAAAGGCCTCCAAAAGGTTCAGAATAAAGATTAGAGATGCATGACGCTGGTAAAAACGTGACCGTGGTAGCTCTACGCGTTTCGTGGCTATCGTGCCACTCGTCAGGAGCAAGCGCGTATCTTATCTAGGATAGGAAATAGAAAATTGGTCTGGTAAATGTGTACATGAAACAGAGGTGGGGTGATAAAGAAACCCCACACAAAGTACATGCTTACGCATTCTGGTTTGTAGAGTTATGGCAAAAAGCCGTACATCGCCCGACCATCGGAAGCGCCACCCCCGGGGAGCTGAGATGGACGGATCGACGGGGGGCAGCCCACCCCCCCTCCCGGGGGGGTGGATCTGCCGCCACTGCACGTCGGCGTCACGCACTCCCCATCTGACGTGCGCGTCCTTAGGACGCTTACACGCCAGAGTGGATGGTGTTCATCACGCACATCACGGGGATGATCGACGGGGGGCAGCCCACAAGGCGCCATCCAGGGCAGGCATGATCCCCTGAGGCAGAACCTGCGGTGAAAGGTGAAAGTTTAAAGAAGAAATTGCAAGACTACCAAGGAATAGAGAGCAGTGTGAAAGTGGGAATGTAGGAGTGATACTGCCCCAGAAAGAAGTTGAACCCATGTGGGGGTTAAAGAGAAATCTAGATTGAGACACCTGAAAAAAAGGGCTGAGGATGGAAAAGGGGAAAGACCAAATACCCAAGTGAAGATATAGAGAAGGAGGAATGGACAAAGCATGAAAGAACATGACGCTTGCTCCTGACGAGTGGCACGATAGCCACGAAACGCGTAGAGCTACCACGGTCGCGTTTTTACCAGCGTCATGCATCTCTAATCTTTATTCTGAACCTTTTGGAGGCCTTTGGTGTACATTCTTTATTATATGGTTGTGTTAATAATATCCAATTGATGTACCATGGAGAATTTTTGCATTCATATAATCATGTATAATTGCTGCTATTATTGCTAATATTTCTTTCCATTTATGATTGATATATATTTATTTTATGCATGTTATATTTTTATGAATTGAATAAATTTTCCTAGTTGTTCATTGATTTTGTTTCTGAGCATTCACGCAATTCATTTAAAGTCCCACCCTTTTCTCTTAGACTAGTACAGGGATGGAAACACATGACCACATCAGGTCATGGTTTCATTTAAAGTCCCACGGGATATACAGTCCCAACCACTTTCTAATATTAATGTATAGGGATGGAAATGCGTGAAAGACATGCTCTGACTTTTAACCTCATCACATTTGTTTTGCAAATCTGTGATGTAGTACATACATTTCTCCAATTTTTGTCTCCTTCTATTTAATTGCTCTATCCTATTATTTGATTAGCCATTTTTATTTGGGATTATAATCATTTGAAATTTATCTTAGATACCAGTTATGTCTATGGTTTGTCTGTTTCGGTGGTGGCTCTTTTGGTCCAATGCACCGCCGACTGTTTCCGGATTACCCCCTTCCGGGAGCTGCGACGTGCCTGTCGGCTCCTCCCCCCTCCCCCTCCCGGGGGGGTGGATCTGCCGCCACTGCACGTCGGCGTCACGCACTCCCCATCTGACGTGCGCGTCCTTAGGACGCTTACACGCCAGAGTGGATGGTGTTCATCACGCACATCACAGGGATGAGGCACTGACATCGGCGGGTCGGGCGGCCAGTACCCGATCCGCGTTGCCGTCCGCCCCTCTCCTGGATTTGCGGCGTGACGTTGGTGGGCGGTCCCCGTGGTGGCGCCTATATGGCCGTAGCCTCGGCGGCGCTGGCTCTCGAGGCTTTCATTTCACTGGATGTCACGTTCGTTTGGGGATTGCTACTGCTTTCTTCCCTTCACACTGCTCCACTCTGCACGCCAGGTATCCTTTTTTTCCGTCATGTTCTTTCATGCTTTGTCCATTCCTCCTTCTCTATATCTTCACTTGGGTATTTGGTCTTTCCCCTTTTCCATCCTCAGCCCTTTTTTTCAGGTGTCTCAATCTAGATTTCTCTTTAACCCCCACATGGGTTCAACTTCTTTCTGGGGCAGTATCACTCCTACATTCCCACTTTCACACTGCTCTCTATTCCTTGGTAGTCTTGCAATTTCTTCTTTAAACTTTCACCGCAGGTTCTGCCTCAGGGGATCATGCCTGCCCTGGATGGCGCCTTGTGGGCTGCCCCCCGTCGATCCGTCCATCTCAGCTCCCCGGGGGGTGGCGCTTCCGATGGTCGGGCGATGTACAGCTTTTTGCCATCACTCTACAAACCAGAATGCGTAAGCATGTACTTTGTGTGGGGTTTCTTTATCACCCCACCTCTGTTTCATGTACACATTTACCAGACCAATTTTCTATTTCCTATCCTAGATAAGATACGCGCTTGCTCCTGACGAGTGGCACGATAGCCACGAAACGCGTAGAGCTACCACGGTCGCGTTTTTACCAGCGTCATGCATCTCTAATCTTTATTCTGAACCTTTTGGAGGCCTTTGGTGTACATTCTTTATTATATGGTTGTGTTAATAATATCCAATTGATGTACCATGGAGAATTTTTACATTCATATAATCATGTATAATTGCTGCTATTATTGCTAATATTTCTTTCCATTTATGATTGATATATATTTATTTTATGCATGTTATATTTTTATGAATTGAATAAATTTTCCTAGTTGTTCATTGATTTTGTTTCTGAGCATTCACGCAATTCATTTAAAGTCCCACCCTTTTCTCTTAGACTAGTACAGGGATGGAAACACATGACCACATCAGGTCATGGTTTCATTTAAAGTCCCACGGGATATACAGTCCCAACCACTTTCTAATATTAATGTATAGGGATGGAAATGCGTGAAAGACATGCTCTGACTTTTAACCTCATCACATTTGTTTTGCAAATCTGTGATGTAGTACATACATTTCTCCAATTTTTGTCTCCTTCTATTTAATTGCTCTATCCTATTATTTGATTAGCCATTTTTATTTGGGATTATAATCATTTGAAATTTATCTTAGATACCAGTTATGTCTATGGTTTGTCTGTTTCGGTGGTGGCTCTTTTGGCCCAATGCACCGCCGACTGTTTCCGGATTTCCCCCTTCCGGGAGCTGCGACGTGCCTGTCGGCTCCTCCCCCCTCCCGGGGGGGTGGATCTGCCGCCACTGCACGTCGGCGTCACGCACTCCCCATCTGATGTGCACATCCTTAGGACGCTTACACGCCAGAGTGGATGGTGTTCATCACGCACATCACGGGGATGAGGCACTGACATCGGCGGGTCGGGCGGCCAGTACCCGATCCGCGTTGCCGTCCGCCCCTCTCCTGGATTTGCGGCGTGACGTTGGTGGGCGGTCCCTGTGGTGGCGCCTATATGGGCGTAGCCTCGGCGGCGCTGGCTCTCGAGGCTTTCATTTCACTGGATGTCACGTTCGTTTGGGGATTGCTACTGCTTTCTTCCCTTCACACTGCTCCACTCTGCACGCCAGGTATCCTTTTTTTCCGTCATGTTCTTTCATGCTTTGTCCATTCCTCCTTCTCTATATTTTCACTTGGGTATTTGGTCTTTCCCCTTTTCCATCCTCAGCCCTTTTTTTCAGGTGTCTCAATCTAGATTTCTCTTTAACCCCCACATGGGTTCAACTTCTTTCTGGGGCAGTATCACTCCTACATTCCCACTTTCACACTGCTCTCTATTCCTTGGTAGTCTTGCAATTTCTTCTTTAAACTTTCACCTTTCACCGCAGGTTCTGCCTCAGGGGATCATGCCTGCCCTGGATGGCGCCTTGTGGGCTGCCCCCCATCGATCCGTCCATCTCAGCTCCCCGGGGGGTGGCGCTTCCGATGGTCGGGCGATGTACGGCTTTTTGCCATCACTCTACAAACCAGAATGCGTAAGCATGTACTTTGTGTGGGGTTTCTTTATCACCCCACCTCTGTTTCATGTACACATTTACCAGACCAATTTTCTATTTCCTATCCTAGATAAGATACGCGCTTGCTCCTGACGAGTGGCATGATAGCCACGAAACGCGTAGAGCTACCACGGTCGCGTTTTTACCAGCGTCATGCATCTCTAATCTTTATTCTGAACCTTTTGGAGGCCTTTGGTGTACATTCTTTATTATATGGTTGTGTTAATAATATCCAATTGATGTACCATGGAGAATTTTTGCATTCATATAATCATGTATAATTGCTGCTATTATTGCTAATATTTCTTTCCATTTATGACTGATATATATTTATTTTATGCATGTTATATTTTTATGAATTGAATACATTTTCCTAGTTGTTCATTGATTTTGTTTCTGAGCATTCACACAATTCATTTAAAGTCCCACCCTTTTCTCTTAGACTAGTACAGGGATGGAAACACATGACCACATCAGGTCATGGTTTCATTTAAAGTCCCACGGGATATACAGTCCCAACCACTTTCTAATACCCATTCCATCTACAGATCTGAAAAGGGGACCAAACTACCCAATCTCTTTATTCTTTTAGAGATCCTCGATTCCAACTTGGATGTTGACTGTCCTCCTGGCTCTCCCACCCTTAACAGCTTCAACACTTCAACCACTTCAATAGTAAAGGCATAAGGAAATGTATATAGGTCTTATCCCCCAAAAAATTGTCTGTCAGATAAGAGTTTAGGTACTTGGGGGATGTGTTTTGTCCCTCTCCTTTGCTAAAACTTGGCATTATTAGAAGGTGACAAACTACAAAATATCCTTGACTTATGCCACTACTGTGGTGTTCCTACTCCTTGGAGGCTGAAAACACTGTGAACCATATTCCTCCCAATTAAAGTGGATAACTGTTAATTTTTGATATATACAATAAAGTGCTGCACTCCCCTTATATACTGTACATAAATCCCATGCTCTTGTAATCAAAGTAAAGCATGAGAAAAAACAAATGTGATAAAAATCAACTCATTTAACATTGTAATTATCCAGTGAAAAAAAACATAAAGTGAATTCAAAGTCCATCCACCGTGTCCTTTATACTTAAGTAAATTATATAACCACAATAAATGCTTATTCAAAAATCCAGTGCTTTTTCTTCCAATCTCAATATATACTGCAGCAAACCGTGTGTGGTGGAGTACAAAATACTTCCTTCCCAAAACACTTAACCCGTGTTCTCTTGGTGCTTACACTCAAATTGTGCACTCACCAGATCCCCATGACCCTTTTAACTTAAAGCAGACCTTCACCCTCCTAGTGAACTCTCCTCCTTTCCATCCTTCCCCCCATCTTCCGTAGTGTCAATATCGGGTTTCTTTTTTTTTGCTTACTCACTTCTGGAATTCACCTAGGCGAATGACGCAGTGCCCCCAGTATCTCCTGGGATGCATGACGTTCAGTCTCATTCAGTAACGAGGGGGGGTTGGCCTAGCAGCACCTACATGCAGATGAGCCGGGAGCTGTGCACAACAGTGGCAGCAGAGAGGAGGATCCCAGCCGCCTAATGCTGAATCCGCTGGCTAAGTGAGCAATTTAAATGTGCAGAACACAGTATCAGGCAGGCAGTGAAAAGAATAGGGTTGTTACTGATTAAAATTTTCATGTTCGATTAATCGATTTTTTAAAATTGATTAATCGATTAATTTCGATTAATTATAACGCACATACAGATCCAACTACTTTTAGCCGATTTAGCACCGTTGTTATGGCAACGGCCGAAGCCGGACATAGCGGGGCATGGCTAGGACATCACATGTCATAAACTCAGCCTCACCGTGCCCATAATCTCAGCCTTACTGTGCCCATAATTGCAGCCTCACTGTGCCCATAATCGCAGCCTTACCGTGCCCATAATGCAGTCTCACCATGCTCATAATCTCAGAGTTACCCCGCCCATAATCACAGCCTCACCACTCCCATAATGCAGTCTCACCGTGCCCATAATCGCAGCCTCACCATGCCTATAATACTGTTTCACCGTGCCCATAATCGCAGCCTCGCCGTGCCTATAATCACAGCCTCACCGTGCCCATAATGCTGTCTCACCGTGCCCATAATGCTGTCTCACCGTGCCCATAATCGCAGCCTCGCTGTGCCTATAATGGCAGCCTCACTGTGCCCATAATGCAGTCTCACCGTGCCCATAATGCTGTCTCACCATGCCCATAATCGCAGCCTCGCCGTGCCTATAATGGCAGTCTCACAGTGCCTATAATGCAGTCTCACCGTGCCCATAATCGCAGCCTCGCCGTGCCTATAATGGCAGTCTCACAGTGCCTATAATGCAGTCTCACCGTGCCCATAATCACAGCCTCACTCCAGTCAGTGCCTGTGCCTGGATTGCACAGTCTGCGGGCATCTCCCGCTGTGTGTCTCGGAGCTGAGTGTGAAAACTTTGGCCGTGCTGTGAGAAAAGTCTCACCCTCCTCCTAGATCAGCTTGTGTGATAGATAGAACACTGCATCTATCACACAAACTGATCTAGGAGGAGGGCGGGACTTTTCTCACAGCGCAGCAAAAGTTTTCACATGGTATAGTAACCATATTAAATGCTGGCATTTGTATTTTTAATGTGAGTGTGCAGTATTTTTTATTTTAAAAAAATGTTTATTCATGATGGCTGCATTTAGAGAGCTTTAGAGAGTGAAAGAGCAAATCACATTTTTTAAGAAACCCACTTTAACAGATCTAAACCCCTGAGATTAGGAGATCATTGATTTTCTCAATCATATAATAGTTACTATTGGGGTCATTTACTATAGCGCCAAAAAATTCTCCTGCAGTACCAAAAAATAACTCTCAAAAAAGGCCAGAAAGACTTCAACTCTCAGAAAGTCAGCGCTAATGCAAATGGAAAGCAGCGCTATTGCGGCAATAATGCCTGTCAGATAACATATGCTGGAATAGTGGAAGTCAATGGGGCTCGAACCTGCAAAACCCAAAGTTCTCACTGAAGGCTTATATGTAAGTTCTTTGCCATAAAAAGTGTTTGGAGACCCGGGTCCAGCCCCAGGGGACATGGATCAATGCCAAAATTTTTTTTTTAAATGGCAGTTTTTTCGGGAGCAGTGATTTTAATAATGCTTTGAGTGAAACAATAAAAGTGTAATATTCCTTTAAATTTCGTAACTGCGGGGTGTCCATAGTATGCCTGTAAAGGGGCGCATGTTTCCCGTGTTTAGAACAGTCTGACAGCAAAATGACATTGCAAAGGAAAAAAGTCATTTAAAACTACTTGTGGCTATTAATGAATTGTCAGTCAATACACATAAAAGTTAATTGATAAAAATGGCATAGGAATTCCACACAGGGGAACCCCGAACCAAAATTAAAAAAAAATGACGTGGGGGTCCCCCTTCAGGTCTGGTATGGATATTAAGAGGAACCCAAAATTAAAAAAAAAAGGCATGTTGTCCCCCTCAAAATCTATACCAGACCCTCCAGGTCTGGTATGTATTTTAAGGGGAACCCCGTACCAAAATCTTAAAAAAATGGCATGGGTCACCCCCCAAAAAATCCATACCAAACCCTTATCCAAGCACGCAACCTGGCAGGCTGCAGGAAAAGAGGGGGGGACGAGAGAGCGCCCCCCCTGAACCATACCAGGCCACATGCCCTCAACATTGGGAGGGTGCTTTGGGGTAGCCAGAAGAAGGTAACCAGAAGAAGAAGAAGATGGAGGAAGAAACTGAAGGAAGATAGAAGAAAGAAGATAGAAGATAGAAGAAAGAAGATGAAAGATAGAAGAAAGAAGATAGAAGATAGAAGAAAGAAGAAATAAAGGAAGAAATAAAGGAATTGTCAAAAACTGTCTCTTGTCATTTTTAACATTTTTGACACTTTTTTTGTGAAATGGTAGGGATACTTTTGTACCCCCTTACCATTTCACACAGGGGGGAGGGCCGGGATCTGGGGATCCCCTTGTTAAAGGGGGCTTCCAGATTCCGATAACCCCCCGCCCGCAGACCCCCACAACCACCGGGCAAGGGTTTTGGGGATGAGGCCCTTGTCCCCATCAACATGGGGACAAGGTGTTTTGGGGGGCTACCCCAAAGCACCCTCCCAATATTGAGGGCATGTGGCCTGGTACGGTTCAGGAGGGAGGGCTCTCTCTCGTCCCCCCTCTTTTCCTGCAGCCTGCCAGGATAAGGGTCTGGTATGGATTTTTGAGGGGACCCCACGCCATTTTTTTTAAATTTTGGTACGGGTTTCCCCTTAAAATCCATACCAGACCTGAAGGGTCTGGTATAGATTTAGAGGGGGACCCCACGCCATTTAAAAAAAAATTTTTTGGCCGGGGTTCCCCTTAATATCCATACCAGACCTGAAGGGCCTGGTATGGAATTTAGGGGGACCCCCACACCATTTTTTTTTTTAATTTTGGTTTGGGGTTTCCCTGTGGGGAATTCCCATGCCTCTTTTATCAATGAACTTTTATGTGTATTTGTCAGAGAACCATCACAAACGCTTGTTCCCGTGTGCCAGCCAGACGTAAGGTAAGAACGAGCGAGCCCCGGACTAGGCATGCACATAATGCGATCGTACGAACGAGGGCACGTCAGCGTGTGAACGTTCGCATGCCAACGAATCACGGCGCGAGGCGTCCTATTTAAATGATCAGCATACTAGCATCAGTGCTGGATTATCTCAGCTCGTTCCTGAACCCTTGCTGCTGCCTTGTTTACTTGTCCCTGATCTTGAACCTCTGCCTTCCTCGACTACCCTCTCGGATCATCCCTACATCTCTGCCTGCCTTGCTTCCTGTACTGAACCCGGCTTGGACTCCTGACTACAGCTCTGTCTCCCGATTCTGTACCTTGCTGCCAGTTTGTTGCCAACCTCTGCCAGTCCCTGACTACGAATCTGCCTGCCGATTGTGTACCTCGCTGCCAGCACGTTGCCAACTTCTGCCTGCCTTTGACCCTGCAAGTTCCTCTGCTGGACCTCTCCTGAATCCATTCAGTGATCAGCATCCCAGCTTCTTTCTGAAGACTTCCGTGTTCCTGATCCTGCCAGCAGGCACCTGCACCCTTCTGCCGCCCTAGCAACCCTGTCTCAACCTCCAGGGGTGCTAGGACCGGGACCGTGCAAGAGGCCGCCCTCGTCATTTCAGACTCCGCTGTAAGGTACGTGACAGTATTGTCGGACAGGCAATTCATTAATAGCCGCGAGTAGTTTTAAATGACTTTTTTTCCTTTGAAATGTCATTTTGCTGTCAGACTGTTCTAAACACGGGAAACATGCACCCCTTTACAGGCATACTATAGACACCCCCCAGGTACGAAATTTAAAGGAAAATTACACTTTTATTGTTTCACTTTAAGCATTATTAAAAACACTGCTCCTGAAAAAACAGCCATTGTTAAAACTTTTTTGCACTGATACATGTCCCCTGGGGCAGGACCCAGGTCCCCAAACACTTTCTATGACAATAACTTGCATATTAACCTTTAAAATTAGCACTTTTGATTATTCATGTTCGTGTCCCATAGACTTTAACGGTGTTCGCACAAATTTTTTGTCTGTTCACATGTTCTGCTGCAAACCAAACAGGGGGGATGTTCGGCCCATCCCTAGTTATCATTGAGAATCATGGGGTACAACTTGTCAAGAAACTCGGAGGTCCAAAGTTTCCCAACTGTGAAACAAGTCGTATATATTTTAATAGAAAGGTGCTCTCATTTATACTTGCATTTACATCAGCAGAACAAATGCAGGAAGTGATGTGTGCACATGGGCCAGAAGCAAATGTGTGGGGATGCCAAACAAATCAATGAACCCCACCCACACCAAATTTAACTACCACATCTACCCGCGCATTGATTAAGCACAAGTACATATCATACCCTTATCCAGAAAATGAGCAGCACCTCCTCTTTGCCAAAGAGGGACCTCGCCATGTCCACCTAGATGGAGATCTTGACCAGCACAGGGACTTCCGGGTGATTACAATGACTTATTTCTGGGTCAGAAGGCGAAACCACACTCTTTCGATTGCTGCTGCGAATATTTGATCGCACCCATTATTATTTTTGTTTAACTGCAGATATGCAAATTTGTATTTCTACTTATGATATTTAAAGGCGTTCAATAAGAAATGGTGTCCCTGGGTTAGCAGCAGGTGAATGACAAAAACAAAAGGCCCAGTTTGAGCCCTGGTTCACACTGACAGAGGGAGGAAATCGTTCAGCTGAAATCACACTTTCATTCCCGCATGTCAGTCCCGACTGCACGGGGAATTTCAGAGACATCTGTGCAGGTTTCTGCACTGATAGCAATACAAATTGTACCCAAAGTTGCACCACTTAAAATAGTGCAATTGTCACCGCTTTGACATGTCAAATCGCACCAATGTGAACTAAAGCTGACACATACAACACTGCCTAACCACAAGCTGAATTCATTACCTGCAATTCTCCACAGCTCTTATATATAAAGATTCCACCTTTATCATTAACTTGCAGGTGTGCAGAAGCCTAGGTTTACATAGGAGCGATTTGTCATGCGATCTGAGAGATCAAATTGCATGACTATTGACAGCAATGGCACTGTTCCAATCGATGCAACATTTTTTTTTGTGGCGCTGCACCAATTTGCTAAAGTAGTTCCTGCACTACTTTTGCCGATTCAGGTGCGACTTCAATAGACATTTGTGTATGAAGCCACACGGATGTCTATCAAGTAATACCTGAAATCACGCTGACCTTGCTACTTTGAATTTGCGCTACTTCAAGTGAAGTAGCGCGATTTCAAAGTAGCATCAATGTGAACCAGGGCAAAGTGATTACTTTTTTGGTGCACAAATACATGTTGAAATAAAATAAGAGATATTGCACTTTCCCAAAACCACCACCCACAAAAACTAAAGAGAAAGAAAAGTAGAAGAAAAAAAAACCACCACAACAAAGCTCAATAATGTACTTTTATTTTATCAGCAGAAAAACAAAAAAAAAAAAATTTACATTCATTTACTAGCTTCAAAAAAATTTGGACAGGATATATGGTGCAACATTTAGCAATGGGATTTTAAGGGCCCTGCTCATAGAAGCTTTCAATCTAAAATTTGACAAAACCTTAGAGTGGACACAGCTTTAATTTCAGTGTATAACGGGCAACACATCACATTTTTATCTGCAAGATTATAGAAACATACTTAACAGTCATTCTTACAAAGCATTCCAACATATTACAAGACTTATTCAAAACACCCACCACCAGCCCACAATCCACACATACATACATTGATACACGATTAAACGATATCAAAAAGAGTAGGTCAGCAGATGCTTCCAAACGATGTTTGCATGATCAGACAGGAACAATACACGCACAACATTGACAGCATGGCCACATAAACCCACTTTTAAATTGAAAAAATGCACAAGAATTTCATTAAATCTCCCAATATCATTCCTTCTCCCCCACAAATCACAGCAAAAAACCTGACCTTCTCAGGCCAAACGAACCCCCCTACTGCAGGCCTTTATATAAGAGAGGTTGTATTGTTAGTATACCGACAAGCCCAAATAGAAGTACACGCCCACCAGTATCTTTCAATCTGTCTCTTCATGTATCTCTAAAGTGATTGCACCTGATGAGCAGGAACACATAATAGAATTCATAACTGTGTAAGGCTCCATTCATACTAACACATTTTTTGATGCAATTTGCAGAAATGCATGGGAATTTTTTAACATGGGTTCCTATGGAACATGTTCACATCAATGCATTTTTGTACCTCTGCATTTTTGGAAAGGGTCAGGGACTTTTTTCATGCAAAATGCAGCATTTTGCATGTAATAGAATTCAATGGATCAGCATCAAAAATGCAAGTACAGCATTTTTGCAGCGTTTTTACAGCGTTTTTGCAGCATTTTTGACACGTTTTTGGCGGTTTTTTTTTGTTAGACTGTATACAGTCTAAAAAAAAAACTGTAAAAAAAAACCGCAAAAGCAAAACGCGGCAAAAACACTGCAAAAACGCTGTAAAAATGCTACAAAAACGCTGCTCAAAAACGTGGCAAGCACCACAAAAAACACTGCAGAAATGCTTAAAAGCAACAAGCATAGGTGTGAATCGAGCCTTAGCTCTTGGCTATGTGCATCAAATCTCCAACTACAGGCCAAAGATCAAAGTCCATTTGCATCCACATAAACAAAGCAACAGTTTTCTAAGCATATGTACCCGTACAGTGTAAAGCCTAAAATTTGAAATGTCCAAGTCCCTGGGCATGAATAGTGCTAATAAACATTAACATCAGTCCCTGGCTGCAATGAGCTTCCAATCTAAAGTCCAAAATTAACTTTCTTTCATTAGAACCTATTTTGACAGGAGACAAATAAGTTGCCAGCATGTCTTTGGATTGTGGTGAGGAACCCACACAGGGAGAAGATATAAACTTCAACACAAGGATGAGCATGTTGGGGAATTGAACCAACATCCCAGGTGCTGTTAGACAGAACTGCTAGCCACTTAGCCACCAGGCAGCCTCACACATGTTCTCTGCATCTCTGTGATGTGAACTAGCTCTAAGTCCATAGCCATACTCAGTGTCACAAGCAATATACAATATATTGGCCTAAGTATTGGGACGCCTGCCTTTAAACACACATGAACTGTAATGACATCCCAGTATTAGTATTAGGTTCAAAACTCATTTGGCCCACCCTTTGCAGCTATAACAGCTTCAACTCTTCTTGTCCACAAGGTTTAGGAGTGTGTCTATGGGAATGTTTGACCATTCTTCCAAGTGCATTTGTGAGGTCAGGGACTGATGTTGGATGAGAAGGCCTGACCTACAGTCTCCTCTCTAATTCATCCCCAAGGTGTTCTGTTGTGTTGAGGTCAGGACTCTGTCCAGGCCAGTCAAGTTCCTCCACCCCAAACTCCCTCATCCATGTCTTTATGGACCTTGCATTGTGCACTGGTCCAAATGATTTGGTGGAGGGGGGATTATGATGTGGGATTGTTTTTCAGGGTTTGGGCTTGGCCTCTTAGTTCCAGTTAAGGGAATTCTTAAGGCATCAGCATACCAAGACATTTTGGACAATTTCATGCTCCCAGCTTTGTGGAAACAGTTTGGGGAAAGCCCCTTCCTGTTCCAACATGACTGCACACCAGTGCACAAAGCAAGGTCCATAAAGACATGGATGAGCAAGTTTGGGGTGGAGAAACTTGACTGGTCTGCACAGAGTCCTGGCCTCAACCCGATAGAACACCCTTTGGCTGAATTAGAGTAGAGGCTGCGAGGCAGGCCTTCTCATCCAACATCAGTGCCTGGACTCACAAATGCACTTCTGGAAGAATGATCAAACATTTCCATAGGCACACTAAACCTTGTGGACAGCCTTCCCAGAAGCTGTTCTAGCTGCAAAGGGTGGGCCAAATCAAATTTTAACCCTACAGACTAAGACTGGGCTGCCATTAAAGTTCATGTGTGTGTAAAGGTGGGTGTCCCAATACTTTTGGCTAAATAGTGTATCTGGAAAAGACTTACAATGGTGGTGGAACCCTCCTACACATAAGTACTACATTTAAACATAGTTATAGGACCTGGGAGATGAGACAACTTCTCTACATGAAGCAACATGGTTGGGATTTGAACACAGACCTTCAGGGATACTAAGCAGAAGTTCTAACCTCTAAGCCATGGAACTGCCATGTGTGAAAACCTCCTACACATAACTACACAGAAAAACACATAAATACTGCATTTGTTTGGACATACAGGTGATGGAATTACATTACTCAAGAGTTATTCTTCTTGATTTATTCTGTGATATTTGGTGTTTTTTTGTGGGTGAGAGTAGAATATTACCCTCAAATTTATGGGAATTACATTTTGCTTTCTGATGTTGGTACACATATCACGTTTTTGGGCTCAAATTATGAATATTTGGAAATAATAAAAAGCAGAAAAAATTGTGATTCGTTTTAAATTTGCATCAGCAATGGTATTGTTTGTGGATTGTAAAGACACCTGTGTGAGTTTGGGGTAAAGATTGTTGTGAGATTGAGAGTAACAAGTGAAAGTGACAGAGAAAAATATATTTTACCAAAACATCAAAACATTCCACATTTTAGCATTCTTAAAATCAAAATATTTTAAGTAGAAGCAACAATGTTGCAAAGGAAAATTTATTTCACAGAAAGATACATTTCATCTCAACATTAAAAGGTTTTTTTTGTGAAAGTTAGAATTGTTCCATTAGAATCAATGGCTGAAACTTCATTTTGACTAAAATAGAGCAGATTTTCATTTAAAAAAAATCGCTCTCTAATTAGCTCTCATTTTGGTATTTACTATAGCGCCAGCTAAAAAAGACACTTGAGTTAAAATAAGAGTTATTTTCAGGTCTGAGCATGCTCAGTTGTGTTGGCACCTAGTTGTCCAAAACGGGGAATTTTTCACTTCTCAGACTTTTAAAGATATTTCAGTGTAGAAATTACTTTTTCACACAGTTTAAAAGCATATTATCTTTAAATAATATACCGCATATTTCAGTACCATTTAGGCAATTATATCATGCTCTAAACATTATTTCCATGTGCACTACTCCAGGTTTTAGCAGAGTAAGGGTTTGGGCGCTATTTGGTTTCAGGGAACTATAGTAAATTCGATTTTGGGAGTATTTCCTCACCAGCGCTATAGTGAATACCGTTTTACCGCTAATTAGTGCTTTACTCTATAGTAAATGACCCCCTATATGTCAGAAAACATGAATCAGACTGAGACAGAAGTACAGTTAAATCACACTTGTTTAACAATAAAAAAAAGGTAAACAGAGCAAACGTAGTCAGAACATAGCCAGAGTTCAGGAACCAGAACGGATAGTCAGACAAGCCAAAATGTCAGGGAGCCAGAGAACAGTGTAGTAGAACAGCAAACAGGATCTGGAGCTAGAACAAATGTCAGCCAAGCAAGTCTTTACCAGGAACACGAGAGAGCATCTCTAGAGATGTGACCAAGGCGAAGGCAGAGATCATCTGGACTGGACGGCTTAAGTAGGCAGGACTGATGAGCAGGATATCATCAACAGGTGAGTCACTGTGGAGAGATAGGAGCTGGCAATTAGCCAACAGCTGAGCAGCCAGCTCAGGGAAGGAAGGGCTGAGCCCTGCCCTGACACTATAGCAGTTCAAAGTCCAGTGATGTCTCCATTTTTTTCAGGTCCATACAGTGGGAATCTTAAGATCGGATGACAAATTCACAGGGTTGTCACCTATTCCTGAGGGATAAGATTTGCTTACACCCTTGTACATTGGCAAATGCATACAGTATCTACCCAGTTCATCTCAATACAAATTCCTACATTCATGTTTAACAGATTTGTCAAATTTCTCAGAGAGGTTAGTGATCCTGGGAGGAGACCCTAAAGTAGCAGCTATGGATCCCTATTTAGGTGTCTCGTGAGTAAGCTCACATCTGTCATATTCTTTTCTTAGACATTTTGAGAACCCTCTCTGCAGCGACTGACTGATACATGGCCCTCTCAACACAGGGATGTTAGAGATTACACATTTTATTTGTCAGCACATCAGTCTTCTTCCAAAATTGACTACTGCATGCTTCCTTAGAGGCAATTGTTTCAACCACTATAGAACCCATGTTTCTTTTAGACCATGTCCCAACAACAATTACCATTAGAATAGTCCAACATTTGCAGAAACCTTGCCACTGGCCATTTAATGAGGATCTCTTACAAGACGAGAGGTTGGAAAATGACTTGGAAACAGAATTTTCTTTCTTTTTTTCAACAAATTTAACCCCAGAGATATTGCCCATGAATATTTTGGAAGCCCATAAGTGTGTTATCTAGTGAAAGCTAATAGAGATTGAAGCCAGATTATAAGAGAGAAAGGTTAGAAAAACTCTCAAACTTAATATCTAAAACACAGTCCCTGGAAGCTATCCATAAACAATTGCTGGTAGTGGTGAAGGTGGTAGTACTTTATTTACTGACAAACCTGGTCAATACCCTACTTTTAGAATAGAAGTAAAAATAAAAATTTCCCTGACATAGGTTTTACAAGTTTGGCAACAAATCAGGCTAATATGTTCTCTTAACAACACTGCACCTAGGACATTCATACCTCAACTTGTCACAACACAAGGCTCTAAGTTTATGAGGTTGGATAACATAGCGAGCTGCTTCAAAGAATTCTACACCTTATACAATTTTGCTAAACTATAGAGTCCAAGAGTTGGTTGAGGCTCTATCGCCTTTTCCCCTTCAGACACCTCCATGGATATCTACAGTATATCCTGTCACACAACACACCTATCAAGAAAATACCCATTAATAGGCAGAATAATAAAGATGATTCAAAAAATGAAAGCAAAGCTTTCTCTTTAACAAAGTATTCTTTTATGATGACAATTCTTAAAAACCCAGAGTTTTCTCCAGAAACAGAAACCCAAGCTTTGTCCCCTTCTCCACAATTATATATAGGGTTAAAAGATTGTTTAATAAAGGAAAATTGGAAATCAGCGATTGACATACAAGCGGTGACCTTTCCCCAACTGCCTTTTTGGCAGGCCTTACAGGTTAAACAGTTAAAGCATATGAAACTCTATGTAAATATTCATCTCCAATTCAACATTGCCTCACTATTGCCTATTCCATCCTTGTAATATCTAAAGAAAATGATGCCCACCCATTTTTGATTAAATGGAAAAGGATTTGAACAATTTACAGATGAATAATGTGAATTTATACCTTATTTCACTCACAAATCCTCAATTTCCTTGAGATTTCAGGAGTCTGGATGCAAGCTACTAATAAGATGGTATAAGGTTCCTGTGACACTACATTGAATGTATCCAGAAGCCAATCCTAACCTTTGGAGATATGGGGAAATGTATGGTATGATCTTGCATATTTGTTTACCTTTTGCACAAATCTGTCTCTTCTTGTTTCAGGTGTGTAAATTAATTCACAAACTCAGTGGCTTGTTTTAGGAGGAAATCTGTCAGCCTGTCTTTTACACCTAAGTTCCCTCCCTAAGAATAAAAAATAGTAACATTCATTAATGATTCACTTGATTAACACTGCAAGGGGGTGATGATAATGCTAAACAAAATAATTAAACTGGAGGACTTGACCATGTTTCTAGCATATCAAGGAGAACGATTTTGTAAGACACGGTACAATTGGAAGCAAATCTAATCCTCATCCAAATTTAATGACATCATGATGCTGGTGCCACAAGAATGAATATTACCTGGTTTGCCCGATGAGGTGTGATTCTCTGGGGTTCACTTCTTTTTTTCCTTTATTTTCACTTTTTTTTTTCCTATCGGATATTGTTCAAAGGTATAGAGAGGGTTTGGGGGACGGTGTAATGGAAAAATAAAGGCAGAGCAGAGAATTCATAGTGGTAAAATGATATAAGAGACCTGTCCTATGCAAGTATATATATCATTGTTTTTTTTAGACTAAGCAAGAAGGCCTAGGTTTCAAGCACAAAAAAACCCCTAACTACTAATTAGGAAGGACTATAATGGTACTAAAGGAGTAAAAAATTATCAAAAGTATTTAGTTATACAAGTTAAAATTGATAAAAAACAAGAAAAATATACAAATATACCACAAACATAAACATCACAAAACAGTATGATGCTCTTATTAAACACAATAATGTGTTTAATCTGATATTGTTGCCTGGAATACCTAATAAATAGTTTAGTTGTCCCAGCTTTGTCATCACTGTTGTTTTTGGCAGTTTTAAAAACTAGTCCCTCTCTGTCCCTATCATTAGCTTTCTGATAGGCTTTTTTCAAAGTCTTTTTAGAATAGCCTCAGACTTTTAAGCTGGAAATCCTCCTGTGATGAACAGTTGTACTTGAGGCGCAAGTACTGTCCATAAGGAGTGGATTTAACCAGACTTGTTGGATGTCCACTGTTCGCTCTTAAAATAGTGTTACCAGCTGTAGCTTTCCGAAAGAGGGTGGTCCCTAGTGTCATATCTGTCTTGATAAATATCTCAACATAAAGAAATAAAATGATTTCCTGACTACATGTCATAGTAAATGATAAATTGAAATCATTTATATTTAATGTTTGAATAAAGGCACTGAGTAGTTCCCTGGAGCCATCTCAGAGTATGAGGATATCAACTATATACCTGTGCCATGATAAAACATGGCACAGGTACATAGAGAGCCTCATCAGTCACAATTTGGCACTCCCACCCCCCAGGTATAGTTAAGTGTACAATGGGGCACATGAAGTCCCCATCGACACTTCCTGCACCTGGAGATAGCGGGATTCACCAAACAGAGAAAAATTATTGTGCAGAATAAATGCAAGGAGCACATCAGTGAAGATATTATATGGTCTTTTGGGTAGTGTAAGAAAGATCTGACCACTTAAATGTCCCTGTTGTGTGGTATACTGTTTTACAATGTTTCAACATCGACAGCTACCAACCACACCCCAGGGGGAACATGAATCTCATCGATGGTCTGTAAGAGATGGATGGTGTCCTTCAAATATGAGGGCAAGGATAAAACATGGAGACCTAGGTGCGTATCAACCAAAATAGTGGCATTTTCTGTTAAGCTACCGCACCCAGAAATAATGAGTCTGCCCGGTGGTTTGGTAATATTCTTGTGGAATTTGGGTAGTGAATAAATGGTGGGGATGAGTGCCCACTCTATTTTCAGAAATTCACAGGTGGATTTGGGAATAGTGCCCTGTTGAAATGCTTGGTAGATCAATAGGTTGAACTCTTGTTAAGACTTTACCAATTTACCCTGTAAAACTTTTCTGTACCACTCAATATTCTTAAGTATGCATGTGATTGCACATCTGGAAATACTGATCCGTGGTCATAATGACCATTTTCCCTTCTTTGTCCACTGGCTTGATAACCAAGTCAGCTCTATCTTTAGGATCTTTAATCGCTTGTTTTTGATTCCGGGTAAGATTATTTTTAGAGCCTTCATGGGTTTGTAAGGCCTGTATTTCCTGTGTTGTAGGTAAGACAAACGCTAATATGTTGCCATTTAGAAAAAGAGAGGGGAAATTCATAGACTTACGTTTAAATCCATTTATCAAGGGAAAGGTAGCAGCATTAGGGGTTGTATCGTTTACCTCCAATAGTGCATCCAAGCCGATCTAAGATCAGCCTCCCCTGGAACATCATTTCTAATAATTTATCTATTTATCTTCTAATAATTCAATTAATTCAATTAATTGCTGCTGGGCTTTAAAGTCCTGCCTTTTATACCTGGACCAATCAAAATTGGCCATCCAGTCCTTTTGACTCTGTTTTTTGTGATGAAGTACATCAAAGTCCCTTTCAGGGCAAAATCCCAAACCCAAAGAGAGAACCTACAATTCAGGCTAGGACAGGGGAACAGATGACAAATGAATCACCTCTAGGTTGTTGGCTCGATCTGAGCAGTCATGCAGTTTTGTATATTGGTCTGGACATTTTTGTTTGGATCCAGAGTATGAGCCACTAAAAAAGAAAAAGGTTTCTGAGCAATAATGGATTCAGTTTCATCAGCAAGAATATCCAGTGGGCCACACAATGTGGTGTTTACTAGGGATGAGCATCGTGTGTTTGGCCGTTCGCCAAATTCCGAACGATATGAGTCGTTTGCGCCAAATTCGAGTGGCGCGTCACAGCCCATAATTCACTGCGGCATCACAGTGCATTGCTGGCTGATGATTGGCCAAGCATGCACTATGACCCGCATGCTTGGTCAATCACAGTGCCGTCTATACAGAGAGCCATAATTGGCCAAAGCCAGGGTGGCTTTGGCCAATTATGGCTCAGGGGGTTTAGTACACGCCCCACACTATATAAGGCCGCCTGCACGGCGGCCCTGTGTAGTGTGTTCCGGCGTTGAGAGAGAGATAGACAAAGAGACAGTGTCATTTGATTTAAATTAGATAGAGTAGGCGGGCGAGTCAGTTAGCTGCACAGTGTATTCTGTGTATATATATATATATATATATATATATATATATATATATATACATCCTAGGTGTTGTATATATATATATATCTATATATCTATATATCTATATAGATATATAGATATATAGATATATCTATATAGATATATATACACACTGCATTCAGTTTAGCTAGATCCGTTCCTGTTATTTGCTTCCTACTGACAGGCAGGCAGGTGTTTTTACAGTATTTACAGCTACCTGAAGAAAATTGCTGGTGTTCTTCTGATCCTATTAGTCTTATTAGCTACAGTATTTACAGTTAGTGTAGTGCGTCCTCTGCACAGTGTGCACCTAAAGCTACCTGAAGAAAATGAGTGGTGTTCTTCTGATCCTATTAGTACAGTACCGCAGGCAGCTGCAGTATTTACAAGTTAGTGTAGTGCATCCTCTGCACAGTGTGCACCTAAAGCTACCTGAAGAAAATTAGTGGTGATCTTCTGATCCTATTAGTACAGTACCGCAGGCAGCTGCAGTATTTACAAGTTAGTGTAGTGCGTTCTCTGCACAGTGTGCACCTAAATCTACCTGAAGAAAATTAGTGGTGTTCTTCTGATCCTATTAGTACAGTACCGTGGGCAGCTGCAGTATTTACAAGTTAGTGTAGTGCATCCTCTGCACAGTGTGCACCTAAAGCTACCTGAAGAAAATTAGCGGTGATCTTCTGATCCTATTAGTACAGTACCGCAGGCAGCTGCAGTATTTACAAGTTAGTGTAGTGCGTCCTCTGCACAGTGTGCACCTAAAGCTACCTGAAGAAAATTGGTGGTGTTCTTCTGATCTTATTAATACCACAGGCAGGCAGCTACAGTATTTACAGTTAGTGTAGTGCGTCCTCTGCACAGTGTGCACCTAAAGCTACCTGGAGACAATTGCTGTTGTGCTCCTATTAATACCACAGGCAGGCAGCCACAATATTTACAGTTATGCCCCGTACACACGGTCGGATTTTGCGATGGAAAATGTCCGATCGGAGCGTGTTGTCGGAAATTCCGACCGTGTGTGGGCTCCATCGGACATTTTCCATCGGATTTTCCGACACACAAAGTTGGACAGCAGGAGATAAAATTTTCCGACAACAGAATCCGATTGCGTCAATTCCGACCGTGTGTGGCCTGTTCCGACGCACAAAGTGCCACGCATGCTCAGAAGAAATTCCGAGAGGGGACAGCTCGTTCTCGTAAACTTAGCGTTCGCAATGGATACAGCACTTTCGTCACGCTGCAATGTTAAAAATGGTTTAATACAGCGCACTCTCTTCTTCTTTATAATGTGACAAGAATTAAGTAGTTTTGCTGCTCATATTCACACACACTTCTCACAAACTTTTATTTGTGTTTTTTTAGTGGGATTCCCTGAATATATTGTTTTTAGTTGTCACATCTGACAGTTTTATATTATTATTTTTTTTTTTTTTTTTTGGATTTTCAGCCTTTTTTTTTCTTTAATGTTTGGATTTTTTCCAAGGCTGATCTTTGTTCAATGTTATTTTTATTTTTACTCCAGAATATTTTTGGGTGTGTTTTGTGTGTCAAGTTACCCCAACACCATTGATATCTTTTATTATTTAATCTCAAGGAGATTGTTTGGTGTTGGTGTCCCTTGTTCATTTCACATTGTATATTTGAAATGTACCTGAATCCTCACAAACAAACTGTCCTTTTTGAAGTAAAACACATAGGAGAGTATAATTCAAAACAAAAATTCCTTTATTAAGGGATCAGAACCAAACAAAGAGGGAGGCAACACTGGATCAACATGAGAAATTAGCGAAGCCTGGGACCCCCACGGCAGACATCAATTCTTCAACATCAAAATTGGTGGCCTGAGGAGTCCATATGTAAGGGAGGGCAGTCTGGTCCAGAATTCGCAGAGATCCGGATAGCAGCAGATGACATCTGTGTCCCCAGGCTGTGGTACCACAAGAGGCTGCATCTTTTGGCCGACCAGACTGAACCCAGGGCAATCACTGTCTGGTCTTCCTTCCACACTTCCTTCCGGGCTGTGGCTGTGCAGTTGGAGATGTGGCAGGAGGAGGAGTAGGACCTGGAGGAGGACTGGGAGGACCTGGAGGAGGACTGGGGGGACCTGGAGGAGAGGGAGGAGGAGGAGGAGGACCTGCAGGAGGAGGAGGAGGACCATCCCAAAGGTGTGTCTGAGGTGTCATTTGGCCCCTCATACCTTTCTCAAGAGCCTCCAATATGAGGGCCTCACACATGACTTGTTGGCCCTCCTCCATCCTCTGCATTTTATATGCAATGAAGGCAGCAATGTTCTCCTCCATGGTGTGGGGTGCTCCCAGGACCTCTGTAGCCCTCCAAAAGAATCCTATAGCAGCCTCCTCTAGGGCACTCCTCCTACTGCCACTTTCTCTTTTCAGGGGGGGTGGAGGGACCTGCAGATCAGCCAGCCGGCTCGGCCCGGCCACCTCCTAGCTGAGACTTCCCTGTGTATGAAAAAGGGACACGGTTGTAATGTTTTGCTTCATCAATCCCAATCCTAAATTAGTACTCCCAACTAACATCTAGTTAACATCATTGATTGGACAAGCAGAAATATTTAGAGGAATGCTATACCTGGCTCAATCTGGGCTCCTCCACATGTGGCCTGGAAGGCCCAGGTTGGGCATCAGAAGCCTCAGCCGGGGGGGAAGGAAGCGTGGAAGGAAGACTGGAGAGGGATGGCCTGGGTTCAGTCTGGCCTGCCAGAAAATGCAGCCTTTCGTAGTACAACATCCTGGGGACATAGATGTCATCTGCTGCTCCGGATCTCTGCGAATCCAGGACCTTCTTGCGCTCCATCAGATATGTGCTCCTCAGGCAACCAATTAATATCTTTAAATAGGTGATGTCTGCCGTGGGGATCACCTGCTTCACAATTTCACACAATTGCACCAGTGCTGCCTTCCTCTTTGCTTGGTTCTTGAAATGGGGGTGTTTAATCTCCCACAGACAGGGCAGCTCCCTTAGCATCTCTAGGAATACTGACATGAAGTCATTATCTTTGAGTAGCATATCCATGTTCACTGCAAGACACAACACAAGACAAAGCCTAATGTCAGACAAAACTCTCCTAATCTTGTTACAATATAGGCCTCAATCTAGAAGCAGTATAGGCACAAGTTTTTTGTCTCTTACCTTCGTTCTTACGATCGGCGTGTCCAATGCTCCTTCCTCCGCTCACAGATCGTACGTAATACGCACGCGTGTTACGCTTTATACACACTGCGCATGCGTGTAACTCCGCCCGCCCCTGACGTTCTTTCTAGTCTATTCCCCGCCCCTTTTCGTTCGGTGCAGTGGGTGAAGAGCACATGGCGGAGTTACAGCAGGTGCATGCTAATTCTAGCAACGAGGAGGAGGAAAGCCCGGATCCGGACACATCCCGATCCAGAAGGAGACGTTTTAAGGCCACAAATATGTCCTTTGGGGAGATGTTGGAGATGGTCGACATCATAAAGAAGTCCGACTATGACGGAAAGTATGGGCCTTACCCCAACATCAGAAAGGCCAAGATCATGGCGAAAGTGATCAAAAGCCTTCACAGGAATTTCGGGGTACGAAGATCGAAAGATCAGCTCAGGAAGCGGTGGTCGGACCTGAAGTTGAGAGAGCCAGAGCAGTACCGAAAGATCCGGAGAGTGCTGCAAAAAAGTAAGTAGTTGTGCTGTGTTCCTATTCTTTCTGTCTTTATTATGTTCGTGCTGCTCCATATGCTTTTATTAATTGTAACGTTTAAAAGGGCAACTTTAATGTTCATGGGCCCATTATTCGTTCGTATCAAACATTTTTCTTTCGGCCTCTAGAACACCATTGTTTAGGCCATATGCATTTTCCCACATTTTTTTTGGGCCTACTTGGATGCCAAATATTTGTTTGTGTAGATGGGTTTGTTACTAGAATGAAATGCAAACTAGATTGTGTGTAAGGAGAGGACACTGAGCAGCTGTTTTCACATCTGGACACTGGAGCACTAGTGTGGGACACAAGAACACCATTTTTATTAGGGGGCCACACAGGTGCTCCAGTGTATACTATAGGGGGGTCTCCATCTGTGAAGCTTGTACTAAACCGGTAAAGTATTGCAGCTTGACAAAGGGCAATAAAAAAAATACATCTTGGAACTCGGCTAAAATAGACAATTGTACCCCACTTCCAAGCAATGTTTCCTATTTCTAGTTCTGCCATCAAATATCTGTGTGCTAATTATACCATTTTTGTTTTACATAGGGGAGAAAAGACTCGGAGGACACCCCTCATCCGAGGAGACCAGAGACCCCCCACCTCTGGAGGAAGGTGAAATACCCCAAACCCAAGCTGAGCAGGAGGAAGAAGAAGATGTGGTGGAGATTGGCACCACAACAGGTGAGTGTCTGTGACCACAGGCTCAGGTAAAAGACATGGATGGTGGCAGATTTTTGAGACCTTTTTTTTTTTTCTTTATCTCTTTTTAGGTGATCGTGATGTGAGGGATAGAGAACGCTTTACTTCAGAAAGTGCCCAGATCCTGATCGGGGAGATCATGGGGTGTAATGCCGAACTGCAAAACATCCAACAAAAAATCCATGATGTTATTAAAAAAAATAATAACATCATTGATGTTTTGGGGCAAATTTAAAACCCCACAAAATCACTTTTTGTATTGTGGTTCAATCTTTTAAATTTTTTTGCAATGTTTTGAAAAGCCAAATATGGAGGATGCACACAGTGTGCCAACATGTGCTATCTGCCATCACGGGAGATCAATGGACGCGTTTTGGGGGTGCAACCCCTTCCTCAATTATAAAGTCGTGTTGAGGAAGGGCTTGCTCCCCCAAAACACGTCCCTTGATCCCCCCTGATGGCAGATAGCACATGTTGACATTGGGAAATTTGTGTGCATCTTCCAAATTTGGCTTTTCCAGGGGTGATTTCCCCCCATCTGAACGCTATATCAAACCCAGTTCCTAAATACTGATGTCTGATATAGCCTTCAGGTTTTACCTAATGTGAACTTTGTAAGTTCAAGTTTTTTGGCTTTCTTGTTGGTTTTACACAGGCCTGTTTTATCTGAAATGGACATTTCGAATTTTGCTAATGCTATTGCAAAAATTGTTATACAACAAACATGTTGGTTTGTTTTAAAAACCTTTAGTAAATGCACATGTGATTGTGCAGATATAAAAAAGTGGCTTACTCAAGAATGTGTGGATTATTGTCTCAACACTACAACACTTTTGGGGTGATGTAATAGCTGTTTTATGCAAAAGTGGGGGTTATTTCCTAAGGGCAAATCCTCTTTGCACTACAAGTGCAGTTTCAGTGCAGTTGCAAGTGCACTTGTAGTGAAATGTGTTTTTGCATTTAGGAAATAACAGCCAACAGTGCTTTGTATAAGGTTACCCAATCACGACATTTTCTGCACTCAAAACATTTCTGTCAGGGTCAGCTAAAACAAACACAAGCAGTAAATGTCCACAAAGATTTTCTTTTTTTCTTTTATTTTAAAAAGGCTTCACATATTGTCTGGCATATTGATAGCCCCCCTACCCGCAAAGAACTCCAGGTAGCGTAACCGGACATCACGGGCACTCAGGGAGGGCAAGCCAGGACGGCCACTTTCAAGCGCCGTCAGTGTGGTTTGATGTAGGATTCCGGCCTCAGGCCCAACTGAGCCAGCATAGTTGGCCGAATGTTTCCGTAAAAAGTTATGAAGAACACAACACGCAAGTATTATATGGTTCAGTTTATACTCCGCCATATGGATAGGTGTCAGAAATAGGCGGAACCGGCTGGCCAGGATTCCAAATGTGTTCTCCACCACTCTTCGGGCTCTGGCCAGCTGGTAATTAAAAACCCTCTGTTCTGGGGTGAGGGTCCTCATCGGGAATGGCCGCATCAGGTGGTCCCCCAGCGCAAATGCTTCATCAGCAACAAACACAAATGGGAGTCCTTCAACATTGTCCTCTGGAGTTGGCAAGTCCAAGCTGCAATTCTGGAGACGCCTGTAGAACTCTGTCTGGGCGATGACTCCACCATCGGACATCCGGCCATTCTTCCCCACGTCCACATACAAGAAGTCGTAATTAGCCGACATCACCGCCAACATCACTATACTATTAAACCCCTTGTAATTATAATAGTACGACCCCGAGTTGGGTGCTGGGACGATGTGGACGTGTTTCCCATCAATTGCCCCTCCGCAGTTAGGAAAGTCCCACCGCTGGGCAAAGTGGGAGGCCACAGTCTGCCATTCCTGTGGCGTGGAAGGAAACTGTTGAGGAAAAAAAAATAAACATTACTATTTTTACTCTGAAACATGGCAAGCAGATTAGACACAAACATTATGGGGCAACCTCCAGATAGCATTTATTAAGGGGAATTTAACAACACCAAAGTATAAGGTACACCTATCATATCCCCCCCTCTCATGGGCCATTTCTAACATTATGGGGTGTGTGGAAATCTTGGACAGGTAACCCTCTTCACTTCATTGAGAGATGAATGCCTAAATAATGGGTATTACTTGGAACAGCCCCTCCTTAGTTACACTATTGGCAGCCCACTGGACAGGTAAGAAGTGTCATAATACAAAGATATAAATACACATTGTACACATTTGAGGACATTTGGACATTCTGCTATTACCTATCAAGATAATAATAGGATACAAAAACTTTAAACAGTACCATTGTAAAGTATACAGGCAGGCCCTTGCACTACATGCTTTGGGTAATTCAGCCATAAATCTGACCAGTAAAGAGGTGGGTATAGTGTGTATGGGTTTGGGAAAGTCAGCAGATAGATGATTGAGGATAGATAGAGAATTGGGATCAGCTGACTTAGCAGTTGGGGGAGGGAGGGTTACTAAAAATTATTTGGGGACACCACAAAAAAAAGCCTCTGGCACTCTGCCTGAATTTAAATCAAAAATAACATTACCAAACATTTTAGGGGGTGTTTGGGGTAAAGCACTACTATGGAGCTGATAAAATATATTGTTAAGTGACTACATGAGGTGAATATAGGGCCAGGAGACACCATGCTGGGGAGGTTATTGAAGGGAAAATATGTATGAAGGACCTAAAATAACAATTACATAAAAATCCAGCATGCATGAGGACAAAGGGGACATTCACAGCATATTACAAGCATGGTAATTAGGGAATGAGGAAAGAAATACAATATGTTATCAAACATTAAAGACAATAAAATGTGATATAAAAGGATAAAAATCTTACCTTCATATATTCCTTCTGCAGGACCTGTATGATGGCAGAACAGGTCTCTGGGATGATGATACCCAGAGCCTGGGGGGAGATGCCTGTCGAGAACTTCAAGTCCTGCAGACTTCTCCCTGTGGCCAAATACCGCAAGGTAGCGACCAACCTCTGCTCCGGAGTGATGGCTTGCCTCATGCAGGCATCCTGCCTGCTGATATAGGGGGTCAGCGAAGCAAACAAACGGTGAAATACGGGGTCCGTCATCCTGAGAAAGTTCCTGAAATCATCAGGATTATTCTCACGGAGCAAAGGCATATGACAGAACTGGTCACGCTGAAGCAACCAATTCTTGGTCCATTATTATTATTATTATTATTATTCACCCTTTTCATGGACTGGACTTGTGTCAAGGTCAGGACCCCAACACCAAGCCCCCGCACAGCACGAACTCTACGAGGAGTACGCATACGAAACATGGCTAGAAAACGGTCGGCTGCTCAGAACGAAGTAACAGAACGCACTGAAGAACAGCAAGGCCTGTGAAGAGCGACCTGAAAAACAGCAACGAGCAGGCAAGATCACACAGAAAACTCTGATACGAACTGACTGCACGCACTGAAGAGCAGATACAAACCCACAAGCACAAACTGAACGGCAGAAAACGATCTGAAAGCCACGAGTCTGAAAAAGCGCGAATCGTCTCTAACCAAACTTTTACTAACACGAGATTAGCAAAAGGAGCCCAAAGGGTGCCGCGCTTGGTTCTGAACCGGCCTTTTCTAGTCTCGTCGTACGTGGTGTACGTGACCGCGTGGTTGGTGATCGGAAATTCCGACAACTTTGTGCGACTGTGTGTAGGCAAAACAAGTTTGAGCCAACATCCGTCGGAAAAAATCCTAGGATTTTGTTGTCGGAATGTCCGAACAAAGTCTGACCGTGAGTACGCCCTATTAGTGTACTGTGTCCTCTGTACAGTGCGCACCTAAAGCTACCTGAATAAAATTAGTATTGTTCTTCTGATCCTATTAATACCACAGGCAGGCAGCTACAGTATTTACAGTTAGTGTACTATGTCCTCTGCACAGTGTGCACCTAAAGCTACCTAAATAAAATTGGTGGTGTTTTTCTGATCCTATATTAATACCACAGGCAGGCAGCTACAGTATTTACAAGTCAGTGTACTGTGTCCTCTGCACAGTGTGCACCTAAAGCTACCTGAAGAAAATTGGTGGTGTTCTTCTGATCCTATAGTAATACCACAGGCAGGCAGCTACAGTATTTACGGTTAGTGTACTGCATCCTCTGCACAGTGTGCACCTAAAGCTACCTGAAGAAAATTGCTGGTGTTCTCATACTAATAATACTACAGGCAGGCAGTTGATTCTGCTAGCTGCAGTATCTTTATCTATATACATCCCAGCTTTGTGCAGCTATATCTCACTGCAGGTCATTAGTATGTCTGGAAGGCCAACAAGGACAGTCACAAGCCAATAAAAGAGGGCAAGCAGGCTCTGTGTCTAGAGGCAACAGTGCTGGTCGTGGAGATGGTGCATCCTCATCAGCACGTGGCCATGGGACACACTTGTCCTTTTTTTCGGCACCTGGCCGTGTTGAGCCGCAACATGCGGAAGACTTGGTAGAGTGAATGACCAAGCCGTCCTCATCCTCCTCATCCTCTCTCACACAGGCTCAGGGTACTTTGTCTGGCAAAGCAGCTACCAACGCGGCCTCTTCCCTCGGCTCAATGGCATCAGTCACTCCTTCACTAGCCCCACCATGTCCTCCTGAGGAGTCCCCAAACTGTTTGACCACAGTGTTGGGTACATGCTCCAGGAGAATGCCCAGCGTTTTGAAGGCTCCGATGATGGTACTCAACTAGAGGAAGGCAGTAACGTGAGCCCAGAGAGAGGGGGTGCCCAAGAAGGGCAGCAATCTGGCAGTCATGTTCCCCCAGCTGCAGCATACTGCCAGGTTTGCTTCGGTGATGAGGAGGGAGGGGATGATGAGGTCACTGACTCCACGTGGGTGCCTGATAGAAGAGAGGAGGAGGAGGATGAGGAGGAGGAGGCACATCACCAACGAGGCAGGATGCCCTCCAGGGGCCAACTAAAGGGCAGCACACTGACTGCATCACACCGCAGAGCTCAGCATGTGCAGGGCGCTGCTGCCTCTGCGTGTTATACCAAAAGGTTTTTGGTGTGGGCCTTTTTTGAGACGAGTGCATCAGATCCCACCACTGCTATTTGCAACATATGTCTCAAGCGTATCTCGCGTGGCCAAAACATCTCCCGCTTGGGCACCACATGCTTGACCAGACATATGTTGACCAGACATGCAGTTTGTTGGCAAGCGTACCTAAAACACCCACACCAAAGAACAAAGAGGACCTCTCCTTGCTCCTCATCAGCTGGGATCTTCAATCCCACTATACTTTCAGTCCTCTCTGAGACCTGCACTGAGAGGAATGAAGGTGTAGAATTAGGTGTGTCACAGCCAAGTACTTGGGGGCAATCTGCTACACCGACGTCAGATTGTACCAGGAAAATTTCCCTGCCCCAGCTGCTGCACCGCCTAAAGAAGTTCGCTCCCAGCCATCCACATGCCCAGCGGTTGAATGATAGCTTGGCTAAATTGCTAGCACTTCAACTGCTGCCTTTTCAGTTGGTAGACTCTGCCCCCTTCCGTGAGTTTGTGGAATGTGTGGTTCCTCAGTGGCAGGTTCCCAAACGCCACTTTTTCTCATGGAAGGCAATTCCAGCTCTCTACCGGCATGTGGAAGGCAATGTCTAGGCCTCGCTGGACAGGGCGGTCAGCATTAAGGTGCATATTACCGCTAGCTCATGGTCCAGCAGGCATGGACAGGGATGTTACCTATCTTTCACTGCGCACTGGGTGACTCTTCTGGCAGCTGGGAAGGATGCAGGACAGGGTGCAGTAGTGTTGGAGGTTGTTTTGTCACCATGCCTCTAAAATACTACTAGTGGTGATTCTGCCACACCTCTCTCCTCCACCCCTTCCTCTTCTTCATCCTCCATGGACTCTTCCTGTGCTGATTTGTCTTCAGAAGCAGAGGTGCTCCGTAGGCGTTCAAGGGGCTACGCAAGCATGCAGGCCAAAAGATGCCATGCGGTGCTTGGGGGACAGGAGCCACACTGAGGCAGATATTCTGTTAGCTCTGCAGGGGTAGGTTCAGAGGTGGTTGATGCCACGCCAGCTTAAGGCAGGTATGGTGGTTTGCGACAATGGCACCAACCTCCTGTCCACCCTCTGACAGGGACAACTGACCCATGTGCCCTGTTTGGCTCACGTCCTTAACTTGGTGGTGCAGCTGTTCTTGGGCAGGTACCCGGGCTTACAGGATGTCCTGAGGCAGGCCAGGAAAGTCTGTGTGCATTTCCGCAGGTCATATAATGCCAGTGCTCGGCTGGCTGACCTCCAAAAGGAATTTAACCTGCCCAAGAACCGCCTAATCTGTGACATGCCCACCAGGTGGAACTCAACATTGGCCATGCTGCAGCTGCTGCACACACAGCAGAGGGCCATCAATGAGTACCTGTGCGACTATGGCACCAGGATAGGGTCAGGGGAGCTTGTTTTTTTTCCCCACACCAGTAGCCATGATCAGGGATGCATGCACTGTCCTGTCACCATTTGAGGAGGCCACGAGGATGGTGAGCAGTGACAGTGCATGCATCATTGTCCCCCTTGTTGGAGAACACGCTGCTTGGAATAATGGACAGGGCACGTGAGGCAGAATAGAGGCAGGAAGAGGAGGACTTCCTTAGCTCTCAAGGCCCCCTTTATCCAGACAGTGTTCCTGCGTGCCCGCTGATCACACAGGAAGAGGATGAGGAGGAGGAGGAGGAAGAGGAGGATTGTGTTAGCATTGAGGTGGAGCCTGGCACTCAGCATCAGCAGCAGTCTTTAAGGGATCATTTACAGTCCCAAGAAACCCATGGACTTGTACGTGGCTGGGAGGAGGTGGCTGCGGATCATGTCATCCTTAGTGACCCAGAGGACTCCGGACCGAATGCCTCAGCAAACCTACGCTGCATGGCCTCCCTGATCCTGCAAAGCCTGCGGAAGGATCCTCGTATTCGTGGTATCAAGGAGAGGGATCAATACTGGCTGGCAACCCTCCTTGATCCATGTTACAAGGGTAAGGTTGCGGACCTCAAAAAACCAAATATATACCTCAATGTATACTGTAAATGTATAATGTAAATATATGTATTTTTTGAAGTCTCGAGGGATGATGGCAATGACACATCCAACCCTCTGAGTCATATATTTGTGTATACAAGGTTGCGGACCTTGTCTTGCCGTCGCAGAGAGAGCAGAGGATGAAACCTCTTCGGGAGGCTCTGTGCAATGCGTTCACAGAGACAGGGAGGTTACAAACTCCTGGACAACGTGTTGCTGAGGTTTCGGTCAGTCAAAGAAGGAGCAGTGGAGAAGGTGGCCATCTGACCGATGCGTTCAGACAATTTTTTAATCCGCAGCCCCAAGGTATGATCGGTTCCAGCAACTATCGCCAGCATCTGTTTTACATGGTGCAGGAATACCTAGAGGCGAGATGTGACTTGGACACCTTTCTCACCGAAAATTCTCTGGTTTACTGGGTCTTGAGGATGGATCACTGGCCAGAGCTTGCACAGTATGCAATTGAGCTACTGGCCTGTCCTGCATCCAGCGTTGTTTTGGAACACACATTCAGTGCTGCTGGAGGCTTTGTAAATGATCACAGGGTGCGCCTGCCCACCGTCAATCAACTGACCTTCATAAAAATGAATGTCTTGGATCACCACCAGCTACCAAGCACCTGATGCTGATGTAACCGAATAATTTTTTTTGAAATGTCAGATCCCTTCAAGACTGCCTATGCTGAGTGACTATCCTGTTATGCTGAGTGACTATCCTCTTCCTCCTCAATGATCATGCTGATAGCTTGTAAGAATATTTTTGGTTCTTGGTGCCTCCACCAGTGGCTAAGTCCCAATTTTTCATCCTCTGTTTAACAGGGTGTGTAATTACAATTTTTGATGCAATATTTTGCAAGGAGGGTTTGTTGCTGAGCTCAATTAGAGTATTTGTGAGGGGTTGCAGTGTTGTGGCACCAGCACCAGTGCCTAAGGCCCAATTTTTCAGCCCCTGTTTAACAGGGGCGTGTAATTACAATTTTTGATGCAATACTTTGCAGCAGGGCTTGTTCCTGCGCTCCAACTAGAGTATCTGTGAGGGGTTGCAGTGTTGTGGCACCAGCACCAGTGCCTAAGACCCAATTTTTCAGCCCCTGTTTAACAGTGGCGTGTAATTACAATTTTTGATGCAATACTTTGCAGCAGGGTTTATTTCTGCACTCCAACTAGAGTATCTGTGAGGGGTTGCAGTGTTGTGGCACCAGTGCCTAAGGCCCAATTTTCCTGCCCCTGTTCAACAGGGACAAATAATTACAATTCTTGATCTAATATTTCACAACAGGGCCCGTTTATGTGCCCACCAAGAGTAACTGTGTGGACTTACAGTGTTGTGGCAACACCACCACCACCACCAAAGGCCCAATTTTTCTTCCCCTGTTCAACTGGTGCATGTAATTACAATTCTTGATCTAATATTTCACAGCAGGGCCTATTCCAGCTCCCACCAAGAGTAACTATGAGGACTTACAGTGTTGTGGCAACACCACCACCACCACCAAAGGCCCAATTTTTCTTCTCCTGTTCAACAGGTGCATGTAATTACAATTCTTGATCTAATATTTCACAGCAGGGCCTGTTTCTGCGCCCACCAAGAGTAACTGTGAGGACTTACAGTGTTGTGGCACCAGCACCACCACCACCAAAGGCCCAATTTTTCTGACCCTGTTCAACAGGGGCATGTAATTACAATTCTTGATCTAATATTTCACAGCAGAGCCTGTTCCTGCGCCCACCAAGAGTAACTGTGAGGGCTTACAGTGTTGTGGCAACACCAACACCTAAGGCCCCAATTTCTGCAGAGTATATAGGGCAGGCCCCTACTTTCAAACAATCAACTTACAAACGACTCCTATTTGCAAACAGAAGGAGACAACAGGAAGTGAGATGAAATCTACCCCTAGGAAGGGTAATTCTCTCCTGTAAGAGTTAATATGGGAAAACGTGTCTCCTCTCCACTGATGCTTTATCACCAATCCTTGTTTCACTAAAAACCCCAAATTGTCAAAAAACATTTGTCATTGGGACAGAAGGTGAGGTGAAATCTTCTGAAGAGGTGCACAGACAGCAAAACAAATGTCACAGGGGTGATAAACCTTCCCTATGTTTTCCAAAAAGCTTAAAATAGATTTTTTGGCTGGAGCTACACTTTAAAAATGTACCAGTTCAAAATTACAAACAGATTCTACTTAACAACAAACCTACAGTCCCTGTCTTGTTTGCACCGCCTGTATACTGCTGTTCTGAGGGCCTGGGGCCCCACGCCTTTCCTTTTTTTAATTTGGGTGCGGGGTTCCCCTTAATATCCATACAAGACCCCAAGGGCCTGCTAATGGACTGGGGTGGGGGGTACCCATGCCGTTTGTCTCACTGATTTTCATCCATATTACCGGGACCGAACATTACATTAAAGCTGTAAGCAGTTTTAAATTACTTTTATTACTTTAAAAATGTCATTTTGTGCAGGGACTGTTCTAAGCACGGGAAGCACGTGCCACTTTACAGGCATACTATAGACACCCCCCAGGTACGATATTTGAAGGAATATTTCACTTTTTTTTCACATTAAGCATCATTAAAATCACTGCTCCCAAAAAAACGGCCGTTTTTAAAACTTTTTGCATTGATACATGGCCCCTGGGGCAGGACCCGGGTCCCCAAACTCTTTTTAGGACAATACCATGCAAATTAGCCTTTAAATTTAGCACTTTTGATTTTGAATGTTCGAGTCCCATAGACTTCAATGGGGTTCTAAAGTTTGCGCAAATTTTCGGTCAGTTCGCAGGTTCTGGTGCGAACCGAACCGGGGGGTGTTCAGCTCATCCCTAGTGTTGACCATCACAAGTGCCTGTGCTTGATTAGTAATATTGCTATTGCCAGGTGTAGTAATCAGTGCAGAATGAGTATGTCCTGTTTATACAGGGATTAGATTACATGAGCGACAGGAGTGCTTATAGAGGGATTAACCCTTGTGTTATGTTTAGAAAGTGCTTTAGGAGATGAGTCACCCATAGTATGTGCCTGCTTCTTAGTTGACTTTGATGTACCACCTCCTTGTGTAAAGTGCCCATCACCATAGTTACAGTATCTCACAAAAGTGAGTACACCCCCTCACATTTTTGTAATTATTTTATTATATCTTTTCATTAGACTACACTGAAGAAATTATACTTTGCTACAATGTACAGTAGTGAGTGTACAGTTTGTATAACAGTGTAAATTTGCTGCCAACTCAAAATAACTCAAAACACAGCCATTATTGTCTAAACCACTGGCAACAAAAGTGAAAATGTCCAAATTGGGCCCAAAGTGTCAATATTTTGTGTGACCACCATTATTTTCCAGCACTGCCTTAACCCTCTTGGGCATGGAATTCCCCAGAGCTTCACAGGTTGCCACTGGATTCTTCTTCCACTCCATGACATCACGGAGCTGGTGGATGTTAGAGACCTTGCGCTCCTTCACCTTCTGTTTGAGGATGCCCCACAGATGCTCAATAGGGTTTAGGTCTGGGGACATGCTTGGCCAGTCCATCACTTTTACCCTCAGCTTCTTTAGCAATGCAGTGGTCATCTTGGCGGTGTGTTTGAGGTCATTATTATGTTGGAATACTGCCCTGCAACCCAGTCTCCCAAGGGAGGGGATCATGCTCTGCTTCAGCATGTCACAGTACATGTTGGCATTCATGGTTCCCTCAATGAACTGTAGCTCCCCAGTGCTGGCAGCACTCATGCACCCCCAGACCATGACACTCCCACCACCATGCTTAACTGTAGGCAAGACACACTTGTTTTTGTACTCCTCACCTGGTTGCCATGACACACGCTTGACACCATCTAAACCAAATAAGTTTATCTTGGTCTCATCAGACTGCAGGACATGGTTCCAGTAATCCATGCCCTTAGTCTGCTTGTCTTCAGCAAAGTGTTTGCGGGCTTTCTTGAGCATCATCTTTACAAGAAGCTTCCTTATGGGACAGCAGCCTTGCAGACCAATTTGATGCAATGTGTGGCGTATGGTCTGAGCACTGACAGGCTGGCCCCCCACTCCTTCAACCTCTGCAGCAATGCTGGCAGCACTCATACGTCTAATTCCCAAAGACAACCTCTGGATATGAAGCTGAGCATGTGCACTCAACTTCTCTGGTCAATCACGGCGAGGCCTGTTCTGAGTGGAAGCTGTCATGTTAAACCGCTGTATGGTCTTGGCCACCGTGCTGCAGCTCAGTTTCGGGGTCTTGGCATTATTCTTATAGCCTAGGCCATCTTTATGTAGAGTAACAATTTTTTTTTTCAGATCCTCAGAGAGTTTTTTGCCATGAGGAGCCATGTTGAATTTCCAGTGACCAGTATGAGAGAGTGAGAACAATAACACCAAATTTAACACACCTGCTCCCCATTCACACCCGAGACCTTGTAACACTAATGAGACTGGGGAGGGAAAATGGCTAATTGGGCCCAATTTGGACATTTTCACTGATCCCATACCTTCGGAGACTAGGCCACAGGGCAGTATTCCAACATGATAACAAGCCCAAACACACCTCCAAGACAACCACTGCATTGCTAAAGAAGCTGAGGGTAAAGGTGATGGACTGGCCAAGCATGTCTCCAGACCTAAACCTTTATGAGCATCTGTGGGGCATCCTCAAATGGAAGGTGGAAGAGCGCAAGGTCTCTAACATCCACCAGCTCCGTGATGTCATCATGGAGGAGTGGAAGAGGACTCCAGTGGTATCCTGTGGAGCTCTGGTGAACCCCATGCCAAAGAGGGTTAAGGTAGTGCTGGAAAATAATGGTGGCCACACAAAATATTGACACTTTGGGCCCAATTTGGACATTTTCACTTAGGGGTGTACTCACTTTTGTTGCCAATGGTTTAGACATTAATGGCTGTGTGTTGAGTTATTTTGAGGGGACAGCAAACGTACACTGTTATACAAGCTGTACACTCATTACTTTCCATTGTAACAAAGTGTCATTTCTTCAGTGTTGTCAAATGAAAAGATATAATAAAATATTTACAAAAATGTGAGGGGTGTACTCACTTTTGTGAGATACTGTATGTTTATGCCAGTGCGGTTCCAGACCCACCACCGTGTGATTGATGTCGAGAAGAAACAGAAGTGTGAGAAGATGCATCAGAAACAACATTATCTATCTATCATGTATCCATCATCTTCTATCATGTATTTTCCTATTTTTTTTGAACAATTGTTATGTGTAGACCATCTAAATGCTCAATGGCTTTGAAAAGCCATTCTATCCTTAAAAATCTTCTTCTCCTTTTTTTGGATTATCTTGACATTGAATTGTTCTATATGGACTCCTATATTGAGAAGCCTCTTGATGCTGGCATAAGGGACCATTGTTATGGGATCCCTGCCTTATCATCTTATACCATGTTGTGTATAATATATTCCACTCTACATATGGCTATCAAACTGAACATCAGATATTCTGGATATTCATATCAATTGACACTAGGAGCATGGTCTCCCTAAAGAGCTGTATGCGGACTATCCCATGCGACCAGAAGGTGGCAGCGGCTGACCATATGAAGGTCATGTATTATTGCTCCATTTATTTGTCTCTGTATATAATTTTGAGTGTTTGACTGCGATACACTTTTCCTGAAGAAGCGGGCTATAAAACGCAAGCGGGCTATGAAATGCAACTGTCTCAAAGCTAAAGCAAGCCCTCATACCCTATTGTAGTAAGGTTGATGAGAAACAACACTAAGAAGAGCATCATACTGTATATGCACATGTGCGATATGTCTTTTCTGACGCAATAGCGCCAATTTTGATTTTGTCCACCTGAAGACACTAATTGGTGGCTAAGCACACCATGAGATGGTATCTGCCCTCCCCACCCTTTATAGATCCTTTCATGATGTGAGGGTGCTGAGGAGTCTCTTGATGCTGGCATAAGGGACCATTGTTATGGGATCTCTGCCTTATCATCTTATACCACATTGTGTATAATATATTCCACTCTACATGTGGATATCACACTGAACATCAGGTATTCTGGGTGAGTGTTTTTTTCTTATGATTGTTATATACATTTATCTTTCTGGGATATATATCTTTTTCACTCTGTATGTGAAGGCATGTTAAGGAGGGTGGGTTTTTTTCCCTGACACTGCCAGGCAGTATAAGTGACTCTAGTAGATATTTTTTTCTAAACTGGGGAATAGAAGTGTAGTTTGTATTTTAAAGGAGTCCCACAACAAACTATCCTTTTGCATTATATCACACACAATGACATGTGTTCTTCCTTTTGGGATTGTTTCATATTGGTTACAATTATCTCCATATGATATACCCTTTTCAGATATTCATATAAATTGACACTAGGAGCTTTGTCTCCCTAAAGAGCTGTATGCAGACTATCCCATGTGAGCAGAAGGTGGCAGGGGCTGACCTTATGAAGGCCATGCATTATGACTCCATTTATTTGTCTCTGTATATAATTTTGAGGTATGTGACAATACACTATTGTGCCATTATACTCATTAATAGATTGTGATTGGAGTTGATATTTATAATATTTCTTATTTTAGTGTTTGACTGCGATACACTTTTCCTGAAAAAGCGGGCTATGCCCCGGGAAACCCAACTGCGTCGAAGCTAAAGCAAGTCCCTCTCATCCCCTACTGCAGTAGGGTTGATGAGAAACAACACTAAGAAGAGCATCATACTGTTTTGTGATGTTTATGTCTGTAGTACATGTGTATATTTTTTATGTTTTCATCAATTTTAACTTGTATAAATATTTTTGATACTTATTTACTCCTTTGGTACCGTTATAGTCCCTATTATCTTTCAGGATGAGGTACTGGACAATACTTGTCCAACTTTTGAGGGTTTTCTTCTGAGTCCCTCCTATCTACAGGATTCTGAAGCTGCTATAAGGAACAGTTTTTACCCCTCTTTGGCCAATCCTTTTTTTAGGCTTGGTGGAACGAGCTGCAAATGTTTGTCAATAGAAACCCCCTACAGACTTTTGTGATATACTTGAATAAAAACAACTATAACCTTTATTTCTCACACAGTTATAAGAGTCAGATTACTTTTTAGACTTCACTCGCTTTTTAGACTACACTGTACATTCAAAAGTACAAGACTTTGTCTGCCCATACATTTAAAAAAAATGATGTAAGAAATACAGTCTTATGGTCTGACAGCTGTCATTCCATATATACCATTAAATCCATTCCTGTAGGAGAGTAGTGGAGGTAAGACATGCCAGAAGTCTTCCACATTTGGTACTAAATTTTCTCCTCATCCAGGAAGGAGAAAGAATGTTTACATCAGGTTAGGTTGTGAACAATTGTGTCATGTAAGTACAGGCATACTAGATGATGGAGGCACCGCAAGAATGGAAGTTCCTTTGGTTTAATTTCTATATATAAGAAATGTGGAATTAAGGAATATATGAACTGTGACGCTTTATTTCTTGCTTAAGTACTTTATTTCTTGCTTAAGTTAGGTGCACCACTCAGATGCTGAGAAAAAGAGTTTTTTGAAACCTTCTTTGACTCAGAAAATTCATATTCCACTCACCCATTCAATGTTTCCAGACATTTTTACCAGCATATTGTAGAGACACTTTAGGTGGAGAATTGAAAGGGTCCATCTCAAAGGTGTAGCGTCAGGAGTCCCCGGGGTCCCACCTGCAACCCCACCCATGCTCCACGGGGCCCAGGCTGCCGCTGCAGGCCCAGAACAGTGGTTCTGCACTGAACTTGCAGTCGCTCTGTGTAATAGAAAGTCAGATCCCTCGTGCTGTGACTGTCCCCAGAAAAACATGAGAGGCCTTTCTGGGAAGCCTCCAATCAGCACTTTCTGTTACTCTGTCAGGGCTTTTTATGGGACTAGGTAGCATTGCTACTGCTCTGCTGCCCTTGCTGTGTACTCTGGGGAGCTGACAGGTTGGCAGATTAGTCTAGGATCTCTGGAATGGAAAGAGCCTGACTCACAGCTTCCTTTTGGAATGCAAGGATCTCCAGTGTACAGCCCAGCGAGACAACATCAGCTTCAACTCTTGCCAGGCTGAGCAGTTATTAATGCAACATCTCAGTCATATTTTTGATGACAGTGGGCAAGTGAAAGAAGGCAATAGGGGGATGGGGCCAATGTGTACATGGAGGAGGCAATGCATTTGGGGGGGGGCGGTTATGTGTACAGTGATTGGGCATAAATGTGGGAAAGAGGGGGCATTGTGTACAGGGAGGGGGTAATATGTACAGGAGGGGGTATTATGTACAGGGCAATATGAACAGGAGGGGGTAATATGTACAGGCATGGGGGCAATATGTACAGGGAGGGGTAATATGTACAGAAGGGGGCACTGTGTATAGGGAGGGGAGTAATATGTAGAGGAGGAGGCACTGTGCACAGGGAGGGGGTAATGGGTACAAGAGGGGGCAGAGTGTACAGGGAGGGGGGTGATGTGAGAAGGAGAGGGCAGTGCGTACAGGATGGGGGGTAATGCGCACAGGAGGTGCATACAGGAAGAGTTTTCTTTCATCGATCCAGCGATCGACTTTAGTATAACCAGTCTGTCAGATTTTTTTAATGCAATCACTGGCTATAGCCACCAGCAGTAAGGATTGTTTTCTGCTGGCCGGGAAGGCTCCCCACTGGGTGGCAGAATACATCAGCACTGCAGGAAGGATTCCCCCATCAACACTGACTGTGTTGATGGGGGTAATCAAGCAGTTTTCTGTCCTTCCACCTGTGGTGGAAGTAAACAAAATTCTATGACCGGTCAACTGCTTAACTCTTTCTGAATATCTTGGCACATATTGGGATTATATTGGCACAGAGTGGAAGCAGCGGGTGGCAGTGGGGGGGGGGGGCCAGGCCAACTTTTGCATCGGGGGCCCACAAGCTTCAAGCTACGCCTCTGGTCGATCTTAACCATGTTCTGTCGTAGGCCATATATATAGGCCCTTGCAGCAAATGGTTATACCAAGACTATGGCTGAAGCTGCAGTAATGATCCTGGCACTGTTTTTTCAAATAAATTTCAAATAAAAAAGTGACTTATTCCATGGCTCTCCACTGGTCTTTCCCATTACAGGAGGGAGCCTGTGACCACTGTAAGGGGTTGGGGCAGCTGCTCACCAAGAAGATAGAGGAGCATCTACTCCCTGATCTCCTTTGTGACAAATGAAGCAGGAAGCAACAAGGATTTTTCACTTCTGGTTTCAGTACTATTTTCCTGGCTGTTACAGACGTGTGTGTTTGAGATGCTTTGAAATACAGAGAAGGGATCAGAGTAGTTGTCTATTCAAAGATATCACAAAGGACTTGTTTCAGTCCTTGTGAAAGCAATAAAGTTAAATGAAAAAAGTGTAAAACAAATTTAAATAAAATAAATAAAAATATAAAATAAAAAGAATTTAAAGCATCCCCCACCCCGAACTCGTACTCATGTACATCATGCTCATGTAGGTCCGACATGCATATTTAAATGTGAGGTATAGCTGTGGGGCGGTACCCCGCGCCAATTTTTTTCTTTTAAATGGTGTGGGGTCCCCCCAAAATCCATAACAAACCCTTATCCGAGCAGGCAGCCTGGCAGGTCAGAAAAAGGGTGAGCCCCCTGCCCCAAGGCACCCCCCCTCGTGTTGAGGGCATGTGCCTGGTATTGTTCGGGAGGGGGATAAGGGTCTGGTATGGATTTTGGGGGGACCCCATGCCATTTAAAAAAATAAATTGGCATGGGGATCCCTTCAAAAACCATACCCGAGCCAAAAGGGCCTGGTATGGATTGGGGAGACCCCACTTTTTTTTGCAGATTTTTTTTATTTCCGGCAATTCTTATTTTTACATTAAGCTGTCAGCAGGGAAGCCAGCTTCCCAGCGCGCTTCTTTGCAACCAGCTATACACTGTTTGTTAAATAGGGAAAGAAAAATGCAAAACGCATGTAAAAATGCATCAAAAACACTTGCGTTTTTGGTGCAGGTCCATTGAAGTCTATTAAGCGCAAAATGCAATCTGCTGTGGGAAAACTGTTTCCAAAAACGCGCTCGTTGAAAAACTCATAGATCTTGAACGTGTACTATAGGAATGGACTGTAGCCCGTTACTGCAAAACACACCGAAAAAAACACATAGGTATGAACGTACGGTAAAGTGATAATCTGTAAAGGCTTTTAAAGGGTTGCCTTAGATCAGTGGTCTGCAAACTATGGCCCTGCAGTTGTTCAGGAACTACAATTCTCATCATGCCTAATCATCTCTGTGAATGTCAAAGTTTTACAATGCCTCATGGGACGTGTAGTTCCGCAACAGCTGGAGGACCATAGTTTGGAGACCTCTGCCTTAGATAGATTTTTGATATTTATTTACTAAACACAACATCATGTTTTATATTTGACAAAAAAATGAGTATTATTTTGTGTTTATGTGCAGTAATTTTCATTCAATTGTATTTTTTCCTCAATGTTTGCATTTGATAAATGGCTGCACAAACATCATGTGACATAAAAAATTAAAACAGCCACCATTTTATTCTCCATGATCTCTGATTTCAGAAAATACACAATTCTTGTGAGTTCTAAGTCATTTTCTAGCAAAAAAATGCAGATTTTAACAAAAAATTACAAAATTGCCCTGGGCGGCAAGTGGTTAATGTTGGAGGAAAAAACCTTAGAACAGTGGTTCTCAACTTCTGTTCTCAGGACCCACTAACAGGCCAGGTTTGCAAGATAACTGAAATAGATTACAGGTAATATCATTTGCTGCTCAGTGATTGCAGTATTCTATTCTGCATCTCCTCAAGGTAATACTTAAAATCTGGCCTGTTAGTGGGTCCTGAGGACAGGGGTTGAGAATAGGGATGAGCCGAACACCCCCCAGTTCGGTTCACACCAGAACCTGCGAACGGACCGAAAATTCGCACGAACGTTAGAACCCCATTGACGTCTATGGGACTTGAATGTTCGAAATCAAAAGTGCTAATTTTAAAGGCTAATTTGCATGGTATTGTCCTAAAAAGGGTTTGGGGATCCAGGTCCTGCCCCAGGGGACGTGCATCAATGCAAAAAAAAGTTTTAAAAACGGACAGTTTTTCGGGAGCAGTGATTTTAATGATGCTTACAGTAAAAAAAAAAAGTGAAATATATTAAAAAAGTGGCGCGTGTTTCCCGTGCTTAGAACAGTCCCTGCACAAAATGACATTTTTAAAGGAAAAAAAGTCATTTAAAACTGCTTGTGGCTTTAATGTAATGTCGGGTCCTGGCAATATGGATGAAAATCAGTGAGACAAATGGCATGGGTACCCTCCAGTCCATTACCAGGCCCTTTGGGTCCTGTATGGATATTAAGGGGAACCCCGCACCCAAATTAAAAAAAGGAAAGGCGTGGGGCCCCCAGGCCCTTTATACTCAGAACAGCAGTATACAGGCGGTACAAACAAGACAGGGACTTTAGGTTTGTTGTTAAGTAGAATTTGTTTGTAATTTTGAAATGGTACATTTTTAAAGTGTAGCTCCAGCCAAAAAATCTGTTTTTAAGCTTTTTGGAAAACATAGGGAAGGGTTATCACCCCTGTGACATTTATTTTGCTGTCTGTGCTCCTCTTCAGACGATTTCACCTCACTTTTTGTCCCAATGACAAATGTTTTTTGAAAATTTGGGGTTTTTAGTGAAACAAGGATTGGTGATAAAGCATCAGTGGAAAGGAGAAAAGTTTTTCCCATATTAACTCTTACAGGAGAGAATTTCCCTTCCTATGGGGTAGATTTAATCTCACTTCCTCCCACCAATCCCACTTGTCTCCTCCCTTTTGCAAGTAGGAGTCGTTTCTAAGTTGGATGTTTGAAAGTAGGGGCCTGCCCTATATACTAAGCAGAAATTAGGGCCTTAGGTGTTGTTGTGGCCTCAACACTGTAAGCCCTCACAGGGCCCTGATGTGAAATATTAGATCAAGAATAGGGATGAGCCGAACACCCCCCTGTTCGGTTCGCACCAGAACATGCGAACAGGAAAAAAGTTCGTTCGAACATGCGAACACCGTTAAAGTCTATGGGACACGAACATGAATAATCAAAAGTGCTAATTTTAAAGGCTTATATGAAAGTTATTGTCATAAAAAGTGTTTGGGGACCTGGGTCCTGCCCCAGGGGACATGGATCAATGCAAAAAAAAGTTTTAAAAACGGCCGTTTTTTCAGGAGCAGTGATTTTAATAATGCTTAAAGTCAAACAATAAAAGTGTAATATCCCTTTAAATTTCGTAGCTGGGGGGTGTCTATAGTATGCCTGTAAAGGGGCGCATGTTTCCTGTGTTTAGAACAGTCTGACAGCAAAATGACATTTTGAAGGAAAAAACTCATTTAAAACTACTCGCGGCTATTACATTGCCGACAATACACATAGAAGTTCATTGATAAAAACGGCATGGGAATTCCCCAAAGGGGAACCCCGAACCAAAATTAAAAAAAAAAAATGACGTGGGAGTCCTCCTAAATTCCATACCAGGCCCTTCAGGTCTGGTATGGATATTAAGGGGAACCCCGGCCAAAATTAAAAAAAAAAAATGACGTGGGGTTCCCCCTAAATTCCATACCAGACCCTTCAGGTCTGGTATGGATTTTAAGGGGAACCCCGCGTCAAAAAAAAAAAAAAAAAACGGCGTGGGGTCCCCCCAAAAATCCATACCAGACCCTTATCCGAGCACGCAACCTGGCAGGCCGCAGGAAAAGAGGGGGGGACGAGAGTGCGGCCCCCCCTCCCTCCTGAACCGTACCAGGCCACATGCCCTCAACATTGGGAGGGTGCTTTGGGGTAGCCCCCCAAAACACCTTGTCCCCATGTTGATGAGGACAAGGGCCTCATCCCCACAACCCTGGCCGGTGGTTGTGGGGGTCTGCGGGCGGGGGGCTTATCGGAATCTGGAAGCCCCCTTTAACAAGGTGACCCCCAGATCCCGGCCCCCCCCCTGTGTGAAATGGTAAGGGGGTACATAAGTACCCCTACCATTTCACGAAGAAAGTGTCAAAAATGTTAAAAATGACAAGAGACAGTTTTTGACAATTCCTTTATTTAAATGCTTCTTCTTTCTTCTATCTTCCTTCATCTTCTGGTTCTTCTGGTTCTTCTGGCTCTTCTGGTTCTTCCTCCGGCGTTCTCGTCCAGCATCTCCTCTGCTGCGTCTTCTGTCTTCTTCTCCTCGGGCCGCTCCGCACCCATGGCATGGGGGGGAGGCTCCCGCTCTTCTCTTCTTCTTTTCTTCTCTTCTTCTCTTCTTCATTTTCTAATCCGGGCCGCTCCGCAATCCATGCTGGCATGGAGGGAGGCTCCCGCTGTGTGACGGCGCTCCTCGTCTGACAGTTCTTAAATAACGGGGGGGAGGGGCCACCCGGTGACCCCGCCCCCCTCTGACGCACAGTGACTTGACGGGACTTCCCTGTGGCATTCCCCGTGACGTCACAGGGAAGTCCCGTCAAGTCACCGTGCGTCAGAGGGGGGCGGGGTCACCGGGTGGCCCCGCCCCCCGTTATTTAAGAACTGTCAGACGAGGAGCGCCGTCACACAGCAGGAGCCTCCCTCCATGCCAGCATGGATTGCGGAGCGGCCCGGAGAAGAAAAGAAGAAAAGAAGAAGAGAAGAAGAGAAGAAAAGAAGAAGAGAAGAGCGGGAGCCTCCCCCCCATGCCATGGGTGCGGAGCGGCCCGAGGAGAAGAAGATAGAAGACGCCGCGGAGGAGATGCTGGACGAGAACGCCGGAGGAGGAACCAGAAGAGCCAGAAGAACCAGAAGAACCAGAAGATGAAGGAAGATAGAAGAAAGAAGAAGCATTTAAATAAAGGAATTGTCAAAAACTGTCTCTTGTCATTTTTAACATTTTTGACACTTTTTTCGTGAAATGGTAGGGGTACTTATGTACCCCCTTACCATTTCACACAGGGGGGGCCGGGATCTGGGGGTCACCTTGTTAAAGGGGGCTTCCAGATTCCGATAAGCCCTCCACCCGCAGACCCCCACAACCACCGGCCAGGGTTGTGGGGATGAGGCCCTTGTCCTCATCAACATGGGGACAAGGTGTTTTGGGGGGCTACCCCAAAGCACCCTCCCAATGTTGAGGGCATGTGGCCTGGTATGGTTCAGGAGGGAGGGGGGGCCGCACTCTCGTCCCCCCCTCTTTTCCTGCGGCCTGCCAGGTTGCGTGCTCGGATAAGGGTCTGGTATGGATTTTTGGGGGGACCCCACGCCGTTTTTTTTTTTTTTTTTTGGCGCGGGGTTCCCCTTAAAATCCATACCAGACCTGAAGGGTCTGGTATGGAATTTAGGGGGAACCCCACGTCATTTTTTTTTTAAATTTTGGCCGGGGTTCCCCTTAATATCCATACCAGACCTGAAGGGCCTGGTATGGAATTTAGGGGGACTCCCACGTCATTTTTTTTTTTTAATTTTGGTTCGGGGTTCCCCTTTGGGGAATTCCCATGCCGTTTTTATCAATGAACTTCTATGTGTATTGTCGGCAATGCAATAGCCGCGAGTAGTTTTAAATGAGTTTTTTCCTTCAAAATGTCATTTTGCTGTCAGACTGTTCTAAACACAGGAAACATGCGCCCCTTTACAGGCACACTATAGACACCCCCCAGGTACGAAATTTAAAGGGATATTACACTTTTATTGATTGACTTTAAGCATTATTAAAATCACTGCTCCTGAAAAAACGGCCCTTTTTAAAACTTTTTTTTGCATTGATCCATGTCCCCTGGGGCAGGACCCAGGTCCCCAAACACTTTTTATGACAATAACTTGCATATTAGCCTTTAAAATTAGCACTTTTGATTTCTCCCATAGACTTTTAAAGGGTGTTCCGCGGCATTCGAATTTGCCGCGAACACCCCAAATTGTTCGCTGTTCGGTGAACTTGCGAACAGCCAATGTTCGAGTCGAACATGAGTTCGACTCGAACTCGAAGCTCATCCCTAATCAAGAACTGTAATTACATGCCCCTGTTGAACAGGGGATGAAAAATTGGGCCTTTGGTGGTGGTGTTGCTGCTGGTGCCACAACACTGTAAGTCCTCACCGTTAATCTTGGTGGGTGCAGAAAAGTGCCCTGCTGTGAAATATTCAATCAAGAATTGTAATTACACGCCCCTGTTGAACAGGGCCAGAAAAATTGGGCCTTTGGTGGTGGTGGTGCTGGTGGCACAACACTGTAAGTCCTCACAGTTAATCTTGGAGGGCGCAGAAACGGGCCCTGCTGTGAAATATTTGATCAAGAATTGTAAATACATGCCCCTGTTGAACAGGGGCTGAAAAATTGGGCCTTTGGTGGTTGTGGTGGTGTTGGTGCCACAACACTGCAAGTCCTCACAGTTAATCTTGGTGGGTGCAGAAACGGGCCCTGCTGTGAAATATTAGATCAAGAATTCTAATTACATGTCCCTGTTGAACAGGGGCTGAAAAATTGGGCCTTAGGCACTGGTGCTGGTGCCACAACACTGCAACCCCTCACAGATACTCTAGTTGGGACACAGGAACGAGCCCTGCTGCAAAAGAATTGCATCAAAAATTGTAATTACATGCCCCTCTTAAACAGGGGCTGAAAAATTGGGCCTTAGTCACTGGTGCTGGTGCCACAACATTGCAACCCCTCACAGATACTCTAGTTGTAGCACAGGAACTAGCCCTGCTGCAAAGAATTGCATCAAAAATTGTAATTACATGCCCTTGTTAAACAGGGGCTTAAAAATTGGGCTTTAGGCACTGGTGGCAGCGACCAGACCCAAAAATGTTCTTATAAGCTATCAGCATGATCATTGAGGAGGAAGAGGATAATTACTCAGCATAACAGGATAGTCACTCAGCATCGGCATAGGCAGTCTTTGAAGGGATCTGACATTTCAAAAAAAATTATTCGGTTACATCAGCATCAGGTGCTTGGTAGCTGGTGGTGATCCAAGACTGATTCATTTTTATGAAGGTCAGTCGATCGACCAAGTCGGTGGACAGACGCACCCTGTGATCGGTTACAAAGCCTCCAGCAGCACTGAATGTGCGTTCCGAAAGAACACTGGATGCAGGATAGGCCAGTAGCTCAATTACATACTGTGCAAGCTCTGGCCAGTGATCCATCCTCAAGACCCAGTAACCCAGAGGATTTTCGGTGGGAAAGGTGTCCAAGTCAGATCTTGCCCCTAGGTATTCCTGCACCATGTAAAACAGACGATGGCGATGGTGGCTGGAACCGATCATACCTTGGGGCTGCGGACTAAAAAATTGTCTGAACGTATCAGTCAGACAGCCACCTTCTCCACCGCTCCTTCTTTGATTGACCGAAGCCTCAGCAACACGTTGTCCAGAAACAGGAGTTTGTAACCTCCCAGTGTCTGGGAACGCATTGCACAGACCTTTCTGCAAGGCCTCCCGAAGATGTTTCATCCTCTGCTCCCTGTGCGATGCCAAGATAAGGTCCGCAACATTACCCTTGTAACGTGGATCAAGGAGCGTTGCCAGCCAGTATTGGTCCTTCTCCTTGATACCACGAATACGAGGATCCTTCCGCAGGCTTTGCAGGATCAGGGATGCCATGCAGCGTAGGTTTGCTGAGGCATTCGGTCCGGAGTCCTCTGGGTCACTAAGGACGACATGGTCCGCAGCCACCTCCTCCCAGCCACGTACAAGTCCATGTGTTTCTTGGGACTGATCCCTTAAAGACTGCTGCTGATGCTGAGTGCCGGGCTCCACCTCCATACTGACACAATCCTCCTCCTCTTCCTCCTCCTCCTCATCCTCTTCCTGTGTGATTGATGGGCACGCCGGAACACTGTCTGGATAAAGGGGGCCTTGAGAGCTAAGGAAGTCCTCCTCTTCCTGTTCTGCCTCAAGTGCCCTGTCCATTATTCCACGCTGCGTGTGCTCCAACAGGTGGACAAGGGGGACAGAGTCACTGATGCATGCACTGTCATTGCTCACCATCCTCGTGGCTTCCTCAAATGGTGACAGGACAGTGCATGCATCCCTGATCATGGCCCACTGGCGTGGGGAAAAAAAACAAGCTCCCCTGACCCTGTCCTGGTTCCATAGTTGCACAGGTACTCATTGATGGCCCTCTGCTGCGTGAGCAGCCACTGCAGCATGGCCAACATTGAGTTCCACCTGGTGGACATGTCACAGATTAGGCGGTTCTTGGGCAGGTTAAACTCCTTTTGGAGGTCTGCCAGCCAAGCACTGGCATTATATGACCGGTGGAAATGCACACATACTTTCCTGGCCTGCCTCAGGACATCCTGTAAGCCCGGGTACCTGCCCAAGAACCACTGCACCACCAAGTTAAGGATGTGAGCCAAACAGGGCACATGGGTCAGTTGTCCCTGTTGGAGGGCGGAGAGGAGGTTGGTGCCATTGTTGCAAACCACCATTCCTTCCTTAAGTTGGCATGGCGTCAACCACTTCTGAACCTGCCCCTGCAGAGCTGACAGAACCTCTGCCCCAGTGTGGCTCCTGTCCCCCAAGCACACCAGCTCAAGCACCGCATGGCATCTTTTGGCCTGTGTACTTGCGTAGCCCCTTGAATGCCTACGGAGCACTGCTGGTTCCGAGGACAAAGCACAGGAAGAGGCCATGGAGGAAGAAGAAAAGGATGGGGTGGAGGAGAGAGGTGTGTCACAATCATTAGTAGTGTCATTTTGGAGGCGTGGTGGCGGAACAACCTCCAACACTACAGCACCTTGTCCTGCATCCTTCCCAGCTGCCAGCAGAGTGACCCAATGCGCTGTGAAACTTAGGTAACGTCCCTGTCAATGCCTGCTGGACCATGAGTCAGCTGTAATATGCACCTTACCGCTGACCACCCTGTCCAGCGAGGCCAAGACATTGTCTTCCACATGCCGGTAGAGAGCCGGAATCGCCTTCCGTGAGAAAAAGTGGCGTTTGGGTACCTGCCACTGAGGAACCGCACATTCCACAAACTCACGGAAGGGGGCAGAGTCTACCAACTGAAAAGGTAGCAGTTGAAGTGCTAGCAATTTTGCCAAGCTAGCATTCAACCGCTGGGCATGTGGATGGCTGGGAGTGAACTTCTTTCGGCGGTGCAGCAGCTGGGGCAGGGAAATTTGCCTGGTACAATCTGACGTCGGTGTACCGAAAGTAGATTGCCCACAAGTACTTGGCTGTGACACACCTAATTCTACACCTTCATTCCTCTCAGTGCAGGTCTCAGAGAGGACTGAAGGTATAGTGGGGTTGGAGATCTCAACTGATAAGGAGCAAGGAGAGGTCCTCTTTGTTCTTTGGTGTGGGTCTTTTAGATACGCTTGCTAACAAACTGCATGGCAGGTCAACATATGTCTGGTCAAGCATGTGGTGCCCAAGCGGGAGATGTGTTGGCCATGCGAGATACGCTTGAGACATATGTTGCAAATAGCAGCGGTGCGATCTGATGCACTCGTCTCAAAAAAGGCCCACACCAAAGAACTTTTAGAATAACGTGCAGAGACAGCAGCGCCCTGCACATGCGGAGCTTTGCGGTGTAATGCAGTGAGTGTGCTGCCCTTAGGCTGGCCCCTGGAGGGCATCCTGCCTCATTGGTGATGTGCCTCCTCCTCCTCCTCTCTCCTATCAGGCACCCATGTTGAGTCAGTGACCTCATCATCCCCTCCCTCCTCATCACTGGAGCAAACCTGGCAGTATACTGCAGCAGGGGGAGCCTGACTGCCAGATTGCTGTCCTTCTTGGGCACCCCCTCTGTCTGTGCTCACGTTACTACCTTCATCTAGCTCAGTATCATCATCAGAGCCTTCTAAACGCTGGGCATCCTCCTGGAGCATGTACCCAACATTGTGGTCAAACAGTTCGAGGGACTCCTCAGGAGGACATGGTGGGGCTAGGGAAGGAGTCACTGATGCCATTGAGCCGGGGGAAGAGGCCGCATTGGCAGCTGCTTTGCCAGACAAAGTACCCTGAGCATGAGTGAGGGAGGATGAGGACGGCTTGGTCATCCACTCGACCAAGTCTTCGCATGTTGCGGCTCAACACGGGCAGCTGCCCTTAAAAAAAGGCCAAGCGTGTCCCACGTCCACGTGCTGATGAGGATGCACCGTCTCCACGACCAGTACCATTGCCTCTAGACACAGAGCCTGCTTACCCTCTTTTATTGGCTTGTGACTGTCTGCCTCTCCTTGTAGGCCTTCCAGACATACTAATGGCTTGTAGCTGCACTAAGCTGGGATATATATATATAGATCTATATCTAGATGTATATCTATACATCTAGATATAGATCTATATCTATATATAGATGTAGATATAGATCTATATCTACATCTATAGAGATATAGATATAGATATAGATAGATAGATAGATAGATAGATAGATAGATAGATAGATAGATAGATAGATAGATATAAATAATATATACTGATACTGCAGCTAGCAAAATCAACTGCCTGCCTGCAGTTTGAGAACACCACCAACCTTCTACAGGTAGCTTTAGCTAAACACTGTGCAGAGGTCGCACTACACTAATGTGTAAATAGTTTAGCTGCCTGCGGTAGTGATAGGATCAGGAAAACACCACCAACCTTCTACAGGTAGCTTTAGCTGAACACCGTGCAGAGGTCGCACTACACTAACGTGTAAATACTTTAGCTGCCTGCGGTAGTGATAGGATCAGGAAAACACCACCAACCTTCTACAGGTAGCTTTAGCTGAACACTGTGCAAAGGTCGCACTACACTAACTTGTAGCTTTAGCTGAACACTGTGCAGAGGTCGCACTACACTAACTTGTAGTTTTAGCTGAACACTTTGAGGAGGATGCACTACACTAACTTGTAGCTTTAGCTGAACACTGTGCAGAGGTCACACTAAACTAACCTGTAGCTTTAGCTGAACACTGTGAGGAGGACGCACTACACTAACTTGTAGCTTTAGATTAACACTGTGAGGAGGACGCACTACACTAACTTGTAGCTTTAGCTGAACACTGTGCAGAGGTCACACTAAACTAACCTGTAGCTTTAGCTGAACACTGTGAGGAGGACGCACTACACTAACTTGTAGCTTTAGCTGAACACTGTGAGTACAATGCACTACACTAACTTGTAGCTTTAGATGAACACTGTGAGGAGGACACACTACACTAACTTGTAGCTTTAGCTGAACACTGTGCAGAGGTTGCACTACACTAACTTGTAGTTTTAGCTGAACACTGTTCAGAGCACGCACTACACTAACTTGTAGCTTTAGATAAACACTGTGAGGAGGACGCACTACACTAACTTGTAGATTTAGCTGAACACTGTGCAGAGGTCGCACTACACTAACTTGTAATTTTAGCTGAACACTGTTCAGAGCACGCACTACACTAACTTTTAGCTTTAGCTGAACACTGTGCAGAGGTCGCACTAAAATAACTTGTAGCTTTAGCTGAACACTGTGCAGAGGTCGCACTACACTAACATGTAGTTTTAGCTTAACACTGTGAGGAGGACGCACTACACTATCTTGTAGCTTTAGCTGAGCACTGTGAGGAGGACGCACTACACTAACTTGTAGCTTTAGCTGAATACTGTGCAGAGGTCACATTAAACTAACCTGTAGCTTTAGCTGAACACTGTGAGGAGGATGCACTACACTAACTTGTAGCTTTAGCTGAGCACTGTGCAGAGGTCACACTAAACTAACTTGTAGCTTTAGCTGAACACTGTGAGGAGGACGCACTACACTAACTGTAAATAGTCTAGCTGCCTGACTGTGGTACTAATAGGATCAAAAGAACACCAGAAATTTTCTTCAGGTAGCTGTAAATACTGTAACAAGACAAGCCTGCCTGTCAGTAGGAAGATAACAGGAACGGATCTAGCTAAACTGAATACAGTGTATATATATATATATATATATATATATATATATATATATATATATATATATATATATACACAACACCTGGGATGCATATATATACACAATACACTGTAAGTGCAGCTAACTGACTGACTGTCCTGCCTAATCTATCTAACTCAAATGAAATGACACTGTCTCTCTCTCTCTATCTCTCAGCACGCCAGAACACACTACACAGGGCCGCCATGCAGGTGGCCTTATATAGTGTGGGGCGTGTTCTAAACCCCCTGAGCCATAATTGGCCAAAGCCACCCTGGCTTTGGCCAATTACAGCTCTCTCTACTGACGGCGCTGTGATTGGCCAAGCATGCGGGTCATAGTGCATGCTTGGCCAATCATCAGCCAGCAATGCACTGCGATGCCACAGTAAATTATGGGCCGTGACGCGCCACACGACCCATATTGTTCGCAATTCGACGAATGGTCGAACAGACGATGTTCGATTCGAACATGGGTTCGACTCAAACACGAAGCTCATCCCTAGTTGAGAACCACTGCCTTAGAAAGAAAATTCCTCAAGGAGTATTCACTTTGGATACATGTTTATCCAGGATGTTAAATTTCATGTGGAATATTATTGGTTAACTTCTTGGCTACCATCTCTCCCAATCTAATCCATTGAAATATTGACTTCTGGATTGTTGCATGGTTTAAAAAATAGATTACTAATGGTGGTATATGGAACATCTTGGGTTAGCCATATGTATAGGCGTATAGCCAAATAATTTAAATACATGCATGAGTTATGTGGTGTTACCTGATATATATTTTTATAATGGTCTATTCCAGTCCAGTGCCGTCCCCCAAAAGCTAGACATAGAAAAAAAAGTGGTCCTTTACGTGTGTCCGGACACCGGACACTGAGCTGTCTATTAGAAGCTTGACTGTTGCAATCAGGTGATTGCAGCTGAAAAGCTTCATTGGGCAGTCTTTGGAGTGTCAACAGGGCGCAAGCCATGCGTCCGGAACACTCCCACTCTCCATTGATTGATTCATTCCACCTGTTGCTTGTTTGCGATTGGTGGGTCCGGAGGACAGTAGGCGGTGCTTTTTGTGGAACTGTCACTTCCGGTTTCCCATCATTCACTCGGAGAGCATGGCCTGGATGGGTATTCAGCTAAGCTAACTTAGCCAAACATTCTGCGGGAGTCCTGTCCTGACTATGGGATCAGACAAGGGCTGAGTGTCTGGGTGGGGGGATCTGATGGTGGTGCTGCTGGGAGAACACAACAACTTGGAGAAGAGACAGATCGGAAGACATTACAGGACACACTGGACATTAAACTCCTCATCTTCATCACCCCCCACTGACCATCGGACAATCAAGGGGAAGAAAGGTAGGTGCGGGCTGTGTACAGGGGACGGAGGGTGTCTGGACTGACAGACAGGGGAGCGGGTTGTGTCATCTGTCTGGACATTTGCTTCCCATGCTGCTGTCAAAGTGAATGCTCTGTCACTCTATCCCAGGACTGCCTGATCATTAGGACCTCTCCCTCCCACTGGGTAGCCTGCAAAGTGCTTTGTGTCACTTTTAATGACTTTTTGTATCTGATGCCTGATCTGTGCTTTGTGTCTGATCTATTCCTGTAATAAAAAATGTATTGTGAGCATGCCACAGCATGTGTTGGTGATGTGAGTGAGCTGCACACAAAGGAACCCTCTCCCTTTCCCCAGCAGCAGCGCATGGCTAAGCTTGTGGAACAAACTTTCTGCTGCATGAGGGACGTCAGTGAGAGCACATGGGTTCTGCTCACCCACCATCCACCCCAGGCTCCATCCCTGCCTCTTCCATCCAATGTCATGTTTATGTGCCACCAGCCCACACAGCTGGGAAAGTCTTTATTTCAAAATCAGGCTTGCATTCCTGTGCGGAATGGGGAATTTTCAGGACAGCTGTTTTGCTGATTCTGTAAAAAAATCCCCTTTGTCAGACATCCTATGAGTGCACTGTCTGTCTGCACTGATCATCTCATCCAATAAGAGGACAGGCTTTCCCATTACATTTGGGAGAAGCAATGAATGATGATGTATATGTGTGTCATCAATGTATATGTGTGTGATCTGTATTGTGACAGTTCCCACAGCTGGACTGTATCTATGACCTGTGCACTCAATCTCATCCAATTTTCATCATGTCAATGTTATTTCAAAAGTTCTTGTCAATATTTTCAAATCTGCAACTGTCATTATAATAATACCCAGCAATCCCTCTGTGGAGGTCCTGGTTCAGGCACTTCCTGTTATAGTGACAACTAGGGATGAGCCGAACACGCCCCTGTACGGTTCGCACCAGAACATGCGAACAGGCAAAAAATTTGTTTGAACACGCGAACACCGTTAAAGTCTATAGAACACGAACATGAATAATCAAAAGTGCTAATTTTAAAGGCTTATATGCAAGTTATTGTCATAAAAAGTGTTTGGGGACCTGGGTCCTGCCCCAGGGGACATGGATCAATGCAAAAAAAGTTTTAAAAACAGACGTTTTTTCGGGAGCTGTGATTTTAATAATGCTTAAAGTGAAACAATAAAAGTGTAATATCCCTTTAAATTTCGTACCTGGGGGGTGTCTATAGTATGCCTGTAAAGGGGCGCATGTTTCCCGTGTTTAGAACAGTCTGACAGCAAAATGACATTTCAAAAGAAAAAAGTCATTTAAAACTACTCACGGCTATTAATGCATTGCTGGTCCGACAATACACATAGAAGTTCATTGAAAAAAACGACATGGGAATTCCCCACAGGGGAACCCCGAACCAAAATTTTAAAAAAATGACATGGGGGTCCCCCTAAATTCCATACCAGGCCCTTCAGGTCTGGTATGGTTTTTAAGGGGAACCCCACGCCAAAATTAAAAAAAAAACGGCATGGGGTCTCCCTAAAAAACCATACCAGACCCTTATCTGAGCAAGCAACCTGGCAGGCCGCAGGAAAAGAGGGGGGATGAGAGAGCGTCCCCCCCTCCTGAACCGTACCAGCCCACAGGCCCTCAACATTGGGAGGGTGCTTTGGGGTAGCCCCCAAAACACCTTGTCCCCATGTTGATGAGGACAAGGGCCTCATCCCCACAACCCTGGCCGGTTGTTGTGGAGGTCTGCGGGTGGGGGTCTTATCAGAATCTGGAAGCCCCCTTTAACAAGGGGACCCCCAGATCCGGCCCTACCCCCTGTGTGAAATGGTAAGGGGGTTCAAAAGTACCCCTACCATTTCACTAAAAAACTGTCAAAAATGTTAAAATTGACAATTCCTTCATTTAAATGCTTCTTCTTTCTTCTTTCTTCTATCTTCTATCTTCCTTCGGTTTCTCCTGAGGCGTCACAGGGAATGCCACAGGGAAGTCCCGTCAAGTCCCCGTGCGTCAGAGGGGGCGGGGTCACCGGTGGCCCCACCCCTCGTTATTTAAGAACCATCAGAAGAGGAGAAGCGTCACACAGCGGGAGCCTCCCTCTATGCCATCATGGATGCGTAGCGGCCCGAAAAGAAGATGAAGACAAGAAGATGAAGAGAAGAAGATGAAGAGAAGAAGATGAAGAGAAGAGCGGGAGCCTCCCTCCATGCCATCATGGATGCGGAGCGGCCCGAGGAGAAGAAGGGAAAAAGACGCAGACGCCACGGAGGAAGATGCCGGACGAGAACACCTGAGGAAGAACCAGAAGAACCAGAAGAAGAAGAAGATGGAGGAAGAAACCGAAGGAAGACAGAAGAAAGAAGAAGCATTTAAATAAAGGAATTGTCAAAAACTGTCTCATCATTTTTAACATTTTTGACACTTTTTTAGTGAAATGGTAGGGGTACTTTTGTACCCCCTTACCATTTCACACAGGGGGAGGGCCAGGATCTGGGGGTCCCCTTGTTAAAGGGGGCTTCCAGATTCCAATAAGCCCCCCCGCCCGCAGACCCCCACAACCACCGGCCAGGGTTGTGGGATGAGGCCCTTGTCCTCATCAACATGGAGACAAGGTGTTTTGTGGGGCTACCCCAAAGCACCCTCCCAATGTTGAGGGCATGTGGGCTGGTACGGTTCAGGAGGGGGGGCCGCTCTCTCGCCCCCCCTCTTTTCCTGCGGCCTGCCAGGTTGCATGCTCGGATAAGGGTCTGGTATGGATTTTTGGGGGGACCCCACGCCGTTTTTTTTTTAATTTTGGCGCGGGGTTCCCCTTAAAATCCATACCAGACCTGAAGGGCCTGGTATGGAATTTAGGGGGACCCCCACATCATTTTTTTTTTAAATTTTGGTTCGGGGTTCCCCTGTGGGGAATTCCCATGCCGTTTTTATCAATGAACTTTTATGTGTATTGTCGGACCGGCAATTCATTAATAGCCGCAAGTGGTTTAAATGACTTTTTTCCTTTGAAATGTCATTTTGCTGTCAGACTGTTCTAAACACAGGAAACATGTGCCCCTTTACAGGCATACTATAGACACCCCCCAGGTATGAAATTTAAAGGGATATTACACTTTTATTGTTTCACTTTTGTCTCACAACTAAGCATTATTAAAATCACTGCTCCCGAAAAAACGACCGTTTTTAAAACTTTTTTTTGCATTGATGCATGTCCCCTGGGGCAGGACCAAGGTCCCCAAACACTTTTTATGACAATACCATGAATATAAGCCTTTAAAATTAGCACTTTTGATTTCTCCCATAGACTTTTAAAGGGTGTTCCGCGGCATTCGAATTTGCCACGAACACCCCAAATTGTTCGCTGTTCGGCGAACTTGCAAACAGCCGATGTTCGAGTCGAACATGAGTTCGACTCGAACTTGAAGCTCATCCCTAGTGACAACACTCTGTCCCCCTTTGCCAATTATTTTCCTGGGTTGTCACCTGGTTTCACATACTTCTGGTGGAGATGGATGTGGCAACATGAATTGTGTAGAAATGTCCTGTCAACCAATGACATGCAGCTGTGGAGGGGGCATGCATATAAACGGGAATTGGCTGTGGGAGATCAGAAGTGCTAAGATGCACAACTACATGAAAAAAGATGTTTTCCAAAGATGATAGCTGTCCTATATCTCATGCACATGGCCAATTAGAGGCGTATACCACCCAGATCAGCATATGTCTGCAGTGGGCATAGCCAGTTGTCTGTGATTAGCCACAGATAGGAATCATTTTCTTGCCATTCAGTACTGCATTGCTTTAACTGACAATTTCACGGTCACGCTGTACCCAAATAAAAAGAATGTCCTTTTTTCCCACAAAATAGAGTGATTTCTTTTAGTGGTATTTCTTTGCGCCCCCCCAAAAAAAAATTTGATCACCAGCCGCCACTTGTGTATTGCCTGTTACATGTTACATTTTTAGTACTTATCAGTTGCTTGAGAAAGGAAATTTTTTTCTGAAATAGTTAGAACCACAGAGTTATATTTATCGGCCACTTTATTAAGTATACCTGTTCAATTGCTTGGCAACATAAATTGCTAATCAGCCAATCACATGGTAGCAACTCAATGCATTTAGGCATCTAAACGCGGTGAAGACTTGCTGAAGTTCAAACCAAGCATCAGAATGGGGAATAAAGAAGATTTAAGTGATTTAAGCCATGTGGCAATCATCCTGTGTGACAAAAATTTGCTCACAATTTGAACACTACTTACATGGCTCTGAACACGATCGTGTGCACACTTCCAATGCTACCAATGACGCGAGCCATACTCTATCTTGGCTCAGTGGGCCATAATTTCATATGGTTATGTTATGGTTCCCATGTACGCAGGTCTGCTTACTAGGAGCGTTAATGCAGTCACCATGAAGTGGCCAGTCTCTTGGTGAGGCATGAGCGAACAGCCTTAAAAGAGCAAACAGATTTGCCATGTCCACCGGAAGGTTTCCACAGCCAATGGTCTTCCACCAACGTCTGTATGTGTGAATACGCTCACATGAGCATATTACAGCAAAACTGACACTGGGGAACATCTGACAACATACATTAATACAAATTTCCACAACAGACCCTCCTCTTTTCTCATATGCTCCGATGTGTCCCTCGATGAATCTGGATTTTCTTCTTACACCTGGAAATTAATCAGTCCTTGGTGCAGAGTTTAGCTTAATAATGCTGTACCATTTAGGTTTTGTTTGAGATCGGACATGTCTGCCACTGTACAAGTAACATAGCAGGTAGACTGCCAAGCTAAGAGTCAGACAAGCCAACAAATATATTAAACATCAAATAATGTGGACTAATTAACAGACCTCACATAGCCTTCATTCTTCTTATTATAGCCACAAACAACAGAAGAACAGCTGCAAAACTCACATAAAAGGCATTTCAAACCAAACAGCAAGCCAGATGGGAAAGTGAATGATCCAAAATGTAAAGCACTGTAACAAATAAAATATATTTTAGTTGTGTTTTAAAACTACCATGAAACAAAAGGAATGCTATTCTGGTTTCACACCACTCCTGCGCTTCATCAGGGTACTGAGATTGAGATACTCTACCCCTGACTGTCTTTCAGTATATATAAAACATACACAGAGAACTGTGAACACAGAGTGCTTACAAAAAAAAGTCCTGAGTGCTTCTGGTGTCCATTGAAAATGACAAATATTGATTTGCTATCAAGGCAATTTGAGAAACAAAAGAGAAAAACTTGTCAAAGATAATAACTTAAAGTGATATGAAAGGCATTTTTTTTAAATAACAAACATGTATACTTACCTGCTCTGTGCAGTGGTTTGGCACAGAGCAGTCCCAATCCTCCTCTTCTCAGGTCTCCCATCAGAGCTCCTAGCCCCTCCCTCCTGCCAAGTGCCCCCAGACCAAATAGCTTGCTGTGAGGGCACCCAAGCAGGCTTGCTCCAAAGCTGCTGCTCTGCATATCCATTCAAACACAGAGCCGTGGCTTGACCCCACCCCTCTTCTCATTGGCTCACTGGTTGTGATTGACAGCAGTGGGAGCTAATGGAGCTAATGGCTCCCACTGCTTTCTCAGCCAATGAGGGAGGAGAGTCCCCAAAGAGCTGAGGCTCTCCTGCACATCCCTGGATCACGATGGGGCTCAGGTAAGTATTGGGGGGGGTTGAGGCAGAGAGAATGTTTTTTACCTTCATGCATAGAATGCATAAAGGTAAATAACCTTGAGCCTTTAGAACCACTTTAATTTCAAGTGTAGAAGTTCAAAGTCAATTAAACGTGGAAAGTGAAGGCAATACTGCACCTGGCTTTTATTAGCAAAATGCAGTCTGATGTGTAACAGCACAATTAGCAAAGTTCAAAGTTGGCAGCTTTCTGCTTCTTAAGCTGGTCATAGATGGTTCAAATCTCAGCTGTTTCAGGGGAACATGAATGTATCCAAGTTGATCAATCAATCATCTTGGGTACAACAAGCCTGCTGAATCTTACATGAGATTATTGCCAACAGCTGTTAAAGCTGCTAGCAATAATCACAGTGTTCTCCCGGTGAGGACAGTTTCACTCTCCGAGAGAACACAATGGCTCCATGGGATGGATTCCCCCATCAACACTGTCAGCATTGATGGGGATATTAAGCAATTCCTTCCATCTATGACCGGCTTTAGTCAAGCATATAGTATCTATGCTGCCTTCATGGCTGCTACTTTGTTGATGGTAGTTAACTTCCGTGGTTATCTCTGTCAAAATGCTAGATAACATATCTGTTGGCTGTTCAAGAAATCTAAAATAGTGGGATGAGTAAAAGTACTCTTGAATGTGTAATGCCGTGTACACATGAGTGGACTTTTGGACCGGACTGGTCCGACAGACAATCCGACGGACTTTCGACAGACTTCCAACGGACTTTCTGAATGAACGAACTTGCCTACACATGATCACAACAAAGTCCGACGGATTTGTACGTGATGACGTACGACTGGACTAAAATAAGGAAGTTGATAGCCAGTAGCCAATAGCTGCCCTAGCGGTGGTTTTCGTCCGTCGGACTAGCATACAGACGAGCGGACTTTTCGACCGGACTTGAGTCCATCGGAAAGATTTGAAACATGTTCCAAATCTAAAGTCCATCAGATTTTCGACCGGAAAGGTCCGCTGCAGGTCCAATGAAGCCCACACACGGTCGAATTGTCCGCCGAACTCGGTCCGTTGGACCAGTGCGGTCGAAAAGTCCGCTTGTGTGTACGCGGCATAAGAGTCAAATATGATGCACTGGGTATAAACAAAGAGATGGAACTATTTTATCCGCAAGCCTTTTCCCTCTATACCCCATTAAACCAAGAATGTTTTCTTTTTTTATGTTTTGTTGTTTCTGTTTCTTATATCTTTCAGCTTTAGTAGTATAGTTTATTTGTTATACATGGAGCATAGAACATAAATTTGTTAGAAGACTTAGATACATATAATTTCCCTGAGTTCAGCTTTTACATTGTTTGCACATCCACTGATAATATAAAATATCACAGATAGTATCATACATCACAAAATATCACAGACACTTCTTGAAATATCACATAAGTACAAATTGTTCTCCTTTCTGCTACACTGCAACAAACTTAGGAAAAAATCCAGTGTTTGCACCAATTACCAGTAAGATATAAATCAAGCTGGGTTTGCATGTGCATTGCACAAATTAACACAACAACATTTTGTGATTATCAAATTGGGATCAATCTTGCATTTGCTTACATGAGTCCATGCGTTGGTTTATTAAAGGCAAATTGGCTATTCACTTTTCAAAGTCACACTTTGAATTATTTTCAAAATATTTTATTGAGTTTTCAAGAAAAAAACATACAAATCATTAGCGTTAAGTGAGGGAGTACAAAGCAGAAAAATTCGAACCCCTTAGGGGTTACAAGTCAAACTTACGACAGTAGATATGAGTATGTCACCGGTCTGTGACCTTGCATTAATACCTTTATGGGTCAAAATTCGTTCACTTAAACCATAGAACCCTGAGACTTGAGATGGTTGGGAGAAGGGAAAGATGGAGAGACCGTCTGCACCCCAACTGGGAACACACTGTGCCTGAACGGAGCACTCCAACTTGCCCCTAGCACCCCCTTAGTTAGTGCTAAAGGTCTCTTGGCATCGAACCAGGAAATAAAGACCTACTTCGTATGCTTCCCTTGGGAGTGAGACTCTCAGGGATCCCACACTTTGAATTATAATTGCGCAGTCATGCAACGCTATAACCAAATTACATTTTTATATTTTTATAATTTTTTAAGACAGATAGAGGTTTATTTTGGTGGTATATAATCACCACTGGGTTAAAAACAAAAATAAAACAAACAAATGGAAAAAAAGATTTTGAAAAAAAAAAAAAAAAGTTTTTCTTAGTTTCTGTTATAAAATTTTGCAAGTCATTTTTCTTCTTCCCGGATGTGCGCTGATGAGGCTGCACTGATGGGTGCTGATAAGCTGCACTGAGCACTGACAGGCTGCACTGATGGGGCTGCACTGATGGGCACTGATTTTCCTTCTCAGCTGGAATTTCAAACAGAATCCCCCCCCCCCCCTTTGTTGCATTAAACTTGGTCATACGGTCATACTTTCTCATCCCTACAGCAGACAATTCACAAGGCAGTCACCTTTGAAATTTTAGATAAAATGTGGGGGATATTGAGCATAGATTATAAAGTGAGATTACACTATACAGTACATAGCACAGTTAAAGTTTTAGCAGTTTTTCTGTAAAATAAATGTGGATTCATTCATTAAATTTTATTATTAAACATCAAATATTGAGAAAATTATATATCTCAGTGTAATATGAATTTCTTATTTGTCTTGCAGTCTGAGTTCATACATTTTATATAAAATCAACAATTTTGTTTGTGTCCTAAAATGTTATCCTCAACTTTCACCTGCGGGAGTGCTTCATTTTACACATGCTTTATCTCAGTCTACATGTGTGGGACTTAGCTAGAACAAATGAATACGGCATCGATCAGAAACATTTATGACAGAATAATGGAAATATGATAAGCAGTCAAGGCAATAGTGAACACAATAACAAATACAAATATCAATTTGCATATGTATGAATTGAAATACATCTCTTACTGCTTCTGCAATCAATTCATTGTACTGCAAAAAAATATATACTTGTGGATCTTTTCTATTAATGTTTTGAAGTTCCTAAATAAAACAGCACATTTATTTAGCCTTTAAGCAAAAGGGAAGAAATTGTTATTTCTTGCAGAAATTCACACATTTTAGATAGTTGTATTTTGAAAATATTTTTTGCATGTTGGTGAAGTTCAGAAATCATAATAAAAGCTTGCTGTCAAAGACTTTTCTATCAATCTAAGAGATTTAATCCCTCAAATACAATCATTAAAATTATAATGGTTTAGAGTATAAAAGCTGAAACCTGAAGTAACTTGTAAATATGTAAGTCACCTTTGTTGAAACTGTAATACATCAATTTAAGGTGGATTATTTTCAAAACTAAAAACATTTTTATATTTCTTTGTAATCAAGTAAGCATGAAATATTGCATATAAATAATTCACATTTAACACTTGCAGTCAGAAAGTGGAAAACTACAATAAAAACTTTACTTGTAAATTACTAAAATTGCAAAAGCCTCTGTGACCTGTACATAGGGAGTATTAAACTATCCATGCATGGATCTTTGGGAACATACTCTAGCTGGCTTTCAAAATACAATAGGCTGATCCTTGGAATAGAGATTATAAATATCAACACAAAATGTAACTCTTTTATACAACAGTGTTGACCAAATCTATAGATTATGAGATTTAATATTTCTCTGATATGATTTGGTAAATGAGAGTTTTTACTCAGAAGTGAAAGCTTCAACACAACAACAGAAATGTATTGGTAAATAGTATAAAGGTCTAAAACTAACAAAAAACAATCCAACTAGTTCCAGAAAAGAAACATTATTAAGAGCGCTCTAACATATTATTACCTACAAACAATGAGAAAGAGAAGACACAATAGAAACATTTAGATATAAGTGCGAGGGATCTACTGTATTCCATAATTACATGGAACTGTGCATGCAGACCCCATTTTGGTAACTGGTGTTCCAATGACTTCTCCCCTCTTCTCCATCTAGTGCATGTATTGTTATAGGCCTCTCTTTCATTAGTTTGCATGGAGTGGCTCTGATTGGTGGGCATCTCTATTCCCTCTATTCAAATCTTACTCATCCTTTTAAAGATTGGCTAATTCCCAATCCCCTGTATTGAACACGAGTCAGCCTCGTTTAATGCAAATCCTTAGCATAAACTATGTTTTTGAGAGGGAAAATTATGTTTTCAAGTTCACGACCTTTTTCAGAGAAATTAAGTATTCATGGCAGGCTGGCCACCTTCATTGCATATCTAAATGAGGGATCCTTTAAAGTGGATATTTCCAAAAACATATAGGTTTTGGTAGCATTGTTCAGATAAACAAACTCTGAACACCAAACTGTCTGTGAAAAGCCTTCTCACATATAGCACTAATTAATAGAATAGCCCCCCCTGGCAATTTAAAACATTCCCAACTATCTGTATAACTTATGAGAAGACCTATTACACACCCATACTGATACAGCTCTAACTAAAATATTCATAATTGCAATATAATTTTCAGCTGTTAATAGAGATGTCACATAAACTCATTATCCAACAGGAAAACTAGGACACACCTAAAATGTTTTATGTGTAATCTCCTTTTATTCTGAGATTTTGTCATTGTATTTCGAGAACAAAAAAAGCTCTTTGAAATAGTCTTTATACTCTCCATCTCTACAGTCCACATTTCTGGATCTCAATATCTGTAGTTCATCACTTAAGTCCATAATAATAAGAGACAAAACAAAAAAAATGAGGATTTTGATTCTCAACAGTATGATAATAATAATAATAATAATAATGTCCATAATGCAGATTTGATCACGTCGCACTTGCTACTTGAGCATCCTTCCATGGCAGTTTTAATTTGGTACAGTGCATTCAGTAAAGGTCTTTGGATCAGCTTTCCTTTTTCTGAAAATATACTTTATTACCATGGGCACAGAAATAATAAAGGAAAACTCTGGATTCCTGAGGAGTCATTTTTAAGGCATACGCATTCACAATGGCGATTTTCTTGAAATTCTTGAAAGCCCTATTCCACAAAAAATGTAGGTTTAAAACTTTTCTATGACAAAGCCTAAAGAACCTGAGACTGCTGTGCATGGTACATATGCACATGCAAGCTCACACATCAAGCATCAAAAAAACAAGTTAATTCCTGCTGTTTTTCTTTTATTGTCAATATTTGTGGTGGGCGGAATGGGAATTGAATATCTTCTAGTGAAAAGTACAATATATTCTAATGAAGAACTTTTTGGTTAGTTTCTGCTTCCTCACCATAACCTGTGTAATGGTAAAATAATTATTTTTCTGCTGAAAGTGTGTTAATTAATATGCATTATTTTAGCTTATCATATAATCAACTTTTGTGTTTGAAAATATTTTTTTCTCTGTCTGAATTGCATAATTTCAAAGAAAGTGGCATTCATTCAATTTACATCTGTTGTTGATGTAAGATGCATACCATGTTTCCCAGTGAACCAGTATACATTTTCCTCCTTAAATCCCCCTAAGTCCCAGAGCATTTTTTTTGTTTGTTTAATTTTGCCGTTGTCTTAGTTTTGCACATTATACCTTTTAGCACTTGTACTCTACCTCTTTTGCAAATTCTTTATTTAGTATCTTGAATATGTGTATGGGGTACAGAAGGAGTGATTACATATACTGAAGTGACACACGCATGTAGAGACAGACCAAGTTAAATATATTCTGTATGTTCTTCTGGACATACAGTACACAAATAGTGGCAATAAACAGATGTATGACAGCATATCCTGGCGTACACCTCCTTTTTGTTCTAGACAGAGATTATCACTCAGTTCCATTGGAGGTGGTCTAGGAGAAAGAAAATGGTAGCAGAATGGAATATGAAAGGGGATGAATAACAGGTTAGAATGGGGGGGTATGGTGTAGGGTCTGTGGACTGTGGATTACTTTAGGTTCATTGTTGGAGAACAAGTGGGAAAGCCTGAAATGTTCCTTATCTCAAATGGGAGAACAAAATGGGAAATGGGAGTTTCCTGGAGGCTAAGGGAAAACTCCAAAGACTGAATGCATTCCTGAAGACAATGGCAGGGCAAGGAGTCTATCCACCATGAATGAGAATGCCTGGGTAGTTGACAAGACCATAAGTAATGAATGGCAGGCTTTATGTTGCCTTTGAAAATCCAGGCCTCTAGTGAAAGAAGAAAAAAGTTCTATAAGAAAACAAATAGTGCAGCACCAAAAAACAAATACCACAGTGCATAAACCAATTATTTGTGCAAAACTACATAGATTTTGGCCACTAAGTAAATCACTTATAATGACACAAATGAATCAATGAATTGTAATGTTAAAGTGCTCAGATAAAAGTGCTCAGTTAGATCATCCAAATGTGTGAGTCCATACAAATAGTCCACTTTCCAAAAATCCAGCACATGTTCACACTCTCATTAACAAAGTGTTTGGTGCAATGAAATAAGAAGAAAAAAGTGCAGTTCAATCCATATATCCAATGGTGCAAATTCTCCACCACATTGCAGTCACCAGAAGACTAATAGTAATTAGCCTATATGTGTAATCCACCCTTTCAGGAGATCAATGGTGTCCTTTCCTCAATACACAGAGCTGCCTGGTATCTGTCCTAATAGAGAAATGCTTGCCACCCATAGACAAAAATGCAGCATATAGCGTAGTATTCATTAATGCTCATAGATCATATACATTTTCCACGTGGATACATTATAAAACAACTGTAAAACAAATGTGGCCAGCACTTACTCCAATGGCCACAGCTCCACAGACAAGGAGTTGGAGGCATGATGTCACCATATGGGGCTCTAACTGACGTGTTTCACACACATGTATGTCCTCAGGGGCTCTGTCTATCACTGAGGTCCATCAAAAACTTCTTAAAATAGCCCACTGGTGCTGCTAGCAACATCGAGCGAATGGGCGCCATTTTTCAGTAGATCAGCCATGATTATGAAGCCAAAGTGTCATAAAGCAATCTGCTTAATGTAGCCCATAGGAATTAGGAAGGGAGCCATTTTGTCCTGGATTGGCTATAATACAATACAGTACTGAATGTGTGCAAACAAAGTAATTTAAACAGATTCTACTACCAGTAGTGAAATTACTCAGTTAGATCTGATGAAGGTCGTAATTAAAATAATAATAAAAATACAAATAAAAAAAGGAATGATAATATTAGAGCAAAGGGGGGAAAAATGTGAGTGGAACTCCCCATGCCGCTATAGCCATACGTTTATTTAAATTAAGTCTCTTTCTATAGTGAATAAGATCAGGCAATGCAAATATGATCACATTATTAATAATTTTAGGACATACCAATAGTTAGCAGTAAAAAATATTACCACAAAAAAAGTATAAATAAAAAAACATACAGAAATGAAATAAAAATCAAACCAATCAAAAAAGAAATAATTGAATAGTTCCTCAACTGTAAAACAATTAATATCAATATCAATATTAAGGCCTAATGGGCTTAAAGTACGCATTTTGTATATCCATTTGGTTTCTAGCATGGATACCATCCTGCATTTATTACCCCCTCTCCAGTGTAGATATTCAAAAACAAACAGTCAGCGCAAAAACCATCAAACAAAGCAAAGCTGCTGAACACTAAAGGCAAATATATAAGTCCTTTCACGTAATACAATAAAAAATATATAGTGCAGCGCTGAAAATCCCAATCAATAATTAGAAATGTCCATAGATGGAAAAACAATGAGTGTCAGTGGTGATGCAGGGTGCTTCATGCAAATCCAAAGTGCTCTTAAATCCGTGCTCCCCCTCTTGCCAGTCAAACCGCTCACCTTATTATAGGGACCCCTGAACTAACAGGAAGGTCTCATAAGCATTCACCACTTATTAGTGGTCAGGGTGGTATCTTGACTGGAAAGCTGGAAACCTCTTCCTTAATAGGGCTCAACAATTTTCTTCCCAATAGGCATGGAATAAACAAAGAAAATACATAGTGCTCTCTGTATAGCTTTAAAAAACAATTCCTTTAATTAAAAGACAGGTACTCACATATATAGCACTATAACCCGTGCTAGGCATTAGGCGCATATTAGTTACAGATGACAATGTAAGATAAGGCGGCTGCAGCGACGTCTAAACCGGGATAAAACCAATCCGCACGCGTATCGTCCAGCAGGACTTCCTCAGCGGTCTTAAGGTCCCTTAGGTCTAGTCAGTATTTATATATAAACCCCCTTATTCAATCATCTGTTGCTCATTAATTCCCTAATAAGTGGTGAATGCTTATGAGACCTTCCTGTTAGTTCAGGGGTCCCTATAATAAGGTGAGCGGTTTGACTGGCAAGAGGGGGCGCATGGATTTAAGAGCACTTTGGATTTGCATGAAGCACCCTGCATCACCGCTGACACTCATTGTTTTTCCATCTATGGACATTTCTAATTATTGATTGGGATTTTCAGCGCTGCACTATATATTTTTTATTTTTAGTGCCCCTCTCCAATGTAACTGCAATAGATCTATCCCTATAAAGTTCATCTGATGGCTGTCCCTAAAATGCCTGGAAAGGAAATGTTCCTTTACTCCCTTCTTAATATTGTACAAATGTTCTCCTATTCGGTCCCTTAGTCTTCTGGTGATTCATTCTAACAAATAAACGACATGGTTGCTATTGCAAGTGATGAAGGAATTCATAGATAATTTCTAACCGTAGAAGTGGAAGTAAAGGAAAAAATTATGTTACGTCGGGTACCCTCTAATGTGCAAATCCTACAGCGATTACATGGATAAAACCTTTCAGGTCAGAAAAAAATTAGGAGCAATTCTCAATGTTGGTGCTCTAAAAAAAAAATCTCAGGTGTCTCAGGTAGCAAGTTGACCAAAACTGGGTCACTTTTTAGAATCTCACAAAGTTTTTTAAGTGTTCCTGATTTGTGAATGTTGTATGGAAAAGCCAGTGACAAATGGACATATCATCTTAGATTGCATATTATTGTTTTGAATTTGTAACAGGGACTCCCTGTCCATCTCTGCCACTTGTTGTATAGTGTTGTTCAATATGGAGGCTTCATAGCCCTTCTCAAAAAATCTGGGAAAAAGTCCTTTTCCATATCTTAACAAATCATTTCTACACTAGTCTATAATTGAAGAAATTTCCTTTGCAGGGTCAGTAAGAATTGTTCAGGTGTTTGTATTGAGATGGTCTGATATAAGTATAAAAGGCAGTATAAGTAATATTTTCATCAATCCCCGAAAAGTAATCCTTACTCCAACATTGGAGGTCCTTGCATATGATAGGTAAAAAAGGGGGAAATTTGGTTTTGAGCTTTTGTGATGTGATTGGAGTAGGTAAGTAAGGGATGAGGTAGTCCTTTTAAAGGGGAAGACTTTTTGTATACTGTATGTGTAATCCAGTGTTTTGGGGCTAATATTCATGATTTGGGATTTCTGGATATTCACTTTTAAATTTTTAAATTTGGAGAGGTCACTGTAACACTAAGGTTCCTAAGTAAGAGGCATGGAGAGACATTTATAGGCATGCACAAAAGCTGTAAGTGGGCAGTATATTAGCTTAATTCAGAGGAGCATATTTGCCCTAAACTAAATCGACATATAGTAGCTTTACAAAGTTCCAATTACTTTTTCTGCATTGGTAGAATTAAGGATCACTCTGTTATCTTAGACATCTTGAGCCTCATCTATGAGGTCTAGACATGTGCAATTCATTTCGGTCTGAATATAAATTCAGACAAGTTTTTGGTGATTCATTATTCAGAGATCCAGATGTATCCCAATCTCCGAATGAAATAGTAACAAATTTAATTGAAATTCATTCAATTTTGTTTTGTATATTCGAATTCCAAATTTTCAGAATGATTAAATTCGGATCAGTCAAAAATTGATCAACCGATTCAATTTCTGTGTGAAGAATAGCTGGTTGTTAAGGAGTGGGCCAGGAAGCTGTCTGCCAGGTCCTTAACAACCAATGACTCATTAACTGTCAGTGGGCTTCCCCACTGACATCTGAAATGTAAACAAAAGATTGCAATGAATGCAATACAATGAAAAGTTAAAAAAAAACAGCATGGCCCCCCCAATCCATACCAGACATGGTGTCTACAGGCGGGGACTTATTGGAACCTGGAAGCCCTCTTTAACAAGGGGCCCCCCAGATCCCAGCCCCCCGTAAATGAATGAGTAGGGATACATAGTACCCCTACCCATTCACCAAAAAAGTGTAAAAAGTGAGTAAAGACACAGTTTTTGACAGTATAAGTGGGGATTTGGGGACTTTATATGAGTCAAGTGATTGATAATAAAGTACAGAAATAATTTATTTCTATGTGTAAACATAGCACATTAGAATAATCATGTAGAAAAACAATTTCATATATATACATAACATAGGTACATTACATATGCATACACGCATGAACATTGAAGCAGTCCATCCCCACACATTCCTTGTTCTAGTAAATAAAATACCAGGTTGTATAATTGTATACCATATCCAACATTGTTACGTGTCATAATCTGAATGATTAGTAGTATTAATATAATGTTTGCATCCCATGTAGCTCAATGTGCTTCTTGGTTGGGACCAATCATCAGGAGCTGATGCCTTGGTCTAAAAAGAACATAGTAGCAGTAGGTCAAGTATATAGATCAAGCAAACTGAGAAGAAATTGGATAAGAGGGGAGGAATAACTGGTTATTCCTCCCCTCTTATCCAATTTCTCCTCTGTTTGCTTAAGCTATACACTTGACCTACTGCTACTATATTCTTTTTAGACATACCAAGGCATCTGCTCCTAATGAGTGGTCCCAACCACGAAATACGTTGAGCTACATGGGTTGCAAACATTATATAAATACTACCAATCTTTCAGATTATGACACGCAACAATGTTGGATATGGTATACAATTATGCAACCTGGTATTTTATTAACTAGAACAAGCATGGGTCACTGGGATGGACTGCTTCAATGTTCATGCGTGTATGCATATGTAATGTACTTATGTTATGTATATACTGTATATATATATATATATATATATATATATATATATATACACATATATCTATATGAAATTGCTGTTTTACATTTTTATTGTAATGTGCTATGTATACACATAGAAATAAATTATTTCTGTACTTGATTATTGATCACTTGACTCATATAAAGTCCCAAAATCCCCCCTTATATTTATTTATTATTATTTATTTATTTATTTAATTGAACCAGGGATGGAGGCTTGTGTTTACACAGGCTTCATTTAAAGTCCCAAAATGTTTTCCAGTTTCCAGTCCTTTATTGAAAAAAAAAAAAAAAGTCCCCCCGGTGTAGATTCAGCATCAATCATGATGTCCGATGCACTGCCGGACCAGAAAAAAAAGAGAAAAACTTCTGGTCTCGTCAAAGGCTCCCACCATCTGCCTGCTTCACAGTTCTTAAATAGCTAAGGGGCAGGGCAACATGGAAACATCAGTGGCTGGCCTCACCTTCTTGTGATGTCATTGACTGAGGCATGATGGGTTGATGATGTCATAAGGGGGCTTGGTCTCCTGATGACACAATTGGTTGATCCTCCCCTTGGTTATTTAACCACTTGCCCACTGGGCACTTAAACCCCCTTCCTAACCAGGCTAATTTTCAGCTTTCAGTGCTCTCTCACTTTGAATAACAGTTACTCATATGAAATTGTTTTTTTTTTCACACAAATTTCTTTTGGTGGTATTTAATCACCACTGGCTTTTTTATTTTATGCGCTATAAATATAAAAAGACCGAAAATTTTGTAAACAAATGCATTTTTCTTTGTTTCTGTTCAAATTAGTAATTCTTCTTCATAAATTTTGGCCAAAATTTATACTGCTACATATCTTTGGTAAAAATAACCCAAATAAGTTTATATTGTTTAGTCTTTGTGAAAGTTATAGAGTCTACAAGCTATGGTGCCAATCACTGAAAATTGATCACACCTGATGTACTGACGCTCATTTCTTGAGGCACTAACAAGCCAGGAAAGTACAACTACTCCACAAATTACTCCTTTTTGGAAAGTAGACAGTCCAAAGTATTTAGTATGAGGCTTGGTGAGTTTTTTGAAGTTGTAATTTTTCCCACAATTCTTTGCAAAATGAAGATTTTTTTTCACAAAATTGTCATATTGACAGGTTATTTCTCTCACACGGCATACGCATACTTACAATTACACCCCAAAACACATTCTGCTACTCCTCCTGAGTATGACAATACCACATGTGTGAGACTTTTACACAGCCTGGTCACATAGAGAGGCCCAACATCAGGCCTAGGGACATAAATTACACATATCATTTCCTGATAATCTATTCCACTTTTGAAGGGCCAGGAGCACCAGGACAATGGAAATGTCCACAGAATTACCCTATTTTGGAAAGCATACACCCCAACATATATTCTATGAGTCTTTTGAACATGTCACTTTTTTCCACAAGTTTTTGGAAAATGTGGAAAGAAAATGTAAACACATTTTTCTATGCATTTTTTATGGCACTGACGGGTGCTAATGAGGATCCACTGATAGGGTGGCACCGATGAGCACTTACTGATGAGTACTAATGGGCACTTTAGTGGCACTGATGGGGCACTGTAGAGCACAGATGTGGCACTGATGTAGCACAGATGTGGCACGGTAGGGCACTGTAAAGCACAGATGTGGCACTGATGAGGCACAGATGTGCACTGGTGGGGCATTGCTGGTCACTGACTTAGCACTGATGGGGCACAAATGTACACAGATGAGACTTTGTAGACCACTGATGGGGCACAGATGTGGCACTAACGGGGCACTGTAGAGCACTGATGGGGCACTGCTGGGCACAGTTGTGGCACTGCTGGGTACTGATGTGCACTGATGGGGCACAGAAGCGCACTGCTGTGGCACAGATGTGCACTGATGGGGCACAGATGTTGCACTTCTGGAGCACAGATGGTGCACAGATGGGCACGTGGAATAGAAAAAAATAAAACTCACGCAGCCTCACACTGCTGCTTCTCCCTCCTCTGCTCACACGATTGGTGTGAGCAGCGGAGAGAACCGGACATGATGCCGGTTTGTTGACAGTGATTGCTCCATCATTGGATGGAGCAATCACAATGTAAAGGGCTGCTGGGATTGATCCTTTACCCTGATCCGTGACCCGAGAACCCGGCAAGCACAGGCACTTCCGCGTGCGTACCCCAGGGGGTGCACATGAGCGCAATTCTGGGAGGATATCATTGTACACCCAGAATTATCCAACCGCGCTGTAGTCATCATTCAGCTATGGCCCAGTAAGTAAGTGGCTAGGAAAATAATAAAACCTTTCGTTTTTCTTTTGTTGTGTTTGGCTATGTGGCGGGTGTCGTAATTGATGATGGATCTACACCAGGGGGACATTTTTAAAAAATCTTGTTAATAAAGGACAAAAACTTGTGTTGTGTCTTTACTCACTTTTTACACTTTTTTGGTAAATGGGTAGGGATACTATATACCCCATATTCATTCACATAGGGTTGGCTAGGATCCAGATTCCGATAAGCCCCCCACAGCAGACCCCCACAGCCAGGGTTGTGGGGAAGAGGCCCTTGTCCCCATCAACATTGGGAAAAGGCACTTTGCCCATATTGAGAGCATGTGGCCTGGTATGGTTCAGGAGGGGGGGCACTGGCTTGCCCCCTCTTTCCTGGCCTGCCAGGCTGCAAACCTTAGATAAGGGTCTGGTATGGATTTTGGGGGGACCCCTCACTATTTTTTTTTTTAATTTTTCATTGCCAATATTTTTTGTTTACATTTCAGTGGGGAAGGTCGCTGACATCTCTTGTTAAGGACATGGTGGCAGGCTTCCCGGCCTGTTCCTTAACAACCTGCCATTCGTCACACAGATTTTGAATCGATCGATCATTTTTCGACCAATCTGAATTTGAATCGGCCATAAAATGTGGAATTTGTTAGAAAATAAATAAATGAAACAAAATTAAATGAAACTAAACTAAACTAATTATGAAACAAATCAATGAAACAAAATTAGGAACATAACAAATCTATCTAAAATAAAACAAAACAACATTTTCCGTTCTGTACATGTCTAATGAGGTCAGATAAGTAAGGATAATTTGTTGTGAAGTATCTTATTGAAAAAAAAAATCCTCATTTAACAAGGAGCCTTTAGCTTTGTGGGCAGAGATGCCTTCCTGACCAGGAGACTCATTAGTTTTCATTGAGGATAAAGTGACAAAGAACTCATTCTCAGTGATAGGGTGTTCTAATGCTTCCCTAACAGACTCTGAGAAAGAGGAAAGACCCAAGTCCTCGAGGTAAAATTTCAGGTGAAAGGAAGATGAAGAGTCATGTCTATTGGAGGGATTTTTAGGTGGGCAGAGATTATACAGATCCTCCTAATATAAACAGAAACAGTGTGCTTTGCCTAAGGACTTAAAAGTGTGCAGTCCATTTCTATGTGGGTCAATGTGTAGTATGTATGGGCACAGGGTAGATTCTCAGAGGGCCTTGGTGAGCATTTTGGTTCAGGTTTAATGCTATGCCCAGAGATATATTGGTTAAGCTTGTGTTTGGAGGCATTGATTTTACAGAGTAGGTGGAAAGAAGGCTTTTGCCTGAAAAAGTTTAGCTATGTGGCCTAAAATTGGACAAATATTTTATTGTGGGCAGTTTCTAAAACTGATATTTTAGATTTAAAGGGTAAGTCCACTTTTGTGGAGAAAAAAAATAGCAAATAAAGAAAAAATAATATAGTGCATATAATTGCAACACAAGTCATATTGTAATTGAATGTTATTAAAAATTACCTTTCCTTTTCAATCTGCAGCCGCTGTAATTTTCTGAGAATACACTGCAATGTGTCTACCTGGAGTTGTGTCCACTCCCCAGAAACATAATCTCCTGCTTGTGTGATTGGCTCACCAATTTTCCTAGAAGTCTGCCTAAAATACAAGTCAGATTTCAGGCATCCCCTGCAACAAAAATTTCATTTTTTGAGAGATACTTTCAATAGGAACCTGACTAAAGGGATGCAGGCCCAGCAGCTTTCCTCATTAGTGCTCTGCAGCTGCACAGCTGATAGCTAATTATGAAACCACTCCCATTAGACCCACTCAGTACAGAGGCACAGATAAACACAGAGGGATTTCTTCAAAATAACAAAAGATAGGAATCTGCAACAAAGGTTATTATAATCCTTGCAATGTACATAGATCACCCAGAGAGGAATGTTTTTTTTTCTCAACAAAAGTAGAGTTACGCTTTAAGGGTGGACATTTGTTGCCTCCTTTCTTTTTTATGTCTGTCTCTATTTGGATCTCCTTCCCTCTAATAACACACGTATTGTTTTTTTCCATAGGGAAGTTGGGTTAATTGAAGGAAAGGAATTCTCAAGAAAAAAAAAAAAAGGATTTCAAACAGCATTCTATAGGTTTCCTAATTTGGTCAATTTGAAATAGGGAGTTATTCAGATAAATTTTCATTTCAATTATAAAAATACATAAAAATTGTGAAGTCCATGTATAGATCCCACACATGAATAAACATCCTCAGTGAGTATAGGAAAGGTTCCTCTCCACCTGCATGCACACAATGCACTCACCAGACTTAATTGACTCCTATTACAGGGACTCAAATTGCGCATATAGGAAAATCCAAGATGTCATATATGAGGTCACAGGAATGAATCCAAACCCCTGCTGTCATCCATTTAGTATATATATAGATAGTGTATTCAAAGCTCCAGTGTTGCCATACAGAGAAGGAGAGGAAATTATACTCTCATGGTGCAGTATTTCAAATAATTTATTTAAAAAGAAGGTTGTTTTGCACGTACATCAAAGAAGACAGGGATCAGTTGAAGTGGGTGCAGGGCTCAGCAGTAAAATGTCTTTAGGCTGCCATTGCTTGATCTTGCCCACACTCCCTTTATTTTTTTTTTGGGACAGATTGAGCTTTAATTGGCTAGCAAATTTGTATACATATATTTTTATTTCATTTGATGTTGTTGGGAATATATAGCAAACATTGGAAAAAATGCATTTTTCTGTAATTTTTCCAATTTCCATCTATATATAATGTTTATATAACCCCCCCCCCCCCCCCATATATGTTCTTCAAAATATAATCACAGAGTCTGTTTTCTAAAAAGATATCACATTAGTTATGTGGTAGTAGTAGTTAATGTGGTGGAATGTGGTAGAATGTGGTGGAATGCTAAAGCTCAAAGTGAATCTATGCATTTTATTTTTAAGGAGCTTAATATCACTTTCAAGGATATATAGTAATGCATGCATAGGGAAAAACACAGTGTGTATACCTTGTACTTACATTTAATGAGAAGTGTTTTTTTTGCTGGTGCCAGCTTTCATAGTTGAAACTTTTTGTCCTCTGCCCACCACATCCCAGCAGGGGGTAAGTTTCCGGTATTGCTGGGCATAGGCACGCTTTAAAAGCTAGTTGACTATTCCTACCCGTTCTGCTCCCCTCCTCTATTCTTAGAAGCTGTACTATATAAAACACTCTATGAATGGAAGATTGGTGGATGAATGGAAGGTTTGACTTCTCCAAAAATGTTTTTAACTAACAGATTGAAATATAAAATAAAACCTGGCAATCCTGTCATGAAGGTCCTTGTTCAGACAATTCCTGTTCTAGTGTGACAATACTGTGTCCCTGTCTCCCAGTTCTCATTATTCTTTAAATTAACTAATTAGAATATTTTCTAGATCTAGCCATTTTCCCATAGTATTGAATTGTTCACTAACAATTTACAAAAAACATCTGCAATCTTTCTTTTATTTGCATACTAGATTGCAATAGGCATTTGCAAAAAGTTGTAACTGTAGTCTTAGCCACAAAATAAATTCTCACCTTACACCAAAGGGATCTTGTGAGATCCTGGGAAGTATTTACATATATACAGTATAGAGGGAGCATTGGCATATAGTACCTGCATGAGAAAAAATATGCATATGCTATTATGTAACCCTACCAATAAATGTATACTGCGGATGGAACTACCTCTTTTGTGTAAGATCTCTCAGATCTAGATATGTATATGTCCATACTACTACAATGACTGAGGTGTATGCACATATTCACCTTCCTCAATAACTCAACACACAGCCGTTAATGTCTAAACTGCTGACAACAAAATTGAGTACACCCCTAAGTGAAATTGGGCCCAATTAGCCATTTTCCCTCCCCGGTGTCATGTGACTCGTAAGTGTTACAAGGTCTTAGGTGTGAATGGGGAGCAGGTGTGTTACATTTGGTGTAATCGCTGTCACTCTCTCATACTGGTCACTGGAAGTTCAACATGACAACATGACACCTCGTGGCAAAGAACTCTCTGAGGATCTGAAAAAAAATAATTGTTTCTCTACATAAAGATGACCCAGGCTATAAGAAGATTGCCAAGACCCTGAAACTGAGCTGCAGCACAGTGGCCAATACTATACAGTGGTTTAACAGGACAGGTTCCACTCAGAACAGGCCTCGCCATGGTCAACCAAAGAAGTTGAGTGCACGTGTTCAGAATCATATCCATAGGTTGTCTTTGGAAAATAGACGTATGAGTGCTGGCAGCATTGCTGCAGAGGTTGAAGGGGTGGGGGGGTCAGCCTGTCAGTGCTCAGACCATACGCCACACATTGCATCAAATTGATCTGCTTGGCTGTCGTCCCAGAAGGAAGCCTCATCTAAAGGTGATGCACAAGAAAGCCTGCAGTTTGCTAAGCAGACTAAGAACATGTATTACTGGAACCATGTCCTGTGGTCTGATGAGACCAAGATAAAATTATTTGGTTCAAATGGTGTCAAGAGTGTGTGGCGGGAACCAGGTGAGACCTACAAAGACAAGTGTGTCTTGCCTACAGTCAAGCATGGTGGTGTCATGGTCTGGGGCTGCATGAGTGCTGCCGGCACTGGGGAGCTACAGTTCATTGAGGGAACCATGAATGCCAACATGTATTGTGACATACTGAAGCAGAGCATGATCCCCTCCCTTAGAAGACTGGGCTGCAGGGCAGTATTCCAACATGATAACAACCCCAAACACACCTCCAAGACGACCACTGCCTTGCTAATGAAGCTGAGGGTAAAGGTGATGTACTGGCCAAGCATGTCTCCAGACCTAAAACCTATTGAGCATCTGTGGGGGATCCTCAAAGGGAAGGTGGAAGAGCGCAAGGTCTTTAACATCCACCAGCTCCGTGATGTCGTCATGAAGGAGTGGAAGAGGACTCCAGTGGCAACCTGTGAAGCTCTGGTGAACCCCATGGCCAAGAGGGTTAAGGCAGTGCTGGAAAATAACGGTGGCCACACAAAATATTGACATTTTGGGCCCAATTTGGATATTTTCACTTAGGGGTGTACTCACTTTTTTGCCAGCGGTTTAGACATTAATGGCTGCGTGTTGAGTTATTTTGAGGGGACAGCAAATTTACACTGTTATACAAGCTGTACACTCACTACTTTAAATTGTAGCAAAGTGTAACTTCTTCAGTGATGTCACATGAGAAGATATAATACAATATTTACAAAAATGTGAGGGGCGTACTCACTTTTCTGAGATACTGTGTATATATATATATATACATATATATATATATATATATATATATTGTAAAGTTGGGGGTTGTTTAGCTCTCGTAGTAGACGCTTTTGCCAGTGATTCCAAACCAGTCAGGAACTGTGTTTTAGGGCATGGTAGCCCATTTTTATTAAAAAGGCAAATAAAAGTCCATAACATAACGGTTTCCCACACAGAGGTTCTTCACCAGCAAATACACACAACAGAAAATGCTAGCCCATCTGGCTCTCTGTAGCAGTACTTCTGCTCTTTATTCTGGTCAAACAGACCACTGGATCCTTCAGTGTGAACGGCTTTACTTTAGCGTCCACAGCTCCACTCTGGCCTTAGTCCTCAGGCCGTTTCACTGCCTCTTGCAGTCACATATGTTCTGGCTGCCTCCTGCAGCCCCTCTGACTCCAGGAGACCTCCTGTCTCTTGGTGTGGAGTAGTCTCCAACTGGGAGCCCTGAGGTATTCCCATAAACTCATTATAAGGGCTGTGCTCACCTGAGCACACACCCTGCTGGTCATCTGCAAAATCTGGTAAGTAATTATCTACAAAAATGTAAGTAATTTGTAATTTTCTAGCAAAAAATACTGATTTAAACTTGTAAACAGAAAAGGCTTGATCTTCAAATGATTAACTTCTTGCTACCTGCTCTATAGACAAAAGACGGCTGCAGTGCGAGCCTTAATTGCCGGGAGGGCATCCATGGATGTCCTCCCTATCAAGCGCAGTTCGTGCGAACCTGTGAGTTGCGCGTGGTGCGCTCTGTGATCACCGAGTCTATGAGACTCGGCTGATCACAGATCCGAGTACGTCCCCTTACTATGTGATCAGCTATCAGACAATGACAGCTGATCACATGATGTAAACAGAAGCTTGGTAATCGGTATTTTTTTTTCCAGCTTAAGCAGCTCTAAAAAAAAAACCACATAAATAAAGTTAAAAAAAATGCATATGAGCAACCAGCACTCTAAAAGTGTAAAAATTGTGACAGTCCAGGTGTTGAGTAATTTCTCATGAGACAGTTCATATCATTGCAGAAGTGTTCCACCATCACCACACCTTGTGATTCCACTCCCTATAGGAAATGCACTCACCGGACTACTAATTATCAGTCGCCTTAGTGAATCAATCCAACTTTATCTCAGCAACTAGAGGACATCAGCATGTGATTTCAGTAATGATCAAATCGACAGAGATATGGCGTCCTGATCCTGAACATTCCAGACTGCACACACCCGCAATCCTCTTATTCCACTCAAGCATATAGAAGGAAAAGGAATCCTCATAGTGTGAAACTGCAAACTTTTATTGTCCCAAAAACACCCGACCCTTAAAGGCTATAATTAGGCTTGCCTGTAGCTGCACTGGATATCTCCTAAACCTGCATGGTTTAGGAGATATCCCTGTATTTTCATGCCCCGATGTCATGCGGCACATGTGCACTTAAGCCAAATGAAGCAACGGCACGTACGTGCCGTTACTTTAGTTGTACTGTGCCGTTCGCGGCAGCTCCCACGCGCATGCACGGGAGTGACGTCATCGCAGCTCCAGCCAATCACAGTGCTGGAGCCGTGTTACCCGGAAGCAAGCCCCAGGTGACATGTCGGCGGCCTGAGGGGGAGACGAGGACGGCTGCGGTGGCTTCATTCTTGGGTAAGTAATTCATAATGAGCATGTATGCTATGCATACTAGCTCATTATGCCTTTATCTTGCAGGGTGTTTTTTTATTTTTTTTTTTGCAGGAGGGTTTACTTCCTCTTTAAGCTATTGCACTTACACAAAGATATATTTAAAACAGCATTCAGGTATAATATACACTGCTGGTGAAAGCAATTCTGATAATCTTACCACCTCAGAAAGAAACAAATCGTTCCTGGTGGTTCTCGGGAGAGACTCGGAACAAATCCCCAGTGCAACAAGCCGTGTGGTCTCACTTAGACGCGTTTCCACATTCCGTCTTTGTCAATAGCCCACCTATCACTGGATAAGTGACCCTGTTTGCTTTTACTTATTGGGTATTTTTTTCCTCACGCTGGGAAAAAAAGCAGATCACCGGCTTCTGTCAGAGGGACATCGGTCCCTCACTCAGAAAGCCGTGGCTGTGCCCACCAGTGTCACCTACCAGTGCCCACTTTGCCACCTACCAGTGCCACCTATCAGTAACCACCAGTGCCACCTACCAGTACCCACAGTGCCACCTACCAGTGCCCACAGTGCCACCAATCAAAGCCCACCAGTGCTGCCAATCAATGCCCATCAGTGTCTAATAATCAGTGCAACAAATCAGTGCTGTCTATCAGTGTCACCTACCAGTGCCTACCAGTGCAAATCAGTGCCACCCATCAATGCCCATCAGTGCCACCTATCAGTGCTGCTTATCAGTGCCGCCTATCAGTGCCCTTCAGTGCCACCCATCAGTGCCAACCATCAGTGCCCGTCAGTGCTACCTCTCAGTGCCACCTTATCAGTGCTTATCAGTGCCACATATCAGTGCCCATTAGTGCTGCCTTATCAGTGCCTATCAGTGCCCATAAGTGCCACCTACCAGTGCCCATCAGTGCTGCCTATCAGTGCCCATCAGTGCTGCCTATCAGTGCCCATCAGTGCAGCCTCATCAGCACACATCAGTGAAGGAGAAAAATTACCTGTTTTCAAAATTTTATAACAAACTATGATACAGTTTTTTTTTTTGTTTTTTTTCAAAATGTCGGTCCCTTTTTGTTTTATTTAGCAAAAAATAAAAAACCCAGCAGAAATTACATACCACCAAAAGAAAGCTCTATCTGTGTGAAAAAAATGATAAAAATTTAATTTGGGTAAACTGTAGCATGACCACGCAATTGTCATTCAAAGAGTGACAGCGCTGAAAGCTGAAAATTGGTCTGGGCAGGAAGGGGGTTTAAGTGCCCAGTAAGCAAGTGGTTAAATTGAAGCAAATGTAAATCGGATGTAAATACATAACAATTATAAGTATATTATGTATTATTTATGATAAAACTTAAGAGTTAATTAACTTCATAGTTGGCTGGATTTATACATGTATCTGCCGATATCTAAGAAATATCTTTACTGAGTTGCTAAAAAAGCAGGTAGCATAATGTAGCTGTGAGTGACAATAATACTTACAATAGGGACATTCACATACAATGTGCATTTACTGCATCTATCTAACTGCCTGCCTGCCTGCCTGTCTGGCTGTCTGTCTGTCTATCTAAAATATCCAGATATTTGTGTACTAAATGAACATAAGGGTAAACCAAACATTGCTTTTGTTGCTTACATGCATTTTGCAATAAGGGATGTGTGTGTTAAAGCCCAAATGAATAGCAGAAGAGCCTTATACCTTTATTTTTTGTGATTTGTCACTGATTATTTTTTGGAAATACTTCTTCTTGCCCTCTCACCGCAATGCTCTAAGGCAGGGACCTCCAAACTACGGCCCTCCAGCTGTTGCGGAATTACATGTCCCATGAGGCATTGTAAAACTCTGACATTCACAGACATTACTAGGCATGATGGGAATTGTAGTTCCTGAACAAATTGAGGGCCAAAGTTTGGAGACCCTGCAGGTGATATAACTGATTAACAGCAACACCCTTGTGCAAACCTGTATTGCATTGCTGAAAAGGGTGTTCGTGACTAAGTCTGTTACTGAGTATTTGTCACATGGGGTGGGCATTCTGGGTCCACTGTATAGCCTATATTTTTATAGCAGTTTGCTTGAGGCACAGAGTCAAAGGAGTGCTCAGTATTTGCCAGAGACCCCAACAAAGGGTGGTGTACTTTGCTGTAAGGAAGCTCCTAGGTTGCTACCTTCGAACACGTGTGGACCATATACAGGTACGCTCAAGAGCCAGAGAATACAGAAACCTGGGTGAGCGTTTTTGAGAGCATCAGGGTGCTGAAATCATAGGAAGGCAGGAGTGCAAGTGTGTCAGAGCACTTGAGTGCTGGGATTAAAGAAAGGCAGGAGTGTAGGAATTTCTAGGAGCACTGAAATGCTGGGAGCACAGGGAGGCAAGATTGGGGACACTAGGGGGCTGGTATCACAGGAACAAGGAACTCCCTCAGGTACAGGTTACTGAACGCCTCTCACAACTTAAAATTGAAGCACCTCTTGTCCAACTAAATTGTGTGGCCATGTGTCTTCTTTAGAGATGATAGGTTAAATAGGTACTTACTAATGCTGGAGTCACCATTTAGGATTTGTGTATTGCAATAATATACCCTGTTAAGTGTCTCTTGTCCAGAGCGAATTTGTTTAATGTTTGTAGTCATTCCTCATAATTGAGGTCCTTCAGCCACCTTATTAGCTTTTTTGCCTTTGTCTGAACTCTCTTCAGCTTAGGCACATGCTTCCTAAAAACTGGTAACCAAAACTGGAGAGCATACTCAAGATGCGGCTGAACCAGAGTTCTGTAAAGTGGTAGAACAATAGTTTTATTTTTTTGAGTAAATATCCTTTTAATCCATGCTGATAGTCTGCTAGCATTGATTGTGGCAGATTGGCATTGCATGCTATTACTGAATCTGTCATCTGCAAGGACCCCCAGATCCTTTTCCATCTGATTTCCCACAGGTTCTCCCCCTAGTGAGTAACTTTGTCAATGTCTTCTTGTAAAGTTGCTATATCTTGTTGTGATGTTATCACCATGCTTAGCATTGTATCATCTGTAAACACTAAGATCCAACTATTTATTCCAACCTCTATATAATTTATGAACAAGTTAAACAGAATTGGTTCCAGGACAGAGAACCGGGGTGCCCTACACATAACTCCAGACCATTCAGAAAATATGCCATTTATGACAACCCTCTGGATGTGCTCCTGCAACCAGTTTTCTATCCAGACACATACAATCAATACCAAAATACCTTCATTTGTATTTAAAAGAGAAGTATGGCTTTTTTTTGGATATTCATACTTACCTAGGGGATGCAGCATCAGACCAATGCTGCAGCTGTCCCCCAGCGTCCCTGCACTGAGAACCAATCCACTGAACATCACCGATGGCTCGGTTCTCTCACCTCTCTGAGCGGAGAGCTGCTGACTGTCAGTCAGCAGCTCTCCTGCTCTGCTCCTCCACGCTCATTAGAGCGCTAAGCTATGGAGGGCCAGGGAGTGACCATCTCAGTGGCTGCTATCAGTGAAGGCAGCTGACAGATCCAGACTTCCTAAGTCAGGATAATGCGCTGCCTCGACTGATTGCAGTGACGTCAGTGGAGAGCGGACTTCAGACTGCTCTCTGCTGAAAACGGGTCACAGGAGTGCAAAACAAATTGCACTCCTGTGACCCTTAGGAGAAGACCAGCCTAAAAATCTCTGGATGGACTTCTCCTTTAATTGTTTATGAGGTACTGTATCAAATGTCTTGCCAAAATCTAGATACTCATATTCCACAGGCCTTCCTCTATCCAAATTATAGTTCACCTCCTTGTAGAGTGTTAAAATTTGGTCTAGCAAGAATGGCCCTTCACAAATTTATGTTGGTTACTATTATCGATACTATTCTCATCACCAAATTCTTGGATATAGTCCCTTATAATTTCTTATGATAGTTTACATACTATTAAGCTAGGCTGACCTGTCTGCAGTTTCTAGGTATTTACCTTGGCCCATTTTTAAATATTGATACCTGCATTTGTTTTTGGCCAGTAAGCTGGTTCCATTTTAGTCAGTAAGCTTTCCTTAAAAAATAGGAATAATGGCCTGGCTGTTTTATGGCTACGTTCTTTGAGAACTCTGAGGAGTAAGCCATCCAGTTCTGATAATTTGTTTACATTAAATGTATCTAGTCTTTTTTGAACACTGGTCTCTGTCAGCTACAAGAATACATTTAATATAATATTATTAACATTACTGTCTTGTTTATTATACCCCTCCTTTTCCTTCATAAAAACTGAGGAGAATAATGTATTTAATACTGTTTTCTTCTCCCTGTCACTTGCCACCAACTTCACCTGATCACCTTTTATGGAGCCAATATGTTCTGACCTAGCCTTTTACTATTAACATATTTGAAAAACTTTTTGAAATTTCTTTTACTATCCTCAGCAATGTATCTCTCGTAATCTATTTTAGCTGCCCTGATCACGCGCTTGCATTTCCTATCACATTCTTTGTGGTTTTAGAATGTCAATGGTGACTTTTATGCTCAAAAACTCTCTTACAGGGATGCAGAAGTCTCTTGAGGCAAAAGAGTTTGAAAATCTCTAGAGGCACAGAAAGTTGAAACAAGGAATATTAAGGGTCACTAGGAACTTGGAACTCTCTGAAAAAAGGAACAGTGAGGGGTCACTAGAAATGCAGAACAAGGGGTACTTACTGAAGCAAGGAACACTGGTGTTCATTACTAACAGGTGGGCTGGCACTAGGAAAACAAGATATTACACAGACACTGATGTGAGTCTGAGCAAAAGCTAAATGAAGAGGCAGATTTCCAGGCTGTGAAGGGCTCTGTAGCTAATTATACACACAGCAGGTGAGAGATGACATTGCCTGCAGCCCCCAGTTCCATGGAACGCCCATACAAGACTGCCTTTATTGTCTGTAGAACTACAGGTAACAGGTTGGTCTTGCATTTCTGTGGAAGTATAGGTGGCAGGACAGCCATGCATGTCTGTGGAAATACAAGGATCAGGTCAGATATTTGTGTCTGTGGAAGTAGAGTTGACAGATTGGCTTTTCAGCTGATCTTTGATGGTAATGATTCCGGAGTGTAGTAGGTCAAACTCAGGTGCCTTTTGGATTGTCATATTTGTATGCCCTGTGCAGCTGCTGTAACTAGAAAGTGGAGATAATATGATGTAGTTCAATGACTTTCTAAAGTCATATGTATTTCTTGACTTAAACTAGACTTTACAATATATCTAATCCTAATCTGTAAGCACTTTAATATAATTTCAAAAGTTTGTTTATTAATAGCTGCATATTTAAAAGATTGAAACGAATATTGGTTACTATCAAAGTTCTTGCTCAGGTACTTTCTGTTATAGGGTGACACTTGTCTTCCAGCTGTTGACCTGTGTTGTCACCCTTAAAAGCTCCCATGCAATTAAAGCTTTGCATCCAACACACACCTAACCAAGAATGTATTTTATTTTTGCTGTGAATGTTTTTTCTATATCTCAAAAAATAAATTAGGAATTGCACAATACATTAGACAAGAAATAAACTATACTGTATGTTGCTTTGAATAATTTTTATATGCTAAAAGTGTAATGACACTTTAATTGTAGATCACTTGCCCTCATGGTCCCCTCATCAAGTCTTTTACTCATTTGCACCAGATAAAGTGATGCACTGTCCATGATGTTACTCAGCTGCTTGTCAAAATCGTATATGAGCTGGGCTTCTGTAAATGTTGTGCAACCTCACAGATTGAAGTGCCCAGCAGATTTTGAAAGCAACTATGTGTCCTTATCTTGCTGCATCCGTGGCAGGCAAGTTTATAACTTGTTGTGGGGCAAAGAGTTGGGAAAATACAATATAAGTGTAACTGTACTAGAGCATTTATTACTATGTGTTTCAAATAAACTAGTAAAAACATCATATTTTATATGATGTTGTTAGATTCTAATCTAAGTTGAAAAATAATTATATGAAGAAGCTAGAATAGATAATTACTCTTATTTATTTAATTAAATCCAATGTATTCAATGGTAGTCTGTGCATTTTAAAACCTTCATGTAATGTTCCCTGAATACAATGCTTGCTTCTGTTATAAACTGGGTAGTAAAGAAGCTTGATGTCTTAAGGATTGTTATTCCAGTCCTTTATGTATATTGTCAATTTTTCAATTTATTAAGCCTCATTCTCACTTGTAACAAGGCAATGCTAATCATATGCTAAATAAATGTCTTCAAATGGGGACATGTCAGGTTGCATATTAGGTTAACTCTAAGTCAGAAACATACACTTCACTGACACATAGGAACCAAGTTGATTCAAGTAAATGATTATTAAATGAGTTAAGTGAATAAATTTTTGAATTTCTGAGATTTGGTAGAAGGGGGTGACTTGGACCTTTTGATCCGGTGAACATGCACAACCACCTTTATGGTGTATTACAACAGCAAAAAATATGATATATTCTATGAAGCAAATGCCTTACAAGAATTGTTTCCATAATTGAAGCAGATATGCAGAACAGACAGTAAGAAGTTAAAGGGTTTATCCTAGTTTTTTATTGTAAAGGATGAGAACAAATTTAATGAATACAAATAAATCTATCATAATAATGCTAATTGCCTGCCAGTCAAGTTGTACCATTTACATTGCAGCGTAGTCAGTCAGGTTGAAAAAAAAAAACATCCATTGAGTTCAACCAAATGCTTCAATAGTTGAAATCAGTGCTATTTTTTTATTTTTTCCTGACCATAACACAAGGAAAGTGTGTACAATGTGTTAATTCACTTTAACTTCTACTAGTGGCTGGCATAATTACATTAGGTAAGCTCTCTTTTCATGAATACTAGTCTAACAATCCTTCACAGCTTCCTTTTAGTTGGAACTGGAGCTGTATTGGGCATATGTACTCTTGTTTTTGTCCCCTGCCTAGTTGATGAACAGGCAATACATTTCCCTTAAAGTGATACTTAACATACATTGTTTAATTTACATTGTCCCTTCTATTTCTGTATGTGGATGATGGCACTGTAATTATTTTAATTGAAAAAAAATTACCTTTTTCCTAATCAATATACAAGTCACATGAAATTGTTCCCAGGCTGTCTGCAGGGAAACATAAGCATGATGAGCTTTTAGTCTTCTGCTGCTGGTCACATGTTCAAAATAAAAAATGAACAGCCTTTGGAATACAGAGGAAAATGTAAAATTAATATCAATAAACTGTTTTAAATTGTCATCCAAATCTTTATTATTTTTTGGCAATAACATGGTGTGGGCAGATTTCTGCCAGTCACAGGCTGTGTCATGCCCCTCCAGCCTCTGTCTTAGAATAACAAAGAGGTGAAGCCACCATCAATCAGGATGTAATATCCCTCCTCCATTGTGTTTAGCTGGTTAATGGGCATGGAGGAGGAGGGAGAGAGTGGACTGTCACTGTGTATACACCCACACGTGTGACTCTATAGTCACATGGGCTACCCAGATGTGATCAAGGAGGAAATGATCAGCATAGAAGCTCACTGAAAACTGAGCATGTGCAGAGTTGCCACCACAGCTGCAAAGTCCCTAGCTGAATTGGGGACATGGACAGAAGGTGGAGATAGAGAGCAGTAAGATTAACCAGTTTTCTTGTAGAATACAGAAAACAAATCTCATACTGACTGAGAGAGTATGAACAGCATGTAATACAGCATTTCTTGATAATTTTTTGAGATGTGGGTTTAGTGACACTTTAACTGTTCAGGTGATTTACTGTATGCCAGCCACAGACAACTTCGTCATTATTGACATCAAACAGAAGTGGACAGAGGATTCTTCCCTGTTTTCTCAAAATGTCTTCAGTTTATCATGTAATTCTGATTGGAGACAATATTTTAAATGGAACCAGGAAAAAGTTATAACCCACAAATGCAGTGGACTAAATTTCTTAAAACTAAATAAAATATTAAGTCAGTAACTCATTAGATTAGCATTATGAAATATTCTGTTATTTATAGTTGTTTTTATACAGATTTTTAGTGTATAGAGTTATCTTGGTCATTAAATTTCTAAACTGAGCACAGATCAAAAATACCATATAAACGGTAGCTTGTACCTATATTTTGAAGGAAAACATTAATGACATGTAAAATACGTAGAATAAATATTTCTGGATTTCAGGCTACATTTTAAGCTTTATTTCCTCTTATCCTGCAAATGACTTAATTGAATTAATCATATGTTGGTGTAATTCACCTTATGCCTGCCTAATTACATTGCAAGTGATGTCTACTAATCTTCATTAACTGTGGGAAGCTGACCAAACTGACTCACCCTAAACTTCCCCAACTCTGCAATTTAAAAGTACTTCATTAAAAAGTAACAACCCAATCTGTCAGAAAAAATTAAGTAAGAATTACCTCATGCCTTATTTTATTAAAATGTAAATAGAAACTGATTCAACATTCTTAATGCAATTTATGCTAAGTATAGATTTGGCAATTTTCTCGAGACAGGACTGAAAGCTAAAGGCACTTAAGATTATATAACAAAAGGAAATCTTACTGTGAATTATAACAATTATGGGGACAGAGGCTGGAAAGGTGCAATTCTAATTGCAATACCTTTCCATTTAAAGATTTAACTTATTTTGATTAATACTTAAATGTCTTTCCCCACACATACATTTTAACACAAAATGTACATAAACATTTACTTAAAGTGAAATTTCATCTAATATTCACACACTGAGCTTTATTTATTAACTCAATACAGTTTTATCTTTTAGATTTAGCAGTAAGTTTGTTTTGTTGTGTCTGTGTCCACTAATTATGATTTTAGTGTATTTTTAGCAAACATTTTGCTATATGGGACCTGTGATTTCTAAAAGCAGCCCCGTTGAAAACCGTAGTGTTTTATATATTACTTTGCAGAAAAAAACATACTTGCAGTTTGATATGTGCTGCTATTGAGAAACTCTAAGGTAGGGGATGCATTGCAAGAAAACTGGGTGTGTGTGTATGTGTGTGTATATATATATATATATATATATATATATATATATATATATATATATATATATATATATATATATATATATATATACACATATATACAGTTGTGTGAAAAAGTATTTGTCCCCTTCCTGATTTTTTTCTTTTTTTTTGCATATTTCTCACACTTTAATGATTCAGATCATCAAACAAATTTTGATATTACACAAAGATAACCTGAGTAAATCTAAGATGCAGTTTTTAACCACTTGACGACCGCCTCACGCCGATGTACGTCGGCAAGGTGGCACGGACAGGCAAAATCACGTACATGTACGTGATTTGCCTTCCGCGGGTGGGGGGTCCGATCGGTCCCCCCTCCGGTGCCCGAGGCGGTCGCCATTTCTTCCCGGGAGATGAGAGGTGAGGGGGTGGCCATCCATTGTTGGCCACCCCCTCCCGATCGCTCCCGGTGAATGAGAATGCTTCCTTTCCCTCTGTAATGTAAACAGAGGGAAAGGAAGTGATGTCATCCCTCCTCGAGTCGGTCTTTTTGATCCGGCGCCGAGGAGAGAAGACATCAAGTAAGTCTGCACAACACTACACATCCAGTAGAACACGCCAGGCACACTTGTCACCCCCCATCACCCCCCGATCACCCCCTGATCACCCCCCTGTACCCCCTGTCACTCTGACACCAATAGCATTTTTTTTTTTTTTTTGCATTGGTGTCAGTTTGTGTCAGTTAAAAGTTTTAGGGCAGTTAGGTTAGCCCCCTTTAGGTCTAGGGTACCCCCCCTTAGGTCCAGGGTACCCCCCTAACCCCCCCTAATAAAAGTTAACCCCTTGATTACCCCCCGTCACCAGTGTCGCTAAGCGATCGTTTTTCTGATCGCTGTATTAGTGACACAGGTGACGCTAGTTAGGGAGGTAAGTATATAGGTTCGCTGTCAGTGTTTTATAGCGACAGGGACCCCCATATACTACCTGCTAAAGGTTTTAACCCCCTGATTGCCCCCTAGTTAACCCTTTCACCAGCAATCACCGTATAAGTGTTACGGGTGACGCTGGTTAGCTAGTTTGTTTTTTGTAGTTTATTACAGTTTATTACAGTTTATTACAGTTTATTATAGTTTTAGGGCACCCGCCGTTTATTACCCTATAAAGGTTTAACCCCCTAATTGCCCGGCGGTGATAGAAGTTAAGTTTTTAGGATCAGATAAGGTCTGCGTCGCCCCAGGCAGCGTCAGGTTAGCGCCAATACCGCTAAAACCCACGCACGCAGCATACACCTCCCTTAGTGCTATAGTATCTGAGCGGATCGATATCTGATCCGATCAGATCTATACTCCCCAGCAGTTTAGGGTTCCCTGAAACGCAGTGTTAGTGGGATCAGCCCAGATACCTGCTAGCACCTGCGTTTTGCTCCTCGGCCCAGCCCTGCCCAGCCCACCCAAGTGCAGTATCGATCGATAACTGTCACTTACAAAACACTAAGCACACATAACTGCAGCGTTCGCAGAGTCAGGCCTGATCCCTGCGATCGCTAACAGTTTTTTGGTAGCGTTTTGAATCAGTCGCTGACAGTCAGGAGCTTTTTTGCCTGTGAGTCTCACTAGTGTACCCCTAAATTTAGAGCCCAAAATGGCAAATAGAAGGTACACTAGTGAAGAGGCCTACACGTTTCTGAGTATGACAGATAGTGAAGAGGAAGTCACTCATCTGTCAAGTTCAGGCTCAGAATACGAACCTGTAGAGGACAGCGGCTCCATGACAGATAGCTCTGACGACAGAGTTGTGGTCCCTGCTAAGGTCAGGCCCCAATCTTCTTCTGTCCTTGAAGTGCAAGAACCGCAGGGCTCTCGTATGGAGCAGAGAAGTACTAGCGCCGCTACTCCTTCTGGTGAACTGGCAAGCACCAGCGGCCTAGTACACCCTGGTCGTACATCCAGCACTGCAGTATCACGTGGTGACGTGGCGAGTCCCATAAGTGCAGTTCAAGCTGGCGAGGTGGCAAGCACTAGTAGTGTCCCGCTGCCACCAAGAAGACAAAGACAGGCCCGTCGTGCCCATAGTGCCCTTCCTGCTGCATTGGCCAATCCGAATTGGGAACCCACCACTTCTGCAGCACCCGTACTTCCCCCTTTCACTGGCCAACCCGGAATTCAGGTGGAAACAGTTGACTTTACGCCACTGGATTTTTATTCACTGTTTTTCACCGAAGATCTCTATAGATCTATTGTGGACCAAAGCAATTTATACGCTGGTCAACACATCGCCGCTAATCCCCAGTCCTCCCTTGCCAGAGATTGGAGACCAATTACGGTCTCCGAATTTAAGACCTTTCTGGGCCTTTCCCTCCTCATGGGGTTGAATAAAAAGAGTAAGTTGCGGTCATATTGGTCCACTGACCCAATTTACCATTCACCCTTGTTCTCTGCTTCCATGGCCAGGGCACGATACGAGCAGATTTTGCGGTTCATGCACTTCAACGACAATGAACTCTGTCGTCCTCGTGGAGACCCTGCATACGATCGGCTCTACAAAATTCGGCCCCTCGTAAACCACTTCAACCAACGTTTTGCAGACTTGTTTACCCCCCATCAAGTTGTCTGCGTTGATGAGTCCCTGATTAAGTTTTCTGGCCGCTTGTCATTCAAACAGTACCTTCCCAGCAAGCGTGCCAGATACGGGGTCAAGATGTATAAGCTCTGTGACAGGGCCACAGGCTATACATGTAGATTTATGGTTTACGAGGGAAAAGATAGTCACGTAGAGCCGACAAACTGCCCTGACTACATAGGAAGCGCTGGCAAGATAGTGTGGGACTTGGTGTCACCCTTATTCGGAAAGGGGTACCACTTGTACGTGGACAATTATTATACGAGCGTGCCACTTTTTAGTCACTTGTTTGATCAGCAGATTGGAGCATGTGGCACCGTGCGACCTAATCGCCGGGGCTTTCCCCAGCGGCTTGTAGATTCCCGTCTTAGGCTGGGGGAGAGAGCCTGTTTGAAGTATAATAATTTGCTCGCTATGAAGTGGAGGGATAAGAAGAATGTTTTCGTTCTCACCTCCCTTCATGCAGACACGACGACCCAAATTCCTACGGCGACTGGTGTTGTGGAGAAACCCCTCTGTGTCCACGAATACAACCTTAATATGGGAGGGGTGGACCTTAACGACCAGTTGTTGGCGCCGTACCTAGTTGCCCGTAAGGCCAGACGCTGGTACAAAAAAGTGTCTGTATACTTATTTCAATTGGCTTTGCTGAATGCTCATGTGCTATACAGAGCTTCAGGACAGACTGGATCCTTCCTTAAATTCCAGGAAGAGATCGTCAGAGCCCTTCTGTTTCCAGACGGTGCTCTACCTCACCTTCCCCAACCAAATGCAGTAAGCCGGCTGCATGAGCGGCATTTTCTTTATGCCATCCCGAGTACCCCTACCCAACGAGCCCCCCAAAAAAGATGTCGTGTCTGCAGCAAGCGCGGATTTAGGCGTGACACCCAGTGTTATTGTCCCTCCTGTCCTGGCAATCCTGGTCTTTGCATGGGTGAATGCTTTGAACGCTACCATACTTTAGTTGAGTATTAGCGTAGGGTTCAGCACTGCACAGACTAGGCACACTAACACAGGGTCTCCCAAGATGCCATTGCATTTTGAGAGACCCAAACCTGGAACGAGTTACAAAAGTTAAAAGTTACTAAAAAAAAGTGTAAAAAAAAAAAATAAAAAAAAAATAAAAACACAAAAAAAAATATAAAATAAAAAAACCAAAAATAGTTGTTTTATTGTTCTCTCTCTCTCTATTCTCTCTCTATTGTTCTTCTCTTTTTTACTCTATTCTATTCTGCAATGTTTTATTGTTATTATGTTTTACCATGTTTCCTTTTCAGATTTTTTATACTTTACCGTTTACTGTGTTTTGTTGGTAACCATTTTATTGTTTTCAGGTACGCCATTTAGTTGCAGCGCGGATTTATTTATCTTGACAGCAACAGCGTTTGCTCCCACGATATATAAAGCCGTGACTCCAGCGCTGCCGGAGGTGATTTCACCACCACAGTTACATACTTCAGCATATATGCCGAAGCGTGGGGGCAGCAGTGGGTGGAGGAGCAATTTGCTCCTGCCTTTTGCGGGAGGATGCCCCCATGCTTCGGCATATATATATTTTAGGCACAGGTTGCGTTAAATGTTTTATTTTTTACTATGTTTTTTTTTTTGTATTTGCTTTGCAGGTATGGTAAGTCTTACTGTTATACTGTAATGTTACTTTGTTTTATTGTTAACCATCATTTGCTTAGCAGGTACGCCATTCAGTTGCAGCGCGGATTTATTTATCTTGACAGCAACAGCGTTTGCTCCCACGATATATAAAGCCGTGACTCCAGCGCTGTCGGAGGTGATTTCACCACCACAGTTACCTACTTCAGCATATATGCCGAAGCGTGGGGGCAGCAGTGGGTGGAGGAGCAATTTGCTCCTGCCTTTTGTGGGAGGATGCCCCCATGCTTCGGCATATATATATTTTAGGCACAGGTTGCGTTAAATGTTTTATTTTTTACTATGTTTTTTTTTTTGTATTTGCTTTGCAGGTATGGTAAGTCTTACTGTTATACTGTAATGTTACTTTGTTTTATTGTTAACCATCATTTGCTTAGCAGGTACGCCATTCAGTTGCAGCGTGGATTTATTTATCTTGACAGCCACAGCGTTTGCTCCCACGATATATAAAGCCGTGACTCCCGCGCTGTTGGAGGTGATTTCACCACCACAGTTACATACTTCAGCATATATGCCGAAGCGTGGGGGCAGCAGTGGGTGGAGGAGCAATTTGCTCCTGCCTTTTGCGGGAGGATGCCCCCATGCTTCGGCATATATAAATGGTGCATGTATGCCCATCATTAGAAGTGGGTGGATGAAGGGAGGTATTCTAATGGTGGGCATACCCACCGATCAATATCTTTTTTTCGTTCAGCCCACAGGCTGCATGAAAAAAAGTTTACAATATATGCCTAACAAGGACCAGCAACGTACTGGTATGTTGCTGGACTTTGAGTGGTTATACCAGAATGATGCCTGCAGGTTTAGGTATCATCTTGGTATCATTCTTTTCAGCCAGCGGTCGGCTTTCATGTAAAAGCAATCCTAGCGGCTAATTAGCCTCTAGACTGCTTTTGCAAGCAGTGGGAGGGAATGCCCCCCCCCTCCCCCACCGTCTTCCATGTTTTTCTCTGGCTTTCCTGTCCCAACAGGGAACCTGAAAATGCAGCCGGTGATTCAGCCAGCTGACCATAGAGCTGATCAGAGACCAGAATGGCTCCAAACATCTCTATGGCCTAAGAAACCGGAAGCTACGAGCATTTCATGACTTAGATTTCGCCGAATGTAAACAGCGCCATTGGGATATTGGGAAAGCATTTTATCACACCGATCTTGGTGTGGTCAGATGCTTTGAGGGCAGAGGAGAGATCTAGGGTCTAATAGAACCCAATTTTTAAAAAAAAGAGTACCTGTCACTACCTATTGCTATCATAGGAGATATTTACATTCCCTGAGATAACAATAAAATTAATAAAAAAAAAATAAAAATGAAAGGAACAGTTCAAAAATAAGATAAAAAAGCAAAAAAATAATAAAGAAAAAAAAAAAAAAGCACCCCTGTCCCCCCCTGCCCTCGCGCAAAGGCGAACGCAAGCGTCGGTCTGGCGTCAAATGTAAACAACAATTGCACCATGCATGTGAGGTATCGCCGCAAAGGACAGAACGAGGGCAGTAATTTTTGCAGTAGACCTCCTCTGTAAATCTAAAGTGGTAACCTGTAAAGGCTTTTAAAGGCTTTTAAAAATGTATTTATTTTGTCGCCGCTGCGCGTTTGTGCGCAATTTTAAAGCATGTCATGTTTGGTATCCATGTACTCGGCCTAAGATCATCTTTTTTATTTCATCAAACATTTGGGCAATATAGTGTGTTTTAGTGCATTAAAATTTAAAAAAGTGTGTTTTTTCCCCAAAAAATGCGTTTGAAAAATCGCTGCGCAAATACTGTGTGAAAAAAAAATATGAAACACCCACCATTTTAATCTGTAGGGCATTTGCTTTCAAAAAAAATATATAATGTTTGGGGGTTCAAAGTAATTTTCTTGCAAAAAAAAATTATTTTTTCATGTAATCAAAAAGTGTCAGAAAGGGCTTTGTCTTCAAGTGGTTAGAAGAGTGGGTGATGTGTGACATAAGCTTCTAAATGTTGTGCATAAAATGCCAGGACAGTTCAAACCCCCCCAAATGACCCCATTTTGGAAAGTGGACACCCCAAGCTATTTGCTGAGAGGCATGTCGAGTCCATGGAATATTTTATATTGTGACACAAGTTGCGGGATAGAGACAAATCTTTTTTTTTTTTTTTTTTTTTTTTTTGCACAAAGATGTCACTAAATGATATATTGCTCAAACATGCCATGGGAATATGTGAAATTACACCCCAAAATACATTCTGTTGCTTCTCCTGAGTATGGGGATACCACATGTGTGGGACTTTTTGGGAGCCTAGCCGCGCACGGGACCCCGAAAACCAAGCCCCGCCTTCAGGCTTTCTAAGGGCTTAAATTTTTGATTTCACTCTTCACTGCCTAGCACAGTTTCAGAGGCCATGGAATGCCCAGATGGCACAACCCCCCCCCAAATGACCCCATTTTGGAAAATAGACACCCCAAGCTATTTGCTGAGAGGTATAGTGAGTATTTTGCAGACCTCACTTTTTGTCACAAACTTTCGAAAATTGAAAAAAGAAAAAAAAAATACATTTTTCTTGTCTTTCTTCATTTTCAAAAACAACTGAGAGCTGCAAAATACTCACCATGCCTCTCAGCAAATAGCTTGGGGTGTCTACTTTCCAAAATGGGGTCATTTGGGGGGGGTTTGTGCCATCTTGGCATTCTATGGCCTTCAAAACTGTGATAGGTAGTGAGGAGTGGAATCACAACTTAACGCCCTTAGAAATCCTGAAGCCGGTGCTTGGTTTTCAGGGCCCCGTATGCGGCTAGGCTCCCAAAAAGTCCCACACATGTGGTATCCCCGTACTCAGGAGAAGCAGCAGAATATATTTTGGGGTGTAATTCCACATATGCCCATGGCATGTTTGAGCAATATATCATTTAGTGACAACTTTGTGCAAAAAAAAAAAAAAAAATTGTCACTTTCCCGCAACTTGTGTCAAAATATAAAATATTCCATGGACACAACATGCCTCTCAGCAAATAGCTTGGGGTGTCTACTTTCCAAAATGGGGTCATTTGGGGGGGTTTTGTGCCATCTGGGCATTTTATGGCCTTCAAAACTGTGATAGGTAGTGAGGAATGAAATCAAAAATTTATGCCCTTAGAAATCCTGAAGGCAGTGATTGGTTTTCGGGGCCCCGTACGCGGCTAGGCTCCCAAAAAGTCCCACACATGTGGTATCCCCATACTCAGGAGAAGCAGCTGAATGTATTTTGGGGTGTAATTCCACATATGCCCATGGCCTGTGTGAGCAATATATCATTTAGTGACAACTTTTTGTAAATATTTTTTTTTTTTTGTCATTATTCAATCACTTGGGACAAAAAAAATAAATATTCAATGGGTTCAACATGCCTCTCAGCAATTTCCTTGGGGTGTCTACTTTCCAAAATGGGGTCATTTGGGGGGGTTTTGTACTGCCCTGCCATTTTAGCACCTCAAGAAATGACATAGGCAGTCATAAACTAAAAGCTGTGTAAATTCCAGAAAATGTACCCTAGTTTGTAGACGCTATAACTTTTGCGCAAACCAATAAATATACGCTTATTGACATTTTTTTTTACCAAAGACATGTGGCCGAATAAATTTTGACCTAAATGTATGACTAAAATTGAGTTTATTGGATTTTTTTTATAACAAAAAGTAGAAAATATCATTTTTTTTTCAAAATTTTCGGTCTTTTTCCGTTTATAGCGCAAAAAATAAAAACGGCAGAGGTGATCAAATGCCATCAAAATAAAGCTCTATTTGTGGGAAGAAAAGGACGCAAATTTCGTTTGGGTACAGCATTGCATGACCGTGCAATTAAAAGTTAAAGCGACGCAGTGCCAAATTGGAAAAAGACCTCTGGTCCTTAGGCAGCATAATGGTCCGGGGCTCAAGTGGTTAACTACTTCAATACCAGGCACTTAGACACCTTCCCGCCCAGGCCAATTTTCAGCTTTCAGCGCTGTCTCAATTTAAATGACAATTGCGCAGTCATGCTGCACTGTACCCAAACAAATTTTTTATCATTTTGTTCCCACAAATAGAGCTTTCTTTTGGTGGTATTTTTTGCACAACAAATAAAAAAAGACTGAAAATTTTGAAAAAAAACAAGTTTTTCTTTGTTTCTGTTAAAAATCTTTGTAAATAAGTACGTTTTCTTCTTCAGTGATGGGCACTGATATGGCTGCACTGACGGGCACTGATACGGCGGCACTGATGGGCACCGATGAGGTGGCACCAATGAGGTGGCACTGACGGGCACTGATGATAGGCACTGATAGGCGGCACTGGTATGCGGCACTGATGGGCACTCGTAGGTGGCACTGATGGGCACTCATAGGCACCACTGATGGGCACTCGTAGGTGGCATTTATGGGTACTTATGGGTGGCACTGATGGGTACTTATGGGTGGCACTGATAGGTGGCATGGATGGGCACTGATGGGCACTGATAGGTGGGCACTGATGGGCATGGATGGGCACTGACAGGTGGCACCGATGGACACTGATGGGTGGCACTGATGACACTGATTGGTGGCACTGATGCTCCTAAGGGTGGCATTGCTGGGTATCACTGCAATATAATGGTGCCAATCAGTGCCCATTTATGGGCACAGATTGGCACAGATTGGGCACTGACTGGGCACATTGGGCACATGTGGATGGTCATGGGGTACATACCTGGCCATCCACATGTTGTCTCCTTCCCTGGTGGTCCTAGTGGTGATCCCTGGTGGTCCAGTGTTCTCATCTGAGGGAGGGCTGCACTGATAAACAATCAGCGCTGACCCCCCCTGTCAGGAGAGCCGCCGACTGGCTCTCCTCTACTCACGTCTGTCAGACGCGAGTGAGGAAAAGCCGATCAATGGCTCTTACTATTGACATCGTGATCAGCCGTGATCAGCCGATCTTTACCAAGATCGGTGGAGTGGTGTGTCAGACTGACACACTGCTCCACCGATCACCGCAATGCGTGGGCACGCAACGGCATGTTATCCTGCTGGACATCATATGACGCCCAGTCAGGATAACTGAACCACCGCTCGGCCGCCATTTGCTATGGGCCAGGCGGGAAGTGGTTAAATTATTATTTATTAATGGAAATCAGCTGTTCATACCTGCCTGACCCTATGTGAAAAAGTAATTGCCCCCTCTCATGCTGAATCATGAATGAACTGTGATTAACCACAATTTTTTGGAAAGCTGAGTTAGATTTCACTTGCCACACCCAGACCTGATTACTGCCAGACCTGCTGACTCAATAAATCACATAAATAGAAGCTGTCTGACAAAGTGAAGCATGCTAACCAATCACAAAAAGCCACACATCATGCCACAATCTAAAAAAATTCAAGAACAGATTAAGAACAAAGTAATGTACATGTATCGGCCTAGGAAGGGTTTCAAAGCTATTTCCAAGGCTTTAGAACTCCAGTGAACCATGGAGAGAGCCATTATCCACAAATGGAGATAACTTGGAACAGTGGTGAACCTTCCCAGGAGTGGCCGGCCCCCAAAAATTACTCCAAAAGCATGACGATGACTCATCCAGGAAGTCATTAAAGAACCCAGAACAACATCTAAAGAACTGCAGGCCTCACTTGCTTCAGGTAAGATCGGTGTTCATGATCCAACAATGAGAAAGAGACTGGGCAAAAATGGCATCCAAGGGAAAGTTCCAAGGCCAAAGCCACCGCTGACCAAAAAGAACACAAAGGCTCATCTCACATTTACTAAAAAACATCTTGATTATCCCCAAGACTTTTAGGCAAATATTCTATGGACTGAGACAAAATTTAACTTTTTGGAGGTGTGTGTCCCGTTACATCTGGCATAAAACTAATACAGCATTTCATAACAAAAATATCATACCAACAATCAGACATGGTGGTGGTAGCATGAGGTTCTGGGCCTGCTTTGCAGCTTCAGGACCTGGATGTCTTACCATAGTTGATGGAACCATGAATTCTGAGCTCTACCAGAAAATCCTAAAGGAGAATGTCTGGCCATCAGTTTGTGACCTCAAGCTCAAGTGCACTTGGGTTATACAGCAAGACAATGATCCGAAACACAACAGCAAGTCCACCTCCAAATGGTGGACAAAGCAAAATGTAGGTTTTGGAGTGGCCTAGTCAAAGCCCAGACTTAAATCCAATTGAGATGCTGTATCATGACCTTACACAGGCCGTCCATGCTGGAAAACCCTCCAATGCGGCTGAGTTAAAACAATTTCGCAAAGAAGAGTGGGCTAAAATTGCTCCACAGCAATGTGAAAGTCTCATTGCCAGTTATCGCAAATGCTTGATTGCAGTTGTTGCATGGGTGGCACAACCAGTTATTAAGTTTACGGGCAATTCGTTTTTCACATAAGGCCAGGCAGGTTTTTACAGCTTTTTTGCCTTAATAAATGAAACCATCATTTAAAAACTTTTTGTATTTACTCGGGTTATCTTTGTGTAATAATAAAATTTTTTGATGATCTGAGTCATTTAAGTGTGACAAATATGCAAAAAAAAAAAACTCAGAAAGTGGGCAAATACTTTTTCACACAACTGTATATATTGAAGTCAATGCAGTGTAAAGGCATAAACATGGATTTTGACCTAAAAGAGTAATGGAGGAGACTGACTTTTCTGAAGAAGGCTGCAGGCCACACTTAAAATGCATTAAAGCTGGCCTATTTTTTTTTATTTTAATTTGTTTTACTTTTTTTAAGAATCATACCCCAGTGAAGTATTTACAAAGTTGTGGTTGGGTGTTTTAGTATTACCTAGGCCACCTAATGATAAATTAAACATTAGGAGATTCTCTAATGCCCCGTACACACGGTCGGGCTTTGTTCGGACATTCTGACAACAAAATCCTAGGATTTTTTCCGACGGATGTTGGCTCAAACTTGTTTTGCGTACACACGGTCGCACAAAGTTGTCGGAATTTCCGATCGCCAACAACGCGGTGACGTCAAGCACGTATGACGAGACTAGAAAAGGCCAGTTTAGAACCAAGCGCGGCACCCTTTTGGGCTCCTTTTGCTAATCTCGTGTTAGTAAAAGTTTGGTGAGAGACGATTCGCGCTTTTTCAGACTCGTGGCTTTCAGATCGTTTTCTGACGTTCAGTTTGTGCTTGTGGGTTTGTATCTGCTCTTCAGTGCGTGCAGTCAGTTCGTATTGGAGTTTTCTGTGCGATCTTGTCCGCTCGTTGCTGTTTTTCAGGTCGCTCTTCACAGGCCTTGCTGTTCTTCAGTGCGTTCTGTTACTTCGTTCTAAGCAGCCGACCGTTTTCTAGCCATGTTGCGTATGCGTACTCCTCGTAGAGTTCGTGCTGTGGGGGGGCTTGGTGTTGGGGTCCTGACCTTGACACAAGTCCAGTCCATGAACAGGGTGGGGAGGAGTTCATGGACCAAGAATTGGTTGCTTCAGCGTGACCAGTTCTCTCATATGCCTTTGCTCCGTGAGATCCGTGAGAATAATCCTGATGATTTCAGGAACTTTCTCAGGATGACGGACCCCGTGTTTCACCGTCTGTTGGCTTCACTGACCCCTTATATTAGCAGGCAGGATACCTGCATGAGGCAAGCCATCACTCCGGAGCAGAGGCTCGTTGCCACCCTGCGGTACTTGGCGACAGGGAGAAGCCTGTAGGACTTGAAGTTCTCGACAGGCATCTCCCCCCAGGCTGGGGATCATTATCCCAGAGACCTGTTCTGCCATCATCCAGGTCCTGCAGAAGGAGTATGTGAAGGTAAGATTTTTATCCTTTAATATCACATTTTTTTGTATTTAATGTTTGATAATATATTGTATTTCTTTCCTCATTGACCATGATTGGAATCTGCTGTGAATGTCCCCTTTGTTCTCATGCATGCTGGATTTTTATGTAATTATTTTTTTAGGTCCTTCATACAGATTGGCCTTCAATAACCTCCCCAGCATGTTCTCTCCTGGCCCTATATTCACCTCATGTAGTCACTTAACAATGTATTTTATCAGCTTCATAGTAGTGCTTTACCCCAAACACCCCCCTAAAATGTTTAGAAATGTGATTTTAGCTTTAAATTCTGGCAGAATGGCAGAGGCTTATTTTTTGTGGTGTCCCCAAATCATTTTTAGTAACCCTCCCTCCCCCCAACTGCTAAGTCAGCTGATCCCAATTCTCTATCTATCCTCAATCATCTATCCGCTGACTTTGCCAAACCCATACACACTATACCCATCTGTTTTTTGCTCTGATTTATGGATGAATTACCCAAAGCATGTAGTGCAAGGGCCTGGCTGTATACTTTCAAATGTTACTGTTTCAAGTTTTTGTATCCTATTATTATCTTGCTAAGTAATAGCAGAATGTCCAAATGTGCTCAAATGTGTACAGTGTGTATTTATATCTTTGTATTATGACACTTCTTACCTGTCCAGTGGGTTGCCAATAGTGTAACTAAGGAGGGGCTGTTCCAAGTAATACCCTGTATTTAGGCATTCATCTCTCAATGAAGTGAAGAGGGTTACCTGTCCAAGATTTCCACACACCCCATAATGTTAGAAATGGCCCATGAGAGGGGGGGAGGGGGAATATGATAGGTGCACCTTATACTTTGGCGTTGTTAAATTCCCCTTAATAAATGCTATCTGGAGGTTGCCCCATAATGTTTGTGCCTAATCTGCTTGCCATGTTTCTGAGCAAAAATAGTAATTTTTTTTTTCCCCTCAACAGTTTCCTTCCACGCCACAGGAATGGCAGACTGTGGCCTCCCACTTTGCCCAGCGGTGGGACTTTCCTAACTGCGGAGGGGCAATTGATGGGAAACACGTCCACATCATCCCACCACCCAACTCGGGGTCATCCTATTTCAACTATAAGGGGTTCAATAGTATTGTGATGTTGGCGGTGGTGTCGGCTAATTACGACTTCTTGTATGTGGACGTGGGGAAGAATGGCCGGATGTCCGATGGTGGAGTCATCGCCCAGACGGAGTTCTACAGGCGTCTCCAGAATGGCAGCTTGGACTTGCCAGCTCCAGAGGACAATGTGGAAGGACTCCCATTTGTGTTTGTGGCTGATGAAGCATTTGCGCTGGGGGACCACCTGATGTGGCCATTCCCGATGAGGACACTCACCCCGGAACAGAGGGTTTTTAATTACCAGCTGGCCAGAGCCCGAAGAGTGGTGGAGAACACATTTGGGATCCTGGCCAGCCGGTTCCACCTATTTCTGACACCTATCCATATGGCGGAGTATAAACTGAACCATATTACACTGGCGTGCTGTGTTCTCCATAACTTTTTAAGGAAACATTCGGCCAACTATGCTGGCTCAGTTGGGCCTGAGGCCGGAATGATACATGAAACCACACTGACGGCGCTTGAAAGCGGCCGTCCTGGCTTGTCCTCCCTGAGTGCCTGTGATGTCCAGTTACGATACCTGGAGTTCTTTGCGGGTAGGGGGGCCATCAATATGCCAGCAAATATGTGAAGCCTTTTTATAATAAAAAAACAAAAAAAAGACATTCTTTGTGGACATTTACTGCTTGTGTTTGTTTTAGCTGACCCTGACAGAAATGTGTTTATTCCAGAAAATGGCATGTTTGTGTAACCTTATACAAAGCACTGTTGGCTGTTATTTACTAAATGCAAAGACACATTTCACTACAAGTGCACTTGCAACTGCACTGAAGCTGCACTTGTAGTTCCAAGAGGATTTGCCCTTAGTAAATAACCCCCATTTTCTCTGAAAACAGCAATGACATCACCCAAAAAGTGTTGTAGCGTTGAGACAATAATCCACACATTCTTGATTCACAAACTTTTTTATACCTGCACAATCACATGTGCATTTACCAAAGTTTTTTCAAACAAACCAACATGTTTGTTGTATACCAATTTTTGGGATGGTATTATCAAAAATAGAAATGTCCATTTGCAATAAAACAGGCCTGTGTAAAACCAACAAGAAAGACACAAATCTTGAACTTACAAACTGTAGAACTTGAAGGCAATATCAGACATGAGTATTTAGGAACTGTGTTTGATATTGGGTTCAGGTGGTGTGAAGTCACCCCAGGAAAAAGCCAAATTTGGAAGATGCACAGCAATTTACGAATTTCAACATGTGCTAGCTGCCATCACGGGGGATCAAGGGACGTGTTTGGGATGAGAAACCCCTTCCTCTCAGCTACTTTATTATTGAGGAAGGGTTTGCACCCCCAAAACGCGTCCATTGATCTCCCGTGATGGCAGATAGCACATGCTGACACACTGTGTGCATCCTCCAAATTTGGCTTTTGGAAAAATCCCAAAAACATTTTGCACATTGTAGCACACTCAAAAACAAAGGGATTTGGAGGGGCTTTAAACTCGCCCCAAAACATCAATGATGTTTTTATTTTTTTGAAGAACATCATTGATGTTTTTCTTGAGTTTTTCCAATTCTAAATTACACCCCATGATCTCCCCGATCAGGATCTGGGCACTTTCGGATGTGAAAGGATCTGGATCCACAACATCACGATCACCTAAAAAGAGAGGAACCCCAAAAAAAATTAGGTCTCAAAAATCTGCCGGCATCCATCTCTTACCTGAGCCTGTGGTCGCAGACACTCACCTGTTGTGGTGACTAGTTCCACCACGTCTTCTTCCTCCTGCTCAGCTTGTGTTGGGGAGATTTCCCCTTCTTCCAGAGGGGGGTGGGCTCTGGTCTCCTCGGATGAGGGGTGTCCTCCGAGTCTTTTCTCCCCTATGTAAAACAAAAAGGTATAATTAGCACACAGATATTTGATGGCAGAACTATAAATAGGAAACATTGCTTGGAAGTGGGGTACAATTGGCAAGTTTAGCAGAGTTCCAAAATGTAGCATTTTCAGTGTCCTTTGTCAAGCTGCAATACTTTACCTGTTTGGTACAAGCTTCCCAGATTTAGCACCCCCCCTATAGTATACACTGGAGCACCTGTGTGGCCCCCTAATAAAAATGGTGTTCTTGTGTCCCACACTAGTGCTCCAGTGTCCAGATGTGAAAACAGCTGCTGAGTGTCCTCTCCTTACACAGAATCTAGTTTGCATTTCATTCTAGTAACAAAGCCATCTACACAACCAAACTCTTTTAAGACAAGTATAGGGCGTAAAAATGGTGGCCAAATGCATGTGGCCTAAACAATGGTATTTTATAGTCCGAAAGAGAAATGTTTGATACGAACGAATAATGTGCCCATGAACATGAAAGTTGCCATTTTAAACTGTACAACAGTTCCTAAAAGCACATGGAGCAGCACGAACGTACTAAACATCAAAAGAATAGGAACACAGCCCAACTACTTACTTTTTTGCAGCACTCTCCAGATCTTTCTGTACTGCTCGTGTTCTCTTAATTTGAGATCCAACCACCGCTTCCTGAGCTGATCTTTCGATCGTCGTACCCCGAATTTCCGGTGCAGACTCCTGACCACTTTCGCCATGATCTTGGCCTTTCTGACATTGGGGTAAGGTCCATACTTTCCATCATAGTCGGCCCTCTTCAGGATGTCCACCATCTCCAACATCTCCCCAAAGGACATATTTGATGCCTTAAATCTCCTTCTGGATCGGGACGTTTCCGGCTCCTCCTCCTCCTCATTGCTACAATTATCACGATCCTGCTGTGTATCTGCCATGTGCTCTTCCCCCACTGCGCCGAACGAAAAGGGGTGGGGAATAGACTAGAAAGAACGTCAGGGGCGGGCAGAGTTACACGCATGCGCAGTGTGTATAAAGCATAACACGCGTGCGTCTTACGTACGATCTGTGAGTGGAGGAAGGAGCATCGGAGGCGCCGATCGTGATAACGAAGGTAGGATCTAAACTTGGGCCTATACTGCTTCGAAATGGAAGCCTATATTGTAACAAGATTAGAGGAGTTTGGCCTGACATTAGGGTTTGTCTCGTGTTGTGTCTTACAGAGAAAATGGATGGCTTCAACGACCACAATTTCCTCCCCCTGTTCATAGACAAATACAGGGAGCTGCCCTGTCTGTGGCAGGTGAGACACTCCCATTATAACCATAAACAAAAGAGGCAGGCAGCGCTGGAGAAACAGCTGGAGTTAGTGAAGCCGGTGGTCCCCACAGCAACCATCCCCTATTTAAAAACAAAAATTGGTGGCCTGAGGAGCACTTATCTTAGGGAGCGCAAGAAGGTCACAGATTCCCAGAGATCCGGAGCTGCAGCAGATGACGTTTATGTCCCCGGGCTGTGGTACTATGAGAGACTGCGATTTCTGTCAGACCACGCTGAAGTCAGGGAATCCCTCTCCACTCTTCCTTCCACTCTTCCTTCCACCCCAGATGAGGCTTCCGATGTCCAACCTGGGCCTTCCAGCCAGGAAGAAGTGGAGGAGCCCAGCTGGAGCCAGATATAGAATTCTTCTACAGATTTCTGGTCAATAAATAAATTATGTTTATTAGATGTTATTATTGATCACTAATTGCTGATTGCACAAAGTGTTTCACATATCAATAGACAGTAGTGGGCACCCAAAATTGGGACAAGAATGAAAAATGATGGGCTCAGAATGATAGTCTGTTATATTTGGTAACAGTCAATTTGCATCAGTCATGAGATGAAAATTGTGTGTGATTGATGAATAAAAAACTAAAACTATGTCCCTTTTTCATACACAGGAAGACCTCAGCCAGGAGGAGGCTGTGGAATGTGGCAGCCAGGAGGAGGCGGGGATTAGTGGCAGCCAGGAGGAGGTGGGGCTAAGTGGCAGCCAAGAGAAGCCTGGGACCAGTCGCAGCCTGACTGAATCGCAGGTTCCTCCCCTCCGCCTTCCATATAAAAGAGCCAGGAAGACGACTCCCGTGCAGGATTCTGCACTCAGGCTGATTCAGGAGGCTTCTGCATCCCTCCGAGCCTTACCCACTCCTGAAGAGGCCTTTGCCTGCATGGCTGCCACAAAACTGCAGGGCATGCAAGAGGGTCAACGCAAGCTCTGTGAGGACCTTCTGTATAAAGTCCTAACTAAGGGGGTGAGTGGGGAACTAACACCCAAGACCGACGTGATTGAGTTGGATCATCCTCCTCCTCCTCCTGCTGCCACAACTCCCCCACTAGAGCCACCGCGTGGAAGGAAGCGTGGAAGGAAGACAAGAGAGTGATTGCCCTGGGTTCAATCTGGTCTGACAGAAGCTGCAGTCTCTCGTATGACCACAGCCTGGGGACACAGATGTCATCTGCTGCTTTCCGGATCTCTGGGACTTCTGGACCAGACTGCACTCCCTTAGATAAGGACTCCTCAGGCCACCAATTTTGCTTGAAAATTAGTGATGTCTGCCCTGGGGGTCCAAGGCTTCACCCACTTCTGCTGTTTCTCCAGCGTTGCCTCCCTCTTTGTTTAGTTGTGACCCCTTTTAATAAAATTTTTTTAGGGAAATTCTACTCTCCTGTGTGTGTGTTTTAATCCAAAAAGGACAGTTTGTTGGTGACGATTCAGGTACATTTCTAACATAAAATGTGAAATTAACAAGGGACACCAACACCAAACAATCTCCTACAGATTAAATAGAACAACATATCAATGGTGTTGTGGTAACTTGACACAAAAAACACACACAAACTTTTTCGGGAGTACAAATAAAAATCCAAAAAAAAAAAAACACCCTTCAAAAAAATACAAACACAAAAAAAGAATCTACATTAAAGCCAAACCAAAAAAAAAAATACAGCAAAATTATGTTGTGATGTGAGAAATCAAAATATATTGAGGGAATCCCGATAAATAGTAACAAAATAAGTTTGTGAGAAGTCTGTGTGAATATGAGCAGCAAAACTACTTTATTCTTGTCACATTATAAAGAAGAAGAGAGTGCGCTGTATTAAACCATTTTTAAGATTGCAGCATGACGAAAGTGCTGTATCCATTTTAAGTTTACCAGAACGAGCTGTTCCGTGTCGGAATTTCTTCTGAGCATGCGTGGCACTTTGTGCGTCGGAACAGGCCACACACGGTCGGAATTGACGCGATCGGATTTTGTTGTCGGAAAATTTTATCTCCTGCTCTCCAACTTTGTGTGTCGGAAAATCCGATGGAAAATGTCCGATGGAGCCCACACACGGTCGGAATTTCCGACAACACGCTCCGATCGGACATTTTCCATCGGAAAATCCGACCGTGTGTACGGGGCATAAGTGTGTGCTGACATATGTCTTTGCTGGCATTGAACAATATACATGGTGTATAATCTGGAAAAACTCATACAGTATAGGAAAAAAATTAGACTATTGTTATGTTTTTTTGATTGTTGGGGAAAACTAGAGAATTTTGTTGAACTGTTAAATACATAGTTACTGTACATAGTCTGGTTAAAAATAGACACAAGTCCATCTAGTTCAACCAATAAAAGGGAAAAAAAACATACAATCCTATATACACAATCTTATATCCACAGTTGATCTAGAGGAAGGCAAAACCCCCCAGCAAAGCATGGTCCAATTTGCTCCAGCAAAGGAAAAAAACACTTCTTGATTCCCCAGGAGGCAATCGGATATTCCCTGGATCAACTTTACTTATAAATGTTATCATCCAGTTATATTATGCACATTTAGGAAAGAATCCAGGCCTTTTTTCAAAGTAATCTACTGAGCTGGACAGAACCAGCTCTTGAGGGAGTCTATTCCACATTTTCATAGCTCTTACTGTGAAAAAACCTTTTCATATTTGGAGATTAAATCTCTTTTTCTCCAGATGTAAAGTGTGCCCCCTTGACCTCTGTGTTGGCCTTAAAGTGAATAACTCAACTCACCTAGTTCATTATATGGATCACTTATGTATTTATACATGTTGATGATACCTCTCCTTAATCTCCTCTTCTCAAGAGAGAATAAATTCAGTTCTTCTAATCTTGCCTTATAGCTGAGCAACTCTGTGCCTCTTATCAGTTTGCTTGCTTCTCTGCACTTTCTCCAGTTCTCTGATATCTTTTTGTGAACTGGTGCCCAAAACTAAACTGCAAATTCCAGATGAGGTCTTACTAATGATCTGTACAGGGGTAAAATGATATCCTTCTCTCTCTGGAGTCTATACCACCCTTATACAAGAGAGGATTTTCCTCGCATTGGAAAGCCCTGCTTGGCATTGCATGCCATTGCATGCCATTATTATGTTTATGATCTACCAGAACACCCAGATCCTTCTCCACCATTAATTCCCCCAGTTGTACCTCCCCTAGTATGTATTATACGTGCATATTATTAGCCCCCAAGTGCATAATTTTACATTTATCAACATTAAACCTTGTTTGCCACATAGCTGCCCAATTACACAGTGCATTGAGGTCGGCTTGTAGGTTGGGGATATCCTGTAAGAACGTTATTCCACTGCATAGCTTGGTGTCATCTGCAATGACTGAAATTATACTTTTAATCCCAGACCATATATGATTTATAAATATATTAAAAAATAAGGGACCCAACACTGAACCTTGGGGTACACCACTAACAACCCTAGACCATTCAGAGTTTTCTATCATTTACAAACGAATGTTTTCAAGCTTGCAGACTTTACCTTACACATTAGCAGCGTGTGGGGAACAGTGACAAATGCTTTTGCAAGATCCAAGTATACTACGTCCACGGCCACTACTTTATTTAAGGTTTTACTTACCTCCTTATAAAAAAAAAACAGAAAAAAAAAAACAGATTTGTCTGACAACGCATCTTTCATGCATCCTTCCTTTTTAAATGTAGGCACCACATTGGCCTTATGCCAATCCATTGATACTATTCCAGTCATTAAGGAGTCCCAAAAAATGAGAAACAATGGCTTTGAAATAATAGAGCTCAATTCTTTTAGGATCTGTGGGTGTATGCCATCCAGGTCCAGATGCTTTATTCACCTTTATTCTGTCTAAATATTTCTGGACTATATCAATTTTGATCCATTGTGGATCATTTGGGGCTGTGTCAATATCATTCCAATTATAGTTATGGGCTCACCCATGCTCCTTTGTATACACAGAGCCGAAGAAGGTATTTAATAAATTAGCCTTGTCTTTGCCCTCAGTAACCCACAGATTATTTTGTAAAGGGCTTACATGCTTAGACTTGACCTTTTTACTGTTAATATATTTAACTCCTTCCTGACCAGCCACTGCGGTTATACTGCGGCAGGTTGGCTCCCCTGCGTGAGCCGTGGTAGCTGTAGGTCGGTTCTTTAAGGCGCTTTAGTGCACCCCCACAGCAATGACCACTGGGCACCCGCGATCGCTTGTGACAGAGCAAACACTAGGATCACACAAATCCTGGTTCTCTAGGAACACCGATCGGTCTCCTCCCCTAGTCAGTCCCACCTCCCCAAATAGAACACATCTAGGGAACACAGTTAGCCCCTTGATTGCCCCCTAGTGTTAACCCCTTCCCGGCCAATGACATTTATACAGTAATAAGTGGCTATTTTTAGCTCTGATCGCTGTATAAATGTCACTGGTCCCAAAAAAGTGTCAAAAGAGTCTGATCTGTCTGCTGCAATGTCGCAGTCATAATAAAAATCCCTGATCACCGCCATTACTAGTAAAAAATAAAAATAATAATAAAAATGCCATAAATCTATCCCCAATTTTGTAGACGCTATAACTTTCGCGCAAACCAATCAATATATGGTTATAGCGATTTTTACCTAAAATATGTAGAATACATATCTGCCTAAACTAAGGAAAAAATTAGTTAAAAAAAAAAATCAGGATAGTTAGCAAAAGTACAAAATATTGTGTTTTTTTCAAAATTATCACTTTTTTTGTTTATAGCGCAAAAAATAAAAACTGCTGAGGTGATCAAATACCACAGAAAGAAAGCTCTATTTGTGGGGAAAAAAAAACATCAATTTTGTTTGGGTACAACGTTACATGACCGTGCAATTGTCAGTTAAAGCAACACAGTGCTGTATTGCAAAAAAAGGCCTGGTCAGGAAGGGGGCAAATCCTTCCGGGGCTGAAGTGGTTAAAGAATTGTTTGGGGTTTTTCCTACTATCTTTTGCAATGTGTCATGTGTTTTGAATGTTCTGTTATCTTCTATGTAACATTTAAACAATCATAGTGTTCCTTAATTTTTGTAGTTTTTAAAAGCTCTTTTCTTATTATTTATAGCTTCTTTAACTTTGGCCATGAGCCACATAGGTTTGTTTTTTTAGCCTTTTAAATGTATTGCTCATGGGAATACATATTGCAGTGTGTTCACATACAGTCTTTTTAAATAATATCCATTTCTGTTCTGTGTTCGTTGATTCCAATATTCCCTCCCAGTCTAAGTCTTAGAGAGCAGCCCTCATCCTTAGAAAATGTGCTCTCTTGAAGTTAAAAGCTTTTATCTTTCCAGTATGTGCTTGTTGTTTACAGCTAACATTAAATAAAATCATGCTATGGTCACGGCTACCCAAATGTTATTTTACATGAACATTAGTAATAAGATCTGCTATTTTGAGATCACCAGGTCCAGCAGAGCATCATTCTTAGTTGGGGCCTCTGTGATCTATACCATAAAATTGTCTTGTAATAGGTTTATAAATTTGTTGCCCTTTAACTGTCCCAGCAGTGCCATTACTCCAGTCCATTTCTGGGTAGTTAAAATCCCCCATTATTGCCACTGTCCCAGCCCTTGTAGTCCTTTCTATCTGTGCAAGGAGCCAAGTCTCCCCCTTTTATTTAACATTGTGTGGCCTATAACAAACCCCAGATGGAGAAAACATTATGGAAGCATAAGGAGTACATCAACATTCCCTGTGATACATGTTTAAAGATAAGATAAAATAAAATAATGATTGTATTAACATTTTGGGGGATGTAAGAAATTCTATGGATTTGGCTTTAAGCATAGTGATGGGACTTATTGGAGTTCTTTGGAGTTTCTTGAAGTTCCAGAATGTGATCTGTAATAATAAAAATCTTAAAGCACATGATATCACAAGATCAAACTTTGCTCTATCTAATATCTAATTTAGTAATGGTAAACACTACAAATCATGTTTCTAGGTCGGGGTGACCTTTATGATCATGTCCCATAATACATTGTGATTTATATATATTATTAATAACTTATTAAAGAGGGTGCACTGTAAATTGTGGCGCTTTGGTGGACTAAACAACACCTCAATACTCTGTAGAAAGACAACTAACTATTAATAAATAAAAGCAAAATGATCCCCCAACAAACAAAAAAGAAGGCCAACAGCAATACAGCAACAGAATCTGCCGTTGACACACACACAATATAATGTAGTCCTTTAAAAAGGACTGTTGTGTCTTAGGAAATCATAAGGAATGCAGGTTGGCTTACACTACACTCTCACCACTAGGGATGAGCCGAACACCCCCCGGTTCAGTTCGCACCAGAACCTGCGAATGGACCGAAAGTTTGCGTGAACTTTAGAACACCATTAAAGTCTATGGGACTAGAACGTTCAAAATCAAAAGTGCTAATTTTAAAGGCTAATATACTCTGAACAGCAGTATACAGGTGGTGCAAACAAGACAGGGACTGTAGGTTTGTTGTTAAGTAGAATTTGTTTGTAATTTTGAACTGGTACATTTTTAAAGTGTAGCTCCAGCCAAAAAATCTATTTTTAAACTTTTTGGAAAACATAGGGAAAGAGTTATCACCCCTGTGACATTTGTTTTGCTGTCTGTGCACCTCTTCAGAAGATTTCACCTCATTTTCTGTCCCAATGACAAATGTTGGGGTTTTTAGTGAAAGAAGGATTGGTGATAAAGCATCAGTGAAGAGGAGACACGTTTTTCCCATATTAACTCTTACAGGAGAGAATTTCCTTTCCTAGGGGTAGATTTCATCTCACTTCCTGCTGTCTCCTTCCATTTGCAAGTAGGAATCGTTTGTAAGTTGGATGTTTGAAAGTAGGGGCCTGCCCTATATACTCTGCAGAAATTGGGGCCTTAGGTGTTGGTGTTACCACAACACTGTAAGCTCTCACAGTTATTCTTGGTGGGCACAGGAACTGACCCTGCTGTGAAATATTAGATCAAGAATTGTAATTACATGCCATTGTTGAACAGTGGTAGACAAATTGGGCCTTTGGTGGTGGTGGTGGTGCTGGTGACACAACACTGTAAGCCCTCACAGTTACTCTTGGTGGGCGCAGGAATGGGCCCTGCTGTGAAATATTAGATCAAGAATTGTAATTACATGTCCCTGTTGAACAGGGGCAGAAAAATTGGGCCTTAGGTAATGGTGCCACAACACTGCAACCCCTCACAGATACTCTAGTATTCTGTAGTAGTCTGGAGCGCAGGAATGAGCCCTGCTGCAAAGTATTGCATCAAAAATTGTAATTATATGCCCCTGTTAAACAGGGGCTGAAAAACTGGACCTTGGGCACTGGTGCTGGTGCCACAACACTGCAACCCCTCACAGATACACTAGTTGGAGCACAGGAAAGAGCCCTGCTGCAAAGTATTGCATCAAAAATTGTAATTATACGCCCCTGTTAAACAGGGGCAGAAAAATTGGGCCTTGGGCACTGGTGCTGGTGCCACAACACTGCAACCCCTCACAAATACTATAGTTGGATCACAGGAATGAGCCCTGCTGCAAAGTATTGCATCAAAAATTGTAATTACATGCCCCTGTTAAACAGGGGCAGAAAAATCGGGCCTTGGCCACTGGTGGTGGTGCCCAGAACCAAAAATGTTCTTACAAGCTATCAGCATGAAAATTGAGGAGGAAGAGGATTGTGACTCAGCATAACAGGATAGTCACTCAGCATCAGCATAGGCAGTCTTGAAGGGATCTCACATTAAAAAAAAAATCAATCAATTACATCAACATCAGGTGCTTGGTAGCTGGTGATCCAAGACTGATTCATTTTTATGAAGGTCAGCCGATTGACCAATTCGGTGGTCAGGCGCACCCTGTGATCGGTTACAAAGCCTCCAGCAGCACTGAATGTGCGGTCCGAAAGAACGCTGGATGCAGGACAGGCCAGTAGCTCAATTGCATACTGTGCAAGCTCTGGCCAGTGATCCATCCTCAAGACCCAGTAATCCAGAGGATTTTCAGTGGGAAAGGTGTGCAAGTCTGATCTTGCCCCTAGGTAATCCTGCACCATGTGAATCAGACGCTGGCGATGGTTGCTGGAACCGATCAGACCTTGGGGCTGCGGACTAAAAAATTGTCTAAACGCATCAGTCAGACGGCCACCTTCTCCATAGCTCCTTCTGTGACTGACCGAAGCCTCAGCGACACGTTGTCCAGGAGGACCAGGAAATTGTAACCTCCCCGGCTCTGGAAACGCGTTGCACAAACCTTTCTGCAAGGCCTCCCGAAGATGTTTCATCCTCTGCTCCCTCTGCGATGGCAAGATAAGGTCCACAACCTTACCCTTGTAATGTGGATCAAGGAGGATTGCCAGCCAGTAATCATACCTCCCCTTGATACCACGAATACGAGGATCCTTCCGCAAGCTTTGCAGGTTAAGGGAGGCCATGCAGCGTAGGTTTTCTGAGGCATTCGGTCCAGAGTCCTCTGGGTCACTAAGGATTAGGGATGAGCCGAACACCCCCCGGTTCGGTTCGCACCAGAACCTGCGAACGGACCGAAAATTCGCACGAACGTTAGAACCCCATTGACTTCTATGGGACTTGACCGTTCGAAATCAAAAGTGCTCATTTTAAAGCCTAATTTGCATGGTATTGTCCTAAAAAGGATTTGGGGACCCGGGTCCTACCCCAGGGGACATGTATCAATGCAAAAAAAACTTTTAAAAACGGCCGTGGGGCGTGTTTCCCGTGTTTAGAACAGTCCCTGCACCAAATGTCATTTTTAAAGGAAAAAATCTCATTTAAAACTGCTTGCGGCTTTAATGTAATGGATATTAAGGGGGACCCCGCACCCAAATTAAAATAAGGAAAGGTGTGGGGCCACAAGGCTCTATATACTCTGAACAGCAGTATACAGGCGGTGCAAACAAGACAGGGACTGTAGGTTTGTTGTTAAGTAGAATCTGTTTGTCATTTTGAACGGGTACATTTTTAACGTGTTTAGCTCCAGCCAAAAAATCTTTTTTAAGCTTTTTGGAAAACATAGGGAAGGGTTATCACCCCTGTGACATTTGTTTTGCTGTCTTTCCTCCTCTATAGAAGATTTCACCTCACTTTTTGTCCCAATGACAAATGTTTTTTGAAAATTTGGGTTTTTTTGTGGAACAAGGATTGGAAAGCATCAGTGGAAAGGAGAAATGTTTTTCCCATATTAACTCTTACAGGAGAGAATTTCCCTTCCTAGGGGTAGATTTCATCTCACTTCCTGTTGTCTCCTTCCGTTTGCAAGTAGGAGTCGTTTGTAAGTTAGATGTTTGAAAGTAGGGGCCTGCCCTATACTCAGCATAAATTTGGCCCTTAGGTGTTGTTGTGGCCACAACAACGTAAGCCCTCACAGGGCCCTGCTGTGAAATATTAGATCAAGAATTGTAATTACATGCCCCTGTTGAACAGGGGCAGAAAAACTGGGCCTTTGGTGGTGGTGGTGCTGGTGCCACAACACTGTAAGTCCTCACTCGCTCTTGGTGGGTGCAGAAATGGCCCCTGCTGTGAAATATTAGATCAAGAATTGTAATTACATGCCCCTGTTGAACAGGGGCAGAAAAATTGGGCCTTTGGTGGTGGTGGTTCTGGTGCCACAACACTGCAACCCCTCACAGACACTCTAGTTGGAACGCAGGAACGAGCCCTGCTGCAAAGTATTGCATCAAAAATTGTAATTACACGCCCATGTTAAACAGGGGCAGAAAAATTGGGCCTTAGGCACTGGTGCTGGTGCTACAACACTGCAACCCCTCACAGACACTCTAGTTGGAACGCAGGAACGAGCCCTGCTGCAAAGTATTGCATCAAAAATTGTAATTACACGCCCCTGTTAAACAGGGGCAGAAAAATTGGGCCTTAGGCACTGGTGCTACAACACTGCAACCCCTCACAGACACTCTAGTTGGAACGCAGGAACGAGCCCTGCTGCAAAGTATTGCATCAAAAATTGTAATTACATGCCCCTGTTAAACAGGGGCAGAAAAATTGGGCCTTAGGCATTGGTGCTGGTGCTACAACACTGCAACCCCTCACAGACACTCTAGTTGGAACGCAGGAACGAGCCCTGCTGCAAAGTATTGCATCAAAAATTGTAATCACACGCCCCTGTTAAACAGGGGCTGAAAAATTGTGCCTTAGGCATTGGTGGTGGCGCCCAGAACCAAAAATGTTCTTTCAAGCTATCAGCGTGATGATTGAGGAGGAAGAGGATAATTACTCAGGGATAGTCACTCAGCATCAGCATAGGCAGTCTTTGAAAGGATCTGAGATTTTAAAAAAAATTATTCGGTTACATCAGAATCAGGTGCTTGGTAGCTTGTGGTGATCCAAGACTGATTCATTTTTATGAAGGTCAGTCGATCGACCGAGTCGGTGGACAGACGCACCCTGTGATCGGTTACAAAGCCTCCAGCAGCACTGAATGTGCGTTCCAAAAGAACGCTGGATGCAGGACAGGCCAGTAGCTCAATACTGTGCAAACTCTGGCCAGTGATCCATCCTCAAGACCCAGTAACCCAGAGGATTTTCGGTGGGAAAGGTGTCCAAGTCTGATCTTGCCCCTAGGTATTCCTGCACCATGTAAAACAGACGCTGGCGATGGTTGCTGGAACCGATCACACCTTGGGGCTGCGGACCAAAAAATTGTCTGAACGCATCGGTCAGACGGCCACCTTCTCCACCGCTCCTTCTTTGACTGACCGAAGCCTCAGCAACACGTTGTCCAGAAACAGGAGTTTGTAACCTCCCAGTCTCTGGGAACGCATTGCACAGACCTTTCTGCAAGGCCTCCCGAAGATGTTTTATCCTCTGCTCCCTCTGCGATGGCAAGATAAGGTCCGCAACTTTACCCTTGTAACGTGGATCAAGGAGGGTTGCCAGCCAGTATTGGTCCTTCTCCTTGATACCATGAATACGAGGATCCTTACGCAGGCTTTGCAGGATCAGGGAGGCCATGCAGCGTAGGTTTGCTGAGGCATTCGGTCCGGAGTCCTCTGTGTCACTAAGGACGACATGGTCCGCAGCCACCTCCTCCCAGCCACGTACAAGTCCATGTGTTTCTTGGGACTGATCCCTTAAAGACTGCTGCTGATGCTGAGTGCCAGGCTCCACCTCCATACTGACACAATCTTCCTCCTCCTCCTCGTCCTCTTCCTGTGTGATCGGCGGGCATGCAGAAACACTGTCTGGATAAAGGGGGCCTTGAGAGCTAAGGAAGTCCTCCTCTTCCTGCCTCTGTTCTGCCTCAAGTGCCCTGTCCATTATTCCACGCAGCGTGTGCTCCAACAGGTGGACAAGGGGGACAGTGTCACTGATGCATGCACTGTCACTGCTCACCATCCTCGTGGCCTCCTCAAATGGTGACAGGACAGTGCATGCATCCCTGATCATGGCCCACTGGCGTGGGGAAAAAAAACAAGCTCCCCTGACCCTGTCCTGGTGCCATAGTCGCACAGGTACTCATTGATGGCCCTCTGCTGCGTGTGCAGCCACTGCAGCATGGCCAACGTTGAGTTACACCTGGTGGGCATGTCACAGATTAGGCGGTTCTTGGGCAGGTTAAATTCCTTTTGGAGGTCCGTCAGCCGAGCACTGGCATTTTATGACCGGCGGAAATGCACATGGACTTTCCTGGCCTGCCTCAGGACATCCTGTAAGCCCGGGTACCTGCCCAAGAACCACTGCACCACCAAGTTAAGGACGTGAGCCAAACAGGGCACATGGGTCATTTGTCCCTGTCGGAGGGCAGAGAGGAGGTTGGTGCCATTGTCACAAACCACCATTCCTGCCTTAAGTTGGCGTGGCGTCAACCACCTCTGAACCTGCCCCTGACAGAACCTCTGCCCCAGTGTGGCTCCTGTCCCCCAAGCACACCAGCTCAAGCACCGCATGGCATCTTTTGGCCTGCGTACTTGCGTAGCCCCTTGAATGGCTACGGAGCACCGCTGGTTCCGAGGACAAAGCACAGGAAGAGGCCATGGAGGAAGAAGAAGAGGAGGGGGTGGAGGAGAGAGGTGTGTCTCAATCATTAGCATTTTGGAGGCATGGTGGCGGAACAACCTCCAACACTACTGCACCTTGTCCTGCATCCTTCCCAGCTGCCAGCAGAGTCACCCAATTCGCCGTGAAACTTAAGTAACGTCCCTGTCCATGCCTGCTGGACCATGAGTCAGCGGTAATATGCACCTTACCGCTGACCGCCCTGTCCAGCGAGGCATGGACATTGCCTTCCACATGCCGGTAGAGAGCCAGAATCGCCTTCCGTGAGAAAAAGTGGCGTTTAGGTACCTGCCACTGAGGAACCGCACATTCCACAAACTCACGGAAGGGGGCAGAGTCTACCAACTGAAAAGGCAGCAGTTGAAGTGCTAGCAATTTTGCCAAGCTAGCATTCAACCGCTGCGCATGTGGATGGCTGGGAGCAAACTTCTTTCGGCGGTGCAGCAACTGGGGCAGGAAAATTTGCCTGGTACAATCTGACGTCGGTGTACCAAAAGCAGATTGCCCACAAGTACTTGGCTGTGACACACCTAATTCTACACCTTCATTCCTCTCAGTGCAGGTCTCAGAGAGGACTAAAGGTATAGTGGGGTTGGAGATCTCAGCTGATGAGGAGCAAGGAGAGGTCCTCTTTGTTCTTTAGTGTGGGTCTTTTAGATACGCTTGCCAACGAACTGCATGGCAGGTCAACATATGTCTGGTCAAGCATGTGGTACCCAAGCGGGAGATGTTTTGGCCACACGAGATACGCTTGAGACATATGTTGCAAATAGCAGCGGTGCGATCTGATGCACTCGTCTCAAAAAAGGCCCACACCAAAGAACTTTTTGAATAACGCGCAGAGACTGCAGCGCCCTGCACATGTGGAGCTTTGGGGTGTGATGCAGTCAATGTGCTGCCCTTAGGCTGGCCCCTGGAGGGCATCCTGCCTCGTTGGTGATGTGCCGCCTCCTCCTCCTCCTCTCTCCTATCAGGCACCCACGTTGAGTCAGTGACCTCATCATCCCCTCCCTCCTCATCACTGGAGCAAACCTGGCAGTATGCTGCAGCAGGGGGAGCATGACTGCCAGATTGCTGTCCTTCTTGGGCACCCCCTCTGTCTTCCTCAGGAGGACATGGTGGGGCTAGGGAAGGAGTCACTGATGACATTGAGCCGAGGGAAGAGGCCGCTGCTTTGCCAGACAAAGTACCCTGGGCATGGGTGAGAGAGGATGAGGAGGATGAGGACGGCTTGGTCATCCACTCGACCAAGTCTTCCGCATGTTGTGGCTCAACATGGCCAGCTGCCGAAAAAAAGCCCAAGCGTGTCACATGCCACATGCTGATGAGGATGCACCGTCTCCATGACCAGCACTAGACACAGAGCCTGCTTGCCCTCTCTTATTGGCTTGTGACTGTCTGCCTCTCCTTCTTGGCCTTCCAGACATACTAATGGCCTGTAGCTCCACTAAGCTGGGATATGTATATATATATATATATATATATATGTACTGATACTGCAGCTAGCAAAATCAACTGCCTGCCTGTAGTATGAGAACACCACCAACCTTCTACAGGTAGCTTTAGCTGAACACTGTGAGGTGGACGCACCCCACTAACTTGTAGGTTTAGCTGAACACTGTGAGCAGGACGCACCCCACTAACTTGTAGGTTTAGCTGAACACTGTGAGGTGGATGCACCACACTAACTTGTAGGTTTAGCTGAACACTGTGAGCAGGACGCACCCCACTAACTTGTAGGTTTAGCTGAACACTGTGAGCAGGACGCACTGTACTAACTGTAAATAGTCTAGCTGCCTGACTGTGGTACTAATAGGATCAAAAGAACACCAGTAATTTTCTTCAGGTAGCTGTATATACTGTAACAAGACAAGCCTGCCTGTCAGTAGGAAGATAACAGGAACGGATCTAGCTGAACACTGTGAGCAGGACGCACTGCACTAACTTGTAGGTTTAGCTGAACACTGTGAGGTGGATGCACCACACTAACTTGTAGGTTTAGCTGAACACTGTGAGCAGGACGCACCCCACTAACTTGTAGGTTTAGCTGAACACTGTGAGCAGGACGCACTGCACTAACTGTAAATAGTCTAGCTGCCTGACTGTGGTACTAATAGGATCAAAAGAACACCAGTAATTTTCTTCAGGTAGCTGTATATACTGTAACAAGACAAGCCTGCCTGTCAGTAAGAAGATAACAGGAACAGATCTAGCTGAACACTGTGAGGTGGATGCACCACACTAACTTGAAGGTTTAGCTGAACACTGTGAGCAGGACGCACCCCACTAACTTGTAGGTTTAGCTGAACACTGTGAGCAGGATGCACTGCACTAACTGTAAATAGTCTAGCTGCCTGACTGTGGTACTAATAGGATCAAAAGAACACCAGTAATTTTCTTCAGGTAGCTGTATATACTGTAACAAGACAAGCCTGCCTGTCAGTAAGAAGATAACAGGAACGGATCTAGCTGAACACTGTGAGCAGGACGCACTGCACTAACTTGTAGGTTTAGCTGAACACTGTGAGGTGGACGCACCACACTAACTTGTAGGTTAAGCTGAACATTGTGAGCAGGATGCACCCCACTAACTTGTAGGTTTAGCTGAACACTGAGCAGGACGCACCGCACTAACTTGAAGGTTTAGCTGAACACTGAGCAGGACGCACCCCACTAACTTTTGTAGGTTTAGCTGAACACTGTGAGCAGGACGCACTGCACTAACTGTAAATAGTCTAGCTGCCTGACTGTGGTACTAATAGGATCAAAAGAACACCAGTAATTTTCTTCAGGTAGCTGTATATACTGTAACAAGACAAGCCTGCCTGTCAGTAAGAAGATAACAGGAACGGATCTAGCTGAACACTGTGAGCAGGACACACCGCACTAACTTGAAGGTTTAGCTGAACACTGAGCAGGACGCACCCCACTAACTTTTGTAGGTTTAGCTGAACACTGTGAGCAGGACGCACTGCACTAACTGTAAATAGTCTAGCTGCCTGACTGTGGTACTAATAGGATCAAAAGAACACCAGTAATTTTCTTCAGGTAGCTGTATATACTGTAACAAGACAAGCCTGCCTGTCAGTAAGAAGATAACAGGAACGGATCTAGCTGAACACTGTGAGCAGGACACACCACACTAACTTGTAGGTTTAGCTGAACACTGTGAGCAGGACGCACTGCACTAACTGTAAATAGTCTAGCTGCCTGACTGTGGTACTAATAGGATCAAAAGAACACCAGTAATTTTCTTCAGGTAGCTGTATATACTGTAACAAGACAAGCCTGCCTGTCAGTAAGAAGATAACAGGAATGGATCTAGCTGAACACTGTGAGGTGGATGCACCACACTAACTTGTAGGTTTAGCTGAACACTGTGAGCAGGACGCACCCCACTAACTTGTAGGTTTAGCTGAACACTGTGAGCAGGATGCACTGCACTAACTGTAAATAGTCTAGCTGCCTGACTGTGGTACTAATAGGATCAAAAGAACACCAGTAATTTTCTTCAGGTAGCTGTATATACTGTAACAAGACAAGCCTGCCTGTCAGTAAGAAGATAACAGGAACGGATCTAGCTGAACACTGTGAGCAGGACGCACTGCACTAACTTGTAGGTTTAGCTGAACACTGTGGTGGACGCACCACACTAACTTGTAGGTTAAGCTGAACACTGTGAGCAGGATGCACCCCACTAACTTGTAGGTTTAGCTGAACACTGTGAGCAGGACGCACCACACTAACTTGAAGGTTTAGCTGAACACTGAGCAGGACGCACCCCACTAACTTTTGTAGGTTTAGCTGAACACTGTGAGCAGGACGCACTGCACTAACTGTAAATAGTCTAGCTGCCTGACTGTGGTACTAATAGGATCAAAAGAACACCAGTAATTTTCTTCAGGTAGCTGTATATACTGTAACAAGACAAGCCTGCCTGTCAGTAAGAAGATAACAGGAACGGATCTAGCTGAACACTGTCAGCAGGACGCACCGCACTAACTTGAAGGTTTAGCTGAACACTGAGCAGGACGCACCCCACTAACTTTTGTAGGTTTAGCTGAACACTGTGAGCAGGATGCACTGCACTAACTGTAAATAGTCTAGCTGCCTGACTGTGGTACTAATAGGATCAAAAGAACACCAGTAATTTTCTTCAGGTAGCTGTATATACTGTAACAAGACAAGCCTGCCTGTCAGTAGGAAGATAACAGGAACGGATCTAGCTGAACACTGTGCGCAGGACGCACTGCACTAACTTGTAGGTTTAGCTGAACACTGTGAGGTGGACGCACCACACTAACTTGTAGGTTTAGCTGAACACTGTGAGCAGGACGCACCCCACTAACTTGTAGGTTTAGCTGAACACTGTGAGCAGGATGCACTGCACTAACTGTAAATAGTCTAGCTGCCTGACTGTGGTACTAATAGGATCAAAAGAACACCAGTAATTTTCTTCAGGTAGCTGTATATACTGTAACAAGACAAGCCTGCCTGTCAGTAAGAAGATAACAGGAACGGATCTAGCTGAACACTGTGAGCAGGACGCACTGCACTAACTGTAAATAGTCTAGCTGCCTGACTGTGGTACTAATCGGATTAAAGGAACACCAGTAATTTTCTTCAGGTAGCTGTAAATACTGTAACAAGACAAGCCTGCCTGTCAGTAGGAAGATAACAAGAACGGATCTAGCTAAACTGAATACAGTGTATATATATATATATGCAACACCTGGGATGCATATATATACACAATACTCTGTAAGTGCAGCTAACTGCTGACTGTTCTGCCTAATCTATCTAACTCAAATCAAATGTCACTGTCTCTCTCTCTCTCTCAAAGAACCCCGGAACACATACTACACAGGGCCGCCGTGTAGGCGGCCTTATATAGTGTGGGGCGTGTACCAAATCCCCTGAGCCATAATTGGCCAAAGCCTCCTTGGCTTTGGCCAATTACGGCTCTCTGTTCAGGCGGTGCTGTGATTGGCCAAGCATGCGGTAGTGCATGCTTGGCCAATCATCAGCCAGCAATGCACTGCGATGCCGCAGTGAATTATGGGCCGTGACGCGCCACGCGAATTTGGCGCGAATGGCCCATATCGTTCGCAATTCGACGAACGATCGAACAGCCGATGTTCGAGTCGAACATGGGTTCGACTCGAACACGAAGCTCATCCCTACTAAGGATGACATAATCCGCAGCCACCTCTTCCCAGCCACGTACAAGTCCATGGGTTTCTTTGGACTGTAAATGATCCCTTGAAGACTGCTGCTGATGCTGAGTGCCAGGCTCCACCTCCATGCTGACACAATCCTCCTCCTCTTCCTGTGTGATCATCAGGCACGCAGGAACACTGTCTGGATAAAGGGGGCCTTGAGAGGTAAGCAAGTCCTCTTCTTCCTCCCTCTGTTCTGCCTCAAGTGCCCTGGACAAGCGTGTCCCACAGCCACGTGCTGATGAGGATTCACCATCTCCATGACCAGCACTGTTGCCTCTAGACACAGAGCCTGCTTGCCCTCTTTTATTGGCTTGTGACTGTCTGCCTCTCCTTGTTGGCCTTCCAGACATACTAATGGCCTGCAGTGAGATGTAGCTGCACAAAGCTGGGATGTATATATATACTGATACTGCAGCTAGCAGAATCAACTAGAAAAACAAAAAAGAAAGGTCAGGAAAGCCTCCTATTGCATATAAGTGGCTAATAATATCTGTGCAACCTACACAATTAGAACAATGATTATAAGCCTATAGACAGACACTGAGCCTAATACCTGGATGCTAAATAATGTTGAAGCAAGACAGGTAGGTCCCTCTGAATCATAAAGGAGCATATATAAAAAAGGACCAGAGGGTCTAAGGAAAGGATTCTTCAGAGAGGAACACACAGGCTTTAGAAGATTGCAAAAATTGAAAAATGTATTAATAAAAACATGTAAATATCCACCCACAATGGCAAATAACCACTATATACCTCCACCAGTGGATAAAGTAATGATGAAATAACAGACACACCACATGAACCCTCCTTATTCACTCAAATTCCCACCCCCCCCAAACAGAGTATGGGTAGTATAAATGACAAACTGACAGTAGCAAATTCTAAAGTTTAGGGCAATGTAAAAATGATGGTGGAACAACAAAGCACAAAAAACAATAATAATATGTCCTAGAAGCATTGAATAAGTGCACCACTTGTATAGTAGTCTCTATTTGAATAAGTAGATGTCGTTGATCCTGCCATTAACTGCGGATGGAAATAAACAAAACACTGTTTGTGCTGACAAGTTATTCAGAGTGGACCTTAGGGAAGAATTATGTAATGTTCTCAAAGATGCCGTACATCCAGAATAATGTGAAGGTTGAAAAAATGTCAATATGAATGGCATCAGATTAATGAAACTGATAGAAACTGACACATACCTTCACTCCACTCCTGCAGAGACTGTCCATGTATAGGAGGGAGTACAGCTTCACTCATCAGGTTGGAAGCACATGCCTTCTGAAATACAATCCCCTGATAATGTCAGGGGAGGGGGAACCTTCCTGATGGATGAGGTAAAAGATGTTGACAAAGTCCAGATCCAGAGACGGCCGGCTGACTGGTCCGACAATACACATAAAAGTTCATTGATAAAAACGACATGGTAATTCCCCACAGGGGAACCCCGTACCAAAATTTAAAAAAAAATGATGTGGGAGTCCCCCTAAATTCCATACCAGGCCCTTCAGGTATGGTATGGAATTTAAGGGGAACCTCGTGCCAAAATGTAAAAAAAAAATGGCGTGGGTCCCCCCAAAAATCCATACCAGACCCTTACCTGAGCATGCAACCTGGCAGGCCGCAGGAAAAGAGGGGGGGACGAGAGAGCACCCCCCCTCCTGAACCGTACCAGGCCACATGCCCTCAACATTGGGAGGATGCTTTGGGGTAGCCAGAGGGGGGCGGACAGAGGGGGCGGGGGTCACTGGGTGGCCCCGCCCTTCATTATTTAAGAACCATGAGAAGAGGAGAAGCGTCACACAGTGGGAGCCTCCTATCATGGTGGATGCGGAGTGGCCCGAGAAGAAGAAGGGAAGAAGACGCCGTGGAGGAAGATGCCAGATGAGAACACCAGGGGAAGAACCAGAAGAACCAAAAGAAGAAGGAGATGGAGGAAGAAACCGAAGGAAGATAGAAGAAAGAAGATGCCGGATGAGGTCACCTTCACCCGGTGACCCCGCCGCCCTTTGGCGCACGGGGACTTGATGGGGACTTCCCTGTGGCATTCCCCGTGACATCAGAGGGGGAGGACAGGGAAGTCACCATGCGTCAGAGGGGGGCAGGGTCACCGGGTGGCCCCGCCCTTTGTTATTTAAGAATCGTGAGAAGAGGAGAAGCGTCACACAGCGGGAGCCTCCCATCATGGTGGATGCGGAGCGGCCCGAGAAGAAGAAGGGAAGAAGATGCCGCGGAGGAAGATTCCGGATGAGAACACCGGAGGAAGAACCAGAAGAACCAGAAGAAGAAGAAGATGGAGGAAGAAACTGAAGGAAGATAGAAGAAAGAAGATAGAAGAAGAAGATAGAAGAAGCATTTAAATAAAGGAATTGTCAAAAACTGTCTCTTGTAATTTTTAACATTTTTGACAGTTTTTTTGTGAAATGGTAGGGGTACTTTTGTACCCCCTTACCATTTCACACAGGGCGGAGGGCCAGAATCTGGGGGTCGCCTTGTAAAAGGGGTTTCCAGATTCTGATAAGCCCCCCGCCCGCAGACCCCTACAACCACTGGGCAAGGGTTGTGGCAATGAGGCCCTTGTCCCCATCAACATGGGGACAAGGTGTTTTGGGGGGCTACCCCAAAGCACCCTCCCAATGTTGAGGGCATGTGGCCTGGTATGGTTCAGGGGGGCGCTCTCTCGTCCCCCCTCTTTTCCTGTGGCCTGCCAGGTTGTGTGCTCGGATAAGGGTCTGGTATGGATTTTTGGGGAACCCCAGGCCATTTTTTTTATTTTGGCGCGGGGTTGCCCTTAAAATCCATACCAGACCTGAAGGGTCTGGTATAGATTTTGAGGGGGGCCCCATGCAAATTTTTTTTTTTAATTTTGGCCGGGGTTCCCCTTAATATCCCTGCCAGACCTGAAGGGCCTGGTATGGAATTTAGGGGGACCCCCACGTAATTTTTTTTTTATATTTTGGTTCGGGGTTCTCCTGTGCGGAATTCCTATGCCGTTTTTATCAATTAACTTTTATGTGTATTGTCGGACCGGCAATTCATAGCCGTGAGTAGTTTTGAATGACTTTTTTTCCTTTGAAATGTCATTTTGCTGTCAGACTGTTCTAAACACGGGAAACATGCACCCCTTTACAGGCATACTATAGACACCCCCCAGGTACAAAATTTAAAGGAATATTACACTTTTATTGTTTCACTTTAAGCATTATTAAAATCACTGCTCCCAAAAAAACGGCCGTTTTTAAAACTTTTTTTTGCATTGATCCATGTCCCCTGGGGCAGGACCCAGGTCCCCAAACACTTTTTATGACAATAACTTGCATATAAGCCTTTAAAATTAGCACTTTTGATTATTCATGTTCGTGTCCCATAGACTTTAACGGTGTTCGTGTGTTCGAATAAATTTTTTGCCTGTTCGCATGTTCTGGTGCGAACCGAACAGGGGGGTGTTCGGCTCATCCTTACACCCTGGCTTTGGCCAATTACGGCTCTCTGTACAGACGGCGCTGTTATTGGCCAAGCATGCGGGTCATAGTGCATGCTTGGCCAATCATAAGTCAACAATACACTGCGATGCCGCAGTGAATTATGGGCCGTGACGCGCCACTTGAATTTGGTGCGAACGGCCCATAACGTTCGCAATTCAATGAACAGTTGAACATGTGATGTTCGAGTCGAACGTGGGTTCGTCTGGAACTCGAAGCTCATCCCTGGCCAGCAGTGAATAATTCTGTTATTCCACATAAACAGATAATTGTGGCTAAGGATGAACCGAACACTCCTCCGTTAGGTTCACACCAGAACTTGCAAATAGGCAAAAAATTTAGACGAACACCGTTAAAGTCTATGGGACATGAACATGAAAAATCAAAAGTGCTAATTTTAAAGGCTTATATGCAAGTTATTGTCATAAAAAGTGTTTGGGGACCTGGGTCCTGCCCCAGGGGACATGTATCACTGCAAAAAAAAAGTTTTAAAAAGCTGTTTTTTGAGGAGTAGTGATTTTAATAATGCTTAAAGTGAAACAATAAAAATGAAATATTCCTTTAAATATTGTGCCTGGGGGTGTCTATAGTATGCCTGTAAAGTGGCGAAATTTTCCCGTGTTTAGAACAGTACCACAGCAAAATGACATTTCTAAAGGAAAAAAGTAATTTAAAACTGATTGCGGCTGTAATGAATTGACGGGTCTCGGCAATATAGATAAAACTCATTGAAAAAAAACGGCATGGGTTTCCCCCCTAGTTCATTACCAGGCCCTTTGGGTCTGGTATCAATATTAAGGGAACCCCGAACTAAAATTTTTTAAAAAATAGCTTGGGGGTCCCCCCAAAATCCATACCAGGCCCTTAAGGGAACCCTGCTCCAGTTAAAAAAATGGGGTGGGGTCCCCTAAAATCCATACCAGACCAGTATGGGTTTTAAGGGGATCCCTGCGGCAAAGTTTTAAAAAAATGGAGTAGGGGTCCCCCCAAAATCCATACCAGATCCTTATCCAAGCACGCAACCTGTCAGGCTGCAGGAAAAGAGAAGGGTGAGAGAGGGCCCCCCTCGTGAACCATATCAGGCCACATGCCCTCAACATGGGGAGGGTGCTTTGGGTCCCCAAAGCACCTTGTCCCCATGTTGATGGGGACAAGGGCCTCATCCCCACAACCCTTGCCCAGTGATTGTGGGGGTCTGCAGGTGGGGGGCGTTTATCGGAATCAGATCCCACCCCCCATGTGAATTGGTAACAGGTACATGGTACCCCTGCCAATTCACAAAAAACATGTCAAAAATAGTAAAAAAGACAGGAGACACTTTGGTACAAGTGTATAAAAATAAAAGATGGGTTTGTTTGGCGCTACCTGAAGACTTAAATGATTAGGTCTGTATCTGGATAGCCTGGTGAAGTGCTTAAACCATTACACTTAATATATCTATATGGTATACATTAGCATGGAGTCCATGCCTCCTAAATGTTAGATTTGGGGATAGAGTGCTGTATATCAGTGTATTCACACAGGTATGTGATTAAAGGTGTACAGTTAGAAAGCCAACGTAATTATATCCAGCTATCTGCCCAACAGTGAGAGGTTTGCAATATAACGGTCACTAATAGGACTAAGAGCTGCACCTCTGCATGTGCACCAGCTTAATGGGATGTTCCTTATATTGCAAAACATCTCCAGATAAAAACCAATTATATATTCATAAGTATAGTGTGCATTATGGAGTGGAAATTACTCATAAATCAATAAGGATACCATATATAATGCACCTCGATTCAATAACCTTAGACATAAATCATGTATATATCAGCTTATGGAGTAGAAATCGCATAAACGCATAGCATTTTGTATTGTTAGAAGTTGCAGCCAGTACATCTCAAACAAGATATATTAGTCCCATGAATTAGGTTAGTAGTTTTCAACAGGTGACTTTGGTGCAGAGACAGTTGCCAGGTGACTTTGGTGCTCCCCCTGATGGTTGTCTACTCACCAGCTCCCGGAACCCCTGCAGGGGTAATACGCCTGTAGTGTGTTATAATGGGACTCGCTGCTTGTTGCCTGTTGTGGTGGGTCACTTCAGTGTGACCAGATCCCCATCCCCTTTACAGGGGTAGTGCACCTCCGCTTCCTGCTGATTGCGATGAATGCCTCCTGTGTGTTCCGAGTAGTGGAGGTGTTGCAATCCCACGTGTATCAAAACATAATGAGAAGAGCTTCCATAGTAAGTAAAAACCACTTTATTTAAAAAACATGTGTAACCAATTCATAAAAAATTATAAAAAGTAAAAAAAAAAAAATATGAAAGAAAGTCCAAGCACCATATATATTTCCTACCCAGTAGATGACTGGGATAGGATACTGCTTCCTGACAGACAGGTAAAGTTTAAAAGTTCACTCTTACAGAGCAGAAAAGCGAGATGGGGGATATTCCAGCCTGACGCCGATACAGCGTTCCTCCCTCTCGTGTGTCCGTAGGTGAACTGAAGAGCGTGATGCCGTCGTCCGCGCTTCGTCACATGACGTCCTTAGCAACGGTATCACGCTCCTGCTTGTTGTGAAGTTTATAGGGAGGGAGCGTCCATGTTAAGCCCGCCCCTCGGATTACGAGCGGAGATTTACATATATAACTACTACCGGGCTGCTGCTCACTTAGTTTATTCCGAACCAGGTTCCTTTGTAGCCAAATTAGGAAATTAATGCAGCTAGTATGCTCACCCCCTTAATTTTAACAGAGATTATTATTAAAATAATGAAAAATCATGGAAGCACTCCAGGGCCGATCCCAGACGGGGTGCACGGGGTGCAGTGCACCCAAGCGCCAGAGAGTTGGGGGCGCTGAAGCGCCAGAGTGCTCCGTTCCCCCTCCTCCTCCTCCTCCTCTTGTTTGTGTCTGGCGCCGGTGTTCTAAGAAGAAAAGGCGCCGCTGTGTTAACTGCTCAAGCCCCTCCCTCCTCCTGTCAGAGAAGGAGAACAGCCAGCCGGAGATGAGAATGGAGGCAGAGCGGTTGGTCTCTGTGTGGAGAGAGTCCAGCCGCGCAGTGATGTCGTGTGGGGGGGTGGGGCGGTCCGTGCCTGACACGTTCTCCTCTCTGTGTCTCTCACTCCTGCCTGCTGTTTACTGCTCTGTTCTCCACCCGGCGGCGCGGCTGCAAACTGTCCTCTCCTCTCCAGCTGCCGCCCAGGTGTTTTTACCGTACCCTAATGGAGGGGGGTCTGTACTAATGGAGGGGGGTCTGTCCTGGGGGGTCTATACTAATGGAGGGGGGGTCTGTCCTGGGGGGTCTATACTAATGGAGGGGGGGTCTGTCCTGGGGGGTCTATACTAATTGAGGGGGGTCTGTACTAATGGAGGGGGGCTCTGTCCTGGGGGGTCTGTACTAATGGGGGGGTCTGTCATGGGGGTCTGTAGTAATGGAGGGGGCCTCTGTCCTGGGGGGGTCTGTACTAATGGGGGGGTCTGTCCTGGGGGTCTGTACTAATGGGGGGTCTGTCCTGGGGGGTCTGTCCTAATGGAGGGGGGTCTGTACTAATAAAGGGGGGGTCTGTCCTGGGGGGTCTGTACTAATGAAGGGGGGTCTGTCCTGGGGGTCTGTACTAATGGTGGGGTCTGTCCTGGGGGGTCTGTACTAATGGGGTGGTCTGTCCTGGGGGTCTGTACTAATGGAGGGGGGTCTGTCCTGGGGGGGTCGTTAATAATGGAGGGGGATCTGTCCTGAGGGGGTCTGTACTAATGGAGGGGGGTCTGTCCTGGGGGGTCTATACTAATGGAGGGGGGTCTGTCCTGGGGCGATCTGTATTAATGGAGGGGGTTCTGTCCTGGGGGTCTGTACTAATGGAGGGGGGGTCTGTCCTAGGGGGTCTGTACAAATGGAGGGGGGGTCTGTACTAATGGGGGTCTGTACTAATGGAGGGGGGTCTGTACTAATGGAGGGGGGTCTGTACTAATGGGTAGTCTGTACTAATGGAGGGGGGTCTGTACTAATAAAGTGGGGGTCTGTCCTGGGGGGTCTGTACTAATGGGGGGTCTGTCCTGGGGGGTCTGTACTAATGGAGGGGGGTCTGTCCTGGGGGGTCGTTACTAATGGAGGGGGGTCTGTCCTGGGGGGGTCTGTACTAATGGAGGGGGGTCTGTCCTGGGGGGTCTATACTAATGGAGGGGGGTCTGTCCTGGGGCGGTCTGTACTAATGGAGGGGGTTCTGTCCTGTGGGTCTGTACTAATGGAGGGAGGGTCTGTCCTAATGGAGGGGGGTCTGTACTAATGGAGGGGGGTCTGTACTAATGGAGGGGGGTCTGTACTAATGGAGGGGGGTCTGTCCTGGGGGGTCTGTACTAATGGGGGGTCTGTACTAATGGAGGGGGGTCTGTCCTGGGGGGTCGTTACTAATGGAGGGGGGTCTGTCCTGGGGGGTCTATACTAATGGAGGGGGGGTCTGTCCTGGGGCGGTCTGTACTAATGGAGGGGGTTCTGTCCTGTGGGTCTGTACTAATGGAGGGAGGGTCTGTCCTAGGGGGTCTGTACTAATGGAGGGGGGTCTGTACTAATGGAGGGGGGTCTGTACAAATGGAGGGGGGTCTGTCCTAATGGAGGGGGGTCTGTCCTAATGGAGGGGGGTCTGTCCTGGGGGGTCTGTACTAATGGGGGGTCTGTACTAATGGAGGGGTGGTTTGTCCTGTGGGGGTCTGTTCTAATGGAGGGGGAGATCTGTCCTGGGGGGTCTGTACTAATGGAGGGGGGGTTTCCTGGGGGGTCTGTACTGAGTAAGGTCTGTACTGAGGGAGGGGTTTATACTTAGTGCGGGTTCTGCACTGATGGAGGGGGGTCTATACTTAGTGGAGGGGGGTCTGTACTGAGGGGCGACTATAGTTGGTGGAAGGGGGGTGACCCCAACCCTAGTGATGCCAATGCAGCTGCGGGCTCTTCTTTCCCCCCTCCCTCTTGCGCGTGCTGCTGTACTAGTGAGCGGTGCTTGCCTGCACAGCCGCCCACTATGTATCTTCCCCTGCCTTCATATGCCCAGGGAAGAAACAGAATAGAAAAAGGAGCAGAGAAGAGGATTGTGGGACATATAGTCCTGAGGACTGGCAGCCCCACTGTAACACAGAAACTGCAGCCCACACAGCATGCTCAGTTGAATGGGAGAGAGAGAGAGCCAGGAGCCCAGGAAAGCTTTCAGGGAAGTACACCCAGGACTCCAGAGGGAAAGGGCAGTGCTGAGAGAACACCATCAGAGAGAGAACCCCGCTGCCCTGCGCCACCAGAGAGAAAGCCACACAGCCTAGTGCCTTCCCTGGCAGAGAAAGGAATGGAGTCAATGCAGGAATACAGATCTGGGTGCTACCCAGCGGAGTGGCCATGGGCAATTCAGAGTGAGCTGACTCCTGATCAGAGGAACCGTTGCTGTATCGCTGGGTCAGGTGAGAGGGCCTGTACTATGTCTGCAGTCTCTGATCATCTCCTGTATTATGTCTGCAGTCTCTGACCATCTACTGTATTATGTCTGCAGTCTCTGACCATCTACTGTATTATGTCTGCAGTCTCTGATCATCTTCTGTAGTATGTCTGCAATCTCTGGCCATCTCCTGTACTATGTCTGCAGTCTCTGATCATCTCCTGTACCATGTCTGCAGTCTCTGATCGTCTCCTGTACTATGTCTGCAGTCTCTGATCATCTCCTGTATCATGTCTGCAGTCTCTAATCATTTCCTGTACTATGTCTGCAGTCTCCGACCATCTCCTGTACTATGTCTGCAGTCTCTGATCATCTCTTATATCCTGTCTGCAGTCTTTGATCATCTCCTGTACTATGTCTGCAGTTTCTGATCATCTCCTGTACTATGTCTGCAGTTTCTGATCATCTCTTGTACTACGTCTGCAGTCTCTGACCATCTCCTGTAATATGTCTGGGGGCTCTTTCTAACAGACTCTCTAACAGAAGCCCTCTCTGTGTGCATCAGAGAGACCCCCTCCAGGTCTCATTAGTGTACGCTCTTCCAGTATATTTTTTATTGTTAAAAGATCATGGGAGGATCCCAGGCTAACAAAGACTTCTTAGGGGAGCATCTCTGTGTTTGAGTCGTTGCCATAGAAACATTTGTAAAGGGGAGGAGTTGGTAAGATGATCACACCCATGTGGGGGCGCCAGAAATATTTCTGCACCCAGGCGCCAGTGACCCTAGGATCGGCCCTGAAGCACTCTCCGCTATGGTAAAAGCAAGAATTCATTCATATTGTATACAATTGAAATAACTACCCCTGATGATACACAGGTGAAAAAAAAAACTTATAAGTCAGGTATATGTAATACCCGATGTTATAAGTGTACAGATACAGTACATCTAAATTAATATGCAATAACATTAGGCATATACTATACAGTGCAATTTTTATACTCAGGAAATGGAAGATATCTATTAATACCAGCAATAATTGGGGCATTCCGTGCCCACCAATAGTACATATATAGAGCTAGACTTTGAGGTTATATTACTATAGACGTGTTACCATCTATGGGATGGGGGGCATCTGTACACTTATAACATCGGGTATTACATATACCTGACTTATAAGTTTTTTTTTTTTTTTCACCTGTGTATCATCAGGGGTAGTTATTTCAATTGTATACAATATGAATGAATTCTTGCTTTTACCATAGCGGAGAGTGCTTCCATGATTTTTCATTATTTTAATAATAATCTCTGTTAAAATTAAGGGGGTGAGCATACTAGCTGCATTAATTTCCTAATTTGGCTACAAAGGAACCTGGTTCGGAATAAACTAAGTGAGCAGCAGCCCCGTAGTAGTTATATATGTAAATCTCCGCTCGTAATCCGAGGGGCGAGCTTAACATGGATGCTCCCTCCCTATAAACTTCACAACAAGCAGGAGCATGATACCGTTGCTAAGGACGTCATGTGACAAAGCGTGCACAACGGCATCACGCTCTTCAGTTCACCTACGGACACACGAGAGGGAGGAACGCTGTATCAGCGTCAGGTTGGAATATCCCCCATCTCGCTTTTCTGCTCTGTAAGAGTGAACTTTTAAACTTTACCTGTCTGTCAGGAAGTAGTATCCTATCCCAGTCATCTACTGGGTAGGAAATATATATGGTGCTTGGACTTTCTTTCATATTTTTTTTTTTACTTTTTTTTTTATTTTTATAATTTTTTATGAATTGGTTACACATGTTTTATAAATAAAGTGGTTTTACTTTATCATGCTATGGAAGCTCTTCTCATTATGTTTTGATACACGTGGGATTGCAACATCTCCACTACTCGGAACACACAGGAGGCATTCATCGCAATCAGCAGGAAGTGGAGGTGCACTACCCCTGTAAAGGGGATGGGGATCTGGTCACACTGAAGTGACCCACCACAACAGGCAACAAGCAGCGAGTCCCATTCTAACACACTACAGGCGTATTACCCCTGCAGGGGTTCCGGGAGCTGGTAGTAGTAGTAGACAACCATCAGGGGGAGCACCAAAGTCACCTGGCAACTGTCTCTGCACCAAAGTCACCTGTTGAAAACTACTAACTTAATTCATGGGACTAATATATCTTGTTTGAGATGTACTGGCTGCAACTTCTAACAATACAAAATGCTATGCGTTTATGCGATTTCTACTCCATAAGCTGATATATACATGATTTATGTCTAAGGTTATTGAATCGAGGTGCATTATATATGGTATCCTTATTGATTTATGAGTAATTTCCACTCCATAATGCACACTATACTTATGGATATATAATTGGTTTTTATCTGGAGATGTTTTGCAATATAAGGAACATCCCATTAAGCTGGTGCACATGCAGAGGTGCAGCTCTTAGTCCTATTAGTGACCGTTATATTGCAAACCTTTCACTGTTGGGCAAATAGCTGGATATAATTACGTTGGCTTTCTAACTGTACACCTTTAATCACATACCTGTGTGAATACACTGATATACAGCACTCTATCCCCAAATCTAACATTTAGGAGGCATGGACTCCATGCTAATGTATACCATATAGATATTTTAAGTGTAATGGTTTAAGCACTTCACCAGGCTATCCTGATACAGACCTAATCATTTAGGTCTTCAGGTAGCACCAAACAAACCCATCTTTTATTTTCATACACGTTTGACAGGGTACCCCATTGGGCACTCTGGGTAAGGGGGGCAGCAACCTGTAGTTTCTTGCCGTATAGACTTATCCTAAGCGCAGCTTATATACAATTTCACTTTGGTATATGTCCTTTATTAAAAAATAATAAAAATATCCCGTGATGTAAATCCATCTCACACCGCCCGACGAATTGGAAAAAGAAAAAAATGCAACAGCTCTGCCTCCCATTGGCCCTGCCCTCAGCTATATAACAGTTGTCATTGAGAAGAAGCGTCACTCGGCAGGAGCCTCCCATGGAGGTGGATCTGTTGCGTTTTTTTTCATTTTTCAGTTTGTCGGGCGGTGTGAGATTTACATCGCAGGACATTTTTTATTTTTTAATTTTTAATGAAGGACTTGTCTCAAAATTTCTCCTGTCTTTTTTACAATTTTTGATACTTTTTGTGTGATTTGGCAGGGGTAAAATGTACCCATTACCAATTCACTTGGGGGGGATGGGATCTGGGGGTCCCCTTGTTAAAGGGGGCTTTTAGATTCCCATAAGCCCTCCACCCGCAGACCCCTACAACCACCGGGCAAGGGTTGTGGGGATGAGGCCCTTGTCCCCTTCAACATGGGGACAAAGTGCTTTGGGGGGGCTACTCCAAAGCACCCTCCCCATGTTGAGGGCATGTGGCCTGGTACGGTTCAGGAAGGAGGCGCTCTCTCATCCCCCCTCTTTTCCTGTGGCCTGCCAGGTTGTGTGTTCGGAAAGGGGTCTGGTATGGATTTTGAGGTACCCTATGCCATTTTTTTATTTTGGCGCAGGATTCCCCTTAAAATCCATACCAGACCTGAAGGATCTGGTATGGATTTTAGGGAGATCCCTACGCCATTTAAAAAAAAAAAATTGGCACAGGATTCCCCTTATTATCCATATCAGACCTGAAGGGCCTGGTATGGATTTTGGGGGGACCCCCACGCAATTTTTTTTTTTTTTAATTTTAGTTTGGGGTTCCCCTTAATATTCATACCAGACCAAAACGGCCTGGTAATGGACTGGGGGGAACCCATGCCATTTTTTTTCAACAAGTTTTATGTATATTGCCGAGAATCGGCAATTCATTACAGCCGCGATCAGTTTTAAATGACTTTTTTTTCTGTCATTTTGCGGTGGTATTGTTCTAAACATGGGAAAAATGTGCCACTTTACAGGCATACCAAGGAGACCCCCCCCCCCCCCCGGCACGATATTTAAAGGAATATTTCATTTTTATTGTTTCACTTTAAGCATTATTAAAATCACTGCTCCTGAAAAAACGGCTGTTTTTAAAACTTTTTTTTGCACTGATACATGTTTCCTGGGGCATGACCCAGGTCTCCAAACACTTTTTATAGCAATAACTTGCATATAAGCCTTTAAAATGAGCACTTTTGGTTTTTCATGTTAGTATCCCATAGACTTTAATGGTGTTCCGTTGCTTTTCAAATTTGCAGCAAACGCCGCATAATGTTCGCTTTTCGGTGAACAGGTGAACATCCAATGTTCGAGTCAAACTTACGTTCGACTCAAACATCTGGCTCATTCCTAATTGTGGCCCTATATAGGTAGTACAGACTTGCTCTATACACTTGTTGCTTTATACAACAATTATGGTCCATTGTACATAGTGAGGATAACACAATCAAAGGTGCTGACAGTTACAGACATACCTAAGGTTCTTGTAATTATGCACTGTAGCAGCGTGTCTCAAAGGGAGCATGGAAAATTCTGGTTTGGGGTCTACACATCTCCCAGGCTCCTCTCATACACTTTTAGAGACCTCTGATTCTATATTCAGTTTGGGGTTTGCGCTTTCCTATTTGGCAATTATGGCTCACCTGGAGAGCCTGCAGAGTTGGTGGAAGCTGTAAAATTGTATATGGAGACTGACAAGCATTAGGCTTGTTCAGACTGGTAGGATGTTGATTTTTGTAGTTAGTGCCTGGACACGTCTAGGATTTTGTTTTGGTGTTTTTGTTTATTTTGTAGCGCACCGTACATCACTGGTAAAAAGACCGGTAAAAAAACACCAATAAACACTGCACTGTCTGTCACTACATTACTGGACTGGTACCTGTGCCCAAAAGTGTGCACACCTCACTTTGTACCTGCTATCTATCCCCAGTTTACAGCACATAAGTGATCTTTTGTTTCTTGAAATATTTAAGTGGCATACAGCTTATTCAAATTTATCCTATTAGAAAATAGGAGGACAAATTATCTTTTTTTTTGTGCTGGGAGAAATGCAGAGTCCAGTACAAACAGGCAACCTTTTTGTTTTGCACCTGGAGCAAAGACATTTGCATCTTGATCTATTATTCTTCTAAGTACTCATATGCTTACCATTTGGAATGCAATTATTATAAGGTTCTGTGGTTGCTAACCAACATTATTTTCATTTTTTTTTTTTTTTTAATATGTTTTAGGCCTCATGTACACTGCTGCTGCTAAACGCACGTTCAGAGGCAGTTGGACGCGTTTTTCAACTGCCCCTGAACTCATTCAATGTTATCTTATGTGACCATGTACACTGTTTTGTTTACAGCCAATTTTAGGCAGTTGCATTTAACAGCCTTTCTTTGAAGGCAAAAAAATGAGTTCAGACGCTGAAGATTTCCATATTTCAGACGCCAAACACGGCTAAATGTGGTACCAGCGTTTAGACACATTTTCGCTTATAAGTGTTTTTAAAAATACCCAATTTTTTGGACATTAAAACACTAAAAAATGATGGAAAACGATGAGAAAACATAACAAAAAGTTTAAAAACTGGTAATTACTTGCAATGATTCATAGACCATATATAGCCCTTGATCCAATCCAATACACCACTACCAATGTTGTTTTACCAAGTATAATTGTAATTTGACCCATATGTTGTTAAATATGAAAAAGATGACATGTTCATGTTCATAACCAAGCGTTTCAGACTGGGCCAAACTTTTTATAGTAGAATGTCAAATGAGGCAATGGACATGCGTGTAAAATAAAAAAAAATTATTGGGGTAGGTACGCAGCTCTATGTACATGTTGGTAAAATATCCTACTGACATGCACTGAGCGATCAATGGATGGGTCCGGTAGCGATGAACTCTGGTCCTTGCATGCAATTTTCAGAGTTGTTCTAGCCTCATCAAGAGCAACATCAGGAGCATTTCCTCACATATGCTCATTATGGGATCCATTGTAAAAAAAAATCACAGAAATGGGGACAAATACAAGAACACTGATGCTCTCTCTGCTACTGCTACTCACTCTGGTCTCAAAAAATGGCTGAAATAGTTACATAAAACCTTTTTTTGAGCTTGGATAGGGCCTTATGGTATCATCCTTACTAAACACTTCTAGACGCAAACGCGGCTAAATGGGCGTTTCTTTTTTTTTTTTTTAATTCTGTTTATTAAATTTTAAACATATAAACATACAAAAAACAGTGGAATGATCCGGCACAACACCGGCCATTCTTGGACCCACATGGTCCACTTGAATCTAACAATGGAACAACCTAACACAGGTAACCTCTTGTACCAAACCCCCCCCCCCCCCCCAAAATCCCATACCACAGTTCACCACAATTAAGAAAAATTGCTTCACTTTATTTTACCACTGGAGGACCATCTGCAATAAGACCATGTAAATCTATATGTATGTGTTTTTTATGCTCCCCAAAGCACTGCACCGTAGTTGATGATTAGCTAATTTATGATCCAAAGGACACAACTACCCGTAATTACCACCCCTCCTCATGTACTTGATTATATCAAAATCCCATGACTATTGCTTTACCTCATAAAGAACTAGGACAGAACTAACCAGCCGTTACCACCGATCCAAACCAGGCCTGCCAAACCTTATCAAACTTTTTTCCGCACCCTCTAGAGTGGTATGTTGCCTTATAATAGGGCATCATGGAATTCACCAGCCCCTTCCAAAATAGAACTCCAGGGGGAGCGGAATTCTTCCATTTCAATAATATGGCTTTTCTTCCATAGAAGAATAGAATGTTCAGTAAAGTTCTAAGAGCTCTGGACGGAACCACCTCCTCCACTAGGCCCAACAAACATACCCTAATGGATAATGGAATAGGTATTTTTAAAATTTCTTCTATACATTTTATTACTCCTTTCCAAAAAGTCATGATGTGTGGGCAATCCCAGAAAATATGTTTGGCATCTGCCGGTGAAAAGTCACACCTCCAACAAGCCGAAGAGACTGATGGGTAGATTACTGCCAATCTGGCCGGTGTAAAATAAATTCTATGTAAAAATTTAAAATGAATGAGTCTGTCTCTCGCAGAGACTAAATGTTTAAAGGGGTGCACCCATACGTCATCCCAGTCCTCCCCATCCATATCAGGGACTTCACTCTCCCAACGCTCTCTGCATTTAGCCATTGCTGCCGGACTTTACAACACAAAAGAAGTTTTATTTTATCTTTTAATAAGCAATGGCACAATTCTTCACTGTCACAATCAGAGGTCTCATAAAAAAGAATCACTTTTTATGGTCTGAACAGGAATCGAAAGGAGTCAAATTCTTGAAATATAGAGAATTCAAATAATTTACTGGAAGAAGGGGGCAGGAGGGACAGTTTTCTAGAAGAAAAAAAACCTCATTCTATGTAACAGTTTGTAAACTTTGCAGCACAACCTATTGCAGCTCATCAGATTAAAGTGTGCCACTTTGAATGGGAACTGTTTAAAAAGGAAAACCCCAAATACACATGATAATGTCTTTTTTGGGTAATTGTAGAAGATTACTCAGTGCCTTTTCGTGTACAATGCATGTGTTGTAAAAACAAGTGCTTGCAGTCAATCCCTTTGCCTCAGTAGTCATCCTCCTCGTCAGAGTCCATCACTTTCCTTCGATTAAACTTTATTGTTGTCTTCTTCTCTGTCTGCTGACTCACTTTTTCCAAAATCTCTATTAGACCCTCTTCAGATAACTTCCCACCAAGCTGGCCAAATCTTGCCATCTGTATAAGGTAACTTTCTACAGCTTTGGCTTTCTCAGGCTTCACCAAGGCAAGGTTGTTCAACCGTGCCCGAGCAGCCTGGCTGAGGACCTGGGATAAAATGTTATTTCGCATCTCATCTTCTCTTTGTTTAGCTTCTTGCTGAGCTTGTTCACCTCCACCTTCCCCATGTCTCCCCTGTAGCTCTGTCAGCCGCTGCTTTCTTATCGCTTCCAGCTCCGGGTCCACCATCTCCGCCCAGACCTCGACACGTTACCCCCCCTTGCTGCCGGACTTTTCTTAAACAGTTCTTTACATGTGACTGACAAAGTTTTAGTGAGGTCTTCTACCATAAGTATGTCTTCTAAAGCCGGTGGAATGGACTCTACCGCCCTATCTCTAAATTGGGCCTGAAACGCGTGCCGAAGCTGTATGAACCTGAAGAAATATGAGTTAGGGAGGTCATGCTTAGTCTTCAGCTGGTCAAAAGTCAGAAGTATGCCATCTTGGGTGATGTCCTTTAGTAATTTAATTCCCCTGACCACCCACACCATGGGGTCCTGAAAGGAGTAGAAGTGAGACAACTTGGGATTCCCCCACAAGGTAGTCTGAGGTGAGAAACCCAAGTAGCTCGGACACGCCAACACCACTGCCTCCCCCCAAGCCTTAATAGTGGCCTTCACGGCCAAAGTCAAAGGAAGCTCTGACCCAACACCCCTATGAATGGCCAAACGGAGGGTCTTATATGACCCCAAATGAGCCGCCTCCACCACAGTTGCTGAATCTCCGTCGTCAGATGTCAACCATTTATGGACAAATACCAACTGACCAGCTAGGTAATATTTCTTCCAGTCAGGCAGGGCCAAACCCCCCCACCCCCAAGGCTCCTGCAGCACCTTAAGTCCTATGCGTGGTTGTTTGGGGGCCCATATGAATGAACTGGTAATGCCCTCTAGTTTTTTAAAAAAGGATTTGGGAGGCCGTACCGGAGCGTGTCTCAAGAAATAAAGTATGATTGAAAGAATTTTCATTTTCACTAAACTTATCCTCCCTATCAGTGATAGAGGAAGCCTTTGCCAGGCCTGCGCCCTCTGCTTAAAAAAGGACAATAAAGGCAGTAGATTAAGAGTCACATAATCAGCACTGTCTGCTGTAATTTTAATTCCTAAATATGTGATGGAAGAAACCCACTTCAGCGGCAGACTTTGGTCAGCCTCTTCACTGGCCCTAGTATCTAATGGCAAAATGGAGGATTTGCTCCAATTCACCTTAAGACCTGAAAAAACTGTGAAATCATTGAAAATTTTTAGAACCGCCTGCAATGATGATCTAGGATCCTCCAAAAACAAGAGCATGTCATCCGCATATAATGCTAGATATTCCTTGATGGAACCCACTCTAATTGCCCTGACTTCACTGGACATTCTAAGTGCTACTGCTAAGGGTTCCATCATAAGCACAAATAAAAATGGGGATAGAGGGCACCTCTGCCTGGTGCCTCTGCCCACGAGAAGAAGGGAGAAACATCCTGATCCAATCTAATTGCTACTCTAGGGTTGCAATATAACAACGTTATCCACCTCCTAAACGTACTGCCGAACCCCATCACCTCCAGCACCCGGAGCATATACGACCAATCAATTGAGTCGAACGCCTTTTCTATGTCGATCGAAACAATAATTCTGGTTCTGTCCTCAGACCCCGGTAACTGGAGGTGGGTAAACAACCTTCTTAAATTAGTGTCAGTGTCATGAATCCCGTCTGGTCAATATTGACCAGGGAGGGGATCACTCTGACCAGTCTGTTGGCCAATACCTTCGTGAGGATCTTCAGGTCCGTGTTTAAGAGGGAGATGGGCCTGTATGAAGAACAATCTAAAGGATCTTTACCCGGTTTCAGTAATAGTACCATATAGGCATCCAGCCTAGAGGCCGGAAGACTGTTCATTTCTAAACATTTGGCCAGAAGTGTATTCAGTCTGGGGGCTAGTTCGTCAACATGGTTTTTATAAAAATCCGCAGGAAGGCCATCCGGACCCGGAGCCTTACAAGGTGGGAAGTCAAAAATAGCTGCAGTTATCTCTTTGGTGGTGATCTTACTATCTAGTTCCATCCGGTCAGTCTCAGATAAACTCGGGAGGGTCAGCTTATCCAAAAGAGCATTTAAATCTGACTGATCATACCTCGGTATAGGAGCATAAAACTCAGAAAAGTAGTCTCTAAATTCATCCAATATACCTAAGGGGTCAGTAATCATAGTGCCATCACGCCCTCTAACTACTGGGATGTTTGTTATTTGATTATCAACTGCCACCAGTCTTGCCAACAACTTCCCATTTTTGTCGCCTTCTGCAAACACTATGTTCGCCCTGTGACCCAGCTCGGTATGAGCCAGGTCCGAGAAATGCAGGGAGAGAAGACGTCTAGCCTCCATTAGAGACAAATAAGAAGACTCAGAAGGACTGCCAGCATGTCTCTCTGCATATTCCTTCTCATCTTCCTGTAGTCTGGCAACCTCAGCATTATGAGCCACCCTTTCAGCTTTTATCGCAGAAATACATTCTCCCCTTATCACTGCCTTAAACGCATCCCAAACCACCGGAGTGTCCGCTGTATTCTCATTAGCTGTCCAGTAAGAGGCGATAGACTCCTGTAAGCCTGAAGATACCTGCTCATTTTGCAGCCATCCTGGAGACAGCCGCCAACCCCCAGCCCCCAGCCCCCCTTCCAGCCAACAGACTGAGGTCAAGGGACAGAGGGCAATGATCAGATAAACCCCCTGCCAGGTAGGCTATGTCCTTCACAAATGGTAACAAGGCTTGGTTCCCAAACGCCATGTCTATCCTGGCCGACGAGAGGTGGGTCAATGAGACATGAGAATAGGCTCTGCGAGATGGATTTCTAGCTCGCCACAGCTCTGTCAACCCAGTCACTGCGGCCCAGGATATAAGATCACCAGAACCCACTCTCCCTGGATTGTAGGAGTCCAACGCAACTAAAATGGCATTGAAATCACCCATCAATATAAGAGGGAGGTGAGCAAAGGGAGCCAATCTGGTAAATAAATCATATAAAATTTGGACATTTACAGGAGGAGGCAGGTATACATTCACTAGTAACATTTTGTAGTGATAAACATCCAATAGGACAGCCACATATCAACCCCCTGGATCCGAGAACACCTGATGTATAGTACATGGCAGGGCCTTGCTGATAAGAATTGAGATGCCTCTGGCAAACGTGGAAAAAGTCGCATGAAAAGATTTTTGGACCCAGGGTCTGCGCATAGCCAGGACCCTACTACCTTCTAGATGTGTCTCTTGCAGGAAGGTGACATGTGGCTTGGACTGTTTAAGGAACTGAAATATGGATGCTCTTTTATACTTGTTATTCAGTCCTCTCACATTCCAGGAGACAATTTTTGCAGACTTAGCCATTAACCCTTAAACAGAATATGAAGTAGCAGGAGCCTAAGTGCAGTGCCTTGATCATTCTGCAAGTATTTTTGGATACACCATACCCAAACCACATACAAATTATACATATTCCCCCTTGTGAGTGGTGAACTGTGGTATAACTATCCCCATCTGCCATTATACCAGAACCGACAAAAAGAAAAAACACAACAACCATTGGTATGTGACTTAGTCCCAAAAAACTCCCAAAAAGGGGGAGAACAACAAAAGAAAAACTAGAAGCCCGTGTGCCGAAATGTTCAGCAAGTGTAGATGACTTCTTCTTGTGTCTTCATGGAGCCCCGTGGGATACAGATCAAGGAGCCCAGTTCCGCTCATAAAAGGCCTTAAAGCAGTAATGAGTGAGAGTTTATTTAAAGCTTATATAACCGCCTAAGAGCATACAACTTTCTTTGCGCCAGATTTGGGAAAACATGAAAAAAATTAAGAAATAAGAGAAAAAAATATGAAATAAAGGCATTAATTCACGTTAACCCAGGGTGTCCAGCCACTCTGAGACTTCCGAGGGGGTCTCAAAAAATTTCACAGAGCCCCGGTGTTCCACTCAGAGCTTACAGGGGTACAGCATACTATACTTAAGCCCCTTTTCCCGTAACCTCTTCCGGACCTCCACAAATGTGCGACGGCGCCTCTGTAGCTCTGGGGAAAAATCCAGAAAGAAATGCAGAGTGGTATTTTCAAACCAGAGCTGTGGTTTCTTCCGCGCTTTAGCAAGGATGAGACCCTATCTCGGTAGTTGAGAAACACGAACCAGGAATGGTCTGGGAAAAGCGCCCTGCGGTCTCGGGCCCGTTGGGACCCTGTGAGCACACTCCACAATGTACGCTGAGGAGACTTGCTGCAAGTCAAGGATATCTTTAAAGAAGTTTTCAGCAAAGCTGGCTGGTTGTGAGCCCTCTGCGCCCTCAGGAAGACCCACCACGCGCACATTATTACGCCGCAGTCTATTTTCGGCATCTTCGGACCGCGCCATCAGAGTCTTTACTATGCGCTGCAGCTCAGCAACATTCCGCGAGGTAGTAGCCGTATTATCTTCTAAGTCGGAAATGCGGTTCTCTGCGGCAGTGACTCGACCTCTAAACTTGTCCATGTCTTGTCGAATAAGGCCACACTCCATGGCCAATGTGTCAATTCTTCCCATGACCATAGTTTTACTCTCCTCAATGGCCGCCAGGATAGCTGCAGTGGAGTCGGTAGCTTCTACTTGCCCCACACTCGAGTGCCACGGCTGGTCTCCAACGCCGTGTTCCATATCTCCGAGAAGCTGCAGCGCCGTCAACGTGGCCACGGTTCTGTCTACACCTGAAGACAGACCTAACCCCGCACGTGTCCCTGCCGGACCCTGTATCTTAGGAGGCAGCTGTTTCTTTGTTGATCTTCTGGATGGCATCTAATGAACAGACAACAAAGCAAGCAGTGCAGAAGATTTATACAGAGAGCAGGGTTAGAATCAGAATGGTGCAGAGGATGCAGGGCCCCTGGATTTTGTGGCCTGGTCTCACAAGCAGCCTCCATCAGCTATTCTGGCTTTTAAGCTGATGGTGTAGCCGGGGACAGCGGGCGGGCCTTCGGCGCAGGAAAGTCCGGTGCTCAGCAGGCTTCACTAGGCCGCACTAGGCCGCAACAGGCCACGGCCTCCATGGGCGGATCACAGCGGCCCCACAGACTCCCGGGCCCCGCTGGACACACAGGAGGGTGTACTGGATGATGGTGGAGGTCCCTTACCTCATTCCCAGGCCAGCCGCAGCACTGCTCAGGAGAATGGAGGCCAGATTGATGGCGTCGGCCGCTGGCCTGTAAGAATCCCCGTTTATCCGGCCGGAACACCACCAATAAACCCCCAGGCAACAGCGGAGGATGCAGAGGGACAGGTAAGTTCACAAAAAAGGTTGTTTTAACAGTTATTGAGCGCGGATAGCTTCGGATAAGTGAAGGATTTTGGAGCTCCTCTCTCACACGTCCTTCTCCACTCACATCCGGACATGCCCCCCCGTTTGCTTTGTTAGCAGCAGCTTCCTAAATGGGCGTTTCTAAACGTCGGTTTCAAGCTTTCAAAAAAAAAGTTCAGAGGACTTTGCCTCAGCGTCCCGTGTACATGGAGCCTTAAATATGCAAAAACTGTGTGCCAGCTGAATGGAACTGAGCACATCCTCCAGTGGAACATTTACATTTGGCTTTATGGGAGTCTGCATGATGTACTTTCATTGGAACGTTCAGACTTCATATATTTAAAAGAAAACCAAATACCTACTGCCTGTATTTATGACGTAATGCATTGGTGAAATGTGTGTGTTTCTACTGTATACTATAGAGATTTTTAGGATTTTAAAAATGCAAGATTTTAGTAATGAGAACGATAGATAATGAAAGGCCCTTAGACGTGGTGTATCTGGATTTTGCAAAAGCATTTGACACAGTTCCCCATAAATGTTTACTGTACAAAATAAGATCTGTTGGCATGGACCATAGGGTGAGCACATGGATTGAAAACTGGCTACAAGGGCGAGTTCAGAGGGTGGTGATAAATGGGGAGTACTTGGAATGGTCAGGGGTGGGTAGTGGGGTCCCCCAGGGCTCTGTGCTGGGACCAATCCTGTTTAATCTGTTCATAAACTACCTGGAGGATGGGGTAAACAGTTCAATCTCCGTATTTGCTGACGATGCTAAGCAGGGCAATAACTTCTCTGCAGGAAACCTTGCAAAAAGATCTGAACAAATTAATGGGGTGGGCAACTACATGGCAAAGGAGGTTCAATGTAGAAAAATGTAAAATAATGCATTTGGGTGTCAAAAATATGAATGCAATCTATACACTGGAGGGAGAACCTCTGGGGGAACCTAGGATGGAAAAGGACCTGGGGGTCCTAGTAGATGATAGGCTCAGCAATGGCATGCAATGCCAAGCTTCTGCTAACAAAGCAAACAGAATATTGGCATGCATTAAAAAGGGGATTAATTCCAGGGATAGAATGATAATTCTCTCACTCTACAAGACTCTGGTCCAGCTGCACCTAGAGTATGCTGTCCAGTTCTGGGCACCAGTCCTCAGGAAGGATGTACTGGAAATGGAGCGAGAACAAAGAAAGGGTAACAAAGCTAATAAAGGGTCTGGAGGATATTAGATATGAGGAAAGGTTGCAAGCACTGAACTTATTCTCTCTGGAGAAGAGACGCTTGAGAGGAGATATGATTTCAATTTACAAATACCGTACTGGTGACCCCACAATAGGGATAAAACATTTTTGCGGAAGGAAGTTTAACAAGACTCATGGCCACTCATTAAAATTAGAAGAAAAGAGGTTTAACCTTAAACTACTTAGAGGGTTTTTTACTGTAAGAGCGGCAAAGATGTGGAATTCCCTTCCACAGATGGTGGTCTCAGCGGGAGCATCGATAATTTCAAGAAACTATTAGATAACCATCTGAACGACCACAACATACAGGGATATACAAGGTAATACAGACATATAATCATACACATAGATTGGAGTTGATGGACTTTTTTCGACCTCACCTACTATGTAACAATGTAAATAAAAGCACCTAATGTTATATGAGCAAAAATTCACTATACAGACTTGAATTATAATTGCAAGACCCTGCTTTCATTTGTTTTGTTTTTTTACACAGCACAATGTCTTAAAGTGATTGTAAACCTTGTTTTTTTTTTTGTTCTTTTTAAAATAACAAACATATACTGACCTCCACTCCGCAGTTCATTTTGCACAGTGTGGCCCCGAACCTTGTCTTCTGGGGTCCCCCGGTGGCGTCCGCAGCTCCTCCTCGCATCGGTACACCCCCTGAGAGAAGCGCTCTCCTTGGGGGCTACCTTGAGGGCGTGCGCTGCATAGACACAAAATGCCAGACTCGGCCCTGCCCCCCGGCGCCCACGTCATTGGATTTGTTTGACAGTAGCGGGAGCCAATGACTGTGCTGCTATCAATCTAGCCAATCAAGAGCCAAGAACCCCCGGGCAGAGAAAGTGAACACGTCTCCGCCAAGGTAATGAACGGGCTCGGGTGAGTAAAATGGGGAGGGGGGCTGGGGGGGGCGGTCAGTGTCAGAAGTTTTTTCACCTTAATGCATAGGACGCATTAAGGTGAAAAAACATGAGGGTTTACAACTCCTTTAAACCTACACCTACAATATGATAGAGTCTATAGTTGAAGGATTTACCTAATAAATCCTTTACCCTATCTCCCTGTAGTATTTATTTATTTATTTTGGAAATTGATCCTTTCCTCCCTTCCCTCAGTTTCTCATTTCCCATTTTCCTTTTTTCCCCCCTTATCTTATTATATAGATCTAATTCCTTATTTCAACTGTAACATTTTTTTCCAGTAAGCTCTTTATATATCACTAATTGCTATTACTTGTTTTCATGAGATTGTGAATGTTGTTTCATATCTTATATATGTAGGTTAAAAAGTAATGTTTTGTTTTCATTGCTTACTATAAATATGTATTATATTTAAATAATATTTCATGTTAAATTTAAAAAACATGTATATGCTTTTATTAGCATTGTGTTCCTCCTAAATTAGCATTACTTTGTGAAACTTTGTGTTATGCTTAAATGGCTTTAAAATATATTCAACTCCTGTCTGCAATGGCTGTCTAAGGCTTGGACAATGATGGTAGACCCTTTTACCCAATGACACCTGAGAGATGTGATTGTTTGCCACTCAATTTTAAAAACATGCCAAGAAGAAACTGCACTATGGGAAATAGCATCTGTTCAGCACATTTTTATGTGTATTGTTAGTTCCAGAAAAGTGAGTCACCCTGTTATTGCTAGAAAGTTCAATGATGAGAGATAACAGTTTTGAAGGCCCTGTGAGAAGGAGAGCAATCAGCAGATGATACAGCTGCTATGCCACATATGCCACACACTAGATAATGTTTTGGCAATTGAATCCACATTCAACTAACTTTGGATGGGTGGATTAAGGCAGACTAACACTAATGCCCTGTACACATGATTGGACATTGAACGGACATCCCGACAGCAAAATCCATCAGATTTTTTCCGACGGGTGCTGGCTCAAACTTGTCTTGCCTACACACGGTCGCACAAAGCTGTTGGAAAATCCGATCATTCTGAACACGGTGACGTAAAACATGTACGTCGGGACTTTAAACGGGGCAGTAGCCAATAGCTTTCATCTCTTAATTTATTCTGAGCATGCGTGGCACTTTGTGCATCAGATTTGTGTACACATGATCAGAATTTAACCGATCGGATTATGTTGTCGGAAAATTTTATATCCTGCTCTCAAACTTTGTGTGTCGGAAATTCTGATGGAAAAAGTCCGATGGAGCCCACACAAGATCGGAATTTCCGACAACACAATCCGATCGCACTTTTTCCGTTGGAAAATCCGACCGTATGTACAGGGCATAACAGTGCCTAATGAAACCAAGCAGCTTTAGAAACTTCTTGTGAAAGTGTCCCTTAATCTGCACAGTCATTTTTTATATCAATATAGTCTGAAATTGCCATGTACATGACAATCATTTAACTTCTGCAAGGTAGAGAAGGGTTTGTTTGAGGGAGGACACTGTCCAAGAAAGAACAGTGATACACAGATGAAAAGCTTAAGGTGACAGGTGAGGGACCTCCAGCTGATTGACAGCCTCAGCGTTGTTCCTGTGCACTGTGTGAAGTGTGTGTGTGTGTGTGTGGGGGGGGGGGGTGCCCCTTTCCTCCAATCATCTGTCAGAGGTTTTCTCACTGGGCTCTGCAGAATATAACTTCAGCTCTCGGCCCCCTTTTTTCTGACAACTGAGACAAGCTTTATAAATACCGTACTTTGAATGGATGTAAAGAAGAGAATATTGCACATAAAAGGTACAACTTATGTAGGAGGATGTGTTTCATCTCTGGGTATCACTTGAAGTCAGTTACTTTACTAGGTATACGTAATGGTTTACTATCACTTTAACACCTTTCTGCTCAGCCAATAGAAAATTGATTGGTTCGATTGAATGTTTTTTTCCCTAGTTGGCTCACCTATTACACCTTTTGGTAAATATATCATTACGTTCAGGTCCTCTTATCATTGAGACTTCTACCCAGCACCCCACTTCTTAATAGCCTCAGTAGTGTCTCTGGTTATATTTATCACCACAGGCACCTCTACGGTGCCTTTACACTATTGTTACTTGTATTTTTAAGCACGCCTGTGGCACTTGCTAGCCATACCTCCTTGGCAGCATACTTCCCTTTGGCACTCTATTCACATCCGAATTATAGGTCTTTACATGGATGCATGTCTCTTACATTTGGGCAAGGGGTTTTTTATCTATGCCCCCTTTGCACTATTCCATTTTTCCATTTCCTTCACCCTTTTGGTACTCCTTTCTTTCTTCTTTTCCCCTTCCCACTTCCTCTTTCTCTCTACGTGGACTAACCTCATGTGGAAATTATACAATCATTCAATATGCATACCGTATTTATCGGCGTATAACACGCACTTTTTTCCCCTGAAAATCAGGGGAAAATCGTGGTTGCGTGTTATACGCCGATCCCCCGCTGATTGTGAGCTCTTTGGCAGCTCTCAGCGGCTTCTGGCTCTTCTCGGCGGCTTTGAAAATGGCGCCGCCGTTCTCAGACGCTTTCGGCCATTCTCGGCGGCTCTCGCCCGCCTTCGGCCATTCTCGGCGGCTCTCGCCCGCCTTCGGCAATTCTCGGCGGCTCTCGCCCGCCTTCGGCAATTCTCGGCGGCTCTCAGCCGCTTTCGGCGCCTCTCGCAGTCCCGCGGGAGCCGCTGAAAGCCGAGTGCAGCCGAGAGCCGCCGAGAATGGCCGAAAGTGGCCGAGAGCCGCCGAGAATGGCCGAAGGCGGGCGGGAGCCGCCGAGAATGGCCGAAGGTGGGCGAGAACGGCGGCGCCATTTTCAAAGATGATGCAAATAACACAGGCTACAGAGTAACACTGACAAGGCTGCAATCGGGACAAGGCTGCAATGGGGGACAAGGCTGCAATGGGGGACAAGGCTGCAATCAGGGACAACACTACAGATGGACACTGACAAGGCTGCAGATGGACACTGATGAGGCTGCATTGATGGGCATTTAAATGTAAGTTTTTTTCCTTAAACTTTCCTCCTAAAAGTTTTTTTCCTTAAAATTCCCTCCTAAACTGTGGGTGCGTGTTATACGCTGGCGCGTGTTATACGCGGATAAATACGGTACTTCTTTTATAGATATCGGTAACTCAATACACGCACCATTCTTTTATAGCCCTGGTCTGGCACATACGAAAATACGTTATTTGTCCCTAGGGGCTATGGGTGCTATCTGAACACAGATTCATTCCTTGGGGTATGTACCATTGCTAACATGTATGTTCTCCATATTGCCATACTGTGCATGGTTAGTCTTAATTATTGGTTTATTATGACCTTTTTTCATGCATGTTTAATAATTTTTTATACTTGTGCTTATTTGGTTTCAGTATCTACTCACAATTCATTTCTAGAATGTGATGTTTTCTTTTTGAAATTTTTTTGTATATTTGTAGAATCCATATATGTACAAAATACCCACAACTCTCAAACCCCTGATGAAGGTACCAGAATACCGGAAACGCATCGGGTATCGGGGTACATTACCCCTGTGAGAGTACATCTACCTTTTTTCACCCTGTATATATTTTCTGATTTGATTCTGTATTTATTGAGTATGGAATGATTTTTTATCTTGTATGTTATAGACGCTTTCACGTCTTTTTTAAGTATATCAATAAAATTTATTTTTTTATTCTAAGAGTTGGTGGCCTGTTATGATGAGACCACCACACTCTATATTTGTTATGATGGAAGCCCCCTGTCTTGTCTAATAGCAAATTGATGGCCGAGCGGTGGTTCAGTTATCCTGACTGGGCATCATATGAGGATGCGCCAATCATGCAGTCGCAGGGTTGCGCAACGGTGCAATTTGTCACCAGCCGCATCTACAGGATACGGTCGATGACCAATCTGAGTACATGCTTGCTGCCATATCACAGCAGGTCACATGACAGTTGTAAACAATAGATGGCAAAAAAATAAGAAACCCACCTCCATCCCTGTAATATGCAACAAAAAAGAATTTGCCCTTGGAACTTTAAATGAGGTGAACACCATTTGGCCAAAAAGCATTATAACAGTAATTAAAGTATAAAGTATATGCGTTTATTCAGGTAAAAATCATGCATACATTAGTATCATCAGCAATGGCCAATTGTAGAATAACATACATATGAATTGAACAATAGGTACATAAATGAGTAATAGACATGTAATACATGGGCATCTAATGTACCCAACGCATTTCGCGAGACCCAGCTTGCTCTTCAGGGGTTGATGCGTGTATGGATGTACCTAAGATGAAAGAATATAAATGGGTAGATGGTATAATATTGATAAAGTAGTTGCAGGGCGTGGGGCCATGATGCAAGAGCCTATACTCACCACTAGGGATGAGCTTCGAGTTCGAGTCAAACTCATGTTCGACTCGAACATTGGCTGTTCGCAAGTTCACTGAACAGCGAACAATTTGGGGTGTTCGCGGCAAATTAGAATGCCACGGAACACCCTTTAAAAGTCTATGGGAGAAATCAAAAGTGCTAATTTTAAAGGCTTATATGCAAGTTATTGTCATAAAAAGTGTTTGGGGACCTGGGTCCTCCCCCAGGGGACATGGATCAATGCAAAAAAAAGTTTTAAAAACGGACGTTTTTTCACGAGCAGTGATTTTAATAATGCTTAAAGTCAAACAATAAAAGTGTAATATCCCTTTAAATTTCATAGCTGGGGGGTGTCTATAGTATGCCTGTAAAGGGGCACATGTTTCCCGTGTTTAGAACAGTCTGACAGAAAAATGACATTTCGAAGGAAAAAAGCCATTTAAAACTACTCGTGGCTATTGCATTGCCGGTCCGACAATACACATAAACGTTCATTGATAAAAACGGCATGGGAATTCCTCACAGGGGAACCCCGAACCAAAATTTAAAAAAAAAATGACGTGGGGGTCCCCCTAAATTCCATACCAGGCCCTTCAGGTCTAGTATGGATATTAAGGGGAACCCCTGCCAAAATTTAAAAAAAAAATGACGTGGGGGTCCCCCTAAATTCCATACCAGACCCTTCAGGTCTGGTATGGATTTTAAGGTGAACCCCGCTCCAAAAAAAAAAAAAAAAAAGTCGTGAGGTCCCCCCAAAAATCCATACCAGACCCTTATCAAAGCACGCAACCTGGCAGGCCGCAGGAAAAGAAGGGGGGACGAGAGAGCGCCCCCCTCCTGAACCGTACCAGGCCACATGCCCTCAACATTGGGAGGGTGCTTTGGGGTAGCCCCCCAAAACTCCTTGTCCCCATGTTGATGAGGACAAGGGCCTCATCCCCACAACCCTGGTGGTTGTGGGGGTCTGCGGGCGGGGGGCTTATCGGAATCTGGAAGCCCCCTTTAACAAGGGGACCCCCAGATCCCGGCCCTCCCCTGTGTGAAATGGTAAGGGGGTACTTGTACCCCTACCATTTCACTAAAAAACTGTCAAAAATGTTAAAAATGACAAGAGACAGTTTTTGACAATTCCTTTATTTAAATGCTTCTTCTGTCTTCTATCTTCCTTCATCTTCTTCTTCTGGTTCTTCTGGCTCTTCTGGATCTTCCTTCGGCGTTCTCGTCCAGCATCTCCTCCGCGGCGTCTTCTATCTTCTTCTCCTCGGGCCGCTCTCCACCCATGGCATGGGGGGAGGCTCCCGCTCTTCTCTTCATCTTCTTCTGTTCTTCATCTTCTTCTTCATCTTCTTCTTTTCTTCTCTTCTTCATTTTCTTCTCCGGGCCGCTCCGCATCCATGCTGGCATGGAGGGAGGCTCCCGCTGTGTGACGGCGTCTCCTCGTCTGACGGTTATTAAATTACGGGGGGCGGGGCCACCCGGTGACCCCGCCCCCTCTGACGCACGGGACATGACAGGACTTCCCTGTGGCATTCCCCGTGACGTCACAGGGAAGTCCCGTCAAGTCACCGTGCATCAGAGTGGGGCGGGGTCACCAGAAGAGCCAGAAGAAGAAGAAGATGAAGGAAGATAGAAGAAAGAAGAAAGAAGAAGCATTTAAATAAAGGAATTGTCAAAAACTGTCTCTTGTCATTTTTAACATTTTTGACAGTTTTTTAGTGAAATGGTAGGGGTACCCTTACCATTTCACACAGGGGGGGCCGGGATCTGGGGGTCCCCTTGTTAAAGGGGGCTTCCAGATTCCGATAAGCCCCCCGCCCGCAGACCCCCACAACCACCGGCCAGGGTTGTGGGGATGAGGCCCTTGTCCTCATCAACATGGGGACAAGGTGTTTTGGGGGGCTACCCCAAAGCACCCTCCCAATGTTGAGGGCATGTGGCCTGGTACTTTTCAGGAAGGGGGGAAGCTCTCTTGTCCCCCCTCTTTTCCAGGTTGCGTACTCGGATAAGGGTCTGGTATGGATTTTTGGGGGGACCCCACTTTTCTTATTCCATCAATTGAAAGGACGTTAGTTGATGATGACATCATTTTTCAGGATGTAATGTAATGCAGATGTTTGTTTTAGAACTGCAAAGTACGTGGTGATTCCATAATATTTTCCTCAGATTTGAATGATTCCATATTTTTTTCTCTGCTTGATCTGCAAAAACAGTTGCAATTGACTACAGTTTTCTTTCTTTTTTTTCTTTTTTTAAGTGTTTCTTAAAGCCAGAAGGTTGGAATGTTAAATGAAAATAGTTTTGAGGCATGTCAGTGATTATTTATTTTTCTACACAATTAAACAATTGAATGAACATTTTCCAAGAGTGGTGATTCCAAACTTTTTGCCAGGGGTTTTAAATACCTGTGGGGTATTTGTACTGTCCTGGGGTTTTCAGGCCTCAAGAAATGAGCTAGGCCATCAGTACATCAGGATTGGTCAATTTTCAGATATATCCCATAGTTTGTGGACTCTATAACAGTGGTTCTCAACCCTATCCTCAAGTACCCCCAACAGGCCATGTTTGCAGGTTTTCCTTTAGCTTGCACAGGTGCTTTAAATCAGAGTTATTGGCTTGGTATTTTGGACAGCTATTTTATCTAAGAGAAATTCCCAAAACATGGCCTGTTGGGGATACTTGAGGACAGGGTTGAGAATCACTGCTCTATAACTTTCCTACAGATTAAATAATCTACACTGGTTTATTTTCACCAAAGAAATGTAGAGTACACTTTGACCTAAATTTATCAAGAACAATTATTTATTTGCAAAATTTTATAACCGAAACAAAGAAAAATGTTCAGTCTGTTATTGTTTATTTAGCACAAAGGAAAAAAAAACTGGTGATTAAATACCACCAAAAGAAAGCTCTATTTGTGTGGAAAAAATGATAAAAATGTAGTTTGGGTTCAGTTTTGCTTGACCCTGTAATTCGTCATTTAAATTGCGACAGCTCTGAAAGCTAAAAATTAGCCTGGGCAGGAAGGGGGTAAAATTTCCTAGTATGGCAGGAAGGGGTTAAAAGTTCCTAATATTGAAGTGGTTAAGGTGTTTGTGGCAGTTTTAGTGCACTTGCAACAAAAACAATTGAGTACTGTAAGTGATTCCTTTTTTTTTTTCAAGACAAGCTTGATGCACAAAATTTTAGCACAGTGTTAAGTAGGACAGTCTCTGAAAAAACAACAAAAAACAACCAAACAACAACAACACATACAAAGACATACAGTAAACAGCATTGGTGATTAAGTAGTTCGGTAGCTTGTGTCCATTTTGTTCAGCCAGCTCCTTGCTTGAAAGTGAAAGTAATCCAGTAGCTGTATAGCCCCTGATCACTTTCACAGAGTAGACATTACAGTGCTCCCCATTCTACTGGCGCCCCCCCCCCCCCCACATGGTTCCAGGCTCTCCCGCTCTTACCGTAAGCCCAGGACCAGATCAATGGGTTTCAGGGGAGTGGGGAAAGACCAAGATACAGCCATGCCTCGATCTCTTCTGTACTAAATGAAACCAGAAACAACAATGATTTTGTCACTTCCAGTTCAGATCTTCCATACACTGGCTAGCACAGCCAGGGGAACACATAATCAAGCAGACCTATGCTGCGTTAGGTGCTGTAAAGGGCAGGGGAAACATTGGGATCTATTAGACCCCAAATGTCTTCATAAAGAGTACCTGTCACCTGCCCAATTCTATCACATGGGGATTTATTAACCCCTTGTGATAGCAAAAAAGTAAACATAACAAAATAAATAAAAAAAAAAAGTTTAAAAATAAAATTTAATAAAAATGTATTTTAAAAAATTAACTATAACCCCGTTGCTCCCCACACACACACACACACCCACAATTACAAACACATGGCCAGGGTGCAAACATTTATGTTAACAGTGGTCACACCACAAATGTGAGGTATCTCCATGAATGTCAGAGAGAGAGAAATAATTATAGCACAAAAGCTCAGTTAACAGTTAACTCTAAACTAAAGATCTGTAAATGCTTTTAAAGCATCATCTATGGAGAGTTTTGCGTACTGCTGGTTTTTTTTGCGATATCAGGGGAGCACACAATTTTAGGACTTGACATTTTCGTGTATCTATTTACTTGACGAAACATCATTTTTTTATATTTTACCAAAATATGGGTATTAAATTGTGTGTCTTTGCACTAAAAGTCGTCTTACTATATTTTTTCCTGAAAAATTGCATTTGATAATCAGTTGCGCAAATACCATATGACATAAAAATTGCAACTATCAACTTTTAATTCTACAGGGTCTCTGATTTCAGAAAATATGAGGGTTCTTCAAAAAGTTTCTGTACTTTATTTCACAGCCATCTTCACCACAGCGTGACAACTCATACTAAACTGCAAGGTCAGCCGGCTTGCCAGACAGACTAGTCACATGACACTCTCAGACAAGACCAATTACTACTCCTCCCGCCTTCACCGTTTCCAATGCAAATATAAAGGTGCAGAAACTTTTTGAAGACCCCTTGTATATATTGTTGCGGGGGTCTAAGTCATTTTATGGCAGAAAATTAAGATTTTTACATGTATGCAAAAAAAAATTTAAAAAGTCCTCTAATGTAGAACTAGTTAATCTGGGATAGTTAGTGAGATAAGGAAAGGAGTGGACTATGGAAGGTATGGGAAAATAGTCACAGAGGTGAGAATGGCTCTAAAACTGTTGGATAGTGATTTAAAAAACTGAGGTCTACATTTAGTTCATCAACTTTTGTTGTAATGGATGTGATTATGAGTGTTATGGTGAAATGCCTATTTCAAATATAACCATATAGATATAAGTGCTTATCTCTCTCTCTCAGCTTTCAGCCTTAACCATATTCAGTTAGATGTCTGCCAGCTTACCTCCCCCTCCCCCTTCATGTGGAACAGAACTGCAAGAGTTAAGAACAAGTTAAAGTACATTGCGCCTGTTTTCAAGACTTTGACACTACACCCAAGAACTGTAAACAAACCCCCCTATTTAGCTATGATAGTTTGCTATTCCCTGATATAGATATAACCCAGCTGAAAGCTTATACTTTGTCACAGTAATAAGTATGGATATTTAGTGGTCTTTATATGCTTGCCTTTTTGATAACGAAACACCCGGCTCACGGTATATTAGCCGCTTGAGCAGGAAGTAATAAAGGAGAAGTATCAAACTACTGAACTTGTGTATGTGTCAGTAAATTGCTTCAAGTGTGCACACTTTTACATTGAAGGTTAATTTGGCCAGGGGGACAGAAACAAAAGTACTGAACGATTCTAGTTCGGTCCAAAACATTTGGCGCCCAAAAGTGGGGCTCGAGATTGGTCCAAAAGGGTAGCCGAACTAGAGGACACTAAAAGGACCAATACGGGCAGACCGGAGCCTGATCAACTCTGGAGAAAACGGTAAGACATTTTCCTTAATAATTTGTCTGCTGTTTGATCCGCATCCGTATTTGTTGGAGTCTGTCTTGTGACGGCTGTTGGGAAAAAGGGATTGATTATATAGTCACGGATGAAATTAGTTGATGTGGTTAAACTTCTCCTGAGGATCTGAATCAGGAGAGGGCGTCAGGAGGTGGTTAAACTTCTCCTGAGGATCTGAATTAGGAGAGGGCATCAGGACGTGGTTAAACTTCTCCTGGGGAATAGGGATCAGGAGAGGGCATCAGGACGTGGTCAAACTCCTCCTGGGGGAAAATAATTGTGCGGCAAAGTACGGGTAATCAGGAGGGGGCGTCAGGAATACGCCCAGCGGTGGCGTGGGGATCCCATGAGATCTGAACAATCCTGTTTTCCTCTACGGTTGTCACACATTGCGTTGTGGGTCACATTTTTGTTGTTGGTGGTAATGTCATGTCCTAAGTGTGTTTGTGGTCTGTTATTTGGGATACATGAAGAGGGTTCGGGGTTGACTGAAGTGGTAGAGTCAGGATATAGGGCTGAGTCTCTTGGTTACAAACCTCTACTACCGGAGGCCCCGCAAGTAATGGTATTTAGATTGAATGTACTTTATTCAGTGAAATTCTCTCTTGGCAAGTCATTGGAAGTTATTGAGGCTGAGGCTAGAATAAGAGGACAGGAAACCAAGAGGTAAGGTGCCCCTCACAACCTCAGCAACCAGAAGAGTGAGCACACCCGGAACAGCCTCAGGAGCGGGATGGTCTGCAAACCTCAGGCGGATGGATGGATAGATTTCCCTCTTGTGGTACACGGATGGTTAAAAGAGATAGCTCCCACCATTTCAGATAGAGTCCATATGAGGAAAAAAAAAGGGAATCTCCACATAGTTCATGAATCAATAAAAGCAGGTTTATTCAAAACCATCAAAAACAGAGCAGATGCTTCACATGCATCAAGTAGTATAGATAAAACAAGTGATCACAACTCCAGATAAAAAGGTAATAATGCGTGGTAACGGGGTAACAGCAATCAGCAACCCGACATGTTTCGGACTAATGTCCATCTACAGGGGGATATAGCTTGATACCCGAGACCAGGCTTTATATATATCAACAATAATAAAACATAACAATAAACAGCTGTGTGTGTCCCATCCCCAGACCGCTAAACCAGCCAATCAGAGACCGGCAGTGAGTATCTGTCATTCTGTTGTGAAGCATGTGAAGGTTCAAGCCAATCACAGCTTCTAAAGCTAGGTCATGTGACACCCTCAGTGTGGATGTCCTCACTGCGCAGCGGCCAATCACAGCTTCTGAGATTGAGTCTCATGACACCCTCACTATGGATGTCATCATCGTGCAGCAACAGCTGCGCTTCAAGCCTCGCTTCCAATCAACAGAGAGGATAGCGAGGAAATACGACAGGAGGGAGACTGATTCCGCCCTGCTGCCTATAATCAGTGTCATCATCGCGCAGCAACAGCTGCGCTCCAAGCCTCACTTCCCATCAGCAGAGAGGATAGCGAGATATGACAGGAGGGAGACTGATTCAGCCCTGCTGCCTGTAATCAGTGTCCTTACACAGCTCAGCTGTAGCATTTTGATTAAATAAATAATTTATGTATAGCGTGTCTTAATTATTTCAGTCTGACTTTAAGGAGTTTCTCTAATAACAGTAAATGTAGCAAATGTGCTATATTTATGCAAATGTTTTTTTAATTGTGTTTAAGCTGTATTAGCAATAAATTGGGGAGTTTAAAATGTTCAATTTCAATATTTAACAGTATTATAAATAAAGAGGAAGTTTATGTATTCTGGGCGTTATGCCAGTAGAACAAAAGAGGAAGTGCTTTCCTTGCTTAAATCAATGTGCTAGATTTAGGCCCCATTCACATCTGAGCGTTTTGTATTCTGAAAAAAAAAGAAATTAAAAATTATTCTGTATGGAGATGGTTCACATCTCCACCCTAAAACGTCTGAAGCCAATATGTGTACAAGAAGTTTACTGATTTGGGTTTTAGCGTGCTGAACAGAGAGCATAGACACATGTTAGCTGCCGCATTTATTTCAGGTCTTAAAGAGTCAATCCGAAAGGGTCTGAGTATAGAGAACCCACAACCTTGGAGCTTGAGATGTTGTTATTAGTAGTTATTAGGTCCAGAATCCTCACAGAGCAGTAGAGAGTAGCTCCTCTCATTATGGCCTCTGACACACCCTATCTGCGCCCACCAGTACCAACTCCACATGTCTGCTACAACTGCGGAAGACCTGGCCACTCCAGAAGGGAATACTGAAGCCCATGGAAATTCACCCACAGTCAACCAAGCCCCAACCGTGGTCCACATGAAAGCGCCCAGTACCAGGGACATGACACCTCACCTCGCCTACCTCTCAGGATCACATGGACACAAGGATTCAGGCAAGCTGTTTCACTTGCTAGCTACACCTGGACTGTTATGCCACAAGGTGCCCAGAACTCCCCCTCCCAATTCACCAAGGCAATGGCCCTCATTCTGGACACCTGGATGAAGTTACACCCAGACATTGTACTCCTTCAGTATGTAGATGACTTCCTGCTTGTGCAGATACCCTTGGTGATGCCTCAATCTACTCTGAAAGCCTCCTCCACTACCTGGCTGAGCAAGGATGCAAGGCCTTAAAGCAAACGTCCAGAGAGAAGGTGATTTTCCTAGGCCACTGCATCTCCCAAGGCACCTGACATCTCACTGAAGAAAGAGTTGCTGCAATCAAGGGCATCCCCTTGCCTCAAGGTCAAAAGCCCCTTCACGCCTTTCTAGGATTAATCTCCTACTGCCGTTCTTGGATCCCAGTTCCAGAAGCCTCCCTTTTGATGCAATCCCTTTATGATGCCCTGAAATCTGACCCTTTCCTGCTTTCACCAGAAGCTGTGGACAATTTTGAAACTCTGAAGGAGATCCTCTCATCAGCCCTTTGGGCCTCCCAGACTAAAAGACTTTCAAACTGTTTGTCTCAGAGAGTACCAAGTATAGCCCTGTCCCCAGCAAGACACCTCCTCAGACTCCAGTGTGCCTTGCTTCTCCCCGACAACATCACCGTCCTCCCATGTGATACCCTTAACCCATCCACTCTGCTTTCTCTTCTCGGGGGGGGAACCTCTTTGGAGAATAATCCTCATCTCACTGCTCATAACTGCTTTGAAGTGATGACAGCCCTTAAGAATCCTGACTTGACAATTTTTGTGGATGGTTCCAGGTATGCAGGCATTACCCTGCTCCATGTCTGCCCAGGAAGCAGAACTCCAGGCCCTAACTATGGCATGCAAATCGGACAGAAGGACATTTTGGGATCATCTGGAAAACCAGAGGCCCTACTCCTCCCAGCACAAGTGGCTATACTTAAGGTAAAGATGCACGGCAAGCTGGTTTCACAAGAAGCACGAGGCAATCACCTGGAAGATACCGCTGAGAAACAAGCTGCAGATTGAACGCGAGAAGTGGCCAGCAGAGTGAATGCACCTATCCTGGATGATACTGTAGAAACCATTATGATTCTACAAAACCCTCCTGTAAACAGGACCCACCTCAAGGAGCAACAAGAGACAGCTGACAAAGAAGAAAAAGAAGTGTGGTTCAAAAAAGGAGCCACAGAAGTTGAAGGAATCATGGAATTAAACAAGAGACTGTGTAGGCCGGAAGCCTATCCCTTTACCAACATGACGGCAAATAACACAGCTGAAAGACTTTTAGCAGAAATAGTGTGCAGATATGGTGTCCCAGAGGTCATAGGGAGCGATCAGGGGCCGGCTTTCATGGCCTCAGTAACCAAGGATATGGACAGCTTTAGGTAGGGGTCACACTAGCTTTCCACACCCCATACCATCCTCAGAGCAGTGGAAAGGTGGAAAGATTGAATGGCACAATAAAATCTAGAATGCTAAAAATGTCTCAGGAAACGGGAATGAGTTGGCCAGACAGCCTACACATTGCCTTTGCCATTGCCTTATTCAGTGTTAACTAAACTCCAAGGGGAACCATGGTCTGTCATCCTATGGGATATTGTTTGGTTCAGCCCTCAGTCTAGGTTGTTATTTCCCACAACAGTTGCAGCTCCAATCTGATGTATTAACTGATTATGTGACTGTTTTATCTAGAGAATTAACCGTATCCATTCGGAAGTGTTTTCTTCCATTCCAGATCCTGAGCTAGATACAGGAACGCACAAGCTGGTTCCTGGTGACTGGGTCCTGGTAAAGAAGTTCGTGAGGAAACCCAGATATGATGGTCCTTTCCAAGTCCTTCTGACAACTAGTACATCAGTAAAAGTGGCCGGAAGGAACTCGTGGATACACGCCTCTCACTGCAAGAAAGTCCATGTGCTGAGGAGACCAAGCCATGATCCTGTTTATCCTTTTTGTTGTGATTTTCGCTCAGGCCCAGGAGGTGGCCATCAAGCAGAAAGATGGCAAAACCCAATTCTGGTATAATTCATCCAACACACATGTTGCCACTTTCATATGCCCTTATAGTAAGATACTTCCAGGTACTGATTACAGTGTCCGGTCCAATGAAAGAGCAATAGGTCCCATGGCTGTGTATGTATGTGTCACTGACACATATTGAAGTCACTCTTAGATAGAATGACAATCAACAAGCACACAGATCAATACTTCACCAAAGAGTTCAGACTGACCATTGAGAATCCCAGCCCAGGAGACAGTGGGACCTATGTATTGGGCCTATGGTGGGGAAATGGGTATTACGGTTTTAGAAAACCTTTCCAACTGAAAGACAGAGTGGACAGTTCCCCAATCTACATCCAACTCTAACCCCCTAAAGCCTCACATGCAAACATTAGGGGACATGGTGGCCATAGCAGACCCTACCTTTGAGGACACCATGGCTACAGAAACTGGTTTCTCAGATGTCAACTTGTGGCTCGAATGGATGAGGTACAATGCAGGGAAGCACAATAAGACCAATTGCTATGTGTGCGGGGGGGCTAAACCACATCAAGGAACAGTGCCCCTTAATGTACTCCCAGAACATGAGACCTGTGTCCTTAGCCTGTTTACCAACACAACCACTAACCACTCCCTGTGTGAGCATTGGAAAAAGGAGTACCCCATAGTCACTAAGGCTCCCAAGCCAGGAGAAGGTATCACCATATATCCTGGCAATTACACATGTTATAAAAGGTACCATGGAGTGGGAAAACCCCTTGGAAATTTCACCGAAGATTAGTTTGAGTCTTACAGTGAGGTGTCTGCAGATCTAGCACAAAATCAAGTTCAGTCCTTAGGGGACGTGTACTGGATCTGTGGAGGCATGAAAATTAGAAGTAGAATGACAGGACAGTGGACAGGAGAATGTGCAATGGCTAAAGTCATAATGCCCCTGCATATTCTCTCACAAGACCCAGAGCCAGAAGCAAGCAATGTACCCAAACCAAACAGAAGATGCAGGAGTGCCCCAGCAGGAAGTTTTGACCCCCATGTATACATAGATGCCATAGAGGTCCCAAGGGGGGTCCCAGATGAGTTCAAAGCAAGAGACCAAGTAGCAGCAGGTTTTGAGTCACTGATTCCCATTATCACTGTAAATAAAAATGTAGACTGGATAAATTACATCTACTAAAATCAACAAAGATTTGTCAATTACACCAGAGATGCACTCCAAGGTTTAGCCGAACAGTTGGAAGCAACTTCACACATGACCTTCCAAAACCGTATGGTCTTAGACATGCTCCTAGCTGAAAATGCTGCACTTACATCCCAGACAACACTGGACCAAATGGTAAAGTGACTTGAGGACTTGTCCAAAGAACTAAAACAGAATTCAGGGCTCACCAACCCCTGGGATCAGTATTTTACCTGGATAAAGGGAGGATGGCAGGGATTGTTGACCCAGATAGGAATAGCTATCCTGGTAATGGCAGCTATAATCTGCTGCGTTCTCCCCTGCATCAGGAAGTGTGTGGAAAAGGCTGTTGACCAAACTACCCCCACGTTCATGAACCAAGAGATATCGGATGATTATGATGATGTCTATGTAAGAGTTGATGAAAAATATGTTGAAAATTATGTGTTACACTCCGTTACAGTCACCCTCTCCCGAGATGCAACACCGTAGGGCTCTCATCGCCTCACCCTGACAGAGTATGCGGCGAGGAAAGCCGATCAGCAGCATCTCCATGCAACGGAGAACAGGGCATGTAATCAGGTCACTGATCATCAGTGCCCTGTTTAAAGTAAAGACTCAGAAGTTCCCCCAATCAATGCCCACAAGTGCCACTAATCAATGCCCATGAGTGCCACAAATCAGTGCCCATGAGTGCCCCTGAGTGAAACAAATCAGTACCCATCAGTGACACAATCAGTGCCCATTACTGGTGCCAGTCAGTGCTGCCTTTTAGTGCCCATCAGTGCCTGCTCATCAGTACTGCCCAATAATTCCTTTCAGTGCCACCCATCAGTGCCCATAAGTGCAACCTGTGCTGCCTATCATTTCCCTACCAGTGCTGCCTATCAGTGCCCACCAGTGCCAAACAAAAAACATTTGTTGGTAAAAAAAAAAAAAGCGTGGGGTCCCCCCAGTCCATAACAAATCCTTATCTGAGCATGCAGTCTAGCAGGTCAGGAAAGGGGGGCGAGTGAGCTCCCCCCTCCTGAGCCATACCAGGCCACATGCCCTCAACATGCCCCCCTCACCCCAAAGCACCTTGTCCCCATGTTGATGGGGACAAGGGTCTCTTCCCCACAACCCTGGGCTGTGGTTATGGGGGTCTGCGTGCAGGGGGCTTATCAGAATCTGGAAGCTCCCTTTGAGAAGGGGGCCCCCAGATCCCGCCCCCCCATGTGAATGAGTATGGGGTACATAGTACCCCTACCCATTCACCAAAAAAGTGTCAAAAAGTAATAAAACACAGAGACAGTTTTTGACAATTCCCTCATCAAAAAATAAAAAAACAGTGTCCTCCAATGTAAATCTATCATAAATCATGTAGATGGCAGCACCCCCTCATAAACCCAGCTTGCACTGGTCCTTGACATCATAGGGGGGTGGTGCCACTAGGTGACATCACAAAGTGGCCCCGCCCTTACCTATATAAGAACTGTCTAATGGCAGAGGAGGCATTCAGCGGGCGGTCGTCAAAGAATGCAGAGTGTTGTTTTTTGTGTGCAGTGGGTGGCGTGATTGATGATGAATTTACATATTTTTTATTTTTAATAAAGGAATTGGAAACATTTTTCTCTGTGTCTTTATTACTTTTTTACACTTTTTTGGTGAATGGGTAGTGGTACTACCCCATACTCATTCACATAGGGGGGTGGGATCTGGGGGCCCCCTTCTTACAGGGGGCTTCCAGATTCTGATAAGTCCTCTGCCAACAGACCCCCACAACCACAGCCCAGGGCTGTGGGGAAGAGACCCTTGTCTCCATCAACATAGGGACATGGTGCATTGAGGCGGGGGACAGAGCCTCCTCTGCCCCAAAGCACCATCCCCATGTTGAAGGAATGTGGCCTGGTATGGTTCAGGAGTTAACCTTTTCTGACCTGCCAGGCTGCGTGCTTGGATAAGGGTCTGTTATGGATTTTGGGGGGACCCCATGCCATTTTTTCTTTATTTAAAAAATAAATAAAAATTCCCGGGTGCTGGGGCGTGGCCTGGACAGAGACCTAGCTGGCAGCTTAATCTGTGAGGGTGCTGGGGCGTGGCCTGGACGGAGACCTAGATGGCAGCTTAATCTGTGAGCTCCTGTGTACCGGGGACCAAACTCAACTTTTAGGGGAGCCTGCACCTCCAAACTAGCATGAGCAGAACCACCAGGAGCTCCTCTGCATCCCGTACCATCATGGATTCAGGTACGCAACTGAGCAAGAATATCCTCGAGCTGTTCCGGACTCAGCGCCAAGCCGCATTTGCAGCCTCCCAGGCCAAGACCACGTTCTCGCCTAACAGGGCATCTGGTTCGCAAACAACGGGCCTGTCAGACACAGCCCCGGGCTGGGACCTATTACCGAGTATTCTCAATTTGGAGAAGTTTGCTCTAGACATCAAGAGCTCGGTGACGGCTGCGATTGCAGACCTTAAAACTGATTTTCAGGTGGTAGCTCATCGCATTGAGAATGTAGAGCAGACCTCCCAAACACATGCGACCGCCATTCATCAAGTGCAATCAGCATATGACTCCCAGCTCTCCCAAATGTTTGACCTCCATAGACACATGGAGGACCTGAACAATAGGGGCCGGAGACATAATATAAGGGTGCGGGGGATCCCTGAGAGCATCGAACCTAGAGCATTACAACAGAACATTTGTTCACTCTTTAATGACCTAATGGACCGCCCGGCTGACTCCCCTATTGAAATGGAAAGGGCTCATCGTGCTCTACGCCCACAGCTTCGCGAGAATGAACCTCCTAGGGACATTGTTTGCTGTGTGGTTAACTTCCCGCTTAAGGAAGAAATTCTGCGTAAAGCAAGAGAGAGGCCAGATTCTACGTAATGGAGCAGAAGTCAAATTATTTCAGGATTTGTCTCAAATCAGGCTCCAAAATAGAAGAGCTTTACGCCCCCTGCTGGATGCCCTAAGGGCTCGCAATATTCCTTATCGCTGGAAGTTCCCATTTGGACAACCAGCGTCAGCTAGAGGGCGTTCTGCCTTACTACGCACGCCGGATGACCTTCAGACCTTTTGTGAGCAGCTAGATCTGTCGATCATCGAACTTCCAAAATGGTATGCGCAGTTCTTCCCCTCGGAACCGTGGCTCCCGGTATCCCTCAACCCATCTCCTAAGGCTCAACAACATAGAGCACGCAGACGCAGAGGAGACTTGGATTCACCATGTACCCGTTCGTCATGACGTGACCTCTGCCAACGCAGCCCTGGATCACCTCCATCACCATCAGTGAGGAGAGGTCGCCTGGAGGCCTAAGGCCTCCCTTTACATACTGGAACTGTTGCTTGTGAGTAAACCCTCTGGTACGCACTTGTTTCATCACTTTCCTTCTCTGTGACTTTTGCCTGTCTCCCTCTACAACACCCTCTCTGACACCTTTGTCTGCCTCATCCATCCCATCCTCGATTGACTTTTAATGAAGCCGTTACCCTAATGGTATGAAGACAATGACACTGACCTCCCCTTAGAAGATTTACAGCAGCCTTGCCTTTATGCACACTTTCTTCTATCTCCAGAGAAACAGGCATAGTCTCTTTAAAGTGGATGCTAGACTCTTATGCCCTGCAAACAATGAGCACATGGGTGTAGATACCGCGTCCCTTGCTAACATTACCCTACAGTACACCCTAACTCATTCATTAGATACCAGCATCGCTTCTATCAACGTAACATTGTGTGTCTGGCTACCAACCCAGCGATGTCTCAACTGGAACATTTGGCACCCTTAGATCGAGACTCTCCTGTTTCTGTGTGGGTGCAATGGCTTGTTCTACCATGATAGGCACCGATGATCGCTGCAAGACCAATCTCTATCTCTTTGTGAATGAGGTTTGATGCTTTATGTGTAATGGTCTGGACACCTGAGATGCCTTGAATTTATTCTGGTATCCTGAGTCTCCAAACTAGGTGCTAAGCAATATGTTTCAGTTAATCTGTTAGTATGTATACTTAGCTACTATGATCTGGCACACCCTGATACTAAAACCCCCAGGATGGGCATAATTAATTCTCACATTTCATACCTCCCGGTAGAGGAATATCCAAGTCTTTTTAGCTTCTCTACTCCATGTAATTTTCTATCCCACTACCCCTCCCGCCCTTATCTTCCCTCCTCATCCCCTGTCGCACCCTCCGCTCCTATCATTCTGGCTCCCTTTTCCTCCCCTCCTTCTACTCCCCTCCCTCTATTCCTTTTATGTCCTTCTATTGTGCTATCCCTTCTTCCAACCCTCTCCCTCTTACTTAACCCCTCTTCCCCTTCCTTCATTCCCCTCCCCCTCCACATAGAGGTTAGGACTGAACATACACACGGTTTTTAATATATGATCCTTATTTGCCCACTTGCAACATGTTATGTCTTCCAGTAACAGTTAGTTGATGTTTAGTACTCAGGTTTCCACAATATTCCTCGTTACTTTTATGCTTTCTTGACCAGGTTAAAATCATTTTTTGGTTTGTGTTGCCTTATGCAGGTTTCCCCCCCTCACCTGTAGTGGTTTGACACTCCAGACCTCTTTTTCTTTAGGTGGATTAGAGACTCTACCTCCACCTCTGGTTAGATATACTTGCTGTCACTCTTTCTTTCTTGCCTTTCTTTCTGTCTCTTTCTCTCTCCCCTTCTACCCCTATCTCTTTCACTTCCTAGGCCTTAACTGCCCCATACCTAATTATACCCCCCCCCCTTCCCTGCCCACTCCACTTCATTGTTTGGCTCTGCCCTCACAACCCCGCCCGTTGTGTTCATACTACTATCTGTTGTCTAGCTCAATACACTACTAGTAAGACGGCCTGAGCTCCCCTTCCGCCTGCAACAATGCAGCATAATAAGGACACTAGAATACCTCTGTCGTTGAAGTGCATCTCCCTTAATGTAAAGGGCCTTAACCTGCCTGAAAAAAGATCGCAGGTCCTCTCATCACTTTCCAAACATAGAGCCCACTTAATATTTCTACAAGAGACCCACTTTCGGTCAGATACAGTCCCCAAATTGTCAAATCACATCTACCGCCAGGCATTTCGTGCTACCAACGCCGAAGCCAAGACCAAAGGCGTCTCTATATTAATATCCAAATACGCTAACTTCCATCTTTCAGACTCCCTTATATACCCTGAGAGTAGATTCATTTTTCTCAAGGGTACCTACACTTCTGAGCCACTAACATTGGCAAACATCTATAGTCCAAATGAACACCAGGTTTCCTTCTTTAAAAAGGTATGTGACCAATTAGCATCATTCCAGAGGGGCTTGGTCCTAATGGGTAGAGACGTCAACATACCCCTGAATCCCCTGTTGTATTCTTCTACGGGAACCTCCAACCTCACATACAAAGTCTTGAGACAGATTAAACTAAACCTTCAACACCTGACTTTGCATGACACATGGCGCACAATGTCACCATCGGTTAAGGATTGCACCTTCTACTCAGCCCCACATCAAAAATATTCAAGGATAGATTACTTTTTCCTCTCCCAGGCAGATTTACCATACTTACAACAGTCCACCATAGAACCTATGTTCTTATCAGACCACCATCCGATCACAGTAACTCTTTCCTTTCTGGAATCCGATGCTAAAATGAAGATTTGGCGACTGAATCCTTCCCTACTCAAAGACCCCCCTGCAATCGAACACATCCGCATGCGCATTCACCAATATTTTCAGGAAAATGCAGACCCAGAAATCTCTCTAATCACCTTATGGAAAGCGCACATGTGCGTGATTCAAGGTGAATTCCTGGCCCTAGCTGCGAAATCAAAAAAACTGCACCAAGACACCATCAATGCCCTTCTCCAATCGATTAAATCCCTTGAAACGATTCACAAACAGACCCAAGCCCAATCTACTCTCCAGGACTTAATACAATCCCGCTCCCTCCTTTTGGAGGAGCTGGATAAACGCACTAAAAGACGTTACATGGCCAGAGGATCTTTTATGAACATGGCAACAGGTGTGGACGTCTTCTGGCCCACTCAGTTCAAGCCTCTAAAATTTCCTCCACGATTCACTCTTTGTGCAACAACAGAGGAGCCCTCCTGGTCAAGAATGAGGACATCGCTAAAGAATTTGAGATTTACTATTCCAAGCTTTATAACTTAGAAACCGACCATATTTCCCAAACTACACCTGAAACACGCTCAAAACGAATTAAAGACGTTCTTACCTCTTACAGCCCTTCCCCCAAAATGACTCAACAAGCACTTGACTTAGAGTAAAATATCTATCACGGAATTAGAGACAGCCGTTAAACAATTGAAGGTTGGAAAAAGTCCGGGCCTCGACGGCTTTACCCGTCAGTATTACAAATCTTTCCCTGAAACCCTTTTCCCCAGACTCCTGACTACTCTTAATAGTCTTTCAGACTCCCAAGCCCGACCGGACGGGATGCTTCTAACGCATATCACTGTAATCCCCAAGGAGGACAAAGATCCATCCTTAGTTGCGAACTATAGGCCGACCTCCCTCCTAAATGTCGATATTAAAATTTACGCAAAAGTCCTAGCTAATCGACTACTCCCCCTCATACCAGACCTCATCTCCCCAGTCCAGGTGGGATTTGTTCCTGGTCGACAAGCCAGGGACAATACGATCCTCAAAATTAACTACACAAAATCCCACGCTCTTAATATCACTCTACCAGCACAGGAGGTTTCCCACTGTCGGGAGTCATTCCCCTTCCACTGGGAGAAGGTAGCTATCTATCTAGGAATTAAGAACCAACACGCGACCCTACTTAAAGTCCAAAGACACCTTAGAGAGTGGGCAAGTCTGAACGCTTCATGGTTCGGTCGAGCAGCCCTGATCAAAATGACTATCCTACCACGACTGTTATAACTAATTCAAGCTGTCCCGACTTTCCTACCACCCAGCTTTTTCTCCACTTATTGGAAAGCTTGTTCTTCCTTTCTCTGGAAAGACTCCCCACCCCGCATCAAATTTTCCCGCCTTACATTGTCCAAACAGAGAGGAGGAGTCGGTCTGCTAGACTTACATAAATATTATACTGCATGCCACCACACCAGGATCGCAGATTGGAATATCCATGCTTTTGATAAGGCATGGGTCTCCCTAGAAAAAGCTTTTTCGTCTCGACCCTTGCACCTCCTACCCTGGTTACCTTTAAAAAGTTGGCCACAGGACCTATCTACACACCCCCTTATTCACCCCTCTCTTTTAGCATTTAAGAAGACATCTCGGAATGCTATTTTCACTACTATCCCAGGCCCTCTGACCACGTTAAGAGGGAATCCTGCCTTCCCCCCTGGGGAGCTTAATTCTTTTCTGCGCAATAACTGGCCCTTCGAAGACATATTAGCCCTTCAGTTCTTCTGTGATAATAAACCCATTCCCCTAGATAAACTTAAGATGATGTCTATCTCGGCCTCGTTTTCCTTTTGGACTTATAGACAAATCAGACACTTTTTAGAAACCCAAGCCCATCGAGCATGCTGGACGAGACCCTTAACCCCCTTTGAGGCCCTATGTCACCAGAAAACTCCACATCGACATTTGATCTCTCTCATTTACTCACTCCTCTCGGAGGATCTAGCCCATTCCCTAGCCCCGTCACAGGTGTCATGGAACAAAGAACTACAAATGCATCTGACAAATGATGACTGGACCAAAATTCATGAATACGCTCACAAGGGCTCACTGAATGTAGCCATTCAGGAAAATGGTTATAAAATAGTCCCTAGGTGGTATAGGACCCCCTCCCATCTCCATAAATTCTATGCTGATATCCCTGATACATGTTGGTGTTGTAAGAGGGAGGTGGGTACTATGCTCCACATATGGTGGACCTACGGAAAACTCCAACCTTTCTGGAAACAGGTCAATGACCTCATTGCTCACGTCACTACATTCTCCCTTGATTATACCCCGGCCCAATTCCTTTTACACCACACTTCTCTCCCTAGGAAAACTTACCACAAATCACTAGCCATGTACATGGTAAACGCAGCAAGGTTATGTATCCCCAAACACTGGTGCTCCACAGGCACACCGACGATTAGGGAATGGTTCACGAGAATATCCATAAGGGATATGGAGGAGTTGATCCATATCTCTCAAGATAGAATACACAAATTTCCAATTATATGGGCTTGTTGGACCCACTTCATAACCACAGATAGATACCGCCAATATACGCAATAAAGGCACTTGATGACGGGTGTGACGAAACTTTGCAGCCCACGACGGGTGGGTGAGGTGTGGAGACATCCCATTACATCCCCGTGTCCTTGCCATCCTACCCCTACTCTTCATCTTATCTCTAGTTCTCTTTCTTTCTGAATACATCTTTACTTTCTATCTATCTGGTTTCGTTGGTATACCCATGGTTGCCTCTCGGAAATAGATACTTTGGTTGTTGGGTAATATGGTTTTACACCAGGACCCAGCCTGCCTTGCTGAGTCATTTTTCAGGCGGGCCTGAGTCCAGGAACATGTTCTGAATGCTCTCCTTTCCCCTACCTCAGTTGGGGGGGAGGAGGAGGGGGGAGGTGAAAAAATGAAAATATGATCCTCTGCCCTCAGTCGCTTAGTATGTGTGAATAGCTGGAAAGCTCGCCACGGCATCCCTGGAGGAGGTCCTTACACAAATTTCATTTTATTGTATCTTGCTATTTGTACCCTTTTTGTCATGTCCTTGTGTAATATTGATGTGTAAATTTAAGCGTGACTTGTATGTTTACCTTGTAATTTTGAATAAAATCTTTATGGAAAAAAAAAAAATTCCCGGGTGCTGGGAATTGCAACCATATGTCAATTTAAATGTGATTTGACATTTTTTTTCTTTAGAAATGTTATTTTTGCTGCAGCATGTTCTATATATGCTACAGATGCGCCACTTTACAGGCAGGCTAAGGGGACCCCCAGGCACTATATTTAAAGGAATTTTTCATTGTTATTGTTGTACTTTAAGCATCATTAAAATTACTGCTTCTGAAAAACTGGTGGTTTTAAAAAACATTTTTGCATTGATACATGTCTCCCAGGGCAGTACCTGAACCCCCATACCCCTTTTATGGCCAATTTCTTGCATATAACCCTTCAAAATGGCACTTTTGATTTTTCCTGTTGGGCTTGCATAGACTTCAGTGGGATTCACCGTTCAGGTCAGGGGGGGGTGTGTAGTAATATGACTGAACAGAAGTGACTCCATTTTGTGTGGCTATAAAGTCATATAAATTCATATATCTTAACTTGTATCAGACTCAAGTTAAGTCAACTAGTTCTGTTTTTCAGCTTGGTAACAGGTTTTCTATAAAGCACACATATAAGAAAATATAGCTTGCGTAAGCAGTTTTATTATGTACCGTCTAAATAAAGAATTGTGGCTTGGTATGTCTGGGCCACCTTTCCTGTGTAATGAGACATGAAACAGGGAAGCAGGACTCATGATGGCATAAGCTACTCTAGTGACCTATGTCAGCCATTTTGTGAAAGGTTAATCATCTGACCATTAATAATATGTAATGATATGAAATGTACACCCCTGTATTAACCACCTCCATCTTCCATATTATGATTGGTTAGTGATGACCATATATAAATTGTATACCCGTCCAGAATAAAACAGATAGCTTTGAACATAACCTCTGCATCATCTCTTTTTGTGTTCACCAAGAAGCTATCTCTTCAGTACTGAGAGGGTCTTGTGAGTGTGGTAATTGCTGTGATTTTACCTAGCTAGTCTTGTCAGGTATATGGAAATACCATTTAATTCTCTTTAATTGGAGGCACCGCTGGGATAAGGTATTCACCTGTGGTAAGGTGTTTCTTGCCTCAGCTCTGATAAAACCTTAGTCTCTTAAAAAAAAAAAAAGAGAAGGGAGACGGACCATGCCTGTTAAGAAGTGTTTTTTGGGAAGCCTGGCTTTAGGTAAGCCTGTAATAAGTAGTGCTACACCTCCTTGCGGGAAGGAGGAGAAAAGAAAAGTGTTGGTAGTGAGACTGACACAAACGGTTAATAGGGCAATTACTACCGGGACCCACAAACTTTTGCTAATCTTGCTTTTTCTTTTCTGTCGCATTTTGTGTAGGAGTATAAGGGGCATTTTGTTGTGTGGGATACAGGGCTGTACGGGGTAAAGCAGTCCTGTTTCACTGTGTTATATGATGTCCCAAGAGGGGCAAATTAAATTAGAGTGAAGTAAATTTCCCTTGTTATGTTTAGGTATCGTGGAAGTGGTGAGTACTGTTATATGCACGTTTTCTTTGAAGAGACAATGGTATAGTATATGAATCATGATTTCTCCCCTTTGCTAATATTTGTGTATAGAATTGTAATTATAAGTGTTTGATTCTGCTTGGAAAATGTGTAATTTGTTTGAAATACATGTTCATATTTAACATGTTTTGGTGACTCTTGGAATGGTATCAGAGTGGTATTTTTGAAGTTTGCAAAGGAATGTGTTAGGTGGGAGGGGGTTGTGTAAGGTATAGCGTTTTTTTGCGCTATAAACAAAAGAAGAGCGACAATTTTGAAAAAAAAACACAATATTTTTTAATTTTTGCTATAATAAATATCCCAATTTAAAAAAAAAAAAAAAAATTTTTCCTCAGTTTTGGCCGATACGTATTCTTCTACATATTTTTGGTAAAAAAAAATCGCAATAAATGTATATTGATTGGTTTGCGCAAAAGTTATAGCGTCTACAAAATACGGGATAGATTTATGGCATTTAAAAAAAAAAATTATTTATTTATATTTTTTACTAGTAATAGCGGCGATTGCGATTTTTTTTCGTGACTGCGACATTATAGCGGACACATCGGACACTTTTGACACATTTTTGGGACCATTCACATTTATACAGCGATCAATGCTATAAAATTGCATTGATTACTGTATAAATGTGACAGGCAGGGAAGGGGTTAACCACTAGGGGGAGACGAGGGGTTAAATGTTTCCTAGGGGTGAGTGATTCTAACTGTAGGGGGTGGGGACGTACAAGGGGAGGAGACCGATCAGTGTTCCTCTGTACTCGGAACACAGATCGGTCTCCTCTCAACTGACAGGACGTGGATCTGTGTGTGTTTACACACACAGATCCACGGTCCGGCCCGGTTAATGGGTAATCGCGGGTGCCCGGCGGACATCGCGGCTGCCGGGCACACGCACCGATTCCCGAGTAACACGGCGGGCGAGCACGCCCCCGGCGGCGCGCGCGTGCCCCCGGCGGTGCACGCGTGCCCCCTAGACGGCCGGGAAGCCCAGGCCGTCATATGATGTCCACCCAGGATGGGAGATCCCATCTGTGGATGTCATTTGACTATGGCCGGGTAGTGAAGGGGTTAGGCTGTATTAACAATGAATGGGGATTTTAAAATGTTGCTTTTAACCAAAAACAAGTTTAAGAATATTATAATTGGGAAGTATATCTATGCTAAGAATGAGGAAGTTATGTATTCCAGGCGCTATGCCAGACGAATTGTGGTTGGTAAAAAAAAAAGGAAGTGACTTTAAGGTTGTGTAATCCTATGCACTAGGGAAAAATATTAAGGTGTTTAAAGGTGTTCGAAGGGAAAATATGAAAAAATGGAGAGTGAATGGATTAGCCAAATGAATGTGGAATGAGAAAGTGGTTGTATTGTGTATAATGAATGCACAGGGTATCATTTTGATTAGTAAAGTATTTTAAGTGTGTGTTTAAAATGTAAAATACTTTACTAATCAAAATGATACCCTGTGCATTCATTATACACAATACAACCACTTTCTCATTCCACATTCATTTGGCTAATCCATTCACTCTCCATTTTTTCATATTGTGTTTAAGCCCATATTCCTGATAATATATATTTCCCTAAAAAATTTGGGGTTAAATTAAAATTGATAAAGGGATTTTGGTAACAGAAGGGTGAAATTTAGGAAAAATGTTTAAAGAGTTACTTAAATTAAGCAACCGGGATCGAAATACATTGCTGCATATATTGAGTCCATGAGGTACTAAAATGTGATGGGAAGGATTTGTTTGAAATAAGCAATCAGAATGACTATTCTGGATATTTACCTTTTGAATTCCCAGAGTGTCAATCATGAAGTGTTAATAATGTTGTTTATCCATCAATGTTTTGTTTGTTACTGATGATCAGACATATTTGCAAAGTTGGGAGACTTCTGAGTCAATATATGTATTTGGGTAAAATGTTCTGTTCTAAGTCCCTTGGGTCCACTTAGGTCCCAGGAATAGAAGAAAACTAAAGGGGTTTAAGTTTTGTTGAAGTTCTACTGTAATACTGGATTTGGAAAAATGTTTAGTTAAAAATATTGAATCTATATAATGAAAATCCTTGCTGAGAAACATTTTCATTCTTGCATGCTTTACTTATGTTTGAGTCAATGAAGAATATTGTTTTTAATACCTCCAATGGTTAAGGCCTGAATTGATTAGGTAGATTCTGTGATTACTCATGTCGGTTGATGAGTATCTGCCCCAGCCAGGCAGCATTCACCCACAGCCCCATGCACGTGAAGAAATGCCCACCCAATTCATACTCTGCCCTATACCCTATCCAGATAAAGAGATGACTACAGCTTTTACATGGAAATCTTTGTTGTTCATATTTGCTGTTCAAATACCATAGGAGGTGCTTAGATGACTAAAGGCAGACTCCTGCTGGAAAGTGTTCCTGGAAATGACACCTTGAGGGCTAGCCAAAATGATGCAAACACAAGGTCTACGAAATTCCAGTGAGCACCACATGAGAGAGATCCAGATGCCAGCCCAAAGACCCAAGTCTAGTTCCAGTTTGTCTGTGGATATTGAGTTCTGTCCTTACAAAGAGGCAGTGTTTTGGGGTAGAAAATTCATGTCTGTACATATGGATGATCACAGAATTGAACCGAAAGTTTTGGGAAAAGTTGAGGAGAATGAGAGTTATAATGTGGACATTTCCTTTTCCTTCCTTTTTTGCAAGTTTAATGGACATTCAGAAGCCATCCAAGAGGCTTTTTTTGTGTATTTTTTTGGGACTATTTTTATTTGGCCTAAAGGCTGTCATGCCCCTCCCACTTGCTTTTATTGACTGTCATGCCCCTTCCTCCCTTTGCATTCCATGGACAATTTCTATGCAGCTGATATTACGTGTTTATTGTTTTCTATTTTTGCAAGTTTAGTGTGTGGTGGGGTTGTGGGAAGGTGGTCTGGGTGAGGGTCGGGGGCATATTGGGATTGTTGTTGTAGTATGCCCAGGACGTGCTTGACCACTTCAGTGTGTAAGATGGATTGAATCTGCAGCTGTCTTTGGAGGGATGCTGGCAGGAACACTGTACTATATATGTATTGGTTCACATGTCATCCGCAAGCCTCTGTGTTCTGGGGGGGCCCTTAAGATTATATGTGGCCCACCCAATAACACCACTAATAACACACTCATTATGCATAGAGGGGATGTGTATTCAAAGTCTGAGGGAATTCCACAGTGCTTGACACCTCAGATCGTGCCCTAAATCACACTACAGTATATATACCTTCATGCATGCCTCTGGCCCCCATACTGAGATGGCTAGGCTACTCTCACAGCTTGCCCTTGCAGGATTCTCTGAAGGTACCCAATGGGTCCTTAGACAGGCACTAGCCTTGGGCAACAGCACGTACATTTGTTGTGGAAGGACATGCCATCCATGGATTCCGAGTGATCTCAAGGGATTATGTTACTTGGTCTCATTGGTTCCGATAATGGGAATTCTTGGGGACAGTGAGGGATGTCACTTGCTAAAGGCTGGTGTTCATCCTAAATGCCCCCTCAAACATCGTTATCCCAGGTTATTGTTTTTGGAAAAGGACATGACCTGGGCATGGTTCCCCTCGGGAACCGGAGGGGGTATTGACATGACGAAAAGGCTAATTAATTACTTGGGAACCCCCTGGGTAACATGGGATGGTTTGGTTTCAATGGAGTATTTTCCTGGATCAAGGATATTGCTGTGTGTATTATAGTGACTTTGCTTCTGGCATTGCTTCTGTGTGCCTGCTTTAAGTTTGTTATGTGTGTGTCACAATGCGGAGAAGTCAGTCACCTTCGTGACCTTCATGTCTGAAAGAGGGGATTGTAGTAACATGACATGATTGTGCGGCTATAAAGTCATATAAATTCATATATCTTAACTTGTATCAGACTCAAGTTAAGTCAACTAGTTCTGTTTTACAGGTTTTCTATAAAGCACACATATAAGAAAATATAGCTTGCGTAGGCAGCTTTACTCTGTACCGTCTAAATAAAGAATTGTGGCTCGGTATGTCTGGGCCACCTTTCCTGTGTAATGAGACATGAAACAGGGAAGCAGGACTCATGACAATGAGTCATGAAAGCAGATGGCATAAGTTACTCTAGTGACCTATGTCAGCTATTTTGTGAAAGGTTAATCATCTGATCATTAATGATATGTAATGATATGAAATGTACACCCCTGTATTAACCATTACCATCTTCCATATTATGATTGGTTAGTGATGACCATATATAAATTGTATACCCGCCCAGAATAGAACAGATAACTTTGGACATAACCTCTGCATCATCTCTTTTTGTGTTCACCAAGAATCTATCTCCTCAGTACCGAGATGGTCTTGTGAGTGTGGTAATTGCTGTGATTATACCTAGATGGTCTTGTCAAGTATATGGAAATACCGTTTGATTCTCTTCACTTGCATATAACCCTTCAAAATGGCACTTCTGATTTTTTCTGTTGGGCTCCCATAGACTTCAATGGGATTCACCGTTCAGGTTGGGGGGGGGGGGGGTGTTTGGCAAATCTCTATTAAATAACCTGCGTTCAACTTCACAGCTGTATTTTATGCTTTATTTAATATAAATAAATGAAACATACACCAGATTAACATGACCTCCCACAACTAAGTGAGCCATGAAACTCTTTTCTCAGATGAATGTATTTGGCAGAACATCAGAATTTCCCCTTTCAATCAAGGCTTATCGGTACAGTATAAGCAGAGTTACACACTGTCTCCCACTCCTCTCCTCTCATACTTTAACTGCGGTCCCAGGATACCTCAAACACTCCTCAACCCCTGAAGAAGCTTTTGTCCTTGGGATGTGATCTTTCTGCAATAAAAGCCTTTGGACGATAAATGATGATACCTGGTGTGCTGGCGAATATGTACATTTCGCATCCTGAGGAAGCAGAATGACAGAGGTAGTCAAGCGGAAGTGACATCATCAGAAGCCGACACCTGGAACTGATGTACTCATATCTTAAAAGAGATTTGCACATTTATTTTATGTGAGTAGCATTTTGTGAATAAAGTGATTTTGGTTTCAAAATTTGCTGCACTATGGGCATATTAATTTTTTAATAGGATTGTAAGAATCCTACAGTAATAGGGCACATCCCCTTCCTCACACCCTCATATGATGTCTTCACAAATCAGAGATCTAGGCTGTAAAGGCTCTAGAAACCTTTTTTTTTCTCCCTGCCAGTGGCGAATCATACAAAAAAGTTGTGAGGTGCATGCATAGTCTGCAAGTGCTGCTAACGTGCTCTTTTTCCCCATAAAGGATTAATAGCAGCCATTTCTTTATTTGGACAAGTTGTTTGCACTTCAGCCCTTCTTTCCCCTTATATCATAGCAGAAAGTTCCAGGTATTTCTCCCTCCTCCTTAAAAGCCAATAGCAGCCTTTTGCTCTTTCTCCACAAGGGTGCAATTTGTATATATGTTTTACTACTACCTATGCACTATTTTCCACCACATCACAAATCTTTCCCGGTACCAACATACCACCATACCTCTACTTTGGTTTTATTGCATTATTTTTTTTTAAATTCCTTTTAATTCTCCTCAAGGGTGTAGCACAGCCACTTGCCTTTCTAGTGATGCTCAAGCACCATTTTTCTCCTCCTCTTTAGCTAATCCTGCCATATCACTTCCAACTTGTTATGAGTAATCATCAAAATGATGTTGCTGCAATCCCCAGAGCCAGTGCACAGAGCTCTGCAGTGTTGCTGCAGAATTGGAAGAAAAACACCACAGTGTCAAGTAATCTACATAAAAGCCTATCCCTGACCTCCATCATCATGTGGAAAGCCATGAGACAGCTGGAAGCAGAAGAGGAGTGTTGGATTGCTCGCAGTGAGGGTAAGAATGAGGGTTAGGGTGCTAACAGTACCTTTCCCCTCTACCTCCCTGCATTTCTGAATTGGTGGTCAGTGACAGTGAAATTGAACCCTCCTTCATTTATAGACACTGACAGTGAAATTTACCCCCTGCATTGGTTGTCAGTGGCAGTGAAAACTAACCGACATCCCACTTGCATTGGTGGTTATGGCAGTGAAAGTTATTGCCCCACCTCCCCTCTGCATTACTGGTCACTGGCAGTGAAATCTAACCCTCCATCCCACCTGCATTGGTGGTTAGTGGCAGTGAAATTGAACTTCCTGCCCCCCACATTGCTGCATTGGTAGTCATTGACAGTTAAATGTAACCTCCCCTCCTGGTGGTCTTTGGCAGTGAAAGGTTTCCCTCAATCCCACCCCATTGTGATGGTCATAGCAGTAATATCTAACCCCCCATTTCCCCACTGGTGGTCACTTACCTATCACACACTCCCCTGCCCCCCTCCCTCCCCAGGCCAGAACTTTACTTGTACTGTAGGCAGAGATAACTTCCCCATAGTACATAGTATTCTTTTTTTCCATGTTAGGCGCTAGAACACAGAGAACATCCCCACCTGTCACCCAGCTGCCTATCTGCTATCCATATGGTCCCAATAGACTACATGCCACAAACACACATGAGGGCTGGCTGCTCACATGTTGGGCAACAGAGATGTAGGGAGCATTGTTAGCATAATGGAAACTATGAACATTGATGTTTCAAAGGAGTTGTTCTCACTCAAGGGATCAAATGAAAGAGAAATGGAAAGAACAATCAGCACATACAACAGAGTAGATCAACAAAGAGAAATGTATTATTAAAGCCATTAAATAAAAGTATTTATCCACTGAGAAAATATTGTATCAATAAAGAATTAAAGATGGTGTGAGCCCTTAAAAGAACAGAGGAGCAGAATCTAAGCTCACTCAGATCTTCACTAGAGCAACTAGATAGACTTTTCTGCTGGGTGTACCAGGTTGCAACTTTAGACATCCCTGTACATATGGCAGATGAACCAGTTTGCTGCAGAAAAAAAATTACCCAACAAGAAGTTATGGAATTTCCTTTTGGGTGTAAAAGGTTGTGGTCTCACCTATGCTGACCAGGAATAGAACCACATCATGGCATACAGTGGATAAGCAATATAAAAAACAGGAAAAAAAGTCAAGGTGGGTGGCGAAGAAGCATAGTCAGATACAGGCTAGTCATTAAACAGAAAAACAGGAATGCTGAAGACCACATATACTAGAGATTGGAGCTAGAAATTTAACCTAATCCTAGTGTTGGTCAGCTAAAAAAATAGTTTAATTGACAGGGCTGGGACTTATCCTGTAGCTGCTGTATCAGCCAGCAGGTGAATTCCAGTGATGTCTAAATCTCTCAGTCCTGGCACAAAGCATATTGCAGCAAGGGTAGAAAGATGACATGATATCAGAACCACAAATAGCAAACCTGGTTTGCTGCTAATCTGACTGTTGCGAATAAGACAACATTCTTTTAAGCAAGATAGAAAATGGCAGGAACCTAACCTTTCCTAATGCAGAGAGCCAAATGGTCCAGACCTGGTAACTTTCCCATCACTACAAATTTTTTAACTTTTAGTTTTTTTTACATTATTTTTATATTAGTGTTTTTGTCATTTTAAGTGTTTCTCCTTATAATGCTGTCCCTGCCATTTTAAAAGGATAAGTTCACCTTTACAAAAAAAATAATAAATGCACATTTTTTTGCAGGTAAAATTATATAATATATCATATTTCCTAGAGGCTACATTTGGTGTTCCAAGGAAGACCCCTGTGGACAGATACTAAAGTAGTCCTCAACATAGGAGCCGGAATCCTTGAGGATTTATTTTATATATGCCTAAAGATTCCAATTGGAGGTGAGAGTTCTGAAAGCCTGGAGGGAGCACAAGAGGTTTGAATTTATAAGCATTATTGTTTGATTCACAACGGTGTGGGATACAAAAGTCACAGATACTGCATAAGTGAAGGATACTTAATGGAAACACTGATTTATGAACGTTATATTAATTTTTGTTAAGTTTTATTATGAATGTCATAAATCATGACTATTTAAATATGGAGTTATTCATTTGGATATTATTGGTTGTTATTGCGTTATTATACCAGCATTTAAAACAAGGTATTGAAGTATATAGTAGTCATGCTCAGCAGTGCTACACCCTTTTATGATAAATATTTGCTCTTATTTGCGGGAACACAAGTTGATGTTTTAGTAGCAGCTGTGCTATCACAATTTTGTTGTTGTTGTGGAAGCACAATAAAGTGGTTGGAAACCCTGTACTACCACTTTTACCTACAGGTAAGCCTATAATAAGGGTTACCTGTAGGTACCGTGAATATCTACTAAACTTGCACCATTTAGGAGATATTCATTGTATCCGCATGTGTCCACATCATTTCTACATGTGCACTAAAGAAATGGCTCTCTTGTGCCGTTCCTTCAGCAGCTGTGCTGTGACCGGCGGTTCCCATGCGCATGCGTTGGAGTGACGTTATCACGGCTCCGGCCAATCACATCGCCGGAGCCCGCGAACCCGGAAATAGCTCTGGGAGACATGTCAATGGTCACAACGGTGTATGGGAACCACTGCAACAGCTTCGATCTAAGGTAAGTTTTTTTAGAATGAGCTAGTATGCAATGCATACCAGCTCAATAATGCATTGGTCTTGCAGGTTGTGTTGTTTTTTTTTTTGTTTTTTTTTTTTGTTTTTTAATGTTTACAACCACTTTAATTTAGGATTATTTAGTTGGTTTCATCACATGTTGGTAGCACAGGAGGTTCGCAATATTACCTTTTCAGAAGTTGAACATGTTACATGTTACAACCTGAATATGGGTGTAACATGTAACATGTTCAGAAAGGTGAACTGACCCTTTAGGCAAACATGGTGAGCATGGACATCAAGGTTGTAACCAAAATACCTTGAAGCTATCATATCGCTTGAATTAAAATGTGTTCAATTTAAACTAAAGGGAACTCCTTATCTAAAGAGGACTGTTGTGAATGCCAAAACAAAAAGGTGTCTATCAAACTTAATTTGTTGTGTTAATACACATATAATATGAAGAATATATATATATATATATATATATATATATATATATATATATATATATATATATATATATATATATATATATAAAATACACACATATATATCTGTAGACAAGATAAATCTTAGTTCATAAACATCTAATGTAAACATAAATTATATATATATATATATATATATATATATATATATATATATATATATCTATTTTAAAAAATGAGATGTCAATCTAAAAACAATATGCAAAGGTAAGATTAAAAACAAATATAACATTGATAATTATGGACACCGAGATAATGAGAACGTGGATATTATGTGAATGGACACAGAAGAAATTCAATTTTATATTGCAAACATACTAGCACATTATGCATAGATATGCACACATGTTGGGAACAAAGTTTTATAAATGATGGCATAGTTAATGGTAAAAAAGGTCCGCAGAGGGGATGGGGGGGAGGGGAAGGGGGGGAAATGGGGAGGGGGGAGGGAGGAAGAAAAGGGGGGGGTGGAAAGGGGGGGGGGAAAGACAGAAGAAAAAAGAAAAAAGAAGAAAGAAGAAAAAAGGAAGGGAAGGGGGGGACGGGGTGGGAAAAAAGAAGAAAGAAAGAAAGAAAGAAAGAAAGAAAGAAAGAAAGAAAGAAAGAAAGAAAGAAAGAAAGAAAGAAAGAAGAAAAAGGAAAAAGAAAAAAGAAGAAAGAAAGGAAGGGAAGGGGGGGTGGGAAGGGGAAGAGGATGGAAGGGGGAAGGAAAGGGAAAAACAAAAAGGAAAAAAAGGGAGGGGAAGGGGAATGGAATGAATTATACTTACTGAAGTATGGACCCGCCACCCCCATAAATATAGATAAAAATAATGTATATGAGTATAAAACCTGTAGTAAAAATGATAAGAATACAAATGATGAATATTAACATGGAAAAAATATATATATATATAGGCGGATATAAGCAGTATATATCTATAATACAGTAGCAATCTTGATACCCTCATTCGAGCCCCCGGGCGAGAGGACATCGAGATTGTAAATCCAGAAAGTCTCTCTTGCACAAAGTTTTTTAAAACGTTCAGCTGCAGTAAATGATTTGGGGATTTGTTCAATTACCCATACAGTAAGGCCAGTAGTAGATTTGTTATGAAATTCAGCAAAGTGCCGTGGGACACTGTGCATGTCCTTACCACCCTCTATTAATCTACAATGCTGGCCAAAACGCTGCCTAAGAGGGCAGATCGTTCGACCAACATAGATCAACCTGCAAGGGCATGTAAGGCCATATACAATAAAATCAGAAGAGCAATTATAGAATTGATCTATCTGATAAGTTTTACCTTTAGAGAGAAATGACTTTTGTTTGATGAAGGAGCAAGTTTTACATAAGGCTTTTTTACACTGATACATACCAACCAAAGGTATGAGAGTAGAAGGGTGGTCATTGATATGAATAGTTTTGAATTTGCTTGGGGCGATTTTACTTTTTAGATTAGCTGCTTTTTGTTAAGTGATTCGTGGTACTGTAGGGAGGAGGGTTTTGAGGAGGGGATCTTGTAGTAGAATACCCCAATGTTTTTTCATGATGTTTTCCATTTTTTTGTATTCAAAATGAAAGGTGGTAATGAATCTGGTGGAGTGATCTGTTAGGCTAGTTTTTGTTTTGGCTGGTTTACCTTTGGAATAAGAAGCACATGCTTGTCTAACAGTTCCTTAGGATATTGTTTATCAGCAAATTTCTTTTTTAATGGGATGCTGGATGCTACATAGTCACTATCAAGCGTACAATTCTGTCTTAAGCGACAAAATTGCCCTTTTGGTATGTTTTTGATCCACTTGGGATAGTGGCAACTATGGAAATGCAAAAAGGAGTTGCCGGCTGTTGGCTTGGTGTAGTTTTTGGCGATAATCCTATCACCTGCATGGCCTAGTTCTAGATCAAGGTACGCCAAGTTGGTAGGATCAAAAGCATGGGTAAAAGCAAGTCCATAAGGATTGTGGTTACACTGATCCACAAACGATATAATCAGGTCTGGGGGGCCATCCCAAATCACAATTAGGTCATCAATATATCGCCCAAAGAAGATGATATTGGCTGAGTAGGGATTGTTTTGCCAAATTAAGTTTTTCTCCCAATAACCCATAGCCAGGTTAGCATAGGAACGGGCGAAGTTAGCTCCCATAGCAGTCCCCTGTGCTTGTAGGAAGAAGTCGCCATCAAAATCAAAATAATTATGGGTCAAACAAAACTTAGTGGCCTCCAAAATAAATGCGGCTTGTCTGGGGTTTAGGAGAGGGTCCTGGGCAAGAAAAAATTCCAGAGCTAGTAAACCAAATGAATGCGGGGTAGAGGTGTAAAGTGAAGTGCCATCTAAAGAAAGTCACAGGTAAGTGGATTCCCACCTGTATGGTGCTAAGAATTCTAAAAGATGTGAACCATCTCTGATGTATGACGGTAACTGCCGGACTAATGGCTGTAGAAATTGATCAATATATTGACTGAATCCGGTGGTGGCGCTGCCTCTGGGTGAGATCTTAGTAGAGATATATCTTTCTAGCACACTCACCCTTCCTCTCTTATCCCATCCACACCTACGTTTAATGTCTCAGGTCCCTCTGTACCTACCGATCTTCCTTTTTTAGTTCACAGTCCTCCTCCAGCCAACCGAAGGAAAAGAAAATTCACCGGAGGGGCTGTAGAGGAGGACGAACTAAGTCCAAAAAGCAACCTACTCAAATTCCGCAAACTATGAAGATTTTCAACCTATCCTCTCTGGAACTCTCCACCACCAGTCTATTGTGCAGAGGACTTCATTTTGCTCCCATCAACAAGCCCAACTCCTTTCTTTTGTTTAAAGATCACAATAGGTATATCCGTAACCTAACCCTTAAAAGGTTCTTCCATGCCAAACAGAACAAATCCATTACAGAAGATACAGGCCCATCTTCATCCATTTCACCTCTAAATGTTTTTGAATATGACGGTGACGTCATAGATATTTTAGATTCTATTAGTGAGGAAGAGGACCTACTTAACCTCTTTACGCAAAATTTGGCCACTTCCCCACCCATTATACATTCATCTTTCAAACCTAAGTCAGTTTTTTCCCTGCTCAGTCCAAAGGCCCTTTTTTAGAAAGCTTTTATAGAGTTGTATATGCTGACTTTTTTAAGCTTTGCCAATCATCCTCCACCATTCCAACCCACAAACACAATCTTACGGTTGTTGAAACTCAAGCCTTAGACTCTTTAATTCACAATACAGAGATTATTATCAAAACAGCTGATAAAGGAGGAGGCATAGTTGTATTAGATAAAGCAGACTACACCAAAGAGGCCCACAGACTCTTTCTGATAAAACCACCTATATCAAACTTAAAAAAGACCCCACTAGCGAATTTGCTCTTGAGGCTAACGTTTTGGTTAAGTCAGCCCTCGAAAATGGAGTGATTAATAAAATGGAAGCTTCTTTTTTCCTAAAAAGCTTTTACCAGGTTCCTTACTTTTACTACTTGCCAAAAATCCACAAAAATTCTACATCTCCCCCGGGCAGACCCATCGTGGCTGCTATGGACAGCGTCACCACCGGATTCAGTCAATATATTGATCAATTTCTACAGCCATTAGTCCAGCAGTTACCGTCATACATCAGAGATGGTTCACATCTTTTAGAACTCTTAGCACCATACAGGTGGGAATCCACTTACCTGTGGCTTTTTTTAGATGTCACTTCACTTTACACCTCTATCCCGCATTCATTTGGTTTACTAGCTCTGGAATTTTTTCTTGCCCAGGACCCTCTCCTAAACCCCAGACAAGCCGCATTTATTTTGGAGGCCACTAAGTTTTGTTTGACCCATAATTATTTTGATGGCGACTTCTTCCTACAAGCACAGGGGACTGCTATGGGAGCTAACTTCGCCCCTTCCTATGCTAACCTGGCTATGGGTTATTTGGAGAAAAACTTCATTTGGCAATACAATCCCTACTCAGCCAATATCTTCTTCTTTGGGCATTATATTGATGACCTAATTGTGATTTGGGATGGCCCCCCAGACCTGATTATATCGTTTGTGGATCATTGTAACCACAATCCTTATGGACTTGCTTTTACCCATGCTTTTGATCCTACCAACTTGGCGTACCTTGATCTAGAACTAGGCCATGCAGGTGATAGGATTATCGCCAAAAACTACACCAAGCCAACAGCCGGCAACTCCTTTTTGCATTTCCATAGTTGCCACTATCCCAAGTGGATCAAAAACATACCAAAAGGGCAATTTTGTCGCTTAAGACAGAATTGTACGCTTGATAGTGACTATGTAGCATCCAGCATCCCATTAAAAAAGAAATTTGCTGATAAACAATATCCTAAGGAACTGGTAGACGAAACATGTGCTTCTTATTCCAAAGGTAAACCAGCCAAAACAAAAACTAGCCTAACAGATCACTGCACCAGATTAATTACCACCTTTCATTTTGAATACAAAAAAATGGAAAACATCATGAAAAAACATTGGGGTATTCTACTACAAGATCCCCTCCTCAAAACCCTCCTCCCTACAGTGCCACAAATCACTTACCGAAAAGCACCTAATCTAAAAAGTAAAATCGCCCCAAGCAAATTCAAAACTATTCATATCAATGACCACCCTACTACTCTCATACCTTTGGTTGGTATGTATCAGTGTAAAAAAGCCTTATGTAAAACTTGCTCCTTCATCAAACATAGACAAAAGTCATTTCTCTCTAAAGGTAAAACTTATCAGATAGATCAATTCTATAATTGCTCTTCTGATTTTATTGTATATGGCCTTACATGCCCTTGCAGGTTGATCTATGTTGGTCGAACGATCTGCCCTCTTAGGCAGCGTTTTGGCCAGCATTGTAGATTAATAGAGGGTGGTAAGGACATGCACATTTTGCTGAATTTCATAACAAATCTACTACGGGCCTTACTGTATGGGTAATCGAACAAATCCCCAAATCATTTACTGCAGCTGAACGTTTTAAAAAACTTTGTGCAAGAGAGACTTTCTGGATTTACAATCTCAATGTCCTCTCACCCAGGGGCTTGAATGAGGGTATCGAGATTGCTACTGTATTGTAGATATATACTGCTTATATCTGCCTATATATTTTTTTTTCCATGTTAATATTCATCATTTGTATTCTTATAATTTTTACTACAGGTTTTATACACATATACATTATTTTTATCTATATTTATGGGGGTGGCTGGTCCATACTTCAGTAAGTATAATTCATTCCATTCCCCTTCCCCTCCCTTTTTTTCCTTTTGTTTTTCCCTTCCCACCCCCCTCCCTTCCTTTCTTTTCTCTTCTTTTTTCTTTTTCCTTTTTCTTCTTTCTTTCTTCTTTCTTCTCCCCCCCCCCCCGCCCCCCCTTCCCTTCCTTTTTTCTTTTTTCTTCTGTCTTTTTTCTTTTCTCCCCTTTTCCACCCCCCTTTTTCTTCCTCCCCCCTCCCCATTCCCCCCCCCTCCCCCCCCCCCATCCCCTCTGCGGACCTTTTTACCATTAACTATGCCATCATTTATAAAACTTTGTTCCCAACATGTGTGCGTATCTATGCATAATGTGCTAGTATGTTTACAATATAAAATTGAATTTCTTCTGTGTCCATTCACATAATATTCACGTTCTCATTATCTCGGTGTCCATAATTATCAATTTTATATTTGTTTTTAATCTTATCTTTGCATATTGTTTTTAGATTGACATCTCGTTTTTTAAAATTATATATATATATATATATATATATATATATATATATATATATATATATATATATATATATATAATGTATATATATTTACATTAGATGTTTATGAACTAAGATTTATCTTGTCTACAGATATATATGTGTGTATTTTTTATATATATATATATATATATATATATATATATATATATATATATATATATATATATATATATATATATATATATATATATATATATATATATATTATATATATTCTTCATATTATATGTGTATTAATGATGTTTTTTAAATTCTCCCCATTAATTTTTAATTTTGAATTAATTTTTATTCCACTCCTATATGAATTGTGTCTAGTATTGCCTCTAGTTGTAGTGTGCTGTTCCTTTCTCCCCTAGCAGCACGCCCTCCCAAATGTATGGGTTATTTTCCTTCATGTTATGAGCTTTGGCCCCGCCCCCTCCAAGACTTCAAAAACTCCTGCCCCAGTGTCCGCCCCTCATGCTTGAGAAAGGAGTGCCACTATTCTCACCACCAATAGCGAGCGAACTCGGAAATGCTTCGCACAGCTGTGATGTCACAGCCCGGCGCTGCGCTGTGCTTGCCCTCCAGGCCTCGTTTTGGCTCCCTGCATGGCCATAGCTATTCCATCTCACGGAGCCGTACGAGCCTAGCTATACACCGCAGCACGCCCGGTGATCGGCCTTGGCGTCCTCACAGCCATATCCCTGGAACCTGCAGCTAGATGGACTGTGTCATTCCGACCTCATCCAATCTTGATGTGTAATCTGGATACCTGAGGGAGACCCTGCTTTGCACAGCTATCCCACCCCATGCTTGCCTGGATCCGATGTGGGGTCAGCACTGTATGGACTTGCTGTGACTTGTAGTACTCCATCTTCTCCTCTACCCAGAGACGTACTGGAACGCAACATTACAGTTTTCCATGTGAGTGGATATTGTTTGTTGAATAAATTACTGTTGATATATACTCAGAGGTGCCCCTTTCCTTGTTTTTTTTTTTTGTTGTGTTGATTGTAGGGAGACCTAGCAGGTCAAAGCTTGTAAATATGTTCTGATTGCCAAAACAAACATTATCCTCTCACCTGACAAAGATGTAAAGTTCAATGAGAATGGACCAACTGCCTTTGCTTGAAACTGGTCTTGATTGCAGAAAGTCTATTTTGACAGCCGGGATACTTCCTGGCTGTCAGAATACACTGATCAGTGCTGCTGGCTATAGCTGGTGGTGATGATAAAGCAGGATTAAAAATAAAAAAGTGTGGCGCTAGTGCAAAATGAGGCTCCTGTTGCTAAACAGGTAGATATAGTTATTTGAGGAGGAATGAAAAACACTTTCAGTGTAAATAGGTGAAGTGAAGAAAAGTTGTTTTGTGAAACATCCAAAGCTATTTATATGTGTAGAGAAATAGGGTACTCAGTGATAACCTATAGGTTGAATAGGAAACAATTCTGCATATGAAACCATATTCCAAAGGAAAAACAAAGCAAGTACATATCAATGCAAGGTATCTCGATGGACTGAGTATGTTGTTTAACAAAACTGAAATACAATAGAAATGGGAGCCAAGGCGAAGGACATCGGAAATCCCTGAGGGAGGGCAAACATAAATGGGAGCACAGAAGTCTTTCAAATGACAAGATGGGGCAGTCCCACTCAGTCCAACAGACCACAGGGTGCAAACCGTCTTCTCAAGAGGTAGGTAAAGGTTGTTGGGAGGGGTCCTGATAACTACGCTGAATCTCAACTCATGTGGATGATTCCAACCAGGAGAAGGGAAAAAGCAAAAGGATGCCCTTACCAGATCAGGTGGACTCACAGGCCGTGGCGGTGAGTCAAACGAGCATGTACCGTCAGACGGTATGGAGTGAAGATTTGTGGGAAGACTTGTGGAACATCTTGTCAGCAGTCCTCAATTGAAGAACCAACTTAGAGTCTGGGGTCCCCAGGGTACGGTTTCGATCGCCGAATGACCGTTTCCTCAGAGGTCCGTCAAATGTGCAAATAAGCAAGAAAAAAAGAAAAAAACTTCCACATAGTGTGAATCCGTGATTTGTAAAAAAGCATAAGAGCACTTTATTTGAGGAGTGTACTCCCAAAAAAAATATTTTTACAAACGGGGGGCAGTAAAAACTAGGCTCAATATAAAAACCGGCATAGGGAAGTATAAAAATAGCGCAGTGGGTAGTGGTGGGGTATAATCATATGAACCCATATGAACCCATATGATTATACCCCACCATTAGTGGGACGTCACTAATTTATATACAGCCATCCCACATACTCTGGGAATAGAAGCCTGCAAACGTCTATTGATTCATTCAAAAAAATACACTGCTGCTCAGATTAAGTTTCTCCTTGATCTGCTGACTATTGTATTAGAGGAAAATTTCTTTCTGTTTAAAGATACTTATTATTTACAATTAGCTGGAGCAGCTATGGGCAGCAATGTAGCACCACCTTATGCTAATGCATTTATGGATATGATAGAACAATCTTTCATTTTTCCTTCTGCGTTATTCAGTGAACATTGTACAGTATGGTACAGGTTCATTGATGACGCCTTTGCTGTATGGACAGGCGATTCAAATTCATTGTCTTTGTTCAATTTCTATTTAAACTCATTAATACCTGGTTTAAAATTTAACATCATGTATAACAATGTTGCTGTTCCGTTCTTGGATACTTTATTGTCCATCAAAGATGGACACATTGTAAGCGATTTGTATAGAAAACCAACGGACTGCAACCAATTGTTGTTGTTTTCTAGTTTTCATCCTCCTGGGGTATTTAAATCTATCCTACGGAGTCAACTAAAACGTGTAACCAGGATCACGAGTGAAGTAGATACTTGTAACATGAGATTGGATGAGATGGAAGGCAGGCTGCGACAGCGAGGATATCCAGCAGATTCAGTACATTCTGAACGCATTAACATACACAATAAGACCATATCAGTCAGTAATCAAAGTCGCAGAATGCCTTTCACCTCACAATTTCATCCATTTTCACATAGAATCAACAATATTATTAAAAAACATTGGTCTGTGTTGCAAAGTGCTTATCCATCAGTTCCAGAATGCAATAATCCCCCATTACCATCCTACCGACGAGGCAGGACGATACGTGACAGGTTGGTGAAGTCTGATCAATTTTCAATACCAAATCCCCGGGTAACCTTTCTGGGTCCTAAAAATACTGGTTCATTCCCATGTTTAAGTTGTATCCAATGCTCCAGCATGATGAAAGGGAAAAGTTTTTCCCACCCACTTAAGGGTTATGATATTTTGATCAGAGATCACTACACCTGCCAGTCATCCTTCGTGGTGTATATCATAAAATGTCCTTGCGGTCTCCTTTATGTAGGGGAGACCACACAGAAGGTTAAGGACCACATAGCTCGTCATAAGTACTCCATTCGGGACAAACTAGTTAAACTTCCTCTGGCTAGACATTATGTTGAGCGGGGACACACGGTGTCACAGCTAAAATTTATGGTGATAGATGGTGTCACTATAAATAGACGTGATGGGGACAAAGAAAAGTCTCTAAGAAAGAAAGAAGTGAGTTGGATCCATCGGCTGGATACACTCCAGCCGAAAGGGTTAAATTCTGATTTTGATTTGTATTTATTTATATAGTAAACATTTTTTTTTTTTTGAAATTTTGGAATTTTGTGGAGAGTTGGTCAATGCCATTATGTCATTTATGTTATTTATATTATCACAATTAACAGTGTGTATGGTCTAATACAGGGATTGATATGCACAACCTGTTGAGGTATAGAGAGGGTGCATAGTTTAACATGCAAGATATAGGTATCCACTGTAGATCATATAAAATCTGCACATAAAAAAATATATACCTTTTATAGATGTGACATTTTAAAATTGTATTTTTTATTTTGTTATTTTGTTATTTTTCCATTTTAATTTCAGGATTTCTGTGTCCATATTCCATGAAGTGTGAAATCTTCTTTCTACCTGTGACCTCGATTCCTAAATTGTAAAAAATTGTATTCACATCTGATGATAATTGTATGTGTATGTGATAACAGATTTGGTTAAACATAAATGATTATTTGATTGATTCCAGATGATTAGCTCGTTAATTGATTGTTCATTGAGTATATATATTGCTATATGTATATTCATTAGATAGACATGATTTCTAAAGAAGGGCGTTATCTACAATAGCCCGAAAATGTTTATTATGGATGCCTGATTTTATGGATGTCGTGGTGATGTCCTTTTGAAGATTTCAAAATAAATACGGTTTGTGCAGCAATCCCTTGTTTGGATTTTTTCTATGTCGAAGCCTGTGGTAGGGCATGATTGCTAAGCACGGCCATCTGAGACTGTAGTGCACCTCACCCTTCTGACTATTTTTATATATATATATATATATATATATATATATATATATATATATATATATATATATATATATACATATATATACATATATATATATACACACACACACACATTATATATATATATATATATATATATATATATATATATATATATATATATATATTTTTTTTTTTTTTATATATACATTCTTTCTTTTCTACATTTTTCATATATTTTATTATATACAATTCTCTACCCATTTATAAGCCCACAACTCCCACAATATCAAAATCCTCCTATTTCTCCCATTTTCATCTCATCATCATTCCCATTTATTTTTATTACATATATATTTTTTATACTTTATTTCTAATTTTTCTAATTTTTTATTTTTCCATTTTTTCCACATATAATCCTCTTCATCCCATGACCATGATATCACCCCATCCCACCCTCCCACTCTTCATCCCGTTTTCATCCACCTCACAGCAACTGCCTTCTAATAGCACATGTCCATGTATCACGTCCCTCTGCTGTTTTCTCCCTCCCCCCTCCCTTCACACACTTCTAAACCTCCCTTGCTATTTCCTCCTCGTCTCCTCCACTCTCCACCCCTTATTCTGTCATCATGTTCTTCAACACAGTCTACCCCTACCACGGCTCCCTTAAGCCCAATACGAGGTAGGCGGAGCCAATGTTGCAATTGGCCCGCCCGCCCTTCTTATACCTCTTCCAAAATGAATGGACGCTATGCCTGACGAAGGAGCACGCATGCTCCGAATGCGTGCACGCCCCCAGCTTCACTGATACCCGGGAAATACAACTACGAACGGGCGATCCACGCTGTGCCTGTCCCAACCCAGCCCATGACACTGGTTACCACCGGCGCCACCAGACGAGACAAAGAGACAAGTGTAACACACTCCAGCTTATAGGATCGCCCCCTGTGGAGCCCTGCTGCCCACCACACAGTCTCCCGGGCGGATTTTTTTACCTGATGTGCCTGTATCTACCTTACTCTGAGTGAGTGCATTTCAACTTGTAATAAAATGTTTATGCTTCAGTACTGCACTTAGGTCGGCGCTGTTTTTCTTCCTTTTTAATGTAAAAAAGTTACTAAGGTGTTAAGAATTGAATAGCTAGCTATCAATAAGTTATTGTGAGCATATGCTGCTTAAAATAAATTTTGGGTGTATAGGTCTCTGCACACAAGCAGAGCAGATAATAAAATATACCAAGCACTGCAGTTCAAAGAACTTAAGCATAGTTTGTTAAAGTTGATGTACAGTAGCTGGTTGCTTTGGGGACCAGTAACTGCATTAATCCTCCAACTGCAAATAGGTTGGGTTCACCTTAACTCAACCTTGAACCCACTCAGAGCTCATCCCAACTATAGCGAAAGCTATGGTTTTAATGCTACTCTTGCTTGTCTTGCTTAACTGCAAGACTTGTTGTGAAGATATACAAGCAAGCAAAGATAAACAGACATCAAAGAAGATATATTTTACATCAGGTGCTTAATAGTAAGGATTATTTACATCTAGCTGTCAGATGAATAAATATTTCAACAAGAAACCCCACCTTCCATTTTATCAGGCTGACACTATCAACATAACAGGTGATTCATTCAATATCATTCAATATCAATATTCATTCAATATCAAGATTTCATATAAAAATAAAATACACATCAAAGTTACTTTAAGCATCAATTAATATCAACATATTTTTACACTCTTCAAAGGTAAACAACTAAAAATTGAAACCAGGAACCCATCAGGGTTAATCTTATGTTCAAGCATGACAACAAGAAAGAATGATTTTTCAGGTATTTTCTGTATTTGCTGAAAATATTCTTAGCCTAAGAAATGAAAACTAATTCCCCACAACATCTACGAACCAGTAAGCTGCAAAATATTCAGTTTCTGCCTTGCAGTAAATATCTTTTAATGAAACAGATGTAAGTAAATGCTGTGTTGAACCAATGTTCATCTCTGTTATATGAAATATTTTCAATAATAAGAAAAAGCTGTTTGTGAGAGAAAATTACTCTAAAGTGTGTATGTTCAGCTTTACAGTTACTATAGCTTGTACGGGCCAACTTAGCAAAAATTAACTTCAATAAAAATCACAGTAAAACTAGTAAAAAAGTGCAAAATAGGCGTTCTTTAAATTCTGAATGAACTGTTCCATGTGAGGCTGTTTCACATTACTGCAGTAATTAAGCAATGTTAAGTATAGTTTTAAAGGAATAATTGTACTCCATACAAGTATAACTTTAAAAGTTTTATACTTTCTTAGCCCTCTTTCTAGAGGTATAGGTTCTGTAATAATACTGCAATATTAAATTATGTCAAGTGAAAGAAGGAGCAGGGATGTTGACCTTTACCACAGATGCCATAACAGACTGAAAATTAGAAAAGTGGATTAAACTGAGGTAGTAATTACTTTATGAACATACCCAGGGGAAAGACATTTAATGAAATACATGTTTTATTTCTTGCTGAAGATATCTCAGAGTCATTAGTTTGTCAGACTTACTACACTAGTGACTTTGTTTATGGACTTTTTCTGAAAGTTAACTGTTTCTTCATTTTGCAAACTTTCAGTGACATTACAAAACATTAATCATGTACATAAACTACTTAACTCCATTAATTTATACTATGCTGGTTTAGATATTGTAAATATCATATTAAATAATACACAATTTCTTGCTGTTATAGATTTTTCATTCTACTACCAAACTGCATGAAATGAATTAAGAAATTAGCTATTGCAAACAATTTTAATCAGATTATAAATTGAATGTCATATGAAAATAAAATTTAACTTCACAGTTTAATTATCATTTTTTCCAAAGAACACATGAACAGATTTATTGAAAAATGTATCATTATAAGACAGTGGGATTTCCTTGTTTAAAACTAGTACAAAGACACAGTGGGGGTCATTTACTATAGCGCTGCGGGGGATAATTAGTGCTAATTACCGTGAATTAGCACCAATTGCACTTATTAGCGCTAAAACGGTTTTCACTACAGTGCTAGTAAAAAAAAATACTCCCAAAATCTAATTTACTATAGTTCCCCGAAAAGAAATAGCACTCAAACCCTTACTCTGCTAAAACCAGGAGTAGTCCACATGGAAATAATGTTTAGAGCATGATAAAATTGCCTAAATTGTACTGCAATATGCAGTGTATTGTTTAAAGATAATCTGCTTTTAAACTGTGTGAAAAAATGATTTCTACACTGAAATATCATTAAAAATCCGAGAAGAGATAAATTCCCCGTTTTTTGTACAACTAGGTGCCAACACAACTGAGCATGCTCAGACATGCAAACTACTCTCATTTTAACTCCCATGGCTTTTTCACAGGGTGCTATAGTAATTACTATAATTAGCACTGAGCTAAAATGCATTTTTGAGAGAGAAAATTGGCGCTCTATAGTCCAATGCAAGGTTCATCCATTGATTTTAACGGTACAATTGTAACTTCCCCAAATTAATATTTTAATGTTGAGATGAAATGAATCTTTCTCTGAAATACATTTTCCTTTGCAACAATGTTGCTTCTACTGCAACTATTTTGTTTTTAAGAATGCTAGAATGTGGAATATTTTGATATTTTGGTAAAATATATTTTCTGACAGACTCCATGGCAGACTACGTGTGGGTTAACCCCGCCTCCTCTCCAATGCTATAGGACCCCATACCCATAAGAGTAAGCATACGTGCTCAGGACTGCCTTCCCTGGAAAGTCATTGGCTGTCCATCCTTTAATTCGACAGCTCTTTCGGGGAGCAACAAGGCTTAGGCCCCAAAGAAAACCAAGATTCCCCAAATAGGATCTCCCTTTTGTCCTTGATTCTCTGTCTACTCTCAGTACCACAGGTTCCACTATGCCCTCTATCAAGGAACTGTCTGCCTAAGTTGCTTTCCTAGTTGCCATCACATCGGCCAAAAGGGTTTCAAGATTAGTTCTTTGGGTTGTCAGGAACCTTTTCTGACTTTCTTCCCAGACCGGGTGGTCCTCATTCCTATGCTTGGCTTAAACCCGAAAGTCACCTCAGTGTTTCATGAAAACCAAGAAATCGTCTTACCTACATTCAGGTCCCCGGAGTCTACAAAGGCACATCCTCTAGATGTAGGCCAAATACTGAAGGAATACCTACAAGTTACCTCTTCTTTCAGACGTTCTGATCATCTGTTTGTTTTGCATTCTGGCATTAACAGAGGGAAGCAAGCTTAATCCAAAACAATTGTGGCCTGGATAGTCCAGTCCATTCAACAGGCTTACAGGGCTAAGGGCTTGGCTCCTCCAGAGGCGGTGACGGCACATTTATCAGGGGCATGGCGGCCTGTTGGGCAGCAGCTCGACATGTAGCTCCTGATGTCATCTGCAAAGCGGCCTCATGGGCCTCAATCAATACCTTTATTGCATAAAACCTGCTTCTCTTTACTCTGTGAGCTTTGGTTTAAAAATCCTGTCAGATGATGGGGCAAATTAATAATTTATATTTTTTTATATTTATCCCCCTCTTAGAACCAACCCTCCCCTCCCCTTCCCTCACCTCGCTTATATCGCCTAAATACATAAATGATAAATGATAAAGACAAAGGTTTCTTCCCCTCTGGTTCCTATTCTTCTCCATTTTACACTTAACTGGTAATCTCCTTAAAGTGGAGTTCCAACCCCAAAAAAAAAAAAAAATTAGTAACGTGTTTAAAAAAAATAAAAAAAAAAACATTTGGAGAAAATTTTTTTTTTTACTCACCTCTAAGTGCCTGTTGCTAGGAGGTCCCTCGTAGTCTGCCTTCTTTGGTGCCTGGGCTCCTGACGTCACATCCCTCAGCGCAGGAAGGGAGATCGCCTCTCTCCCCTCCCTCTTGTCAATCATCTGGGACACGTGACCGGTCCCAGATGATTGCGGGGCCAGTGTCAGCGCATGGAGCGGCTCGCGCATGCGCAGTGGGTGCCCGGCTGTGAAGCCACAGCCGGGCGCCCACAGTCAGAATTCCAGCGCCACCGAGCAGAGGGGGGGACGAGCGCGGCTTCGATCCCCCACATCGCTGAAACCTGGGACAGGTAAGTGTCCAATTAAAAGTCAGCAGCTGCAGTATTTGTAGCTGCTGACTTTTATTTTTTTTTTTAAACGGGAACCCCTCTTTAACATATCTCCACGTTTTTTTAAATGCTTGCCACTTATCCCAGTTATCCTTGCATTCGCACTCTTCATCTGGTTCTACACCCCCATCATCCAACCTCTCTATATTAAATATGTCATTCACACAGAATAATTAAACTCTTTGTTCAGCATACCCTCCCATGTGGTTTGGCTAGTTATTTCCCACACATAATCTGCCATAGAGTCTGTCAGGAAAACAGAAAATGTATTATCAAATACTTACTGTAATTTTCCTTTCCTGATGGAATCCATGGCAGACTCCCACCCATAAAAAAAAAAAAAAAAAAGAGAGAGAGAAAATGGGTCTAGAGTCGGCTAGTTACGGAACGCAGTCCTGAGCATGTGAGCCTACTCTTATGGGTATCGGGTCCTATAGCATTGGAAAGGAGGCGGGGTTAACCCACACGTAGTCTGCAATGGAGTCCATCAGGAAAGGAAAATTACGGTAAGTATTTGATAATACATTTTCAGTTTTTTCTCTGTCATTTTCACTTGTTACTCTCCATCTCACAAAAATCTTTACCCAAACTCACACAGGTGTCTTTACAAACCACAAACAATACCATTGCTGATACAAATTTAAAATGTGTCACAATTTTTTGTGCTTTTTATTATTTCCAAATAGTCATACTTTGAGCCTAAAAAATGTGATATGTGTACCAACATCAGAAATCAAAATGTATCCCAAAAATTAGAGGGTAACATCACTATTCTATACTCACACACCAAGAACCACTAATTAGCACAGAATAAATCAAGAAGAATAACTCTTGAGTAATGTAATTCCACCACCTATATGTCCAAAGAAATGCAGTATATGTGTATTTATGTGTTGGAGGTTTCAACATGTGGCTTAGTGGTTTGAACTTCTGCTTAGCATCTCTAAGGGTCTGGGTTTGAATCCCAAACATGCTGCTTCATGTAGAGAAATTGTCTCATCTCCTTTTGTTGTTAAACATAACTCTGTCTAAATGTAGCATTTATGTGTAGGAGGGTTCCACCACCATTGCCAGATACACTATCTAGCCAAAAGTCCTGATGCCTCTGTGTGATGCTTCTCGTCTTCTGACGGTCCCGCCCTCCATTATTTAAGAACCGTCAGAAGACGAGAAGCGTCACACAACGGGAGCCTCCCATCATGGTGGATGCAGAGTGGCCTGAGAAGAAGGGAAGAAGACACAGCGGAGGAAGATGCTGGACGAGAACACCGGAGGAAGAACCAGAAGAAGAAGAAGATGGAGGAAGAAACCGAAGGAAGAAGGAAGATAGAAGATAGAAGAAAGAAGATAGAAGAAATAAGAAGCATTTAAATAAAGGAATAGTCAAAAACTGTCTCTTGTCATTTTTAACATTTTTGACACTTTTTTGTGAAATTACCATTACCATTTCATACAGGGGGGAGGGCCGGGATCTGGGGGTCCCCTTGTTAAAAGGGGGCTTCCAGATTCCAATAAGCCCCCCACCCACAGACCCCCACAACCACCGGGCAAGGGTTGTGGGAATGAGGCACTTGTCCCCATCAACATGGGGACAAGGTTTTTTGGGGGGCTACCCCAAAGCACCCTCCCAATGTTGAGGGCATGTGGCCTGGTACAGTTCAGGAGGGGGGGCGCTCTCTCATCCCCCCCTTTTCCTGCGGCCTGCCAGGTTGCATGCTTGGATAAGGGTCTGGTATGGATTTTTGGGGAACCCCACGCCATTTTTTTTAAATTTTGGCGCGGAGTTCCCCTTAAAATCCATACCAGACCTGAAGGGTCTGGTATAGATTTTGAGGAGGACCCCACGCTATTTTTTTTTTTTTAATTTTGGCCGGGGTTCCCCTTAATATCCATACCAGACCTGAAGGGCCTGGTATGGAATTTAGGGGGACCCCCACGTAATTTTTTTTTTAAATTTTGGTTCAGGGTTCCCCTGTGGGGAATTCCCATGCCATTTTTATCAATGAACTTTTATGTGTATTGTTGTACCTGCAATTCATTACTAGCCGCATGTAGTTTTGAATGACTTTTTTTCTTTGAAATGTCATTTTGCTGTCAGACTGTTCTAAACATGGGAAACATGCACCACTTTACAGGCATACTATAGACACCCCCCAGGTATGAAATTTAAAGGAATATTACACTTTTATTGTTTCACTTTAAGCATTATTAAAATCACTGCTCCCGAAAAAACGGACTTTTTTAAAACTTTTTTTTACATTGATCCATGTCCCCTGGGGCAGGACCCAGGTCCCCAAACAATTTTTATGACAATACCATGCATATAAGCCTTTAAAATTAGCACTTTTGATTTCCCAATAGACTATTAAAGTGTGTTCCGCGGCTTTCAAATTTGCCGTGAACACCCCAAATTGTTCGCTGTTTGGCAAACTGGCGAACAGCCGATGTTCAACTCGAACATGAGTTTGACTCGAACTCGGAGCTCATCGCCAATTAGGCATACATGAAGAGACAGATTGAAAGATACTGGTGGGCGTGTACTTCTATTGGGCGGGTGTCAGTGTGCTAACAATACAACCAATCTTATATAAAGGGCTGCAGTAGGAGGGTTTGTTTGGCCTGAGAAGGCCAGGGTTTTTGCTGTGATTTGTGGGGGAGAGGGAATGATATTGTGCATAATGACACATGCCCCCACTAGAGCTGTTTGCTGAAATTCTCGTGCATTCTTTCCATCAAAAGTGGGTTTATGTGGCCATGCTGTCAATGTTGTGTGTGTTTTGTTCCTTTCAAACCATGCATTCATTGTTTGGGATCATCTGCTGACCTTCTACTCCTTGATCTCATTGCTTAATCATGTACACAGAAGTGCAGCTTCCAGCAGAACATGGTCACCAATGTATGTGTGTGGATTGTGGGGTGGTGGTGAGTGTAAGTTTGAATATGTGCCTTTTTTAATATTATGTTGGAATGCTTTGTAAGAATGACTGTTAAGTATGTTTCTATAATCTTGAGATACAAATGTGATGTGGGTGAGTAGTTGTACTATGAAATGTGTTGCCGTTATACACTGAAAGTAAAGCTGTGTCCACTCTAAGGTTTAAACAAATTTTAGATTGTAAGCTCCTATGAGAAGGGCCCTTTAAACCCAATTGCTAACTGTTTTGCTAAATGTAGCACCATATATCCTGTAGAATATTTGTTTATGCTAGTAAATGAATGTACATAATTTTGTTTCTGCTGGCAAAATAAAAGTACATATTGAGCTTGTTTTTATTTTTCTCTTTTCTTTCTTCTTTTTAATTAGTTTTGGGGGTGGTGGTTTTGGGGAAGTGCAGTATCTTTCTTACACATAGAAATGATAAGATATAATTGTGCACCAAAAAAAACTAATCTCCTCAGCACACCTGCAAGTAAATGATATAGGTGTTTCGGTGGAGTCTGTGTATATAACTGTGGCGAATTTCAGGTAATGAATTCAGCTGGTGGATAGGCAGTGTTGTACGTGTCAGCCCTGGTTCACATTGGTGTGATTTGGCATGTCAAATTGCGTGCCAAGTCAGCGGCAATTGCACCGTCCTAATCGGTGCGGCAATTTCCAAAAGTAGTTTCTGTACTACTTTTGGTGACTTTGGGGTGCGATTTCCATTGACATCTGTGCAAAAATCTGCACAGATGTCTCTGAAATACCCCCCCCCCCGTAGTCAAGACTGACATGCGAGAATGAAATCGTGTGAATACGTTTTCCTTCCACTGTAATGCCCTGTACACACGGTCGGATTTTCCGACAGAAAATGTGTGATTGGAGCTTGTTGTCGGAAATTCCGCCCGTGCGTGGGCTCCATCGGACTTTTTCCATCGGATTTTCCGACACACAAAGTTTGAGAGCAGGCTATAAAATTTTCCGACAACAAAATCCGATCGCGTCAATTCCGACCGTGTGTGGACAATTCCGACGCACAAAGTGCCACGCATGCTCAGAAGAACTTCCGAGATGAAACTGCTCGGTCTGGTAAAATTAGCGTTCGGAATGGATATAGCACTTTCGTCAGGCTGCAATGTTTAAAATTGTTTAATGCAGTGCACTCTCTTCTTCTTTATAATGCTAGAAGAATGAAGTAGTCTTGCTGCTCATATTCACACAGACTTCTCACAAACTTATTTCTTTCTTATTTATCGTGATTTCATCAATATATTTTGATTTGTCACATCTGACAAAAAAGATATTTTTTTTTTGGGGGTTTGTATTTTTTTCAAGCCTGATCGTGTTTTTTTTTTTTTTTTTTTATTTTACTCCAGAATATTTTTGGGTGTGTTTTGTGTGTCAGGTTACCAAAACACCATTATTATCTTGTATTATTTAATCTCAAGGAGGTTGTTTGGTGTTGGTGTCTCTTGTTAATTTCACATTGTATTTTTGAAATGTACCTGCCTCCTCACAAACAAACTGTCCTTTTTGAAGGAAAACACACATAGGCGAGTATAATTGAAACAAAAATTCCTTTATTAAGGGCTCATAACCAAACAAAGAGGAAGGCAACGCTGGAGAAACAGCAGAAATTGGCAACGCCTTTGGCCCCCAGGGCACACATCAATTCTTTTACAGCAAAATTGGTGGCCTGAGGAGTCCGTATCTAAGGGACTGCAGTCTGGTCCAGAATTCCAAGAGATCATGAACAGCAGCAGATGACATACATGTCCCAGGCTGGAGTTATACAAGAGCCTGCATCTTTTGTCAGACCAGACTGAACCCAGGTCATTACTCTCTGGTCTTCCTTCCATGCTTCCTTGCATGCTGTGTCTGTGGTGGTGGAGTTGTGGCAGGAGGAGGAGGAGGATGGTCCAACTCACACAGGTGGGTTTTGTGTGTGATTTTGCCCCTCACCCCCTTAGTTAGTGTTTTGTAAAGAAGGTCCTCACACATGAGGCGTTGACCCTCCTGCATGCCCTGCAGTTTGGTGGCAGCCATGCAGGCAAAGGCCTCTTCAGGAGTGGGGGTGGCTCTGAGGGACGCAGAAGCCTCCTGAATCAGCCTGAGTGCTGAATCCTGCATGTTACTCCCCTTCCTGGGTCTTTTGGTTGGAAGGCGGAGGGGAGGAACCTGCGATTCTGTCAGGCTCCTACTGGGCCCGGCCTTCTCCTGGCTGCCACTTAGCCCCACCTCCTCCTGGCTGCCACTAACCCCCGCCTCCTCCTGGCTGCCACATTCCACAGCCTCCTCCTGTGTGCCACATTCCAGAGCCTCGTCCTGGCCGAGGTCTTCCTGTGTATGAAAAAGGGGCATCGTTTTAGTTTTTCTTCATTAATTACACACAATTTTCACCTCATGATTGTTGCAAATTGAATGTTAACAAATATAACAGACTATCATTCTGAGCCCAGCATTTTTCATTATTGTCCCCATTTTTGGTGCCCACTACTGTCTACTGATATGTAAAATACTTTATGAAATCAGCAATTAGTGATCAATAATAACATCTAGTAAACATCATTTATTTATTGACAAGAAATCTGTAGAAGAATGCTATACCTGGCTCCAGCTGGGCTCCTCCACTTCTTCCTGGCTGGAAGTCCCAGGTTGGACGTTGGAAGCCTCAGCTGGGGTGGAAGATAAGGTGGAAGGAAGGGTTGAGAGGGATTCCCTGACTCCAGTCTGGTCTGACAGAAATTGCAGCCTCTCATAGTACCACAGCCTGGGGACATAAATGTCATCTGCTGCAGCTCTGGATCTCTGGGAATCCATGACCTTCTTGGGCTCCCTAAGATAAGTGCTCCTCAGGCCACCAATTTTGGCTTTTAAATAGGGGATGGCTGCCGTGGGGACACAGATCGTACGTACTACGCACGCGTGTTACGCTTTATATACACTGCACATGCATGAAACTCTGTCCACCCCTGACGTTCTTTCTAGTCTATTCCCCGTCCCTTCTCATTCAGCGCAGTGGGGGAAGAGCACATGGTGGAGACACAACAGGTGCGTGCTAATTACAGCAACGAGGAGGAGGAGGAAAGCCCGGAGCCAGAAACGTCCTGATCCTGGAAGAGACGATTTAAGGCCTCAAATATGTCCTTTGGGGAGATGTTGGAGATGGTCGACATACTGAAGAGGGCCAACTATGGCGGGAAGTATGGACCTTACCCAAACCCCAATGTCTGAAAGACCAAGATCATGGCGAAAGTGGTCAAAAGTCTGCAGAGGAATTTCGAGGTACGACGAGCCAAGGATCAACTCAGGAAGCGCTGGTCGGACCACAAATTAAGGGAGCACAAGCAATACAGAAGGATCAGGAGAGTGCTGCAAAAAAGTAAGTAGTTGTGCTGTGTTCCTATTCTTTATTTTTCTTACGTTCGTGCTGCTCCATGTGTTTTTCTTTACTGTTGTACAGTTTAAAATGGTAACTTTCATGTTCATGGGCACATTGTTCGTTCGTATGAAACATTGCTCGTTTGGCATAGAAAACACCATTGTTTTGGCCATATGCATTTGAATACATTTTTGCTAGCCTACTTCTCTTAAAATAATTTGGTCTAGATGGGTTGGTAACTAGAATGTAATGCAAACTAGATTCTGTGTAAGGAGAGGACACTCAGCAGCTGTTTACACATCTGGACACTGGAGCACTATTGTGGGACACAAAAACACCCTTTTTATTAGGGGTCCACACGTGTATACTATAGGGGTGTCTCCATCTGAGAAGCTTGTAGAAAACAGGTAAGTATTCAAGCTTGACAAAGTCAAAAAATATTTCTTCATCTTGTAACTCTGCCAAAACAGACAATTGTATCCCACTTCCAAGCAATGTTTCATATTCTGCCATAAAATATCTGTGTGCTAAGTATACCTATTTTTTTTTTTTACATAGGGGAGAAAAGACTCAGAGGACACCCCTCATCAGAGGAGACAACAGACCCCCCACCTCTGGAAGAAGGAGAAATCCCCCAAAGCCAACGGGAGGAGGAGAAAGGAGACGTGGTGGAAATTGTCACCACAACAGGTGAGTGTGTGTGACCACAGGCTCAGGTAAGAGATGGATGCCGGCAGATTTATAATACATGTTGTGTTTTTGTTTCTATATTTTTAGGTGATTGTGATGTTGTGGATTCAGGTCATTTCACCAGTGAAAGTGCACAGATCCTGGTCGGGGAGGTCATGGGGTGTAATAGAGACTTGGAAAATATGCAGAAAAACATCAATGATGTTAAAAACAAAATGAAGAACATCATTGATGTTTTAGGGAAAATTTAAAAGACCTCCAAATCCCTTCCTTTTTTGTGGTATTTGTAATGGAAGAATTTTTAACATTTTTTGCCATTTTATAGAAAAAACTAATTTTGAAAATGCACACAGTGTGTCAACATGTGCTATCTGCCATTATGGGAGATCAATGTAGGTGTTTTGGGGGTGCAACCCCTTCATCAATAATAAAGTAGCTGAGAGGAAGGGGTTGCACCCCCAAAACACATCTCTTGATCCCCCGTGATGGCAGCTAGCACATGTTGACATTCGGCAATTAGTGTGCATCTTCAAAATTTGGCTTTTCCAGGGGTCACTTCACCCCATCTGAACGCAATATCAAACACAGTTTATAAATACTCATGTCAGATATTGCCTTCTATTTCTACAAAAGCTGAACTTTGTAAGTTCCATATTTGTGTATTTCTTTTTTGTTGGAAACATGCCTGTTTTACCGTAAATGGACATTTCTACTTTTATTAATGTGACCCAAAAAATTGTTATACAACAAACATGTTGGTTTGTTATAAAAACCTTTTATAAATGCACATGTGATTGTGCTGGTATTAAAAAGATTTATACTCAAGAATGTGTGGATTGGGGGGTGTGGTCAAGATGGCGACCTGGTAGAACGGACGAGACAGAGCTCCGCATAAAACAGGCCTTCTAATCCGCTGTTTCGTGGACTAATAGCCAACTTCATTGCCCCGTGGAGATGTGGCTGTGACCGGGCACTGAGGGGAGGAAAGCTGGAGCCTGATAATAGTGCCCCGCTGCAGGATAAGTGATCTGAGGGAGCTCCACCGGCCCCTACTGCATCCACAGGAATCCTGCCTCAATCCTGTGTAATTCCCCTTCAAACTGACCTGGTGTTGTTGTACTCCATCACAGACAGAGGAACAGAGGAGTATTGCAGGCGGGGACCGTCGGATGCAGCTGATGTAGGCCGTCGGCCGGTTCCGTTTCACATTGACGATCCGCCATCTTGCGGCCTGTGCGGCCTCGCGATCCCCGGCCTCGGGTGCCGTGATCGGCTGTGGGGGGGCCGCAACATGCCATCCGCTGTAGCTGTCACCGCTGGAGGACCCGGAGCGGACGAGAGGAGGTATCCATGCCGCCTCGGAGGCCCCGGCTCCGTTTCGCGATGACGATCCGCCATCTTGCGGCCTGTGCGGCCTCGCGATCCCCGGCCTCGGGTGCCGCGATCGGCCGTGGAGGGGCCGCAACGTGCCATCCGCTGTAGCTGTCGCCGCTGGGGGACCCGGAGCGGACGAGAGGAGGTATCCATGCCGCCTCAGAGGCCTGCGACCGGCTCTCCACCCTGGAGGGGATCCGCCATCTTGAGGCCTACGAGGCCTCCACAATCCCCGGCCTCAGGTGCCACGATCGGCAGACGCGGGGCCGCTGCATGCCCCACGGTGGTGCTATCTGAGGGTGAGAGACGGAGGGACCAGAAACAAGACCCACTGGGAGGTGAGGGAGACAGAAATATACGGCGGGCAGAAGATACATATCATAACCCGGCTGCTGGGGGACCCCTGCCTGTCACATAATAGCTGGCAGTCTGGGAACAAAACTGGGCATGAGAAGAAGAACCTATGGTGCCCAGAAGCAGAAACAAAAGGCCCCTAAAACGCCACCACCAGCCCAGGGCCCACGGGGAGCAGTGTGTTCAAGCATGGCTTCACAGACAGATCACACAGACACTCAGGCTGAATCCTCCCAAATGGGAGAGGATCAGTTTCAAGCACTCATGCAGGCTATCACGGGTTGTCAAACTACCCTAACTACCAAAGTAGAGTAAATACAATCAGAAATGGGCCTAATAAGACGGGATATGGACAAATACAGAGACAGGCTGACAGAGGCTGAAAGGAGGGTAGGGGAGAATGAAGATGAAATACGAGACCATGGCGCCTCCATTCGTATACTGCAAGTTAAAATGAAAACACTGGAATCACGTGCGGAAGTTCAGGAAAACAGAAATCGCAGGAATAATCTGCGCCTGGTGGGACTCCCGGAAGGAGTGGAGGGAAGAGATCCGGAGGCATACACGGAGCAGTTGCTGCGAAACCTTCTCCCACAAGCACCATTCTCTGCACACTTCGCGGTGGAGCGAGCCCACAGAATGCCGTCAACTCGGGGCCCACCGGGAACTCCTCCACGCACCTTCATATTTCGTTTATTGAACTTTAGAGATAGAGATCTGATCTTAAGGGAGGCACGAAAGGTGGGAGAGCTGCGCACTGAGAACGCGAAGATAATGCTATTCCCCGACTACTCAGTGGAAACACAGAGGCAACGCAGGACATTCGACCAGGTAAAGGCCCAAATGCGTGTTAAGGTACTAAAGTACAGCATGTTATTCCCTGCATGACTCAGGGTAGTGGATGGCGAAACTACTAAATTTTTCACCTCTCCAGAGGAAGCAACCAGATGGCTTGAATCCCTGCCACGCAATCATTGATCCGCTGTATGGAATACACCACAACTCACCCTCTATCTACCTGGTGATGACCGGTGGTAAGATCTACAACTTGTTATCTCTAATAACCCCTACCCCTATTGGTAACTGGCATAGTATCTGGGAACTACGGAATACATAAATCCTGAGAGGCCTAGCTGTCTGATGGGGGTATGGCCGAACCAGCTAACCACACAATGGGGGACGGATGCGTGCTCTGCTGAACGGTCCTGTGTCGGGGAATGGGGGGGGGGACGGTGGGGGTGTGTTAAATATGGACTGCTGGAATGTGTCCCCCCCCCCCCCTTTTCTTTTTTTCTTTTTTTTTTTTCCTGGGACTTTTTCTCCCCACGAAGGGACTGTCCGGATTTAGGCGGTCCTGACCAACAGTGTGGAGTTATGGAACTTTGTTGCTGTACTTACTGGCCCCAGGGATGATGACAAAAAAGGGGAGAATGCGAGACACGATGCCCTGCTTAACCAATGTTCTTCCTGTTATTAGAGGTGGGTGGTGAAGGGAGGGGTTAATGGTGGAATTCTGTTAACTGGTTTGACTCTTCAGGAGGACTTTCAACGACTGCTTCTATTGTCTAACCAATTTCTTTCACTTTCTACAGGTTTTAAGAGACTACCATTGTTTGTAACTAAGAATGTACCCTTAGAAATATCTAAGTACTAATGGCTGCTCTAGCGCAGACAGGTTGCCCAGGTCCACATAGAGGGGAGGGGCCCTGGATATGGGGGAGGCTTTCCCCCCCCTAATTACTAAGATTTTCTCTTTTCTCCTTTTTTATAGGGAATAAGTATTTATTTTCCCTTCCCCTCTCTTGGTTTATTATCAGTAAAGGCCTGCAGATGCAGTGAGTAGTGCGGTCTCTGATCTCACATTAAGATAACTAGGTCCTAGGTGTGCCAATTGTTACACACCGCTTCCTAGGAGGTTTCTCCTGTTTTTTGTTTTTTCTTGTTTTCTGGTTGTTATGGGTACTCAAACACCCCAAGGTTTACTTAATGGGGTGTGGGGCGGGATGGGAGGGATGTTTTGTTTAGGTTGTTTAATTTTAATTTTTGTTCTTTGTTTTTCGCTTCATTACTCAAGGAAGGACTCGTATAGATGGCTTAACAATAGCAAAGGCATAGGCTACATGCTTCAGGCTAACAGAATGGTTATTGCCCATGGGGGGAGGACAAGTCCCTTGGCGGGAGGGGGGAGGGACGAGAAGGAGTTATCTATATACTCTAACCATACATGGTTTTCCGGAAGAAATATATACCACATTGAGATATGGCTCAGCTGAAAATATTGTCATGGAATGTAAGGGGTCTTAACCACAAAATTAAACGCACACTAGTTTTTGAATATCTTAAGAAATATACACCCAGTATTTGCATTCTTCAGGAGACACATCTAGTGGGGGGCAGAGTGTTGGGGATAAAGAAACCATGGGTGGGACACCATTACCATGCCACCTACACTAATTACGCCAGGGGGGTTAGTATACTGATCCACAAATCGCTCAATTTTGAACCCCTTGATATTCTCATTGACCCAGAGGGTAGATACGTAATAATCCACGCTAATATAGAAACACTGGCTATGGTTATAGTGGGGGTATATTTGCCCCCGCCGGCTAACATCTCCCTTCTGCAGAAGATCACTACTATAATTGGGCAATTCCCCACAGACTATGTAATTCTTACGGGAGATTTCAATATCACACCTAACCCTTCACTAGATAAAATGTCCCCGGACCCAGCTACAGATTCTGCGTTAACTAGATGGGCGCAGGTGTTGAGATTGGAGGATGTATGGCGCTGGAAACATCCAACAGAACGAGTGTACACATGCCACTCATCATCTTATAACTCATTGTCACGTATTGACCTTCTATACGCAAGCTCACCCATGCTTCCCAAAGTTATAAACATTGAAACGTTACCGAGGGGTATTTCTGACCACTCCCCGCTATTATGCACACTGCAAACTTCCACTCCACAGGCGGACAGAATTTGGCGACTTTCCAGATTTTGGATTGAACATCCTACAATAGAAATTGAGATAGTAAAAGAGATAAAACAATTTTGGTTGGCTAACGCGGGTTCCTCTACTCCGGGGATGGTATGGGACACATTTAAAGCCTACATTAGAGGCTGCTATATGTCATCCATAGCTAGAGAGCGTAAGAATAATAAGATGTTGTTGGAAGAGGCAGAGACCAAAGCCTGGGACTTAGAGACCCGATACACCCTCATGGCCAACCCTATTATAGCACAAGACATGAAGGTTGCATATCGGGAGATAATGCTACTAAGGGTGGCCAAGGCAAACAAACGCCAGCTGGCCCAGACTCAAAGAATATTTGTGCAAGGGGAAAAAACAGGTAGGCTTCTGGCCTGGTTGTCCAGAGAGCAATCCCCTGTATCCACAATAGCTCGTATCCAAAAGAATGACGGGACCCTAGTATCAGATCCTGCGAAGATTAACGCTTGCTTTGCTGAGTATTAGTCGTCCCTATACTCCTCTAGGGCACAATACTCAACGAAGGAACTCTCAGACTTCCTAGACGAAATAACGCTTCCGACCCTCACGGCTGCAGCACGAGAGAGCCTCGAGGCTCCAATAACCCTGGAAGAGGTCCAACGAGCTCTAAGCTCCCTACAAACGGGGAAGACACCGGGACTAGACGGCCTACCCCCTGAATTTTATAAACTGTATATGGGCGAGGTGGCGCCTAGGATGCACACAATGCTTACAGAGACCCTACGTACTGGGGAAATACCGCTTTCCATGTCACAAGCCATTATAGTGGTCCTGCCAAAGCCGGGAAAAGACCCCCAACTATGCCCTTCATATCGACCTATATCTATACTTAATTCGGACGCGAAGATTTTAACCAAAATTTTGGCCCAGCGGTTAAACGAAATAATATTGGATCTAATCCATGAAGATCAATCAGGTTTTATGCCTGGAAAGGGCACGGACATAAACATTCGTAGGTTGTATGCTATCCTGGCCTCTGGGGAGGAGGATGCCCGAGACGAAATAGTGGCCTCTCTAGACGCAGAGAAGTGGGGATACCTATGGGAGGTCCTCCGCAGTTTGGACCGGTCTTTATCTCCTGGTTCAGGATGGTATACAAGGTCCCCACAGCCAGAGTTCGCACAGGTACAGTACTCTCCCCTACCTTTTTTTTGGGTAGGGGAACTAGACAAGGGTGCCCGCTCTCGCCGGGTCTTTTTGCCCTGGCATTAGAGCCTATGGCTGTCCTTCTCAGGGCCACACCCGGGGTGAGGGGAATTACGAGAGGTCCTCTACAGGAAAAGGTGTCGTTATATGCTGACGACACCTTACTCTATCTTAAGGATGACGGTACTTCCCTACAAGAGGCTCTCTCTGTAATTAATAGGTTTGGGAAATTCTCTGGTATATGTATCAACTGGGGAAAATCGATCCTGTTTCCTCTGCGGGCGGGGTCTACTCCCTTGCAGACGGATGGACAACTTAGTAGGGTTTCCCAGTTTAGGTACCTAGGGGTAAAAATACACCAAGACTTGAAAAAATATATCAGCCTAAACTTAAACCCAGTGGTTCACCACCTATCCCAAAGATGTAACACATGGAGATCCCTACCACTAACTCCGGTTGGCCGTGTCAACCTAATCAAAATGTCAATTTTACCCAAATTTATATACCTATTCCGACAAACTCCGATCCCTATATCAATAACCTTCTTTTGACACTTAGATAGCATTATTACCTGATTTATTTGGAATGGGAAGGCTCCTAGAATAGCCAGGGCAACTTTGCAACTCCCAGGGACCTTGGGAGGTCTGGCCTTACCATGCTTCCTAAAATACTACTGGGCAGCGGTGTTGGTAACATTAAAATGGTGGCTTTTGGAGGAGCCGGCTAATCCTGCTGCTTCCTTGCAAGTATATCTGAACGCACATTCAGTGCTGCTGGAGGCTTTGTAACCGATGTCCATGGACAGGCACACTCTGTGATCGGTTACAAAGCCTCCAGCAGCACTGAATGTGCGTTCAGATAGAACGCTGGATGCAGGAAAGGCCAGTAGCTCAATTGCATACATTGCAAGCTCTGGCCAGTGATCCATCCTCAAGGTCCAATAACTTTTTCCCATTTTTAGGTCTTTAATCGCCAGCATGAGTTCAGAAGAATCTATGGGACTTTCAAGTTGAGTAATATCCTTTGCCCTGAGGGAAGGGAGGCCTGAATCCCTCAGAAATTCTTGTCACCTGGAGCCTATTGTCCGGAACTATTGATCTGTGGACACCATCTCTGACCCAGTTCTAGTGGACCAGAAGGGACATCCATAACGGATAGAGGCTCTACCCCTGCCTCCACCATAGAGGCTCTACCCTTGCCTCCATCACCTCATGTTTTTGCCCTTGGAGGCACAAAGCTTTATCGATTCTATGCTTATGGCAATAGAATCCAACCCAGCCGGTAAGCGTATTCCATCTTTTCACTTACCTTGAAGACTTCTGAGTACATCGTTGAGAAGTTGAATGTATTGCCACACGGATCACTTACCTTGATTGTGGACTTTTGTGTTTACAGCAACACGGCATTTTTTTGGGACATTATATGCACGTGCACAGTAATCACTTATACATGTTGATTTAGCGCTACATTTATTTAATATATGGTATTCATTCTTGTCACATGGTTTGTAGCAGCTTATCCACTCACTGTCCATCCTCTTTTTTTAGGGCAGCGCAATAATTATTCCCTTCCTTAATCACCTTTGATGCTTTAAAAAGTGAAAAGGATTTACCCAATCATATGTTTTTCAGGTTCCTCCAAGTGAGGCATGCGTTCCGGTCCCAGTTCCCCAGCCCGTTGACTCTGGAGGAGACACTGATAGAAAATGTATTAAAAAACCAAGAGGGCGGAAGAACACTCTCCGCCGTCTATAACCTGCTTGTGACTCGAGATACATCTAAAGTCTCCCAGTTATGTGAGCGATGGAGGGTGGATGTTCCGGAGTTGACGGATGAGGACTGGGAAGAGGGAATTCAACAATATTTACCCTTGACAATTTCAGCAAGGGATAGATTTATGCAGCTGAAATTCCTACATAGGGCCTACTACTCTCCAATACGCCTGGCAAAAATATACCCTGATAGAATAGCGAGGTGCACTAGATGTGGGTCAGGGGAAGCCGATTTCTTCCATGTGGTCTGGTCCTGCCCTGGGGTGGTGGAATTCTGGAAGAATATACTTGCTGATATCAACTCTATAAGGGGACTGCAAGTTCCATATAGCCCAATACCTCTTCTACTAGGTATCTGTGACTTTCTAGAAGTCACATGGGGGAAGAAACTATTCATCTTCTACACCACACTATATGCCAGGAAAGCAATTTTACTGCAGTGGAATCAGTCCCAACCGCCCACCAAACAACTCTGGCAATCTCTGGTAAATAAGGCGCTACCATTATATAAAATGACATATATGGGAAGAAATTGTCCAAAAAAATTTGAGAAAATTTGGGCAGCATGGGTGAAGGCAAAACACTTAACTATTGAATGAATATTGGGTTTGAGCCCGTTGGGAATGGAGTTGACTTACCCCCAGGATTCTCCAAACTATATATGTATAGGCTAAAATATTCTAAGTTGGAAGGTGGGATCCCTTGCACTTACGCCATGTATTGATATCCTTAATATGTGTATTATTATCTTCTTCTGAAATAGATAACTACTGTGATAATTGAATCTTACTCATACCAAATCATGTACGGTTCTATGCATGTCATCTGTACTTAAATCTAATACGAAGTGAATTGTTTCTGTTGTGAAAATTTAAATAAACTTCTATGTTAAAAAAAAAAAAGAATGTGTGGATTATTGTTTCAATGCTCCTAAAATTTCGTAGTGGTAAAATTGTTGTTTTCAGTGACAATGGGGGTTATTTCCTAAGGGCAAATCCACTTTGCACTACAAGTGCAGTTTCAGTGCGGGCTCAAGTGTGCTTGTAGTGCAAAGTGTATTTTCCTTTAGTAAAAAACACCCAACAGTGCTTTCTAATGTTACACAATCATTTTCAGGACTCCCCACATTTCTGTCAGGGTCAGCTAAAAGAAACACAAGCAGTAAATATCACCAAAGATTTCAGTAGTTAAAATGATTTTTTTATTTGAAAAATGTATCAGATATTGTCTGGCATATTGATGGCCCCCCACCTGCAAAGTAATCAAGGTATCTAAGACGGACATCACGGGCACTCAGGGGAGGCAGGCCAGGACGGTCAGCCTCAAGCGCCGTCAGGGTTGGTTCATTTACTTGAATTCTGGCCTCAGGCCCAACTGAGGCAGCATAGTTGGCAGAATTTTGCCTTAAAAAGTTGTGGAGAACACAGCACGCCAGGATGATATGATTAAGTTTATACTCCATGTGTATGGGTGTAAAAAATAGGCGGAACCGGCTGGCCATGATTCCAAACGTGTTCTCCACCACTCTTCTGGCTCTGGCCAGCCGGTAATTAAAAACCCTCTGGTCCGGAGTGAGGGTCCTCATAGGGAATGGCCGCATAAGATAGTCCCCAGCACAAACGCTTCATCCGAAACGAAGCCAAATGGGAGTCCTTCCACATTGTCTTCTGGAGGTGGCAAGTCCAAGCTGCCATTCTGGAGACGCCTGTAGAACTCTGTCTGGACGATGACTCCACCATCGGACATTCGGCCATTCTTCCCCACATCCACATACAGAAACTCGTAAGTAGTGATGAGCTTCGAGTTCGAGTCGAACTCATGTTCGACTCGAACATGGGCTGTTCGCAAGTTCACTGAACAGCGAACAATTTGGGGTGTTAGCGGCAAATTCGAATGCCGTGGAACACCCTTTAAAAGTCTATGGGAGAAATCAAAAGTGCTAATTTTAAAGGCTTATATGCATGGTATTGTCATAAAAAAAGTGTTTGGGGACCTGGGTCCTGCCCCAGGGGACATGTATCAATGCAAAAAAAGTTTTAAAAAAGGCCGTTTTTTCGGGAGCAGTGATTTTAATAAAGCTTAAAGTGAAACAATATAAGTGTAATATCCCTTTAAATTTCATAGCTGGGGCATGTCCATAGTATGCCTGTAAAGGGGCGCATGTTTCCCGTGTTTAGAACAGTCTGACAGCAAAATGACATTTCAAAGCAAAAAAAGTCATTTAAAACTATTCGCAGGCCGCGGCTATTAATGCATTGCCGGTCCGACAATACACATAAAAGTTCATTGAGGGTCTGGTATGGATTTTTGGGGGGACCCCAAGCCATTTTTTTTTTAATTTCGGCGCGGGATTCTCCTTAATATCCATACCAGACCTGAAGGGCCTGGTATGCAATTTAGGGGAACCCCCACGTCATTTTTTTTTTACATTTTGGTTCGGGGTACCCCTGTGGAACTTCTATGTGTATTGTCGGACTGGCAATTCATTAATAGTTGCGAGTAGTTTTAAATGACTTTTTTTCCTTTGAAATGTCATTTTGCTGTCAGACTGTTCTAAACACGGGAAACATGCGCTCCTTTACAGGCATACTATACACACCTCCCAGCTATGAAATTTAAAGAGATATTACATTTTTATTGTTTCACTTTAAGCATTATTAAAATCACTGCTCCCGAAAAAACGGACGTTTTTAAAACTTTTTTTGCATTGATCCATGTCCCCTGGGGCAGGACCCAGGTCCCCAAACACTTTTTATGACAATAACTTGCATATAAGCCTTTAAAATTAGAACTTTTGATTATTCATGTTCATGTCCCATAGACTTTAACGGTGTTCGCGTGTACGAACACATTTTTTGCCTGTTCACATGTTCTGGTGCGAACCGAACAGGGGGGTGTTGGGCTCATCCCTACTCGTAAGTAGCCAACACCACTGCCAACATCACAATACTATTGAACCCCTTGTAGTTGTAATAGTTGGGTGGTGGGACGATGTGGATGTGTTTCCCATCAATTGCCCCTCCGCAGTTAGGAAAGTCCCACCGCTGGGCAAAGTGGGAGGCCACAGTCTGCCATTCCTGTGGCGTGGAAGGAAACTGGAGTCAAACCAGAAAAATAAATTATTCCTTTTGCACATAAACATGGAAAGCAGATTAGACACAAACATTCTTGGCCAACATCAGTATAACATTTATTTTTGGGAGTATTTAAAGAGCAAGGTATAAGGTCTGCCTATCAGACCCCCCTCCCCATGGGCCATTTGTAAAATTTTATGGGGGGGAGATGTTTTGGACAGGTAACCCTCTTCACTTCATTGAGAGATGAATGCCTAAATAATGTGTATTACTTTGGCCAGCCCCTACTTACTTTACACTATTGGCAGCCCACTGGACAGGTAAGAAGTGTCATAACACAAAGAGATAAATACACACTGTACACATTTTAGCACATTTTTACATTCTGCTATTACCTATCAAGATAATAATAGGATATAAAAACTTCAAACTGTGCCATTTGAAAGTATTCAGGCAGGCCCTGGCACTACATGCTTTGGGGGATTCATCCATAAATCTGACCACTAAAGAGGTGGGTATAGTGTGTATGGGTTTGGCAAAGTCAGCAGATAGAGGATTGTTATCAGCTGAGTTAGCAGTTGGGAGGGAGGGTTCCAAATGATTTTGGGACACAAAAAAAAAGCCTCTGACACTCTGCCTGAATTTCAAACACACATCACAATTTTCTACATTTTAGGGCGTTTTTAGGGTAAAGCACTACTATGGAGCTGACAAAATACATTGTTAAGTGACTACACTAGGTGAATATAGGCCCAGGAGAGCATGCTGGGGAGGTAAGTGAAGGCAAATATGTATGAAGGACAAAAAAAATTACATAAAAATCCAGCATGCATGAGGACAAAGGGGACATTCACAGCATATTACAATCTTGGTAATTAGGGAATGAGGAAAGAAATACACTATATTAGCAAACATTAAATACAATAAAATGTGAGGTTAAAGGATTAAAATCTTACCTCTGCAGGACCTGAATGATGGCAGAACAGGTCTCTGGGATAATGATCCCCAGAGCCTGGGGGTAGATGCCTGTCGAGAACTTGAGGTCCTGCAGGCTTCTCCCCATCGCCAAGTACCGCAGGGTGGCGACTAGCCTCTGCTCCGGAGTGATAGCTTGCCTCATGTAGGTATCCTGCCTGCTGATATAAGGGGTCAGCAAAGCCAACAAATGGTGAAATACGTGGTCCGTCATCCAGAGAAAGTTCCTGAAATCATCAGGATTATTCTCACGGATCTCATGGAGCAAAGGCATGTGACAGAACTGGTCACGCTGTAGCAACCAATTCTTGGTCCATGAACTCCTCCCCACCCTGTTCATGGACTGGACTTGTGTCAAGGTAAGGACCCCAACACCAAGCCCCCGCACAGCACGAACTCTACAAGGAGTACGTTTACGCAGCATGGCTAGAAAACAGTTGGCTGCTCAGAACGAAGTAACAGAACACACTGAAGAACAGCAAGGCCTGTGAAGAGCAAGGCCTGAAAACAGCAACGAGCGGACAAGAACGCATTGAAGAATCAAATACGAACTGACTGCACGCACTGAAGAGCAGATACAAACCCACAAGCACAAACTGAACAGCAGAAAATGATCTGAAAAAGCGTGAATCGTCTCTCACCAAACTCTTACTAACACAAGATTAGAAAAGGAGCCCAAAGGGTGCCGTGCTTGGTTCTGAACTGCCCTTTTATAGTCTTGTGGTGTATGTGACCGCGTTCTTGGCGATCGGAAATTCCGACAACTTTGTGCGACCGTGTGCATGCAAAACAAGTTTGAGCCAACATCCGTCAGAAAAAATCCATGGATTTTGTTGTCGGAATGTCCGATCAATGTCCGATCGTGTGTATGGGGCATTAGTGTGAACCAGGGCTTAAACTGAGTCTTTGTAATTCACCTGCTGCAATCCCCGGGACGCCATTAATTATCAAACTCCCTTAGGTTTGCCCTCAAATATCGTCATATGTAGAAATACAGATTTGCATATCTGCAAATAAACTAAAATAAAAAATTCTAATTGTGGTTGCGATCAAATATTCTCAGCTGAGATCAAAAGAGCGTGGTTTTACCTTCTGACCCGGAAATGAGTCATTGTAATCACCTAGAAATTCCTGTGCTGGTCAGGATCTCCATCTAGGTCAGTGGTTCTCAACTCCTGTCCTCAGGACCCACTAACAGGCCAGATTTTAAGTATTACCTTGGAGAGATGCAGACTAGAATACTGCAATCACTGAGCAGCAAATGATATCACCTGTGATGTATTTCATTTATCTTGCAAACCTGGCCTGTTAGTGGGTCCTGAGGACACAAGTTGAGAACCACTGATCTAGGTGGACATGGCGAGGTCCCTGCTCATTTTCTGGGTAAGTGTAGGCTACAGTATGTACTTGTGCTTACTCGATGTGGGGGTGGATGTAGTAGTTAGATTTGGTGTGGGTGGGGTTCATTGATTTGTTTAGTTGGCATCACCACACATTTGCTTCCGACCTATGTGCACACATCACTTCCTGCATTTGTTCTGCTGTTGTAAATCAGTTTTATTTTGTAGATGCTATAACTTTTGCGCAAACCAATCAATAAACGCTTATTGTGATTTTTTTTTTTTTTTTTTTACTAAAAATATGTAGAAGAATACGTATCGGCCTAAACTGAGGAAAAAAAAAAATATATATTTTTTGGGGATATTTATTATAGCAAAAAGTAAAAAATAATGCGTTTTTTTTTCAAAATTGTCGTTATTTTTTGTTTATAGCGCAAAAAATAAAAAACGCAGAGGTGATCAAATACCACCAAAAGAAAACTCTATTTGTGAGGAAAAAAGGAAGTTTGGGAGCCACGTCACACGACCGTGCAATTGTCAGTTAAAGTGGCACAGTGCCAAATCTCAAAAAGTTCTCTGGTCTTTGGGCAGCCAAATGGTCTGGGGCTTAAGTCATTAAAGAAGAATTATTAAAAAAAAATGGTTAGTTAAACCCCCAATTGTTTTTATTTACCAATAATATTCCTGTAGATTGGCTTTGGAAATTTACAAACAAAGCAATTTAGAAATTAGATGAAAGGTTTAGCACTGGGAAGGCCTTTTTGAAAGATAAAAAGTGCATTTTATATACAACTATAATAGATCAGAACAAAATGAGGGACAAATGAGGAGGAAAGAGGGACCGAGGGACTTTGTTCCAAATCAGGGACAGTTGGGACCTATGCGATTTCACTAGACCTCTGTGCAGGAAAGTGCACTGATGTCTCTGAAATCACTCACAAAGTCGAGCTGAGGCCCCTTTTACACTTGTGTGACTTCCTGCGACCTCAGACATCAGAGTCGCATGACAAGTGATTTCCAATGAGTACCATTCATATCTGTGCAACTTCAAGTCACACCAACTTCAAAGTAGTCACTGTATTACTTTGGTCCAACTTCGATGCGAGTTGAGGTCCAAAGACCTCAAGTTTACACAGACACTCCCTAAGATCGCGGCAAAATTGGCACTGCAAAATCGTAGGAAAATCACAGCAAAATTGCATGACTTTCCCTGTGACTTCTGCGTCCATAGACCTCAAGATTACACAGGCATTGCCTGCCAAGTCGCATTGAAATTGCAGCAAAAAAGTGCTGCAAAATGGCACAACTTTCAGGCTGCACAAGTGTGAAAGGGGCCTAAGTCACTGCGCTAAGTATTATATATACCTAGAATATAAAGTAGTCCCACCATCAAACACTAGTAAACATATGTTCTCAATATAATTGTGCTCAAATTGTGGCTGAAAATCACACAGATGGTATCACCCACTGAAAGCATGGTTGTTAGTTACTATAATATTAATGCCTGAAAAGTAAAACGTTATTGTATAGAATCAAACATTAGTAAATGTATTTTCTATGTAGTTTTATGCTCAGCTCTGTAGCATAGTGGTATGCCCTGCTACCTTCAAAGGTTCAAGCCATGAGTTTCAATCCCACTGATGGCATCACCTTCTGAAACTGTGCATTCTACTCAGCAGCATAATTAGCCAATGCACATCAGTTTAGTTTATTCCATAATTTTAACTCTTCAAATGCATGCAATGGTATGTAATTATTTGATAATGTTATGGTGTGTAATGCCACAAATCAAGGAAAAAAACTTAGGGTACTCCCCCAGTACATACCAGGCCCTTCGGGTCTGGTATGGACTTTAAGGGGAACCCCACACCAAAAGTAAAAAAAGTTGACTTGGGGCCCCCAAAATCCATACCAGACCCTTATCCAAGCATGCAGCCTCTGGAGGTCAGGATAGGGGAGGACTAGCGACCACCCCCTCCTGAAGCGTACCAGGCCACATGCCCTCAACATGGGGAGGATGCTTTGGGGTCCCCCCAAAGCACCTTGTCCCCATGTGAATGGGGACAAGTGCCTCTTCCCGACAACCCTGGCCGGTGGTTGTTGGGGTCTGCAGGCGGGGGGCTTATCAGAATCTGGAAGCCCCCTTTAACAAGGGGACCCCCAGATCCTGCCCCCCTACGTGAATGGGTATGGGGTACATCGTACCCCTACCCGTTCACCCAAAAAAAGTAGCCGATTTTTGACAAGTCCTTTATTGTAAATTAACTCTGAACCGTCTTCTTCCCTGAGCCATCTTCTCCTGCCGCTGTCTTTCCCACTGCAAAACTAGGAATAATAATTGCAATAAACATCAATAGACATACACGAGGTAAAGCACATCTCATATAAAAATGTTTCTTTCACATACATGGATCTTGGTTGCAGTGCAGTACTATATACTGTATACCAACTGAATTTACTAATGTATGTTTGCAGCTAATAGCACTCTTTTTCATTCTCGTGTTCGCCTGTTGAAATCTTAATTGCCTAAAATGGGTGCTGTTCCATGTAATAGCGCCCAGTACTTCCCGGCGCTATAGTAAATGACCCCCAGTATGTACAAATATATGTTTTGTTGCTTGCACTCTAGATAGATAGATAGATAGATAGATAGATAGATAGATAGATAGATAGATAGATAGATAGATAGATAGATAGATAGATAGATAGATAGATAGATAGATAGATAGATAGATAGATAGATAGATAGATAGATAGATAGATAGATTTTTTTTTTTTTTTTTTGGGGGGGGGGGTGGTTGATAATTTAAATGAAGGCATAATACAATGCTATTTGAGAAACTGTATAGCTGATAGAAAGGAACATACTTGGGAAGATAATCAGCTAAAAAAACAAATAGACAAAGAGAAAGGAAATTGAACCACTACCAAGGTAATCATGTGTTAGCCTCTTCTTTCTCCTACTGCAGCCTAGGTAGAGGGTGGTGTAATGCTCTTTTGTGAGTGCTGAGAGCTGATTAAGAGGACATTTTTGCTGTAGGAACCACAAGATGTCAGCAATGTCCTTTCAAGAATATTAGTTATTTCTTTATAATCAGCAATTATGTAATACTGGTTAGAATGAAATTTTTGATCAATAACATACTTATAATATTGTCCAACTCAGTATCTTTACTTCAAATATAACAAAATACTTAAATATTGTAATAGATTATAATCTTAGAATTTCTTAACATATATCTACTTCAGTTGCTACCTAGAGTTAAAATAATGTACAGTGCTATGGGAAACCTTCCACATTTGTCTTTGGCTGTGACACTCTATCATATCCAAAAAATAGAAACATTATACTTCATATTTTTAAATAATGTTACTGCTATTTAATTGGTGTGTTTAATGTTGTACAACTGTCAGTTGATTGAAGTTAATAGAATATTGCATTTCAATGCTCTTTGATATTCAGGTGCTGTTTTCAGAGTGACATTACATAATTAATAATGTCTTTAACAGATCAATTTAACATCAGTTTTGATATTTTATCTTGTGTCTAGCATGTATTATTAAAATATAGTTTTCGGAGAACACCTACTTATCCATCTGGGCCTGATCAACCATGAAATTCCTCAGCCGACCACTGGCAGAGGCCCATCCTCCATGAAGAGGCCTTCGCCGCCTAGTCCTCTTACCCTTGTCTGGCAAAAGCAGCAACCGAAGAGGTCTAAGGAATCCCCCCCCCCATGGCGCTTACCGGTACATCACAATGTCTCGTTCCCCAGGGAAATACCAAAAAAAAATTAATTTCTTACTTTGGGACATCACAGATTCCACCAAGATAAATTCCTCTTTTGCCTTTTTGCTTAGTGGATCATTTATTTTTCATTTTTCCCCTGCAGTCCTCTCTAGGAAAAGGCTCTTAGGGTGAGTATTACCTTTATTTCAGTGATTTACAGTTTATACATCTCTGTCCTTCACCGCCCGTCAGTTTCCGGACTTTGTTTACCCTCTGTCGATATGTTTTTCCCAGCGACCTGCGATACCAACAACCCTAGGTTTACTCATCTAATTATCTTGAGGTCCTCCTCATGAAATCAATGATTTGTTGGACTATTAGAATGTAGTTTTTTTACCAACAGGCTTCTCCAGTTTGGTGGGCTGTTGTGTTTGCCTCAGCTTGGTCTGGGGCCGCAGCAGTGGAACCCCTAGGATTGGGGGCCCCGGGTTGTGAACATGGAACCATGCAGGGGTGACCTTTGCATTAGTTTGCATTAGCCTGTTTTTATGGGACAGGGTTATGTCCTTACACAGCTAAAATCTATGTATTATGGTGGGGAGATCGGAATGGCTGCAATGCACCTCCATCGGCCACTGAGGGGATGTTGTCATGGCAGGACCCTTCCTCAACCGGCCCACTTTTTGGTTCTTTTTTATCAGTTATGTACTAATACAATTTTTTTTCCTTTTCCCTCTTCTCTCTTTTCCCTCCCTCTTTTCTCTCCAGTTCTCTCTTTCACTAAGGATATCCTGGAACTCACCTCTCCACAGCTCTTCGGTTCCCAGGCACGGGCATTTGTAGAACCCGCAAGAACACCGCTAGGACAGGAGACTTATCGTCCTGGGGTAAGAAATCTCTACTTCTAGCTCCTCCACCATTCCGATCCATGACTGACTCGGCACCACAAAATCTGAAACTACAGCTCTTCTCCTATAACGCCCAAGGGTTAAACTCTCCGATTAAACGGCGAAAACTACTCCAACTTTACCATGACTTAAAGGCAGACATAGTTTTCCTTCAAGAGACCCACTTCCCTACCACATATAATACATCCTTCACACATAGTAGTTTCCCTCAATTTTATCTAGGCAATGCCAATAACAAAACCAAAGGTGTTGCAATATGCCTCTCCAAAAGACTCAATTTTTCACTCAATAAGGTTATTAGAAACAAGGAAGGGAGATTCCTAATGATTGAAGGCTCTATGGGGGGATCTATACCTTTCTGTCTTACTATGCTCCAAGCAAGGGTCAAGGAAAGTTTAGTAAAAGGGACTGTCATGGGGGGGCTCCTATCTACCTTCAGATCTTTCATGGGACAAGTCCAAAACGGGACCTCGAAAACTAAATGGCCTCCGAGACAAAGTCTTAATATATCACAGCAATTACACTCCCTAGGCCTAGTAGACATATGGAGTGAAATGATTACCCATGCCAAAGATTACACACACTACTCAGCCCCACACCAAACTTATGCCAGGATAGACCACATTTTTCTGCAGGCATCCTCCATCCCTTTAGTAATTTCCTCTATAATCCGCGACACCACCCTTTCGGACCACTCCATAATGTCCTTAACTATGGACCCCCCCATGGAGTTCAGGGCCCCTACAAATGGCGTCTTAGCGAGTCTCTTCTGAGTGACACAGTGCAATGCACTACTTTGCACAAAGCACTGCAGGAGTCCTTCACTGAAAATGATAATGGTACAGTCTCACCTACCACACTGTGGGCGACCCACAAGTCGGTGATGAGAGGGAAACTTATCCAGCGGGCCTCTCAGTTGAAACGGGAATGCAGAGTAGATATCCAGAAACTAACAAAGAAATTTCTCCTCATAAGCAAATCCCAGAAACGGAACCCCACACCCGACACTCTAACCAAGTTGGAGACAACCCAAGTACATCTTAACCTAGCAATTACCACTGTAGCAGAAAAAACACCTTAGATGGACGGGCGCAAAATTTTATTCTCAGAAAGACAGAATTGGCTCTAAATTAGCAGCAAGATTAAACCCTAAACTACGTACTCTGCCTTTCCCCAAAATAGGCACAGCTTCAGGTGACTTGACCTGACATGGGAATTTATAGATAGGCAACTCCTATCCTCATATTGATTAGTGGTTCCAAATTAATAACTACTGCAGCAAGGAACAGACACAAAAGATACACTCCGCATCTTTCCAAATAACTGTTCTGCTGTGATTTGGAAAGGAGTTCAGCCATGTTGAAGTCATATTTGTCATTTGTACATCTTCCATTTTATGTAGAATTGTCTGTGTTTATATGTTTACATATGCTGATAAATAACTGTTCTGCTTTATTATGACGCAATTGAAGGTTTTTATACACGTGATTACGTAGGTATCACATTAATATTACAATTGTACGTTTATGGTAACAAGGGGCATAACATAGGCATACTAATTCTAATCAGGACTCAAAAGAATGCAAACATGTAATGAAAACATTATTAGTGCCGTTGCACTGTAAGGGCAGTGTGCAATACATACAAAATAGAATACAATTATATACAGAACTTACAAATTTCCTTTACAGACGCAAAATCCCATTCAGATTATGGAATCCTTTCAGGATTTCTACTCACAATTATATACGGATCAGGACTCCCCTCTTGAGGTAAACTAGAATCCTTTCTTCGGGATATAACCCTTCTACAGATCACTAGCACGCATAAGGAAATCCTAGATAAACCAATTACAGCGGAAGAGATCCTGGAAGTGATTAAAACACTTAAACAAGGCTTGACACCAGGCCTGGATGGCTTCTCGGGATGCTTCCCTGGCTCCCCTGAATACAGACCTTAACACAGGCTTTGTCTCCATTATCTCCAAACCAGGGAAAGACGGGAGTGATATCTGTAACTACCGCCGATATTGCTCATTAATAATGATCTTAAAATCATGAAAAAAATCCTGGCATCTAGACTTTCTAGTTTTATCACAAATTATATTCATAAGGGCCAGGTGGGCTTAATCCCGGGGAGACAGGGCCCTGATCAGGTCAGGAGAGCCATTGACATAGTATCCTTACTAAAATCATCAAGGGTACCGCAAAAAGGTTTTTTGATCTCGATTGATCTACAGAAGGTCTTCGACTCCGTCTCATGGCCCTATTTCTTTTGGAGAGGTGGGGCTTTAGCCCTAAATTCCTAGGAATTATACAGTCACTATATTCTACCCCTAGTGCACAAATTTGTTTGATGGATCACTACTCCAAAGCTTTTCACATCAGAAAGGGCACAAGACAAGGATGCCCCCTGTCACTGCTAATATTTGCAATTGCTATAGAAACTTTGGCGATAGCTATCAGATCCCACCCAGATATAAAGGGAGTGACATGTGGCCCCCAAGAACACAAGTGCGCTTCATTCGCAGATGACATGCTACTCTATCTATCTATCACATCCCCCTAATGTCCACCCCCAATGTATTCCGAATACTCCAAGACTTTGGGACTATCTCTGGCCTCAAGGTCAATGCCTCCAAAATCAATAGCCTTAAACATTTCGGTCCCACAACACTTAACTGAACACCTTAAACACCATTTCCCATTTACCTGGGCCACTGAATCATTTCCATACTTGGGACTGCTACTTCCAAATAACATTAACAGACTGTACACCATAAATTACCCTCCAATTTTTTCGAAAACTTGAAGATGATTTAAGGACCTGGTCAAGGTGTGGTCTATCCTGGCTGGGCAGGGTTAACGCGGTCAAGATGACACTACTCCCTCAATTACTCTATCTTTTTAGATACCTTCCCATACCTATAAAAAAAATGACTATCACCAAATTTCAAACTAAAGTTATTAGTTTTATGGGGGGGGAAAGGACATCGCTGCTCTGAAGAAGTTCTGTTTCGTCTCAAAACTCAGGGAGGGCTAGGCCTCCCCAACTTATGGTGGTACTACCAGGCAGCCCAATTAGCCCAAATTTCCACAGTATATTCCAGGGGCCCCAAACCCAATTGGATAGCTATAGAGAGACAGGCAATCACCTACCACACCATCGACTACCTTCTGTGGTGCCCCACACAAATTAGACCCCCTGTACTGGCCCCTACTTTATCCCACTCCCTAGAACTCTGCGACATCCTCCACAAACAGTCCTCTCTGGTCTCAAACATAAGGCCCCTCTCACATTTATTCCACAACCCGCATTTTCAGCCAGGGATGAACATGCTCATCTTCCGATGGTGGCTGAACAAAGGACTATTCAGAATAGGACACTTCTTTTTTTTTTTTTTTTTTCTTTCAATAGTTTTTATTGAGTTTTATAAAGGTACAAAACAATAGCAGTACAGTCTGTTTCACATTAAAATAGTAAATCCATAGTACAGCAAGTATCTAACTTAACAGTTTTCAAAGCAATAATCATCTACAAATGAGGATAAGAAACATATTCCCACACACATACAGGAGGAGGGAGGAAGCCCCAGATCTCCAGACACCCCAATGGGTACTAACTGTGTCATGAAGAGGGGGACAGTAGACCAAGCTCATAGGTTGCTTACGGTGGGCCGAAAAGTTAATAAAGGAGGGAAAGCCTGAGAGAGCGTAAACAATTATAGCAAGACATGGCTTATGTCTGTCAGCCAGAAATACCAGTCTGTGTTAATATAAGGGGTAACTGAGACACTTAGTTAAAGTAGTACGTTATGTTGCATCGGTCAGGATCGTATGGACAATTTGTCCAATTGTGTGGTATCCTGAGTGTCCCAGATACGGAAACGATATGTTGGAGAGGACCCCTGTTCATAGAGAATGTAAGAGCGATCCCCATAGTAGGATGAGTTATATAGATCGTATAGTATATACTTCAATGGGGTCGCGGTCTAGGCCTCCCAACCAGTTGATTCACAGGCATTCCCATAGTGAAGAGGGAAAATATACCAGGCAGTGGCGTCATAACCTAAAGATCCCTCAGCATGCTAGGTGGACTATGGATTGAAGAGTGAGAAGGAGTAGAAAGGAAAGTGGGAAAATAGAGAATAGAAAGACAGGAGAGAAGACCAAGTGACCGATTGAGTTTCGTCCTTACTCCGTGGGCAAAGTCTAGGTCATGAAGAGAGCTCCAGTCGCATATACTGTTCTCAAGGTTCCCATATAGCTTCAAATTTCTTGGTAGTATCTAAAAATATGCTCTCCGTTTTTTCCTGGACCATAATCCATGATATTTTTCTTTTGATCATAATGAGCGAGACGTGAGGTTGTTTCCAAACCCTAGCAATTGTTGTTTTCGTTCCCATGAGTATAAACATAATAAGGCGTTGCATACGTTTGGGAGCCCCCGGTACAGGGAAGTTGAGTAGCGCTATTTGGGGGGTTTGTTGTATGGGAAGGCCAGAAATTTTCCGGAGTATGTGGAAGATTTTGTTCCATACGCTTCTAATGTTGGGACATTCCCAAGTATGTAACATTGAACCTTCATGTCCACAATTACGGAAGCACAGGGGGGAAGAAGATGGGTATAATTTAGCAAGTCGCAGCAGAACAAGATACCATCTCATTAAGACTTTCAAATTTACCTCCACCAGGGCTATATTCAGGATCCCCTGGGAAGCCGATTTAGAAGCCCCATGCCAATCTGTTAAGCTCCAGGTTTGTCCCAGATCTTTTTCCCATGCAAGCATGAATGGGGTCTTAGAACCTACCATAGCAAGTGCCCGATAGATCACCGATATTCCTCCCCGCTGCTCCATGGCTTGTCCACACCAGAGTTCATATTCTGTGAGTGTTAATGGGTCAGGTTTTGTCGTCCATAATGTATGGATAAAGTGGGAAATTTGGTGATGTCGAAATCTTTCAGAGGTTGGCATGTCAAGTTTGCTTACACAGTGAGCAAAAGAGAGGGGGCCAGAGGAGTTGACAAAGTGACCGATTCTATATAGTCCTTTATCAAGCCACCATTTAAATGCTATAATGTCCCTACCTGGGGGAAATAGGGGGTTGTGGAGGAGGTGCGAGAGTGGGTGCCAGTTGGAGATTAAATGTGGGTTGTGCTTGAGAGAGTCCCGTGTTACTAAAGAGTGGGAAAGAGTAGGGACCATAATTGCGGGTCTGGATTTTGGAGCACCAGAGAAGGAAATCTAGTGTAAAGTGAGGGATCGCTTGTCTTTCCATATGGACCCAGTCTGGATGGGCTGACTTGGAATAGATTGTTGAAAGCTGGGTGAGTTGGGCTGCCTGGTAATACCAGAGAAGATTCGGAAGGCCTACTCCTCCCGTACGCCTATTTCGGTATAGGGTCCCCTTTGCAATTCTGTGTCCCTGGCCCCCCAAATAAATCTGAGAATTTTGGATTGGAATCTCTTGAGTTGGTCCCGCCGGATTGGAATAGGAAGCGACCTAAAAAGATACAGAATGCGTGGCAGTAGAGTAATTTTGACTGAATTAACCCTGCCCAGCCAAGAGAGCCCCAAATTGCCCCAATGTTGAAGATTCTCCTCCAGTTTGCGTAACATCGGGGGGTAATTGGCCTCATATAAGCGGTCCACTGCGGGAGCCAGGTTGACACCCAAGTAAGGTATAAATGAGTCACTCCATAAGAATTGGAATTTTATCCTTCAAACGTACGACTAAGTGTTCAGGAAGGTTTACATTCAAAGCCATAGATTTTGAATAGTTAACTTTGAGACCTGCCACATCTCCAAAGGTATCTAGAAGTTTGCATAAATTAGGAAGCAAGATTAAGGGAGAGGTGATAAAGAGTAGGATGTCGTCCGCAAAGAGGGCACATTTGTGAGTTTGCAGGCCACACTGAACTCCGTGTATATCTAATGGCAATGGCCAGCGTTTCGATTATAATAGCGAAGATTAGAGGGGATAAGGGGCAACCCTGTCGCGTGCCTTTTAAATATCGGAAAAGAGTCAGAGTAAAATCCTTGCAAGTGTATTTTGGCTACAGGGTTTGAGTAGAGGGCTCCTATTACGTTCATGAAGGTTTGTCCAAAACCCCAGCGATGCAAGATAGGTGTAAGGAAGGACCAGGATACAGCATCGAATGCCTTTTTCAGGTCTAGTGAGAGGAGCAAGCCTGTTTGAGGGGGTTTGCCATCCCACCTGGACCTTAGAAGAGAGATAATGTCAATTGCTCTCCGAATTTGGTCAGGGCCTTGATGTCCCGTTATAAAGCCAACCTGGTCCTTGTGGACGTAAAGACTAATGAAGGAAGAAATACGGTCTGCCATAATTTTGGTGAGAATCTTAAGGTCGTTATTTATTAAAGATATGAGGCGGTAGTTAGCTACTAAACTGGGGTCCTTGCCTGGTTTGGGGAGTACTGTGATAAAGGCTGAGTTCAGGGATTCATCGAGTTGGGTTCCCTTACGTATCTGATTAAAGAAACGGGCCAGGTACGGGGCTAGGAGAGAGGTAAAGTGTTTATAGTATGGAACCGAGAATCCGTCCGGGCCAGGAGCGGAGTGGTTTTTTAGATTCTTAATCACCTGTGTAACTTCCTCAACTGTTATCGGTTCCTCCAGCCTATCTCTATGGTGGTCCTTAAGCTCACGAATTTTGATTGAGAGGAGAAAGGTTTCTAAGGTGTTTTCTTGGGACACTTGTCTATCATTTATATAGTTTCTTGTAAAAGTCGTGGAAAGCTTCCATGATCTTATGGGAGTTTTAGGAGTAGTTATTACTTCCTATCTTGATTTTAGGTAAGGTGTGTGTCTTCAGTTTAGGAGTCAACCTGGCTTTCAATATGGACCCCGCTTTGTCCCCTTGATAATAGAAGCGGGCGCTACTCCATCGTAGGTTTTTCTCTGCAACCGCCGTTAGAGCTAAATTCAGAGCTGTGCGTGCAGCGTCTAGTCTCTCCATTGGAACAGAAGTGGGGTCCCTTTTATGTTGTTTATTAAGGAGCAAGAAGTCCTTTTCGAGTTTTTCTATATTCGACTTGCATGCTTTTCGCAGCCTCGAAGACATTTGAATTAGCTTTCCTCTAAGGGTAGCCTTATGGGCTGCCCACAGCATAGTTGGAGAAATGTCGCCAGTGTCATTCAAGAGAAAGTATTCTCGGACGTTTTGTTCAATCTCATTAACATGGGTCAGATTGCTAAGAATCGAAGCGTTGAGTTTCCAACAGGGACTCTTTTTCTATCTTAAGGGTCGCCCCATTATCAAGAAGAGAAGAAAGTGATCCGACCAGGCAGAGTCTTTTATATAGGATTTAGACACTGCAGGTAGATCAGAGGTGGAAATGAAGAAGTGGTCAATTCTGGCAAAAGAATTGTGGGGGTTTGAATAGTGAGTGTAGTCACGTACAGTTGGGTTAACTTCCCTCCAGATATCCACTAATCCATGTCTGTAGATCTGTTTAGCTACCTTTTAAGGCTCTGCCTGGTGGGACGGATAAGTCCCTTACCCAAGGGGCGAGATTTGTCTAGTCCCATGTCAAATGCTATGTTGGAGTCTCCTCCGTATATGACAGTACCTTCAGTCAGAGGATTCAAGATGCGAAATAGGGAAGCAAAGAATTGGGTTTGGCCCCTGTTCGGTGCATAATATGACACCAACAAGTAGAGGTGGTTATCAATGAGCCCCTTAACAAGTATGAATCTCCCCTCAGGGTCCTTCAATTCAGAGATGAAGGAGAACTGGCAGTTACGAGAGAAAAATATAGCTACCCCCTTGGTTTTCGTGTCCGCACTGGCAAGATGGAATTTAGGAAATTTAGTATGTATGTAGGATGGGTTATAGGAGCAAGGTAAGTGTGTTTCTTGGAGGAAAAGAATATACATTTTTTGGTTATGGTAATATTGAAATATTTTCTTGTGTTTAACAGGCGAGTTCATTCCCTGAACATTGTGTGAGACAATGCGCAGGGAAGGGTTTGGTGTGGTAGTGTCAGTCATGGAGCAGCAGAAGAGAGAACGCCAATGAGTACCAGTCACCTACCTTCAGGCTGTCATCGGATGTGGAGGATGGCATTGTGGGATATTTCATTCCATTGTTGTAAGGGAGTCTGGAGGGGTCCGAGTTCAACCGGGTCACTAGGGGAGAAGAAAAGTTAGTGCAAGGAAAGAGAAGAGGTTGTAGAGGAAAAAGATAAAGAAACATGGTGATAACTATAGAGAAGCAGTAGTGAAAATCCACTCATATGCCGCGTACACACGGTCGGACTTTTCGTCTACAAAAGTCCAACGGACGCCGACGGACTAAAGCTGGCTGGTAATCCGATCGTGTGTGGGCTTCTCCGGACTTTCAGCAGACTTTTTCAGCCTCAAATCCGACGGACTTTAGATTTGAAACATGCTTCAAATCTTTACGTCGTAACTACGACGGACCCCGAAATCCGCTCGTCTGTGTGCTAGTCCGACGGACAAAAACCCATGCTAGGGCAGCTATTGGCTACTGGCTATGAACTTCCTTATTTTAGTCCGGTGTACGTCATCACGTACGAATCCGTCGGACTTTTGTGTGGTCGTGTGTAGGCAAGTCCGTTCGTTAGAAAGTCTGCTGCAAGTCCGCCGAAAGTCCGCCGGAAGTCTGTCGGACAGGCTGTCGGACTTTTGTAGACGAAAAGTCCGACCGTGTGTACGCGGCATTAGAAAGGAGGGGAGGGAGGTGCTGCGCTAACCAGAACAGCAGGCTGCTGTTAATCACTGTATGCAATCAATTAAACTGTATGCTGATACCCCATAGTGAATAAAATCGCATTCATTTGTATACACACTAAAAACCTTGTGCAATAATAAAGAGTGTTAAGATCTTGTGCAAATAAAAAGCTATGTGCAAAAGCAACTTCATATAAACAATAAAGGTGAGTATTGCAAAAAACATTCAATTCATATAAATAAAGATAAAAAATGCATCCCTAATATTTTTGTGCAGAAAACTAACATATAAAGTGCGAGTGCTATGGTGACCTGGACCTGGACATCTCTATTCAATCAAATCAATCAAAATATAAATAATATAAATGATAAATAATATAGTATCCCAACAAAAGTGATCCTGAAATACTGTGCTTGGTCTGAAGCCAGAACAATAAATAACATGCAAATGAGTGCAGCAACTTAAAGTGCAATGTGCTAATGTCCTTTTAAGGTGCATAAAAAGTCCTAGTGCTCAAATAAACAGAAGTGGGGTGTCTGGAGTGCAATTCACTCTGCGTCCTCTTCGTGCATAACACACTAGTGTAGATAATGGCCCCTTACCTAGCGGTGCTAGGTAAACCGCAAAGTGGAAGCTAAACCGCAGGGTCCTGAGCCAGCATCAATCCTGTCTCTGTCTCCACGCTTGGCGGCGTTAGATGAACTTTATGGCAGCTGGGTTCAGATAGCTACAGTCCTAGCTAGGGTCCTGGACCAGCGCGGGTCCTAACTCTGCCTCCACATCTCAAGTGTATGTAAAAAATGGGTATGAAGGACAAAAGGTACTAGATAGTGAAGTAGGTTTTAACAGGGTGGAGCTTTATTTAAAACCATATGTAAATGTACTCACATTATACAATGTACAAACGAATCCTTTCTCATTATGTCTCACTCAATGTGAAAAAGCCTATTCCGTCCCTACGCGTGACGTCACCGATCACGTGACTTCTTCAGGGGATGAACAAAATAGGCTCATTTTGGTCTTAAATAGTCTCTCTCATTGTAGTTAATGGGCGGCCATTTTCTCGTAGCCGCGTCCGCCATTACTTGGTAACCTATGTGCGCGGCCATCTTTTAGGTTAGTGAAAACTAGGTTTTAATACTAGACGAGTGGAGACCGGGTTTACTGCATATCTCCATGATTGTGTATTGCATTCAACATGGGTGCAGCCTAGCTATTCGGAGGAGGACCATTTTACCTAGCATAATATATATGTGTAAAGGATAAAAAATATTTTAATCTCGCTATATAGGAACCTAAAAAATGTGGATATATTATAAGCTGCCAATATAGCGCATTATAAAATTCATAGATAAAAAATATATTAGTAAAGAATATTTAATAAAAAATTCATTTAATATAAAAAATGACTCAATAAAAATATGTAAATATAAAAATAGATAAAAAATATATAAAAAATAGGAATAAGCTTTTAATGGATAAATGAAATATTTCAAAATTCAATATTTAAAAAACTCAGAGGGATAGAGATAGAATGGGCTTTTTCATATATAGGTCTGCCCTTACATATATAAATATCCCATATAGATACATACGATCATAGGCAAAGTGTGAACATAAAGGGAGAGGGAAAGAAGTGGAAGAGAACTCCCAAAGGGGGGGGGGAGAAAAAAGAAAAAAGAAGAAAGAGGGGAAGGAGAAGGGGGGGAGGGGGTGGTTAGGTGTATAGGTAACGTTGTAACAAAGCATATACTGGTACTTTCAAGAAATAAAGATGCAACCAATAAGGGCAGTGAAAGGGGGGGGGGTCAGGACATGTTCCTGGTAATATGATAGAAGTATATTGATGGAAAAAAGAGATAGTTATGTACACTACTGTAAGATTAAAAATCGCTCAAAAAACAATTCAAATCGAATTCGATATTCAGGCCTCTTGGTGCAAAAGTATCTAAGGTGAATATCCATTTGGATTCGAGCTGGCTGAGGGTCCTAACCTTATGGCCCCCTCACCAGTGCCTGACATTCGGTTCGATTCCCCAAAATTTTAATTGTGTGGGGTCTTTGTTGTGACACAGCAAAAAGTGTTTAGACACACTGTGTTTGTCATACCTGTTTAAAATGTTGTTCACATGTTCCTTAATCCTTACCCGGAGGGATCTTTTTGTGCGGCCTATATACTGTAGGCTGCAACTACATTCTAGGGCGTATACCTCTCCTTCCGTGTTACAACAGATAAATTCTTTTATTTCGTATGTTTCTACCGTACTAGTTGACGCGAAATGGAATTTCTTCTCATTGGGACGCCTTGTTCTCAAACATGCGAAGCATCTTTTGCAAGGGAAGAAGCCATTTTGCGTAAAAAAGGAAATTGCTTTCTTTGGTGGATCAATTATATTTTTCACAATTTTGTCTCTAAGAGTAGGTGCTTTCTTATAAATAAATCTGGGATTGGAGGGTAATCTTTCCTGTAGTTCGTTGTCTGCTAGAAGTATGTGCCAGTGTTTCTTAATGATCTTCTCAATTCTCTTATGCTGGGCATTGAAGTCCAAAATTATCGATGCTACCGCTGATGTCGTTTTTTTCTGGTTTTGTCTCTAATTAGTTCTTTTAGGTCCATTTCTTTTACTTCATATATCTTGTCTCTTATGAATTGTTGGTCGTAACCTTTTTTGGCGAATCTCTGTGCAATCAGTTCTGCCTGCTCTAGATATATATTCAGGTGGGTAACAATTCCGTCTTACCCTCATAAGTTGACCTTTGGGGACAATAAACAGCCAATTTCTGTGATGACAGCTTTCTATAGGAAGATAACTGTTCCTATAGAACATAGAAAATACACTCTTCTCTTATGTACACACATATTGTCCCTCTAGAAAGAGTGAACGTCCTGTCCGGAAGAAAGGAAAATTCCACTTCTCCGGGGTCAGGGGGTGGTGCATGAGCACCGCTCCGGACACAGCGCCCCCCCCCCCCAAATCAAATTAGTGAGGGCTAAAAAACAGGAGGCAACGACTGAAACATCTTTAAAGGAGATAACTACAGTAAGAACACATTAAAGCATTAAAACAATTTGAGGTGAGTCAAGTACATTGCTCGGAAAAAAAAAAAAAAAAAAAAAAAAAAAAGGGGGGTGGGGGAGGAGAGTGAGATCTGGAGGCTGGTAAGTTGGGGAGGAGGCGAGGAATAAAGTATCTGAAAGTCCAGAAAAAGAACCAGAGGGAAAGGGGAGCGATGGACCAAGTGAGATCGGTATGTTAAGTCCCGTGGCAGTGCAACGGATTAGCCAATGTCCTAGGGAGAATGAAGAGCGCTGTCCAAGTGCATCGCATTGGTGTGGTGAGAGAGCCGGAGCATCATGACAGCACGAAGCATGGCCTGGCGATGTCATGCAACAGCACACAGCTGTGATTACTGAAATGCATTGTGACTTCTGTGGGCAGGGTCTCACATGTAGAGATGATCACCGATACAGCTTCTCCCATGCAGGATAAGAATATGCACTTGGGTATAGAGAGAAGGCATTAAGGAAAAATGTGAGGATAACCGTCTGAGGGTCGGAGAGGGATTCCAGGACATCAGTAAAGGATAAGGAGTGGTCATTGTAGGTAAGGCAGGGTTCTCAGGGGCTAGACCCGAACAAGATGGTAAGGCGAGGCGATAGTAAGTGTCATGGTTCCAGTTCATGTGAGTCGTCCATCCTTAGCTTTTTTTTAGTTTTAGGTTTTTGCCACTGTGAGGTAAGGGGGCTCACCAGGGGTGGTCTCTTGGAGGAGATGGATGAGGTGGTTTGCATCGGGGATGGAGGGTCCCTGGGTATTATGCTGAGCTTCTGCAGTAATTCCTCTCCCTCAGGAAATGTGGAGAATCTGTATGAATTGTTAACCTCAAATTTCAGGCTGAAGGGAAACAGCCACCAGTATTTGATATTCTGCTGAGTCAGAGCCGTTAGCAGTGGTTTGAGAGCCCGTCTCCTTTGGATTGTAGAGGGGGAGATGTGAGCAAAAAGCTGGATTGGGTGCCCCATGATTTGGAGTTGGGAGGCTGACCTAGCCCTTTTCATAATATCTTCTTTCACCGCATAGTAGTGAGGCTTAACAAGGATGTCATGGGGGAGTCCATCAGATTGTGGGAGCCCTAAGGCCCTGTGGGCTCGATCAAGTTCAGCTCTGTGGGGGCGAATGTCAGGGATAAGTTCTTTGATGAGAGAATTGACTGCAGCAGGAATATCCGTGATTGATTCGGGTAAACCCCTAATTCTAAAATTGTATCGTCGAGACCTGTTCTCGAGGTCATCAGTTTTAGCCATGGCGGCATCCATTTGAGAAAGAATGTCCTGTATGCGGTCTATGTTCTGGTTAGTGCGGGTCATTGTAGCATCCATGTTGTCTTCTATGGCTTCAATGCGTGAGCCCAGGGATTGGAGATCCATTTTAATGTCAGCAGTTATTTTGGCTGCGGTCTGGGCCAGTCCCCTATCCAGCAGCTCAGCAAACTTGGGGAACATGAGTGTCATGTCATGGGACTGTGAGGGGAGATGGCTAAGCAGGGGGTCACCAGGTCCTGGTGAGGTGGCAGCCCTGGGGGACATAAGGAGCTCATCCAGAGTCTGGGAATTTAGGGATTCAGTGGATTCTGGCGAGGTAGGGTTTCTGTGTGGTGAGTTGCTGGGGGAAGCTGCACATACATCTCCCCGCTGTGTGTCCCGCCAGTCTGCGTGTGGAGAGAACTCTGTCTGTGTAGCCTCGTGAGGCGGCCGTTCCGCCGCCATCTTGGCTATCTCGGCCGGCTCTGTGGCAGAGAGGAATCGGGACTCCTATGTGCACTTAGGTGTCCCCGAGGACAGAGGAATGTGCCCGATGGTATGCTCGCTTAACCGCCGCTATCGCGGGTAGTGATCAGCCGCTGCCTACGGCTATAGGTATGTCCAGAGCGGGACGGAGCTCTGACACTAGTCGTCCATCAGCCAGAGCCCCGCGCATGCGCCTCCCAGAATAGGACACTTCTTTACAACATCAGGCCCTATTTCCTTAGGTCACTGCATCAGTAAACTAGACATTTCAAATAACGAGAAATTCAGACTCTCCCAAATCACGCATTTCTTACACACAATATGGGCAGACAAACCAGAACCCCCCAAACCAATTATTTATGAACAATGGTGTTCTGACATCAGGGATCAGAAAGAAGGCAACTCCATTATATACGCCTCTTTGACAGAGAGGTCCCTATGCCTGTGAGTCCGAATTGGAGATCCACCTGGATCCTGAAAAATGGTACCAGCTCTTTCAACGCTCCCACAAAGGTATTATGAACATTGCGCTAATTGATGCGAACATCATAATCCTCACTAGATGGTACTATGTTCCCCTTCGGCTAGCCAAAATCTATCCAGGCGCCTCCCCTATGTGTTACAGAGGCTGCAACCAGGTTGGTTCTATGTACCATATCTGGTGGACCTACCCTTGCATCAGAAATTTTTTTTTTAATGAATTCTTTCACATAGTGAGACAGGTCACCGGAGTAGTGTTGCACCACAGTTAGGTGACATTGTGGAAACTTAGCTATCATGCACTGCTTGGTTCCAACGATAGCTTGCCACACATTTGTGGCAGTGTTGAATTGTAAGTCTGTTAACATTTTCAGTGGCAGTTTGTACACTTGCAGAGCACTTGAAGCCCTAGTTGATCCGTGGATCCATTAAGAACATGAAAGTAAAAACAAAAATGGTTGCGCTCTATACATTGAACATCATGAACGTGATAAGTGAGTTGGTCGCTGATAACCTAAAAGTAGTCCCTCAAATAACCGTGGTACTATAAATGTTCAATGGCAATGTAAAATTCCAAATGACAGTCAATCCAAGTTCCAATCGACCAATTGATGAAACGTGAGTATATCAAATTGTGATCAATTCTGAAAATCAATGTGACATTGCTTGACAGACCCACCACCATAAGAAGTGTATGCTTACCAGCTGCACAGACAAGTAATGCCTGTGGCTAACACCCAGCCAGGGCCTTTTCCTCAGTGGTATCCAGATATCGGCACAATCACAGCATCTCTGGGATGGTTTCCTTGATCTGGACTTTATCAGAACGAATCCTCTACTGAAAACTTATATGGGCTCAATGCATGATGGTGCAGGCTTTGCTCAGAAAAAAATGATAAAGATAGCCATAGGTAAAGCCCACTTGGTTTATTATAAAATATTTAAAAGGCACAAAATGCCAAACTGGACATAAACGTAAAAATATGCGGCCGGCCAGCTGCAATACACATGCCTGTGCTAACAAACAATGGGACATAGCGCGCGGTGATGTTAGTACGTCACTCATCCCGACGTGTTTCGTTACAGGTTTGACTTCGTCAAGGGGCACAGGCGGCGTACTGACGCACCGCTTTATATATACAAAATCAAGCCTCGTCCTGAATCGTGGGTGGCTGGGCTAGGAAGCGCCATATTGGATAAGGGAAAAATGATTAATAATGCCAGAAGTACTCTACCTATTAGGTTAAAGGAATAAGGACCAATCATAAATACATATCAATTTAATTCCCCTCCAAATGGCCGACGTGTCCAAGTATAGCAAAATACCACTGTATCACAACAGGTTGCATTCAGGGACAGCATTAAAAAATTATTTTTAACTTCTATTATTAAGAGATTTGTCACTGTCGGCAATGATTAGTTGCCCACTATGACGTTACCTATAAACCCACAAAATGGGGAAATAGGGAACTCAAAGTCTATCTACATACCGTATTTATCGGCATATAACATGCACAGACGTATAACACGCAAATTCATTTTAAGAGGGAAGTTTCAGGAAAAAAAACGTACATTTTAAATAAGGAACTTTGAAGCAAAATAAGGGTCAGTGCCCATCTGCAGCCTCACCATTGCCATCAATGCAACCTGATCGATGCCCATCTGCAGCCTCACAATCAATGCAGCCACATCAGTCCACATCAATGCAGCCTCACCATTGCCATCAATGCAGCCTCACCATTGCCATCAATGCAGCCTCACCATTGCCATCAATGCAGCAGCCTCACCATTGCCATCAATGCAGCAGCCTCACCATTGCCATCAATGCAGCAGCCTAACTGTTGCCATCAGTGCAGCAGCCTCACCATTGCCTTCAATGCAGCAGCCTCACCATTGCCATCAGTGCAGCCTGATCAATGCCCATCTGCAACCTAGAGGGGACAGGGAGGGGGGTGGGACAAGAGCAGACAGATTACATACAGTGAGAATCTCCTATGATAGACAAAACAGTGGTCCATTGGTGGCCCAGGAGACAAGACTTCCTTTTACAGAGGCCACCAAGTAAACAGGAGATTCTCACTGTATGTAATCTGATGGCGCTCATCCCGCCCCCCTCCCTGTCCCCTCTGAGGCAGCTAAAATTGAAGTATTGGTGTATAACACGCACACGCTATTTGCACCCAATTTTCAGGGTGAAAAAGTGTGTGTTATACGCCAATAAATACAGTATTTAATTAAAGTCCTATTAATAGATAACAAGCAAGGACAAAACTATGTATACAGCAGGCGCCAGATTTTTCAGCCATACTCTGTAATACATAAACCTATACTAAATACATAAGAAGTCCCACCAATGAACTAATATCAACATATTCTCCATAGTGGTTGCAAGGTCCATGAGTTCAAATACACAGACAGACTGGCATCGAAAAATCGGTCATCCCAGTCCCTGCGGCATGATAGCAACTCGTGCGTAACGAGTATAACACTGGCCATGCTTCACCTATAAAGATCGGCCAACATCTCCAAAATCGGCCGACCCAATGGAAAAACGGTCTGTCAGAAGCAACTTAACTATGCATTGTATAGTAAGTGTGACATGGACACAAGCCACAATGCAAATAAACTTGGCTTTACACTGTTTTCATAGTTATGGCCAGTCCGGATGTGTTACACACCCGAAATGTAATGTTATGTCCGCCGCACTGAAAGTGGAATCAATGAGGCTTAGGACCTGCTATGTCTTATTCAAACACATCAAACCTATCACCAAACCTAAAACTAAATGGTTAAAACGTTCATAAACAACGACACAGCCAATCAAGTGTGCAAAACGGCTGATATCATCCAAAATTGGCCGATCCAGAAAAAGCCTGACCCACAGGATGGCCACTGAAGGTGGGCAAATAAAAAAATAGCAAGAATGGCAATATGAGCAACCGGATTGGCTGATATCGACATAAATTGCTCAAATTGGAGAGAACTGAAGGCGATCGCTTTATCTCTGGTAGTATTCAGGAAGCAGAGTGGTCTCTGAATCCACAGGTCTTCGCAATGATTGCCAGTATGTGGGGACAGCCAGAGGTGGACCTGTTTGCCTCAAAGGAGAATGCACAAGTTCCTCAGTTCTTTTCCTTAAACAATCACGATTGATCACTAGGGATAGATGCTCTGGCGCATGCATGGAGATTTCAACTTTGCTACGCTATCCCCCATTCCAGTTAATCCCACTGGTATTGAGGAAGATTCAGCGGGAAAAGGTACCAGTCATCCTAATTACTCAGTTTTGGCTGAAAAGGGCCTGGTTCTCAACCATTCTGGGAATGGCTATCAAGCCTTGTTGACATAATCCAGGGTCCAGTAAATCATCCAGAAGTGTCCAGCCTGTCTCTCGCAGACTGGTATCTGAGGAGCAGTATCTAAGGAGCAAGGGGTTTTCTAACCGTCTGATTACAACATTACTATCAAGTAGAAAAAGGGTAACAAGCACCATCTATACTAAAGTTTGGAAGGTCTATAATTCAGGGTGCGATTCATCTGCCCAAGACCCAAGGAGCCTGGTTTCCATCTTGGAGTTCTTGCAAGATGGGGCTGATAGGGACTAGTGGTCAGAACCTTGAAAGTATTGGTTGCTGCGCTAGCAGTGTTCTTAGAAAGAGCTGTGGCTTCTGAACCTCTGCATGTCAGATTTTTTTAGAGCTCTTGCAAGATCAAGTCCAGCACCGGTGAGGAATTTCCCCAAGTGGGACTTGTCAGTAGTCCTGCAATCCCTAGCAAGGAGTCCATTTGAACCTCCTGGAGAAAGCATCACTCAGATGTCTTGCTCTTAAAGCTGTGTTCCTAATCATCATTACCTCAGCAGGCAGGATCAGTGAGCTACACACTCTGTCAATTACAAAAATTACAAAGGACTTTAGACGTACAGACTGATTATTTGTCCTTTTTTTGGGCAACAAAAACGTTTGCCAAACTTCTAAAGGTTCATTAGCCAGATAGCTGAAATTATCCATCCTGGAAGCATACTCACATGCGGGGTTCTTTCCACCAGATGGAATTTGTGCTCACTCAACCAGAGCGCTTGCGGCCACATGGGCAGAAAGAGCTTGTGCCACCCCTGAACAAATTTGCAAGGTGGCAACGTGGTCAAGTTTGCGCACCTTTGTGCGACATTACAGACTGGATCTCACATCTACCAGCGATCAGGTGTTTGGCAGGAAGGTCTTGCAGGCTGTTGTCCCACCCTAAGGGGGCAAGTCTCTGTTATCCTCTCAGGTGCTGTCCTGAAAGACGCTTTGGGAAAATTCAAGTTAGCCTTACCCATAACTTGTTTTCCAGAAGTCTTTCAGGACAGCAATGACCTGCCCTATTAATTTGATGTACTATGCTGTGACTAACGTATGTGCTTATGTGTTCCAGCTGGGGTCGGAGGTTCTCTTCTACAACTGAAGTGTGGTAAGGAGGTGCCTCCCTATAAAGTTCTGGAGGAAGAAGGTGTTTCCTGTGGTCCGGTGGGAGGAGTCACTATCTCTCAGGTGCTGTCATGAAAGACTTCTGGAAAACAAGTTACCGGTAAGACTAACTTGAAATTTTGACACGTGTGCAGCAGATCACACCGTTGCTGTTTCCAACCTATGTCTGAAGCAGATCAAGCGTGGTCAAAACAGCAGCTGCTTGGGCACCCCATGCTTGACCAGACATATGACGACCTGCCATGCAGTCCGTTGGCAGCAGTACTTGAAAGACCCACATCAAAGAAAAAGGCGGACTTCTCCTTGCTCCTCATCTGGGATCTCCAACCCTACCATACCTCCAGTCCTCTCAAAAACCTGCACTGAGAGGAATGAAGTTATAGCAATGCTAGCGGTACACCACCATCTGATTTTTAGCAGGCAAATTTCCCTACCCCAGTTGCTGAACCGCAAAAAGAAATTCGGTCCCAGCCATCCACATGCTCAGCATCTGAATGCTAGCTTGGCCAAATTGCTAGCACTGCAACTGCTGCCTTTTCATCTGGTTAACTTTGCCCCCTTTCATGAATTTGTGGAATGTGCTGTACCTTAGTGGCAGGTTCCAAAATGCTATTTCTTTTCACGGAAGGCCATTTTGGCTCTATACCGGCATGGAAAGCAATGTTTTGGCCTTGATGGACAGGGCGGTCAGCAGTAAGATGCATATTACCGCTGACTCATGGTCCAGCAGGCATGGGCAGGGATGTTATCTTTCCTTCACAGCACACTGGTTAATTCTGCTGGCAGCTGGTAAGGATGCAGGACAGGGTTTAGTGTTGGAGCATGTTCCACCACCATGCCTCCAAAATGCTAGTGGTGATTCTGCCACAGCTCTCTCCTCCACCCTCTCCTCTTCTTCTTCCTCTATGGCCTCTTCTGCAGATTTTTCTTCTGAACCAGCGGTGCTCCGTAAGCATTCAAGGGGCTATGCAAGCAGTCAGGCTAAAAGATGCCATGCAGTGCTTAAGTTGGTCTGCCAAGGGGACAGGAGCCACACTGGGGCAGAGATTTTGTCAGCTCTGCAGGGGCAGGCTCAGAGGGGGTTGACGCTACACCAGCTTCAGCCAGGAATGGTTGTATGCGATAATGGCACCAACCTTCTCTCTGCCCTCCGTCAGGGACACTTGACCCATGTTCCATGTTTGGCACACATCCTGAATTTGGTGCAGCAGTTCTTGAGCAGGTACCCAGGATTACAGGATCTCCTGAGGCAGGCCAGAAAAGTCTGTGGTCATTTCTGCCAGTCATACAATGCCAGTGCTAGGCTGGCTAACATTCAAAGGGAATGCAACCTGCCCACCAACTGCCTCATTTATGACATGCCCACCAAGTGGAACTCAATGTTGGCAATGTTGCAGTGGCTGCACACACATCAGAGGGCCATCAATGAGCACCTGTGTGAGTATAGCACCAGGATAGGGTCAGAGGAGCTTGGCTTCTTTTCGCTACACCAGTGGCTACTGATCAAGGATGCATGCACTGTCCTGTCACCATTTAAGGAGGCCACAACAAGGGTGGTGAGCAGCGACAATGCATGCATTAGTGACACTGCCCCTCTAGTCTTCCTGTTGGAGCACAGGCTTCATGGAATCATTGACAGGTCACTTGAGGCAGAACAGTGGGAGGAAGAGCAGGACTTCTTACCTCTCAAGGCCCCCTTTATCCAGAGATCATTCCTGCAGGCCCTCCAAACACACAAGAAGAGGAGGAGGAGGATTGTGTCACCAGGGATGTAGAGGATAACACTCAGCAGTAGTCTTCAAGGGATGGTTTTCAGTCCCCAGAAACCCAAGGAGTTGTACGTGGCTGGGAGGAGGTTACATAGTTACATAGTAGGTGAGGTTGAAAAAAGACACAAGTCCATCAAGTCCAACCTATGTGTGTGATTATGTGTCAGTATTACATTACATATCCCTGTATGTTGCGGTCATTCAGGTGATTATCTAATAGTTTCTTGAAGCTATCAATGCTCCCCGCTGAGACCACCGCCTGTGGAAGGGAATTCCACATCCTTGCCGCTCTTACAGTAAAGAACCCTCTACGTAGTTTAAGGTTAAACCTCTTTTCTTCTAATTGTAATGAGTGGCCACGAGTCTTATTAAACTCTCTTCTGCGAAAAAGTTTTATCCCTATTGTGGGGTCACCAGTACAGTATTTGTAAATTGAAATCATATCCCCTCTCAAGCGTCTCTTCTCCAGAGAGAATAAGTTCAGTGCTCGCAACCTTTCCTCATAACTAAGATCCTCCAGACCCTTTATTAGCTTTGTTGCCCTTCTTTGTACTCGCTCCATTTCCAGTACGTCCCTCCTGAGGACTGGTGCCCAGAACTGGACAGCCTACTCCAGGTGCGGCCGGACCAGAGTCTTGTAGAGCGGGAGAATTATCATTTTATCTCTGGAGTTGATCCCCCTTTTAATGCATGCCAATATTCTGTTTGCTTTATTAGCAGCAGCTTGGCATTGCATGCCATTGCTGAGACTATCATCTACTAGGACCCCCAGGTTCTTTTCCATCCTAGATTCCCCCAGAGGTTCTCCCCCCAGTGTATAGATTGCATTCATATTTTTGCCACCCAAATGCATTATTTTACATTTTTCTACATTGAACCTCATTTGCCATGTAGTCGCCCACCCCATTAATTTGTTCAGGTCTTTTTGCAAGATTTCCACATCCTGCGGAGAAGTTATTGCCCTGCTTAGCTTAGTATCGTCTGCAAATACAGAGATTGAACTGTTTATCCCATCCTCCAGGTCGTTTATGAACAAATTAAATAGGATTGGTCCCAGCACAGAACCCTGGGGAACCCCACTACCCACCCCTGACCATTCTGAGTACTCCCCATTTATCACCACCCTCTGAACACGCCCTTGTAGCCAGTTTTCAATCCATGTACTCACCCTATGGTCCATGCCAACGCACCTTATTTTGTACAGTAAACGTTTATGGGGAACTGTGTCAAATGCTTTTGAAAAATCCAGATACACCATGTCTACGGGCCTTCCTTTATCTAGATGGCAACTCACCTCCTCATAGAAGGTTAATAGATTGGTTTGGCAAGAACGATTCTTCATGAATCCATGCTGATTACTGCTAATGATATCATTCTTATTACTAAAATCTTGTATATAGTCCCTTATCATCCCCTCCAAGAGTTTACATACTATTGATGTTAGGCTAACTGGTCTGTAATTCCCAGGGATGTTTTTTGGGCCCTTTTTAAATATTGGTGCTACATTGGCTTTTCTCCAATCAGCTGGTACCATTCCAGTCAATAGACTGTCTGTAAAAATTAGGAACAACGGTCTGGCAATCACCTGACTGAGTTCCCTAAGTACCCTCGGATGCAAGCCATCTGGTCCCGGTGATTTATTAATGTTAAGTTTCTCAAGTCTAATTTTAATTCCGTCCTCTGTTAACCATGTAGGTGCTTCCTGTGTTGTGTCATGAGGATAAACATGCAGTTTTGGTTACTGAAGCCCCCCGATTCACTCGTGAAGACTGAGGAGAAGAATAAATTCAATACCTTTGCCATCTCCCCATCCTTTGTAACCAGATGTCCTTCCTCATTCTTTATGGGGCCAATATGGTCTGTCCTCCCTTTTTTACTGTTTACATACTTAAAGAATTTCTTGGGATTTTTTTTTGCTCTCCTCCGCTATGTGTCTTTCATGTTCTATCTTAGCCGTCCTAATTGCACCCTTACATTTCTTATTGCATTCTTTATAAATTCTGAATGCTGAGGATGATCCCTCAACCTTGTATTTTTTGAAGGCCTTCTCCTTTGCTTTTATATGCATTTTTACATTGGAGTTAAGCCATCCAGGATGTTTGTTCGCTCTTTAAAATTTATTACCCAATGGGATACATTGGCTAATGCCCTTATTTAATATGCTCTTAAAGCAAACCCATCTCTCCTCCGTATTCTTTGTTCCTAATATTTTATCCCAATTTATGCCTTTTAGCAAGGTTTGTAGTTTAGGGAAGTTGGCTCTTTTGAAATTCAGTGTCTTTGTGTTCCCTTCATGTTTCCTATTTGTGTGATTTATACTGAAACTAATTGACCTGTGATCGCTGTTACCTAAATTGCCCCGTATTTCCACATCTGTGATCAGGTCTGTATTGTTGGTAATCAGTAGATCTAGTAATGTTTTATTTCTAGTTGGTGCGTCTACCATCTGACCCATAAAATTGTCCTGCAAGACATTAAGGAACTGGCGAGCCTTAAATGAATGTGCGGTTCCCTCCGCCCAGTCTATGGCTGGATAATTAAAATCCCCCATTATGATAACACTTCCCATCCTTGCTGCTAATCCAATTTGTGATAGGAGATCCGTCTCCACTTCCTCCCTCAGGTTAGGGGGCCTATAGCATACTCCCAGTATTATTTTCCCCTTGGCTTCATCCCTTTGGAGCTCTACCCATAAAGATTCCACCTCCTCCCTAGCCCCCTCAGTGATGTCATCCCTCACATTCACTTGTACATTATTCTTGATATATAGGCATACCCCTCCCCCTTTTTTACCCTCTCTATCCTTGCGGTATAGGGTATACCCTTGAATGTTTGCCAGCCAATCATGAGAGCTGTTGAACCAGGTCTCTGAAATTCCCACAAAATCCAAATCCTCCTTGTACAACAGTATCTCTAGTTCACCCATCTTGTCCGCCAGGCTCCTGGCATTGGTGAACATGCCACAGTTTAGACCGGTCGCATATTGTCCTCGTATTGGGTGTTTCAAGATTGCAACTTGGACTTGCTACTATACTCACCTTGCGTTTTTGTGCTTTGTTTAACCTACCACTAATGCCCCCAATACTACCCTCTGGAATATCTTCCGCGCTGGCTATCACTGTCTCTGGACCCTCCCCCCCATCGCCTAGTTTAAAAACCCCTCTAACTTTTTGGCCATCCTCATTCCCAGCAGATCTGCACCCTCCTCATTTAGGTGCAGTCCGTCCCTTCTATAGTACCGGTTACCGACTGAGAAGTCGGCCCAGTCCTCCAGGAACCCAAACCCCTCCTTACTACACCAGCTCTTCAGCCACTTGTTTACTTCCCTAATCTCCCTCTCTGGTGTGGCTCGATGTACCGGTAGTATTCCTGAGAACACTACCTTGGAGGTCCTTTTCCTCAATTTAGCTCCTAAGTCCCTAGAATCGTTCTTTAGGACACTCCATCTGCCTCTGACTTTGTCATTGGTGCCAACATGCACCATGACAGCCAGGTCTTCCCCAGCCCCTCCCAGTAATCTGTCCACAAGATCCATGATGTGCCGAACCCGAGCGCCCGGTAGACAACATACTGTTCGGCGCTTCAGGTCTTGGTTACAGATTGCCCTCTCTGTCCTTCTAAGAATTGAGTCCCCTACCACCAGAATCTGTCTTTCCTTTCCCTTTGCTGCCCCCCCACTCTCACTGGAGGAGTTCTTCCCCTGGCAGCTAGGAGAGTCCCTCATCTCCAGCAGTGCTGGTCCCTGACTGGTTACACCAATGTCACTCAATGGAGCGTACTTATTGGGATGCTCCAGTCCTGGATCGGCCTCCCTGGCACTTCCCCCTCTACCCCTCCTGACTGTCACCCATCTACTCTTTGCTAGTGCCTGCACCTCTTTGTCTCCACCCGCCTCTGTGCTGGCCCCTGCCGGCACCTGCCGTGTACGTTCCTGGCTCACCTTTAGTATGGAGGGACTTCTCAGTGCTGACAGTTGCTTCCCCAGATTCAGAACCTGGGCTTCCAGGGAAACAATGTGCTTACATTTTTGCACAGCAGTATTCGCCCTCGATCGGATGATCAAGGAACGCATACATGCGGCAAGATGTACAAAGAGTCGCCTCTCCACACCCGCCGGGCATCGTACCTATTAAATTTAGTGAGGATTTGGGGATTTTACCCTGTCCAAATTACCTAACAACTAGCTTCCTGGCACTAATACTCAAGACAATACACAGGTACACGACAAGACAATACACAGGTACACAATACACAAGTACTAACGATCCACACACACTACTCAGACAACACTCAGATACTCACACTACACAGGTACTATGACCCCTGTTATAACCTCCTGTTTTAAACTCTGGTTTTTTAACTCCCACTTATTCCAGCTCCACTTACACCAAGTTCCACAGCTTCAGACTGAGCACGCTCAGACTGAGTCCTACAACCAGTTAAATAGGCACCTGTGAGCAATTAACCACACCCCTTAATTGATAGACTGATGAAACAAGAAAAAAAAAGCTATTTAAAAAGTGACAGCAAAAGGCAAATTAAGAAATAAAAGGAAAAGTCCCCAAAATGCAACCCAGCAAACACCAACAGACAGCAAACACACACCAACAGACAGCAAGACTTGTATACTCTAACACTTGTTTTTAACTCCCACTTAATCCAGCTCCACTTACACCAAGCTCCACAGCTTCAAACTGAGCATGCTCAGACTGAGTCCTACAACAAGTTAAATAGGCACCTGTGAGCAATTAACCACACCCCTTAATTGATAGACTGATGACTGATAGACTAGTAACCCAGAGGACTCAGAATCGAATGCCTCTGAAAACTTGCTCTGCATGGCCTCCCTGATTCTGCAAAGCCTGCGAAAAGACCCTAGGATTTGTGGTATCAAAGAGAGGGATCATTACTGGCTGGCAACTCTTCTTGATCTACATTACAAGGGTAAGGTTGCAGAACTCATTCTGCCTTTGCAGGGGGAGCAGAGGATGAAACATCTTCAGGAGGCCTTGAAGAAAGGTTTGTGCAAAGCATTTCCAGAACCTGGGAGATTACAATTTCCTGGTGCTGGACAACGTGTTGCTGAAGCTTCGTTCAGTCAGAGGAAGAGTAGTGGAGAAGGTGGCCGGCTGACCGATGCTTTTAAACAATTTTTCAGCCCTCAGCGCCAAGGTCTGATCGGTTCAAGCAACCATTGCCAGCATCTGCATTACATGGTGCAGTAATATCTTGGGGCAAGAGCAGACTTGGAGACCTTTCCAACAGAGCAACCACTGGGTTACTGGGTCTTGAGGATGGACCACTGGCCAGAACTTGCTCAATATGCAACTGGCCTGTCCTGCATCCAGCGTGCTTTCTGAATGCACATTCAGTGCTTCTGGAGGGTTTGTAAAGGATCAAAGAGTGCGCCTGCCCACAGACTCTGTTGATAGACTCACATTCATAAAAATGAATCAGTCTTGGATCAGCAGCTATCAACCACCTGATGATGATGTAACTGATTGAATTTGCTATGGATCTGGGATCCCTTGAAGACTGCCTATGCTGACTATCCTATTCCTCCTCAATCTAGATGATGCTAGCTTCCAACAATATTTTTGGTTTAGGGCACCACCACCACCACCCAAGGCCAAATTTTCTGCCCCTGTTTAACAGGGGCATGCAATTACAATTTTTGATATAATATTTCAATGCAACTGCGCCCACCAAGAGAAATGCCCCGTACACACGGTCGGATTTTCTGATGGACAATGTCCGATCGGAGCGTGTTGTCGGAAATTCCGACCGTGTGTGGGCGCCATCGGACATTTTCCATCGGATTTTCCGACACACAAAGTTGGACAGCAGGAGATAAAATTTTCCGACAACAAAATCTGATCGCGTCAATTCCGACCGTGTGTGGCCTGTTCCGACGCACAAAGTGCCACGCATGCTCAGAAGAAATTCCGACACGGGACAGCTCGTTCTGGTAAACTTAGCGTTCGCAATGGATACAGCACTTTCGTCACGCTGCAATTTAAAAAATGGTTTAATACAGCACACTCTCTTCTTCTTTATAATGTGACAAGAATGAAGTAGTTTTGCTGCTCATATTCACACACACTTCTCACAAAGTTTTATTTGTGTTTTTTTAGTGGGATTCCCTGAATATATTGTTATTAGTTGTCACATCTGACAGTTTTATATTTTTTATGTTTTTTTTTTTTTTTGATTTTAAGCCTTTTTTTTTTTTTAATGTTTGGATTTTTTCCAAGGCTGATCTTTGTTCAATGTTATTTTTATTTTTACTCCAGAATATTTTTGTGTGTGTTTTGTGTGTCAAGTTACCCCAACACCATTGATATCTCTTATTATTTAATCTCAAGGAGATTGTTTGTTGTTGGTGACCCTTGTTCATTTCACATTGTATATTTGAAATGTACCTGAATCCTCACAAACCAACTGTCATTTTTGAAGTAAAACACATAGGAGAGTATAATTCAAAACAAAAATCCTTTATTAAGGGATCAGAACCAAACAAAGAGGAAGGCAACACTGGATCAACAGCAGAAATTAGTGAAGCCTGGGACCCCCACGGCAGACATCAATTCTTAAACATCAAAATTGGTGGCCTGAGGAGTCCATATCTAAGGGAGGGCAGTCTGGTCCGGGATTCACAGAGACTCGGATAGCAGCAGATGACATCTGTGTCCCCAGGCTGTGGTACCACAAGAGGCTGCATCTTTTGGCCGACCAGACTGGATCCAGGGCAATCACTCTCTGGTCTTCCTTTCACACTTCCTTCCGGGCTGTGGCTGTGCAGTTGGAGATGTGGCAGGAGGAGGAGTAGGACCTGGAGGAGGAGTAGGACCTGCAGGAGGAGGAGGAGGACCATCCCAAAGCTGTGTGTGAGGTGTAATTTGGCCCCTCATACCTTTCACCAGAGCCTCAGATATGAGGGCCTCACACATGGCTTTTTGGCCCTCCTCCATCCTCTGCATTTTATATGCTATGAATGCAGCAATGTTCTCCTGCCTGGTGTGTGGTGCTCCCAGGACCTCTGTAGCCCTACAAAAGAATCTGATAGCCGCCTCCTCTAGGGTACTCCTCCTACTGCCACTTTCTGTTTCCAGGGGGGGTGGAGGGACCTGCAGATCAGCCAGCCGGCTCGGCCCGGCCACCTCCTGGCTGAGACTTCCCTGTGTATGAAAAAGGGACATAGTTGTAATGTTTTGCATCATCAATCACAATCCTTAATTAGTACTCCCAACTAACATATAGTTCACATCATTGATTGGACAAGCAGAAATATTTAGAGGAATGCTATACCTGGCTCAGTCTGGGCTCCTCCACATGCGGCCTGGAAGGCCCAGGTTGGGCGTCAGAAGCCTCAGCCGGGGGGGGAAGGAAGCGTGGAAGGAAGACTGGAGAGGGATGGCCTGGGTTCAGTCTGGCCTGCCAGAAAGTGCAGCCTGTCGTAGTACAACATCCTGGGGACATAGATGTCACCTGCTGCTCCGGACTCTGTGAATCCAGGACTTTATTGCGCTCCCTCAGATATGTGCTCCTCAGGCCACCAATGAAAATCTTTAAAAAAGTGATGTCTGCCGTGGGGATCACCTGCTTCACAATTTCACACAATTGCTCCAGTGTTGCCTTCCTCTTTGCTTGGTTCTTGTAATGGGGGTGTTTAATCTCCCACAGACAGGGCAGCTCCCTTAGCATCTCTATGAAGACTGAAATGAAGTCCTGATCTTTCAGTACCATATCCATGTTCACTGCAAGACACAACACAAGACAAAGCCTAATGTCACACCAAACTCTCCTAATCTTGTTACAATATAGGCCTCAATCTAGAAGCAGTATAGGCCCAAGTTTGTCTCTTACCTTCGTTCTTATGATCGCCGCGTCCAATGCTCCTTCCTCCACTCACAGATCAAACGTAATACGCACGCGTGTTACGCTTTATATACACTGCGCATGCGTGTAACTCCGCCCGCCCCTGACGTTCTTTCTAGTGTATTCCCTGCCCCTTTTCGTTCGGCGCAGTGGGGGAAGAGCATGATGGTGGACATACAGCAGGTGCGGGCTAATTGTAGCAACGAGGAGGAGAAGGAGGAAAGGGCGGATCCAGGCACGTCCCGATCCTGAAGGAGACGTTTTAAGGCCACAAATATGTCGTTTGGGGAGATGTTGGAGATGGTCGACATCATGAGGAAGTCCGACTATGACGGAAAATATGGGCCTTACCCCAACCCGAACATCCGAAAGGCCAAGATCATGGCGAAAGTGGTCAGGAGTCTTGAGCGGAATTTCGGGGTACGAAGGTCTAAAGATCAACTCAGGAAGCGGTGGTCGGACCTGAAGTTGAGAGAGCCAGAGCAGTACCGAAAGATCCGGAGAGTGCTGCAAAAAAGTAAGTAGTTGTGCTGTGTTCCTATTCTTTCTGTCTTTATTACGTTCGTTCTGCTCCATATGCTTTTATTAATTGTAACGTTTCAAAAGGTCAACTTTAATGTTCATGGGCACATTATTCGTTCGTATCAAACATTTTTCTTTCGGCCTCTAGAACACAATTGTTTAGGCCATATGCATTTTCACACATTTTTGGGGGCCTACTTGGATGCCAAATATTTGTTTGTGTAGATGGGTTTGTTACTAGAATGAAATGCAAACTAGATTGTGTGTAAGGAAAGGACACTGAGCAGCTGTTTTCACATCTGGACACTGGAGCACTAGTGTGGGACACAAGAACACCATTTTTATTAGGGGGGGCACACAGGTGCTCCAGTGTATATTATAGGGGGGGTTACATCTGTGAAGCTTGTACCAAACAGGTAAAGTATTGCAGCTTGACAAAGGGCAAAAAATATACATCTTGGAACTCTGCTAAAATAGACAATTGTACCCCACTTCCGAGCAATGTTTCCTATTTCTATAGTTCTGCCATCAAATATCTGTGTGCTAAGTATACCATTTTTGTTTTACATAGGGGATAAAAGACTCGGAGGACACCCCTCATCCCAGGAGACCAGAGACCCCCCCACCTCTGGAAGAAGGGGAAATACCCCCAACCCAAGAAGCTGAGCAGGAGGAAGAAGAAGATGTGGTGGAGATTGGCACCACAACAGGTGAGTGTCTGCGACCACAGGCTCAGGTAAAAGAGATGGATGGTGGCAGATTTTTGAGACCTTTTTTTTGTTCTTTATCTCTTTTTAGGTGATCGTGATCCAGAACGCTTTACATCTGAAAGTGCCCAGATACTGATCGGGGAGATCATGGGGTGTAATCTCCAATTGCAAAACATCCAGCAACAAATCAGTGATGTTATTAAAAAAAATAATAACATCATTGATGTTTTGGGGCAAATTTAAACCCCACAAAATCACCTGTTTTATCGTACCAAAATTTTTTAAATGTTTAGAAAAGCCAAATTTGGAGGATGCACACAGTGTGCCAACATGTGCTATCTGCCATCACGGGATATCAATGGACGCGTTTTGGGGGTGCAACCCCTTCCTCAATTATAAAGTAGCGTTGAGGAAGGGCTTGCTCCCCCCAAACACGTCCCTTGATCCCCCCTGATGGCAGATAGCACATGTTGACATTCGTAAATTGGTGTGCATCTTCCAAATTTGGCTTTTCCAGGGGTGATTTCCCCCCATCTGAACGCTATATCAAACCCAGTTCCTAAATACTGATGTCTGATATAGCCTTCAGGTTTTACCTAATGTGAACTTTGTAAGTTCAAGTTTTTTGGCTTTCATGTTGGTTTTACACAGGCCTGTTTTATCTGAAATGGATATTTCGATTTTTGATAATCCCCCCCCAAAAATTGTTATACAACAAACATGTTGTTTTGTTTTAAAAACCTTTGGTAAATGCACATGTGATTGTGCAGGTATAAAAAAGTGCCTTACTCAAGAATGTGTGGATTATTGTCTCAACACTACAACACTTTTGGGGTGATGTAATAGCTGTTTTATGCAAAAATGGGGGTTATTTCCTAAGGGCAAATACACTTTGCACTACAAGTGCAGGTTCAGTGCAGTTGCAAGTGCACTTGTAGTGAAATGTGTTTTTGCATTTAGGAAGTACCAGCCAACACTATTCTTTATAAGGTTACCCAATCACGACATTTTCTGCACTCAACACATTTCTGTCAGGGTCAGCTCAAACAAACACAAGCAGTAAATGTCCACCAAGAATTGCTTTTGGTTGTTTTTTATTTGAAAAAGGTGTCACAGATTGTCTGGCATATTGATAGCCCCCCTACCCGCAAAGAACTCCAGGTATCGTAACCGGACATCACGGGCACTCAGGGAGGGCAAGCCAGGACGGCCGCTTTCAAGCGCCGTCATTGTTGATGTATTTGGTATTCCGGCCTCAGGCCCAACTGAGCCAGCATAGTTGGCTGAATGTTTTCTTAAAAAATTATGCAGAACACAGCACGCCAGTATAATATGGTTCAGTTTATACTCCGCCATATGGATGGGTGTCAGAAATAGTCGGAACCGGCTGGCCAGGATTCCAAATGTGTTCTCCACCACTCTTCGGGCTCTGGCCAGCCGGTAATTAAAAACCCTCTGTTCCGGGGTGAGGGTCCTCATTGGGAATGGCCGCATCAGGTGGTCCCGCAGCGCAAACGCTTCATCAGCAACGAACACAAATGGGAGACCTTCAACATTGTCCTCTGGAGGTGGCAAGTCCAAGCTGCCATTCTGGAGACGCCTGTAGAACTCCGTCTGGGCGATCACTCCACCATCGGACATCCGGCCATTCTTCCCCACGTCCACATACAAGAACTCGTAATTAGCCGACACCACCGCCAACATCACTATACTATTAAACCCCTTGTAATTATAATAGTACGACCCCGAGTTGGGTGGTGGGATGATGTGGACGTGTTTCCCATCAATTGCCCCTCCACAGTTAGGAAAGTCCCACCGCTGGGCAAAGTGGGAGGCCACAGTCTGCCATTCCTGTGGCGTTGAAGGAAACTGTTGAGGAAAAAAAAATAAACCTTACTATTTTTTCACAGAAACATGGCAAGCAGATTATACACAAACATTATGGGGCAACCTCCAGATAGCATTTACTAAGGGGAATTTAACAAGGCCAAAGTATAAGGTACACCTATCATATTCCCCCCCCTCTCGTGGGCCATTTCTAACATTATAGGGGGGGAACTCTTGGACAGGTAACCCTCTTCACTTCATTGAGAGATGAATGCCTAAATACAGGGTATTACTTGGAACAGCCCCTCCTTAGTTACACTATTGGCAGACCACTGGACAGGTAAGAAGTGTCATAATACAAAGATATAAATACACACGGTACACATTTGAGGACATTTGAACATTCTGCTATTACCTATCAAGATAACAATAGGATACAAAAACTTTAAACAGTACCATTGGAAAGTATACAGGCAGGTCCTTGCACTACATGCTTTGGGGAATTCATCCCTAAATCTGACCAGTAAAGAGGTGGGTATAGTGTGTATGGGTTTGGCAAAGTCAGCAGATAGATGATTGAGGATAGATAGAGAATTGGGATCAGCTGACTTAGCAGTTGGGGGGGGAGGGTTAAAAAAAATTTGGGGACACCACAAAAAAAAGCCTCTGGCACTTTGCCTGAATTTAAATCAAAAATAACATTTCCAAACATTTTAGGGGGTGTTTGGGGTAAAGCACTACTATGGAGCTGATAAAATACATTGTTAAGTGACTACATGAGGTGAATATAGGGCAGGAGACACCATGCTGGGGAGGTTATTGAAGGGCAAATATGTATGAAGGACATAAAATAATAATTACCTAAAAATCCAGCATGCATGAGAACAAAGGGGACATTCACAGCATATTACAATCATGGTAATTAGGGAATGAGGGAAGAAATACAATATATTATCAAACATTAAATACAATAAAATGGGATATAAAAGGATAAAAATCTTACCTTCATATACTCCTTCTGCAGGACCTGGATGATGGCAGAACAGGTCTCTGGGATAATGATACCCAGAGACTGGGGGGAGATGCCTGTCGAGAACTTCAAGTCCTGCAGACTTCTCCCTGTGGCCAAATACCGCAAGGTAGCGACCAACCTCTGCTCCAGAGTGATGGCTTGCCTCATGCAGGTATCCTGCCTGCTGATATAGGGGGTCAGCGAAGCCAACAAACGGTGAAACACGGGGTCCGTCATCCTGAGAAAGTTCCTGAAATCATCAGGATTATTCTCACGGAGCAAAGGCATATGACAGAACTGGTCATGCTGAAGCAACCAATTCTTGGTCCATGAACTCCTCCCCACCCTGTTCATGGACTGGACTTGTGTCAAGGTCAGGACCCCAACACCAAGCCCCCGCACAGCACGAACTCTACGAGGAGTACGCATACGAAACATGGCTAGAAAACGGTCGGCTGCTCAGAACGAAGTAACAGAACGCACTGAAGAACAGCAAGGCCTGTGAAGAGCGACCTGAAAAACAGCAACGAGCAGGCAAGATCACACAGTAAACTCTGATACGAACTGACTGCACGCACTGAAGAGCAGATACAAACCCACAAGCACAAACTGAACGTCAGAAAACGATCTGAAAGCCACGAGTCTGAAAAAGCGTGAATCGTCTCTCACCAAACTTTTACTAACACGAGATTAGCAAAAGGAGCCCAAAGGGTGCCGCGCTTGGTTCTGAACCGGCCTTTTCTAGTCTTGTCGTACGTGGTGTACGTCACCGCGTTCTTGGCGATCGGAAATTCCGACAACTTTGTGCGACCGTGTGTAGGCAAAACAAGTTTGAGCCAACATCCGTCGGAAAAAATCCTAGGATTTTGTTGTCGGAATGTCCGAACAAAGTCCGACCGTGTGTACGGGGCAAAACTGTGAGGGCTTAGTGTTCTGGTGCCACCAACACCTAAGGCCCAATTTTCTGAAGAGTACATAGGGCAGGCCATATAGTATATATACTGCTGTTCAGAGTATATAGTGCCTGGGGGACCCCCACGCCATTTTTTTTTTAAATTTGGGTGCGGGGTTCCCCTTAATAACCACACCAGATAATACCTAGGTAATGGACTGGGGGGGCCCATGCCCTTTTTTTTTTCAATGATTCTCATCTATATTGCTGGGACCCAAAAATAGATTACAGTCGCGAGTAGTTTTAAAATACTTTTTTCCTTTTAGAAATGTCATTTTTCTGTGGTATTGTTCTAAACACGGGAAAAATGTGCTACCTTACAGGCATAGTAAGGACACCCCCAAGGCACAATATTTAAAGGAATATTTTATTATTATTGTTTCACTTTAATCATTATTAAAATCACTGCTCCCGAAAAAACTGACGTTTTTTTAAAACTTTTTTTTGCACAGTGAGGAACGCATGGAAGTGACATCACGGACCACGGGATCACATCCGGGGGAGCTGTCACAGGGAGAAAGGATGGGCTTGTAAGCTACACGCTCAGAGAATAAGCTCCTTCTATTGGCCTGGGGTGGCAGTGACCCAGCAGTGCTATTTATGTGTCTGCACTAGGGAACAATGGATCCCAGCACGGACATATCTGTACACAGCCACACTAGGAGAGCAAATTATTATGAATAATTGCACTGGTGCTAGTGTATCAGGACTAAATTGAACAACTGGCAAAATTTGTGGCATAAGTTACAAATACATCAACTATAAATTGATAATTAAAAATTAACAATTCAAAATGAAAAATCAATCAATTATCAAGAAATAAAAATTAAAAATATCATCCAAAAGACCCTTGCTGATGAGAGAATTACTAAAATGGAAGCTTCTTTTCTTAAGAAAAGCTTTTATAAAATTCCATACTGCTAACATCTGCCTAAAATTCACAAGGACCTCGCCAACCCTCCAGGTCACCCTATAGTGTATATCTCAGTTTATATTGATCAATTCCTTCATCCCCTGGCACAACAAATACCCTCATATATAGGGGATGGACCCCATCTACTAGACATGCTTAAGCCTTATGTATGGAAGCATACCTACTGGTGGCTCTCTTTAGATGTGTCATCTCTGTATACCTCTATCCCTCATAATGTAGGGATACGGGCTGTTGAACATTTTTTGGCCAATAACCCCTATACCAATTCCCAGCAAGCCCACTTTATCTTGGAGGCCCTACAATTCTGCCTCAAACATTTTGCAGACTAATGGCACAGCTTTGGGGGCTAACTTTGCCCCCAGCTATGACAATCTTATAATGGGTTTTTGGGAACACATGTATCTTACCGCCAACCATCCATTTGCTGCCCATGTGATCGACTATGATCATTACATTGATGACATAGTGATCATATGGGATGGTTCACCTCAGGATATCAACGCCTTTGTGCAATATTGCAACCAAAATTCCCTGGGCTTGTCATTTATCCATGTTGCCAATCCCAAAACTTTAGCCTTCCTAGACTTGAAATTATGTCATGACAATGGAACTATATATGCAAAACATTTTCATTAAACCTACCGCAGGGAATTATTTTATCCATTTTGACAGCTGCCATCCTAGATGGGTCAATATTCCATGTAGCCAATTTTGTTGGCTTCGCAGAAATTGCACTAGGGACATAGACTATGACATTCATGGTCAACTCCTCTCACAGAAATTCCTTGATAAAGGTTACCCCACTTCACTAGTAGATGAGTCTTTTGAGAATTATCGCAGTCTAACCACTGGTTTTCACATTCCATCACCACCTGCTGCCAAACAACCCACAAGATTCATCACACAATTCCACACTAAATATAAAAAAATGGAAAAAAATCCTAGCTGCACATTGGTCAATACTACTTGATCCTCCTCTAAAGACTACAGTTGATACTAAACCCAAAATAGCATACAGGAAAGCTACAAATATCAAAAGTAAAATTGCCCAGAGTAAAATCAAGCCCACTCAATTTAACTCGGCCCCACTGGTTCTCGTCCCACTAGTAGGGATGCACCAGTGTAAAAAACCTCTTTGCTTGACATGTTAGTTTGTCCACCATGGCCAAAAAAACGTTTACAGTAAAAAGGGAAAAACGACACACTAATAATTTTACAACTGTTCCATGGACTGTGCCGTATATTGTCTTACGTGTCCGTGTGGACTGTTTTATGTTGGAAGAACCCTTAGAGCAAGCTTTGGTTAACACAGGAGCTTAGTTGAAAAGGGCCGTGATCATCATAGTGTTCCAAAACATTTTATAATACATCATAAACAATCCACATCTGGTCTCACACATTGTATTATGAGCCTCCCTTGCCCCACGAGACCCTGTTTGTAATCTATTAAGTAATATACTCTTTTACAGCTATATCTATATGCATACATCCATTTGATTAACATCCCAATGTCTTTTGTAGCAGACCCATCACATCCACATTACAGACATGACTTAAAACCATAGTAAGTACAGTACCGTTAAGGTCCATATGGTTGTTATAATAGTTGTACCCTATATGTACCCTATATGTTTTAATGCTCTATTTTTCTATTTATCTATATTCTGGGTGTACACGTGTAAGTATATGTGTTTTACGTATGCATGCGCGTGTATGGGTATGTATGTGCACACACACACACATATGTGTGTATATGGTCCTGCTTTGCACAGGTATGATCCCCTTTCCACAGGCTGGGTATATGTGTGCGTCTTTAAAGCATCCATGGTTCCCACCCGTGCAGGGGCATCTGCGATAAATTGCAATAATACACTAACTCTCTAGCCCCTCACACAAGAATATAATACTCTGTTCCTGTAGTTGAGTACCAGCACCAATACCTGCCAATAAGCCTTGTTCTTTTATTTACAATTACAAGTGAGTTCTAATAAAGTTGTATTCATGTCATGTTATTACTATTGAGCTACTTGAACATGTTCCAATGAATTTTCCTTCATTTTTATTTTTATTTAATTTTTAATTAATTTTTAATTTTTATTTCTTGGTAATTGATTATTGATTTTTAATTTTTAATTGTTCATTTTTAATTATCAATTTATAGTTGATGTATTTGTAACTAATGCAGCAAATGTTGCCAGTTGTTCAATTTAGTACTAATACACTAGCACCATTGCAATTATTCATAATAATTTGCTTTCCTAGTGTGGCTGCTTACAGATATGTCTGCACTGAGATCCGTTTTTCCACATCGCGGACACATAAATAGCACTGCTGGGACACTGCCACCACAGGCCAATAGAAGAAGCTGATGCTCCGAGTGTGTAGCCTGCAAGCCCATCCTTTCTCCCTGTGACAGCTCCTCCAGATGTGATCCTGCGGTCTGTGACATCATTTCCATGCGTTCCACACTGATTCCCGTCTTCTTCCTGGTGGCCACAGGATGTGCTGTGGACCAACAACCATACACTGAAACCTGTTCCGGATACGAGGAGGCGCCGGGACCACTCACACAGATGAGCTTATGTCTTTCTTGCTTCTTGTAAGTGTGTATGTGTACCTTGCCATTAAAGCCCTGATTTTAATTTTGCACTTAGGTGGTGCTTCCGGTGTTCTCCCTTTTTATCTTTCTGTGTACAGAGTCAGCTCTCTGAGGACAGCAGCCACACTTGACATCCCATCATTGTACTTTTAAACTTTTGGACTACTGATTTGTTTATGGACTAATGACTCAGTAATAGCGATCTTCATTACTATTATCTCCTTTAATTACACTGCATCTTGCGCTTACAGTTATTGTTACCAGGGTCACCCATCCACTCTGCCCTTTGTCAGACACACACGGCAGTAACAGGTCATGTGAATCCATGACTCCTGAGTAAATTTATATCTGTGCTGAAAATAAACATAGTTCTTTGGGACCTCAAACGCCACAAAGCATGAAAGAAGAATTGTGGTAGATCTGTCAACCTGCGAGGAATTGTTAAAATTCAGTGGCATAGAAGTAGGCAGTTCAGTGGAACCACATTTCACAAACTTTCTCCTCCGTCCCCTTCAATAAACTAGTCATGCTCTCCATGTTCCTTATATCCTCAATCTTGTGAAATTTCCAGAGTGTAGAGATGCATGAACGGGCTGCATTAACTAAGTGCCTCATCACATACAGTATTGACTGTAATGTCAGACACGACCAAAAAAATGTAGCATGTCACCTCTTCTCATACAACAGCAACATCAAGTGTGAGGTAATGAGGGATAAATACAATGAAGCACAGCTGGGGTGGGATACCACATAGTAACAATTTTGTAGCCTGCTTCATGATATTTATTACAGATAAAATATTTGTATGAGATGGTCAGGATTTTGGTATAGTCCTCCGGGGTTAAGTCTAACTGGCTGGTCAGGTTGAAAAAACCTGATGAGTGTATGGGATGACTCCACGAGTAAGAATTTAATAGATATAAGAGAGAGAGCATATCAGGCAGGACCCTCTGCATGGCACTCTTGTTTGAATGACATCAAAGGATGTGAAAACAGAATAGATGAGGGTAAGGATTTTAAGAAATGAGACAGCTGAAGTAGCAGGAACCAATTAAGATTGCAAAACAGTTGTTTTTGAGATAACTGGGATGCATCTAGCCAGTTAGATTGGTGTATAAAGTGCTGAGTCAAGTACATGTCTTTTTGATGTAATGATGAAAAAGGTTTTTACTATCCGTGCCTGGTGGGAATTTAGGGTTACCCAGAATTGGTGGTACAGTGGTGATGGGTAAGGAGAAAGACTGTGATACAAAGGCCTTCTAGCAGTATTTCCATGTAGGTCTTATAGTCAGATTATTAGTTGGCGCCAATGAAGATATCATAGTAAAACTGTTAAAGGGATGGGAGATGTGGACTGCTTAATGGTCAGCCATTTTTTTGTCTGGCAATGCCTGCTCCAATCGATAACCCTGGTGAGGTGTGTTTCCAGTTGGAAAAGTCTTACATCTGGCAGTGCCATACCCCCATGTGTTTTTGCTCACTGGAGAATAGTGTGTTTGATTCTGACTAGTTTATCAGCCCACACAAACTTGTTCCAGATAGAATGTATGGATCTAAAGTACGAAGGAGGACTATGTATCGGTAGTGTCTGAAACATGTAAAACATTTTAGGGACTAAGTTTTGTTTGATGATGTTACATCTCCCCATCCAGGAGAATGTGAGTTTACTCTAACACCACTAACCCCTTTTAAAAGGAGAAGAGAAGCAGCATGAATCTCAAGGTGTAAAGGTTAGAGACATCACTTGTCAAATGGATTCCTAGATAATAGATATTAGAGGAAGCCACTTAAAACAAAAAGTTGGACCTGCAACATCCTCCCAGGCAAATTCAAGTTCAGTGTCTCAGACTTCTGGAAGTTTATCCAAAAGTTTTACAGGATTCCGTAATGTTGGAAATTAGGAACCTTAATATCTTTTTGACTGATAAAAACAGAAGACCACGGGTGTAAGCTGAGACCTTTTGGTAATTATGTCCACTCTCAATTCCTCTGATATTATTGTTTGCTCTGACATGTGTCAAGAACAGTTCCAATGTTAGGATAAAGATGAGAGGCAACAGAGGACAGCCCTGACATGTTCCATTTATGATAGGGAATAGTGTGGACACCACTCTGTTAGCCCTAAATTGTGTTGTGGGGGCCGAATACAGGAACTCTATCCATCTTAATATAGAAGGACCCAAGCCAATGTCCTTCAAAGTAAGTTTTAGGAATGACCAGTTCATCTTGTCTAAGGCCTTTTCTGTGTTTATAGAGAGGGTGGAGGTTGGAGTGGCCTTTGACAGGGTGGACTGAATCAAATTGGTAGTCATTATCGTTCCATCTCTCGCCTCTCTGCCTGGCATTTATCCCACTTGGTCTAAGTGTATGATATTGTAAATGTGAAATCAGTCTTGCTGCCAGTATTTTAGTGAATAGCTTGAGATCAACGTTTAGTAAGGAGATGGGTCTATAATTTGTGCATAATGTATGATCTTTCTTCATTCTGGTAGGTTGGTAATGTACGCTGTTACTGTTTCAGGGTGTACATTATGCGGAGTGCAATGCCTCTACAAAATGTGTGGTGAGTTGGGGTTGAAAGTTTTTATAATACGCTAATATGAATCCATCGGGTCCTGGGGTCTGGCCCATTTTTGTCTGTTTAATTGCTTGTGTAAATTTGAGGGGTGTAATGAGGCTGTCCAGATCAGCAAGCTCTTCAGGAACTAGGGTTGGTAACTTCTACTGCTGAAGGTATTCCATAGATCTCAATTCATGACTTTCAAGTTGTGCAGTTGTACAGTATTTTCTGATATCATATAAATCAGAATAATATGACTTAAAAACATCTACTATATCAGTAAGCGAAGGAACCATCTGACTTCTGTACTTCTGGTATAAAAGTCTGCGCTCTGCAATGCCCCAGTGCGTTAGCTAAGTACTTACTGCACTGATTGCCGTAGAAAGTACGCCTATGTCTTACAAGTGAGGCTTTGGTCCTATCCATCAGTATGGTTTTCAAGCTATGGCGGAGTGATACCCTGTGTCTATCTCTTCTTATGAAGGCCCTCTATTGTTGCTATCCTGTAACTAAGGCTTATTCTATGATAAAAGGAAAAATGTGTACAGTAAGTATACTACTCACTGTAATCAAAGTGTTAATTAATTTGTTTTTTATGAATTATGATATTAATAAAATGATTGCATTTTATCATTCAGATTAGGTTGAGTACCTTAAAAGCTTAAATTAGATTTTGGTGGTACATTCTGTATTATAATTTGGATGTGGTACTTTATTATTGGAACAGCCCCATTTCTTTCACATTTACTGGTCTGTTAATGGAAGTTAAGAAAAATAACAGACTAACAAAAGAATAACAGACAGAAATTATGTTACAGGGTGTCTTGGAAGACCACTGTGTTAACCTTTTTGCTGCCACTGCCTTTTTTACACACACACACACACACAATAAAATACACATTTCAGGGCTAAAAATCACTTAAAAACCCCAAAACATTGGGGGCGTGGCCTGGAGCGGCATGGAATAGGACGCTAGGGAACAGAACTCTGCCGGCCGTATATATCCGTTCTATTAAATTCTGGGACTAATTAAACAGCTGACCATCCGAAAATCATCCCCACTGCACTGGGAACCCCCTTGGATCATGTCGCCGCTGAAAAAATCTACTTCTGCGGTCGCAAAGCTGGGACAATACCACCATCAAGACGCTGAGTCCCAGGGGGAAGATGGCGCCGCCATGCAGGGGGAGGAGGGGGCCGTCAGAACAGATACAGCTAAAGTGCTGGAAGCTATAACAGCATGCCAAGAAGCAGTAACAGCCTGTCAGACCACAGTCACAGCAAAGATTGAGGAAGTGAAAGTGGACATCTCTCTGGTAAGACAGGATTTTCAGAAGCTGAGAGAGAGAGTGACAGAAGCAGAAGCAGAGACCAGTCTGAGCAATGTGGAAGACTCCCTCCCCCCGCTGCAGAACTCCACAACAGAACTGCAATTCCAGGTAAATCAGCTCCTGCAAAAGCAGGACGAGATTGAAAACAGACTGGGACGTTGTAATTTAAGATTCATCGGCCTCCCTGAAGGAGGGGAAAGACCTCCCCCACATTCTTGGAAAACCTACTTTGTGATACCTATGGGAGAGATTCCCTCTCCTCTACATTTGTAGTTGAATGTGCGCACTGTCTGTTGGGAAAACCACCACCTGCTGGAGCGCCTCCTCGCATGTTTATAACAAAGTTCCTTAATTTTAGAGATCGAGACGCCATGCTTCGTCTCAGCAGGGAAAAAGGCAACATTCCCTTCAGAAACAAGATGGTTGTTGTCTTTCCGGATTTCTCTGCTGAAGTACAGCGCAGAAGGCGAACCTTCACAGAAGTTAAAAGACGTCTCTGAATCAAAAATATAAAGTATGCTATGCTTTTCCCGGCACGTCTACGCGTTGAAGGAGAAGACTGGGCTCACTTTTTTGAGGATCCAGAGGCAGCCATTGCGTGGTTGGAGCAGCGGGACGCACACAGATAAGTAATCCTGCTATTTCCCCTTGTCTATCACTGAACCACCACTTGTTTGCAGGGGGAGCAGGACCTGAGTCTTTTATGGCTTAGTAAAGTTATTACCCTTGATGGCCAGGGCAAACAGTTATTGCAAGTATATACATGGCGTGTATCCACATGGCTCCTGTTTCCCATCTTATCTATCGGACTGTGTACTTTGTCTACAAACCTCACTCAGGGTCAATCAGACCACTACACTCGCTTGACAGTAAATAGTCCACACCCACTACCGGCGGAGGGTGATTCCCCCTTGAAAATCTCACTAATGGAAGTGAGCCAAGTCCTGAGATGTGTAACGTTACTCAGCGTAGTTTCGCCCCACACATCAAAACCCATAACCTGAGATGGAACAAACTGTCCACTGTTGTGCTAATCTGCTCTTATATTTGTAACATTATCCAGTCTATACTGGCCACAGTGACCGCTTCTATGAATCGGTTTTTGCTAAATCCTTTTTCCACCACGTTGGCAGTTTGGGATAAATGTCCGCACCAGTTTGGGATTGTGCAGGGCGGGGAGGGGGGTGGGGGGTTTCCAGAAGTTGATAAATACGTTATGTTGCTATGTACTAAACGCATGTTTACATCACCATGACAGATACACTTTATTTTCAAACGGTGCCTATTACTCGAGGTTTCATATCACTGTGTCTATTGTATGGGGTTTTCTGAATCCTGGAGCTCGTCATTCCTGTTACTTACCTCAATGGCCACCCTGAAATTACTCACGTGGAATGTCCGTGGGATTAGAGACCCGATTAAGAGGTCAGCAGTATTTGCACAGCTTAAAAAACAAAAGGCGGATGTGGTGGTTCTGGTGGAGACTCATGCAGAGGGCATGGCACACAGAACACTCAAAAGGCCTTGGATAGGGTGGGCTTTCTACTCGGTCCACATCACACATTTTAGGGGTGTATCCATCTTAATTACTAAAACCACACATTTTGAGCTCCAGGGTTCGGAGATTGACCCACTTGGAAGATATGTGTTTCTGAGGGCCAAAATACATGAGGAATTTGTACTCCTATTAGCATTCTATGTCCCACCACCATTCAGTTATGAGTTGCTCACCATTGGTTTTGATTATATGGCTATGTACCCTACTATCCCAGCGATATGGATGGGGGACTTTAATAATGTGTTGGACCCTGCCATGGATAGAACGAGTAGTTCATTGCCCTCGTCGCCCTCTTCCTATTTAACAAGATTTGCTAGATTACTGAATAGTTTTAACCTCGTTGATACATGGAGGGCCAGAAACCCCTCCGCCAAAGCCTACTCTTGCTTTTCCATGTCCCACCATGCTATGCCCCGAATAGATCTCATCCTTCTGTCTAGAACTCTTATTCCCAGACTTATAGACACAGGATTTTCTCCTCGGTCACTATCAGATCACTGTCCCTACTGGGTCACGGTCTCTTTGTCTTGTGGTCATCCGCCAGCTTCATGGCGATTTAAATCCTTTTTGGCTGACATTGCTCCCGGAGGATGATGACCTCCCAGTGGAATGGGAACAATACTTCAAGACAAATGATGACTCGGCCACAATACAGTCAGTATGGGAAATGTTTAAACTGCACGCCCGCATGACTCTCACTAGGCGCATTAATCAACTTAAACGAACATCTGAGTTGAATATTGATAGGGCAGAGGAAAGTGTACGGGTAGCAGAGAGAGAATTTCTTAATGATCTCACCATTGACAGAGCAAATGATCTTAAATTATGCTCGAGAGCACTTGATCAACTACAATATGAAAAGTCTAAACGAAAACTTTTTTTTTCATAAACAGAACTCATTTGAACATTGGGAAAGGACTGGGAAACTTCTGGCCCATCTAGTAATTGTGAGGAAAGACCTCCTGTGGTGATTTCGCTACGTTCCACTGATGATGTACTGGAGACAGAACCCAGTAAAGTGTCTGATATATTTAAGGATTTCTTTAGTAACCTATACAAGGCCACAGCTACGGATGACACCTCCACTATGGAGTCCTTCCCAGAGGGACTAAAGATCCCTCGACTGGCTGCAGAGCAGGTGGAGGAGCTGGAAGCTCCACTGACAACAGACGAGATTTCCAGTGCCATAGCAGGATTCCCCAGATCTAAAGCCCCGGGGTCCGACAGTTTGCCTGTGGAATTTTACTCCACTTATTCAGACCTGCTGATTCCTAGGCTGCTTAAACTATACAATGCTATCTTTGAGGGATCTGAATTGCCGGCATCGATGCGAGAAGCAACTATCGTAGTGATCCCCAAACCGGGTAAGGACCCACATCTTCCGGAGTCATACCGACCCATCTCTTTGCGTCAGGTGGATGTCAAGATACTTGCAAAAGTGCTTGCCATTCGCCTGAATAAAGTTATTTTGTCCTTAGTGCACAGTGATCAGGCCGGGTTTATGCCAGGTAGAAATACCTCTTTTAATCTCAGAAGTTTATTTATAAATTTACAGGCCCCCTCATGATTGTCTAGGGTCATGGGTGGTAGTGGCCCTAGACACAGCTAAGGCATTTGATTCAGTAGAGTGGAGATACTTGTGGACCTGTCTTAGCAGTTTTGGTTTGGGACCTAAATTTATAAAGTGGGTACAGCCCTTGTATCAAGCCCCAGTTGCGAAAGTGCTGGCTAATGGTTGGCCATCTGGACAGTTTCCCTTGACCAGGGGTACGAGGCAGGGGTGTCCTCTGTCACCGCTGCTCTACGCGCTGGCGGCAGAGCCACTCGCGATAGCTATTCGGGCACATCCTGGGATTATGGGACTCGGTAGAGGGGAAGTGATGGAAAAGATCAGCATGTACGCGGATGACATGCTTCTATACCTAGATGACTCAGACAATTCCCTACCGTCAGCCTTAGACCTAATTAAACAATTCGGCACGTCCTCTGGCCTTCGAATAAACTGGGATAAATCACAGATACTCCCTTTGGATAGTTTTCCACCATCTAGGAATAGGGCCCTATTATCTTTACAGAGGGTGGATACCATTAAATACCTGGGAGTGAGGCTGACTAGAGACCCAGCAGACTATATACCATTAAATATTGACCCACTATATGAAATGCTTAGACAGAAGACCCAGATTTGGGCTCGTCTCCCCCTGGGAGTAATGGGCAGTATAAACCTAACAAAAATGGTTCTTTTACCCAAAATATTATACATGGTATGGCACTCACCAGTATATTTAATTCTCAGACATTTTAAACTAATGGAAGCTATCCTAAAACCATTCATATGGGGCAATAACAGGCACAAAATCTCCTGGCATAAATTTAAAAATCCCACTGATTTAGCTGGTATGGCCCTTCTGGACTTTAACTTATACTATATGGCAGCTCAACTGGCACAAATTTTTCATGTTGACAAGGTAGATAGGGAGAGATTCCTTAGTTTTCTCTGTCCGGAGTGGTCTCAGAGGACCCAGGATTCAATGGTAATGATAACAGGGGGAGTGAAGGGGGTGGCGAAGATGGATAACCGTAGATCACTTTTGTACCAATACAGGGGGATCTGGAAGCTAGCTTCTGACAAGCTGAACATACCAGCAATACACAATTTTACCACTCTATGGCACAATCCAGATCTGTCTGAGTTCTTCATGATCCCAGACAGTGAGGTGTGGAGTTCTAGGGGGATATTTTACTTGTCCCATATTATCAGTAATGGAAAATTGAAGAGCTTTGACAGGTTGAAATATGAGTTTGTGCTTCCAAACCAAATATTCTTCAGATACCTACAGCTTCGTCACGCCTTTCGGTCGCAATTTGCCTCAAATGATCTCGTCTCAGTTAATAATCCTCTCATGGAATCAATAAAATACCCAGACCCCAAAAAATTGATCTCTCAATTCTACCTTATGCTGACAACACCGTCAGCAACCAGCATATGCACTGAAACCTAGGTGGGAGAGGGAGGTGGAGGTGGGCAATATAGAAGATGATGAATGGAGTGATGCTCTTGAGGCCTGCAAATTGGTATCCCCTAAACTATCGGATCGGTTGACTCAGATTTTCATATTGCATAGATCCTACCTCGCACCATTCAGAATTTCTAGATATAAACAGAATCAGTCTGCAACATGTAAGATGTGTAATCAAGCAGTGGGCACTTTCTTTCACTTAATATGGCATTGCTTTTTGGACCCAGGTGGTAAGATTCCTGTAGGACACAATGGGCTCTCCTGTCACCTTACAGCCCAAACTATGCATTTTACGAATTTTCCCAGATACAGAGATTAACAAATTCCAAAAGATATTTCTTCATGAAACACTCTTCTCTGCAAGGAAAGTCATAGCCAGACTTTAGATGAGGCCTGATCCTCCAGAGCTCACACACTGGATTGCAGAAGTAAATACAGTACTACCCTATAAGAAAATCACATATGCACATAGAGGGTGCCCTACAAAGTATGAAAAAATCTGGGATAAGTGGCTCAAAAAACCTGAACCTGTATATGATATTGTAAATTAAAAAGAGTGTCACAATAGGATGCGCAGACCAATAATCTTTTGCAAGGAATGTATGTGGGGGGGAGAAGCGTCTAATAGAATGACATGGTGCGCACAGTGTTTGGAATGTCATTGGTGATATAAAAGATAACGTATCTTAATAATTATAATTTGGGGGAAGACATAGCGAATTGCCTGTTATTATACATTGTATTACTTCAAGTTTTTGATACAAGAAATGTATGGATGTATATGTGCTTAATATATATTTTCAATAAAAAAAAAAAAACGTGTTTAAGGAAAAAAAAAAAAAAACCCAAAACATTAAATTTTTAATATCAAATGCAGCCAATTAATTTAAAGTAAACCTAAGCACAATTTTTTAATTAGAAAATAAAATTTCGGGTTATGTTGAATAAATATATACCAAATATATTAATCCTCAAAACTGCACTCAGCCATGAAACAGAAAAAAATGGTACCCAAAATTACAGGTCATCAACTTAAAGTTAACAGTGAACGACAGCCTGTGCTGGAGATGAAAAAAAGCTGGAGATTGTCAGCTCTGAAATCCAGAGTGTTCAGCCCAGAATAATTCTGGGTTCATACTGCACAGGGGAGACTAGCAGATGGATGTTTGATGATCTCCCATAGTTTTGATCTTGACATCCAATTTGGAGGTCCCAGGCACCCAGGAGAGACAGGTAAGTCCTGGACACCTGGCAAGGCGTGTGGACAGGTGGGGGAGAGGCACCTTCATTCACATGTACTGTAGAAGTGACTTAGCTGTGACAGATTGCATCATATAATATGCCGTTTTTTATTTTGCCTGTAGTTCCATTTTTCCAGATTAGAATTCATCTAATTTATACATTATAACATAATATATGACACAAATATGGATGGCTGTAAAGTAATCATACCTTAAACAGTCCCATGCTGAAGTGAAAGCAGATAGATTTTTTTAACTATCGCGGTGGCGGTAATTTTAAATGGTTACATGCCGAAAATTACACTGGGCAAAAGGCTGCAAATGGCACTGGGCAAAAGGCTGCAAATTGCACTGGGCAAAAGGCTGCAAATTGCACTGGGCAAAAGGCAGCAAATGGCACTGGGCAAAAGGCAGCAAATGGCACTGGGCAAAAGGCAGCAAATGGCACTGGGCAAAAGGATGCAAATTGCACTGGGCAAAAGGCTGCAAATGGCACTGGGCAAGGCTGCAGATGGTCACTGATTATTATGCAATGATGGACAAGGCTGCAGATAGACACTGATAAGGCTGCATTGATGGGCGTTTAAATGTAAGTTTTTTTTCCTTAAACTTTTCTCCTAAAAGTTTTTTTCCTTAAAATTCCCTCCTAAAGTCGGGGTGCGTGTTATACGCCAATAAATACGGTAACTAGGCTACAAAACACACATGTTCATCAAGTTCTCACAAACTCCAGCACTCTGGTCTAGAGTGTTAATTATATATTATATATTTATACTATAATTATATTATCTCATTTATATTACAAGAGTAAAATAAATTGCAACAAGCATATACTTTATACAATATTTGTTGGAGCCCCATTACATTTAGGGGTATATTTAAATTGCAGTGTGTATGTACAAGTATATCTTTGTGATGTATGTGTTTTGAACTACAGTGATTGGTTCACTGGGATTAAAATTTAGTGAATGTCACAGTCACTGCTTTATAAATATGCTGCTTAGTTTTTATTTTTTACTCCTCCTCTTCTTTTTTTCTATATCCTATTTGGAAAGTTTCCCACTTTAACCCTTTCATGCTGGCACCTGATTGCTTTTTATGTGGGCTTTAATGGTAGGAGGTTAAGGGCCTTCCCAGTCATATGACCGCTGTGATTGGCTCTCACAGCGGTCATATGATGGGGACAATCTTTTGCCTTCTGATCTAGAAATGTCAGAGAAAGCTCAGTTCTTGTGCTGAGAACACTCAGTAAATGTGCTCTCAGCAAACAACCTCAGACCACCATGGACCACTTTTTCTGCCACCACGTATATGCATAACTCAATCAGTAAGGGTTAATGACCAAAACTTGTTTCAGGTTTTGGAGATGTGACCGATAGTTTATTTAGCCTGTGTATGCCTAGCCATATAGAGGTTAATAAAAACTAGAAAAACTCCAAAATTTAAACATAATTTGCAACTATTGTGCAGTCATAGGCCCCTGTAAAAGAACTGAAAGTTTAAAAGTTAACACTGGGTCAGGTATACCCTTGATGCTTGCACTTGATGAATTCCTGTAAGGATGGACAGGTATGTCCCCATTTGTCATAAACACAAAATAAGGATTTTTTTTTAACAAGTAGGATAAAACATCAGGATAAAATCATCAATAATTGTAAGTTATAAAATAAATTATGTTCACTTGGTTTGCTTATATTCAGTAACTTCAGGTATGCTGAAATTACTAATTTCCCTTTGTCAGTTGAGAACAAGTATATAATCTAGGGATTTTATGTGTGGAATGATGACTTTCAGTTTAAATTAATTGTATTAAGTGAACTTGTTATATTTGCATCAATTCATTTTCCCGGAAACACAATAACAGGGCATTTTAATAGACATGTTTAATTTCCTATCCCAAACCCAAATGTTTAAGAAACATTTTTTACACTGAAACTGTATTACATATTTGTACTGTAACTGCATTTTTTTCCATTTTTTTTAACTATATCATTACATCCTTTTTGTGTGATTTGGGTGGGTCAAGATTCTCTGTAAAGATACTCTGTAAAGAAATAGTGGATAGCAGTTGGCAACTAATGTAATAAAATTATAAAAGACAAAAACAATAATGTAATTGAACGTTGCCTCCTTTTATAATAGACTGAATGTATACCATTGCAAAGTATACAATACTCAATTCACACAAAATCCCAGTAAAGAAAATAAAGCAGTGATACTCTTATTGCACTTCTTAGAAGGATTTAATAATGCATAACTATTATGATTGTGCAACATATAATTTCTTTAAAAATTTTAAGGCGACAGTTACTCATCGAGTCTCTGGTCTATGGGTTATTGAAATTGGAAATAGCTATTACCAATGCACCAAGTGTCATTAAATAACATGTATTTAAAGGGACCATTATGAGATACATTAACATAGTTGTAACATTATATTTGACAGAAAAAAAAGGCTAAAACTTTCAACTTTACATCCAAGATTTTCCTTATAGGTTCAAAAAAGGAAATTTAACATGTCTATGATTAAATAAAAGAATTGAAGTTCTGTATAAAGCATCAGGTTCTACTTCCTGTGCTTGGCTTTTTTCAACATTTTGACATTTTAATAGTATGAATAATTTGTGAAAAAAATTAAACCCCTTTAATGACAGATATAAGGGTACATAATTTTAGCCTCATTCACACATCCTAAACTGCAATGATGTGGCAAGTATACCTGTAACTGAGATCTCAGGTGTTCCTATCAGCAGTGGTTACTCAGCCTGCACAACTGAATGACAGACTGCCCGCACATCCAGTGGTTACCTGAAGTTGTATGCACATGGAAGCAATATAACTGCATTCAGGGGTGGACAAATGTTCCTAAACATTGCATATACAGTGTGATGGTTTGGGGTATATTAGCTCATTGCAGCAGTTAGTTTATTCCACTCCATAAAGTCCATTTTAGGGCTTTTTTCTGCCCACTTTTATTGAAAACAAAGTAAAAGTTCACATCAAAGTGTTTTTTCTCGCAGGGGTTCTCACCATCAATGTGATAATGAAACAGTACTCAGCCTCGTGGCACTTTTCTGCAGTATCTCTGCTTAGGTCTCCTGCCTTGGTCCTCCAGGCCATCAAACACAGTGCACTAAATGCTGTACTTCTGTCAGCTCTGACTGTTTCTCCTGCAGCTCCCTGCTGCTACATCCTCAGAGGCTCAGCTTTTCACTGTCCCAGCATAGACATCATGGAGCAACATGCTCCACACAGCTCCCTTGAACAGACTGACCCCCTCGGGAGGGGAGGGCCACTCAACTCTAATTCTGGCTCTAACATGATAATATAAGCCCAGCACACACCTATATCTGTAGTGTGCCTGTTTCCTGCAAAATCTGGCCCAAAATACCAAAATAAATAGTGGCACAGGCTCACCTCTCTACAACAGATACATGTGGATACTTACAGATATCTCTGGTTCTTTCAGCCAGTCATTCAGTTCTACAAGCTGAGCAGCTACTAATAATCAGAACATCTGGGATCCTGGCAGCAGGTATCCGCATATATACATGCCATACCATGGCAACTTAGGATGTATTAATGAGGCCTTAAAAGAAAAGTTAAAAGATATGTAAAAAAAATTTCAATCTCCCGGTCCCTCACTGCCCCCTATAGTTACTCCTACCAGTCACTTTGTCATGATATAAGGGTTTTGAAGCGACAGGGTGCAGAGGATTCCAAGACAACTAGGCTGCTGCTTCCACTCTTCACTGTGTATTGGATTCTGCCAGACAGCTTTTGGAACACAAACACTACAGAACAGTATCCAAAATTTTGTGACTTAGAATCTAGGACTCTTGGCAACTATACAGCTCTCAGAGCAGGTTTCCTGATGATGGATCATGTCTGTATAATGTATGTAGGTAAGGACACTTTTAGTCTTAACTGGGAGAGTGCGTAACAGGGTGACAATATTGTAACACAGTTGGGAGACAGGGCAGAGTGTTGTTACCCTATTACAGGGAGTGCATGAACAAGAACATTCATGGCAGAATGACTGAATTAGTGTAGAAGGGTGCACTGAAGGGAAGGGCCACTCAGAGTCATACAGGAATGTCCCATCATCAGCTTAAAGGTGGAGCAGCCAGGCACTCAGGCAGCTTTTCAGAGAGTGGAGAGAACTCTAAAAACAAACATCAAAGAAGTAAAGCATCTCTAAGTGTAGCAGCAAGGAGTTTATTATATACAAAACAAAATTAAGAAAACTTACTAAAGTGATGTGTCAAAAGGCTCATCAGTGGAATAAACCACTGCGTGTGCGTCCACAGCCCAATTTTCAAACACACAGTATATACTCTATTTACTTTCTACCATGAATCTCCTTGCGGAAGTAGAGTCCTCTAAATACTGTATGTTAGATGATCTATCTTCTGTTTTTCCATCTACCAATCTTATTGAGGATTTCCGCATTGACATATCTAATTATAAAACATTTTGTATTCAGTTTAAGAAATTTGAGGGGACCATCCACTCTGCTAATCAGCAGTGGTGGGATGAGTTTTTTCTCAATAAATATTATACCTCTTAATTTAATCACAGAGGCTGAGAGTGTTAAAATCTGTCACTCTCTTGATCCAGATAACAGCCAAGAGTGGGCTTCTATCACTGAATTCTGTACAAGAAAATGGATTCAGGTCCTTATAAAACAGAGACACACCAAATTTGAGCAATTAGTGCATCAAATCCAAATGCTGTCTCTAGAGATCCTTGATATTAGTAGTCATCTTCCCAGTCATAGTTAACCACCTTAAAGAAAAACACCAGAAGAAAGGAGGACTAATTGGGAAAGCCAAACAACTTCAGGGTTCTAGCTCTCTAAATTCCCAGATCAATAATAATAATAATAATAATAAGTATTTATATCCTCCTATCCATCATGACATCTCTGGTTTACCTAAAAAAAATTCAACTAACTATTCTCATTCCCATGTCAAGACAGATCATGGTCCACCCTTTGATGAGCTTAGTGGTACTATCCTCCCCACCCCTGTGGAGCTTGTTTTTTTTTGCTACTAAACCTTTCATCACAGGTAGCCTTTGGAGTTCCTTGGGTCCCTGTTGTACTCATAATGAAGAACTTCCACCTGGGACTGCGATTCCATCAGTCACTAATAACTCTTAACCCAGCTTGGAAATACCTCTTGAATCTAATTCTGATTCCATCTCCCCTTCCCAGGTATCTTTTTTAGAATCAGGCCTCCCTCAATCCAAATTGCAAAAAAGAAAATACATAAAAGGGGGTGTAGGGGGAGAGGAGATAGGGGCCAACCCAGAGACAAAGGGCAAACTAGGATGACTATAAAAATCTTATCTAAACAGATTTTGTCATCCCAATAAACCAGGCTTCTTAGCAGAAGCTTACATTTTGCACCAACTTACATTTTTCACCTGCTATACAACCTAATCCATTTTTATTATTTAGAGCCCTTTCACACTGGGGCGGGGGGCGGCATCGGCGGTAAAACGCCGCTATTATTAGCGACGTTTTACTGTCGGTATGCGGCCGCTAGCGGGACGGTTTTACCCCCCGCTAGCGGCCAAGAAAGGGTTAAATACCACCGCAAAGCACCTCTGCAGAGGCACTTTGCCGGCGGTATAGCCGCGCCGTCCCATTGATTTCAATGGGCAGGAGCGGTAAAGGAGCGGTATACACACCGCTCCTTCACCGCTCCAAAGATGCTGCTGGCAGGACTTTTTTTACCGTCCTGCCAGCACATCGCTCAAGTGTGAAAGCCCTCGGGGCTTTCACACTGGAATGCAAGCAGCGGCACTTTCGGGTCAGTTTGCAGGCGCTATTATTAGCGCAATAGTGCCTGCAAACCACCCCAGTGTGAAAGGGCTCTTAAAGTTCTCAACAAGTTCGTTAGGAACCTTAATGTAAATTGGATATTATCATATTCAAACTGAAAAAGATAATTATGCTGACAACCTGGAGGAATGTGCCCACCCTTACACTTTTAATTCAAATATGAATGATTTAACCCTGCCAGAAGAGGTATGCCCTGATGGCATTGATTTTGATTCATTATTACTTAACATCTGTCCACCTCTCCCGCTATTAAACATACATCCCTTAATCCAAATCTGTTTTTTTCCCCCCACACAGGCCAAGGGTCCTTGTATCAAAGCCTTTTACAGAGTGGTTTACTCGGATTTCATTAATGTGTGTGAACACTCCCAGGCCACATGAAGCGTGGGTCATCTCACTACACTAGAAAACTAAAGTCTTTAGGCTACTTACTAATGAAGACCTTATCATTAAACCTGCAGACAAGGGAAGTGGCATTGTCATTAGAAGAAATGACCGCACACCACTGTAGATCAAAATCCTCTTTATTTGGACATCCTAAAAATGACAGGCATCAGAATGTTGGGTAAACGCGCTTCGTACACTTCACATACGCTTAGTCATTACACAGGTATGTCTGCAAAACAGTTCTTATATAGTCCCACCTATAATAGGTGTCATCAGGTGCTAATTGCAGACTTCCTGTTGCATAAACCTCACATGTGAAAGAGAGACCCATGAATATATAATTGAATATATCACATATAGACAAAAGAAAAACAAATAACTAAAAACGTATATGTGCTCTAACAAGACAACGTATTGTTCTATAAAGACTAAATATAAAAAATAAAAACATTGTCATAAAACACCACATAGTCTTGTGTCACCCCATAACCTTTTACTCTAAAACAATTAGTCAATAAACAACAGTTTTCCCTCCCCACCCTGATATGAACAACAATAGATACATATAAACACATACATATCAATAGATGGGGGAATCTCCTAACATAGGAATGGGAAAAGACAAACAGCACAAGACACAAAGAGACAGAAAGACAATTGACACACAAGTATACGGTATATTGAAACCCAAATCATATACGATGTGGCCCAGATCTATAAAGGAACAGACCGGGCACCATTGCATATAAAACACCATGAAATTGGTAGGACAAACAGCCAAAAGAGGGCAGCAATGGACATGGGTGGCACAATTCGGGTAAAACACACAGTAATATTACTGCCCATCCATCAGTCCCTTAGTTTATACCTAATGGCTAGTAAATATCTGAATGGATCAAAAATGAATGAAAGAAGAATGTGTATTGAAATGCATGCCTAGACATAACCTCCATACACAAAAAAGCATTGGATGGTTATGCTACACATCACAATATTTAGTATAATCATAATAAATAAAAAATAATGGTAAACATGACAATAATAAATATGTGAGTGTAGTGTATCGTTAACCATCCTCTGCACAAATAGACAACTCACCATATTAATGCGTGCCGATTGCTGTCAGAGTGAGGAAGTACATTATACTACTCATAAAAATGGCTCACATCCGGGAGCATGGTCTGGACATGGCCGAGTAAGGACATGTTGCTGAAGAGCTCCCGATCCGTCCCGGCCTTTCCTGCCCTAATTTCTGCAATACATTCTGCAAATAGCGGCATGTACTCTGCTGGGAAATGCAGAGGAAAACACAGCAAGCAAGGCAAGAAACCTTCTCCCAAACCACCGAAAAACGGAACATTATACCAGTATTACCCTGGTTCTCAGGATTCATCTCCTGCTCCAAAGATGACAGATGCCACGAGACCCGGCAAACATGTGAGTACAGCCCAGCGCGACTCACCAACAACATCCATAGCCCCCTGCATCTTGGACAGTGTTACTCCTGCGGTGTTCCGCTATGACTCCCAAGATCTGCCTGACCCACATCCCACTACCCTTACTTTGCATGGAGATGTGGAGCTGAGGGCCCTGCTACAAGCTATACTGACCAGGGCTGACTTTGAATCTCTGGCCAGCAGACTAGAAGCCTCTCACCGCAGGGATATAGCAGCGGTTCGTACGGATATCACCGCCCTGACAGAATGCATGGGAGCAGGGGAAGCCATGGTGACAGACATGGAAAGGCGATTGAAGAGGGCAGAAGACATTCAAGCTAACCAGGAAATGTCAGTCCTTAATCAGCAGCTACATTTGGAGGAAATAGAGGATCGCAGCAGGAGGAACAACCTGCGACTCCAGGGCTTACCAGAGGCCACTGGCACAGAAGATCTGGCAGCTACTGCACTGGCCATATTTAGAGACATGGCAGGAAATGACTTCCCAGTTACTATGTCCTTCGATCGGATCCACAGGGCCCGAGAGATGTGATTTGCAGGATCCATCAGTATGTACATAAGGAGATCATCCTGAGGAAAGCATGGGAGGTGAGAAATGTGGAGTTTGATGGAGCTGATATCCAGATCATGCCGGATCTCTCAAGAGCCACCCTGCAGCGAAGGGCACTATTGAAACCTGTGCTTGAAATTGCCCAACATGCTGGCATCACCTATTGGTGGGGTTTCCCCATAGCGGTAAGAAACATTCTCAATTCTTCACCCAAAGATCGCCTTCAGAACTTCCTGCACTGTTTGAATTCCTGGAAACAGACCCTGTAGACGTCCCAGACTGGCTTCAGCTGCTTCGGAGATTCGCATCCCGGTTGGGAGGAACAAATCAACGGAGACCTCACTCACCGAGACCACAAAGGAACCGACGCAGATCACGCATCTCCTCACCAGAAATAACCAGGGAAACCTAGCGGCAGCCGCCACTGTGGTGAGATTTTGTATCTTTGCTTGCACCTAGCGATTCCCCTTCCCCAGTGCACCCCTTGTTTTACCCCCTATCTGTGGCTTCCATGTAGAGCCCTCATGTTGCCAGGATTTTGAGCTGCAACCTCTCTTTTCAAATACGGACCCGGTAAGACATTTATTTACCTTCCTCCTTACTCCTTATTAGCATCTGTTACGCTGCGGAGGTGACATCCGGATGGGTGTTGGACTGAGGGAGGGGGTGGGCCATTGTGGACCAAGGGTGTAGAAAGTTTGGGGGCCCAGTCTGATGCCTACCTCTATATTGACACCTTTGGCTGGTGCTGAGGGCCTCCCCCCCTTAACCTCTTATAAGCCCTCCAAGAGTCTATCGGGGACAATATAAATTCTCCAGAGACCTCACTGCAGTCAGATTGAATACCTGCAGAACCTGACAGAGTTCAAGAATGCCTCACTCTCCCAAAACTCAGAGGGGACTGTCTGGGTGGGTTACTGTCTCCGGAACCCATTCCCGGAAGAAATAGAAGGAAACACTTCTTTACTGCAGCTCGGTCAGTGGGGTTCAGAGGAAGTTGAGAGCACTTCCCACTTTGAGCTTGGGTGGTTTTGTTTGCTGCTGTAGGGGTTTTATGTTTTAGCACTGGAGCTAGGCCTGAATGTATAAGTGAATTGTATATGATATTACTTACATGCTTGACCGAGTATTTTATGTGTTTTGAATTTTGCTGTGTTACATGCCTCAGGTATTTTTTTTATTGGGGCGGGTGGGCTGGGCGGATCTGGGTTAGCTCCCCTGGTCATAGTCTAACCCCATCCGCATTAGGATGAAACACCTTCCCAGTGTGAACCGGAGTGTGTTGTTTTTTGTTGCAAAACTTTGCACACAATTGTTGACATTATTGACAATTGATTCTAGATTGGACAATCGGCAAACTGATTGTCTACTTTAATCTTTTTTGAACTTTTCTTGCTTCTCTCTTTCTACCTTAGTTCCCCCTCTATATAACCCTCTTTCTATACTCCCCCACACCAAGTCCCCCTCCTCCCCTGTGGTATCTACCACTCTGAGTTTTTTTTTTTACACGAGCGCGATGGACCACGGTACTGTTTTTTCACTGAACACTAAAGGGTTAAATGTACCCGAGAAACGTTGTATGCTCCTTAATGTTCTCAAAAGAGCCAAAGCAGACATTGTGTTCATTCAGGAAACCCACTTCAAGACAGGGGCACCGCCATGCTTGAAGAATCGATATTTTCCAAACACTTATAATGCCACAAATCTATCAGCCAAATCCAAAGGAGTATCTATACTCCTTGCAGGGACAATACCGTGGACATGTTGGGACACTAGAATTGACACAGAGGGCAGATTTTTGTTCATTAAGGGGCTTATAGGTGAAGTGTTGGTGACTCTAGCTGCAGTCCACGCACCTAATACTAGACAGGATGCCTCTATACAAAATACTCTAACCAACCTGATGGACTTTGCCGAAGGGCATTTGATTCTGGGCGGCGATTTTAATGTCTCCCTGAACCCAACAGTAGACACATCCTCTGGTACTCCTTCCCTGCGTGCTAGCTTGCATAAACGCATCACTCGGGTCTTATATGAGGCCCGGCTGATAGATGTGTGGAGACTCCACCACGCAGGGGAGAGGGACTACACGTTCTTTTCAACCCCACACAAAACATACTCGCACATTGACTTTTTCTTGCTACCACATAGCCAATTAGAAGCAGTGGATGCAGTGGAGATAGGTAACATAACTTGGTCAGACCATGCGCCCATTACCATGCGCTACTCTCTTTCACGGACTGCAATGACTAAAGCGAAATTCTGGCGACTGAATGAGAGCCTACTACAGACCCCCACAGTACTGACTGACGTCACAAAAGAACTTAATCAATACTTTCTAACCAACGATATTGATAACTGTGACCCTGGGATACTATGGGAAGCACACAAGTCTGTGATTAGAGGGGTTCTGATCAAACATGGGACGCATATTAAAAGGGAGCAAGAGCAACAATTACTGTCACTCCTACAGGAGGTACATGACTTAGAAACAACACACAAGAGAAACACGACACCATTGCTAGAAGCTGAACTGTTAACTCTACACAGACAGACAGTTGATCTCTTACAATATCGGGCAAAAGCAGCACTACAATCCTGTAGGAAACTCACATACGAATCGGGAAACAAGTGCAGGAAACTTCTGGCCAGATCTGTTAGGCAAAAGAGACTCCGTGCTTACATCCCCCAAATCATCTCAACTTCCGGACAGAGGATAGTTTTACCCACCCAGATTGCCAACGAATTCTGGGCCTACTATTCCTCCTTGTACAACCTCCCAAAGCAGCATCACAGTGATGCTGCTGTAGGGGACTACCTTACCCAATCAAATATTCCCAAGCTCTCAGAGGAAAGTGCAAGTGCTCTGGAAGAACCCATCACATTGATGGAATTGCAGGGCGCCATTAAAAATATGAAACCGGGTAAAGCACCAGGACCGGATGGGTTCACCCTTCAATACTATAAAACCCTATGGCCAATTCTAGGCCCATACATGCTAAAACTTTTTAACAGTCTTACGGAGGGTAGTCGGCTACAGACAGACACATTAAGTGCACACATTTCCCTTTTTCCCAAAGAGGGAAAGGATCCGTCTGCCTGCGGCAGCTACAGGCTCATATCTCATCTGAACATAGATCTTAAACTCCTTACTAAAATATTAGCCAACAGACTATCCCGACATATGACAGATCTGATACACCTGGACCAGGTGGGTTTTGTCCCCTCTAGGGAAGCTAGGGATAACACCACTAAGGTGCTTAACCTAATACATAGGGCCTCTATAACCAAGACACCTTGCATTTTTCTCAGCACAGATGCCGAAAAGGCCTTTGACAGGGTGAGTTGGGAATTCATGGCCTCGGTCCTTAAACACATCGGACTTGGTAGGCACATGCTGAAGTGGATATCTAACATTTATTCCATACCGACAGCCCAGGTCAAAGCTAATGGAATCCTTTCTGAGCCTTGTACCATCTCCAATGGTACCAGACAAGGTTGCCCCCTATCACCCCTTCTCTATGCCTTAGTACTTGAGCCCTTCTTATGTACGGTACGCCGGAACCCAAATATCTCAGGAATTATCATTGATCAAGCCCAGTATAAGATCTCTGCATATGCTGATGATCTCTTGTTTTCCCTGACCAACCCGGCCGTGTCTCTCCCAAACCTAATTAAAGAATTTCAGAGATATGGGAACATATCTAATTTAAAAATTAACTTTGACAAATCCACGGCTATGGCCATTAATATGACAGCTGATAAATTGACCCCCCTGCAATCTAAATTTAGCTTTAAATGGTCTGAAAGCCACTTTACCTACTTAGGGACCAATATACCCAGAGACCTGAAACGCACATTTGAATTGAACTTTCCACCAATGATATCTAAAGCAAAAGGGCTGCTCGAAGAATGGGACAAAGGCCTACATTCCTGGTTCAGAAGGTGCAATCTCCTTAAAATGTGCATTCTCCCGAAATTTCTGTATTTATTTCATGCACTGCCAATTAGGATACCCTCCCTATATTTTAAACAAGTTCACTCAATGGTCGTAAAATTTATTTGGTCACAAACGAAACCTCGACTACTCCGACGTTACCTGACGTTGCGCTCCCCGACGTGAAACACTATTACCAAGCGGTACATCTAGGGAGAATTATCAACTGGAACAGACATGATCAAACTAAATTATGGGTTCAAGTAGAACGCTCCCAGGCAGGTGTCCCGCTAAAGGGAGCAATCTGGTGCTATGATAAACTCCCCTCAAACATGACTACACACCCTATCATAGGCGCCACGCTATATGTGGGCTCGATAGTAAGTAGTTATTTTTTGCGCTATAAACAATATAAGAGCGACAATTTTGAAAAAAAACGCATTATTTTTTACATTTTGCTATAATAAATATCCCCCAAAAATATATAAAAAAACATTTTTTTCCTCAGTTTAGGCCGATCGTATTCTTCTACATATTTTTGGTAAAAAAAAATTGCAATAAGCGTTGATTGATTGGTTTGCGCAAAAGTTATAGCGTTTATTAAATAGGGGATAGTTTTATAGCATTTTTATTAAAAAAATTTTTTTTACTAGAAATGGCGGCGATCAGCGATTTTTATTGTGACTGTGACGTTATGGCGGACATGTCGGACATTTTTGACACATTTGGGGGACCATTGTCATTTATACAGCGATCAGTGCGATTAAAAATGCATTTATTACTGTGTAAATGACACTGGCAGTGAAGGGGTTAACCACTAGGGGGCAGGGAGGGGTTAAGTGTGTCATAGGAGAGTGATTTCTAATGTCAGGGGGATGGGCTGGTGTGTGATGTCACTGATCTCTGCTCCCAATGACAGGGAGCAGAGATCGAGTGACACTTGTCACTAGGCAGAACGGGGAGATGCTGTTTACATCAGCATCTCCCCGTTCATCCTCTCTGAGGCAATCGAGTCTGCGGGACCCGCGACCCGACTCACAGAGCTCCCGGCCGGCGCACGTCGCGCTGCCGGCAGCACGCACGCAATGGCATGGCGGGGAATTCAAATGGACATACAGGTACGCCCATTTGCCTAGTCGTGCCATTCTGCCAACGTACATCGGCATACCCCGGCGGAACAACCGGATTTGCTGTTTCTGCAGAAGTGTGAAAATGACCTACAATGTACCTTAACTGCCATACAAAAACAAAACATTCTTACATTCTCCCTGAAGTCGTTCATTTGCACAAAAACTCAGGAGACAAATTAAAAGATTCTAACTAGGTGGTATTATACACCTCAGTTGTTACATAGATTCTTCCCCAATACTTCGGATAAGTGCTGGAGGTGCCAAACAGACAAAGGGACACTCCTTCATGTCTTCTGGACTTGCCCATTACTACAACACTTCTGGACAACAATTGAGAAAATAATTCAGAAGTTTTCAGATTACATAATCCAGAAGGATCCCGGGTTCTTTTTGCTTCATGCCATTAAAATCCCGGCGCGGTCATACAAAAAGTCAGTGATTAGACATTTGCTCAATGCCGCAAAGTCGTGTATTCCAGCTACATGGAAGCAAACTATGCCTCCCTCAGTGGGGTTGTGGTTGCGCAAAGTAGAGGAAATTAAATCATTGGAAGATCTAGTGCTCACTGCCCAACACAAACAAGACAAACATTCCAAAACGTGGTCATTATGGAATATGTTCATTTTTTCTGATGAAGGACAGACCTTACTGGGTTCTTAAGGATCGCGCTGAGGCGGACCAACTATGAGGCGCTCCCCCTTGGCATGTCCATTGCGCTTGTGTTGGACATGCCTTTTTCTCTTTTCCACCCCCTATCTTTTCACCCCCCTATTTCTTTAACTATTGGTCTTATTTTCAATTATCAGGAGGCCATCCCTTCCCTCCTATTTTGCTCCGGTCTTCGAATAGTCGGTTGCCTGACTAGATACACCAACTAGTAGATGTAGTAAGACTGCATATTTTTGTATCAATAGTAAGGACTGTGGTTTTGTTTGGGACATATGGTATGTTTTATATGATGAGCTACCACGTCCCTTTCTCTTGTCTGACCTAGGATATGCTACACTTCCTGGAGACTAAATGCGAATATTTACTGAAGACCTTTATGTCACGGAACGCCCCACACTCCGCTTGAGTGCTTCCGTCATATACCGCTTCCTAAGTTCTGGAACATGAGTCCAATGGATCTGGCCATAGGAACCCCAAGAACTAGACAACACCAGTCTTGGAGTACATCAGAACTGCCTTTATTTTGAGATCTCACAGACCTTTATACAGCAGGGATGACTCAAAGCTAACCTAATTAACATGATCTAATTTACTACAAAATGTACCCAGACCAGATGACAGTCTTGTGGGCACCGAGCTTCACACATTAATACAATTAACAATACAAACAACAATCTCCCCCCTCCTCAGCCTAGACCATTCGTCTATTAGCCAGGGCTGGTGGCTAATGTGATCAGCTCTCTCAATTAACATAAACACATGTTGATAACACCAGCATCTCCTCACAGGATGTGTCCCAGCAGAATGAATCAGTCTTATCAGCAGGGGGCTGCTGGAGGAATCCCCCCTCCCTCTTCAGGGACACAATTATACAGTAAGGAGTCCCCATACAATATATACATGACTGAGTCCGATTAATACAGTTCAGACTGGATTTCTCATTCACCTCAAATGCTAGGGCCCATAATCGGTGGGCAACAGGCTTGCACACAGTCCTCTCCAACAGCCTCCACTCTGGCCATGCCCGTGACACTTTATATTTGTTAAATTGTCAAATTTGACCATTGTTGTACTTCTTTGTACTTCTTTTCTTTGTATCTTTCAATAAAGAAAATTTTATATTGGAAAAAAAAAATGGCTCATATCCCAATCAAAGTCTAACCCCTGCGAGGTGCGAGTCTGAGGCTGTAAAATTCAGAAAACCTCCCTCCAGCAGAGCAAAAGAAACACATCACCACCTCTACTAGGGGCCTACACTTTTTCAATGACCTGTACATGCATGGCTGAAGCATTCCCATTGTGGCAAAAATTGAAATCTTTAGCCACACTTGCTGATAGGTTTTTAGCCACACTATATATATGCTCATTAAAACGATCCCGAAGGGGTCTCGTCGTCCTACCCACACATTGAATATGGCATATGTCACAGGTGAGTAGGTACACAACATAATTGGTATTGCAATTATGGAAGGAATCAATGTCATATTCCTTCTGTGTAGCTGATGAGCACAATTTGTTGCCACCCTTAATGTGACCACAGCATAAGCATCCTGTAGCTCCACACTTAAAGTTGCCACTTAAAGTGTAGCCATGTAGTTGATTTCATGGGCTTACTAGCAAAGAAACTGGGAGATAGAGTGCGGCCCAATGTGGGTGCCCTCCGAGATACTATATTGATACCTCCCTGCAATATATTAGCACAGACATCGTCCACAAACAGAACAGGGAGATGTCTGTTTATGATGTCTTTGATGTCTCCAAATTCAGTACTAAATGGAGTCGATGGAGTCATTTTATTTTGATGAGGATTACCTTTGTCCTGTACCCTTCTAGCTACAAGCATTTTCCTGTCTTTGATTTGTGGCATTACAAGATAGGAGTGAATAAATCTCGGAAGCACTCTGCCGGTTGTCCAATCCTAAGACGTAAAAAACGTAAAGGTGATCACTTGCCAGGATTTGTAATTGAGGCCCACCACCTGGTCAATGGAGCAGTAGAAGAAGGAATCATTATTAATATGGAATCTGCCTTTCTGTTAAAAGAATATTATTATTACACACCCTATGTATACCACCTCTAAAAAGTACACAAAAACCCAGAGAACCCAAAAACCTCAAGTCAATTGAACATTAGGGATGGGATCTACCTTTTGGAACTACTTTCCCCCTATACCTGTAAATCTTCTTATCTCTTGGTGTCCTTAGATGTTTAATCTTTGTACACGTCCATACCACATGACGTGGGCATGCAAGCATTTAATTATTTTCTATCAGAAGATCTCCTGCCCAACTTGCATCAGCCTTCCTTAATTATGGAAGCCACATTGTTATATCTCACACATCACTATTTTTGCTTTTACAGTCATTTTTATCTTCAAGTGCATGGGACTGCCGTGAGGTCAATTTTGCTCCGTCCAATGCTAATGTAGCCATGGGCCTATGGGAACCCTTTTCATTCGGCAGAACAACCCTTTTGCTGCCGATGTTGTGTTTTATGGATGGTACATGAATGACATCATCTTCATATGGGATGGATCTAACATGGATAATTTTGTTTCCTATTGCAATACCAACAATTTGGGACTATTCTTTACCAGGCTCAAGGATAAAGATATGTTGGCCTTCTTAGACCTGGAAATGTGCCACTAGGGTAACCAGATTTTTGACAGGAATTACACTAAACCCAATTCAATTTCACACTTCAACAGTTGCCATCACCCGCGATGGGCGGCACAGTGGTGTAGTGGTAGCACTCTCACCTAGCAGTAAGAAGGGTCACTGGTTCGAATCCCAACCACAACACTACCTGCTTGGAGTTTGCATGTTCTCCCTGTGCCTGCGTGGGTTTCCTCCGGGCACTCCGGTTTCCTCCAGCACTCCAAAGACATGCTGGTAGGTTAATTGGATCCTGTCTAAATTGTCCCTAGTATGTATGAATGTGAGTTAGGGACCTTAGATTGTAAGCTCCTTGAGGGTAGGGACTGATGTGAATGTACAATGTATGTGGAAAGCGCTGCGTAAATTGAAGGCGCTATATAAGTACCTGAAATAAAAAAAATCCCAAAAAAACCCAATTTGGGACTATTCTTTACCAGGCTCAAGGATAAAGATATATTGGCCTTCTTAGACCTGGAAATGTGCCACTAGGGTAACCAAATTTTTGACAGGAATTACACTAAACCCAATTCAATTTCACACTTCAACAGTTGCCATCACCCGCGATGGGTCAAAAAAATCCCAAAAAACCCTGTTTTGCAGGCTCCAACATAACTGTACTAGAGAATCTGATTATGTTACTTAGAGTACCTTCCCCAAAAACAATTTTTAAGAAAAAAAAGGTACTCTGTGCCCCCCCCAGTTGATGAGGCTTACTCCACATATCTAGAAGGCTGTGGTAAGTCAGAAAGCCCCAGAGTGGATCAAACTGGAGCGGTTAGATTTACCACACAATTCCATTGTCAATATTGACAAATGGCACACATTCTTAAGAACACTGGCCTATATTGTTACAGGATCCACATTTAGGTACCTCTATTTCCAATAGACCAAGGGTCACATACTGCAAGGCCCTAAACATAAAGAAGAAAATAGCCCCTAGTAAGCTAGAAACCCGAATATCTGGTTCCTGCTCATTGACTTTTTTTTGCCATCATTGGCATGTATCAGTATCGTGAACCCTTTTGTCTAACTTGTGCATTTGTCAAACATGGACAGAAAGAGTTCCATATTAGGGGTAAAAAACGTATAAGATCAATTAATTCCATAACTGCTTTTCTGGCTTTGTGGTCTACTGTTTGTCCTTCCCATGTGGGTAATACTATGTGGGCAGGACAATTGGACCACTCAGAAAATGTTTTGGCTAACATCTCTGGTTCATAGAGGATGGTAGCAAAAAACAGTGTACAATGCCATTTTAGTGAATACCATAATAAATCCCCCAAAGGTCTCCATGTGTGGGTGGCAGAGCGATTTCAGAGGTTCTGCCAGCAGGAGACCGACTAGATATATATGCTGGACCCCCTACCTCCAGGGGGTCTAAACCAGGAATTTAGAGGTCAGCACCATCTTATGCCATTTTTTCTCTCTTGTTTATTCTTTTACCCGCCTCCTTGGTGGGCTTACTATAAGAGAGGGTAATATATCTCCTATCACTTTTCAGCATAATAATTATGGTTTCCCAAATATCAATATCAACTATTCATGGAGTTTTCCAACCAAGCTCCTAATTACTTACCAAGGTAAATTGGTTTCTGTCCTCACCCTCAAGGACCAATTTAGACAGCTACACAACTTGGGACTGGTACTTCATGCTTCTCCACAGAACCCAGGTGACATTTCTGCCTCCAGAATTCCCTCTAATTGGGTAACAGTGGAATGAGCCTGACTGGTTTCTTACTAGTCCTCTCCTCTTCACTGAGTATTTTTGTTTTTCTCCTCTTTCTTATACTCAGAACGAGGTGGATCACACACCTAGGCGAATTGTGTTTTTGTATGTTTTCTTTGTTTTGTTGTTTGTTCTTAAGTTTTACTGTAACTTACCTTCTTCTTCAGCTGATGTTCAAAGCTGTATGTACAAGTTGGCTTAGGCCTCACTGTCCAGCAGGGTATTACAAGATGTTACCTATGCTCATGTCACAAATTCAGCATGCCTTCATACAGCATTGTATACCTTTACTATGCCAATTAAAATCTCATCTATAAGTGCCAAGGGATTTAACAGTCCCCAAAAATGGGCTTTGTTCTGGAAAGAAGCTTTATTGCAAAAAAGTGACATATTATGTACGCACAAAAGCATTTTCACAACGCTAAACCCCTAAACCCCCCAAATGTCACCACCAAGTCCCTTTCAGACTATTTCTTTGCCAACATTGACAAGACAATTGTCATGATAGCTATATGTAACACTGTCTCTTCAACTCCTACAGGTGGAATCAGACCCTAACGGTAGATTTATTATCCTTTCAGCCATTGTTGACAACCAAAACCTTACCATTGTCAAATTATATGCCCCCAATATGCATCAGAAAAAATTCTATACTTATGAATAAAATCCTTTCATACAAAGATAAAAACCTCATAATTTGTGGGGACTTTAATTGAAGTAGTTGACCCTTCATAGGATTCCTCTAATCCTGCCCGGAAAAGGTCTTCTTCCCCATCTTCATTCCTTAAGTTGGAAGATCTATTTGATGTATGGCACTGTTTCCATGATTCAGAAAAAGATTATATGTTCTATTCCTCTGCTTAAAAGGCTTACTCAAGGGTAGATCTGTTCCTTGCAGATAAATATGCTCTTCAATCAGTCGCATAAATCCAAATTGGCATCATCACTTGGACTGATCATGCCCCAGTAACAATGGATTTCATATCTAGCTCTCCCCACAGCTCAGAAACGGTCTGGAGATTGAATATCTGTATTCTTAGCAATCCTATCTATAAGGAACAGATCGCTTCTGAGATTGAAGCTTTTTTCCAGTCAAATATTGATACTGTATCACCTAATACTGTGTTATGGAATGCACACAGCTTATATTAGAGGACTCCTCATTAAGCTTGGTGCCCATGAGAAAAAAAAACACATGTTGACAACCAATCGTTTAAGACACCAGATTTACTCCCTTGAACTGCAACATAAATTTTTCCCTTCTGACCTAATCATTACCCAGCTCCGTTCCCCCACTCAGTGAACACATTCAAAAAGGGATTGACTATCTTATCCAAAGGCTACATTTAACCATATACTCTCAAGGCAACAAAGATCCAATCCAAATTTCCCTCCCTTATCAATAAATTGGGCAAAAAAATTGAACTTGAAAAATACTGCAGACCAATTTAGCGAGTACTACTCCAAACTATATAACCTTAAGGATCTGACAATCAGACACTTTCATCTCCTGATGACATCTGCCATTTCTTACAATATGTTAATTTACCGACTGTAAACTCAACACAGTTTACAAAATTATCCACCCCATTTACTGACATAGAGATTAAAAAAAATATATACAGGACCTCCCACTTCACAAAGCCCCAGGCCCGGACAGCATTATCAATGATTACTATAAAGTCTTCCACAAAAGCCTGGTGCCACATCTGTATAACCAAGTTGCTGACACGGGCATCTTTCTTCTAAAATCTCAGCACTTATCGTCACAATTCCCAAACCAGGAAAACTGCATGATGACCCAGCTAATTATCGGCCCATCCCGTTTTTTAATTCAGACACCAAAATCTATCCTAAGCTTCTAGCTAATTGGCTTGCCACCCTTAGTCCTCTTTGGGTTCACAATAAGCAAGTTAACTTTGCAATGAGTTGGCAGGCCTCTGAGATTTATAGATATCATACAGTGGTCTGAGCGCTATCAAATCCCTTCTCTGCTTCTCTCTGTGGATGCAGAGAAGGCATTCCACAGGGTCCACTGGGGCTTCCTTTCAGAGGTCCTGGATAAATTTGGCATATTAGGTCAAATAAACTCGGCTATTTAAGCTCTCAATACAGTCCCAAGCACAGGGAGGAGTCTTGCAATGGAGCTGAGTAGGAGAACGCCGTAGGAGCTCCGGGTCTCCAACCCCATGAGTCCTTGCTAAACGGATCTCCTCTAGGTGTTTTTTGCCCTGCCTGCCCTGCTAAACCGTCAACCTCTTATACCGGAGCATCCCCGAGCAGATCAGAACCTCTGTACTACTGTGTCTCACTTGCGATGGAGGGATGTGGGAGAAGCGATAGCGGCAAAACGGAAAACCTATAGCAGCTCCCTGATGCTGTGTGAGTGATCGCTGGTATTGTTTCCTCCATCCCCCCGCCCTCGCCTGGAGACACAGGGCACAAAACTGTGTGGTCGGCTGAAGGAGAGAGAGGAGAGGGGTGGAACCATAGGAACGAGAGACTGTTTGGGGAAGTATTAGGAAGTATCTAACTCTCTCCTATATCCGACCCCATACCTGAGCCGTTGCATCCGAGATTTGGAGGTGAGCCGTCTGGGAGTTGGAGCGGAGATATCCTGCGGAGATAGAAGACAGGTAAGGGGGAAGAGGCGACCAAGTGGCTGGAAACCAGCATGTAATTACAGGGGAGAAAAATCAGATCAAGAACCCGATCCCTCTGTACCTACCGGAGATCCCCTAGGAGAGCAGAAATAAAGTTGAGTGTGGGAAAGCCTGCAGCTGATCGGGACACAAACTATAGCCCCCCCTCAGATAAGTAAAAGTAGTAATTAATTGCTATGACCTTTATATGTAAATGTGATACTGAAAGGTGAAAAGTGGAGGTGGAGAAAGAGGACACTGTTGATTATTGCTCCTGACTGTTGCACTGGTTGTAATAAATACATTACGGACTGCCTACAGTGTAATGCCCTGTACATACGGTCGGACATTGATCGGACATTCCGACAACAAAATCCATGGATTTTTTCTGACGGATGTTGGCTCAAACTTGTCTTGCATACACACGGTCACACAATGTTGTCGAAAAAAAATCCGATCGTTCTGAATGCAGTGACGTAAAACACATACGTCAGGACTATAAACAGGGCAGTAGCCAATAGCTTTCGTCTCTTAATTCATTCTGAGCATGCATGGCACTTTGTGCGTCGGATTTGTGTACACATGATCGGAATTTCCGACAACGGATTTTGTTGTCGGAAAATTTTATAGTAAGCTCTCAAACTTTGTGTGTCGGAAATTCCGATGGAAAATGTGTGATGGAGCCCACACACGGTCGGAATTTCTGACAACAAGGTCCTATCACACATTTCCCATCGGAAAATCTGACCGTGTGTACAGGGCATAATAATTAACAGATGCCGCGAAGGGACACTCACATTGAATTTCGGTTGATTTATCTGGTTGAAACAATTGAGGTGGTCTCAACAACCCATCATTGGGATTGGTAGAGCAGGATAAACGGGCAGTGGAAATTGTTTGACCTCCCACCCCCATATACTCCGTTTTTTGTTTTTGTTGTTGTTTGTTTTGCTGCGTCTGCAAGGTGAGATATGAGGGGTGAGGCTGGAAGGGGAGGAGGGGTGGTGGCGAAATCCCCACGTCGGAGTGTAATTCCCACCTCTGGCCCGATGAATAAATATGTGACCCATGGAGGAGATGAAGACGGGGCAGAAATGGTCTCAGAAAAACAACAAAATACTAAAGGGAGACAATTAGAGAATAAGGAAAAGAAAGATAAAAAGGGCCATAATAAAACATTGGTGGACAGCAGTACACTATCAGACAATAGAATAGAGCAAGACCCTGAAACAGAAACCCTTACCAGAACAGTGGGTGGACAGAAAATGGTCCAATTACCAACAATGACAGATATCGAAAGAATGTTTGCGGCCCTAGAAAACTCATTAAAAACAGAAATAGCAATTCTCCATAAAGACATGGGACACATACTTGCTAGAGTAGAGGAAGTGGAAAAAAAAACAGATACACATGCAAGAATGATAAAAGAGTTAAAATGAGAAATTAAAACATTAAAATAAGAACAACAGGAGCAGGCGTATAGATCAGAAGATCAGGAGAACAGGACACAGAGGAGGAATCTAAGAATTCGAGGACTCCCGGAATCTTGCCAGACAGAAAATCTAAAAGATGTAATCAGGCCGGTTCTTTAACCCAATTATCACCAAGGAAGAAATGAACGAAATAAAGATTGAAAGAGTTCATAGAATAAGAAGGCTGTTAGGCCTGCCGAGTGAAACCCCAAGAGACATAATAGTTAGATTTGAAAGTTGGGAAGAAAAAAAATCTAATTTGGAGAAACCTGAAGGGAAAACCACCAATCGTATATGAGGAAAAGGAAATCCAAATCATTCAAGACCTCTCGCAAGAAACCCTGAGAAGGAGGAGTACATTAAAACCCTTACTAAAAACTTTACAAGAGAGTGAAATTCAATACAACTGGGGATTTCCAGCGTGCCTGATCATAAAGAGAAATGGAAGAACTACAAAACTGAGATTCTTGGAAGATATCCCTGATTTCTGTAAAACTAAAAATTCCACAACCAAAAAATATGGAAGAAGCAACCAGAAGACCAGATAGACAGACAGTGGAAGAAGCACAATGGCAGCTGGCATCCAGGAAATAGACCAGCGGGGAGAAGGGGATGATGGTGGGTGGGGAAGTGCTTGGTAGGGTAGATAAATTTATAGGAAGAGAAGGAACAGGGGAGGAGGTGTAAGCAAGGAGGTAGGGGAGGGGACCTGGATGCAAGGCATGCTCTGAAGCTACCATCCTAACTCTATAGGAGAGGGTGGTTTGAAGCGCTAAGTAGATTTCCACCTCAAATAAAGGAGTAGGGTTAAAAAAATCTCCTAAAATATAGGGCACCTGCTCATGACCAAGAGGTCAAATACCCAAAGGAATAGGGGTAGGGAGGGCTGAGGGAAAGGGGAGGGAAAGGGGAGAGTAGAGAAGGGGGTTAGGGAGGTTAGTAGGTGGCAGGGATTGGGAGGGTTAAGTTTTGTTTCATCAGGAACTAGTGACCTTAATGCCTTTTTAACCTCCCTGGCGGTATGATTATTTCGGATTTTAGGTGCTGAAAGCGGTACAATTATTTTGCATGGAAATTTGGCTTTTTTTATTGTAGGTCTGTAATTCTTAACAATAACACACTTAAATCTGTCCAAACAAGAGTCTAGTAGATATCCCTGGTATGATAAAGTTTGAAACACAAAAACATAAATTATAATATAATAAATAAAAATAAATAATTAAAAAAAAATAAAAAATAATAATAATAAAATAAATTTCTCCACGATTCACTATCGCTCAATTCTGCAAGTGTTCTAATTTACTATTGCTGTTTTCTAGCTGGTCTAAAGCCACTTTTGATGTAAAGGGACACTTTTTGGTTGCTATGGACAATCTCCAGTTTCCAGGCAGAAAGAACAGTGTATATCATGTAAAACTGCATGCAGGGCATGGGCCAAAGCACTGGGGACAAAAGGGATGTGAAATCATTTCATACAGTACTGTAATCTGTAAGATTACAGTACTGTATGTGTTATGATTTTTACTTTTTTTTTAATTTGCCGGCAGGCTCCGCCCCCGTGCGTCGCGCCGCTCACAGAAAACGGAGCCTGGCACAGAGAGGCTTCGGAGGAGGACGGAGCCCTCGGACACTGCGGGTGACATCGCAGGATCCCGGGGACAAGGTAAGTAACGCCGCCCCAGGATCCTGCAATGCGATCCCGAGTGTGGCTCGGGGTTACCGCTAATAGGACTGAATTTTAACCCCGAGCCACACTCGGGAAAACCGCCAGGGAGGTTAAGAATTGAAGTGCTCCCGCGTATCGCCCCGCATGTGGGTGGCCTCTCTCGCGGTCTCTTTATGGACGGGGGGAGACGTCCCCGGGGGGGACACGGGGTGAACGGAGAGTGGAATGGAGGACAAAACAAAGTCAAAATCCTGACGTATAATGTGCGAGGATTAAACTCACCTGAAAAGAGACGGGCAATACTACGAGAATTAGAAAGAACTATGGCCGGAATAATTTTTCTTCAGGAGACGCATATCACTTAAGACTCAAAAGTTAAAATACACTCAAGAAACATCCCAACGTGGTACTATGGAGATTCACCAATTAGAAGGTCAAAAGGAGTCGCAATTGGTTTCGGGAAAAACATCTGCTTTGTAACAGAAAAGAGAAAAGCTGACCCAGAAGGACGTTTCCTCATCCTCACAGGGACAATACAGGGTATGATGTACACGTTAGCTAACATTTATTGTCCCAATATAAATCCTAAAAAGTATCTGGTGGAGAAGGTGAAAGACCTGCTTGAATTTAAACAGGGTAAATTAATATTGGCAGGTGACTTCAACTTTCCTATGGACCATAGATCAGACATTACGTCTACTGCACTGGACAGAGAACTAAAGCAACTAAGGAAGATCAAAAAGAAATTATATGAACATCAATTAGTAGATGTATGGTGAGTACAACACCCAAGTACAAAAGACTACACATACTATTCAACAGTTCATGGGACATACTCTAGATTGGACTATATCATGGTGGAACACAGAACCTTGGAGGAAGTTATAGAGACAACAATAGGAGTAACATCAGTCTCAGATCACTTCCCAGTAATGCTGAAGATGAATTTGCAGGGAGAATCCATGGGAAAAGGGACATGGAGAATAAACAAAGACTTATTAGAAGATGGTGAAACTGAAAAAATTATATCAGAAGAGATTGAAGAATACTTACTGGAGAAGGATACCCCTGAAATATCAAAAGCAACTTTATGGGATGCACACAAATCCATTATCAGGGGCAAATTAATATCGATAGAGGCAGGAAAAAAGAAGGAAAGAGGAAAAAGTATGATGAAAATCACAAAAGAAATTCACAATTTGGAACAGAGGCATAAAAAGCAAGCTGAAAAGGAAATATACCAGACCCTGACTCTAAAAAGAGACCAACTAAAAGACCTGATGGAACAAGAAGATAGAAAGGAGCTAAATAGGGTATTATAAGAGAGATTTACGAAGGGAAATAAACCAGGCAAATATCTTGCAAACATCTTAGGAAAAAAGAAGACCCTAAATTACATAGAGAAGATAAAAAACGGATAAAGGAGAATTAAAAAATAAGACTATGGATATTGCACAAGCTTTTTTACAATATTATAGCTCATTATATGCAATAAAAAAGCAGGAATCATATCAACAAGAAGAAAAAAGAAGTAAGAAGACACAAATCTACTTAAAAAAGGCCAATTTACCAAAAATCAAGAAGAAAACCAATGGTTCCCCAGATCTGCTCCTGTCAATAGATGCAGAAAAAGCATTTGACAGGGTAGACAGGGGATTCATGATGGATACGATGCAGCACCTAGCATTGGGGCCAAAAATTATGAAGTGGATCAAAAATGTATACAATGGGCCCACAGCAATGGTAAGGGTAAATAGGAGATTGTCACCAGTGTTTGAGATGTTTAACGGAACGCGCCAAGGTTGTCCGCTCTCACCTCTTCTATATGTACTGTCACTGGAACCTTTCCTAGCGACCCTGCAAAATAACCAGGGGGTAGCGGGGGTGAGAGTGGAGGAAAAAAGAAAATAAAGTTGCGGCATATGCTGATGATATCTTAATGTGTGTGACTAACCCCAGGGCGACTTTGTCAAATATATTGTAAGAGGTGACTGAATATGGAGAACTCTCAAATTTTAAAATAAATCCCATAAAAACAGAAATACTAAACATCAGACTGGGGAAAAAAAGAAGTCCTTGCCCTTCAAAGAGAATTCCCATTCACGTGGGTAAAAGGAGAATTAACTTATCTGGGAATTAATCTAACACCAACGTATGAGAAAATTTACTTGGCAAATTATATCCCATTATTAAATGAGATTAAGGCAGAAACAAAGAAGATGAGTACACAACCAATATCATGGATTGGAAGAATAAACACGCTTAAAATGGTGATACTACCAAAACTAATGTACAAATTCCAGATGTTACCAATAGGGATTCCTCAGAGCTTTTTCAAAATCATAAAAAATATGCTAATAAAGCATATTTGGCAAAAAAAGCCAAGAATAAAATTTGCACTAATTACTAGGAAAAGACAGCACGGTGGATTGGCAGCTCCGGAAATATTTAGGTATTATAAAGCGGTAATTTTAGCATGCATGGTTGTGTGGACAAAAGAATATAAAGAAAAAAAAAGGTTGAGATAGAAAACACTTTTAGCAGAACCACGCTTCACAATAATATTTGGATACCAAGTAAGTTTAGAACACTAGATCCAGATTCTCACGAATTGACCAAAAATGTATTTAAAATATGGGACGCACTTCACCGGTAGGAAAAATTAGTATACAATTCACGTTAATATCCCTCACTGGAACAAATTTTTTTATACCGAGAAAAGAAATATTTTGTAGACTTGGAATAAAGAATCCACAAATCAAAGATATAATCACAAAGGGGAAGATGAAATCTGCACAAGAATTAGAAATAACATTTGGTGGGAAGTTGAGTGAATGGGAATTTTTTCAATTGAATCACTTAGTTAACACATTACCACACCTACTTAGAGACGGAGAGGAACTAAACTGGTTGGAAAAGCTCTGTGTAACATTAACACCATTGAAAAAGGGAATTTCAAATGTTTACGGAATATTGACAGACACTGAAGGACAGGGAAGACCCTTCTACATAGAAAAGTGGGAAAAAGAATTGGAAATAAAACTAGAAGATCAGCAAGTCGACAGGATGATAGGAGCGGGATATAACCAAGCTTGGCATATGAACACTATCGAGATGAACTACAAATTCTTGGCAAGGTGGTACTTGACCCTGGAGAGAATCCATAAAATTAAGCAAGATGGATCGCCATGGTGTTGGGGAAACTGTGGACAAAGGGCCACAATGGCACATATGGTGAGATTGCCCGAAAATAAAAGAATTCTGGCAGGAAATAGTCAATTGTATAAAGGAGATAACATGTGAGAAGATAGACAACAACATACAGACATGTTTATTCCACGACTCCAAAACTCCAAAGAAGCAATATATGAAAACAGTAATGCCAAAACTTTTGAACGCTGCAAAGGGATTGATCCCAAAAAAAATTGCTAATCAGTGAAATACCAGACATAACAGACTGGTTTAAACAAATAGATTATTACAACAAAATGGAATTCCTAAGCAGCAAGGATAAAGGGCAATTAGATAAATATAATAGTATTTGGGGTGGGTGGGATAAATATAAAACCTCGGACAAATACTGGCAGATGTTGGAAGGCATAGGGTCCTAAGATAGAAAAGAGTGGGGTAAGAAGGTAACAAACTAAAATAGGAGGGTAGGAGGAGGGATGTGAGGTGGGATAGTGGGAGGGTAGGGTAGAAAGGGGAAAGTGGGGAAATTTTTCAGTTTTTGTATAAAAGTAAATAAAATTTTCTAAATAATTTTTTCTTTTTTATTGATGCCACAATGACGTGAAAATGAGAAGGGACAAAATTTGAACTCAAAGTTGAAATAATTCTCTCAAAAGTGTTCACTGAAGTGAAAAAAAAAATAAAAAGAAAGAAAAAATAGGCTTATATGCCGATAATGTGTTTACTGTCATTAACGAACCCACAAACATCTGCAATGCAACATAAGTTAGGTAATTTCAGTAGGATCTCATTATATAAAATGAATCACTCCCAAATCCCATGCGATCCCAATATGTCTAGATAGCTACATTAAGACACAAATTTCACATGCGTCACTTTTCTCAACCCCTTCCCTTACATATCTGAGTTTTCAGCTGATGTCACCAAGCTCTGGAATTCTCCGACACCAACTATGATACTTTAGTAACGAAGCTGATCAAACAATGTGAGAATTTCAAAGCTACATTTGCATCTGTGCAGGCCATACATCACTTTGTAAAATGTTTTTACTCCCACATGTTTTGTACATGTTCAGGACACTATCCTTACCATTCCTCCCATCACATCTCTGCAATATCCAGAACATTATTAACACCTTCATCTGGGGGAAAAAGAGACCTTGTGTACGTTCCTCTCCTTTATGTGCTTCCAGGAGGTTTTACTGGTATGGGAGCACATGACATCACCATCATGGTCACCTTCATCGAATACTTCCTGGAAACAAATTGAAACTCATGTATTGGTATCTGACCCTAAATGCCTACTTAGCTTCTTCACCTTATGTCAACACCATGACAAATGCTATATGGACACTCTGACAGCTACCTCTAGAGTGTAGAACTCGGTTATGCAACCTTTAAAGGGTATACCTCATACTGCACTATGACACCTACCGTTACTGTCCCTACACCTGGCATCTCTGGATTTAGCCCTCAGCTCTTGGAACTCACTCGCCATTCATCACCTCAGTGATCTCTTCTCGGGTAACCATTTAAAATTCTTTCAAGACTTATGCCACACCTATATCGCACCGACTTTTCCAAATATCTATGAGTTTGCCATATCCTTTCATTTGTGAAATGGAATAATGATGCCGTGGCTGGAGACCTCCTTCAGTTGCTTGACAACCATATTCCAATATCCTTCCGTCTCTCAAAAACCGATGAAACTAAATAAAAAACCACCTACTATGGAATTTTGGGAGCAAATCTTAAACTTTAACATCGCTACATCACAATGGCATGCTTCAACTGGGAATCCTCTTTAGGTATCCAAATGCATATCACATTGGGAATTGGCTCAAATTTTTTTACATAAGTGCTATACTCCATATAGATTAGCCACGTTTTTCCCTGATCACTCTCTACTTTGTTGGAGGTAGTGTGGTCATGGTGGAACTTGCATGTTTAGTGGCATTGTCTGTAATTAAGGTGCTTTTGGTCTGAAGTATTTAACCTTATATCTTCTGTTACCCATCTTGCCTGTACACCTGATACTAAACTGGCTCTTCTGGGTATAGGTATTGAAAAGTGGCCTGTTCCATCCCAAACATTTATCACCCATACGTTTATTGCAGCCAGGCTGTACATCATAGAAAGACGCAAAACCTCCTATCCTGGCAACAGTAATTACTCTACTGAATAACAATGTTATGCAGGAATTTCTCTTTGCTAGGGCACATTATAAAGAAACCACCTTTCGGAAGCATTGGACCCCCTGGCTGCAAGATCGTATATCCATCTCCCTCTCTTGAACTCATTTTAAGGCTTCCCATGAGGTATCAATAATTCCTGTGCCTACCTAACTTGATTTTTTTTAAGTAGCATATATTCTTAGAAGATTCCAGGCACTACCAAACACATTGTTATTGTACCAAAGGGACCCTCAAGGGCTATAGTGACAGTAGTACCTTATCTGTAATATAGCTTACTGCTTCTTAAATTATTGTGCTTAATGTACAAACCTGAACTTCATTATCCTGTATGTCTAATACATACTCTTGTTCTACATACTGTTAATATTGAAATGTTTTGCTTTTTCCTTTAGATCCTCAATAAAGAGATAGAATATAAAAAAATTAAAAAATACCAACTTCTGTGTCACATTTAAAGTTCCAGGAAAAAAAAAATGTTTATTATTTATTTGCTGGATAACTTGTTTATCAATTTACTTGCAGCAGAATTATGCCAAAGTAACATCAGTACAAGAAAGATTGGTTGCTATAGTTACTGCATTTAAGAATTAGCGAGTTTGAATAAGAACTCTTTATTGAATAAGTTTGTGTGATTTTGAACCAAGATACTACTTTTTTACTCTAAATTCATTCAAATCACTTTGGGAAGCAGTAATCTTGTAAACCTCCTTTGTTCTTATTTGTGATCAGTATGTTATAATTTAAACTGGCAATAGTGTTGGCAGTTCAAGGTCTTAAGATTTTAATCTAAGTATAGGTATTGTTTAGGGGGAAATTAGGCTATATGAAAATTTCAATGTTTGGAATGTGTTAAAAAGGCTTTTCAAGGTTTTCAAGGCATAAGGTTTTCAAGGCATAAGTTGGGGACTGGAGCACTAAAACTAAGATATTAATGTTGATCAAGATTGTCAAAGCACCTGTGGAAAACCCAGACATAGGAAAGGTGAAGATAAGCAAAAGGCCCTATAAATAATGTTATGTTCTGTAGTAGTAATAATACTTGTGGTGCACTTCACACTTAATCAGCTGATGATGAAATGAAAAGACAGATGGGATGTTGGAACTGGTTGAGCATGGTATAACACTTTGATGCTGAGAAGATAAACCTCAGCAACATATGACAAAAAAGGTTTCTTTTTTAACCTGTTCCCCTGATATACATAGGAAAGAGTTGGGAGGAGGGAAGTCTGACACAATCAAACCTATGAAAAATTAGAAAAGCTAGTGAACAACTAAACAAGCAAATAGCAGCACCACTAACGTGAGATATAATCACATAGACAAGTAAATAAAAACAAATGTGCTGCGCTTGAATATAAAACTAATAAATGAAAAATGCAAATCAGTCAATTTGTCTTCAAAATGGCACCAATGAAATGTCTTAACAGTATGAATATGTGCAGAAGAACTTATTCACTCAGCTCCTTCACCATGTGAATAAACCACCACCATAAGTTTGGATGTACTCTTACCAGAGAGTGTTGACGACCTATTACGGATGGTCAAAAGGGGCTCATAAATCTAATATGCTCAATCCACAGTTGTTCCTCAGCATACGAAAAGCAGGAGGGATCTTCCAACTGTCACATGGAAAACGCTACTCCTCACATTGTGGTATCCAGTGGAATGTGTCAGCAAAGAGAAAAAACGTCACAGTGTAAATCCTTAAAATTAGGTTTTATTCAAGTAATGCACTGACATGCCATTACATTGAAAGTAAAAACTTTGGGCTCGATTCGAACATGATAACAGAAAACGTTTCCATAACCCGACTGGTTTCGTCGCAATAGGACTTCTTCCAGGGTTAAGGCATTGTTTCCTGTTATCGTGTTTGGATTGAGCCCTTTGCTTTGGCTGACTGTCAGGGCTGGCTCAGCTCTTCCTTCTCTGAGCTGGCCGCTCAGCTGTCGGCTAATTGCCAGCTCTCATCTCTCTCCAAAGTTAACCAGCTGTTGTGGATCTGCTCGTCAGGCCCGCCTACTTAAAGATCTCCAGCTCACTTCATTCCTGCCTTCGTCTTGGTCACATCACAAGAAACCATCTCTTGTGTTTCTGTTTAAAGACTGGCTTTGCTGACATCCCTTCTGGCTCCTTATGCTGCTTGCTGTTCCTCTACTTGGATCCCTGACTTTTGGCCTGGCTGATTACCCAATCTGGTTAGTGAACTCTGGCTTGGCTGATTACCCGATCTGATTACCGAACTCTGGCTTGGCTGACTACCCGATCTGGTTACTAGACTCTCTCTATGCTTTGACTACGCTTACTCTATTTAACTTTTTATTTTTATTAACAAACAAGTGTGATTTTACTGTACTTCTGTCTCAGTCTGGTTCATGGTTTCTGACAGTAGGCAAAGGCCATGAATTCAGAAGATACAGTCAATCCACTTGTTGGTAATATATATTCCAGATTGCATGAGCAAGATCACCGCATGGATCAGTTTGCCATGGCATTACAAACGCTCCTGAGTCACACCGCTCACCTGGAATCCTCCACTTTGGCTGCTCTGGTACAACCTGAGTTGCAGGCCATCCCTGCTGCTGCGCCAGTCTCTGTGAGGGCAACCGCCTTGAGTATTACCTCTATAAGAGGTATGTCTGGTTCCGCCCCACTTCCCCAGCGATTTGGGGGCGAACCAGTTCAATGCGGAGGGTTTCTCAACCAAGTTGATATACTTTGAGATACTGCACTGGGCGTTTCCCCTCGGACAGAAGCAAAGTAGGATTCATGATATCTTTGCTTTCTGAGAGAGCCTTGGCCTGGGCTAACCCTCTATGGGAGATGCAAAAACCTGTTGTCTTGAGTTTCTCTGAGTTTGTGGCCACCTTTAAAAGGGTATTTGACATTCCCACACACTCTGCTTCTGCTGCCAAGTGACTCATGTCCATCAAACAGAGTACGAGAACTGTTGCCGACTACGCCATTGAGTTCTGTACTCTGGCACCAGAGGTTGCTTGGAACAATGAGGCCCTCGTGGCTGCTTTTTCTCATGGTCTCTCAGATTCCATCAAGGATGAGATAGCAGCCCGAGATATACCCACTGAGCTGGAGAGCTTGATCTCGTTTGCCATCCTCATTGGCTCCAGACTCAGAAAAAGACTTTCTTTTAAGAAGCGCTTGTGGAAGCCTCCTGTACATTTGCATCCAAGCGTTGCAGTCCCACCTGTGCCTCCCTCACCTCCCATGCCTGCTGGTACTGAGTTGGTCAGTGAAGATGAACCCATGCACTTGGGCTTCATGCGTCTCTCTATGGATGAGAGAGCCTTTAGGAGGAGGGAGAGATTGTGCCTTTATCGTGGCCAGGCAGGTCACTTTTTGAAGTCTTGTCCTACCCATCCAGGGAACACCCGAACCTTGAGGTCCTGTCATGGACAGACCTTAGATGGCGTTGTTTTGTTCCCAGTTATCCAGAAGGATAAGCCCCTGGTTTCGGTCACCCTTTCTTGGGCTGAGTTGTCCGTCAAGATACAGGCTCTAATCGACTCTGGGGCTGCAGGCCTGTTCATTGATGCTGCCTTTGTATCGCAGCAATCGATTCTGCTGCAGCTGCGTGACACTCCACTTGCCATTGAGGCCCTTGACGGGAGACCTCTACAGCCTGCCCATGTGACTCATGAGACGGTTCCATTGTCCATGGCCGTAGGGGCTCTTCACCATGAGATAATCCAATTCCAAGTGATTTCCACTCCTAAGTTTCCCCTAGTTATTGGTTATCCTTGGTTACAGAGGCACAACCCCTCTTTTGATTGGCTCCATGCTGAGGTTCTCTCCTGGTCACCACAATGCAGTGAAACATGCTTCTGGAAGGTAGCCAAGGTCCTGTGTACCTCTTCACTCTCCTCCCTGCCAGAGGAGTACTGTGATTTTAGCGATGTCTTTGACAAAGGTCAAGCCGGTAGTTTGCCTCCACACCGGCTGTATGATTGCGCAATTGACCTTTAACTTGGTGCCACTTCCCCTCGTGGCCGGGTTTACCCTTTGTTGGTCTTGGAGGATAAAGCCATGGAGGAATATATTGCAGACGCACATTCTCGGGGTTTCATCCGCAAACTCTTCTCCTGCTGGTGCTAGTTTCTTCTTTGTGAAGAAGAGGAGCGGTAAACTGAGACCTCGTATTGAATATAGGGGTTTCAATCATTTCACAATTAAGAATGCCTACCCGATCCCATTGATTACAGAGTTATTTGACCACCTCAAGGGAACAACGGTTTTCACTAAGCTTGATCTGAGAGGGGCTTACAATCTCGTGAGGATTAAGGAGGGCGACGAGTGGAAAACTGCGTTTAATACCAGAACAGGCCATTATGAGTATCTCGTAATGCCTTTTGGCCTTTGTAACGTCCCGGCAGTTTTCCAGGAATTTTTTAACGATGTCCTCCGATATTTGTTGCAGTTATGTGTGGTGGTTTATCTCAATGATTTCCTCATATTTTCCAAGTCCCTGGAGAGCCACCACACAGATGTCTGCCATGTGCTTCAGAAATTAAGAGAAAACAATCTCTATTGTAAACTGGAGAAGTGTGAGTTCCATCAGGAACAGGTTAAATTCCTGGGCTATATCATTTCCACTGCTGGTTTTTCGATGGAGCCAGAGAAACTTTTGTCAGTCTTACAGTGGCCTCGACCCATAGAGTTACATCCTCTGCAGAGTTTCCTGGGTTTTGCCAACTATTATCGGAAGTTTATTCTTAACTTCTCGTCTCTGGTCATGCCCCTGACCGATATGACCAGAAAGAACGGTAACCCACAGAGTTGGTCTCCGGATTCCATTAAGGCCTTTGAAAGTCTCAAGGCTGCCTTTGTTTCTGCTCCTGTGTTGGCACATCCTGATTAGGGATGAGCCGAACACCCCCCGGTTCGGTTCGCACCAGAACCCGCGAACGGACCGAAAGTTCGCACGAACGTTAGAACCCCATTGACGTCTATGGGACTCGAACGTTCGAAATCAAAAGTGCTCATTTTAAAGGCTAATTTGCATGGTATTGTCCTAAAAAGGGTTTGGGGACCCGGGTCCTACCCCAGGGGACATGTATCAATGCAAAAAAAACTTTTAAAAACGGCCGTTTTTTCGGGAGCAGTGATTTTAATGATGCTTAAAGTAAAAAAAAAAAAAAAGTGAAATATTCCTTTAAATATCGTACCTGGGGGGTGTCTATAGTAGGCCTGTAAAGTGACGCGTGTTTCCCATGTTTAGAACAGTCCCTGCACCAAATGTCATTTTTAAAGGAAAAAATCTCATTTAAAACTGCTTGCGGGTTTAATGTCATGTCGGGTCATGGCAATATGGATGAAAATCAGTGAGACAAAAGGCATGGGTACCCCCCAGTCCATTACCAGGCCCTTTGGGTCTTGTATGGATATTAAGGGGAACCCCGCACCCAAATTAAAATAAGGAAAGGTGTGGGGCCACCAGGCCCTATATACTCTGAACAGCAGTATACAGGCGGTGCAAACAAGACAGGGACTGTAGGTTTGTTGTTAAGTAGAATCGGTTTGTAATTTTGAACATTTTTAACGTGTTTAGCTCCAGCCAAAAAATCTTTTCTAAGCTTTTTGGAAAACATAGGGAAGGGTTATCACCCCTGTGACATTTGTTTTGCTGTCTTTCCTCCTCTTCAGAAGATTTCACCTCACTTTTTTGTCCCAATGAAAAATGTTTTTTGAAAATTTGGGTTTTTTTGTGGAACAAGGATTGGAAAGCATCAGTGGAAAGGAGAAATTGTTTTCCCATATTAACTCTTACAGGAGAGAATTTCCCTTCCTAGGGGTAGATTTCATCTCACTTCCTGTTGTCTCCTTCCGTTTGCAAGTAGGAGTCGTTTGTAAGTTAGATGTTTGAAAGTAGGGTCCTGCCCTATATACTCAGCAGAAATTTGGGCCTTAGGTGTTGCTGTGGCCACAACACTGTAAGCCCTCACAGGGCCCTGCTGTGAAATATTAGATCAAGAATTGTAATTACATGCCCCTGTTGAACAGGAGCTGAAAAATTAGGCCTTAGGCACTGGTGCTGGTGCCACAACACTGCAACCCCTCACAGACACTCTAGTTGGAACGCAGGAACGAGCCCTGCTGCAAAGTATTGCATCAAAAATTGTAATTACACGCCCCTGTTAGACAGGGGCAGAAAAATTGGGCCCTAGGCACTGGTGCTGGTGCCACAACACTGCAACCCCTCACAGACACTCTAGTTGGAATGCAGGAACGAGCCCTGCTGCAAAGTATTACATCAAAAATTGTAATTACACGCCCCTGTTAAACAGGGGCTGAAAAATTGTGCCTTAGGCACTGGTGGTGGCGCCCAGAACCAAAAATGTTCTTACAAGCTATCAGCGTGATGATTGAGGAGGAAGAGGATAATTACTCAGGGATAGTCACTCAGCATCAGCATAGGCAGTCTTTGAAGGGATCTGAGATTTCAAAAAAAATTATTCGGTTACATCAGCATCAGGTGCTTGGTAGCTGGTGGTGATCCAAGACTCATTCATTTTTATGAAGGTCAGCCGATCGACCGAGTCGGTGGACAGACGCACCCTGTGATCGGTTACCACGCCTCCAGCAGCACTGAATGTGCGTTCCGAAAGAACGCTGGATGCAGGACAGGCCAGTAGCTCAATTGCATACTGTGCAAGCTCTGGCCAGTGATCCATCCTCAAGACCCAGTAACCCAGAGGATTTTCGGTGGGAAAGGTGTCCAAGTCTGATCTTGCCCCTAGGTATTCCTGCACCATGTAAAACAGACGCTGGCGATGGTTGCTGGAACCGATCATACCTTGGGGCTGCGGACCAAAAAATTGTCTGAACGCATCGGTCAGACGGCCACCTTCTCCACCGCTCCTTCTTTGACTGACCGAAGCCTCAGCAACACGTTGTCCAGAAACAGGAGTTTGTAACCTCCCAGTCTCTGGGAACGCGTTGCACAGACCTTTCTGCAAGGCCTCCCGAAGATGTTTCATCCTCTGCTCCCTCTGCGATGGCAAGATAAGGTCCGCAACCTTACCCTTGTAACGTGGATCAAGGAGGGTTGCCAGCCAGTATTGGTCCTTCTCCTTGATATCACGAATACGAGGATCCTTACGCAGGCTTTGCAGGATCAGGGAGGCCATGCAGCGTAGGTTTGCTGAGGCATTCGGTCCGGAGTCCTCTGGGTCACTAAGAACGACATGGTCCGCAGCCACCTCCTCCCAGCCACGTACAAGTCCATGTGTTTCTTGGGACTGATCCCTTAAAGACTGCTGCTGATGCTGAGTGCCAGGCTCCACCTCCATACTGACACAATCTTCCTCCTCCTCCCCTTCCTCCTCGTCCTCTTCCTGTGTGATCGGCGGGCACGCAGGAACACTGTCTGGATAAAGGGGGCCTTGAGAGCTAAGGAAGTCCTCCTCTTCCTGCCTCTGTTCTGCCTCAAGTGCCCTGTCCATTATTCCACGCAGCGTGTGCTCCAACAGGTGGACAAGGGGGACAGTGTCACTGATGCATGCACTGTCACTGCTCACCATCCTCGTGGCCTCCTCGAATGGTGACAGGACAGTGCATGCATCCCTGATCATGGCCCACTGGCGTGGGGAAAAAAAACCAAGCTCCCCTGACCCTGTCCTGGTGCCATAGTCGCACAGGTACTCATTGATGGCCCTCTGCTGCGTGTGCAGCCGCTGCAGCATGGCCAACGTTGAGTTCCACCTGGTGGGCATGTCACAGATTAGGCGGTTCTTGGGCAGGTTAAACTCCTTTTTGGAGGTCCGTCAGCCGAGCACTGGCATTATATGACCGGCGGAAATGCACACAGACTTTCCTGGTCTGCCTCAGGACATCCTGTAAGCCCGGGTACCTGCCCAAGAACCGCTGCACCACCAAGTTAAGGACGTGAGCCAAAAAGGGCACATGGGTCATTTGTCCCTGTCGGAGGGCAGAGAGGAGGTTGGTGCCATTGTCGCAAATCACCATTCCTGCCTTAAGTTGGCGTGGCGTCAACCACCTCTGAACCTGCCCCTGCAGAGCTGACAGAACCTCTGCCCCAGTGTGGCTCCTGTCCCCCAAGCACACCAGCTCAAGCACCGCATGGCATCTTTTGGCCTGCGTACTTGCGTAGCCCCTTGAACACCTACGGAGCACCGCTGGTTCCGAGGAAGAGGCCATGGAGGAAGAAGAAGAGGAGGGGGTGGAGGAGAGAGGTGTGTCACAATCAGCATTTTGGAGGCGTGGTGGCGGAACAACCTCCAACACTACTGCACCTTGTCCTTCATCCTTCCCAGCTGCCAGCAGAGTCACCCAATGCGCCGTGAAACTTAGGTAACGTCCCTGTCCATGCCTGCTGGACCATGAGTCAGCGGTAATATGCACCTTACCGCTGACCGCCCTGTCCAGCGAGGCATGGACATTGCCTTCCACATGCCGGTAGAGAGCCGGAATCGCCTTCCGTGAGAAAAAGTGGCGTTTGGGTACCTGCCACTGAGGAACTGCACATTCCACAAACTCACGGAAGGGGGCAGAGTCTACCAACTGAAAAGGCAGCAGTTGAAGTGCTAGCAATTTTGCCAAGCTAGCATTCAACCGCTGGGCATGTGGATGGCTGGGAGCAAACTTCTTTCGGCGGTGCAGCAGCTGGGGCAGGGAAATTTGCCTGGTACAATCTGACGTCGGTGTACCAAAAGCAGATTGCCCACAAGTACTTGGCTGTGACACACCTAATTCTACACCTTCATTCCTCTCACTGCAGGTCTCAGAGAGGACTGAAGGTCTAGTGGGGTTGGAAATCTCAGCTGATGAGGAGCAAGGAGAGATCCTCTTTGTTCTTTGGTGTGGGTCTTTTAGATACGCTTGCCAACGAACTGCATGGCAGGTCAACATATGTCTGGTCAAGCATGTGGTACCCAAGCGGGAGATGTTTTGGCCACGCGAGATACGCTTGAGACATATGTTGCAAATAGCAGCGGTGCGATCTGATGCACTCGTCTCAAAAAAGGCCCACACCAAAGAACTTTTTGAATAACGCGCAGAGACTGCAGCGCCCTGCACATGTGGAGCTTTGGGGTGTGATGCAGTCAATGTGCTGCCCTTAGGCTGGCCCCTGGAGGGCATCCTGCCTCGTTGGTGATGTGCCGCCGCCTCCTCCTCCTCCTCCTCCTCCTCCTCCTCCCTCCTATCAGGCACCCACGTTGAGTCAGTGACCTCATCATCCCCTCCCTCCTCATCACTGGAGCAAACCTGGCAGTATGCTGCAGCAGGGGGAGCATGACTGCCAGATTGCTGTCCTTCTTGGGCACCCCCTCTGTCCGTGCTCATGTTACTGCCTTCATCGAGCTCAGTATCGTCATCAGAGCCTTCCAAACGCTGGGCATCCTCCTGGAGCATGTACCCAACACTGTGGTCAAACAGTTCGAGGGAATCCTCATGAGGACATGGTGGAGCTAGGGAAGGAGTCACTGATGACATTGAGCTGAGGGAAGAGGCCACTGCTTTGCCAGACAAAGCACCCTGGGCATGGGTGAGAGAGGATGAGGAGGATGAGGACCGCTTGGTCATCCACTCGACCAAGTCTTCCGCATGTTGCGGCTCAACACGGCCAGCTGCCGAAAAAAAGGCCAAGCGTGTCCCATGGCCACGTGCTGATGAGGATGCACCGTCTCCACGACCAGCACTAGACACAGAGCCTGCTTGCCCTCTCTTATTGGCTTGTGACTGTCTGCCTCTCCTTCTTGGCCTTCCAGACATACTAATGGCCTGTAGCTGCACTAAGCTGGGATAGAACACCTGTAATTTTCTTCAAGTAGCTTTATATACTGTAACCAGACAAGCCTGCCTGTCAGTAGGAAGATAACAGGAACGGATCTAGCTGAACACTGTGAGCAGGACGCACTGTACTAAATGTAAATAGTCTAGCTGCCTGACCGTGGTACTAATAGGATCAAATAGAACACCTGTAATTTTCTTCAGGTAGCTTTATATACTGTAACCAGACAAGCCTGCCTGTCAGTAGGAAGATAACAGGAACGGATCTAGCTGTACAGTGTGAGCAGGACGCACTGTACTAAATGTAAATAGTCTAGCTGCCTGACCGTGGTACTAATAGGATCAAATAGAACACCTGTAATTTTCTTCAAGTAGCTTTATATACTGTAACCAGACAAGCCTGCCTGTCAGTAGGAAGATAACAGGAACGGATCTAGCTGAACACTGAGCAGGACGCACTGTACTAAATGTAAATAGTCTAGCTGCCTGACCGTGGTACTAATAGGATCAAATAGAACACCTGTAATTTTCTTCAGGTAGCTTTATATACTGTAACCAGACAAGCCTGCCTGTCAGTAGGAAGATAACAGGAACGGATCTAGCTGTACACTGTGAGCAGGACGCACTGTACTAAATGTAAATAGTCTAGCTGCCTGACCGTGGTACTAATAGGATCAAATAGAACACCTGTAATTTTCTTCAGGTAGCTTTATATACTGTAACCAGACAAGCCTGCCTGTCAGTAGGAAGATAACAGGAACGGATCTAGCTGAACACTGTGAGCAGGACGCACTGCACTAAATGTAAATAGTCTAGAAGATAACAGGAACGGATCTAGCTGAACACTGAGCAGGACGCACTGCACTAAATGTAAATAGTCTAGAAGATAACAGGAACGGATCTAGCTGAACACTGTGAGCAGGACGCACTGCACTAAATGTAAATAGTCTAGAAGATAACAGGAACGGATCTAGCTGAACACTGTGAGCAGGACGCACTGCACTAAATGTAAATAGCAGGAACGGCTCTAGCTGAACACTGTGAGCAGGACACACTGCACTAAATGTAAATAGCAGGAACAGATCTAGCTGAACACTGTGAGCAGGACGCACTGCACTAAATGTAAATAGCAGGAACGGATCTAGCTGAACACTGTGAGCAGGACGCACTGCACTAAATGTAAATAGCAGGAACGGATCTAGCTGAACACTGTGAGCAGGACTCACTGCACTAAATGTAAATAGCAGGAACGGATCTAGCTGAACACTGTGAGCAGGACGCACTGCACTAAATGTAAATTGCAGGAACGGATCTAGCTGAACACTGTGAGCAGGACGCACTGCACTAAATGTAAATAGTCTAGAAGATAACAGGAACGGATCTAGCTGAACACTGTGAGCAGGACGCACTGCACTAAATGTAAATAGCAGGAACGGATCTAGCTGAACACTGTGAGCAGGACGCACTGCATTAAATGTAAATAGTCTAGATAGAAGATAACAGGAACGGATTTAGCTAAACTGAATACAGTGTATATATATATATGCAACACCTGGGATGCATATATATACACAATACACTGTAAGTGCAGCTAACTGACTGACTGTTCTGCCTAATCTATCTAACTCAAATCAAATGACACTGTCTCTCTCTCTCTCTATCTCTCAGCACACCGGAACACACACTACACAGGGCCGCCGTGCAGGCGGCCTTATATAGTGTGGGGGTGTGTACTAAATCCCCTGAGCCATAATTGGCCAAAGCCACCCTGGCTTTGGCCAATTACAGCTCTCTCTACTGATGGCGCTGTGATTGGCCAAGCATGCGGGTCATAGTGCATGCTTGGCCAATCATCAGCCAGCAATGCACTGCGATGCCGCAGTGAATTATGGGCCGTGACGCGCCACACGAATTTAGCGCGAACGGCCCATAACGTTCGCAATTCGGCGAACGATCGAACAGCCGATGTTCGAGTCGAACATGGGTTCGACTCGAACACGAAGCTCATCCCTAATCCTGATCCAACGTTACCCTTTATCCTTGAGGTTGATGCTTCTGAGACTGGTGTTGTTGCCCTTCTGTCTCAATATCTTACCTCTGAGAGTGCTATGCATTCTTGTGGCTAATTTTCCAAGAAATAGTCACCTGCCGAGTGCAATTACGAGATTGGTGACAGAGAGCTGTTGGCAATCATTTTAGCCCTGAAAGAATGGAGACATCTCCTCGAAGGTACCACTGTGCCGGTTCTCATTCTTACTGACCATAAGAGTCTCACATTCTTGTCTGAGGCTAAACGCCTCTCTCCCAGAAGGGCGCGATGGGCTCTTTTCTTGTCAAGTTTCAATTACATTGTCTCATTCTTACCCAGTACTCAGAATGTAAGGGCTGACGCCTTGTCACAACAATTTTCCTCCACTTCCAAGTTGGAGTCGGTTCCGGTGTCTTTGATTCCTCCTGATCGTATTCTGGCTACAGTCTTACTTCTCCTTTGGGTGACAAAATTCTTGCTGCTCAGGTCAATGCTCCTCCTGAGAAACCTTGTGATCGCTGCTTTGTCCCAGAGTGTCTCCATACTGTCATGCTCCAGACTTACCATTCTCCCAAGGCAGCTGGCCACCCTGGTAAGAATCAACTCGTTTGGGCCATTGCCCAACAATTCTGGTGGCCTAGTCTACATGCTGATGTAACTGCCTTCGTAGCCGCCTGTTTCGGGTGTGCTCAGAGTAAGACTCCATGACACCTTCCAGTGGGCCTCCTACAACCCATACCCAATGGAGTGAGGCCCTGTACCCACCTGTCTATGGATTTCATTGTGGAGTTGCCCAAGTCCCAAGGCAACATAGTTATCCTTATGGTGGTTGACCGGTTCTCAAAGGTGTGTCATTGTGTTCCACTTAAGAAGTTGCCCACTTCTAAGGAACTGGCTTCCATTTTTTGCCCAGGAGATCTTTCGCTTGCATGGGCTACCCAAGGTGATTGTCTCGAACAGGGGTAGTCAGTTTGTGTCCCAGTTCTGGCGAGCCTTTTGTGCACAGCTGGTAATTCAGCTTGCTTTCTCCTCTGCGTATCACTCACAGTCTAATGGGGCTGCAGAAGAGCCAATTAGTCCTTGGAGAAATTCCTACGTTGCTATATTTCTGACCATCACAACAACTGGTCAGACCTATTACCATGGTCAGAGTTTGCTCACAACAGTGCCTTGAATTCTGCTTCCCGATTGTCTCAGTTTATGGCAAATTATGGTTTCCAACCTTCCATGTTGCCTGACTCGTTTGTTCCGCATAGTATTCCTGCACTAGAGGAGCATCTCCGTGGTCTTCATTCCACTTGAGCACAAGTCCAGGACACTTTGCGTCATGCTAATGGTAGGTACAGAGTCCATGCTGACCGCAGACGCCTGCCTGCGCCTTCCTACCAGGATGGGGACAGGGTCTGGCTGTCATCTCACAACCTCCGACTTGGTGTTCCCTCACTGAAGTTCGCACCTTGGTTTATTGGGCCTTTCAGTATCCTTCGCAGGATTAACCCAGTGGCTTACGCATTGGACCTTCCTCCTAGTATGCGCATCTCAAATGTGTTTCATGTCTCCTTATTGAAACCATTGGTCTACAACCGATTTACCACCTCATTGCCACGTCCTCACCCTATACAGGTTGAGAACCATGAGGAGTATGAGGTACAATCCATTGTTGACTCCCGTAGGTTCCGTGGGCGCATGCAGTACCTGGTGCATTGGAAGGGGTACGGTCTGGAGGAAAGCTCCTGGGTTTCATCCTCGGATGTACATGCTCCTGCCCTCCTCTGTGATTTCCATAGACATTTTCCCCTCAAGCCCAGTGGTCCTCTGAGGGGGAGGGGTTATTTAGGAGGGGGGTACTGTCAGGGCTGGCTCAGCCCTTCCTTCTCTGAGCTGGCAGCTCAGCTGTCGGCTAATTGCCAGCTCTCATCTCTCTCTCCACAGTTAACCAGCTGTTTTGGATCTGCTCGTCAGTCCTGCCTACTTAAAGATCTCCAGCTCACTCCATTCCTGCCTTCGCCTTGGTCACATCACAAGAAACCATCTCCTGTGTTCCTTTTTAAAGACTAGCTTTGCTGACACCCCTTCTGGCTCCTTATCCTGCTTGCTGTTCCTCTACTTGGATCCCTGACTTTTGGCCTGGCTGATTACCCGATCTGGTTAATGGACTCTAGCTATGGTTTGACTACGCTTACTCTACTTACCTTTTTATTTTTATTAATAAACAAGTGTGATTTTACTGTATTTCTGTCTCGGTCTGGTTCATGGTTTCTGACAATGATGTTTTTACTTTCAATGTAATGGCATGTCAGTGCATTACTTGAATAAAACCTAATTTTAAGGATTTACACTATGTGGCAATTATCTCTTTGCTGACACATTCCACTGGATACCACAAACTGAGATCAGAGGAGTATTGTTTTCCATGTGACAGTTGAATGGTCCCTCCTGCTCTTTGTATGCTGAGGAACAACCGTGGATGGAGCATATGAGATTTATGAGCCCTTTTTGACCACCTGGCCATTAATATTACTATAAGCAGTAGGGATAGAAAAAGCCATGGGAAAGTGTGCTTCCAGCAGGACCAGTAGAAGTTTGGATAAAGTTATAACTTGTGTACAGTTTGACCACTGTGTACAAAGAGTCTGATAATCTGGTAAGTAGCTTAGTATGTTTTCTGTTGGAGTGGAATTCACTGTGCCTATTCATCTTTTCTATTTATAGTGGAAGAGTGCACATCAGGGTGGAAGAAGCTATTTTGTGACCAGTCCTTCGCTTTAAGCAAAGGGTGGAGAATTGATATATGTATATGGTCCACTTGTGGGATTTTATTTATTTATATATATATATATATATATATATATATATATATATATATATATATATATATATATATATATATATATATATATATATATATATATATATATATATATATATATATATATTTATTTTTTGTGTATGTATGTGTATATACATTTGCAACTTGGCTCTTTCTCAAAGTGGCGATTTCTATAAGTGGAAGCACTTCTGACTCTGCACTTATCATCTGACTGTCTAATCTGAAAATATCATCTTTGTTCTCCCACAGGTATGCTCTTACTGCTGCAACTCCAGCTAGAATCACATTACTGAAAACTGTCTCCTATGTCTCTTAACTCTGGTATGCTCTTACTGCTGCTACTCCAGCTAGAATTGCATTACTGAAAACTGTCTCCTATGTCTCTTATCTCTGGTATGCTCTTACCGCTGTAACTCCACCCAAAAACTGAAACACTGCTGTCTGCTTTTCTTATGTGTCTCTAATAATGATGGTATGTTTTTTTTTACTTAACTATCTGTAGACCTGTCCACATTACAATGTTTTATTATCTCCCTTGTCTTACCCAAAATTATGGCCTGTTTAACTTTAGTGCCCTCTTGCTAGTCTGTTTTTGAATTAGGAATTGTGCCCTGTTAACCAGCCAAGCTTTATTACCTCCTGAGTGATAATTGAAATACACCCACACCCCACCCCTATCAGTATAAATATAAGCTTCTCTTGGGGGAAGCATTTGCAGGGGGTACACATTTGCAACTTGGCTCTTTCTCAAAGTGGTGATTTCTATAGGTGGAAGCACTTCTGACTCTGCACTTCAGCGAATGCACAAAGCGAAGGGACACAAGATAAACACTTTGAAAAACACCACACAGACATCAGGTGACCTTGTTTACTCCTTTAGCTCTTTCTCCATGTAACATGCATTCTCTACCACTCCTTTTGACAACTCTGTCCTCTATCCTAAAACCATCTATCCTTCACCCCTCTTCTCCCCCCCCACAGCATATATATATATATTACCCTTACTTCTGTCCTCTCCTTATTACTGCACCCACCAACTCCTGCTAATTCTAAATCTGCACACACTAAAAATGTGCAAGACCCTGGGGCATGTCCCTTCATATAAATCCCACTCACATATTACCTCCCTCACTCTCTTGCTTCTCCTAACCTCTGGAGATATATCCCAAAACCCTGGGCCTCCATCATTTAACTGTACCCCATGCACCCATCACCCTGCACCCTCTGGCAGCAGCCGCAATCAACACAATTTAGTTCCCATTTCTATTCTTCCCAAGACCAGACTCCCTTTCTCTTGTGCCCTTTGGAACTCCCGCTCTGTCTGCAACAAACTCATCTCTCTCCATGACCTCTTTATCGCCAACTCATTTAACCTACTCGCCATTACCGAAACCTGGCTCCACAAATCCGACACTATGTCTTCTGCTGCCCTATCCCATGGTGGTCTTCTCTGGACTCACTCCCCCAGATCCAGTGGACGTAAGGGAGGAGGTGTTTGAATCCTTCTAGCCCCACATAGCACCTTTCAGGTACTTCAGCCACCTCCCTCTGTCACTCTCCTCTTTCGAAGCACGCTGTATTCATCTTTTCACTCTAATCTAAGGATATCTTAGCCAGGGAGCCATGATCTACAGGCCCCCTGGACCAGTATCAACCTTTCTTGAAGACTTCTCTGCCTGGCTACCCTACTTTCTTTCTTCTGAAATCCCCACAATCATTCTCGGGGACAACTTCCCTATTAATACTAACACTCCTGCCACTTCCAAACTTCTCAGCCTAACATCCTTCTTTGACCTGAAGCAGTGGATACATGCTCCTACTCACTCAGAAGGCAATATCTTTGACCTTGTTTTCTCTCACCTTTGCACTCCATGCAACCTCTCTAACTATCCATTGCCTCTCTCTGATCACCACCTTATTAGTTTTACTCTATCCCTTTCCTTCACCTACTCTCCCTCCAACCGCTTTAAAGTTACCTGCAGAAACCTACGTCATCTCAACCCTTTTCTTCTCTGCTCTGCTATCAACAACCTCTATGACAAAATCTCACCCCTATCCTGCACCAACCTAGCCATTTCTGTCTACAACGCTTCACTTCTAGCCTCACTGGACTCACTGGCCCCCCTCACTACACACAGAATCAAGCCCCGACCCCTTCAACCTTGGCAAACAGATGATACTAGAAGTCTGAAAAAACGTAGTCGTGCTCTTGAGCGCCTGTGGTGTAAGTCTCAGAGAGATTTCAACCAATATAAATCTGCCCTCCAAAAATATAATTCCAGCCTCCTCTCTGCCAAGCAGACCTATTTTACCACTCTCATTAGCAACTTATCATCCCGTCCCTGTCAACTCTTCTCCACCTTCAACTCTCTATTTCGTCCTCCACCGCCTCCACCCGCCAACTTACTCACTGCCCAGGAGATCGCCAATCACTTCAAACAGAAGATTGATACAATTCGCGTGGAGATCTCTACTGTTCCGATACCCTCCACGCTTTACACTTTATGCCCACAGGCACAATCATTACTTCCCTCTTTCAACCCCACCACTACAGATGAAGTTGCTAAACTACTTACTAATGTCCACCTTACCACCTGCCCCCTGGATTCTGTTCCCTCACAAATGCTACGTTCACCCTCTGGCCCTATGCTACACTCTCTAACCCACATCTTCAATTTCTCCCTCTCTTCTGGCATCTTCCCCAACTCTCTAAAACATGCACTTGTCAGACCCATACTTAAAAAGCCCTCACTGGACCCATCCAATCTTAACAACCTATGCCCCATCTCCTTGCTCCCCTTCTTATCCAAACTCCTCGAACATCTGGTCTACAACCGACTGAGCGTCCACCTCGCTGATAATAACCTTCTTGATCCCCTTCAGTCTGGATTTCGTCCTCAACACTCCACAGAAACTGCTCTCCTAAAACTAACAAACGATCTACTAACGGCCAAAACCAATCAACACTATTCTGTACTCCTACTCCTGGACCTCTCTGCTGCCTTTGATACGGTTGACCACCCCCTCCTCCTCAAAAAATGACATGCCTTTGGTCTCCGTGACTGTACACTTCGCTGGTTCTCTTCCTACTTATCCAACAGCACCTTTAGTGTTTCTTACAACTCTACTTCCTCCTCTCCTCTTCCTTTCTGTTGGGGTCCCCCAGGGTTCTGTTCTTGGACCTCTCCTATTTTCAATCTACACCACCTCCCTGGGTCAACTGATAGGCTCCCATGGCTTCCAATACCACCTCTACGCTGACGACACCCAAATCTATTTCTCTATCCCTCAGCTCACTCCCTCTGTCTCCTCACGTATCACTAATTTACTATCAGATATATCAGTCTGGATGTGACACCACTTCCTCAAACTCAATCTATCCAAAACCGAACTTATAATTTTTCCTCCCCCATATGCCCCTTCCCCTGATCTCTCTGTCAAAATCGATGGCACAACTATAAGCCCATCCCCACATGCCAAGGTTGTAGGTATAGCCCTAGACTCTAAACTCTCCTTCAAGCAACACATCCAATCACTGTCCAAATCCTGCCATCTTAACCTCCACAACATCTCCAAAATATGCCCCTTTCTAACCAATGACACAACAAAGCTCTTAATTCACTCGCTGGTCATCACTTGCCTCGACTACTGCAACTCCCTTCTCATTGGCTTACCTCTACATAGTCTATCACCTCTTCAATCCATCATGAATGCCGCTGCCAGACTCATCTACCTTACCAATCGCTCTGTGTCTGCCACTCCTCTCTGTCAATCCCTCCACTGGCTTCCGCTCGGCCAAAGAATTAAATTCAAAATTCGAACAACCACATACAAAGCCCATCCACAATTTCACCCCCAGCTACATCACTAACTTAGTCTCTAAATACCAACCTACTCGTTCTCTTCATTTCTCTCAAGACCTCCTGCTTTCTAGCTCCCTTGTCACCTCCTCCCACGCTCGCCTCCAGGACTTTTCCAAAGCCTCTCCAATCCTATGGAATGCCCTACCCCAATCTGTCCGCTTATCTCCTACCCTATTAGCTTTTAGACGATCCCTGAAAACTCTTCTCATCAGAGAAGCCTACCCTACCTACACTTAACAACTGTATTTTCATTTTTTCCATCAGCACATCCCCCACAGTGATTACCTTTTGTTTCCACTTGACCCTCCCTTCTAGATTGTAAGCTCCAGCAGGGCCCTCTGATCCCTCCTGTATTGATTTGTATTGTAAGTGTGCTGTCTGCCCTCCTGTTTTAAAGCACTGCGCAAACTGTTGGTGCTATATAAATCCTGTATAATAATAATAATAATAATAATAACAATAATATATGTGTGTATATATATATATATATATATATATATATATATATATATATATATATCTGCAAATGGGGGTTACATTTTTATTTTTTCTTGTTTATAACTGTCAAACGCCATCATTACGGATATATATATATATATATATATATATATATATATATATATATATATATATATATATATATACTGTATACTTATATTTTTTTTTTAGTATGTTTATATTTATTTTATAAAATGTTAGTGTGGAGGAAGACCTTAGACATTCAACTTCCTCTCACCTACCAAGTTAGAATAAATGGTTTAACTGCATTAAAGTTTGGAACTGCATTCCTTCAGAGATTTAGGAGAATGTACAAGATGTAGGGATTGGATCATTCACCTGCTAATTGATGACAGCTATTAGATTTTAAAAATGCATTTGGGGTTCTGATCCGATGGGTAATGAGTAAGAGGTGGCAGTAGCATGAAATGCATCTACCAGTTTGTCCCCTGCTGTGGGTGTGTACCACTTGTCATTTTGTCAACTTAATCTGCAAAAAAGTGGATCTTTGGAGTGCCACTGTCTGGACTTCTTTACTTCATGGTTACAACTTGACTCAACTGACAGTGAGGTGTCTGGATATAAAATAGCAAAATGTACCTGTAGCAATTACTCCAAAAGAGGCCACTTGAAATAACCTACAGTGCAGTTAACTCCAAAAATACAGGCAGGTACAGAAGAACAGATTTTCAAAGCAAGTTTTTCAAGAGCTACCTTAAGTATTACTGGAGGTGGAGGGGTCAGCAAGCTAGTCAGAGACTCTAATGCCCTGTACACATGATCGGACATTGATCAGACATTCCGACGATAAAATAAAAACTTGTCTTGCATACACATGGTCGCACAAAGTTGTCGGAATTTCCGAACGTCAAGAACGCGGTGACGTACAACACGTACGACGAGCCTATAAAAGGGCAGTTCAATACCAAGCGTGCCACCCTTTGGGCTCCTTTTGCTAATCTCGTGTTAGTAAAAGTTTGGTGAGAGACAATTTGTGCTTTTTCAGACTCGCGGTTTTCAGATCGTATGTCTGGTGTTCAGTTTGTGCTTGTGGGTTTGTATCTGGTCTTCAGTGCGTGCAGTGAGTTCCCAATGATTTATCAGTGTGTTCTTGTCCATTCGTTACTGATTTTCAGGTCGCTCTTCACAGGCCTTGCTGTTCTTCAGTGTGTTCTGTTACTTAGTTCTGACCAGCCGAACATTTTCTAGCCATGTTGTGTGTACGTACTCATCGTAGAGTTGGTGCTGTGCGGGGGCTTGGTGTTGGGGTTCTTATTTTGACACAAGTCCAGTCCATGAACAGGATGAGGAGGAGTTCATGGACCAAGAATTGGTTGCTCCAGCGTGACCAATTCTGTCACATGCCTTTGCTCCGTGAGATCCGTGAGAATTATCCTGATGATTTCAGGAACTTTCTCAGGATGAAGGACCCCGTATTTCACCGTTTGTTGGCTTTGCTGACCCCTTATATCAGCAGGCAGGATACCTGCATGAGGCAAGCCATCACTCCGGAGCAGAGGCTCGTCACCCCCCCGTGGTACTTGGCGATGGGGAGAAGCCTGCAGGACCTCAAGTTCTTGACAGGCATCTCCCCCCAGGCTCTGGGGATCATTATCCCAGAGACCTGTTCTTCCATCATCCAGGTCCTGCAGAAGGACTATATTAAAGGTAAGATTTATCCTTTAACATCACATTTTATTGTATTTAATGTTTGATAATGTATTGTAATTATTGTATTTCTTTCCTTATTCCCTAATTACCATGATTGTAATATGCTGTGCATGTCCCCTTTGTCCTCATGCATGCTGGATTTTTTTTTAATTTTTTTGTCCTTCATGCATATTTGCCTTCACTTACCTCCCCAGCATGCTCTCCTGGACCTTGCCTAGTCACTTAATGTATTTTGTCAGCTCCATAGTAGTGCTTTACCCTAAACAACCCCTAAAATGTGTAAAAATGTTATTTGTGCTTTAAATTCAGGCAGAGTGCCAGAGGCTTTTTTTTGGGTCCCAAAATCATTTGTAACCCTCCCTCCCCCCCAACTGCTAAGTCAGCTGATACCAATCCTCTATCTGCTGACTTTGCCAAACCCATACACACTATACCTACCTCTTTTGTGGTCATATTTATGGATGAATTCCCCAAAGCATGTAGTGCAAGGGCCTGCCTGAATACTTTCAAATGGTAATGTTAAAAGTTTTTGTATCCTATTATTATCTTGATAGGTAATAGCAGAATGTAAAACTGTGCTAAAATGTGTACCGTTTGTATTTATATCTTTGTATTATGACACTTCTTACCTGTCCAGTGGGCTGCCAATAGTGTAAGTAAGGAGGGGCTGGCCAAAGTAATAAACATTATTTAGGCATTCATCTCTCAATGAAGTGGAGAGGGTTACCTGTCCAAAACATCTCCCCCCCTAAAATGTTTAAAATGGGCCATCAGAGGGGGGAAGGAATCTGATAGGTGAACCTTATACTTTTGTCTTTAAATACTCCCTAAAATAAATGTTATACTGATGTTGGCCAAGAATGTTTGTGTCTAATCTGCTTTCAATGTTTATGTGCAAAATTAATATTTTTTTTTCTTGTTTGACTCCACAGTTTCCTTCCAAGCCACAGGAATGGCAGACTGTGGCCTCCCACTTTGCCCAGCGGTGGGATTTTCCCAACTGCGTAGGGACAATTGATGGGAAACATGTCCACATCATCCCATCCCCAAACTTGCGGTCATACTATTATAATTATAAGGGGCTCAATAGTATTGTGATGTTGGCGGTGGTGCCGGCTACTTACGAGTTCCTGTATGTGGACGTGGGGAAGAATGGCCGGATGTCAGATGGTGGATGTGACAGACCTAGCCGGGAAAGAGACTTTTGGAGGGGACTGTATGCTAGCCACTTGCCGATCGATTGGGGGCCCTTGCATTTGGGGGAACGGTGCTCTTTTTGAGCTGTATGTCTGGGGACCCTGGATTTGCCATATTGGAATAGTGGCTGATTCATAATGCTGGGACAGATACTGTTAGGAGATGCTGATGTAAATTCCAACACCTGTCTGTCTATTGTCTGCTAAAATGTGTATTGTAAATAAGTCTACTATGGGATCTAAGAGTCATTAAATCCCCATTGTTATTTGTGTTAATTAACTCTGCTATTGTGTGAAGAAGAGTCTATGTTGATTGTGATAATGTTGATTGGATTTTCTGAACTACAAGACGGCCAGTCTGGCCTAACGGTCATGTCTGAGTCATCTAGGCTGTCTAAAGGGATTAAATATAATAAAAGTGTACACTGCGCTAAATTGAAAAAATATATAGTGTGGAGCAGCTACTTACAAGGTGACAACAACCAAAGAAACATGTGAAAATAAAAATAAAAAGTAGCGCATAGATTGTGTCAAAAGTCTTCAATCAAGAAAACAACTGGAAAAAAAAAAACAAAAAAAAAAAAAAACAAATATCCACAAATGATAAACATAACAGTGAAAAAACTTATAAGTCTTTCAATATAGGTGAATAAAGTCCTATCGGTGAATGGGGAACAAATAACATGGAATGTCCCACTGAAAACCATGCGTGGATACGGGGAGGCAGATGTTATAACACGGGTGAATCAACAAATCGTCCCCAAGTTGTATCTCATAACGACATGCGATTTGGTAAAGATGGTGTGTAAGAAACTCTTACCAGATGCGATGGACTCCCTTGTCAGCGACAGGGAGTCACTCGAGCGGGTTGCCTCTCAGGGCCAGTGAACGGACATCACAGCTCTGCGAACCTTCTGGGTCAAACTCTGCGCGGATCTCCCGGGGCCGCCAGGTGGGTCCTCCCAAAGGATGGCCGAGGTGCGGATCAGAGGGAACAGTGCGTCACGTACAAAAACTGGATTGAAGGCTGGTTGAATCTCTCAGTAGGTATGTGGAGAAAAAATAAACAAGCTCCACATAGTGTAGATGAGCAAAAATAGGATTTTTATTGCTAAAAACGCCAGATAACAATAAAATGTGACCACAGAATATAAAATAAAAAATGGGCAACAAGAAGGATGCTGGAAGCGACCGACGCGTTTCGATCAATGGATCGTCTACTGGGGCATACAGCATCCCCTCCAAGTTGCCTGATATTTATAAAAAACATTCCAAAAGAGCAAATTGTATGTGCTGTCAAACAACATTCCCCATTGGATGAATGGGGTCATGTGGTCGCACCTGGCTAAACCTAGCAGGTGTGAAACATCATGCATTTGCATACATAGTGTGTGATTAACCTGTTGTATGTCACCAAACAGACCTCACATAGAAAAATAATTGAATAGTACAACATCAGAATGTTCAAACGTTTGGTAATGAAATGAAATAAACAGGGAACAGAATTTAACCTGTTATATATCATCAAAAAGACCTCACATAGAAAAATAATTGCATAGTATAACATCAAAATGTTCAGACATTTGGTAATGAATTGAAAAAAAAAAAAAAAAAAAAAAAAAACAGGAAACGAACTTTTAGGCACAATACTCCCATTGCTGACACTTCTGTGTCTGCTCCAAAGCAACAGGGAGTCAGTGCCAATCAGGGACTGTGTCTCAGGGGGCGGGCGGAGCCAACCACCAATAGCTGTAAAGACAGGAAGTCACTGGCGGCGCCGCCCAACCTCCATGAGACAGACATAGGGAAGTGATGTCAGAGCGCAGGGCCGGCTCCACGTCCATCCCCTGTCATGTGATGCCTCTCTCTAGAAGTCAAGGAGAGGAAGAGGGAGGGGGGACAAGCGTCAGATGAGACGTTCTCAATGCCGGTGCCCACACTCCTCCCCCGTGTCCCCGGAAGTAACATAAAACGTAAATAGCAGCCAGAAATCCCACCTGAAAGGTGGAAAACTGGCAAAAAGTTACTTGCAAAGTGGGGAAAGGGACGCACCACTGAACATATAGCAAGGCACAAGGGCAAGGGCCATGCAGTTAAGTGTATTAATAATCCCTTCCTGTCAAAACAACAAACAAAATAAATGAATAAAATACATTGTATTCTAAAAACATGATATGAAATGGGTTAGTGAACACTGAATCTACAAAGTAAGAGCCATCTTAATAATATTAACCGTGCACATGCCAGTGTGAAAAACAAACATGAGGGAGGTAAAGCTCACCCCTGAGCATATTGTAAGCGCACCCCCCAAAAATTGCGCCAACACAGGGGAGAATAGAATTGTGTAGAAATAAACATGGAAGATAATATTAAAGGGGAACACCTGAAAACATGTACAGATGTGATAAAATAAATGCAAAAAAAGGGTGTTAGGATGAGTTGATAAACGAGTTGAGGTCCCACTCCACGTTCATCCCAAACGGGAAGAAGGACCTCAACTCGTGAATCCAGTATGTCTCGAGACGTGAAACCCCACGCAGACATGACTCACCCCTCCAGTGCGGGACAAACTTGTCAATAACCTGGAACAAAGTGCCTGTGGGGTCCCTGTCATGGTGTTCCAGGTAGTGACGTGGCACAGTGTGCTTGTCCCTACCTTTTTTGATTGCAGCCACGTGTTCATTAACCCGAACAGAAAAAGTTCTGATCGTGCGACCCACATATTGCTTGTGGCAGGGACAGGTTATCAGATAAACGATGTATTGCGAGGAACACGTGGTGAAATGCTTCATGGAGTAGATGCGGGAAGTGACAGTGGACAAAAGTGACACTCTTGCGTCTTCCCCCAATATTATGTAGGCAGACCTGACACTTACGACAGGGGTAGTAACCTTTACACTCCTGAAAGAACGACACTTTTTTGGGGGGGTCTATTATATTTGGGGCGATCTGTCCCTGAATGGACCTAGCGCCTCTGAAGACTACCGAGGCCTGTTTGGGTAAAACAGGACCAAGTAGTCTATCGTTCTGTAATATTCCCCAATGTTTTTTAATGATACCTTTAATCTGTTTAGATTGAATGGAATGGGTAGTGAAAAAGGATAGCTTAGCATTAAATGTGGTGTTGTCTTTAGAGCATTCTGTAAGCGTAGCCTGCCTTTCAGTGAGCAATGCTCTATTGATTTCGCTGTCTAGCAGGTGAGGGTCGTAACCCTTATCCAAGAATCTGCTTCTGAGGACTTGAGATTGGGATAAAAAGTCTGAAGTCTGGGTACAATTGCGCCTCAATCTTAAAAACTGGCTGCGGGGGACTGACCGAAGCCATTCTTCACGATGGCAGCTGTCGATCGGAATGTACCCATTCCGATCTGTGGGTTTGAAGTAGGCACGGAACTCCAGGTGTTGGTGCACAACTGAAATTTCGAGATCGAGGAAATGCACCTTGGTTGTGCTGGCTTCGAAACTCAACGAAATCCCCCTGTCATTGGCGTTGAGAGTATTCATGAAGCCCTCGAGTGATGGCCGATCTCCTTCCCAAAGGAGGAGGATGTCGTCTATGTACCTGGCCCAAAGAATCAATTCGGGTCTCCGGGCAGCATAGACGACATCCTCCTCCCACTGGGCCATGAAGAGGTTAGCGAGACTGGGGGCAAATTTGGCCCCCATAGCCACGCCCCTCTGTTGTAAAAAGAATTTGTCCTGAAACCAGAAATAATTATGCCTGGTTGCAAATTTTAACAGCTGCATAATAAAGTTTTGTTGTAATGTGGGGAGTCTTCCATCTCTGGAGAGATGATTTTCGACTGCTTCAAAACCCAGATGGTGTGGTATGCACGTATATAATGCTGCAACATCGGCTGTAACCAAGAGAGTACCTTTTTTAATTGCAACAGACTCCAATAGTTTAATTGTATCTCGGGTGTCTTTCAGATAGGAGGGGGTGGTTTGGACAAGTGGTTGTAAGTAGAAGTCCACGTATTTGCCAATCCTCGCCGTAACCGAATCTATCCCGCTGACAATGGGTCGGCCGGGAGGATTGGTTGGGTTCTTGTGAACCTTGGGAAGGTAGTATATGGCGGGAATACGTGGTACTTGGGGGACCAAAAAGCATTTTTCCTTTTTGTTGAGAATTCCCAAGGAAAAGCCTTCCTCTACCAATTCAACCAAAGCTTTTTTGAAGGAAATTGTGGGATCCCTAGGGATGCACTGATAAGTATCAGAGTCACCTAAAATCCTATTCATCTCTTGAAGATAATCAGCTTTATCAAGAACGACAATGCCTCCGCCCTTATCAGCCGGGCGGATGACCAGGTTCTTGTTTTCACACAATGATTTTAAACCGTCTTGATGTTGGGTTTGACATGAAAGCGTTTCCGACGTTTAGCCAGTCTATCAAGGTCCTCCAAGACCAAACTCTTGAAGACCTGGATAGAAGGGGCCAAGGTACCAGGGGGATTGAATAGGGACGAGTTAGACAATCCCGAATGGATTACCTGAGGTTGTAAACACGTTCCCTCAGTAAAGGGAGTCCATCGCATCTGGTAAGAGTTTCTTACACACCATCTTTACCAAATCGCATGTCGTTATGAGATACAACTTGGGGACGATTTGTTGATTCACCCGTGTTATAACATCTGCCTCCCCGTATCCACGCATGGTTTTCAGTGGGACATTCCATGTTATTTGTTCCCCATTCAACGATAGGACTTTATTCACCTATATTGAAAGACTTATAAGTTTTTTCACTGTTATGTTTATTATTTGTGGATATTTGTTTTTTTTTTTTTTTGTTTTTTTTTTTTCCAGTTGTTTTCTTGATTGAAGACTTTTGACACAATCTATGCGCTACTTTTTATTTTTATTTTCACATGTCTAAAGGGATTAGTTAATTAGCTCATGTTAATTAGGTTAATTAGGTTACAGCTGTATTGTTAGAGTAATATGAGCAGGAGGTCTGCACCTCCACTTTTAGGGTATAAAAGCCTGTATTTTCCAATAAAAGAGATTCCTGTTTGAACTTACATACAGCCTGCCTGGTGTTTGTTCTGAGCTATCACAACTGGACTAGAATGGCACAGAGCTGTGGTTCTAGTCCCGTACCATTGGATGACCGAACCATCAGATGTTGCAATCTGATTCAATAGCTGCAGAGGAGTGTCGGGAGAGTGGAACCGAGCGAGCAAGGGGCTCGTTATAGTGGAGTCATCCCCCAGACGGAGTTCTACAGGCATCTCCAGAATAGCAGCTTGGGCTTGCCACCTCCAGAAGACAATGTGGAAGGACTCCCATTCGTCTTTGTTGCGGATGAAGCGTTTGCGCTGAGGGACCATCTTATGCGGCCATTCCCTATGAGGACCCTCACCCCGGACCAGAGGGTTTTTAATTACTGGCTGGCCAGAGCCAGAGTGGTGGAGAACACGTTTGGAATAATGGCCAGCCGGTTCCGCCTATTTCTTACACCGATACACATGGCGGAATATAAACTCAATCACATCATCCTGTCTTGGTGTTTTCTCCACATCTTTTTAAGGAGAAATTCTTTGAACTATGCTGGCTCAGTTGGGCCTGAGGCCAGAATTGATATTAATGAACCAACCCTGACAGCGCTTGAAGCTGGCTGTCCTGGCTTGCCCCCCCAGAGTGCCTGCAAAGTCCGTATAAGATACATGGAATACTCTGCGGGTAGGGGGGCCATCGATATGCCGGACAATGTCTGAGATATTTTTTAAATAAAAATATATCTTAAACTGAACAATTATTTGCTTTGATTTACTGCTTAGCTTTCTTTTAGCTGTCTCCTTGGTTATCTTTTATTAATGTACACATTTTTTGTCCTTTTTCTTCAACAATGCAAACTAAATTTCGTTGACACATGAGGTGACAATCTCTTCTTCGGCTAACTATTATTATTATGTTGTGGGTCTGCTACACACACACCTTGTTTTTTTTGTGAATGTATGTAATGCATTACTGACAAAAATATTAATAATTTTCAACACCATGACCGAAGTTTTGGGAGTTCTGAAAATGGCGTGATTGTGTAAAATTAGAAAGCACTGTGGGTGTTATTTACTAAAGGAAAATACACTTTGAACTACAAGTGCACTTGAGACTGCACTTGTAGTGCAAAGTGGATTTGCCTTTAGTAAATAACCCCCATTGCCACTGAAAACACCAACTTTACTGCAAAAACTGCTTTTGAGCATTGAAAGAAGAAGCCACACATTGTTGATTATCAATTTTTTTAATCAAAACACAATCACATGTGCGTTTCTAAAAGGGTTTTTGAACAAACCAACATGTTTGTTGTATAACAATTTTTTAGGTCACATTAAAAGTAGAAATTGCCTTTTAAAAGGTAAAACAGGCATGTTTAAAACCATAAAAAAAATACACAACTCTGAAACTTACAAAGTTCAACTTTTATAGAAAGTGAAGGCAATATCAGACATGAGTATTTATAAACTGTGTTTGATATTGCGTTCAGCAGATGGGGTGATGTCACCCCTGGAAAAGCCAAATTTTGAAGATGCACACTAATTGCCTAATGTCAACATGTGCTAGCTACCATCATGGGGGATCAATGGACGTGTTTTGTGGGTGCAACCCCTTCCTCTCAGCTACTTTATTATTGAGGAAGGGGTTGCACCCACAAAATGTGCACATTGATCTCCAGTGATGGCAGATAGCACATGTTGACACACTGTGTGCATCTTCAAAATTTGGCTTTTCTATAATATGTAAAAAATTAGTAATAAAAACAAAAATAAACCTGTAATAAGTTAGGGATTTCTGGGTGTTTTATATTCTCCCTAAAACATCAATGATGTTCTTCATTTTGTTTTGAACATCATTGATGTTTTCCTTTAGGGTTTCTACATCCCTATTACACCCCATTATCTCCCGGATGATGATCTGGGCACTTTCACTTGTGAAATGACATTCCTCTTTCACAACATCATGATCACCTAAAACAAAACAAAAAAAAACACCATGTATTATAAATATGCAGGCATCCATCTCTTACCCAAAGCTGTGGTCGCAGACACTCACCTGTTGTGTCGACAAGTTCTATAACATCTCCCTCCTCCTCCTCTGATTGGGTTTGGGGGATTTCCCCTTCTTCCTGAGGTGTTGAGTCCCTGGCGTCCTCTGATGAGTGGTGTCCTCCGAGTCTTTTCTCCTCTATGTGAACAAAAATAGGTAGACTTAGCACACAGATATTTGAGGCCAGAAATAGGAATATGAAACATTGCTTGGAAGTGGGGTATAATTGTCTGTTTTGGTAGAGTTCCAAGATGAAGAAATATTTTTGTCCTTTGTCAAGCTTGAATACTTACCTGTTTTGTGCAAGCTTCACAGATGGAGACACCCCTATAGTATTCACTGGAGCACCTGTGTGGGCCCCCTAATAAAAAGGGTGTTCTTTTGTCCCACACTAGTGCTCCAGCGTCCAGATGTGTAAACAGCTGCTGAGTGTCCTCTCCTTACACAGAATCTACTTTGCATTTTATTCTAGTTACAAACCCATCTAGCCAACAAACTTATTTTAAGAGAAGTAGGCCAGAAAAAATGTATTGAACTGCATCTGGCCAAAACATGGTGTTTTAGTGGTCGCACGAACAATGTTTCCTATGAACGAATAATGTGTCCATGAACATGAAAGTTGCCATTTTAAACTGTACAACAGTAAAGAAAAGCACATGGAGCAGCACGAACATAATAAAAATAAAGAATAGGAACACAGCACAGCTACTTACTTTTTTGCAGCACTCTCCTGATCCTTCTATACTGATCGTGCTCCCTGATTTTGAAGTCCGACCACTGCTTCCTCAATTGATCCTTGGATCACCATACCCCAAAATTCTTCTGCAGACTCTTCAAAATTTCACCATGATCTTGGCCTTTCTGACATTTGGGTTGGGGTAAGGTCCATACTTCCCATCATAGTTGGCCCTCTTCAATATGTCAACCATCTCCACCATCTCTACAAAGGCCATATTTGAGGCCTTAAATCTTCTCCTCCGGGATCAATTTGCAACAGTAATGAGATGAAAATTGTGTGTGATTGATGAATAAAAAACTAAAACTATGTCCCTTTTTCATACACAGGAAGACCTCAGCCAGGAGGAGGCTGTGGAATGTGGCACACAGGAGGACGCTGTGGAATGTGGCAGCCAGGATGAGGCAGGGGTTAGTGGCAGCCAGGAGGTGGCCGGGGTTAGTGGCAGCCAGGAGGAGGCCGGGCCCAGTAGGAGCCTCACACAATCAGAGGTTCCTCCTCTCCCCCTTCCAAACAAAAGACCCAGGAAGGGGAGTAACGTGGAGGAGTCAGCGCTCAGACTGATTCAGGAGGCTTCTGCGTCCCTCAGAGCCACCCCCCTCGTAAAGAGGCCTTTGCCTGCATGGCTGCCACCAAACTGCAGGATATGCAGGAGGGCCAACGCCTCATGTGTGAGGAAATCCTTTATAAAACATTAACTAAGGGGGTGAGGGGAAAAATCACACCCAATACCCATCTGTGTGAGTTACATCATCCTCCTACTCCTCCTGCCACAACTCCAACACCACAGACACAGCCTGGAAGAAAGAGTGGAAGGAAGACAAAAAAGTGACGGTCTGGGTTCAGTCTGGTCTGACAAAAGATGCAGGCTCTTGTATGACCACAGCCTGGGGACATACATACATACATCTGCTGCTGTTCATAATCTCTTGGACTTCTGGACCAGATTGTACTCCCTTATATATGGACTGCTCAGGCCACCAATTTTGCATTAAAATAGTTGATGTGTGCCCTGGGGGCCAAAGGCTATGCCAATTTCGGCAGTTTCTCCAGCGTTGCCTCCCTCTTTCTTTGGTTAGGACCCCTTAATACATTTTTTTTTAATAATACTTGCCTATGTGTGTTTTCCTTCAAAAAAAGGACAGTTTATTTGTGAGGAGGCAGGTATATTTCAAAAATACAATGTCAAATTAACAAGAGACACCAACACCAACCAACCTCCTTGAGATTAAATAATACAAGATAATAATGGTGTTGTGGTAACTTGACACACAAAACACACCCAAAAATATTCTGGAGTTAAAAAAAAATTAATTAAAAAAATACCAGACCAGGATTTAAAAAACTAAACAAAATACAAAATCTAAAAACATAAAAAAAAAAATTATTTTCGGGAGATGTGACAAATCAAAATATTATATTAATGAAATCACGATAAATAATGAACAAAGAAGTTTGTGAGAAGTCTGTGTGAATATGAGCAGCAAAACAGCTTCATTCTTCTAGTATTATAAAGAAGAAGAGAGTGCGCTGCATTAAACATTTTAAAACATTGCAGCATGACGAAAGTCCTATATCCATTACGAACGCTAATTATACCAGACCGAGCAGTTCCGTCTCGGAATTTATTCTGAGCATGCGTGGCACTTTGTGCGTCGGAATTGTCCATACACGGTTGTAATTTACGCAAACGGATTTTGTTGTCGGAAAATTTTATAGCCTGCTCTGAAACTTTGTGTGTCGGAAATATCGATGGAAAAAGTCCGATGGACCCCACACACGTTCGGGAATTTCCGACAACAAGCTCCGATCGCACATTTTCCATCGGAAAACCCGACCGGGTGTACAGGGCATAAGAGCAGTCATAGTCCATGTAGCAAACTCTGGCATCTAACATGCACATCTGAAGCTCTAGGCCAAAGGTTCCTACTTAAAATGTCCAGAAACTGCTTTCCAATCAGCTTTCCTGTGACATTCTTTAGAGAAAAGGGTCCTTCTCCAGCTCTTGAAGTAGGGGCTCATTACAGTGTCCTCCAGCAGATGTCTTTCAGGCCATCAGATAAGTGCATGCTGAAGCCTAACAGATCTTCTGTAGCACAGGCTGCCTCCCAGGGCAGAGGCCCCAGAAGAGAGTTAGAGAGAGACATCTGAACAAGCCTTCCCAAACAATTATCTTCTCCCCCAGCCTCCTTCTGGGTGCCCTCTCCAAGGGATTGGTGGAGGTAAGATAAATATTCATAGCCTAGAGATTGATCCTCCTACTCTATTTCTGTGGGCCTTTTTTGAGACGAGTGCATCAGATCGCACCGCTGCTATTTGCAACTTATGTCTCAAGCGTATCTCGCGTGTCCAAAACATCTCCCGCTTGGGCACCACATGCTTGACCAGACATATGTTGACCTGCCATGCAGTTCGTTGGCAAGCGTATCTAAAAGACTCACACCAAAGAACAAAGAGGACCTCTCCTTGCTCCTCATCAGCTGAGATCTCCAACCCCACTATACCCTCAGTCCTCTTTGAGACCTGCACTGAGAGGAATGAAGGTGTAGAATTAGGTGTGTCACAGCCAAGTACTTGTGGGCAATCTGCTTTCAGTACACCAATGTCAGATTGTACCACTCAAATTTCCCTGCCCCAGCTGCTGCATCGCTGAAAGAAGTTCGCTCCCAGCTATCCACATGCCCAGTGGTTGAATGCTAGCTTGGCAAAATTGCTAGCACTTCAACTGCTGCATTATCAGTTGGTAGACCCTGCCCCCTTTCGTGAGTTTGTGGAATGTGCGGTTCCTCAGTGGCAGGTACCCAAACGCCACTTTCTCACGGAAGGCGATTCCGGCTCTCTACCGGCATGTGGAAGGCAATGTCTTGGCCTCACTGGACAGGGGGGTCAGCGGTAGGGTGCATATTACTGCTGACTCATGGTCCAGCAGGCATGGACAGGGACGTTACCTAAGTTTCACCACGCATTGGGTGACTCTGCTGACAGCTGGGAAGGATGCAGGACAAGGTGCAGTAGTGTTGGAGGTTGTTCCGCCACCACGCCTCCAAAATGCCACTACTAATGGATTGTGACACACCTCTCTCCTCCACCCCCTCCTCTTCTTCTTCCTCCATGGCCTCTTCCTGTGCTTTGTTCTCGGAACCAGCGGTGCTCCGTAGCCGTTCAAGGGGCTACGCAAGTATGCAGGCCAAAAGATGCCATGCGGTGCTTGAGCTGGTGTGCTTGGGGGACAGGAGCCACACTGGGGCAGAGGTTCTGTCAGCTCTGCAGGGGCAGGTTCAGAGGTGGTTGATGCCATACCAACTTAAGGCAGGAATGGTGGTTTGCGACAATGGCACCAACCTCCTCTCTGCCCTCCGACAGGGACAAATGACCCATGTGCCCTGTTTGGCTCATGCCCTTAACTTGGTGGTGCAGCGGTTCTTGGGCAGGTACCCAGGCTTACAGGATGTCCTGAAGCAGGCCAGGAAAGTCTGTGTGCATTTCCACCGGTCATATAATGCCAGTGCTCAGCTGGCAGACCTCCAAAAGGAGTTTAACCTGCCCAAGAACCGCCTAATCTGTGACATTCCCACCAGGTGGAAGTCAACGTTGGCCATGCTGCAGCGGTTGCACATGCAGAAGAGGGCCATCAATGAGTACCTGTGTGACTATGGCACCAGGACAGGGTCAGGGGAGCTTGTTTTCTTTTCCCCATGCCAGTGGGCCATGATCAGGGATGCATGCACTGTCCTGTCATCATTTGAGGAGGCCACGAGGATGGTGAGCAATGACAGTGCATGCATCAGTGACACTGTCCCCCTTGTCCACCTGTTGGAGCACACGCTGCGTGGAATAATGGACAGGGCACTTGAGGCAGAACAGAGGCAGGAAGAGGAGGACTTCCTTAGCTCTCAAGGCCCCCTTTATCCAGACAGTGTTCTTGCGTGCCCGCCGATCACACAGGAAGAGGACGAGGAGGAGGACGAGGATGAGGAGGAGGAGGAGGAGGATTGTGTCAGTATGGAGGTGGAGCCTGGCACTCAGCATCAGCAGCAGTCTTTAAAGGATCAGTCCCAAGAAACACATGGACTTGTACGTGGCTGGGAGGAGGTGGCTGCAGACCATGTCATCCTTAGTGACCCAGAGGACTCCGGACCGAATGCCTCAGCAAACCTACGCTGCATGGCCTCCCTGATCCTGCAAAGCCTGCGTAAGGATCCTCGTATTCATGGTATCAAGGAGAAGGACCAATACTGGCTGGCAACCCTCCTTGATCCACGTTACAAGGGTAAGGTTGCAGACCTTATCTTGCCATCGCAGAGGGAGCAGAGGATGAAACATCTTCGGGAGGCCTTGCAGAAAGGTCTGTGCAACGCGTTCCCAGAGACTGGGAGGTTACAAACTCCTGTTTCTGGACAACGTGGCTTCGGTCAGTCAAAGAAGGAGCGGTGGAGAAGGTGGCCGTCTGACCGATGCGTTCAGACAATTTTTTAGTCTGCAGCCCCAAGGTATGATTGGTTCCAGCAACCATCACCAGCGTCTGTTTTACATGGTGCAGGAATACCTAGGGGCTAGATCTGACTTGGACACCTTTCCCACCGAAAATCCTCTGGGTTACTGGGTCTTGAGGATGGATCACTGGCCAGAGCTTGCACAGTATGCAATTGAGCTACTGGCCTGTCCTGCATCCAGCGTTCTTTCGGAACGCACATTCAGTGCTGCTGGAGGCTTTGTAACCGATCACAGGGTGCGTCTGTCCACCGACTCCTTCGATCGTAAAATGAATCAGTCTTGGATCACCACCAGCTACCAAGCACCTGATGCTGATGTAACCAAATAATTTTTTTTTAACTCTCAGATCCCTTCAAAGACTGCCTATGCTGATGCTGAGTGACTATCCTGAGTAATTATCCGGTTCCTCCTCAATGATCACGCTGATAGCTTGTAAGAACATTTTTGGTTCTGGGCGCCGCCACCAGTGCCTAAGGCCCAATTTTTCAGCCGCTGTTTAACAGGGGTGTGTAATTACAATTTTTGATGCAATACTTTGCAGCAGGGCTCGGTCCTGCGTTCCAACTAGAGTATCTATGAGGGGTTGCAGTGTTGTGGCACCAGTGCCTAAGGCCCAATTTTTCAGCCCCTGTCTAACAGAGGCGTGTAATTACAATTTTTGATCTAATATTTCGCAGTAGGGCCTGTTTCTGTGCACACCAAGAGCGAGTGAGGACTTACAGTGTTGTGGCACCTGCACTACCACCACCAAAGGCCCAATTTTTCAGCCCCTGTTGGGCATGTAATTACAATTCTTGATCTAATATTTTACAGCAGGGCCCTATGAGGGCTTACAGTGTTGTGGCCACAACAACACCTAAGGCCCAAATTTCTGCTGAGTATATAGGGCAGGCCCCTACTTTCAAACATCCAACTTACAAACGACTCCTACTTGCAAACAGAAGGAGACAACAGGAAGTGAGATGAAATCTACCCCTAGGAAGGGAAATTCTCTCCTGTAAGAGTTAATATGGGAAAAACATTTCTCCTTTCCACTAATGCTTTATCACCAATCCTTGTTTCACAAAAAAACCCCAAATTTTCAAAAAACATTTGTCATTGGGACAAAAATCTTCTGAAGAGGAGCACAGGCAGCAAAACAAATGTCACAGGGGTGATAACCCTTCCCTATGTTTTCCAAAAAGCTTAAAATAGATTTTTTGGCTGGAGCTAAACACGTTAAAAATGTACCAGTTCAAAATTACAAACAGATTCTACTTAACAACAAACCTACAGTCTCTATCTTGTTTGCACCACCTGTATACTGCTGTTCAGAGTACAGAGCCTGTATACTGCTGTTTCCTTTTTTAATTTGGGTGCGGGTTCCCCTTAATATCCATACAAGACCCAAAGGGCCTGGTAATGGACTGGGGGGTACCCATGCCATTTGTCTCACTGATTTTCATCCATATTGCCAGGACCCGACATTACATTAAAGCCGCAAGCAGTTTTAAATTACTTCTTTCCTTTAAAAATGACATTTTGTGCCGGGACTGTTCTAAACACGCGCCACTTTACAGGCATACTATAGACACCCCCCAGGTATGATATTTAAAGGAATATTTCACTTTTTTTTTTTTTACTTTAAGCATCAATAAAATCACTGCTCTCGAAAAAAACAGCCATTTTTAAAAGTTTTTTTGCATTGATACATGTCCCCCGGGGCAGGACCCAGGTCCCCAAACCCTTTTTAGGACAATTCCATGCAAATTAGCCTTTAAAATGAGCACTTTTGATTTTGAACGTTCGAGTCCCATAGACGTCAATGGGGTTCTAACGTTCATGCAAATTTTCGGTCCGTTCGCAGGTTCTGGTGCGAACCGGGGGGTGTTCGGCTTATCCCTAGTAGTCAGTAAAGAATCCAAAGGTCGATAAGTAGTTGCAGGTTGGAATCAAGCAAAAGCATAGCCGAGGAACAAGCCTAAGATCAGTAACATGTGGTAGTGCAGATACAGATGGCAGCAACAGTGACTAGAGCGAGATATTGTCTGGAGACATCACAAAATTCTGGCAAACAAAGTGCAAAGGCATGGCTTAAATGGGAAGTTCATGGGAGGAGCAAAGGGTCCAAGAGAAACAATACACAGGATTGTCTAAGGGATCAGGCAGGGAGATATCTAGCATCTCAGGTGGCTCCGCAAGAAGAGCTACTGCAAGACACAACAGAGGTTGTAGGTTTAGAACTGGGTCCTGATATGACCAGACCTGAAAAGTAAATTGCTGCTCTACTAAGTACAGCAGAGCCAAAACAAATATGAAATGTATCCAGCTTGTGACAGGGGTGCTACAGTACATACCAAATATTCTTATTGTCAGTCACCTCAGTGTGACATGGCCAAGATATTCTTACTAGAGTTACTAAATTAACTGTTATTTGATTCATGCATATATTTACAAATGGCTATGTTTGCTTAGGACAGAAAAAAAAATGCAGCCTTTGAGGTAACTTGTTAACAAGCAGCAGCCATGTATCAGTATGATAGGAACCTGTAACAATAGAACCACCCCAATTAACAAGACAAGCTTTAAGCCCAGCACACTTATTACATATCATGAGCATGGAACAGAAGGTATGCTACTAGTCCTAATTTCTTATATCCAAATAGGCAACGCACAACACAAATATGCCACAAATGTTGTTACTGCACTCTCATGGTTTATTAACAGTGCATATGAAAATTTACCATCAATTATTTTAGAAAATAGATTGCTTTTGCTTCTTTAAGCCCAGTATTTGGCATCAAAAGAGGGTCAAACAATGCTCTTTAACCTGTAGAGGGTGCCAAAGATGGGTCCTAAACGGGTACTCTGTGGCACCAATATTTGGGTTATGGTTCCTTTAAGGGAAATGTGTGTGTACTCAGGAGTCTCACCTGTGATAGGTGAGGAATTTCAGGGTAGCAAGTAAAGGAGACTCGCAGTCCCATTGTAATAGTGGTCATGTAGGGTTGCCAACCAATAGTGATCCTTCTTCTTGATGCCACATATTTTTGGGTCCTTTCACAGGCTTTGAAAATTGAGGGAGCCCATACACTGCAAGTTTGTTGTTACTGAGGATTAAAGTATCTAGAACTGCCTCCTCCCAGCCATGTACTACTCCTAAGGTATCTGGGAATGAAAAACCATCTGCTAAGGCTTGACGTATGTATTGCTCTGCTTCAATGTCTCCAAAGCTGCCAGAATCCTCCTCCTCCCTCTCCTCTTGTGTGTTCTGTGGCGTATGAAGAATGGTGTCTGCATAAAGCGGGCCTTGAGAGTAAAGGAAGTCCTCCTCTTCCTCCCACTGCTCTGCCTCGGGTGCCCTGTCCATAATGCCATGCAGAGTCTGTTCCAGCAGGAACACAACAGAAATTGTGTCACTGATGCATGTATGGTCACGGCTCACCAACCTTGTGGCCTCCTCAAATGGTGACAGTACAGTGCATGCATCCTTTATCAGCAGCCATTTATGGACAAGTGGAATTCCCGCTGAATTTCTGCCAACCAAGCACTGGCTGTGTGACTGCCTGAAATGGCTACAGATTCTTCTGGTCTGCTTTAGCAGATCTTCCAACCCTGGGTACCTATTTAAAAACGCCTGCATCATAACCACTAGCTGTATGGAGATTTGGTGGCACAACAAGCTGCAGCACTGAGCCCTGTCCTGCATCCTTCCGAGTTGCAAGCAGAGTTATCCAGTGTGCTGTGAACAAAATATATTGTCCCTGACCATGCTTGCTGGACCACGTGTCAGCAGGAACATGGACCTTGAGGCTGACTGCATTGCCCAATGATGCCACAACATTGCCTTCCATGTGATGGTAGAGAGCTGGAATAGCCTTATGTGAAAAGAAATGGTGACTAGGAACCTGCCATTGTGGTACAGCACATTCTGCAAATTCATGGAAGGGGCAGAATCCACCAGACGGAAAGGCAGACGTTGTAATGACAGTGGCTTTGACAAGCTTGAATTTAGACCCTGGGCATGTGGGTGGCAGTAACTGTATTTTTAGTTTGCTGCAGCAGATGGGGCAGAGAAATTTGCCTGCTGTAGTCTACAGCTGGTGGTGTGCTACTGGCAGCCGAGCTGCAAGGACCTGGGACACCCTGCGCTATACAATCATCCTGGTCAGTGGAGGCTGCTGAGAGGTCATGAGGTATAGCGGGGGAAGACTGAAAAGGTGAGGAGTGAAGAGGAGCAGAATTACGTCCCTTTTGTGTGGCTTTCAGGTGCTCTTGCCAATGTGCTGAGTGGTGGGCAGTTACATGCCTTGTCAAGCATGTGTTACCCAAATGGCTAGTGTTTTTGCCATGCTTGATGGGCTTGAGGCAAAGTTTGCAAATTGCAACAGTGTGATTGGCTTCACATGTGCCAAAAAAGGCCCAAACAGCTGAGCTGTGGGAAGTGGACCAGGAGATAACAGCTTCGCAATCTGGAAGAATAGGGTAGCTGCTCTCTACTTTTCCATGATGGCTGCCTCTTTGGGGTTGTGCCTCACCCTCACTTTCCTCCACTGCTCTATCTGGCACCCAAGTTCCATCAGTAACCTCATCATCATCATCATCATCCCCTCCATCCACATTATTTCTGGGGATAACTTGGCAATATGCTGCGGCTGGGGGAACATGACTGCCAATTTGTTATTTACCAGTGTTGTCCCCTTTCTGTAGGCTCATGTTCCTACCTTCCTCAACCGCAGAACCAAGATCTGAATCAAGTAATGGCTGTGCATCATCAAGGAGCAAGTGGCTGATACTGTTCATATAACTCAGCTGACTCCCCCATGCCTAATGCTAGGGCTATGGCAGGAGTAGCTGTGGACAAAGAGGCAGAATAACTGCAGCTGCAGTATACTGCACACTAGTCTCTGCTTGGGTAATGGACGATGAGGAGGATGATGATGGTTTAGTAAGCCAGTCCACCACATTTGCTGCTGGCCCCCTCACAGTGCCATGGGAATGTCTCCCTCTCCTTGTTGGCCTCCTAGACATGGGGGGGTACTTATTAACAAAATGTAATAAAGATGTGGAAATGTGTACTTGGATGCACTTTAAGCAGTGGAAAGTGGTGTTTGGTGTACTTTAACTTGAGTACTCACTAAACAGACACACTCCACTGACACACTACAATATACTGCAGTAAAACTTCACTGATGCACTGCAATATACTATGGTAAACATGCACTAACACACTGATATATACTGAATTAAGCGTACAGTAACACACATATATACTGCATTAAATGTGCAGTAACACACTGATATATACTGCGGTAAATGTGCAGTAACACACTGATATATACTGCGGTAAATGTGCAGTATCGCACTCAAATACACTGTGTTAAACATGCAGTAATGCACAGATATATACAGTACTTCCTTAAACATGCAGTAATGCACTCAAATAAACTGGTTTTAAGCATGTTGGGCTGTAGATTGTTTTGACTGCACCATAGGGCCAGCAGATCTAATAGCTAACCTAACCTGTTAGCCTGTGAGCTAACTCATTGATGAGACTGATGAAGGTTGTGTGATTAGTATTTTTTAACACCTGAACAGACAAATTCCATGAGGTGCAGTCAAAGAGCAGTGCAGAGAGCACAGAGTTTTAGGAAGTACCAGTATTGACTGTCTAGGGGCTGGATATGAATTTCCCCAGCCTCACCTGCTGCTCCCGTTCTGCCAAGAAGTTGTCAGGCAATACACTGGTGGGCAGAAGCAAGAGCAGTGAACTGTTTGAGTTTAGAATGGAGGATTTCTGAAGTGGTAGTTTTGAATGCTGAGCTAGAATTACAATCAGGATCCATGCTTACAACCCTGGGAAGTCAGATTTTTGCAGGATGTAGTGCAGCCCCATTTTGACAGCATCCTCAACTGTACCACATCTGCCAGTGACTACAAAAGCAAAATATATTTTAAATCGCTTTCCTTCACTCACCATTCACCAAATATAATGCTTGAGCAATTTACCTGAAAAAAGAGGAGATCCATTGTAGAAGGAAGATGCTGTCACTTCTAGTAAAGGAAACACAAACAGATGTCAGCAAATGGCTAGATGCAGAAAATAAATAAATGCTTTCTACTATTTTGCCATGTTTACCAGCCTAAATATGAGTTGATGAAAGGAGTGCTATGCCTTTGAAAATAGCAATCCCTTTAGATTGCAGGTTATTTTTTTTTTTTTTTTTTTTTTTATAGATTATGTGTATTTTATATATGCATATTAAATATTTTAGGACATTTTATACATTTTCTTCCATGCGTCATAGGTTTTTTTTCTGGACCCTCAGTTGTGTGGGCTTGTTAATATTGAACATACATCTACTAAAATATTTATCAGATTAGTTGCTAAAATACACTATTACATGCACGAAGCAATCATATTAATGGGCCCTTTTTTGGAGAGTGTAAGGCTTCTATGACCAACCTGAAAGGCCATACAAGAAATAAAGATGAAAAACATTGCATGCTCACTACATATTGTGATCCTAGACCATTTGTCACACCACTGGGAGCTCCACGCCACACAGTTAACTACTTGCCTCCAAAATCCATCCTGTAGCATTCATTGAACTGCCTAATGTGATGTCTGAGACTTACCCCATCTTCTGCAGGCAAAGACCAAGTTTTACACCGGTCCAAGAGACATAGTATCCTTTCTCAACATTGCTACTTGCCTATAACCACTGTATACATTGCTTCTCTCCAAGCTTCCACCCGCACAGCTGGAGATAAGAGATGCACACTTAACTTCATGCTCAGGAACGCTTACTGAAGTTTTCCCAAATGTACAACATAGGACCCTAATCATTATATTAGGCACTAGGGATGAGCTTCGTGTTCGAGTCGAACCCATGTTCGACTCGAACATCGGCTGTTCGATCGTTCGCCGAATTGCGAACGTTATGGGCCGTTCGCGCTAAATTCGTGTGGCGCGTCACGGCCCATAATTCACTGCGGCATCGCAGTGCATTGCTGGCTGATGATTGGCCAAGCATGCACTATGACCCGCATGCTTGGCCAATCACAGCGCCGTCAGTAGAGAGAGCTGTAATTGTCCAAAGCCACCCTGCTTGGCCAATCACAGCGCCGTCAGTAGAGAGAGCTGTAATTGGCCAAAGCCAGGGTGGCTTTGGCCAATTATGGCTCAGGGGATTTAGTACACACCCCCACACTATATAAGGCCGCCTGCACGGCGGCCCTGTGTAGTGTGTGTTCCGGTGTGCTGAGAGATAGAGAGAGAGAGAGAGAGAGACAGTGTCATTTGATTTGAGTTAGATAGATTAGGCAGAACAGTCAGTCAGTTAGCTGCACTTACAGTGTATTGTGTATATATATGCATCCCAGGTGTTGCATATATATATATATATATATATATATATATATATATATATATATATATATATATATATATATATATATATATATATATATATATATATATATATATATATATATATATATATACACACACACACTGTATTCAGTTTAGCTAGATCCGTTCCTGTTATCTTCTATCTAGACTATTTACATTTAATGCAGTGCGTCCTGCTCACAGTGTTCAGCTAGATCCGTTCCTGCTATTTACATTTAGTGCAGTGCGTCCTGCTCACAGTGTTCAGCTAGATCCGTTCCTGTTATTTACATTTAGTGCAGTGCGTCCTGCTCACAGTGTTCAGCTAGATCCGTTCCTGCTATTTACATTTAGTGCAGTGCGTCCTGCTCACAGTGTTCAGCTAGATCCGTTCCTGCTATTTACATTTAGTGCAGTGCGTCCTGCTCACAGTGTTCAGCTAGATCCGTTCCTGCAATTTACATTTAGTGCAGTGCGTCCTGCTCACAGTGTTCAGCTAGATCCGTTCCTGCTATTTACATTTAGTGCAGTGCGTCCTGCTCACAGTGTTCAGCTAGATCCGTTCCTGTTATCTTCTAGACTATTTACATTTAGTGCAGTGCGTCCTGCTCACAGTGTTCAGCTAGATCCGTTCCTGTTATCTTCCTACTGACAGGCAGGCTTGTCTGGTTACAGTATATAAAGCTACCTGAAGAAAATTACAGGTGTTCTATTTGATCCTATTAGTACCACGGTCAGGCAGCTAGACTATTTACATTTAGTACAGTGCGTCCTGCTCACAGTGTACAGCTAGATCCGTTCCTGTTATATTCCTACTGACAGGCAGGCTTGTCTGGTTACAGTATATAAAGCTACCTGAAGAAAATTACAGGTGTTCTATTTGATCCTATTAGTACCACGGTCAGGCAGCTAGACTATTTACATTTAGTACAGTGCGTCCTGCTCACAGTGTACAGCTAGATCCGTTCCTGTTATATTCCTACTGACAGGCAGGCTTGTCTGGTTACAGTATATAAAGCTACCTGAAGAAAATTACAGGTGTTCTATTTGATCCTATTAGTACCAAGGTCAGGCAGCTAGACTATTTACATTTAGTACAGTGCGTCCTGCTCACAGTGTTCAGCTAGATCCGTTCCTGTTATCTTCCTACTGACAGGCAGGCTTGTCTGGTTACAGTATATAAAGCTACTTGAAGAAAATTACAGGTGTTCTATCCCAGCTTAGTGCAGCTACAGGCCATTAGTATGTCTGGAAGGCCAAGAAGGAGAGGCAGACAGTCACAAGCCAATAAGAGAGGGCAAGCAGGCTCTGTGTCTAGTGCTGGTCGTGGAGACGGTGCATCCTCATCAGCACGTGGCCATGGGACACGCTTGGCCTTTTTTTCGGCAGCTGGCCGTGTTGAGCCGCAACATGCGGAAGACTTGGTCGAGTGGATGACCAAGCGGTCCTCATCCTCCTCATCCTCTCTCACCCATGCCCAGGGTGCTTTGTCTGGCAAAGCAGTGGCCTCTTCCCTCAGCTCAATGTCATCAGTGACTCCTTCCCTAGCTCCACCATGTCCTCATGAGGATTCCCTCGAACTGTTTGACCACAGTGTTGGGTACATGCTCCAGGAGGATGCCCAGCGTTTGGAAGGCTCTGATGACGATACTGAGCTCGATGAAGGCAGTAACATGAGCACGGACAGAGGGGGTGCCCAAGAAGGACAGCAATCTGGCAGTCATGCTCCCCCTGCTGCAGCATACTGCCAGGTTTGCTCCAGTGATGAGGAGGGAGGGGATGATGAGGTCACTGACTCAACGTGGGTGCCTGATAGGAGAGAGGAGGAGGAGGAGGAGGAGGAGAAGGAGGAGGAGGAGGAGGAGGAGGAGGAGGAGGAGGAGGAGGAGGAGGCGGCGGCACATCACCAACGAGGCAGGATGCCCTCCAGGGGCCAGCCTAAGGGCAGCACATTGACTGCATCACACCCCAAAGCTCCACATGTGCAGGGTGCTGCAGTCTCTGCGCGTTATTCAAAAAGTTCTTTGGTGTGGGCCTTTTTTGAGACGAGTGCATCAGATCGCACCGCTGCTATTTGCAACATATGTCTCAAGCGTATCTCGTGTGGCCAAAACATCTCCCGCTTGGGTACCACATGCTTGACCAGACATATGTTGACCTGCCATGCAGTTCGTTGGCAAGCGTATCTAAAAGACCCACACCAAAGAACAAAGAGGATCTCTCCTTGCTCCTCATCAGCTGAGATTTCCAACCCCACTAGACCTTCAGTCCTCTCTGAGACCTGCAGTGAGAGGAATGAAGGTGTAGAATTAGGTGTGTCACAGCCAAGTACTTGTGGGCAATCTGCTTTTGGTACACCGACGTCAGATTGTACCAGGCAAATTTCCCTGCCCCAGCTGCTGCACCGCCGAAAGAAGTTTGCTCCCAGCCATCCACATGCCCAGCGGTTGAATGCTAGCTTGGCAAAATTGCTAGCACTTCAACTGCTGCCTTTTCAGTTGGTAGACTCTGCCCCCTTCCGTGAGTTTGTGGAATGTGCGGTTCCTCAGTGGCAGGTACCCAAACGCCACTTTTTCTCACGGAAGGCGATTCCGGCTCTCTACCGGCATGTGGAAGGCAATGTCCATGCCTCGCTGGACAGGGCGGTCAGCGGTAAGGTGCATATTACCGCTGACTCATGGTCCAGCAGGCATGGACAGGGACGTTACCTAAGTTTCATGGCGCATTGGGTGACTCTGCTGGCAGCTGGGAAGGATGCAGGACAAGGTGCAGTAGTGTTGGAGGTTGTTCCGCCACCACGCCTCCAAAATGCTGATTGTGACACACCTCTCTCCTCCACCCCCTCTTCTTCTTCCTCCATGGCCTCTTCCTCGGAACCAGCGGTGCTCCGTAGGTGTTCAAGGGGCTACGCAAGTACGCAGGCCAAAAGATGCCATGCGGTGCTTGAGCTGGTGTGCTTGGGGGACAGGAGCCACACTGGGGCAGAGGTTCTGTCAGCTCTGCAGGGGCAGGTTCAGAGGTGGTTGACGCCACGCCAACTTAAGGCAGGAATGGTGGTTTGCGACAATGGCACCAACCTCCTCTCTGCCCTCCGACAGGGACAAATGACCCATGTGCCCTGTTTGGCTCACGTCCTTAACCCGGGCTTACAGGATGTCCTGAGGCAGACCAGGAAAGTCTGTGTGCATTTCCGCCGGTCATATAATGCCAGTGCTCGGCTGACGGACCTCCAAAAAGGAGTTTAACCTGCCCAAGAACCGCCTAATCTGTGACATGCCCACCAGGTGGAACTCAACGTTGGCCATGCTGCAGCGGCTGCACACGCAGCAGAGGGCCATCAATGAGTACCTGTGCGACTATGGCACCAGGACAGGGTCAGGGGAGCTTGTTTTTTTTTCCCCACGCCAGTGGGCCATGATCAGGGATGCATGCACTGTCCTGTCACCATTCGAGGAGGCCACGAGGATGGTGAGCAGTGACAGTGCATGCATCAGTGACACTGTCCCCCTTGTCCACCTGTTGGAGCACACGCTGCGTGGAATAATGGACAGGGCACTTGAGGCAGAACAGAGGCAGGAAGAGGAGGACTTCCTTAGCTCTCAAGGCCCCCTTTATCCAGACAGTGTTCCTGCGTGCCCGCCGATCACACAGGAAGAGGACGAGGAGGAAGAGGAGGAGGAGGAAGATTGTGTCAGTATGGAGGTGGAGCCTGGCACTCAGCATCAGCAGCAGTCTTTAAGGGATCAGTCCCAAGAAACACATGGACTTGTACGTGGCTGGGAGGAGGTGGCTGCGGACCATGTCGTTCTTAGTGACCCAGAGGACTCCGGACCGAATGCCTCAGCAAACCTACGCTGCATGGCCTCCCTGATCCTGCAAAGCCTGCGTAAGGATCCTTGTATTCGTGGTATCAAGGAGAAGGACCAATACTGGCTGGCAACCCTCCTTGATCCACGTTACAAGGGTAAGGTTGCGGACCTTATCTTGCCATCGCAGAGGGAGCAGAGGATGAAACATCTTCGGGAGGCCTTGCAGAAAGGTCTGTGCAACGCGTTCCCAGAGACTGGGAGGTTACAAACTCCTGTTTCTGGACAACGTGTTGCTGAGGCTTCGGTCAGTCAAAGAAGGAGCGGTGGAGAAGGTGGCCGTCTGACCGATGCGTTCTCACAATTTTTTGGTCCGCAGCCCCAAGGTATGATCGGTTCCAGCAACCATCGCCAGCGTCTGTTTTACATGGTGCAGGAATACCTAGGGGCAAGATCAGACTTGGACACCTTTCCCACCGAAAATCCTCTGGATTACTGGGTCTTGAGGATGGATCACTGGCCAGAGCTTGCACAGTATGCAATTGAGCTACTGGCCTGTCCTGCATCCAGCGTTCTTTCGGAACGCACATTCAGTGCTGCTGGAGGCGTGGTAACCGATCACAGGGTGCGTCTGTCCACCGACTCGGTCGATCGGCTGACCTTCATAAAAATGAATGAGTCTTGGATCACCACCAGCTACCAAGCACCTGATGCTGATGTAACCGAATAATTTTTTTTGAAATCTCAGATCCCTTCAAAGACTGCCTATGCTGATGCTGAGTGACTATCCCTGAGTAATTATCCTCTTCCTCCTCAATCATCACGCTGATAGCTTGTAAGAACATTTTTGGTTCTGGGCGCCACCACCAGTGCCTAAGGCACAATTTTTCAGCCCCTGTTTAACAGGGGCGTGTAATTACAATTTTTGATGTAATACTTTGCAGCAGGGCTCGTTCCTGCATTCCAACTAGAGTGTCTGTGAGGGGTTGCAGTGTTGTGGCACCAGCACCAGTGCCTAAGGCCTAATTTTTCAGCTCCTGTTCAACAGGGGCATGTAATTACAATTCTTGATCTAATATTTCACAGCAGGGCCCTGTGAGGGCTTACAGTGTTGTGGCCACAGCAACACCTAAGGCCCAAATTTCTGCTGAGTATATAGGGCAGGACCCTACTTTCAAACATCTAACTTACAAACGACTCCTACTTGCAAACGGAAGGAGACAACAGGAAGTGAGATGAAATCTACCCCTAGGAAGGGAAATTCTCTCCTGTAAGAGTTAATATGGGAAAACAATTTCTCCTTTCCACTGATGCTTTCCAATCCTTGTTCCACAAAAAAACCCAAATTTTCAAAAAACATTTTTCATTGGGACAAAAAAGTGAGGTGAAATCTTCTGAAGAGGATGAAAGACAGCAAAACAAATGTCACAGGGGTGATAACCCTTCCCTATGTTTTCCAAAAAGCTTAGAAAAGATTTTTTGGCTGGAGCTAAACACGTTAAAAATGTTCAAAATTACAAACAGATTCTACTTAACAACAAACCTACAGTCCCTGTCTTGTTTGCACCGCCTGTATACTGCTGTTCAGAGTATATAGGGCCTGGTGGCCCCACACCTTTCCTTATTTTAATTTGGGTGCGGGGTTCCCCTTAATATCCATACAAGACCCAAAGGGCCTGGTAATGGACTGGGGGGTACCCATGCCGTTTGTCTCACTGATTTTCATCCATATTGCCATGACCCGACATGACATTAAACCCGCAAGCAGTTTTAAATGAGATTTTTTCCTTTAAAAATGACATTTGGTGCAGGGACTGTTCTAAACATGGGAAACACGCGTCACTTTACAGGCATACTATAGACACCCCCCAGGTACGATATTTAAAGGAATATTTCACTTTTTTTTTTTTACTTTAAGCATCATTAAAATCACTGCTCCCGAAAAAACGTCCGTTTTTAAAGTTTTTTTTGCATTGATACATGTCCCCTGGGGTAGGACCCGGGTCCCCAAACCCTTTTTAGGACAATACCATGCAAATTAGCCTTTAAAATGAGCACTTTTGATTTCGAACGTTCGAGTCCCATAGACGTCAATGGGGTTCTAACGTTCGTGCGAACTTTCGGTCCGTTCGCGGGTTCTGGTGCGAACCGAACCGGGGGGTGTTCGGCTCATCCCTATTAGGCACTCACATTAACAGCAGCAACACCAGTCAACTGTAGTTGATGCAGCCAAGAGTCACTTAAGACAATCCAAAGTGCAAGTACAATAATCTCTGGAGGAAAATCTATCGAACCATCATGTAACAATCCTTGTTTTAAGGTTATATCCCTGATGCTGCTATAGTAGATGGATCTCCACTCCTAGAAACGTGCACCATTTTTTAATTGAAGGAGGAATTACAATTACAATTTACTAACAATTTACTAGACTGAAGATGGGTTGAAGTAAAGTATATAACAAAATTCTAAAAAGACACGCTATGAGGGTAATTTACTATAGCGCCGCAGCGCTAATTAGCGCTAAAACTGTATTCACTCTAGCGCTGGTGAGCAAATACTCCCAAAATCAAATTTACTATAGTTCCCTGAAACCAAATAGTGCCCAAACCCTTACACTGCTAAAACCTGGAGAATTGCACATGGAAATATTGTTTAGAGCATGATATAATTGCCTAAATAGTACTGAAATATGTGGTATATTATTTAAAGATAAACTGCTTTTAAACTGTGTGAAAAGGTGATTTCTACACTGAAATATCTTTAAAAAAGTCTGAGAAGAGATAAATTCCCCGTTTTTGTACAACTAGGTGCCAACACAACTGAGCATGCTCAGACCTGCAAATAGCACTCATTTTAGCTCCAGTGTCTTTTTTACAAGGCGCTATAGTAAATACCAAAATGAGCGCTGAGTAAAAGAGCATTTTTTGGAAGTGAAAATCTGCGCTATTATAGTCCAATGCAAGTTTTAGCCATTGATTCTAATGGAACAATTGTAACTTTCACAAATAAATCCTTTTAATGTTGAGATGAAATGTATCTTTCTCTGAAATAAATTTTTCTTTGCAACATTGTTGCTTCTACTTCAAATATTTTGTTTTTAAGAATGCTAGAATGTGAGATGTTTTGATAAAATATATTTTTCTCTGTCACTTTCACTTGTTACTCTCCATCTTACAACAATCTTTACCCAAATTCACTCAGGTGGCTTTACAAACCACAAACAATACCATTGCTGATACAAATTTAAAATGAGTCGCAATTGTTTGTGCTTTTTATTATTTCTAAATAATCATAATTTGAGCCCAAAAATGTTATATGTGTACCAACATGAGAAATCAAAATGTAATTCCCCAAAATTTGAGGGTAATATCACTATTCTACACTGACCCACAAAAAACACCAAATATCACAAAATAAATCAAGAAGCATAACTCTTGTATAATTGTAATTCCATCACCTGTATATCCAAAGAAATGCAGTATTTATGAGTATTTATGTGTAGGAGGTTTTCACACGTGTCAGCTCTGTGGCTTAGAGGTTAGAGCTTCTGCTTAGCATCCCTATGTGTCTGGGGTCAATTCCCAAACATGCTGCTTCATGTAGAGAAGTTGCCTCATCTCCCAGGTCCTAAAACTAAATGTTGTATTTATGTGTGGGAGGGTTCCACCACCATTGTTATTCTTGTCAGATTCACTATCCAATCAACAGTATTGGGACGCCTGCTTTTACACACACATGAACTTTAATGGCGGCCCAGTCTTAGTCCGTAGGGTTAAAAATTGATTTGGCCCACCCTTTGCAGCTAGAACAGATTCTGGGAAGGCTAAGAAAGTTGTTCATAAGGTTTAGTGTGTCTACGGAAATGTTTGACCATTCTTCCAGAAGTACATTTGTGAGGCCAGGCACTGATGTTGGATGAGAAGGCCTGGCTCACAGTCTCTGCTCTAATTCAGTCAAAAGGTGTTCTATCAGGTTGAGGTCAGGACTCTGTGCAGCCAGTCAAGTTCCTCCACCCCAAACTCGCTCATCCATGTCTTTATGGATCTTGCTTTGTGCAGTCATGTTGGAACAGGAAGGGGCTATTTGCAAACTGTTCCCACAAAGTTGGGAGCATGAAATTGTCCAAAAAGTCTTGGTATGCTGATGCCTTAAGAGTTCCCTTCACTGGAACTAAGAGGCCAAGCCCAACCCCTGAAACACAACCCTACATCATAATCCTCCACCAAATGATTTGGAACAGTGCACAAAGCAAGGTCCATAAAGACATGGATGAGTGAGTTTGGGGTGGAGGAACTAGACTGGCCTGGACAGAGTCCTAACCTCAACACAACAGAACACCTTGAGGATGAATTAGAACAGAGACTCTAAGCCAGGCCTTCTCGTCCAACATCAGTGCCTGACCTCACAAATGCACTTGAAAGAATGGTCAAACATTCCCATAGACACACTCCTAAACCTTGTGGACAGCCTTCCTCGAAGATTCAAAGCTGTTATAGCTGCAAAGGGTGGGCCAAATGAATTTTGAACCCTACAGACTAAGACTGGGATGCCATTACAGTTCATGTGCATTTAAAGGAAGGCGTCCCAATACTTAGGCCAATATATTGTATATTGCTTGTGACACTGAGCATGGCTATGGACTTAGGACTGGTTCACACCACAGAGATGCAGAGAACACATGTGAGGCTGCCTGCTGACCAAGTGGGAAGCAATTCTGTCTAGCAGCACTGGGGTTGCCAGTTCTATTCTCCAACATCCTAATGCTTGTGTCAAAGCTGATATGCTCTCCCTGTTTGGGTTTCTCACTTCAATCCAAAAACATTTGTCTCCTGTCAAAATATCTATATATCTAATATAAGTCTCTAATGTAAGAAAGTTAGTTTTGGACTTTATATTGGAAGCTCATTGCAGCCAGGGCCTGATGTTAATGTTTGTTAGCACTAATCATGCCCAGGGACTTGGACATTTAAAATTGTAGAGTTTACACTGCATAGGTACATATGCTTAGGTAAACTGTTGCTTTGTTTATGTGCATGCAAATGGACTTCGATCTTTGGCCTGTAGTTGGAGATTTGATACACATAGCTAGGGGCTAACGCAGTTGCAAATAGTATTACATGAAGAGACAGATTGAAAGATACTGGTGGGCGTGTACTTCTATTGGGGATGTGTCAGTGTGCTAACAATGCAACCTATCTTATAAAAAAGACTGCAGTGGGGGGGTTTGTTTAGCCTGAGAAGGCCAGATTTTTTGCTGTGATTTGTGGGGGAGAAGGAATGATATTGTGCCTATTGACAAATGCTGAACTAGGGGCTGTTTGCTGAAATTCTTGTGTATTTTTTCAATCAAAAGTGGGTTTATGTGGCCATGCTTTCAATGTTGTGTGTGTGTTGTTCCTGTCAGACCATGCAAACATGGTTTGGGAGCATGTGCCTACCTTCTACTCTTTGATCTCATTGCTTAATCATGTTCACAGAAATGCAGCTTCCAGCAGAACATACTCACCAATGTATGTATATGTGTGGATTGTGGGGTGGTGGTGGGTGTTATATTTTGAACATGTGGCTTTTTTAATATTATGTTGAAATGTTTTGTAAGATTAATGACTGTTAAGTATGTTTCTATAATCTTGCAGATAAAAATGTGATGTGTTGCCCATTATACACTGAAAGAAAAGCTGTGTCCACTCTAAGGTTTAGACAAATTTTAGATTGTAAGCTCCTATGAGCAGGGCCCTTAAAACTCAATTGCTAACTGTTTTGCTAAATGTAGCACCATATATCCTGTAGACATTTTGTTGAAGCTAGTAAATTAATGTACATAATTTTGTTTATGCTGGCAAAATAAAAGTAAATTATGGAGCTTGTTTGTGTTTTTTTTTCTTTTCTTTCTTCTTTTTAATTAGATTTGAGGGTGGTAGTTTTGTGGAGGTGCAAGATCGTTTACATCTTAGGCTGTTTTCACACTGGAGGTGCTTTACAGGTGCTAAAAATAGCACCTGTAAAGAGCCGTTCCTCTCACTCCAGTGTAAACTGGCCCTGACCCTAGGTTCACACCTATACATTTTTTAGTGTGTTTTGCAGTTTTCAGAAACACTTTACAGTCCATTTAACATTGTTTCTAATGGTACTAGTTCACATCTATGCGTTTTGCGGCCAGTGCATTTTGGAAATGGTCGGGGACTTTTTTCACGTGATTTGCGGGTAATAGATTTCAGTGGAACTGCACCAGAAATGCAACTGTTGCATTTGTGATGTTATTTTTAAAGTGTTTTGAGGTTATTTTTTTACACTGTATATAGCTGGTTGCTAACTGGGGGGCCGGGAAGCCATCAGCCGTGTCCTTAACAACCAATAAATCTTCAGCTGTCAGAAGCTTCCCCACTGAAAGTACAAAAAAAAGCCAGCCAAAAAAATTAGCAAAAAAACTGCATTGTGTCCCCCCCGGTCTAGTATGGATTCAGAGGGGACCCCCCATGGCAAAATTTTACAAAAATGGCTTGGGGTTCCCCCCCATTACCAGGCCCTTTGGGTCTGGTATGCATATTAAGGGGAACCCCTGCATCAAAATATAAAAAATTGCGTAGGAGTTCCCCAAAATCCATACCAGGCCCTTCAGGTCTGGTATGGATATTAAGGGGAACCCTGCATCAAAAGAAAATTGCTTGGGGATCACCCCAAAATCCATACCAGGCCCTTCAGGTCTGACATGATATTAAGGGGAACCCTGTGCCAAATTTTAAAAAAATGGCATGGGGGTCCCCCCAAAATCCATACCGGTCTCTTATCCGAGCACGCAACCTGGCAGGCCTCAGGAAAAGAGGGGGAAGAGAGAGTGGCCTCCTGAGCCGTACCAGGCCACATGCCCTCAACATGGGGAGGGTGTTTTGTACCCCCCAAAACACCTTGTCCTCATGTTGATGGGGACAAGGGCCTCATCCCCACAACCCTTGCCCAGTGTTTGTGGTGGTTGTGGGGGTCTGCGGGCGGGAGGCTTATCAGAATCTTGAAGCCCCCTTTAATAAGGGGACCCCCATATCCTGCCCCCACATGCGAATGGGTATCGGATACAATTACCCCTACACATTCACCAAAAAAAGCAGTAAAATGTGACAAAAGACAATAGCCGGTTTTTCGGTTTTTGACAATTCCTTTATTGTAAAATAGTTCTTCTTTCCCTGCTTCTTCCTCAGGTCTTCTCCATCTTCCTCCGGCTTCTTCTTCCGTCAGTCCACCCTCCGGTCTTTCTCCTCTGCTGCTCCCACTGAACATTCAAAAAACAAACCTCCTCTGATGCTGCAAATGATGTGACTCCGAGACCCCGCCCCTTGTGGGGCGGGGTCTCCTGGTGACATCATCCAGCAGCCACACCCCATAGTTATATATAAAATGAGCGCTATGGAAGCAGACAGATCAGCTGGCCACAGCATCGGAGGAGGTTCGCTTTCATAGCAGATCGGTGGTGGGAGCAGCGGAGGAGAAAGACCAGAGCTGGAGGAAGATAGAGAAGACCGGAGGAAGAATCGGGGGGGAAGAAGAAGCTGGAGGAAGATGGAGAAGACTGGTGGAAGAAGCGGAGAAAGAAGAAGAAGAAGAAGAAGAAGAGCTATTTTACAATAAAGGAATTGTGAAAAACCAGCTATTTTCTTTTGTCACATTTTACTGCTTTTTTTGGTGAATGTGTAGGGGTACAATGTTCCTGAAACCCATTCACATGGGGGGCTGGGATCTGGGGGTCCCCTCATTAAAGGGGGCTTCCAGAGTCTGATAAGCCCCCCACCCGCAGACCCCCACAACCACCGGGCAAGGGTTGGGGGGATGAGGCCCTTGTCCCCATCAACATGTGGACAAGGTGTTTTGGGGGGCCCCAAAGAACCCTCCGCATGTTGAGGGCATGTGGCCTGGTACGTTTCAGGAGGAGGGGGGCCACTCTCGCCCCCCTCTTTTCCTGTAGCCTGCCTGGTTGCGTGCTCAGATAAGGGTTTGGTATGGATTTTGGGGGGACCCCCACGCCATTTTTAAAAAACATTTTGGTGCAGGGTTCCCGTTAATATCCATAGCAGACCTGAAGGGCCTGGTATGGATTTTGGGGGGACCCCACGCAAATTTTTTTTTTGATGTGGGGTTCCCCTTAATATTCATACCAGACCCAAAGGGCCTTGTATGGACTGGGGGGAGAACTCACACCATTTTTTTCAATTATTTTTATGTATATTGCCAGGATCCGACAATACATTACAGCCGCAAGCAGTTTTAAATTAATTTTTTTTCCTTTAGAAATGTAATTTTGCTGTGCTACTGTTCTAAACATGGGAAAGATTCGCTACTTTACAGGCATACTAAGGACACCCCCAGGCACGATATTAAAAGGAATATATTTCTTTTTTTATTGTTTCCCTGCTCCTGAAAAAACTGCAGTTTTTCAAACTTTTTTTGCATTGATACATGTCCCCTGGGGCAGGACCCGGGTCCTCATGCACTTTTTATGGCAATAACTTGCATATAAGCCTTTAAAATGAGCACTTTTGATTTTTCATGTTTGTGTCTTATAGACTTTAATGATGTTCGCACACATTTTTGGCCTCTTCGCAAGTTCTGGTGCGAACCAAATCGGGGGCGTTCGGCTCAGCCCTACCCAATGGCACACGAGCATGGTTGGTACCATAATATTAATGCCTCAAATGCAAAACGTTATTGTATACAATGAAAGGCATCAAACATTAGTAATAGTATTTTCAACATATGATTGTGCTCAGCTCCATAGCGTAGTGGTATTCCCTGCTACCTTGAAAGGTTCAAGCCATGGGTTTGAATCCCACCAATGCTCTCACCTCCTGAAAATGTACATTGTACTCAGTAGCATAATTAGCGAATGCACATCATTTTAGTTTATTCCATCATTTTAACTCTTCAAATGCATGGTATGTAATTATTCAATAATATTATGGTGTGGAATTAAAAAAATCAGCTATTCAAAAATCAAGGAAAAAACGGTGTGGGGTCCCCCCCCTCCAGTGCATACCAGGCACTTCAGATCTGGTATGAACTTTAAGGGGAATTCCACGCCAAAATGTAAAAAAAATGGTGTAGAGGTCCCCTCCAAGGTCCATACCAGGCCCTTCAGGTCTGGTATGGATATTAAGGAAAACCCTGCACCAAAATTTATTAAAAAAATGGCATGGGGGTCCCCCCAAAATCCATATTGGACCCTTATCCGAGCACGCAACCTGGCAGGCCACAGGGAAAGAGAGGGGATGAGAGAGCAGCCCCCCTCCTCCTGAACCATACCAGGCCACATGCCCTCAACATGGGGAGGGTGCTTTGGGCCCCCAAAACACCAAAGCCACCTTTAACAAGGGGACCCCCAGATCCTGCCCCCCCATGTGAATGGGTATTGGGTACATTGTAACCCTACAGTGTCACCAAAAAAATGTGACAAAAGACAATAGTCGGTTTTTGACAATTCTTTTATTGTAAAATAGCTCTTCTTCTTTCCCCGCTTCTTCCTCCAGTCTTCTCCATCTTCCTCCAGCTTCTTCTTCCTCCATCTTCCTCCGGTCTTCCTTATCTACCTCGGGCTCCGGTCTTTCTCTTCCGCTGCTCCTACCACCGACATGCTATGCAAACGAACCTTTTCGAGGTGCATGAGCGGAGCTCGGAAGATGGCCGCCTGAGCCGAGAGCTCCGCTCCAGACCGCAGCAGCGGTGCTCATAGCACCCAGCACAGCAACCCAGGAGGCTTCTAATTCACAGTGGAGTGACCCCCACACAACCAGGCATGTCCCTGTATGATCGGTTCCACGGTAAAACGAGACCTTAGGCCGCAATTAGAGAAGGCAGGAGCGGCAGAAAAATCCAAAATGGCCGCCGCAGCATTACCTCAGATACATGCACCCTGCACGGAGGGACAATCGATAATGAAAAGAAGAAAAAAAGAAGAAAAAAAGAAGAAAAAAGGACCACTGAAATTGTCTATTAAGCACAGGTGTATATGAGCATTTTTAAACGGTTTACCTAATACCTGCTCAGATATAAACACCTGTGTATATCATCATCCCAGTTTATGAATCGTGAACAAGTCACATATCACAGGGTGATCATCCTCTGAACTTTAACTAACAACATACAAAAAAGATATTGTAAATAGATTCCAGACAGCAGTTTCTTCACAGAGGACACACTGATATATATAAATTGACTATCTTTATTAGAAAACCCTCAAATATAAATGTGCATTTAATGAGCAAATTTAACAGCAATTGAAAAAAGGGGAACCTATTCCTCCCTCCAGCCAAAAATAAAAATAAGACTGACGTCTTACAGGGAACTTGGGTGGCCACCTTGCCCTATATACACACCTCCATCAATCACTCATCTTGCATACACATACAGACAATAGTCTTAGACCCGGGTCTATTCAATAGATAGTAACCAAAGATTGCTCAGATGTGTAGATAATAGACTGAAAGTCCATGGGCATATGATCAGAGCAATTGTCTGTATCAGCACTGCATTACTAGATGAGAAATCCGCCCGTGGAATCGACCTGGATGTATCAATAATGAACAGAAATCCATGCAGTACAACACCCTTAAATGTGAGGGTCAGCAGTTAGTGACCCAACAAATCAGAGTCCACTGTATTATTCCATAGAAGAACAGATACTGATCGCTCACCATTTTAGGCGTCTTGAACTGGGTGTCTCGTGATCTGCAGAGCATCCGTGCTGCCGTCGTCTCCTTGCTGGTAACAAGACCGTGCTGAGAGCCGTGCACTTCCGGTAGTATTAGCTCCTCCAGAAGAAACTTACGGTAGGTCGCAAGGTTCAGTGTGAGTCAGCTGGACTGTGGCCAGCGGCTGTGTAAATGGTGATATATCCAGCCACATTGAGAAGGCAGTGGAGAGGCAGGATCACTGTTGGATTTAGCGATTATGGTCTATCCAAGGTGGAGATAAGCCGAGGTGGTTCCGGGCCATTAGTGGGCATCCAAAGGTCCCAACCACCACCGAAGTGATGGCAAGATGCTTACGCGTTTCACCTGATCACAGGTTTCCTCAGAGCATATGTGCTGGGTCAAGATACGTGCTTTAAATAATCACACTATAGAAACCAATTAGCAATTGAAACCATCCACACCTGAACACCCATCACTACGTCATTCACCACTAGTGCAGAATTCAAAACTTGTGTAGGTGCAATTACTTAACGGACCAAATAGGTATTTTAGTGATAAGGGTACATCTGTAATTTTCCTCTCAGAGTTAAAAACGCCTTCACTTCTATTTAGCAATAACAACCCCCTTGGGGGATGTATACCTGAATCCCCTATATAAAATATATAAATACATCCCCATTTTATCAATATGATACCGATATAGTCTCAAAATCTAGAGAACACTCCAAAGGGATATATGCAAAGACAGCCTAAGTGAAGTTTATATCGTAACATAACAATTTTTGAGATACTGGAATATATAGAAATGGATATCCGCATAAAAAGATGTCCAATTAACGTTCTAAGAATGCAGAAAGATTGCACTCATTGTTCAAGCCAAATGGCTGTAAACTTTTTAAATAGAAGATCCACATCTTCTCCTTTTGATACAATATCCTATCATAGTCACCCCTTCTCTGTGGCAAATTCAATTTGTAGATGCCCTTGCTTTTGAGGCCACTTGGATCACCATCATGTACCTTCAAAAAGTGTAATGCAAGGGGGCGTTCATCTTCTTTGTTGATGATACTCAGGACATGTTCACCAATCCTAGTCTTAAATTGTCTCTTAGTCTTACCGACATAGATTAGTCCACATGGACACGTCAACATATAAATTACACGTGTGGTGACACAATTAATGAAGTTCTTAATCATAAATTGTTTCTGACCATCGGAACTGGTGAACATGTCCGTCCTATCAACATACTTACAGATATGACACCTGCCACACGGGTACATGCCTTTTAAGGGAGGGAGACTAACGGAGGGACAAGCGGACTACAAGTCAGAGCCACCCCTCATCCCCAACACCTCACCCCAGGGAAACAAATGGAATTCCTGATGGCCAACACACCATCCATTGCATCCACTGAATCCCTGATCAAATGATCAATGACAGACTTCTCCCTCTCACCTCTGGGGCCTAATGCAATAATGCAAACAGGCTATCATTACCACCATACCCAGACCAAAGGACCCGGCTCACCAAATGGAGGATCTGTTCCACAGATTCTCTGAATTTTTGGATAGAGGCCTTGCTCAAACGGCCGCAAAGATCACCGGGGACTTAAAGGCAGATTTTAACAATCTGGGTAATAGGATCGACACGATTGAAAACAAAATGGAGGAAACAATAGCAGGAGGATGAACCAAAACTCCAAGCACATACACACAGTGCAGGAACCACTGGATCTGGCCATGTCATGTATCGACGACCTAGAGAACAGGTCCAGGAGGTATAATGTCAGAATCAGGGGACTCCCGAAGCCCATAATGGATGTACCGGAGGCAGTGCAGGACTTAATTAAAAACCTGATCCCCAATATCCCTTCCCACTGCCTTGAACTTGACAGAGCCCAAAGGGCCTTTGGACCCCCCATGAAAGATGGCACCCCAAGGGACATCATCGCAAAGCCCCATCACTACTCCATAAAAGAGGAAGTGATGAAACGTGCAAGATCTGCACCATCTGTGTTATGCCAGGGCCACCAGGTACAAATCTTTCACCTTCTACGATTCAAAGGCAGAGAGCACTGAAACCACTGCTACACGCATTAACCCAGAAGGATATAAAATACAGCTCATTTCTCAAGAAGCCGCAATGGACACCTCCAACACTGGCTCTGGCTCAAACAAGAGACCGATACTTACTAGCAAACAGTCCCCCCTCTGGACCAAAGGCAAAGCAAAGAAGGCGAAGGACAATGGACCCCCCTGAAGCAAGTACCCTCAGGGATTGATCCTTTCTTTTTCTGGACATGGAGTCCGGTCCAGGGGCGTTGTGACCATGCTGTTCTAGGGCTCTCCTCAGCCCAAGTCACAAGACTCCTGTTGAACTTTTACCTTCAATTAGTTGAAATTACAGTTTGTTGTTTCCTGTTCAAGTTTCCAGAGCAGCCCAGGGATAATTCCGGGACTTCCGAGACTGGCAGGGTTAAACCGGATCACTTCATACAGCTCACTCCACACCCCATGTAGGGATAACACCTACAAGCTATGGAAGAAACTTCTCCTTGTTCCCCAGAAGGAGGTCCTGCATGGGGAGACTGGAGGATTGGGAAGATTTTCACTAAGCCAGCAGGAATGAAACCTCTCACTAGCCAAATCCGCAGAAGGCTGTGCATCACTCTACCTTTAACTAGCAAGTCATTTACTCAATTAGGGCACCCTGTTCTGGGATGGAACCCTTGCGGCTCAACCCCAACCCTTGGACACCCGATGGTCTCCGAGGGCTGGGTAGTCTGTGCCCAGGTGGGATGGACATGATCTTTGTACTACACAAGGACTTCGGGGGGCATCTCCCCCCCCCCAGAATCAGGTTTTCTCCTCTAGGAGAGCTTCTTTTGTCTATTCTTCTCTGTCTCCCCCCCTTCTTCCCCCTCTTCCCCTTTTTCCTGAAAAAGTGCCTAATACCATTATCTTTTTCAGACCACCAAATCGACTACCAGGATCTGGGTTCTAAGTCCTCACTCAAACATGTTGGAGACACCTCCAAAACCATCTCGGCCTCAAGACTTCAAGGGGTGAGTGGGAGTGGATCATGCCGCTGTTTCTCCCTTTTGCTCCATGGCTGAAGGTCCAGACACTAAAATCCTCATAGCCTCCCACAATGTCCAAGGCCTCATCTTCCCGATTAAGAGGAGAAAGGTACTAGATAAGATTACTATAAATCACTCATGCTAGACATTCTTATGTTACAAGAAACACATTTCCCTGCCCGATATAGCCCCAAGTTCCTTCATTCACACTACCCGCAATTCTATCTAGCCAGTGCAGATAACAAAACTAAGGGGGTGGCGATCTTATTATCAAAATACTGCAGATTTGTGAAAATCTCTGACTATATTGACCCGGAAGGGAGATTCATCCTAGTGAAAGGTATGCTAGGGGACCAACTTTACTCCCCAGTGTCGTACTACACACTCAGAGGACAATCCAAATTTTTCAGCACCCTATTGACCACTCTGTTCCTTCAAGTTTTGAGGAGAATCATCTTCGGGGGAGACTCGAATGTTACATTCGACCAGGGTCTAGACAAGTCCAAGCCTCCTAAGTCCCAACTGATTCGCCCTACAAAAGAGAGCCTCAAAATAGCGAAGATTCTATATGCATACGGTTTGACTGATAAATGGAGAGAACCCAACCCCTCCAAGAGGGATTTCACTCACTACTCCCACCCTCACAACACTTACGCATGGATAGACCATATCCTTACACTTCCCACCCTTCTCTCAGCAGTCCTCAAAGCCCATATTAGGGACACAGCACTATCGGATCACTCCTTGGTGATCAATTCTATCCTTTCAGGGGTCCCAGGAGGGTCACAAAGACAATGGAGACTGAATGAGTCCTTGCTCTCTGACCCTGTCAGAGTAATAGAACTGAGAAAAGCCCTAAAAAAGAGTACTTTACACTTAACAGCACCTAGGATACCTCAGCAGAAATGCTCTGGGCAGCACACAAAGTCTTCATTAGGGGCAAGCTCATTCAGATCTCTACCCAAGTTAAAAGGTAAAGGAGGGCTGATGTAGAACGCCTGGAACAGGATTATGCTTCACTAAAAGCACTACACAAAAAGGACCCATCCAAGTTGCCCATAAACCAAACAGATAAAGCTAGATTAGACCTAAATCTCGCCCTTACGGCAAAGGCTGAAAAATCGATCAGATGGAATGGACACAAATTCTATGCCCAAGCCAACAAAATGGGTCCACTATTGGCTACTAAACTCTCCCCTAGGCTCAGAATCCACAATATGCCCAAAATCAGGATAGCGGGACAACCCCCCACAACCAATCCAATCAGGATACTTGAAGCCTTCCGGGGATTCTACTCGAAATTATACAGTACCACCAATCAGACCCACGTAGACTCAATCTCACGGTTCCTAGAGGGTCTACTTATCCCCTCCCTGACAGATGCCCACACAGACAAGTTAGACTCACCCATCACAGAGCAGGTGGTGATGGAGGTCATCAAGGGCCTCAAAAAGGGGTCAGCCCCAGGCCCTGATGGCCTATCCATACCTTACTACAAAACTTTCACAGACACCCTGATGCCACACCTGACCAAATCCTTCAACTCTAAAACCAAAGGAGACCCCCTAGATATCCACCTCAATACGGCTTATATCACAGTCATACTCAAACCAGAAAAAAAACCATGAAGACGTCATCAATTATCGCCCAATATCTCTCATAAATAATGACCTAAAAATTCTCATTTAAATTTTAGCGAACAGAATGTCCTCTTTCATCAGCCAATATATAAATAAAGACCAAGTAGGCTTCATACCCGGCAGACAGGGCCCCGACCAAATCCGACGAGCAATAGACTTGATATCAATCTTGCAAACTAATTGGGAGGGGGGACCAAACAACAAGGATTTATCCTGTCATTGGACCTACAGAAGGCCTTTGACACAGTTTCATGGCCCTACATCTTTTCCCTATTAGAGCGCTGGGGCTTCGGGGCCAGATTTATGGGTATCTTACAGGTCCTCTATTCATGACTAAAGGCTCTCATTAGGTTACAGGGGCACTACTCCAAACCTATAGACATCACAAGAGGGACTAGAGAAGGGTGTCCACTGTCCCCACTAATTTTTGCAATAGCCATTGAAACCCTGGTGATCGCGATCTGTCAGAACCCTGACATTAAAGGAGTCACCTGTGGAGATCAGACACACAAATGCGGTCTCTTTGCAGATGACATCCTATTGTTCCTAACCTCCCCCCCTCACCTCTCTCCCCAACCTCTGCCACACACTAGAAGACTTCGCTAGAATCTCGGGACTTAGAGTTAATTACTCTAAATCACAAGCCCTCAACATTTCACAATCTCCTCTGATGGTCTCATCTGAAACAATCTTTTAAATTTGAATGGAACGACACTGCAATTTGTTACTTAGGAATCTCGCTGACGGCCAAAATAGAAACCCTATACCAGGGATATGCAATTAGCGGACCTCCAGCTGTTGCAAAACTACAAGTCCCATCATGCTCTGCCACTGGGTGTCATGCTTGTGGCTTACAGAGTCTTGCTATGCCTCATGGTACTTGTAGTTCTGCAACAGCTGGAGGTCCACTAATTGCATATCCCTGCCCTATACATTCACAACTACCCCCCACTTTTCAGGAAACTGGAGACTGATCTCAAACTCTGGTCCAAACACGGACTCTCATGGTTAGGTAGGATCAACTCAATTAAAATGACCTTACTTCCAAGAATCCTCTACTTCTTCTGTTCCCTCCCCATGCCCATCAGGAGAGACCAATTATGCTCCCTGCAGAGTAGAGTATTGAAATACACCTGGGGAAACTCAGGGTATCGCATTCCTCAGAGCACACTATTTATACATAGACGTAGGGGCGTGTTGGTCCTCCACAACTTACACAAATATTTTATTGCAGCCAGACTAGCCCAACTCTCTATACTTTACTCCAGATCTAAAAAACCAGATTATGTGACAATTGAAAGACAGGCAACCCCTGGCTTCACATTAGATTACCTCCTTTGGTGCCCTTAGAAGACCCGACCGCCCATACTATCTCCTGTCCTGTCGCACTCTTATACCCTTATGGACAGTCTCAGAAACAATCCTTCCTTGGTTTCCACAGGATGGCCTCTTGCACACCTCTTCCACAACCCTGATTTTCCACCAGGCTTAGACATCACAAATTTCAGGTGGTGGTTGGACAAAGGGCTATATTGGATAGGTCACTACTTCACTACCAGCCGCCCCATTTCCCGAAGTTATTGTATCAACAACTTGGAGCTCCCAGAATCAGAAAGGTTCCGCTTTAGACAAATTTCCCACTTCCTAAACAAAATATGAAAGGGCAAACCTCTGCCTCCTAAATTCACAGCTTATGAGATGTGGTGTGGACAGGCCATGGAGCAGAGGGGAGGTATATCAGTGGTTTATTCGGCCCTCACTCACCTTAACGAAAAAACCTCTTCCATGATGGCATGGGAGGCAGACTTCCAATGCGAATGGGATCTGGAGACCTGGCAAACGGCATTCACTAAATCCTTCAAAGGGATCCAAAATGTCTCCTTGATGGAGGCTAGCATTAAAATTTTAACCAAATAGTACTTTACCCCCACCAGGCTGGCAGCCATTTTTCCATCAACAGATCCTCTATGCTTCAGAGGTTGTCAGTTACTAGGCTCTATGGCTTACATATGGTGGGAATGCCCCAAGCTCCGCACATTTTGGAGACTGATCTTCAACATGATCGACAAGGTGACGGTTGCCAGATCCCTAGATCTCCTGAGGTTGCCATCCTCAATGCACACATTCCACAACTTCCTAAGGCTACGTAATCACTAATCCACTTTATTCTACTTGGGACTAAAATCACAATCGCTAAAGCCTGGAAAAAGCCAAACCCATCCATACAAGCAGTCAAAAGGAAAATATTGTGGATTATGACACAAGAAAAGCTATCCAGCATCTTAAAAGATACCACCGTTAAATTTCAAAAGATATGGGAACCTCGGGCCAACTATGTGGGAACCTCCCTTATTCCTGGTGTTCACAAAGTAGCACACCTTCCCAAGGCACCATAGTAGGCACTCTTCTCTTACACCCCCTTTCCCACCCCTACCTCACCCTCTCTTTCTTCTCTCTCTTTATCCTCTTCATACAAACAGGTTTATATTGTGCGATTATCCAGTTTACATTTAGCACAGGACTGTCTTATTGATGCTGGACATACCCTTATAGCCCAGCCATCACCCCTGGTTGGCTTGACATAACCAAGGCCCCATAACCAGAGTCTGTGGCACAGCTTTATCCCAACAGGGGTGCTGGGGGTGGGGGGAACCCCGCTACTCCAGGGGCCTAGCTCCTCTACTGATGATGTGTCAATATTCTCAGGCGGGACATATAGACATCCCACCCATATTTTCCTACGGTTGTATAATTTTCCACTAGCATACTTGAACTGTTTATATGTTGCTATATTACTTTGGTGGCCTTCCCCCCAGAACAGTTTACCATTCTACAATTGTACTTTTTGTCTACACTTGTTAAAAACAATAAAGATCTATTGAAACAAAACAAACCTTTTCTGACGCTGTGGCCAGCCGATCTGTCCGCTTCCATAGCGCCCATTTATTATATAACTATGGGGTGTTGCTGCCGGATGATGTGAATCAGGAGACCCCGCCCCTTGTGGGGTGGGGTCTCTGAATCACATCATCCGCCCCATCGCAGCATTGGAGGAGATTCGTTTTTTTTAATGTTCAGCGGGAGCGGTGGAGGAGAAAGACCGGAGGATGGACCGGGGGAAGAAGAAGCCGGAGGAAGAAGCAGAGGAAGAAGCAGGGAGAAGAAGAAGCCTGAGGAAGATTGAGAAGACAGAGAAGACCGGGAGGAAGAAGCGGAGGAAGACTGGAGGAAGAAGCAGGGATAGAAGAAGAGTTATTTTACAATAAAGGAATTGTCAAAAACCGGCTATTGTCTTTTTTGTCACATTTTACTGCTTTTTTTGGTGAATGTGTAGGGGTACAATGTACCCGATACCCATTCACATATGGGGGGCTGGGATTTGGGGGTCCCCTTGTTAAAGGGGGCTTCCAGATTATGATAATCCCCCCACCCACAGACCCCCACAACTACAGGCAAGGGTTGAGGGCATGAGGCCCTTGTCCCAATCAACATGGGGACAAGGTGTTTTGGGGGACCCCAAAGCACCCTCCCCATGTTGAGGGCATGTGGCCTGGTACGGTTCAGGAGGAGGGGGCAGCTCTCTCGCCCCCCTTTTTCCTGTGGCCTGCCAGGTTGTGTGCTCTGATAAGGGTCTGATATGGATTTTGGGGGGGCCCCTATGCCATTTTTTTTTAAATCTGGCATGGAGTTCCCCTTAATATCCATACCAGACTCGAAGGGCCTGGTATGGACTGGTGGGGGGGAATCTACACTGTTTTTTTTCTTTGATTTTAATTCTATATTGCCGGTAACCGGCAATACATTACAGCCGCGAGCAATTTTGAATGAAATTTTTCCTTTAGAAATGTAATTTTGCTGCGGTACTGTTCTAAACACATTTCACTTTAAGCATTATTAAAATCACTGCTCCCGAAAAAACAGCTGCTTTAAAAAAAAATTTTTCCAATTGATACATGTCTCCTGGGGCAGGACCCAGGTCCCTATACACTTTTTATGGCAAAGAATTTGCATATAAGCCTTCAGTGAGAACTTTGGATCTTGCAGGTTCGAGCCCCATTGACTTCCACTATTCCCGCATATGTGATCTGACAGGCATTTTTGCCCATAATAGCGCTGCTTTCTATTTGCATTAGCACTCAGTTTCTGAGAGTTTAAGTATGATGTAAAGCTTTTATGACTTCAATCAGACAGATATGTCATCATGTGATTAGATACTTTTGTGAAGTGAATTTTCACTTTATTTCACCTTATTCATTAAAATAATTTAAAAATTAGCTTTATTCAAAATCAAGGTCATTGTTAGACTTGGTTGCCCAGTGCAGCAGTATTTTGGCATGGGATGCCTGGAAGAGAGAGGTCCATATTTAGATGGTGTATCTTTTAGGAAGGGAACCTATAAAAATACATACATTCGTTTTGGTAATAAAGCCCATCTAAATTTTGTTATGCATCCTATTGGGTTTAGTAGAGGATCATATCATCAATTTACCCTTTGTTTTTGTTTTTTTGTTTTTTTCATGAATAATACTTAAACCCCCAAAACTTTACATATTTTTGAAAGCTGAGATCCTTTAGAATAAAATGATGGTAGTAGCAGTTTTTTTACAGTTGAAATGTACTGTTTTGGGGTATGTATAAGATTCAGATTCAAACCACAATTGAATTTACATCAAATTTTCAGGGTTCAATTTTAATTAGAATTTTCACAATTTAGCTGAATTTCTGGAATCTAACTCATAATACCCTTCAAAGGTATTTTAACTGATTAGAGCCTCATAGCAGCCAATAAAGATGGGAACTCTATAACCCAACCACTCATAAGTTTGGGCAGCTGAGAACAGCTAAGGGGTTGATTTATTAAAATTGGAGAGCATAAAATCTGGTGCAGCTCTGCATAGAAGCCAATCAACTTTCAGGTTTTCGGTAAAAGCTTAGATGAACAAGCTGAAGTTAGAAGCTGACTGGTTACTATGCACAACTCCATTCAATTTTGCACTCCAGTTGTAGTAAATCAACCCCATAGCGTCAATTAGGGATGAGCTGAACACCCCCCAGTCCAGTTTGCACCAGAACATGCGAACAGGCAAAAAATTTGTACGAACAAGCAAACACCGTTAAAGTCTATAGGAAACGAACATGAAAAATCAAAAGTGCTCATTTTAAAGGCTTATATGCAAGTTATTGCCATAAAAAGTGTTTGGGGACCCGGGTCCTGCCCCAGGGGATATGTATCAATGCAAAAAAAGTTTTAAAAACGGCTGTTTTTTCAGGTGCAGTGATTTTAATAATGCTTAAAGTGAAACAATAAAAACAAAATATTCCTTTAAATATTGTGACTGGGGGGTATATTTAGTATGCCTGTAAAATAGCACATTTTTCCCGTGTTTAGAAAAATACCACAGTGGGGGGGGCAGGAGGCGGAGCCTAGCGGAGCAGACATGCATTGTTAGAGCTCCACACCGCTGAGGAGAGAAGAGAAGGACAAAGTGGAGCCTGCAGGCTCAAAAGGTATCCATTTGAACCTTTTTGCCCCTGGGAACAAACTGTGAAAGTTTGGGCAGGAAATATGGTACTGGGAGGAAACCGTGGCAGAAATAAAAATCACCTCACAAAGAGCTCACAGGCACTCACTGCAGCTGAAGCAGCTCCAGTCACCTCACAAGATAAAGCATCAGTGCGCTCTCACCGACAGAAAACGTCACAGCAAGACTCTCCATTTGAGTCAGATACAGAACAAATCCTCTCACAAACTTCTCCACAAGCCTCCGCAGCATCCCCAGTAATATTATTACAATTTGAAAAGATGCTTCATAAGGCTTTAAAACAAACCTCAGACCAAATAACAAAAAGCCTAAACCAAAGAAATAAGAGAGCTGGGAAACCGCACAGCAGCCCTAGAAATAAAAATAGATGAAATTGAAATTACAACCCAAGAAAATATAACAGAGTTGGAACAATTAAAAAAAGAGAATTTAATACTTCAAACTAAGCTCGAAGATTACGAAAATAGAGCCAGACGTTCAAACTTGCGCATAAGGGGAATACCTGAAACTGTGACAGACCTGCAATCTACTATTACTGCTCTATTACAAGAACTAAAGCCAGATATCCCTATTGAACGTTTAGAACTGGACAGAGTACACAGAGCCCTCACAGCCAAAAAGAAAGATGGACCCCCACGTGATATAATCACAAAATTTCATTATTACAGAACGAAAGAACAAATACTAATTGCTGCAAGAGAAAAAAAGGAACTTAATTTTCAAGGACACAATTATCACATTTTTGCTGACCTATCCCAACTTACTATTGCTAAAAGACGATCCATGAAACCCCAACGCCACGACATTATGTATCAATGGGGCTTCCCCTTTTCAGTCAGATTTAACTACCAAGGTACAATTTACAGAAGCAGATCAGCAGATGAACTACAACAAACCCTTTTAAAATTAAATCTGACAGAACCCACAAGCAGCAACACTCCCACACGCAGAAGAATGGCATCTTCACCTTCAGGCAGCACCCAGAAAATTTCAGAACAAAATGGGAATCATCATTCTCACAAAAGAGGCCGTTATGCCACATTATCCATGGACCAAGAAGATCCAATGGACTGACATCCTAATTCCTGATATCTCTTCATTTATTATACTAAGAGATGGTTCTCTATAAAAAACCTGTATTTATAACTGAATGTAACTGCATTCTGATAGTCACACACTGTGTGGGATCATGTTACATTCCAGTTATATTTCTTATTACTTCTGATTCATATAGCCTTAGAATATATAAGTGAAATAAGGAAATTCTTGTTCAGTTATATATTATCAGGTAATAACAATAGATTTATTACTTTTTAGGACAAATATGTTCAATAATCCAGAAGTAATGGAAGCTTTTTCTTTCTTTTCTTAAAAAAAATATATTATTACCTAACTAGTTCCTAGAATTATGTTTTTGTTTATTCTAATCTGAAGCAATACAACCTCAATTTTATGAGTTAACATATCTAAACAGTTGCATATGAATAAAATATGTAATTGTTTACTCTAAAAGGGTTAAAATCCCAAAATAATTCAAACTATCTTCATCAATACCAAAGTTATTAACAGCACCTTTCTAACTGAATTATTTAGCCTAGGGCAAGACTAACCATATACAACCACCCTGGAATAAATAATTTCAACAAAAACTATATTCTGCACTCCAATTAATGAAACATCATTTTGATGTCTTTTGACATAGCACTTCTCTCCTGTAAGCGGAAGATCCGTGTACCCCCATTAGCCCTCCTCATTCTCCCAACCATATTATGTGGGAGTGTGACGAAGGCACTTATTCCCCTGAGAGAGATATTTATTCTCTTTCACGGGTAAATTGTGATTACTTGCAAAAAATAATTTATACAATGTATCATCATCTAATCTCATATGTTTTTTGTTTACTCTTTACTCCAGAATTCACTGGTTTCTTTTCTATCTATTCATCTCTTCAGTCCACACAGGTTGATCTGCGCAGTCAGCTCTGCATAACAAAAAGTAAGTCAAAACTATTTGATCTATTGCCATGGCACCACTGAATATACTTTCCCTGAATGTTCAGGGAATAAATGTCCCTCAAAAAAGGACCAAAGCCTTCCGTACTTTCCATAACAAGAAGGCTCACATAGTATGCCTCCAAGAAACACACTTCACCAAAGATTCTACTCCAAAATATATTTCTCCTTTTTATCAACAAATTTACATGGCTTCTGCCTGTACCAAGCAAAGGGGAACTCTAATTGCATTTCACCGATCCACACCATTCACCTTATCATCAGAAATTAAAGACCCAGAAGGTAGATACCTGATACTCATGGGTTATATAATGGATACAGCAATCACGGTGATTTCCTACTACGCTCCTAACAAACAACCTACACCATTCCTCTCACATATATTACAAGTGATTAATACACACAAAATAGGAACAGTGATAATGTGTGGGGATTCGAACCAGGTCCTCCTCCCATTTCTAGATAAATCACCTTTTACACCATCCAAAATAACCTCTAGATTACCTTTTTCTCAACTTCTTTCCAAATACAATCTGGTAGATTCGTGGAGAGAAAGTAACCCAATGAAAAAGAAATTCACTTATTTCTCGCACCATCATCAAACCTTCACCAGAATAGATCATATTTTCTAACAATAGGAATGATACCAGAAATTATTGCATCAGATATAATTCCGATTCCGTGGTCTGACCATAATGCAGTATACACTACTATAGCCTCAGCCATATCAAAAGCGCATGACCCAACGTGGTACTTACCGGACATAATGCTCAAACACCCACTACATCAGATGGCCATTGAACAAGCTTTAAAGGAATACATATCAATTAATAATACAACAGACATCTCCCCAATAACACTGTGGGAAGCTCATAAGCCTGTCTTGCGTGGTACAATACAAAGACAAATGGCACTATTTAAACGGGAACGCAAAAATCTAGCAAAAAAACTAGAACTCAATTTTAATACAGCCTACATATCATTTCAAGATAATCCATCTCAGAGTACAAAATCTCATCTGGAAAAATCTAGATTGGAATACGATCTATTTCTCACTGAGTCAGTTGATAAATCCCTCAAACGCTCCAAACACAATTTCTACATGAATACAAACAAACCAGGTACATATTTGGCTCGGGCATTAAATTCAACTAACAAATCTTTCAAACCAATACGTTTGAAATTATCAAAAAATGTTTACACTTGTAATCCAGTTAAAATAGTCCATAAATTTCACTCACATCTCGCAACTTTATACAAGACAAACAATGAATTTAATCCTACAGAGGCTGAATCCTTCTTCTCAAAAATAACCTTACCTGAGTTATCTCAGAATCAAAAAAGCAGTTTGGATGAGCCTATAACTATAGATGAAGTTGCTAACGCCATAAAAGACCTAAAACTTAACAAAAGACCAGGCCCAGACGGCTACTCGGCTTTACACTATAAAACATTCTCAGAAATACTCTCTCCCATTCTCACTGAAACGTTTAACAAACTTCTAGATGGACATTCTTTTCGGCAAGAAACACTAATGGCAATTGTTTGTATGATCCCAAAACCCCTTTCTGATGATACTTCCTGTGTGAATTATCGGCCTCTCTGTTAAACCTCGATATTAAATTATTAGCAAAAATAGCAAAACGCCTTAATAGCATTATAGGAAAATTAATACATAGAGATCAAGTAGGCTTCATGCCAAATAGACAGGCAGGCGATAATATACGCAGGGCAGTGTTATTGGCACATATTGCTAAAAAAAGGAAAATCCCTTTATGTTTTCTATCTCTCGATATTAAGAGGGCATTTGACACAGTATCCTGGCAATATATGCAATATTCATTACAAAAATGGGGTTTTGGACCCCACTTTTTAACATGGATCAAAGCATTATATAATAAACCCAAAGCCTATATAAAATATGCTGGATACAAATCTGAAGCCTTTAATATCGAAAGAGGTACCCGACAGGGTTGCCCATTATCTCCCTTATTATTTGCCCTTATACTCGAACCCATGGCCCAATACATCAGAACAAACCAAACTATAACTGGCATTGAAGTAGGAGGTATTACACACAAATTATGTACATTTGCAGACAATATATTACTTTTTCTATCATCACCACAGGTCTCTGGTCCTAACTTAATACCAGCTCTTGATGGATTTGCAGCCCTATCCGGCCTTATGATTAATCCTAAGAAATGCCTAATGCTTAATATTTCACTCACAAACATGGAATTGATCCCGGCTAGGGCTGCACTCCCATTCACATGGGCAGAAAAATCAATCCCATATCTTGGAATTCATTTAACAGCATCTCATTCTGACTTATTCTCAACCAATTATCCTCCTGTATTAAGACAGATCACAAATCTAATAAAACAATGGTCGCAACTTCCTTTATCCTGGATAGGGAAGATTAATGCAATCAAAATGACTATTCTACCCAAATTGCTTTATCTATTCAGAGTCCTCCCTATTCCAGTTCCTTCCTATTTTTTGAGAATAGTACAAAAAAGAGCAACTTCGTTTATATGGGGCTCTTCTAAACCACGTATACCTATACACACACTACATCTTCCCAAAAATAAAGGAGGCCTGGGATACCCTAATTCTACTAACTACTACAGAGCAGCACATTTGGCCAGTCTGTCCAAATACCATGCAAAACAGGAAATCCCATTATGGGTATTTATAGAGGCTTCAGAAAATGACCCTCTATTAATATCAAATTTATTATGGCTTGATCCTAAAGACCGCTTTAAAATTCATAATCCCATAACTAGACACTTCTTATCTCTCTGGGATAAACTAAAAACCAAATATCAGTTACAATCTCCACACAATCCTCTCCTTTCTTTTATCAGAAATCCGGCCTTTTATCCGGCATGGATCTACCCAAATTCTTTTAAAGCTTGGACAACATCAGGCATTCAGACACTAAATGACTTCATAGCATCTAAATCATTCCTTTCATTCCCATCGCTTAGAGAAAAATAAATATGATCTACCAAACTCTGAGATATTTAGATATCTCCAAATCAAAAATTTCTATACACCATTCCTAAAGGGGATACACCATTATCCCAATTATCCATTTTTGAATCAATCTGTACAAAAGATCCATTTGCTAAAGGTACAATTTCATCACTTTATAATCAATTATATGGAGTAGCAAATCTTAATAGACCCTCTTACGTTCAGAGGTGGGAGGAGGACCTGGGACGAACTTTAGAAGACACGGACTGGTCTAACATATGGCTCACATCTAAGTCATCTTCACCCAACATCTTAGCACTGGAGACAAATTATAAAGTCCTAACTCGCTGGTACCTTGTACCCGCTAGAGTGGCAAAATATTCACCTAATACCTCAGCTCTTTGTTTTCGAGGATGCCCAGAAATAGGCACATATTTACACATATGGTGGATGTGCCCAGTAATCCAAACCTTCTGGAAGGAAGTCTTCGTGATTGCATCTAAAATATTTAAAAAAATAATACTACCAGATCCATATTTAACTTTACTTAATCTAAAACCGGAATGGTTAACACTCTCTCAATTCAAACTTATGATCCAACTAATAACGGCTGCAAAACAAACAGTGGCCAAGGCATGGAAATCTCCTACATTGGTACTAGCAGAAACAATTCACAGAATGAATAATACAATGTCCCATGCTAAGATGGTAGCCATCGATCAAAATCAAATTCCAAAATTTGAAAAACTTTGGCATCCTTGGATAAAACAACAGTTCCTGTCAAACTTCAATGACTCTGTCCTGTTGCCATGGTAACAGATTAAATGACTTACAGAGACACCCATTCTAAGGCTTCAAAGAGAACTAAAAAGAATAAACTGACGAGCGGGACAACCTTGTGGACCATACCTCTACCTTTCAACCCTTTTTCTTCTTTTTCTTTCCTTTTCTCCACCTTATGATTAAAGCTCATTATCAGAATTTATTTGACCTATATACACTCTACTTGTAAACAATATGTATAGTAGGTATAAATCATTTAAATACCTACAAAAGTAACTAAGGAAATGATATATATCTTTAATTTAGGTTTACGTAAACCCAATGTTTAATATTTGAAATTTCATTATATTTACCTATAGAAACCCTACTGTAAAACAATGAGCTTACTTTATAGATCCTTGTAAACTTACTTTATGTATCTTTATAACATTGTATACTCAATAAACTTCTTTTGACAAGGAGAAAAATACCACAGCAAAATGGCATTTCTAAAGGAAAAAAAATCATTCAAAAACTGCTCATGGCTGTAATGAATTTATTAAAAAAAATGGCATGTGCTGCCCCCAGTTCATTACCAGGCCCTTTGGGTCTGGTATCAATATTAAGGGGAACCCCTCACCAAAAAAAAAAAAAAAAAAAAAATGTGTGGGGGGTCCCCCCAAAATCCATACCAGGCCCTTCAGGTCTGGTATGGATTTTAAAGGGAGCCCTGCACCAAAATTTAAAAATAAAATGCCGTAGGGGCCCCCCAAGGGTCCATACCAGACCCTTATTCAAGAACACAACCTGGCAGGCCGCAGGAAAAGGGGGGGGTGAGAGCGTCCCCCCTCCTGAACCATACCAGGCCACATGCCTTCAACATGGGGAGGATTCTTTGGGGTCGCCCCCAAAGCACCTTGTCCCTATGTTGATAGAGACAATGGCCTCATCTCTACAACCCTTGCCTGGTGGTTGAGGGGCTTATCAGAATCTGGAAGCTCCCTTTAACAAGCGTACCCCCAGATCCCATTCCTCCCCCTATGAGTGGGTATTGGGTACATTGTATCCCTATTCATTCACCCAAAAAAGTGTCAAAATGTTAAAAAGGACAAGAGACAGCTTGGGACCTTTATAAAAAAAAATCTGTCTCGCGATGTCCATTTATCTTCAATCACAGCGCTGACAGACCGAGAAAAAAAAAATGCAACAACTCCTCCTCTATGGGAGGCTCCCGCTGACTGAAGCCTCTGCTCGATGACAGCTGTTATATAGCTGAGGGCGGGCTATTCAGTGACGTAAACGGGTGACCCCGCCCCCTTCTAACATCACCTCAGAAGTGGGCAGGGTCACCTGTTTATGTCACTGGGTGGCTCTGGCCTCAGCTATATAACAGAGGTCATCGCGAAAAGGATTCAATCGGCGGGAGTCTCCCATGAAGGCGGAGTTGTTTCGTTTTTTTTTTTCTCGGCCCATCGGCGCTGTGATCGAAGATGAATGGACATGGCGGCACAGTTTTTTTTCCTTCTTTAATAAAGGACTTGTCCCAAATGGTCTACTGTTATTTTTAACATGTTGACACTTTTTTTGGTGAATGAGTAGGGGTACAATGTACCCGATACCCATTCACATAGGGGGGTGGGATCTGGGGGTCCCCTTGTTAAAGGATGCTTCCAGATTCTGATAAGCCCCCTGCCCGCAGACCCCCACAACCACCGGGCAAGGGTTGTGGGGATGAGGCCCTTGTCCCCATCAGCATGGGCACAATGTGCTTTGGGGGTGACCCTAAAGCATCCTCCCCATGTTGCGGGCATGTGGCTCGGTACGGTTCAGGAGGGAGGGGGTGCTCTCTCGTCCCCCCCTTTTCCTGTAGCCTGATAGGTTGCCTGCTTGGATAAGGGTCTGGTATGGATTTTGGGGGGACCCCTACGCCATTTAAAAAAAAAAAAAAAAAATTGCACAGGCTTCCCCTTTATATCCATACCAGACCTGAAGGGCCTGGTATGGATTTTGGGGGAACCCCCACGCATTTTCTTTTTACATTTTGATGATGGATTCCCGTAATATTCATACCAGACCCAAAGAGCCTGGTAATGGACTGGGGGGGACCCATTTTGCAATGATTTTTATCTGTATAGCTGGGATCTGACAATACATTACAGCCGCGAGCAATTTTAAATTACTTTTTTCCTTTAGAAATGTAATTTTGCTGTGGTACTGTTATAAACACAGGAAAAATGCACTACTTTACAGGCACACAAAGGACACCCCCAGGCACAATATTTAAAGGAATATTTCATTTTTATTGTTTCACTTTAAGCATTATTAGAATCACTGCTCCTGAAAAAACTGCAGTTTTTAAAACTTTTTTTTGCATTAATACATGACCCCTGGGGCAGGACCCGGGTCCCCATACACTTTTAATGACAACAACTTGCATATAAGCCTTTAAAATGAGCACTTTTGTTTTTTCATGTTAGTGTCCCATAGACTTTAACGGTGTTCCCCGGCTTTCGAATTTGCCGTGAACACTGCATAATGTTTGCTACTCTGCGAACTTACTTTCAACTCCAACATCGGGCTCATCCCTAGTGTCAATGTGTTGACTAAGGAGAGGACAGGGACATCTGAATGCAAAGGAAAAGATTAGTAAAGTGGATAAGGTAATTAACTGTGATTGTGTTTTAGGCATTGGAGTGCTTGCATATTCTATTTTGTGCCCTCCCAGTGTTCACGGATCATTACTGAATCCCAAATTCCTTTTTTTACTACTGTCTGTGTTACTGATAAGTTATATTATTATTGGATCACCACCTAAGCTGCCCTTTAAAAAATATTTTTTATTTTAGTTTGTGGTTGATTTGAGAGCAGCGGTCCTATTTTGCTACTAAACCATCAATTTCAAAGCTGTTATTAATTAAGGTTTTACTTTTAAAACAAAAGCCATAACATATATATATCTCCGCTTGCCAACTGTGCATTATAGTTTTACTGCTGCAGTGCGGGACAGCAGCGCAGAATCATGTATATGTAACTATGTATTCCCAATCCCTGGTAGAGGGAGCATGCATTCGCACCCAACTACCTGGCTGTGCTGTCACTGGCTCCAGTACATGCCGATCAATGGGTCCAATTTCCAGCCAATTATTCATGGCCAGGGCATGCTGATGCGCCAGAGTAGATGATAGGAGAGAGATTTGTGTTGGTAAACACAGATCTCTCTACTGACAGTGGGGATGTGCCGATCTTAGTCTCCCTGCAGAGCAGGGAATAAAAACCGTCACATCACTTAGTAAAAGCACCACACAGTGAACACATTACTAGGTACACAGTTAACCCTTTGATTGCCCCAGATGTTAACCTCTTCCTACCCTGTGTCATTAGTACAGTGACAGTGCATAATATTAGCACTGATCACTGTATTAGTGTCACTGGAGATGTCAGTGGTAGTTAGTCAGTTCCCCCCAGCATCAGTTAGTGTCAGATTGACCGCACTATCACAGTCCCGCTATAAGTCACTGATCACCCCATTACTAGTATAAAACAAAATGAATAAATAAAAATTCCAGTATGTATACCATCATTTGTAGATGCTATACCTTTCACGCAAACCAATTAACCACTTAACCTCCTGAAGATTTACCCCCCTTCATGACCAGGTAATTTTTTGTGATATGACACTGTATTATTTTAACAGATAATTGCATGGTCATGCAACGCTGTACCCAAATAAAATTTATATCATTTTTTATTCCCACAAATAGAGCTTTCTTTTGGTGATATTTGATCACCAGTGCATTATTTTCTTGTGCTATAAACAAAAAAATTAAAAATATTATATTTTACTTTCTGCTATAAAACATATACGCAACAAAAAAATTAAAAAAATTCTAATTTCTTCATAAATGTATGCCAATATGTATCCTGCTACATATTTTTGGTTAAAAAAAACCCAAATAACCGTATATTGATAGTTTTACACGAACATTATAGCGTCTACAGACTATGGGATTTATGGAAATTTCATTTATTTATTTTTTCTACTAGTAATGCCGGCGATCAGTGACTTATAGCGGGACTGTGATATTGCAATGGACAAACAGACACTGACGCTTTTGACACTGAGGAAAACCAGTAAAACAAATACAGTGATTAGAGCTAAAAATGTGCACTGTCACTGTACTATGACACTGGCTGGTAAGGGGTTAAACATCTAGGGCAATGAAAAGGTTCACTGTGTGCCTAGCCAGTGTTTTGTGAACTTAATGCCCTGCTTTTACTGGGGGAAGAGATGTAATTTCTGTCAGAATGAAGATCTGTCTCCTTTACATAGGCAGATCTCCGTTCTGTCTGTTTAATCAACGATCGGCAGGTGCCAACGGGCATCCACAGATCGGTTGCTGCTGTGATTAATCACAGCAGAAGCGGCTTGCGGGCGGTGTGTGTGTGTGCCCCCTAGGCGGTAGTGCAGAAACATGTATATACATGATTCTGCACAGGAGAGCCTCCCTGTAGCACTAAATCTGCTATGGGGCGGATAGTCAGTGGTTAATATACACTTATTGGGATTTTTTTTAAACCAAAGACATGTAGCAGAATACTTTTTGGCCTACATTTATGTTTTTTTTTTTTTTATTTGATATGTTTTATAACAAAAAGCACAAAATATTTTTTTCCCCAAATTTTTGGTCTTTATTTATAGCGCAAAAAAAAAAAATAAAGTTGCATAACTGTGCAATTGTCAGCAAAAGTAGCACAATGCCGAAGAGCAAAAATTGGCCCATTCATGAAGGGGGGTAAAATATTCTGGAGGTCAATTGGATCTTTTGAACAATAAGAATTCAATCAATATCTCAATGAACACAAGAACACTTTCCAAAACTTTGACAAGTTTTATATTACTTTTTTTTAGCTCATTACATTACAGTTTACAGTTTTAATAAATTAGTTGATATAAAAATGAATACACCCCACAAAAAAACTACAATATCTAGTATTTTGTATGACCACCGTGATTTGTAAGGACAGCACCAAGCCATCTAGGCATGGAAGGAACAAATTGGCGACATATTGCAACATCTATTTTTTTCCATTCTTCAAGAATGACCTCTTTTAGAACCTGGATGCTGGATGTCTCTTCAGAATTCCCCATAGGTGTTTGTTTGGGTTCAGATCAGGAGACATACTTGGCCACTGAATCACTTTCACCCTGTTCTTTATCAGAATTGCAACAGTGGCCTTAGATGTTTTGGATCATTGTCATGTTGGAAAAGTGCACGACCAAGGGAACCGAGTAATGATAGCACCTTCGCTTTCAATATAGAGCAGTACATCTGTGAATTCATGATACCATCAATGAAATGCAGCTCTCCAACACCAGCAGGACTCATTTAGCCCCACAGCAGGACACTACCACCACCAAGTTTCACTGTACGCACCATGTATTTTTCTTTGTACTCCTCACCTTTGCGACACCATACAGTTTTGAAGCCATCAGTTCCAAACACATTAATCTTGGTCTCATCACTCCAGAGTACAGAGTACCAGTATTCTACCTTTTTCAGCATGGTCCCTGGCAAATTCTAGGACAGGCTTTTTTGTGCATGGGCTTTAGGAGAGGCTTCCTTCGTGGACGACACCTATGCATACTATTCATCTGCAGTGTACTCCGTATTGTGTCACAGGAAACAATCACCCCAGTTGTTCTTTCTACTTCTTTAGCTAACTGCAGTGAACTTGCATGGCGATTTTCTTCATCCCTTCTGATCAGAAGACCCTCCTGTAAAAGTGTTAAGTTCTGTGGATGGCCTGGACGTCTCTGTGAGATGGTTGCAAATCCATCTTTGTTAAATTTTTGCATCACTTTTGCTACAGTATCCTGACTGATAAGTAAAGCTTTGCTGATCTTCTTGTAGCCTTCACCTTTCTTGTGTAAAGAAATGATTTCCTTTCTCAGGCCTTGTGACATTTCTCTCCCATGTGGTGCCATTGCTGACAGCATAAAATGGGAAGGGGTTTTCTTTGTTAGGTTATGCTCTTTTATAATCAGTCTGCTGGGCACCTGTTTAATGCATAATTAGACTCACCTTAGGATTTTGTTGTCTAAAAATATACCTTTGCTCCTAAGGCTGGTTTCACATGGGCATTACTTTTTTTGTTCAGTTTAGTCACATTTTTTTTTTTTTTTTTAAACGGATACGGATGTCAATTTTTACATCCGTTTTTATATCCGCTGACATCTGTTTTTTACAAAAAAATTTACTGAACTTCAAACACTATATATAGCTGGCTGCTGAGGAGGGGGGGTCGGGAAGCCGTCCGCCATGTCCTTAACAACCAATGTAAAAAAAAAAAAAAAAAAAAAAAAAAAAACACACACAAAAAAAACAGCATGCCCCCCCCCCGGTCCATACCAGGCCCTTTGGGTCTAGTATGGATTTGGAGGGGACCCCCACCCCAAAATAAAAAATGGTGTGGGGCCCCCAAAATCTATACCAGACCCTTATCCGAGCATGCAGCCCGGCAGGTCAGGAAAGGGAGGGGACGAGTGAGTGACCCCCCTCCTGAACCATACCAGGCTGCATGCCCTCAACATGGGGGAGTGGAAGATTTGGGGCAGGGGTGGCTCTGTGCCCCCCACCCCAAAGCACCTTGCCCACATGTTGATGGGGACAAGAGCCTCTTTCCGACAACCCTGGCTGGTGGTTGTTGGGGTATGCGGCGGGGGGCTTATCAGAATCTGAGGGCCCTTTAAACAGCCTGTTGGTTCCTGGTAAGATCTGAACACAGGATTGGAGAAGCACTTTGAATTCTGTGAGCTCCAGCCCCTGATCCTGGAATTACAAAACCTGGAGAAAGATGAAAACCCATCTCACTGTAACTTAAATATGGCCTGAGGTGTGCCCTGACTGCAGACAAGAGGGCATGCCTGAAAAGGGGGCATACCCTAGATATGATAGTGAGATGTGAAATAAAAGAAAAAATGGGGGGAGAGGGTGGGGCAAAACTTTAGAAATGGTGACCACTAGAGGGTAGCGTCTGTGGATTTAAATAGATGAATAGCCCTCTCCCACAAATACAGGCTAACTACTTTAGCCTTACAACTTGTGTTTGGGTATACTCACCATAACGACAATATGGCCTGAGGTGTGCCCTGACCATAGACAAGAGAGTATGCCTGAAAGGGGCAAAAATGAGACTGAACCAAAAATAGGTTTAAAGATTTATTAATAAATGGAAAGACACCTTATTCTGCGAGTCTAGTAAATGCTCTGCCTATTTCCACTTGTGGATCGGGGGTATACCTAGGATAACAGGTGGACTTCCACCTACCCAACAATATGCGGAGGAACCTGGTGTTTGGAGGCTGCCAAAGCCACCCCAATCCTAAATGAATGTCCTGAGATTAGTGCGGGTCTAATCACTGCGCTGGGGGGGCGAGAGTTTGCACATGGCACATGAACACTGAGGTGGATGTGGGTTATATGGGAAAAGGCAGGAGTGGGCTATCTGAAGGTAGATGGTGTGTAAGAAAAAGCAAGTCATGAAAAATGGCTATGAGGCACCATGCATTATGTGTTGAGTAATAATTAATTAAGGCCTGCTGTCCTGATGAGTTTTGGTGCATGGTAATGCAAGTGTAAACTGGTCAGCAGTAAATATGTCTTTTACACAGAATAGTGGATATACTGTCAGACTTGGCGAATTCACTCAGTCTGTAATAAGCCAGGAACATGTCGGCCTTCAAGACTAAACTTTTGAACTGCCCAAATGGTGCTGAGTTTAAGGCTACCACAAGCTGTGTGAACATTTCAGGGGGAAATGGGAACCCTAGAAGGTAGCTTAACCAGTTGGCACTTCTGAATGTCCTTTAAAACAGCCTTAATGGGATGAGAGGAGAATACGGTAGGCCTGCTTGGGTCCTTTAGCAAAAAATGGTGTTGTACACCTGCTAAATATGCCCTAAGCTGTCTCATGTTAGCGTGAGACAGCTTAAGATTTAGGTGGCAAAAAGTAGCGAAGGCTAGGATGTGCTTAATGAAATGTAGCAACGGTAATGGGAACTGTATCATGAACTGGGTGTAAGTTCTCTGGGGGGGAGGAACTGAGCATGGCATGCGAGAGGTTCAGCTTCTTAGAGCTCCTGTGGCTGATCCTGTCTTTGATCCTCTCCCCGACTTACTGCCCTGCTGAATAACACACCCGACGCTGCCTGCACATCCTGACACCTGCAGAACCCACCGATTGGCTTGTTTCCCTTCTGTGCAGCTGATATGACCAGATCTAACAAGGAAGAATCAGCAGCCCTAGACTCCCAAAATGGCGCAGCGGCTCTATCACAGAGGACTTCTCGTGGAGCGGAGAAAGCCAAGGACAAGAACCCTGGGACTTCCAAATTGAAAGGTGCCAAGTCACAAGGTAAAGAAGGCACCAGAGATATGCTCTATTATGCTCAAAAGCTGCCATTACCTTGTACCCAGCCCAGTGACACTGAGGAGTCTGCTGCTCACATGCTAGAGGAGGAGGAGGGGGACAGCATAGAGGAGCAGAGGCCACACAGACAGAGCAGGATGCCCAGTCACAGGCTGACACTGAGGAAAATACAGCAGAACCAGAACAACCTATGCTTTGGGAAATCCTGAAAGCGGTGAATAAGTGTACAGCATCAGAAGATAAACTTAAATCACACCTAGGAAGCCTGTCAGAAGATATAGCATTAATTAGACAAGATCTCCAGAAAATAAGAGAGCATACTACTGCTATAGAAAGTCGCATTAGTGATTTGGAGGACAAGCTACCATCTCTTTTGCGGGACTCACAGACCACTAAACCGTTAGCTGGTTTTTACCTTTGTTAAAAAAAAAAAAAATGTTAGCTGGCACAAACAGTTTGCGGGCAGAAGACATGGAAAATTGCATGAGTAGAAACAATGTGCGTATCGTGGGCCTCCCGAAAAAATAGAGGGCCTGTGATACCACAGAATTTACTGAATGCTGGCTCCTCAATACATTTGGGAAGGATGCCTTTACACCTCACTTTTTGGTGGAGCCGGCCCACCACACTCCCACTAGGCCTCTGCCACCAGGTAACCCACCTAGGCCTGTACTGGCTCGCTTGCTTAACTAGTGTGAGAGAGAAACCATACTCCGCCTGGCACGTGAACACCATAACACTCAATACAATGGAGTCAGTCTCTTTCTAAATGGACTTTTCAGCTGAAGTCCAGTGGAGCAGAGTGAAATTCACAAAAGTCTGAAAACGATTGCAGCACCTTCAAGCAACTTATGCCATGTTGTACCCAACCAGGCTTCGTATAACCTCTGGAGGGCAAGCGCACTTCTTTGAGTCAGTGGCTGCGGCCTCAGATAGGATCGATATGCATGAAGCTGACTTACTAGCCCGGCCAGCTGTAGAGGATGCTGCTTGATTGCGGATGTTGCTATATTCTGGTTGCTGTCTTCAGATGCCTTATACCAAGGGTGTAAGATCTCTAGGCTAGCCTATATATGCGTGCTGTACTGGACACTAGTGAATCACCAATCAAGTGACTGGCAGCCTCCTCAAGACCTTTGAATCTAGTCTGAGGTTGAAAAAAATGTGTTTAATTTTGTTTAAATTCCTTAATCTAGTCATTTAGTTTAGTTAAATTTGATTGATTTGTTGAATTTGTATTTGGGTTTCGTATTTGGAATTCCTTTTATGTCTTTTTTGAATTTTCTTCAAATTTACAGATTTTTTCGATTTTAGACATTTCAGCTGAAAAATGTTGAATCGGTCGAATCCAAAACTATATATATTATTTTTTTTTTTTTTTTATTCAAATGTGGCAAAGTGAACAAACAAAAGAAAATGTTCATCAAATGATTGCAAGGACTCTTTAAATCACCTTTGGCTTAACTAAAACAGCATTATTTTGAAATGGTACTCTGATAACACACACAGTCTTTGATCTCAGAACCATGTTTACAGTTCGACTGGGATTCTATGTAAAAATTCAATTTGAATTTCAATTGGTATTTCAGAAATTCAGACAAATTTTGTTTAGTTATTCTGAACATTCAGTAAACTTTGATTATACTGTAATTCAGGTATTTGATATATCCGAATCTCAGAATAATTAAAAAAGTTAAAAAAAAAAAAAAAAAACACAACACACACATGTCTAAAGCCCAGAGCTACGCCAATCAAGCTGACTCGAGTCGAAAGGTGGTGTTAAGAAAGGCCCAATCAGGAAGCCTTTGTCCACTTCTGTATGAAGCAGTAGGTTCACTGAACCTGGATCCGACATGGCTGAAAGCAGATTCCTGCACTCAAATGTTTCACAGGCAGAGCGAGCAACTCCATGTGGAAACCTGAGGTAAATGCCTGGCAAAGAAAATTTGTCAAACCCAGGGCTGGGTGACTATTTAGGCAGAAATCTAGATGTCCAAACCTTCTTGGGGCATAGGGCTCTAGGATGATCCCTAAAACCAACTGGGCAGATATACAATATCCTGCACTTACTAAAATTGAACACACCGTGATTGAAGTTATTACATATTTGGGCTCTGCCTAGGTAATGAATTGGCCTGCCCAAGGGGATTGTGACGGGGAAGAAACCACAGCAGGTCTGGGGATGACCACGGACGTGGAGGGAACAGATGTGTAATGTGACATCGGACACAATTCACCATTGTGTGTCATAGACTGGCAGCAATGACATGCAGGGGATTTGAGGCCAGCGAAATGCCTACAAAAGAGAACAGTGTTGAATGCTCCAGTTAGTGGAGTATTGGAACTAGGACAACACAGTGGCTGCTTTAGCCGAAAATGACCTATGAAAGTCGTAAAATCCATACTCACCGTACTTATAGCCCAAGTCACCCACGTTATGCAGATATTGGTCTAAGTCTTCCCTCCCACCAAGGTTAATGGAGCAAATCACATCCCTGAATGTACTAAAAGCCAATACAAACTCTGGTAGGTTCAGTCTCCTATTGAGTCTAGGATACTTGACTATCACAATGATGGAAACATAGCCACATGAGTAAGTTTTATTATCTAGGATGTTGTGAGATGCCACTAGAAGGGAGACTAAATAATTGACATCCTTGCCATCCAAGATATCTTTCCTAATGGAATCTGGGATAAAATGTGCAGGAATAACTACTAGGGCTGGCGTACCTGTAGCTGCGGGGACTACTGCACTGGTGACATTGGTATCTTGAGCGGATGGGCCTGTAACAAAAAGGGCTACAGGGAGGCTGGTACAGGCTTCCACGATCTCCAACCTATACTGAATATTCTGGACGGTGGTGGACTTAGAGTTTAATAAGGCGTGAATCTGGGCTAAGGAGGTGGCCATAGACTGATTTGATATGTGCTGTTGACTAGCAACTGCCTGGCTAGGGTACAGTAGATGAAACAACTCTGCCTTCCTAGCTGTGGCTGGATAAGGAATACCCCATCGGTGGAGTTCTGTCGTAAGTTTAGGGAAAGTCCAGGCTCGTAAGATGACATGCTGCCTTGCTCCGAGGCTCTTACGGGGGAAACAGAAATAGTGGCAGCATCTTCAAAGTCTCAAACATGTGACATCTTGTCCTGAGTAGGGATGAGCTTCGAGTTCGAGTCGAACTCATGTTCGACTCGAACATTGGCTGTTCGCAAGTTCACCGAACAGCGAACAATTTGGGGTGTTCGCGGCAAATTCGAATGCCGCGGAACACCCTTTAAAAGTCTATGGGAGAAATCAAAAGTGCTAATTTTAAAGGCTAATATGCAAGTTATTGTCATAAAAAGTGTTTGGGGACCTGGGTCCTGCCCCAGGGGACATGGATCAATGCAAAAAAAAAGTTTTAAAAACGGCCGTTTTTTCAGGAGCAGTGATTTTAATAATGCTTAAAGTCAATCAATAAAAGTGTAATATCTCTTTAAATTTCGTACCTGGGGGGTGTCTATAGTGTGCCTGTAAAGGGGCGCATGTTTCCTGTGTTTAGAACAGTCTGACAGCAAAATGACATTTTGAAGGAAAAAACTCATTTAAAAGTACCCGCGGCTATTGCATTGCCGACAATACACATAGAAGTTCATTGATAAAAACGGCATGGGAATTCCCCAAAGGGGAACCCCGAACCAAAATTAAAAAAAAAAAAAAAGACGTGGGAGTCCCCCTAAATTCCATACCAGGCCCTTCAGGTCTGGTATGGATATTAAGGGGAACCCCGGCCAAAATTAAAAAAAAAAAAAAAAACGGCGTGGGGTCCCCCCAAAAATCCATACCAGACCCTTATCCGAGCACGCAACCTGGCAGGCCGCAGGAAAAGAGGGGGGGATGAGAGTGTGGCCCCCCCTCCCTCCTGAACCGTACCAGGCCACATGCCCTCAACATTGGGAGGGTGCTTTGGGGTAGCCCCCCAAAACACCTTGTCCCCATGTTGATGAGGACAAGGGCCTCATCCCCACAACCCTGGCCGGTGGTTGTGGGGGTCTGCGGGCGGGGGGCTTATCGGAATCTGGAAGCCCCCTTTAACAAGGTGACCCCCAGATCCCGGCCCCCCCCTGTGTGAAATGGTAAGGGGGTACATAAGTACCCCTACCATTTCACGAAAAAAGTGTCAAAAATGTTAAAAATGACAAGAGACAGTTTTTGACAATTCCTTTATTTAAATGCTTCTTCTTTCTTCTATCTTCCTTCATCTTCTGGTTCTTCTGGCTCTTCTGGCTCTTCTGGTTCTTCCTCCGGCGTTCTCGTCCAGCATCTCCTCCGCGGCGTCTTCTATCTTCTCCTCGGGCCGCTCCGCACCCATGGCATGGGGGGGAGGCTCCCGCTCTTCTCTTCTCTTCTTCTTCATTTTCTTCTCCGGGCCACTCCGCAATCCATGCTGGCATGGAGGGAGGCTCCCGCTGTGTGACGGCGCTCCTCGTCTGACAGTTCTTAAATAACGGGGGGGGCCACCCGGTGACCCCGCCCCCCTCTGACGCACGGTGACTTGACGGGACTTCCCTGTGACGTCACGGGGAATGCCACAGGGAAGTCCCGTCAAGTCACCGTGCGTCAGAGGGGGCGGGGTCACCGGGTGGCCCCCCCCTTATTTAAGAACTGTCAGACGAGGAGCGCCGTCACACAGCGGGAGCCTCCCTCCATGCCAGCATGGATTGCGGAGCGGCCCGGAGAAGAAAATGAAGAAGAGAAGAAGAGAAGAAGAGAAGAAGAAGAGAAGAGCGGGAGCCTCCCCCCCATGCCATGGGTGCGGAGCGGTCCGAGGAGAAGAAGACAGAAGACGCCGCGGAGGAGATGCTGGACGAGAACGCCGGAGGAAGAACCAGAAGAACCAGAAGAACCAGAAGATGAAGGAAGATAGAAGAAAGAAGAAGCATTTAAATAAAAGAATTGTCAAAAACTGTCTCTTGTCATTTTTAACATTTTTGACACTTTCTTCGTGAAATGGTAGGGGTACTTATGTACCCCCTTACCATTTCACACAGGGGGGGGCCGGGATCTGGGGGTCACCTTGTTAAAGGGGGCTTCCAGATTCCGATAAGCCCCCCGCCCGCAGACCCCCACAACCACCGGCCAGGGTTGTGGGGATGAGGCCCTTGTCCTCATCAACATGGGGACAAGGTGTTTTGGGGGGCTACCCCAAAGCACCCTCCCAATGTTGAGGGCATGTGGCCTGGTACGGTTCAGGAGGGAGGGGGGGCCGCACTCTCGTCCCCCCCTCTTTTCCTGCGGCCTGCCAGGTTGTGTGCTCGGATAAGGGTCTGGTATGGATTTTTGGGGGGACCCCACGCCGTTTTTTTTTTTTTGGCGCGGGGTTCCCCTTAAAACCCATACCAGACCTGAAGGGTCTGGTATGGAATTTAGGGGGAACCCCACGTCATTTTTTTTTTTTAATTTTGGCCGGGGTTCCCCTTAATATCCATACCAGACCTGAAGGGCCTGGTATGGAATTTAGGAGGACTCCCACGTCATTTTTTTTTTTTTTAATTTTGGTTCGGGGTTCCCCTTTGGGGAATTCCCATGCCGTTTTTATCAATGAACTTCTATGTGTATTGTCGGCAATGCAATAGCCGCGGGTAGTTTTAAATGAGTTTTTTCCTTCAAAATGTCATTTTGCTGTCAGACTGTTCTAAACACAGGAAACATGCGCCCCTTTACAGGCATACTATAGACACCCCCCAGGTACGAAATTTAAAGGGATATTACACTTTTATTGTTTGACTTTAAGCATTATTAAAATCACTGCTCCTGAAAAAACGGCCGTTTTTAAAACTTTTTTTTGCATTGATCCATGTCCCCTGGGGCAGGACCCAGGTCCCCAAACACTTTTTATGACAATAACTTTCATATAAGCCTTTAAAATTAGCACTTTTGATTATTCATGTTCGTGTCCCATAGACTTTAACGGTGTTCGCATGTTCGAACGAACTTTTTTCCTGTTCGCATGTTCTGGTGCGAACCGAACAGGGGGGTGTTCGGCTCATCCTTAGTCCTGAGGACGAATCAGGACATGCAAAGTAAAATGAAACAGAAATCTAAGAGAGCATATACCCAGCACCGGACATAAAGATGAGGACAATCAAATACACCACATGAACTAATACAGATGACAGGAAGGTGCATAAGACAAACGTGACTTACATGACACGACTCACATTACATAACGTGAGGCTTCGGGCATTTGCATAGGAATGCTGATTTCAGACATGACCACCACAGATGATAAAAAGACTCATAATGGAGCCCTGGCCAACGAAGAACTGAATTAGCCAAATTGAGCTAACACGTAACGTTAAGGACTATGTACAAGAGACTTAATCAATGGCTCATGGTCAATTAATAATGAAAACTTGGTTGTACTAAATCCTGAAAAGGGGTGCAAAAAGAAAAAGTGATAGGGAGGGAATCATGGCCCATGGAAGTATGCCAAATTCATGTATGTACCTCCGGCAGCCTATGAACGTATGCATAAAAAACCAATCCTATACCCACAGTTGATCCAGAGGAAGGCGAAAAAAAACCCAGAAAAGAAGGATCCAATTTGCTACAGCAGGGGAAAAAATTCCTTCCTGATCCCAGAGAGGCAATCATATTTTCCCTGGATCAACTTTACCTATAAATGTTAGTACCCAGTTATATTATGTACATTTAGGACATGTACATTCAGCAGCCTAGCTGACTATGCAACCAGGGTTACAAAGAGAGTGGCATAAATGTACCAGTGGTAATATGTCTTATATAAAACAAGCACTGCAAACAGACACCCCACACATCTCCTATATTCCCGCTGTAATAACACTCATTGTAACCAGCTTATGGTAGGCAACAAAGCTCATTTAACGAGGGTGGGAAGAAAAATTGAGGAAACAAACGAACTGACGGCATGAATTCCCAGGCTGTGGAAGCTGGGCTTGACACAAAACAAGTGGGACTGCGTAAGCAGCCTAGGATTGACAGTACAAGTAATGGGTAACATATCCACCATAGAACAGGTAGATGCTTATACATGTAGCACAGCGAAAACATATGAAATGCCTAGGAATGAGAGGCACATTTAACATACGGAGGGAGTTTATATGGCACGGCAGCCTTAAAAACGAGCAGGGAAGTCGCCTGTGATACTTATCCGTCCAGGCGGTGGAAGAGCGACTACTGCATGAAAGATGAATTAGCCATGTGAGAAGCTGTGCTGACCCGTAAGTAGCCAAAACGTAACACAGTGACCACTAGTGTAGTGTGTAGCATCTGTGGGTTTAAATAGATGATGCCACAATAGATGCTACAAATACAAGCTAACTACCTTAGCCTTAATATATATATATTTATTTTTTTGACATTGGGGGATGTCTAGTGGTAGATGATTTTCAGTGAGTTCCCAGCCAACAGGAACTTTAGTTTAAGGGCATGGTAGCTCACTTTTATTAAAAGTACACAAAAAGGAAAGTTCATACATTCATTTGGTTGCCAACACAGGGGTTCTTCTCCCAAAAATAACAAATAAAAAATGGCATTCCACCTGGCTCTTAAGGCTTGCTCAGCCTTAGGCGCAGTACCTTGCTTCTCAGGCCTTCCACTTCAGGCTCTCATTTGTCTCCTTCAGAATATTCCTTTGCCAACACCGTCCATATAGATAGCAGCCCCTCACTGCTCTGATCCTCAGACTTGGGTCTCTAGCTTTCACTGTGCACACCTGCACTCTCTGGCTTCCCCAGTGCACACCTGCACTCTCTGGTCTCCTCAGGAGGGTGGAGCCCATAAACCCTGGTCCTGACTCTACTATCAGGCCCATACACACCTGAACAATCAGTGTGCCAGTGAGTCTCAAATCCCAGACCCAGGACTGGGGATTTCATCCAACCCGGATCTCTAAGAAATTCCCTGGGCTCCAGGTCCCAAAGTGGACTTTAATAAATAATGAGGAAACTGAAAAGCCAGTTTCCTCCCAAACAAGCAAATACACTCGAGCCCCTCAACCTGCCTGGTTGAAAATCCTGTATTCATACACTGGTGGGGTACCACACTACCACATATCCCCCACTTGTTTTGACCCAGAGGGCAGAACACACCAGTACAACCTCCTCACTAAGCAAGCTACCACCCACATGGGCCAAATCTTGTCCCATCAGGTGAATTTCTCCACATATTCCTGCTACATTTACTTGGGCTCTACAAAGACACTCCCATGCTTTTTTACTAGTACGATTCCAAAAGCGCTGTCTTTTCATTTCCCTTGGGCCTACACTAGCCACCTTGACAGTAGGGAGATTACTAATCTTGGTACCTTTTTTAACATGAGGTGGCTTTAAGGGTCGGATATCGGTAAAGTTATAAAGCGCTCTTTCAATTTCCACTAGACCACCCTTTTTCTCTTTTCTTAATTTAGAAGGAACCACATTTTTAAACACTGGTTTAGTGATAAGCAGGGGCTCTTTTATTGGGGTGACACTGTTCCCTCTCTGCGCTCTATGTACGGGCACCCTCTTACTGTCCAAACTTAGTGTCACTTGTTTCCTCATGTATGCTGCATACTTCATTTTTTCAGTTTCATCACTAACATCCTCATATGACTGCAGCCTCATCCTGGTCTCCTTCTGAAGGACATCCTGACTGTCTTGCCACTTTGAGGTTTTTAAGTCATTTCCCTCCGACCATCCTTTACCATGATCCTCCTCAGATCTTAGAAATTCCTCAAACCTCAGGAAATCTTCACTAGAATTACCCTCCCAAACCTGTAGGGGGCCCAATTCTGCTGTACCCTTTACCTCTTCTAAGTCAGTCACACCATTCATCTCCACACATTTTTTTAGGATTAGCAGCAACCGCATCACCTTGACCATCAGGTCTGCCATTATTTTTATTGTCATCCATGGTAACCAAACCATCAAAAATTGTCAATGTGCTGCATTTTTCATCATGGTCAGAAATATCAATGCATTTGTCATAGTTCATTTCACCCACGCTTGGCAGGGCAGTGTTTGGAGAGGAACTGCACCCATCGGAGTGATTGTCTACGGCAGCTTCACTATACATCAACTCCAGTAGCGGCTGGTGAAGTTTTAGGATAGGGGGGCACCAGACCCCGCCCTTCCTTTTTGACCCCTTCCACTTGGTGAAAATGGGTGTGGTTTCAGCAAAACAGTGGGCGTGGCTCTAAGGTGGTGTGGTTAGCATCTGAATTGAACAAGGGATGGAGGGAGAGAGGGATGGAGGGACAGCAGGCCCAGATCCTACACAACAACAGAAATATGTGTATTCTAGAAAGTTTAACAATCAGCAGATAAAGATATTCCAAACACCTGGTGTTAGCACTTCAATCATCCCGGCACCATGGTTGTTATGGTGTCAGGATAATTGAAGCGCATTATTTCTATTATTACATTGTAATATAAAATGAAATCATTCAACTCACCATAATGCAGTATCAGTAGGAGCCCTGAGCGTGTCACTAGCCACGTCACCTGCCACCAGATGCCATCAGGTCTCCCCAGCGGAGTCTGTCCTTACATGCAGCCTGTGTCACACAAAATGCAGCCTGTGTCACATAAAATGCAGCCTGTGTCCCCCAAATGCAGCCTTGCCTGTGTCCCCTAAATGCAGCCTTGCCTGCGTCCCCCAAATGCAGCCTTGCCTGCGTCCCCCAAATGCAGCATTGCCTGCATCCCCCAAATGCAGCCTTGCCTGCGTCCCTCAAATACAGCCTTGCCTGCGTCCCCCAAATGTAGCCTTGTCTGCATCCCCCAATGCAGCCTTGCCTGTGTCCCCCAATGCAGCCTTGCCTGTGTCCCCCAATGCAGCCTTGCCTGTGTCCCCCAATGCAGCCTGTGCAGCCCCCCTGTTCTCTGCGGGAGCACAGCGGTAGTGTACTACTTACCTTGCTGTTGTCCTCTCCAGCTGTGTCTTCTTCATACTTCCTACTTCCTCTCTCCCGGTTCAATGGGAGAAAGAAAACAGGAAGTGACAAACTGAGATGTCAATCAAACCGCCCGGCCGTAGTAACATGCTACGAACGCTGCGTGGAAGCTACTCGGCGGTTCGTAAAGCGCCGCATGGTGGGCTAAACGCCCGCAAATGCAGCCCCACGTCTGCAATCTAGTGATTGCATAGACATGGCGCTTCCCATAAATGCACTGTGTCCAGCATTTGTGTCTGGCGTCCGCACACTGTGCACTTAAGGACCTTTTTTTGTATTTTGTATTTCTTTTTTTTTGACCAACTCCACTGGCATGAGATCCTCTGTCAGCAACTGTCCTGACCCCTGACCATCATCATATAAAACATTTGGACCTGTGACTACAATCACTTCATTTATTGCTGTGCCACCTGGCACTTCCACCAACACCAGCTCATTTGGCACAGCGTCATCCATTACAATTTCATTAGGCCCTTTGTGGATCACAGACATGACCGCCACTGTGCATTCGCCCTTACTTGGCGCTTCCATCTCGTGAGCAACATCTAAAGCAGCAAGTGCACCCTTGCATATAAGTTGCTCTGCAGGTCCTTCACCTGCCACCACAGAAGTCATGTCTGCTCCACTCTTACAAACAGAGGCCTTTTCCAACAAAGCCAACAGCCTTTTTGCCCACCTGTCCCAGACTGTTATCTCTGCGCTCCCAGAGGGACAGAGTGACTCAGCAACAGACACATTGCACATGTCACTTGTTCAAACCAGACCATTGTAACACATTTTTAACCAGAGCAGGCTGCAATACCACACTCTCACCACCTTGCTCTGATGGCGCTTCATTAAAGGCACAAACGCTTTCATACCTGTCACTGCCAGACTGCAATAACCCATTTCCATCATGAGTGTTTTCAAACATAACAGTTTTAGCATTTAACATTTTATTATCACCATGTTCAGGTACCCTCTTATCCCTCAGAGCGGCAACATAGCTGTCCCAGGCGACCTCTGGCTCCAAAATGCAGAGTTCCCTGGGGGTTTCTAGGAACACCTCTGTGGCCTTTGTCACGTTTGCTACAGGAGATATCACCTTTTTAACTGCATTCAGAGCAATGGGTTTTTTTTCAAATTTTTTATTTATTATTATTAACCACTTGCCGACCGCCTAACGACGATATACATCGGCAGAATGGCACTGGCAGGCAAAATCACGTACCTGGTCCCGATCGGACCCCCCCCCGGTGCCCGAGGCGGTCGGCTTTGGTCTGGCAGTGATCAGAGATGACTGGGAGGCCATCCATTCGTGGCCCCCCCCTCGCGATCACTCCCAGCCAATCAGAATCTTCCCCTGCCTCTGTGTAGTACACAGAGGCCTGCCTCTGTGTACTACACAGAGGCAGAGGAAATGATGTCATCTCTCCTCGGCTCGGCAGTTTTCGTTCCGGCGCTGAGGAGAGAATACTGTAATGTGAGTGCACAACACTACACATCACAGTAGAACATGCCAGAAACACTTCACACCCCCCTTTACCCCCCGATCACCCCCCGATCACCCCTCCCCCCCCGTCTCACTGACACCAAGCAGTTTTGTTTTTTCTGATTACTGCATGGTGTCAGTTTGTGACAGTTAGTGTAGTAGTGCAGTTAGTGTTAGCCCCCTTTAGGTCTAGGGTACCCCGCTAACCCCCCCTAATAAAGTTTTAACCCCTTGATCACCCCCCATCGCCAGTGTCACTAAGCGATCATTTTTCTGATCGCTGTATTAGTGTCACTGGTGACGCTAGTTAGGGAGTTAAATATTTAGGTTCGCCGTCAGTGTTTTATAGCGACAGGGACCCCCATATACTACCTAATAAATGTTTTAACCCCTTGATTGCCCCCTAGTTAACCCTTTCACCACTGATCACCGTATAAGTGTTACGGGTGACTGTCAGACTTGTACGTAGCAGACAGGTGAGCCCGATGTAGCAGGGGGAGGCCTCCCTTACGTATCTGGTTACCGGCCCCTGGTAGTATGGACAGGAGGCACAGTAGCACAGAGTGGTATGAGAGCCTGGCGGGTAGCTGCAGGACGATCCCGGTAAAGATGGTTATGGAGATCACCAGTCAACTGAAGCACAGGCAGTGGATGCAGAGCAGGAGTGGAGCGGATTGGTCGGGTCACAGGCAGAGGTCGGCAGCAGGCGGGCAACGCAGTACAGAGGAGCAGGCAGGTTCGTAGTCAGGACGGCCCGGGATCAGTGGCAGGCAGCAAACAAGGAGAATCAGAGACAGGCCGGTGGTCAGGAGATCGGGAACAACAGGAAACAGGAAGCAGGTGCAGGGATACAGGGAGCTGAAGATCGGACAGCACCGAGCCCCCTGTGCAGATGGCCTAAATAGACAGGTTGGTGCCAAACGCCGGGCGCGCGCGCCCGCCGACGCGCGCCGGCACGCGCCCCCGCGCACACGCACGCGCCCGCACACCGGCACCCGCGGCGGTGCGCAGGGAACGCACGCGCGCGCCGACGCTCCCCAACACACCGCGATGCCCCCCAACAGCGCATCTGCCCAAGGGAACTCTCTGACAGTGCCCCCCCCTCAAGGGCAGCCTCCGGATGTCCAACTGTGCCAATTTGGAAGCGTGGGTACTCCTAAAAGACCTCAGAAGCTCTTCGGCATGTAAGTTGCCCTCTGGCTCCCAGGAGTTGTCCTCTGGTCCGTACCCCCTCCATTTGATCAAATACTGCAACTGGTTGCGTCTTTTCCTGCAATCCAAAATAGCCTCCACCTCAAATTCTTCCTTGCTATCGACAATTATGGGTTCTGGTGGGTCAGTACTTCAACCAGCAAAAGTGTTGGGTACAACAGGTTTTAACAATGAAATGTGAAAGACCGGATGAATCTTCAAAGTACTAGGTAGATTGAGTTCGTAGGCCACATTGTTAATCCTCTTCTTGACTGCGAACGGACCCAAGAATTTGGGGCCCAATTTCCTTGAAGGGCAGGCCATTCTTATATTGGTCGTGGATAACCAAACCTGGTTGCCAGGTTCCAGGATGAGCTCTCCCCGCCTCTTCCTGTCAAACATCTTCTTATTATACTCTTGGGTCTTAGCCATGGTGTCCTGCAAGAGTTTGTTGTTAGAAAGAAAGAAGTCCATGGTCTCAGAGACCGCAGGGATCGCACATTCAGGTAAAGACCTGGGCAGAAAGGACGGATGGAATCCGTAATTGGCAAAAAACGGTGTTTGCTTAATGGCCGAATGTAAAGAGTTGTTATAGGAGAACTCAGCGATTGGCAGCAGAGAGACCCAGTTGTCCTGAGAGAAAGATGAAAAACAACGGAGGTATTGCTCCAAAGTTTGATTAGTTCTCTCCGTCTGCCCATTAGTCTGGGGATGGTAAGCGGAGGAGAGTGCCAGCTCAATTTCCAGGGAGTTACAGAGAGCCTTCCAGAACCGAGAGGTGAACTGAACACCACGATCAGATATGATGTTCGATGGGACTCCGTGCAACCTGACAATCTCTTTAATGAAGACCCTTGCTGTCTCCATGGCCAAAGGCGTGCCCTTCATCGGCAGGAAGTGAGCCATCTTGGTTAACCTGTCTACGACGACAAAGATGGTAGAGAAGCCCTCTGACTGGGGAAGCTCTACAATGAAATCCATTGATATCATCTTCCACGGTCTTTCCGGGACGGGTAATGGTTTTAACAGACCCCAGGCTCTAGTCCGGCTATTCTTGTTCCGGGCACAGGTGGTACAAGATTCTACATAGTTCTTGCAGTCATTTACTAACAAAGGCCACCAAAATGTGCGCTGCACTAACTCCGTTGTCTTCAGCACACCGAAATGTCCAGCCATCTTATGATCATGGCTAGGGATGAGCCGAACACCCCCCTGTTCGGTTCGCACCAGAACATGCGAACAGGAAAAAAGTTCGTTCGAACATGCGAACACCGTTAAAGTCTATGGGACACGAACATGAATAATCAAAAGTGCTAATTTTAAAGGCTTATATGCAAGTTATTGTCATAAAAAGTGTTTGGGGACCTGGGTCCTGCCCCAGGGGACATGGATCAATGCAAAAAAAAGTTTTAAAAACGGCCGTTTTTTCAGGAGCAGTGATTTTAATAATGCTTAAAGTCAAACAATAAAAGTGTAATATCCCTTTAAATTTCGTAACTGGGGGGTGTCTATAGTATGCCTGTAAAGGGGCGCATGTTTCCTGTGTTTAGAACAGTCTGACAGCAAAATGACATTTTGAAGGAAAAAACTCATTTAAAACTACCCGCGGCTATTGCATTGCCGACAATACACATAGAAGTTCATTGATAAAAACGGCATGGGAATTCCCCAAAGGGGAACCCCGAACCAAAATTAAAAAAAAAAATGACGTGGGAGTCCTCCTAAATTCCATACCAGGCCCTTCAGGTCTGGTATGGATATTAAGGGGAACCCCGGCCAAAATTAAAAAAAAAAAAATGACGTGGGGTTCCCCCTAAATTCCATACCAGACCCTTCAGGTCTGGTATGGATTTTAAGGGGAACCCCGCGCCAAAAAAAAAAAAAAAAAACGGCGTGGGGTCCCCCCAAAAATCCATACCAGACCCTTATCCGAGCACGCAACCTGGCAGGCCGCAGGAAAAGAGGGGGGGACGAGAGTGCGGCCCCCCCTCCCTCCTGAACCGTACCAGGCCACATGCCCTCAACATTGGGAGGGTGCTTTGGGGTAGCCCCCCAAAACACCTTGTCCCCATGTTGATGAGGACAAGGGCCTCATCCCCACAACCCTGGCCGGTGGTTGTGGGGGTCTGCGGGCGGGGGGCTTATCGGAATCTGGAAGCCCCCTTTAACAAGGTGACCCCCAGATCCCGGCCCCCCCCCTGTGTGAAATGGTAAGGGGGTACATAAGTACCCCTACCATTTCACGAAAAAAGTGTCAAAAATGTTAAAAATGACAAGAGACAGTTTTTGACAATTCCTTTATTTAAATGCTTCTTCTTTCTTCTATCTTCCTTCATCTTCTGGTTCTTCTGGCTCTTCTGGTTCTTCCTCCGGCGTTCTCGTCCAGCATCTCCTCCGCGGCGTCTTCTGTCTTCTTCTCCTCGGGCCACTCCGCACCCATGGCATGGGGGGGAGGCTCCCGCTCTTCTCTTCTTCTTTTCTTCTCTTCTTCTCTTCTTCATTTTCTTCTCCGGGCCGCTCCGCAATCCATGCTGGCATGGAGGGAGGCTCCCGCTGTGTGACGGCGCTCCTCGTCTGACAGTTCTTAAATAACGGGGGGGCGGGGCCACCTGGTGACCCCGCCCCCTCTGACGCACGGTGACTTGACGGGACTTCCCTGTGGCATTCCCCGTGACGTCACAGGGAAGTCCCGTCAAGTCACCGTGCGTCAGAGGGGGGCGGGGCAGCATGGATTGCGGAGCGGCCCAGAGAAGAAAATGAAGAAGAGAAGAAGAGAAGAAAAGAAGAAGAGAAGAGCGGGAGCCTCCCCCCCATGCCATGGGTGCGGAGCGGCCCAAGGAGAAGAAGATAGAAGACGCCGTGGAGGAGATGCTGGACGAGAACGCCGGAGGAAGAACCAGAAGAGCCAGAAGAACCAGAAGATGAAGGAAGATAGAAGAAAGAAGAAGCATTTAAATAAAGGAATTGTCAAAAACTGTCTCTTGTCATTTTTAACATTTTTGACACTTTTTTCGTGAAATGGTAGGGGTACTTATGTACCCCCTTACCATTTCACACAGGGGGGGGCCGGGATCTGGGGGTCACCTTGTTAAAGGGGGCTTCCAGATTCCGATAAGCCCCCCGCCCGCAGACCCTCACAACCACCGGCCAGGGTTGTGGGGATGAGGCCCTTGTCCTCATCAACATGGGGACAAGGTGTTTTGGGGGGCTACCCCAAAGCACCCTCCCAATGTTGAGGGCATGTGGCCTGGTACAGTTCAGGAGGGAGGGGGGGCCGCACTCTCGTCCCCCCCTCTTTTCCTGCGGCCTGCCAGGTTGCGTGCTCGGATAAGGGTCTGGTATGGATTTTTGGGGGGACCCCACGCCGTTTTTTTTTTTTTTTTTTGGCGCGGGGTTCCCCTTAAAATCCATACCAGACCTGAAGGGTCTGGTATGGAATTTAGGGGGAACCCCACGTCATTTTTTTTTTTTAATTTTGGCCGGGGTTCCCCTTAATATCCATACCAGACCTGAAGGGCCTGGTATGGAATTTAGGGGGACTCCCACGTCATTTTTTTTTTTTAATTTTGGTTCGGGGTTCCCCTTTGGGGAATTCCCATGCCGTTTTTATCAATGAACTTCTATGTGTATTGTCGGCAATGCAATAGCCGCGGGTAGTTTTAAATGAGTTTTTTCCTTCAAAATGTCATTTTGCTGTCAGACTGTTCTAAACACAGGAAACATGCGCCCCTTTACAGGCACACTATAGACACCCCCCAGGTACAAAATTTAAAGGGATATTACACTTTTATTGATTGACTTTAAGCATTATTAAAATCACTGCTCCTGAAAAAACGGCCGTTTTTAAAACTTTTTTTTGCATTGATCCATGTCCCCTGGGGCAGGACCCAGGTCCCCAAACACTTTTTATGACAATAACTTGCATATTAGCCTTTAAAATTAGCACTTTTGATTTCTCCCATAGACTTTTAAAGGGTGTTCCGCGGCATTCGAATTTGCCGCGAACACCCCAAATTGTTCGCTGTTCGGTGAACTTGCGAACAGCCAATGTTCGAGTCGAACATGAGTTCGACTCGAACTCGAAGCTCATCCCTAATCATGGCAGAGCTCCAGCACTGCCACCTTCAAATCTTCAGGGACTACGATTTTACCCTTGTGCCAAAAAAGACCATCCTGGGCCCTCACCACCTCTCCGGAACTTGGGGTCCAATTTAAAGAAGCTTGTTTTATGCGGGATAATAGATCCACTTGGAGCAAAAGAAAATTTCCGGATGGAAGAATGGTGTCCGGATGCTCAGGTTTGCCGGAATCAGGGAACATACGAGAAAGAGCATCCGGCTTGGAATTTTTGGAACCAGGTCTGTACGTTATATGAAACTGAAATCTGGAGAAAAATAGAGCCCATCTTGCTTGTCGAAGTTTCAGTCTTTTGGCAGTTCGGAGATACTCCAGATTCTTGTGGTCCGTATAGACCAGGATAGGGTGTGCTGCACCTTCCAGTAAATAACGCCACTCCTCCAAAGCGGATTTAATGGCCAGAAGCTCCCGATCGCCAACATCATAATTTCTCTCCGCTGAAGAGAGTTTGCGGGAGAAAAAGGCCACTGGGTAGAGAAGAGCCTTTGGGCCTTGCCGTTGGTACAGAACTGCGACCTCCAAAGCGTCCACTTCAAGGACGAATGGTAGAGCAGAGGTGAACAGCTCCTTGAGTTTTTCGAAGGCAGATTGTGCCTCAGAGGACCACTGGAATTGATTCCCTTGTCTGGTTATTTCAGTGATGGGGGCAATTATTGTAGAGAAGCCCCTAATGAACTTCCTGTAAAAGTTCGAAAAGCCGATGAATCTTTGAACCCCCTTTTTATCGGAGGGAGCGGGCCACTCCAGAATGGCTGATACTTTCTGCGGATCCATTTTTATACCATCAACAGAAATGATTAGGCCTATAAACTGGATGCTTTGAAGTTCGAATTGGCATTTTTCTGGTTTAGCATAAAGTCCATGCTGCCTGAGACGAGCTAACACATTTCTGACATGCCTGCGATGATCTGAGACTGAGGAGGAAAAGATCAGGATATCATCTAAATAGACAATAACATATAGATCCAGGAAGTCACGGAAAATGTCGTTGACAAAATGTTGGAACGTAGCAGGTGCGTTGCACAGACTGAAGGGCATGACAAGGTATTCATAATGTCCGAATCTGGTGCGAAAAGCTGTCTTCCACTCATCTCCTTCTCGAATGCGGATCAAGTTGTAGGCACCACGGAGATCTAACTTGGTAAAGATTACTGCGGATCCTAATCTCTGGAAGAGTTCAGGCACTAAAGGTAGAGGGTAACGGTTCTTGATTGTTACTTTGTTCAATTCCCTATAATCACTACAAGGACGCAAGGAATGGTCCTTTTTCTCCACAAAGAATATACTAGTCCTGGCCGGAGAGGTAGATGGGTGGATAAACCCTTTCTTCAGGTTCTCGTCGATGTATATTTTTAGAGTATCCAACTCCTGCTCTGTCAGTGGGAAAATCCTTCCAAAGGGAACTTCTGCTCCAGGTAATAGCTCGATTGGGCAATCGTAAGGCCTGTGAGGAGGTAAGGCCTCTGCTCCTTTTTTGCTAAAGATGTCCAGAAAGTCCCAATAGGGTGCAGGGACCACCTGTTGAAGCTCGGATTCGGTGTCTAAACAGAGTAATTGGGTAGACTCAGCAGAATTTGTATGTAAGCAGTGTTGTCGGCAGTAATCAGAAAAGAACTTGACTTCTCCACTGGACCAGTCAATGCTGGGGTTATGGGCCTGTAACCATGGCATCCCCAATATGATGGGAAAAAGGGGAGAGGAGATGGCATCCAGGCGCAGAAGTTCTTGATGGTTAGAGCCCATGGTGGCTAACAAAGGAATGGTTTCCTGCGTGACAGGGCCAGAGCGAAGAGAGAAGCCATCCGCAAGATGTACCGAGAGTCCCCGAACTTTGGACTGGAGAGGAATGTGATGGTTGGCAGCGAAGGTCAGGTCAATAAAACAGCTGCAGGCTCCTGAATCAATGATGACTGTAGCTGGAATAATCTTTCCTGGAAGCTGTAGGGTGATAGAAAGAGCAAGATGATTAACAGGTTTAGAGAAAGCAGGTGCACAAATTGAAGAGATGGGCAGCGACTTAAGCGACTTACGTGTCTTGTTTGGGCAAGACCTCACGTAGTGTCCAGGCTCCCCACAGTACATGCAGAGATTGTTAACTCTTCGGCGTTGGCGTTCTTCTGGATCGAGAGAAGGGCGGAATAGCCCGAGTTGCATTGGTTCGGAGGTATCTGGAACCGGTGTGGCCGGTGCCGGGAAGGACTGGCTGGGAGAGCTTGGAACCTTGGGTAGCATCCAGGTAGGGTGGAATTGGCTGGTAGACCTCTCGGAGCGACGCTCTCTGAGGCGTCGGTCGATCTGGATAGCCAGATTGATGAGTTCATCCAAGGTTTGGGGTACACCGACCCCTGCTAACTCTTCCTTCAGGGGATCAGACAACCCCATGCGGAATTGATAACGTAAAGCCGCATCATTCCAACCAGTGTCGGAGCTCCACCGCCTAAATTCCACCACATAGTCCTCTGTTGAAGGGCGTGCAGGGCAGCTTCGGCAGTCGCTGTCACCTGGGGATCCTCATACAACTGGGACATGACGGTGAAAAAAGCATCAAGGTCGTCCAGTGCTCCAGATTTCTGTTCCAGGAGGCGGTGAGCCCAGGTCTGTGGTTTACCAGACAAGAGGGAGATCACAAAGCCCACCTTGGTCGCCTCCAAGGAAAAAGTGCGAGGTTGCAGGGCAAAGTATAGCTCGCAGGCATTGCGGAAGGCCCGAAATTTACTGCGGTCCCCAGCAAATCTTTTGGGTACGGGTACCTTAGGCTCTGGAGGTAGCATAACTACTGAGGGCGCAGATGGCACTCCGGCCGATGAAGCAGCTTGTGGACGGGTTGGAGCTGACAGGACCTGGACTTATTCTTCCAGCCTTGTGTAGCCTTCCTGGAGGCTCTTCACAGCTTGTGTGAGACCCGCCAGGTGTCTACACAGTTCCTCCATGGGGGAGGTTCCCTGCTCGGGCTCGGACATGGCTGTCCGATACTGTCAGACTTGTACGTAGCAGACAGGTGAGCCCGATGTAGCAGGGGGAGGCCTCCCTTACGTATCTGGTTACCGGCCCCTGGTAGTATGGACAGGAGGCACGGGAGCACAGAGTGGTATGAGAGCCTGGCGGGTAGCTGCAGGAAGATCCCGGTAAAGATGGTTATGGAGATCACCAGTCAACTGAAGCACAGGCAGTGGATGCAGAGCAGGAGTGGAGCTGATTGGTCGGGTCACAGGCAGAGGTTGGCAGCAGGCGGGCAACGCAGTACAGAGGAGCAGGCAGGTTCGTAGTCAGGACGGTCCGGGATCAGTGGCAGGCAGCAAACAAGGAGAATCAGAGACAGGCCGGTGGTCAGGAGATCGGGAACAACAGGAAACAGGAAGCAGGAAGTAGGTGCAGGGATACAGGGAGCTGAAGATCGGACAGCACCGAGCCCCCTGTGCAGATGGCCTAAATAGGCAGGTTGGTGCCAAACACCGGGCTCGCGTGCCCGCCGACGCGCGCCGACGCGCACCCCCGCACACACGCACGCGCACGCACACCGGCATCCGCGGTGGCGCGCACGGGAACGCGCGCGCGCCGACGCGCCCCAACGCACCGCGATGCCCCCCAACAGCGCATCTGCCCAAGGGAACTCTCTGACAGTGACGCTGGTTAGTTCGTTTATTTTTTATAGTGTTAGGGCACCCGCCGTTTATTACCGAATAAAGATTTAGCCCCCTGATCGCCCGGCGGTGATATGCGTCACCCCAGGCAGCATCAGATTAGCGCCAGTACCGCTAACACCCTCGCACGCAGCGTACACCTCCCTTAGTGATATAGTATCTGAACAGATCAATATCTGATCCGATCAGATCTATACTAGCATCCCCAGCAGTTTAGGGTTCCCAACAACGCAGTGTTAGCGGGATCACCCCAGATACCTGCTAGCACCTGCGTTTTGCCCCTCCGCCCGGCCCAGCCCACCCAAGTGCAGTATCGATCGATCACTGACACTTACAAAACACTAAACGCATAACTGCAGCGTTCGCAGAGTCAGGCCTGATCCCTGCGATCGCTAACAGTTTTTTTGGTAGCGTTTTGGTGAACTGGCAATCACCAGCCCCAGGCAGCGTCAGGTTAGTGCCAGTACCACTAACACCCACGCACGCACCGTACACCTCCCTTAGTGGTATAGTATCTGAACGGATCAATATCTGATCCGATCAGATCTATACTAGCGTCCCCAGCAGTTTAGGGTTCCCAAAAATGCAGTGTTAGCGGGATCAGCCCAGATACCTGCTAGCACCTGTGTTTTGCCCCTTCGCCCAGCCCAGCCCACCCAAGTGCAGTATCGATCGATCACTGTCACAAAACACTAAACGCATAACTGCAGCATTCGCGGAGTCAGGCCTGATCCCTGTGATCGTTGACAGTTTTTTTGGTAGCGTTTTGATGAACTGGCAAGCACCAGCAGCCTAGTACACCCCGGTCGTAGTCAAACCAGCACTGCAGTAACACTTGGTGACGTGGCGAGTCCCATAAGTGCAGTTCAAGCTGGTGAGGTGGCAAGCACAAGTAGTGTCCTGCTGCCACCAAGAAGAAGACAAACAGTCCTGTCGTGCCCATCCTGCTGCATTCGCCAATCCTAATTGGGAACCCACCACTTCTGCAGCGCCCGTACTTCCCCCATTCACATCCCCAACCAAATGCAGTCGGCTGCATGAGAGGCATTTTCTTTATGTCCTCCCGAGTACCCCTACCCGACGAACCCCCCCAAAAAAGATGTTGTGTCTGCAGCAAGCGTGGATATAGGCGTGACACCCGCTATTATTTTCCCCCCTGTCCTGACAATCCTGGTCTTTGCATTGGTGAATGTTTTGAACGCTACCATGCACTAGTTGAGTATTAGCATAGGGTACAGCATTGCACAGACTAGGCACACTTTCACAGAGTCTCCCAAGATGCCATCGCATTTTGTAAGACCCGAACAGTTATAAAAGTTAGTTATAAAAAAAAGTGTAAAAAAAAACAAAAACAAAAAAATATATAAAATTAAAAATAATAGTCGTTTTATTGTTCTCTCTCTCTCTCTATTCTCTCTCTATTGTTCTGCTCTTTTTTACTGTATTCTATTCTGCAATGTTTTATTGTTATTATGTTTTATCATGTTTGCTTTTCAGGTATGCAATTTTTTATACTTTACCGTTTACTGTGCTTTATTGTTAACCATTTTTTTGTCTTCAAGTACGCCATTCACGACTTTGAATGGTTATACCAGAATGATGCCTGCAGGTTTAGGTATCATCTTGGTATCATTCTTTTCAGCCAGCAGTCGGCTTTCATGTAAAAGCAATCCTAGCGGCTAATTAGCCTCTAGACTGCTTTTACAAGCAGTGGGAGGGAATGCCCCCCCACCGTCTTCCGTGTTTTTCTCTGGCTCTCCTGTCTCAACAGGGAACCTGAGAATGCAGCTGGCGATTCAGCCAGCTGACCATAGAGCTGATCAGAGACCAGAGTGGCTCCAAACATCTCTATGGCCTAAGAAACCGGAAGCTACAAGCATTTTATGACTTAGATTTAGCCGGATGTAAACAGCGCCATTGGGAAATTGGAAAAGCATTTTATCACACCGATCTTGGTGTGGTCAGATGCTTTGAGGGCAGAGGAGAGATCTAGGGTCTAATAGACCCCAATTTTTTCAAAAAAGAGTACCTGTCACTACCTATTGCTATCATAGGGGATATTTACATTCCCTGAGATAACAATAAAAATTATTTAAAAAAAAAATGAAAGGAACAGTTTAAAAATAAGATAAGAAAGCAAAAAAATAATAAAGAAAAAATAAATTAAAAAAAGCACCCCTGTCCCCCCCTGCTCTCGCGCTAAGGCGAAACCACGCGTCGGTCTGGTGTCAAATGTAAACAGCAATTGCACCATGCATGTGAGGTATCACCGTGAAGGTCAGATCGAGGACAGTCATTTTAGCAGTAGACCTCCTCTGTAAATCTAAAGTGGTAACCTGTAAAGGCTTTTAAAGGCTTTTAAAAATGTATTTATTTTGTTGCCACTGCACGTTTGTGCGCAATTTTAAAGCATGTCATGTTTGGTATCCATGTACTCGGCCTAAGATCATCTTTTTTATTTCATCAAACATTTGGGCAATATAGTGTGTTTTAGTGCATTAAAATTTAAAAAAGTGTGTTTTTTCCCCAAAAAATGCGTTTGAAAAATCGCTGCGCAAATACTGTGTGAAAAAAAAAAAATTAAACACCCACCATTTTAATCTGTAGGGCATTTGCTTTAAAATATATATATAATTTTTGGGGGTTCAAAGTAATTTTCTTGCAAAAAAAAATAATTTTTTCATGTAAACAAAAAGTGTCAGAAAGAGCTTTGTCTTCAAGTGGTTAGAAGAGTGGGTGATGTGTGACATAAGCTTCTAAATGTTGTGCATAAAATGCCAGGACAGTTCAAAACCCCCCCAAATGACCCCATTTTGGAAAGTAGACACCCCAAGCTATTTGCTGAGAGGCATGTCGAGTCCATGGAATATTTTATATTGTGACACAAGTTGCGGGAAAGAGACAATTTTTTTTTTTGTTGCACAAAGTTGTCACTAAATGATTTATTGCTCAAACATTCCATGGGAATATGTGAACTTACACCCCAAAATAAATTCTGTTGCTTCTCCTGAGTACGGGGATACCACATGTGTGAGACTTTTTGGGAGCCTAGCCGCGTACGGGACCCCAAAAACCAAGCACCGCCTTCAGGCTTTCTAAGGGCGTAAATTTTTGATTTCACTCTTCACTGCCTATCACAGTTTCGGAGGCCATGGAATGCCCAGGTGGCACAAATCCCCCCCCCAAATGACCCCATTTTGGAAAGTAGACACCCCAAGCTATTTGCTGAGAGGCATAGTGAGTATTTTGCAGACCTCACTTTTTGTCACAAAGTTTTGAAAATTGAAAAAAGAAAAAAAAAATTTTTTCTTGTCTTTCTTCATTTTCAAAAACAAATGAGAGCAGCAAAATACTCACCATGCCTCTCAGCAAATAGCTTGGGGTGTCTACTTTCAAAAATGGGGTCATTGGGGGGGTTTGTGCCACCTGGGCATTCCATGGCCTCCGAAACTGTGATAGGCAGTGAAGAGTGAAATCAAAAATTTACACCCTTAGAAATCCTGAAGGCGGTGATTGGTTTTCGGGGCCCCGTACGTGGCTAGACTCCAAAAAGTCCCACACATGTGGCATTCCCATACTCAGGAGAAGCAGCTAAATGTATTTTGGGGTGCAATTCCACATATGCCCGTGGCCTGTGTGAGCAATATATCATTTAGTGACAACTTTGTGCAAAAAAAAAAAAAAATTGTCACTTTCCCACAACTTGTGTCAAAATATAAAATATTCCATGGACTCAACATGCCTCAAAGCAAATAGCTTGGGGTGTCTACTTTCCAAAATGGGGTCATTTGGGGGGGTTTGTGCCACCTGAGCATTTTATGGCCTTCAAAACTGTGATAGGTAGTGAGGAGTAAAATCAAAAATTTACGCCCTTAGAAATCCTGAAGGCAGTGATTGGTTTTCGGGGCCCCGTACGCGGCTAGGCTCCCCAAAAGTCCCACACATGTGGTATCCCTGTACTCAGGAGAAGCAGCTGAATATATTTTGGGGTGCAATTCTACATATGCCCATGGCCTGTGTGAGCAATATATCATTTAGTGACAACTTTTTGTAATTTTTTTTTTGTCATTATTCAATCACTTGGGACAAAACAATTAATATTCAATGGGCTCAACATGCCTCTCAGCAATTTCCTTGGGGTGTATACATTCCAAAATGGGGTCATTTGGGGGGGTTTGTACCGCCCTGCCATTTTAGCACCCCAAGAAATGACATAGGCAGTCATAAACTAAAAGCTGTGTAAATTCCAGAAAATGTACCCTAGTTTGTAGACGCTATAACTTTTGCGCAAACCAATAAATATAAGCTTATTGACATTTTTTTTTACCAAAGACATGTGGCTGAATACATTTTGGCCTAAATGTATGACTAAAATTGAGTTTATTGGATTTTTTTTATAACAAGAAGTAGAAAATATCATTTTTTTCAAAATTTTCGGTCTTTTTCCATTTATAGCGCAAAAAATAAAAACCGCAGAGGTGATCAAATACCATCAAATGAAAGCTCTATTTGTGGGAAGAAAAGGACACAAATTTTGTTTGGGTACAGCATTGCATGACTGCGCAATTAGCAGTTAAAGCGATGCAGTGCCAAATTGCAAAAAGTTCTCTGGTCAGGAAGGGGGTAAATCCTTCCGGGGCTGAAGTGGTTAAAAGGGCAAAAACACACGGAATACAACATCCTTAATCATCAATAAAGAAAGATACAATGGTAAAGGGTGAATTGAACAGCTTAACATGGCATAGACATGGTGTCCAAGTACCCCTGGACCATAGATTATACCTATCTAAAGTGATTATCATCTCCAGGCTTGAGAGATTTAATAGTTGCAACCACCCCCATCTTCTGCACAAGACAAAAAGTATCTTGCTTCTGCAGTTCCTCTTTGGGATTCTGGATGGTTCCGTGAATCCCGCCCCATTTTCAAGTGTAATAGAGGGGCAGAGTAGTGTAGACCCACGGGGGAACCTATAAATCCCCAGGTACCTAGACATATAACAACAGAATGAAGGAACGTGGGAAGGGAAAGATGAGAGGGGGAGAGAGGTGAGAGAGGGGAGTAGGGGAGCAAAAGTGAGGGGGGTAAAGGAGGAGAATGAGAATGAAAATGAAAATTGGGGCTCATGGAGGCAGCGCACACGCATGTCTCAGGCTATGAGCTCAAATCAACACGGACGGTTGACCTCTGCGTTCCTCTCCGATCTACCGTTAATCTATACTGAGGCTAATCTAATTGTTGTGTCCCCTTCCATAAGTGCCCTACCTTCATCCGAGAAGATAAACATGTTCCAATGCGATCTGAGGTGGACGGGAAAATCTTTTGTAGTTTTGCGGGGGTATTGTACCATCTAGTAATGATTCTGTAGTTAGTTTCCTGTGTCTTCATGCATATTGAGGATTTGTATGTGAAGTGAAGAATATTTTGTTGTTCACACGTCGTGAAGGTACGTTGCATGTCCCTTTCCCACATCTCTAAACATTTCAGTTGATAGCCATCAGGTGGTGTAATCAACAGTTGATAGGTAGCAGACAGGGTGTGTGGCATGACGCCCTCCTTTGAGCAGTAGGTCTCATAAGTAGTTAGAGTTTGATCAGAATTCCCAGGGGGAGGTAATGATTTGAGGAAATGGCTAATTTGAAGGGCCCTCCAATAATCCAAACGAAATGGTCCATCTGGGTTCATAAGTTCGGATGTGGTCAACCATTTACCGTTCACGAGAAAATGGGAAGCTTGAAAGCGACCTGAGCTTCTCAGGGAGCAAAAGATGGGGTCCGTATAACCGGGGGCAAACTTCGGGGTTCCCAATATTGGACGAAGCGGGGGATCAGGTGTCGTAAGGCGGGATCTGGTAAAGAGGGGTGAGCAGGTTTGCACAGTCGTACCTATCAGGGGGTGGGTTTTCATGTCTCTTGGTAACAAGTTATAGCACCAGGGAGCTCTGTTCAGGGGTATGCTACACTGGGATTGTTCTAGCCGGGGCCATAATTTAGTGGACTGATAACGATTCCAGTCATTCAGTCTGGTTAAAGGAGTCGCTTAGTGGTATTTACGAAGGTCCGGAACTGCTAGGCCTCCATGCTGTTTGGGTAATGTAAGTAGTCATCTATTAAGTCTAGGCCTCTTGTGTGCCCATACAAAGTAAAAAAACAGAGCTTTAGTCTGGCCAAAATAGCTAGTGGGGATTTGGATCGGGAGGGCTTGTAAAAGGTAGAGAAATTTAGGAAGAATGCACAGCTTGAGTATATTACATTTACTGAACCATTAATGTAACCCTGTATGCCACTTGGCGAGCAGCATCCTCACTAGGGATGAGCCGAACACCCCCCTGTTCGGTTCGCACCAGAACATGCGAACAGGAAAAAAGTTCGTTCGAACATGCGAACACCGTTAAAGTCTATGGGACACGAACATGAATAATCAAAAGTGCTAATTTTCAAGGCTTATATGCAAGTTATTGTCATAAAAAGTGTTTGGGGACCTGGGTCCTGCCCCAGGGGACATGGATCAATGCAAAAAAAAGTTTTAAAAACGGCCGTTTTTTCAGGAGCAGTGATTTTAATAATGCTTAAAGTCAAACAATAAAAGTGTAATATCCCTTTAAATTTCGTACCTGGGGGGTGTCTATAGTGTGCCTGTAAAGGGGCGCATGTTTCCTGTGTTTAGAACAGTCTGACAGCAAAATGACATTTTGAAGGAAAAAACTCATTTAAAACTACCCGCGGCTATTGCATTGCCGACAATACACATAGAAGTTCATTGATAAAAACGGCATGGGAATTCCCCAAAGGGGAACCCCGAACCAAAATTAAAAAAAAAAAATGATGTGGGGGTCCCCCTAAATTCCATACCAGGCCCTTCAGGTCTGGTATGGATATTAAGGGGAACCCCGGCCAAAATTTAAAAAAAAAAATGACGTGGGGTTCCCCCTAAATTCCATACCAGACCCTTCAGGTCTGGTATGGATTTTAAGGGGAACCCCGCGCCAAAAAAAAAAAAAAAACGGCGTGGGGTCCCCCCAAAAATCCATACCAGACCCTTATCCGAGCACGCAACCTGGCAGGCCGCAGGAAAAGAGGGGGGGACGAGAGTGCGGCCCCCCCTCCCTCCTGAACCGTACCAGGCCACATGCCCTCAACATTGGGAGGGTGCTTTGGGGTAGCCCCCCAAAACACCTTGTCCCCATGTTGATGAGGACAAGGGCCTCATCCCCACAACCCTGGCCGGTGGTTGTGGGGGTCTGCGGGCGGGGGGCTTATCGGAATCTGGAAGCCCCCTTTAACAAGGTGACCCCCAGATCCCGGCCCCCCCCTGTGTGAAATGGTAAGGGGGTACATAAGTACCCCTACCATTTCACGAAAAAAGTGTCAAAAATGTTAAAAATGACAAGAGACAGTTTTTGACAATTCCTTTATTTAAATGCTTCTTCTTTCTTCTATCTTCCTTCATCTTCTGGTTCTTCTGGCTCTTCTGGTTCTTCTGGCTCTTCCTCCGGCGTTCTCGTCCAGCATCTCCTCCGCGGCGTCTTCTGTCTTCTTCTCCTCTGGCCGCTCCGCACCCATGGCATGGGGGGGAGGCTCCCGCTCTTCTCTTCTTCTCTTCTTCTTTTCTTCTTTTCTTCTTTTCTTCTCTTCTTCTCTTCTTCTTCATTTTCTTCTCCGGGCCGCTCCGCAATCCATGCTGGCATGGAGGGAGGCTCCCGCTGTGTGACGGCGCTCCTCGTCTGACAGTTCTTAAATAACGGGGGGGCGGGGCCACCCGGTGACCCCGCCCCCCTCTGACGCACGGTGACTTGACAGGACTTCCCTGTGACGTCACGGGGAATGCCACAGGGAAGTCCCGTCAAGTCACCGTGCGTCAGAGGGGGGCGGGGTCACCGGGTGGCCCCGCCCCCCCGTTATTTAAGAACTGTCAGACGAGGAGCGCCGTCACACAGCGGGAGCCTCCCTCCATGCCAGCATGGATTGCGGAGCGGCCCGGAGAAGAAAATGAAGAAGAAGAGAAGAAGAGAAGAAAAGAAGAAAAGAAGAAAAGAAGAAGAGAAGAAGAGAAGAGCGGGAGCCTCCCCCCCATGCCATGGGTGCGGAGCGGCCCGAGGAGAAGAAGACAGAAGACGCCGCGGAGGAGATGCTGGACGAGAACGCCGGAGGAAGAACCAGAAGAACCAGAAGAGCCAGAAGAACCAGAAGATGAAGGAAGATAGAAGAAAGAAGAAGCATTTAAATAAAGGAATTGTCAAAAACTGTCTCTTGTCATTTTTAACATTTTTGACACTTTTTTCGTGAAATGGTAGGGGTACTTATGTACCCCCTTACCATTTCACACAGGGGGGGGGCCGGGATCTGGGGGTCACCTTGTTAAAGGGGGCTTCCAGATTCCGATAAGCCCCCCGCCCGCAGACCCCCACAACCACCGGCCAGGGTTGTGGGGATGAGGCCCTTGTCCTCATCAACATGGGGACAAGGTGTTTTGGGGGGCTACCCCAAAGCACCCTCCCAATGTTGAGGGCATGTGGCCTGGTACGGTTCAGGAGGGAGGGGGGGCCGCACTCTTGTCCCCCCCTCTTTTCCTGCGGCCTGCCAGGTTGCGTGCTCGGATAAGGGTCTGGTATGGATTTTTGGGGGGACCCCACGCCGTTTTTTTTTTTTTTTTTTGGCGCGGGGTTCCCCTTAAAATCCATACCAGACCTGAAGGGTCTGGTATGGAATTTAGGGGGAACCCCACGTCATTTTTTTTTTTTAATTTTGGCCGGGGTTCCCCTTAATATCCATACTAGACCTGAAGGGCCTGGTATGGAATTTAGGGGGACCCCCACGTCATTTTTTTTTAAAATTTTGGTTCGGGGTTCCCCTTTGGGGAATTCCCATGCCGTTTTTATCAATGAACTTCTATGTGTATTGTCGGCAATGCAATAGCCGCGGGTAGTTTTAAATTAGTTTTTTCCTTCAAAATGTCATTTTGCTGTCAGACTGTTCTAAACACAGGAAACATGCGCCCCTTTACAGGCACACTATAGACACCCCCCAGGTACAAAATTTAAAGGGATATTACACTTTTATTGATTGACTTTAAGTATTATTAAAATCACTGCTCCTGAAAAAACGGCCGTTTTTAAAACTTTTTTTTGCATTGATCCATGTCCCCTGGGGCAGGACCCAGGTCCCCAAACACTTTTTATGACAATAACTTGCATATTAGCCTTTAAAATTAGCACTTTTGATTTCTCCCATAGACTTTTAAAGGGTGTTCCGCGGCATTCGAATTTGCCGCGAACACCCCAAATTGTTCGCTGTTCGGTGAACTTGCGAACAGCCAATGTTCGAGTCGAACATGAGTTCGACTCGAACTCGAAGCTCATCCCTAATCCTCACCACTGCCAGTAGCGGAGGAAAATTCAGGTGGAATATCTGAGACATTTTGTGGGGGGATGTATGTACCCAGATACTTCAGGGCAGTGTTCATCCACTTGAATTTAAAGCTGGATTGGAGAGTTGTGATAAGGCGCGGGGGTAAACCTACACCCATGGCTTCAGACTTGTTGAAATGAATCTTCAAGTTCGAAAGACTACCGTATGTTTTGAATTCTCTTAAGAGGATTGGAAGGGAGATCATTGGATTCGTGAGTGAGAACAGCATATCATCCGCATATGCGACAATCTTCTGCTGTGCTTTTCCCATAAACACTCCAGTGATGTCCGGGCTTGGCACGCACAGTGCGCAAGAAAGGTTCCAGTGACAAGGAGAAAAGGAGCAGGGACAATAGGCAACCCTGACGTGTTCCATTCTTGATCTCAAAGGAGTCCGACAGAACCCCGTTGGCTCGGACACGAGCTGAGGGTTCAGCATAAATCAAGTTTATCCAATGTAACATGGTGTTGCCCAGCCCTATATGCTTTAGAACGGAAGACATGAATTGCCAGTTCACCCTGTCAAAGGCCTTCTCTGCGTCCATGCTTAGGAAGACACAGGGAGTATTATCTTTATTGACCGTGTGTAGGAGGTTAAGGACTTTAATTGTGTTGCCCCTTGCCTCCCTGGTTGGAATAAAGCCAACTTGGTCTAAATGGATCAGGGATGGGAGATAACATTGGATCCTAGTGGACAGTAGTATTTTCGTAAAGATTTTGAGGTCCGTGTTGAGAAGCGAAATTGGCCTATAGTTTCCACATGCTGTCGGGTCTTTTGCCTCCTTGGGGATCACCACGATGTGTGCCGAGAGAGAGTTGCAAGGGAATGCAATGTCAGAGCCTAATGAGTTAAAAAATTTGTGCATAAAGTTCCCGAGGGATGGCAGTAGAGTTTTATAATATTGAGTAGTTAACCCATCTGGGCCGGGGACTTTCCCTAGCTTTGTGGCCCTTATTACCGACTGTATCTCTTCTATAGTGATGGGTGCGTCAAGTAGTTCGCTAACTTCCGTGGACAGTTTGGGCATATCTGATTTAATCAAGTAGTCATCTATGTGGGATTGAGGGGGGGTGACATCGAGAGGTTGTAGAGTGATGCATAAAAATCTTTAAATTCCCCTGCTATATTCCGTGGGAGAGTGATCTTTCAACCGGAGGATGTTATGATGTGTGGTACAGATTTGCAAGCACTTGCTCTTTCAGGGATCTGGCTAGAAGCTTACCACATTTATTACCCGATTCAGACCTGTATTGCTGCCTTAGCCCGGAACATCATTAGGTCAGTAATTTTTGTGCGTAATAGCAGTATCTCCGCCTCTGAAGAGGGAATTTGGGCGTGTTTTTGTCAGGCTTCATCAAGAAGCAACGTCAACTGTGCAGTGCGCCGCCTCTTAATTTGTGCCCCGTGTTTCATTAATACCCCGCGGATCACCGCCTTGTGGGCCTCCCAAGCCATGCCCAGGCTACTGTCAGGGGTGTCGTTGGTTCGAAAATAGCAGTCCAGCTCCTTAACTACATCCTGGAGAACCTCTTTGTCTTGTAGAAGACTTTCATTTAACCTCCAAGTCCTGGGCCTAGAGGTGAGGGTGAGGGAATCAGTCAGGGCATAAGATAATAGGACAGGGGCATGGTCAGACCATATAATAGCTCCAATCGAGGAAGCCCGGATTGCATGAAGTTGGGAGTGAGGGATTAGAAAGTAGTCAATCCTCGAGTACAGTTTATGTGGCAAGGAATAAAAGGTGTAGTCCCTTTCAGTCGGGTGGAGGAGTCGCCAAGCATCTACTAGTTGCGCCCTATGTAGAGACCGGACAATGCGTTTCCGCATGCCAGGTGTGATTGAGGAATGTCCTGTGGAGGTATCCTCAGAGGGAATTAGGGGGACATTAAAGTCCCCCCCTAGTATCAGTTGGCCCTTAGAGAATTGAAGCAATAAGTCTAACATCGTGGTGATGAAATTATCCTGTTGGCTGTTAGGGACATAAAGATTCGCTAGGGTCACCTCGATGCCACCAATCGTACCTCTGAGGAACAAATAGCGTCTCTCCGGGTTGGCTTTTATGTCCACACATTTCCAAGGAATGGATCTTGAAATGAGTATGGATACGCCACGTGATTTGGCAGACCCATTTGTGGAATGGTACACATTTGGGAAAATTTTATTTTTCAGTATGGGAAGGTTGCCTCCTCTAAAATGTGTCTCTTGCACTAATGCTGAATCAGTCTTAAGACGGCGTAGATCCTGTAGAAGCATGCGCCTCTTTTCAGGTATATTTAGGCCTTTTGCATTTTGGGAGAGCACTTCCACTACCTCCATGTCCCCAGTTTTGTTAGGAGAGAAAACATTTTTTTTTTTTTTTTAAATAGAGGGGTAAGGGGGGTCAGAAGAAGGGGGAGAGAGGGAAAGAAGAGGAGGTGAAGGGAAAAAAAGAGGAAGGTAGATCTAAGGGGAAGTAGAAAGATGAGAGAAGAAAGAAAAGTAGAAGAGGTGATCAGGACACCCCTAACGGGTGTAAATTTAGCAATCTAAGAATGTAGCACTGTGGTGCTAGGACGCTCGCCAGAACAGATCTGGAGATTGAGCGTGGGCCTATGTGGGGTAGCGGAAAGAACAGCTGACGTAGGGGCTCTCCAACCGCCCCCCCCATCCCGATTGTAATATGATATGATAGTGTAAGAATACTGACGGCTAATATACAATAACAGGTCTTGTGAAATCTATAAGACCAGATAAAAAAGAAAGGAGGAGAGATAAGTACAGTCCCAAGGTTACGTTATAATTGTATAAAGCACATAGATAACACTTATTCGCCTAGAAAAAAAAACAATGTTAATAACTGTAACCGTAATACCCCCAAGTAGCAATTGAAAAGTGAACAAACAGTTATAACTACTTTCCCTTCACCCGATATATGGACTTGTCTTTCCGGTATATGTCGGCGGCTACAAAGCCAACTGTCCCCAGTCAGGCAGGAGCCTGTTATCACACAAGTCCACCCCGTCCCCCCACAGCAACATCATTCAAAAATACACACCTCATCAGTGCCATCCCCCAACTACCCATGGGGATCCCAGGTAGGATCCCGCACCTGTACCCCCCCAGGACACCCACCTGAACAATGTGTCCAGTACGACCCGGAAGGGGGGAGGACCAGCACCCCAACCAAGGCCGGTAAAACAGCAGGGGGAGGCAATATGAAGCAGCAGATAGTATCAGCAGGTGGATCAAAATAGAAAGGGAGGGGGAAGACCCACCCAGCATCCGCAGGGCCTGTGTATCTACCACTAGAAATATCAATGCATGTATAGTCTGGTATGTTGTTATACCGTTGGTGTCCGGAGATCTGCGGGGCATAGTAGAATGCAACTTATCCCAAGCAGGGGCAAGCAGGGCTTGTCAATGTCATGACAGATGTGTGTGCAGGAGTTCTCCCCGCTATTACCTGCATGGACCTCCAAGTCCTCATCTGATCCCATAAGAGCGGAGTTTCACAACTTAAAGTCTGCTGACAAGGGACCTGTTGGGTTAGGAAGCTCCGGTACAGCCAATGATGACAGGCATCGGAGGATGGGGGGAGAGAATCCAGACACCAGTGTAGGACAGAGTCGACCGCCGGGGAGAGGTGGGTAATCTGGGTGTCGGCGTAACTACAGCATTACGAAACAGTTAGAATAAGCACGTGTCTCTTCAGTTGAGGATGCCCGGGGTCTCCTCCTGGATCGTTGCTGGAGTGGAGGTTGATGATTCCTGTTCACGGAGGGTCCTGGGTGGCCCGCGGGTCGAGGGATAATAGTGAGCCAGTTCAGAAACCTTAGCGGTTCAGTTCCCAGAAAGGCAAAGAGATCTGGCAGATCCGCCGGAGAGCATAGGGTGAAGGAGGCAGTATCACTGCAGAAGGTTACCGCCAAGGGGTATCCCCAGCGGTAAGTGCAACCCTGTCGCCTGGCCAGATCCAAGATTGGTCGTAACATAGCCCTTCTCTGCAGTGTGGCTCTGGAAAGGTCCCTTAAGATCTTGATTGTGGCACCGTTGAACTCCACATCTCCACACTCCCAGGCCTTGCGGAGGAAGAGCTCCTTCTGGGTGTAGTGATGGATCCTGCAGAGCACGTCCCGGGGTCTATCCAGATCAGCCAGTTTGGGTCCGAGGGTTCTATGAATCTGATATAGCTCAAGGGATGGTGGAGCTGCGCCCAGGACCCTCTGGAAAATGGCCAATGCTGTCGCTGCCAAGTCATCCGCCCCGGTGGCCTCAAGGAGGCCCCGCAGCCGCAAGTTGTTGTGGCGGCTGCGGTCCTCCATGTCCTCCAAATTGAGTTGCAGATCTACGGCTGTAGCTGCTTGAGCTTCCTGGGATTGCTCCAGTGCCGAGATCCGGTGAGTGAGGGAAGAGATCGAGGCTTCTCCGGAGTCCACTCGGTCCGTGAGTGCATGTAACTCCTCTGTGACCTCCTGAATATCCCGACTAGGTGCTTCCTCCACACAGAGGATAAGGGTCTCAATGTCTGACTTGGTAGGAAGGGCCTCAATGTCAGCCTTGGTAGGGAGGGCCTGTAAGATGGTGTGGAGGTCATCAGGCATACTGCTTGGCATTTGTGATGGACCAGCCATGTCTGTTTGAAAGGCAGCTGGTGTTTCTGAAGAGAAATCCGAAGCGGTGGATGGAGCAGGGGATCCAGGTAAATCCAGTACAGCCACTTCTGCCATATACTGTTGACGTGGCGCTGAGACAATGGCGCCCGGCGATACCCTCTGTGAGTCTCGGAAGTAGCGCTGGATACCGCTCCAAGGGGTGAGTGATCAGTTGCCGCCAGCTGTCGATCTTGTCCTGTACCTTTTGGTAGCTATCATGCCTCCCAGTTACCCGGGTGAAGCCGTCAATTTAGCGGGATGGAACGGGGAGATCAGGAGCACTCAGAAAACACTTCCTCGCTCGGCCATCGCTAAGCCACGCCCCCTCAGAGCAATGTTTTTACGTCTAGTGAGCTGCGCTAGCCCATTAGCAACTGAACCATCAACTTTAGCCAACACAACATTAGTAGTTTTACCCATCACATTGTCACATTCAAGTTTACCACTTGCCTGCCTGCCCACTGGACAGGGCACTGCAGCGAGGCAAGTCCTTTTCCACAAATGACAGTGGATCTCCCATTTGGGGTCACTTCCACTCCAGTGTGCACAGTCACATACTCAGTCTCTTCTGTTCACTTGAGTACATGGTCTATCCTTTGTTGAACTTTCACTGGCCACCTCTCCCTGATAGCCATGGGATGAAACTGCAGCAGCCAGTTCTGACTCCTTAGCACCCCCTGCAGGCACAACAGGTACTTCCTCTCTGTTGCCAGAGGTGACTGAAAACATGGTTGCACAAAAATCTGGGCTTGCAGACAAAGACTTCTGCCCAGTAGCCATATCTCCAGGCATGTTCCATAAACTGGGACAAGAAAAAATTCCATGCCCAAGTTGACCACATTCCAGGCATGGTACATTTCTGCACACATCTTTAGTGGAACACTGCTCCACATCTCTACTGTAGCTCCTCCTTCTGGATGACACTCGATCTCTCATTGCTAAGGGAGATGGCACTCTCCCCGCTGTGCTTTGCTGATTCTTCCAAACTCAACGACTTTGCTCTTCTTGAAGCATTGTTGCTTTTAACTTGCCACGATCCTCTCTAGGCAATACTTTTCTCATGTGGTCCACAGACTTGAAATCACTGCCATTGCTACGGGCAACCACATACCTCTCAAACTTCCAGTCAGCCTGTCGGTCACTCCTTGCACTCAAACCAGGCTTCCAAAACATCATTGAAGACCTTTGTCTGGCTGTGTCACCTTGTATTGGAGACTGAGACAAATGGCACGTGGAGACAACATGCCCACATTTTCCACCACTTGTGACATTGGGGGATGTCTAGCTTAGTGGTAGATGCATTTCAGTGAGTTCCCAGCCAACAGGAACTTTAGTTTAAGGGCGTGGTAGCCCACTTTTATTGAAAGTAAACAAAAACGAAAGTTCATACATTCATTTGGTTGCCCATACAGGGGTTCTTCTCCCAAAAATAACAAATGAAAAATGCCAATCCACCTGGCTCTTAAGGCTCGCTCAGCCTTGGGTGCAGTACCTTGCTGCTCAGGCCTTCCACTTCAGGCTCTCATTTGTCTCCTTCAGAATATTCCTTTGCCAACACCGTCCATATAGATAGCAGCCCCTCACTGCTCTGATCCTCAGACTTGGGTCTCTGGCTTTCACTGTGCACACCTGCACTCTCTGGCTTCCTCAGTGCACACCTGCACTCTCTGGTCTCCTCGGGAGGGTGGAGCCCAGAACCCTGGTCCTGACTCTACTATCAGGCCCACACACACCTGAACAATCAGTGTGCCGGTGAGTCTCAAAACCCGGACCCAGGACTGGGGATTTTATCCCACCCGGATTTCTAAGTAATCCCCGGGCTCCAGGTCCCAAAGTGGACTTTAGTAAATAATGAGGAAACTGAAAAGCCAGTTTCCTCCCAAACAAGCAAATACACTGGAGCCCCTCAACCTGCCTGGTTGAAAATCCTGCATTCATACACTGGTAGGGTACCACATTACCACAATATATATATATATATATATATATATATATATATATATATATATATATACACAGGGCTTTTTTCAGCAGGAACTAGGGGGAACTCAGTTCCACCACCTCTGGATCAGGTCTTCTGCACCTTGCTCACCACTATCACTTGATAACGCTGAAGTCCAGCTTCTGTGTTTACAAGTGATAGCTTATCTCCCAGTAGCTCCCACAAGTCAGATCTCCTGCACAGATCTCACTGAGTGCCGGACAGGGACAAGGGAGATACAGAACCGGTGCCCAGGTTCATTCTCCTTTACTCCGGAGGTATCGACATCACATCACTCTAGATGAGATAAATACCAAATATACAGTGTCTCACAAAAGTGAGCACACCCCTCACATTTTTGTAAATATTTTGCTATATCTTTTCATGTGACAACACTGAAGAAATTACACTTTGCTACAGTGTAAAGTAGTGAGTGTACAGCTTGAATAACAATGTAAATTTGCTGTCCCCTCTAAATAACTCAACACACAGCCATTAATGTCTAAACCGCAGGCAACAAAAGTGAGTATGTCCAGATTGGGCCCAAAGTGTCAATATTTTGTTTGGCCACCATTATTTTCCAGCACTGCCTTAACCCTCTTGGGCATGGAGTTCACCAGAGCTTAACAGGTTGCCACTGGTGTCCTCTTCCACTCCTCCATGACGACATCATGGAGCTGGTGGATGTTAGAGACCTTGCGCTCCTTTACCTTCCGTTTAAGGATGCCCCACAAATGCTCAATAGGGTTTAGGTTTGGAGACATGCTTGGCAAGTCCATCACCTTTACCCTCTGCTTCTTTAGCAAGGCATTGGTGATCTTGGAGGTGTGTTTGGGGTCGTTATCATGTTGGAATACTGCCCTGCGGCCCAGTCTCCAAAAGGAGGGGATCATGCTCTGCTTCAGTATGTCACAGTACATGTTAGCATTCATGGTTCCCTCAATGAACTGTAGCTCCCCAGTGCCGACAGCACTTATGCAGCCCCAGACCATGACGCTCCTACCACCATGCTTGACTGTAGGCAAGAAACACTTGTCTTTGTACTCCTCACCTGGTTGCCGCCACACGCGCTTCAAAACGCATAGACGCATGCGTGCATAAATGTGCATAAGGGTTTAAACCTGTGAGAGTGTGCCTACTGCAAAATGGAGTTAGCAGACTGGTAAAAAATGGGGGGGGGGGGGGGTCTGAATGATACCTACCTACATACCGTAGAATGAATGGTCGGTTTGTTATTTGTTGTTTGTCTGTCATCTGTACCTACAGAGATATCAATGACACAGGAAGATGGATCCAGAGGGAATGACCCAATAGACTTATAAAATTCAAACTCGACAGTGTCAGTGGGTATAAAAGAAATAAAGTGAATTGAATCATCCATATTGCTGACCTGCGTTTGAACTTGTTGTAAGGCTGCAGCCCATACACATCAGTTGCAGGCTAAAGGCAGTCTTTCTGGGAATTCTGCGATCCTCCTAACAGAGTGCTGCCCTGTGTTGCAAGAGAAGTGCTAGCAGACTGCAGCTGTGTGGGAACAGGCAGCATTTAAATCAGGATGCAGGTGTGTGTAGAATGGAGGTGGATGGGTCCATGGAGCAATCTTGTCACCCATGATGTCAGACCTAGAAGTGGATCTTATGCTATAGAGGCTGGCCAGTAGGGATGAGCCGAACACCCCCCGGTTCGGTTCGCACCAGAACCTGCGAACGGACCGAAAATTCGCACAAACGTTAGAACCCCATTGACGTCTATGGGACTCGAATGTTCGAAATCAAAAGTGCTCATTTTAAAGGCTAATTTGCATGGTATTGTAGTAAAAAGGGTTTGGGGACCCGGGTCCTACCCCAGGGGACTTGTATCGATGCAAAAAAACTTTTAAAAACGACTGTTTTTTCGGGAGCAGTGATTTTAATGATGCCTAAAGTAAAAAAAAGTGAAATATTCCTTTAAATATCGTATCTGGGGTGTGTCTATAGTATGCCTGTAAAGTGGCGCGTGTTTCCCGTGTTTAGAACAGTCCCTGCACAAAATGTCATTTTTAAAGGAAAAAATTTCATTTAAAACTGCTTGCGGGTTTAAAGTAATGTCGGGTCCTGGCAATATGGATGAAAATCAGTGAGACAAACGGAATGGGTACCCCCCAGACCATTACCAGGCCCTTTGGGTCTTGCATGGATATTAAGGGGAACCCCGCACCCAAATTAAAATAAGGAAAGGTGTGGGGCCACCAGGCCCTATAAACTCTGAACAGCAGTATACAGGAGGTGCAAACAAGACAGGGACTGTAGGTTTGTTGTTAAGTAGAATCTGTTTGTAATTTTTAACGGGTACATTTTTATCGTGTTTAGCTCCAGCCAAAAAATCTTTTTTAAGCTTTTTGGAAAACATAGGGAAGGGTTATCACCCCTGTGACATTTGTTTTGCTGTCTTTCCTCCTCTTCAGAAGATTTCACCTCACTTTTTGTCCCAATGACAAATGTTTTTTGAAAATTTGGGGTTTTTTGTGGAACAAGGATTGGAAAGCATCAGTGGAAAGGAGAAATGTTGTTCCCATATTAACTCTTACAGGAGAGAATTTCCCTTCCTAGAGGTAGATTTCAGCTCACTTCCTGTTGTCTCCTTCCGTTTGCAAGTAGGAGTCGTTAGTAAGTTAGATGTTTGAAAGTAGGGGCCTGCCCTATATACTCAGCAGAAATTTGGGCCTTAGGTGTTGTTGTGGCCACAACACTGTAAGCCCTCACAGGGCCCTGCTGTGAAATATTAGATCAAGAATTGTAATTACATGCCCCTGTTGAACAACGGCAGAAAAATTGGGCCTTTGGTGGTGGTGGTGCCGGTGCCACAACACTGTAAGTCCTCACTCGCTCTTGGTGGGTGCAGAAATGGGCCCTGCTGTGAAATATTAGATCAAGAATTGTAATTACATGCCCCTGTTGAACAAGGGCAGAAAAATTGGGCCTTTGGTGGTGGTGGTGCCACAACACTGTAAGTCCTCACTCGCTCTTGGTGGGTGCAGAAATGGGCCCTGCTGTGAAATATTAGATCAAGAATTGTAATTACATGCCCCTGTTGAACAGGGGCTGAAAAATTAGGCCTTAGGCACTGGTGCTGGTGCCACAACACTGCAACCCCTCACAGATACTCTAGTTGGAACGCAGAAATGAGCCCTGCTGCAAAGTATTGTATCAAAAATTGTAATAACACGCCCCTGTTAAACAGGGGCTGAAAAATTGGGCCTTAGGCACTGGTGCTGGTGCCACAACACTGCAACCCCTCACAGATACTCTAGTTGGAACGCAGAAATGAGCCCTGCTGCAAAGTATTGCATCAAAAATTGTAATTACAGGCCCCTGTTAAACAGGGGCTGAAAAATTGGGCCTTAGACACTGGTGTTGATGCCACAACACTGCAACCTCTCACAGATACTCTAGTTGGAATGCAGAAATGAGCCCTGCTGCAAAGTATTGCATCAAAAATTGTAATTACATGCCCCTGTTAAACAGGGGCTGAAAAATTGGGCCTTAGGCACTGGTGCTGGTGCAATAACACTGCAACCTCTCACAGATACTCTAGTTGGAACGCAGAAATGAGCCCTGCTGCAAAGTATTGCATCAAAAATTGTAATTACATGCCCCTGTTAAACAGGGGCTGAAAAATTGGGCCTTAGGCACTGGTGGTGGCGCCCAGAACCAAAAATGTTCTTACAAGCTATCAGCGTGATGATTGAGGAGGAAGAGGATAATTACTCAGGGATAGTCACTCAGCATCAGCATAGGCAGTCTTTGAAGGGATCTGAGATTTCAAAAAAAATTATTCGGTTACATCAGCATCAGGTGCTTGGTAGCTGGTGGTGATCCAAGACTGATTCATTTTTATGAAGGTCAGTCGATCGACCGAGTCGGTGGACAGACGCACCCTGTGATCGGTTACAAAGCCTCCAGCAGCACTGAATGTGCGTTCCGAAAGAACGCTGGATGCAGGACAGGCCAGTAGCTCAATTGCATACTGTGCAAGCTCTGGCCAGTGATCCATCCTCAAGACCCAGTAACACAGAGGATTTTCGGTGGGAAAGGTGTCCAAGTCAGATCTTGCCCCTAGGTATTCCTGCACCATGTAAAACAGACGCTGGCGATGGTTGCTGGAACCGATCATACCTTGGGGCCAACAAATTGACTGAATGCATCGGTCAGACGGCCACCTTCTCCACCGCTCCTTCTTTGACTGACTGAAGCCTCAGCAACACGTTGTCCAGAAACAGGAGTTTGTAACCTCCCAGTCTCTGGGAACACGTTGCACAGACCTTTCTGCAAGGCCTCCCGAAGATATTTCATCCTCTGCTCCCTCTGCGATGGCAAGATAAGGTCCGCAACCTTATCCTTGTAACGTGGATCAAGGAGGGTTGCCAGCCAGTATTGGTCTTTCTCCTTGATACCATGAATACGAGGATCCTTACGCAGGCTTTTCAGGATCAGGGAGGCCATGCAGTGTAGGTTTGCTGAGGCATTCGGTCCGGAGTCCTCTGGGTCACTAAGGACGACATGGTCCGCAGCCACCTCCTCCCAGCCACGTACAAGTCCATGTGTTTCTTGGGACTGATCCCTTAAAGACTGCTGCTGATGCTGAGTGCCAGGCTCCACCTCCATACTGACACAATCTTCCTCCTCCTCCTCCTTCTCCTCTTCCTGTGTGATCGGCGGGCACGCAGGAACACTGTCTGGATAAAGGGGACCTTGAGAGCTAAGGAAGTCCTCCTCTTCCTGCCTCTGTTCTGCCTCAAGTGCCCTGTCCATTATTCAACGCAGCGTGTGCTCCAACAGGTAGACAAGGGGGACAGTGTCACTGATGCATGCACTGTCACTGCTCACCATCCTTGTGGCCTCCTCAAATGGTGACAGGACAGTGCATGCATCCGTGATCATGGCCCACTGGTGTGGGAAAAAAAAAACAAGCTCCCCTGACCCTGTCCTGGTGCCATAGTCGCACAGGTACTCATTGATGGCCCTCTGCTGTGTGTTCAGCTGCTGCAGCATGGCCAACGTTGAGTTCCACCTGGTGGGCATGTCACAGATTAGGCGGTTCTTGGGCTGGTTAAACTCCTTTTGGAGGTCCGTCAGCCGAGCACTGGCATTATATGACTGGCGGAAATGCACACAGACTTTCCTGGCCTGCCTCAGGACATCCTGTAAGTCCGGGTACCTGCCCAAGAACCGCTGCACCACCAAGTTAAGGACGTGAGCCAAACAGGGCACATGGGTCATTTGTCCCTGTCGGAGAGCAGAGAGGAGGTTGGTGCCATTGTCACAAACCACCATTCCTGCCTTAAGTTGGCGTGGCGTCAACTACCTCTGAACCTGCCCCTGCAGAGCTGACAGAACCTCTGCCCCAGTGTGGCTCCTGTCCCCCAAGCACACCAGCTCAAGCACCGCATGGCATCTTTTGGCCTGCGTACTTGCGTAGCCCCTTGAACGGCTACGGAGCACCGCTGGTTCCGAGGACAAAGCACAGGAAGAGGCCATGGAGGAAGAAGAAGAGGAGGGGTGGAGGAGAGAGGTGTGTCACAATCATTAGCATTTTGGAGGCGTGGTGGCGGAACAACCTCCAACACTACTGCACCTTGTCCTGCATCCTTCCCAGCTGCCAGCAGAGTCACCCAATGCGCCGTGAAACTTAGGTAACGTCCCTGTCCATGCCTGCTGGACCATGAGTCAGCGGTAATATGCACCTTACCGCTGACCGCCCTGTCCAGCGAAGCATGGACATTGCCTTCCACATGCCGGTAGAGAGCCGGAAACGCCTTCCATGAGAAAAAGTGGCATTTGGGTACCTGCCACTGAGAACCGCACATTCCACAAACTCACTGAAGGGGGTAGAGTCTACCAACTGAAAAGGCAGCAGTTGAAGTGCTAGCAATTTTGCCAAGCTAGCATTCAACCGCTGGGCATGTGGATGGCTGGGAGCAAACTTCTTTCGGCGGTGCAGCAGCTGGGGCAGGGAAATTTGCCTGGTACAATCTGACGTTGGTGTACCAAAAGCAGATTGCCCACAAGTACTTGGCTGTGACACACCTAATTCTACACCTTCATTCCTCTCAGTGCAGGTCTCAGAGAGGACTGAAGGTATAGTGGGGTTGGAGATCTCAGCTGATGAGGAGCAAGGAGGGGTCCTCTTTGTTCTTTGGTTTGGGTCTTTTAGATACGCTTGCCAACGAACTGCATGGCAGGTCAACATATGTCTGGTCAAGCATGTGGTACCCAATCGGGAGATGTTTTGGCCACGCGAGATATGCTTGAGACATATGTTGCAAATAGCAGCGGTACGATCTGATGCACTCGTCTCAAAAAAGGCCCACACCAAAGAACTTTTTGAATAACGCGCAGAGACTGCAGCGCCCTGCACATGTGGAGCTTTGGGGTGTGATGCAGTCAAGGTGCTGCCCTTAGGCTGGCCCCTGAAGGGCATCCTGCCTCGTTGGTGATGTGCCGCCTCCTCCTCCTCTCTCCTATCAGGCACCCACGTTGAGTCAGTGACCTCATCATCCCCTCCCTCCTCATCACTGGAGCAAACCTGGCAGTATGCTGCAGCAGGGGGAGCATGACTGCCAGATTGCTGTCCTTCTTGGGCACCCCCTCTATCCGTGCTCACGTTACTGCCTTCATCGAGCTCAGTATCATCATCAGAGCCTTTCAAATGCTGGGCATCCTCCTGGAGCATGTGCCCAACACTGTGGTCAAACAGTTCGAGGGACTCCTCAGGAGGACATGGTGGGGCTAGGGAAGGAGTCACTGATGACATTGAGCCAAGGGAAGAGGCCGCTGCTTTGCCAGACAAATTACCCTGGGCATGGGTGAGAAAGGATGAGGAGGATGAGGATGGCTTGGTCATCCACTCGACCAAGTCTTCCGCATGTTGCGGCTCAACACGACCAGCTGCCGAAAAAGCACCGTCTCCACGACCAGCACTAGACACAGAGCCTGCTTGCCCTCTCTTATTGGCTTGTGACTGTCTGCCTCTCCTTCTTGGCCTTCCAGACATACTAATGGCCTGTAGCTGCACTAAGCTGGGATATATATATATGTACTGATACTGCAGCTAGCAAAATCAACTGCCTGCCTGTAGTATGAGAACACCACCAACCTTCTACAGGTAGCTTTAGCTGAACACTGTGCAGAGCTCGCAAAAAAATAACTTGTAGCTTTTTTAGCTGCCTGCGGTAGTGATAGGATCAGGAAAACACCACCAACCTTCTACAGGTAGCTTTAGCTGAACACTGTGCAGAGCTCGCAAAAAATAACTTGTAGGTTTAGCTGGACACTGTGAGGAGGACACACCACACTAACTTGTAGGTTTAGCTGAACACTGTGAGCAGGACGCGCAGCACTAACTTGTAGTTTTAGCTGTACACTGTGAGCAGGACGCACCGCACTAACTTGTAGGTTTAGCTGAACACTGTGAGGTGGACGCACCACACTAACTTGTAGTTTTAGCTGAACACTGTGAGCAGGACGCACTGCACTAACTGTAAATAGTCTAGCTGCCTGACTGTGGTACTAATAGGATCAAAAGAACACCAGCAATTTTCTTCAGGTAGCTGTAAATACTGTAACAAGACAAGCCTGCCTGTCAGTAAGAAGATAACAGGAACGGATCTAGCTGAACACTGTGAGCAGGACGCACTGCACTAACTTGTAGCTTTAGATGAACACTGTGCAGAGGTCTTACTACGCTAACTTGTAGGTTTAGCTGAACACTGTGAGGAGGACGCACAGCACTAACTTGTAGTTTTAGCTGATCACTGTGAGCAGGACGCACCGCACTAACTTCTAGGTTTAGCTGAACACTGTGAGGTGGACGCACCGCACTAACTTGTAGTTTTAGCTGAACACTGTGAGCAGGACGCACCGCACTAACTTGTAGGTTTAGCTGAACACTGTGAGGTGGACGCACCACACTAACTTGTAGGTTTAGCTGAACACTGTGAGCAGGACGCACCCCACTAACTTGTAGGTTTAGCTGAACACTGTGAGCAGGACGCACCCCACTAACTTGTAGTTTTAGCTGAACACCGTGAGCAGGACGCACTGCACTAACTGTAAATAGTCTAGCTTCCTGACTGTGGTACTAATAGGATCAAAAGAACACCAGCAATTTTCTTCAGGTAGCTGTAAATACTGTAACAAGACAAGCCTGCCTGTCAGTAAGAAGATAACAGGAACGGATATAGCTAAACTGAATACAGTGTATATATATATATATATGCAAGACCTGGGATGCATATATATACACAATACACTGTAAGTGCAGCTAACTGACTGACTGTTCTGCCTAATCTATCTAACTCAAATCAAATGACACTGTCTGTCTCTCTCTCTCTCTATCTATGAACGCCGGAACACACACTACACAGGGCCACCGTGCAGGCGGCCTTATATAGTGTGGGGCGTGTGCTAAATCCCCTGAGCCATAATTGGCCAAAGCCTTGGCTTTGGCCAATTACGGCTCTCTGTTCAGACGGCACTGATTTTGGCCAAGCATGCGGGTCATAGTGGATGCTTGGCCAATCATCAGCCAGCAATGCACTGCAATGCCGCAGTGAATTATGGGCCGTGACGCGCCACACGAATTTGGCGCGAATGGCCCATATCGTTCGCAATTCGGCAAACGGGGGAACAGACAATGTTCGAGTCAAACATGGGTTCGACTCGAACACGAAGCTCATCCCTACTGGCCAGGCCGTACGGTGGTCTGCAGGGAGCCAAAACTCTGTAGGCTGTTCTGACTGTACGAGTGAAGAGACTGGGCTGCTCCAAGCGGTGACCATGTTATCGGTGTGTGAGAACCAGGAAGTGACCCAGTCGCTCCCTGGAACGCCTGCAGCGTGCCAAAGCAGCTGACGGCTATGGGGAGTTTGTTAATAGGGAATGAAAGAAAGGGGGTGAAATGTGGGTCTATCCTCAAAATGGATTTAGGAGTGGTAAAATGACACCAAGCATATATGGTATTGGATACTAGGCTATTCTAATGTGTATCCTTTAGTCTAAGTGGTATTGGTATCATTCACACCACCTCTGATGTGAATACATGATGGTGATTACTGAAATGAAATTGATGCGTGAGGTGTATTGGGCTATATGAGCATGTCATTACAGAAATAAGCATAGATGTATATTGATCGATGATCCAATGATATATATAGATGTAAATGTAAGTGAAACATACATAGCTGGACCAATGGTAAACTGAGTAGGAGGGGAGGGGGAGGTTCCAGAGACAATCTGTAGAAAGAAAATCTAGTGCACAAGGCACGGTATAACCCCTCAGGACTTTAATTGACATACCAAATATAGTAGAAAAAGTGTTTGTTTATAGTCAATGTTTATTAGACAAAAATGGAAAAGGTAAATACAATGACATGGAGATATCAAGTGTACAAATATAAACAAGATAAAAATGCATGAAACGCATGAGACTTAGCTGCCCTGGATATATGTAGTGGGCTAGCATAGACAAATGCCATATATGATGCCTGACATATTTCGGACAAAATTGTCCTACTTCAAAGGCTTTGTATCACATATAGAGGTATGTAGTTTTTCTATAATATAGACAAAGCACATATTAGTACAAAAATTTCAATGATATATGCATAATCAAACCTTGCTGGTAAAGTCGCATATGCGACCCCAAAATGTATTTACATTGAACCAATATGTATAAGTGCAGAAAAATCCAACAAATATACTTACAAAAGCAGTTGACCAATGATGAACTCAATATAGAGATCAGAGGCATGTGCAGCCAAGAAGCCAGATCAGGGAAGGGCCAATGAGATGGAATGAGGGCCAATAAATTGCGATGCCGTCACATGAAGCAAGAGGGAGTCAAATGCTGCAAGAGCTCCCAGTCAGTACAGGACAAACATCCACACTGATTATTGGGCCATATAATGTATAGATCACAGCTGCACAAGATGTAAATCTGTAGCTATAAACATAATATAATGGTAGCTAATTATGGTTATGGCAATGCATATAATCACCAAAACTAGAGTTGATCAGTGTGCTTGTCTAAAGAATGACCCATGAGAATTTACTAGTGCATGAAATGCCGGTATTATATCCATGAAAGTCATACTTATAAGCGCTGAACATAGGGAGGTCCCACTCTCTGCTGCATGGAATTTTAGTACCATCAGTATTGATGTGCAACTATAAAGAAAGCACAAAGAATACTAGATGGATCAAATGTGCCAAAGAGAAACCAAGGCATAAAATAATATTACATGTAAAAAGGCCCTGGTAAACCAAGAATGGAGCCAGGTTGTCAATTGTTCTTAATAAGATTAATGGGTAAAGAAGCTTGAGAGAGGATATTACCTGAAGTATGTTAGTACAGAGATGTTGCTGTGACAGCCTGGCCCATCAGATAGTGCTGACCTACTGTTTAAATACAGGAAGCGTAAACAGCTGACTGGGATACTAATAAGCAACCCGAATCAGTTGTGGCCTGATCACAGAAGCTGTGCTGTATGCGCGGTTGGTGTGATTGGGTGCTCTCAGATGAAACGGCGCGTGGCGCCGGGCCGTCCCAAGGGGGCAATGCTGCGTTCCATGTCGTGACGTCACCGGTGCATGTAAGTCCCACGTGTCTGCGCCTCATGATGGAGTGCAAACAGGAAGGGAATTAGCCGAACCACAGGAAGTGGAGGCTGAGGTACCACAGACATGGGCACACTTATTAGCCCGGATGGGGAGCCTCCCGCACGCCGTGCAGCAAGTACAATACCCGCCGCTACCGCTAGCAGCACCACAATAGTCCAGGCTGGGGAATCCAAGGTAGAGGTGGATATGAAAATATGCACGTAAATGTAAATAGCGGCCTCTTATGGTCAAAGTTGAAACAACCGTGATGGTTACATAAGGGCAGAATCCTGCAATATAAAAAGTAGTTGTTAATAATAACAAGAAAAACAAACAAAAATAAAAATATTGGTATAAACTGTGTATTGTAATGTACAGTAGGCAATATTTCAAGAGAAATCCAGTATCAAAAAACCAATAGTTAGAACATAGGCAATAAAAACTGTACTATTAGATGTGGAGTTCACATTTACCTGACTGAAAACCCTCAAGATATGGTTTGAGGCTAAATATTTCATTGAAGCCTGGAAAAACAATAGCGTCCAGGTGAAATATCCACCTTGATTCGCTCTGTAATAGTAATTTGTTAGAATCTCCCCCCAGGACTATTTGGGTTGTGATCAAGAGCCAGGAACCCGAACTAAACCACTTAAGGACCAGCCTCGTTTTGGAATTTAGGTGTTTACATGTTTAAAACAGTTTTTTTTTCTAGAAAATTACTTAGAACCCCCAAACATTATATATTGTTTTTTTTTCTAACACCTTAGAGAATAAAATGGCGGTCATTGCAATATGTTTTTCCACACCATATTTGCTCAGCGGTCTTACAAGCGCGCTTTTTTTGGAAAAAAATCACTTTTTTTATAAAAAAATAAGGCAATAGTAAAGTTAGCCCAATTTTTTTTATATTGTGAAAGATAATGTTACACTGAGTAAACTGATACCCAATATGTCATGCTTCAAAATTGCGCCTGCTCGTGGAATTGCGTCAAACTTTTACCCTCAAAAATCTCCATAGGCGACGTTTAAAAAATTCTACAGGTTGCATGTTTTGGGTTACAGAGTAGGTCAAGGGCTAAAATTATTTCTCTTGCTCTAACAATCATGGCGATACCTCACATGTGTGGTTTGAACAGCGTTTTCATATGCGGGCGCTACTCACATATGCGTTTGCTTCTGCGCGCGAGCTCGTCGGGACAGGGCGTTTAAAAAACATTTTTTTAAAATTTTTCTTATTTATTTTACATGATTTTATTTATTTTTACACCGTTTTTTAAAAGAAAAATTGTGTCACTTTTATTCCTATTACAAGGAATGTAAACATTCCTTGTAATAGAAAAAAGCATGAAAGGTCCTCTTAAATATGAGATCTGGGGTCAAAAAGACCTCAGATCTCATATTAACACTAAAATGCAATAAAACAAAGTCATTTAAAAAAATGACATTGAAAAAAATGTGCCTTTAAGACGTATGGGCGGAAGTGACGTTTTGACGTCGCTTCCGCCCTGCCGTATCATGGAGACGAGTGGGCGCCATCTTCCCCTCACTCGTCTCCATGCACAGCTAGGCAACAGACGCAATCGCCTCCGCTGCTGCCGATGGCTCTGGTAAGCGGCGGAGGGCACTAGATGTCGGCGGGAGAGACGGCCCTCTCCTGCCACCGATAAAAGTGATCTTGCGAATCCGCTGCAGAGACCACATTTATCTTGTAGCCGATCGCCGGCCGAAAACGGGGATACCAGGGTTATGGCAGCCAGCTGCTGCCATAACAACGATATCTGTCCCCAAAAAAGGGCGACATGCGGCGGTCGGCAAGTGGTTAAGGAGTACGGTCTGGATGGGCAGTAAGGCTATGTCTCCCTAATGGGAGGCTAGGGTCCTTCTTCTTAATGCTGACAACATGTTTTACCGACATAATAGCAATTGCACTCACATCGCAGCAAATATACTATCCCTGCAGTGCGGCAATTGACAAAATGTTTGGGTTTAAACAATTTTCCATTTGGTAAGTATATATTTTTGGCATTCTCCATATACTGGCAGTAATTGCAGGAGTCACATCTGAATGTTCCCACTAATTTGGTACCTCTTTGTTTTACATTCTTGTGTTCGCTGTGAACCAATTTATCATGTAAAGATGGAGCTTTACGGTAAGTAATTAGTGGTTGAGTGGGAACAAAAGATGTCAATGTGGCATCCATGCTAAGTAAGTGCCAGTATTTTTGCAAAATAGCTTTAATCTGTCTGTGCTGCTGGCAATATTTTGTGATAACAGGTTGCATGTTTTGGGTTACAGAGTAGGTCAAGGGCTAAAATTATTTCTCTTGCTCTAACAATCATGGCGATACCTCACATGTGTGGTTTGAACAGCGTTTTCATATGCGGGCGCTACTCACATATGCGTTTGCTTCTGCGCGCGAGCTCGTCGGGACAGGGCGTTTAAAAAACATTTTTTTAAAATTTTTCTTATTTATTTTACATGATTTTATTTATTTTTACACCGTTTTTTAAAAGAAAAATTGTGTCACTTTTATTCCTATTACAAGGAATGTAAACATTCCTTGTAATAGAAAAAAGCATGAAAGGTCCTCTTAAATATGAGATCTGGGGTCAAAAAGACCTCAGATCTCATATTAACACTAAAATGCAATAAAACAAAGTCATTTAAAAAAATGACATTGAAAAAAATGTGCCTTTAAGACGTATGGGCGGAAGTGACGTTTTGACGTCGCTTCCGCCCTGCCGTATCATGGAGACGAGTGGGCGCCATCTTCCCCTCACTCGTCTCCATGCACAGCTAGGCAACAGACGCAATCGCCTCCGCTGCTGCCGATGGCTCTGGTAAGCGGCGGAGGGCACTAGATGTCGGCGGGAGAGACGGCCCTCTCCTGCCACCGATAAAAGTGATCTTGCGAATCCGCTGCAGAGACCACATTTATCTTGTAGCCGATCGCCGGCCGAAAACGGGGATACCAGGGTTATGGCAGCCAGCTGCTGCCATAACAACGATATCTGTCCCCAAAAAAGGGCGACATGCGGCGGTCGGCAAGTGGTTAAGGAGTACGGTCTGGATGGGCAGTAAGGCTATGTCTCCCTAATGGGAGGCTAGGGTCCTTCTTCTTAATGCTGACAACATGTTTTACCGACATAATAGCAATTGCACTCACATCGCAGCAAATATACTATCCCTGCAGTGCGGCAATTGACAAAATGTTTGGGTTTAAACAATTTTCCATTTGGTAAGTATATATTTTTGGCATTCTCCATATACTGGCAGTAATTGCAGGAGTCACATCTGAATGTTCCCACTAATTTGGTACCTCTTTGTTTTACATTCTTGTGTTCGCTGTGAACCAATTTATCATGTAAAGATGGAGCTTTACGGTAAGTAATTAGTGGTTGAGTGGGAACAAAAGATGTCAATGTGGCATCCATGCTAAGTAAGTGCCAGTATTTTTGCAAAATAGCTTTAATCTGTCTGTGCTGCTGGCAATATTTTGTGATAACACATGCAGGAACCTGATCTTTGGTTATTTTTTGATGAAACAAAAGTTTATTACAGATTTTGTTTTTCGCCTTTTTATAGGCTTTCTTAAGGATACCATTTGTGTACCCACATGCTCTCAATCTAGTTCTCAGTAATTGAGCTTCCTTTTCAAAAAGTTTATCACTGGAACAGTTATGTCTGGCCCTGATATACTGTCCAAATGGTATCGATGCTAACAGTGGTTTTGGATAAAAGCTGGAGGCGGCCAGAATAGTGTTACCGGCTGTAGGTTTTCTATATAGTTCACTTTGTAGTGAGCCATTTGGGTGTTTAGATATTGTGAGATCCAAAAAGGAGATACTTAGAATGTCATAAGTCATAGTAAATTTTAAATTGAATGTGTTGGTTACATTGATGTATTCCAAAAATTCAGAAAGAACAGTGATAGGGCCTTTCCACAACATGAAGATGTCATCTATGTAATGACACCATGTTGTGATACATCCCGAAAAGGAAGGATGTGCCACACAGTCCACATCAGTCCACAGCAACATTTGCTCTCACTCCCCCAGGTACAGATTGGCGTATGCTGGGGCACAACAGGTGCCCATGGTAATGCGCTGTACCTGGAGATATTGGGAGCCATTAAAGGAGAAAAAATTATGTTTGAGTATGAACTCTAAGGAGGCCAGTGTGAACTGAACCAATCAGGATATCTGTTAGATCGAAGTAAGACATGTTGCAGTACCGAGAGGCCCCATCATGTGGAATAGAGCTGTAGAGGGCCTCCACGTTGATGGCGACTAGAAAGGTGCCACCATCGACATGGAGGCCGTCAAGAACTTGAAGTAGATGAATTGTGTCCTTGATATGTAATGGCAGAGCCTTAACCAAGGGCTGAAAGACTCTGTCAACAAATTTATTTAAATTGTCTGTGAGGCTACCCCTGCCTGAGACAATTGGCCTTCCTGGTGGGGAATCAGTGTTTTTATGTATTTTCGGCAATGCATAAAACATTGCCTCTCTAGGGAAACTAGTCCTTATAAATTCCCAAGAATTTTTGTCAATTATAGATCAATGAAAGGCCTCATCAACGAGTGCATAGAACTCTTGTTGAAAACCGTCAGTAGCAGATATGGAAATGGGTCTATACCACTAAGGGTTATCAGGAATTCTTCTACACATTTGAACATAATCAATACTGTTTTGAATTACAATATTCATGCATACAGCACAGCGCAGCTTCTGTGATCAGGCCACAGCTGATTTGGGTTGCTTATTAGTGATCCCAGTCAGCTGTTTACACTTCCTATATTTAAACAGTAGTGATGAGCCGAACACTACCCTGTTCGGTTTGCACCAGAACTTGCGAACAGGCGAAAAATTTGTTTGAACACGCAAACACCGTTAAAGTCTATGGGACACGATCATGAATAATCAAAAGTGCTAATTTTAAAGGCTTATATGCAAGTTATTGTCATAAAAAGTGTTTGGGGACCTGGGTCCTGCCCCAGGGGACATGGATCAATGCAAAATAAGAACAATTGGCAACCTGGCTCCATACTTGGTTAACCAGGGCCTTTTTACATGTAATATTATTTTATGCTTTGATTTCTCTTTGGCACATTTGATCCATCTAGTATTCCTTGCACTTTCTTTATAGTTACTCATCAATGCTGATGGTACTAAAATTCCATGCAGCAGAGAGTGGGACCTCCCTATGTTCAGGTATGACTTTCATGGATATAATACCAGCATTTCATGCACTAGTAAATTCTTATGGGTCGTTCTTTAGACAAGCACACTGATCGACTCTATTTTTGGTGATTACATGCATTGCCATAACCATAATTAGCTACCATTATATTATGTTTATATCTACAGATTTACATCTTGTGCAGCTGTGATCTATACATTATATGGCCCAATAATCAGTGTGGATGCACTGACTGGGTGCTCTTGCAGCATTTGACTCCCTCTTGCTTCATGCGACAGCATTGCAATATATTGTCCCACACTCCATCTCATTGCCCTTCCCTGATCTGGCTCATTGGCTACACATGCCTCTGATCTCTATATTGCGTTCATCGTTGGTCAACCGCTTTTGTAAGTATATATGTGGCTTTTTTCTTCACTTATACATGTTGGTTTAATGTAAATAAATTTTGGGGTCGCATATGCAACTTTACCAGCAAGGTTTTATTATGCATATATCATTGAAATTTTTGTACTAATATGTGATTTGTCTATATTATATATATATAGAAAACTACATACCTCTATATGTGATGCAAAGCCTTTGAACAAGGACAATTTAATCTGAAACATGTCAGGCGTCATATATGGCATTTGTCTATGCTAGCCCACTACATATATCCAGGGCAGCTAAGTCTCATGCGTTTCATGCACTTTTATCTTGTTTATATCTGTACACTTGATATCTCCATGTCATTGTATGTACCTTTTCCATTTTTGTCTAATAAACATTGACTTTTTCTACTACATTTGGTCTGTCAATTAATGTCCTGAGGGGTTATACTGTGCCTTGTGCACTGGGTTTTCTTCTATATTTAATGGATTGGACTGACCAAATGTTTCCGCACTGACTGACAACCCTCTTCATATATATTCAGAGACAATCTGTATGCACGCTGTTTGTAATGGCACATTTAGACTACCTCATGGACTTCTAGGTCTTCGTTTATCCCAACAGGAGCCAAGGAGCCAAGTGTGACGATCCAGAAAGATTCTCGTTTACAGAGTCTCTGGAATCTTCTTTTTTAATGGCTTCTATGCCAAACACTTGTAAGCCTGTTGGATTTCCATTATGGCACTCCTTAAAGTGTCTAGGGATTGAATAATTGTATCTCTTCCTGTTTTTCACATGATGATCATACACATTACCGTTGAGAATACTGCAGTTATGTTCACTGAATCTTACTCTTAGAGGGCAGGTTGTGTGTCCAACATAAAGGAGACCACAGGGGCAAATGATACCATAGACCAAATACGAAGTTCCACAGTTGATGAACTGACCGATTCTATGGCCATGGCCATTGGACCCCAAGCTCCACAGTTCCTGACTCCAAATTTGTAGTTTCCTTTTTGGTAAAGATTGATGACCAGGGACCAGTGGCGGTCTTTACTGCATTTGGAGCTTTCCGTACTCTGGTCAGTGCTATCAAGCTTCTAAGGTCTTTAGATTTGTGGAACACGCCTTCAGGTCTGGATGGCAGGACTTGATTTAGGATAGGATCTTGTTTGAGGATGTTCCAATTATGCTGGATTACTCTTTTGATATTGAATGCTTTTGTGTTATATTGAGTACTGAATCTAATGGAGTTGGAGAGGTCTTGTTTGTTATTTTTTTTTTGTTATGTTGGCATCTATCACCATGTTGTCTGAGAGGCTTTCATCATACTGTATCCAGTGTTTAAAGAAGGCTTTTCTATGAGATCTTCTTTTTTAGCCCTTCTCTAGAAATTTCCTTTTTAGGATGTGCATGTTCTCTTTAGCCTGAAGAATTGCCCAAAAGGAATGTTATAAATCCACTTTGGGTGATGGTGGCTTTTTGCATGAAGATAGGAGTTCCCGGCACTTGGCTTTGAAAAGGGTTTTGGAAAAGATTGTGCCTTCTGCATCTACCTGCAGTTCAAGTTCTAGGAACATGAGTGATGTGTCATCGACAATGTGGGTGAACGATATACCAAATGGATTAGAATTACAATACTCAAGGAATTTAATTAGCTCTGTATATGATCCATTCCAAATCTTCAAGATATCATCTATATATCTAGTGTATAGGGCAAGCTGAGTCTTAAAGGGATTGTTGGCCCAGATTGAGTTGTCTTCCCAGAAGCCCATGAAAAGATTTGCATAGCTCGGAGCAAATCTGGCTCCCATGGCTGTCCCTCTAGTTTGTCTGTAGTACTCTCCCACATAGGAGAAGTAATTGTGGGTTAGACAAAACTCAATGGAATGAGGAATTTGGTTAGTAGGGGGTGTAGGCTGCTTTTGGATAGGTAGTATTCTACCACCTTGACACCATATTAGTGTGGGATGGAGGTGTAGAGTGATGATACGTCTAATGAAAGCCACTTGTAGGGGTGTTGCCAGGGGAAGGTTGAAAGGATCTCAAGCATATGTCCTGAATCTTTAACAAAAGGATGGAAGTTGTGTTACCAAATCCTGTAGAAAGTGATCAATGAAACATCCCAAATTGCTTGTTAGGCTATCAATCCCAGCAATGATGGGTCTGCCAGGTGGGTTGATCTGATCTTTGTGGATCTTGGGAATATGATAGAAGTGGGATGTTAGTGGATGTGGCTTATTTGTAAACAGGTATTCTCTTTTAGTGATGACTCCATTCTCTCTGGCTCGATTGAGAAGTAGTTCAACAGTAGTTACATAGCCTGATAGTGGATTGGCTGGAAATTTCTCATAGGTGTCCTTATCACCTAAGAGTCTCAAAGCCTCCGCCATATAGTCATCCCGATCTTGGATGAGTAGACCACCACCTTTGTCGGCTTGCCTAATAATAATATCCTCTCTATCCTGGAATGATTTCTTTCAGGACTTCCTGATTCTTATCCAGAGTGTGTTCAAATTTAGGTCAACAAAAATCTCAAAGAGGTTTGGGGGATTTTTGGAGGCAAAACTGAGTCCCTTACATAAAACGTTAAGCTCTGTGTCATCAAATACCGAGCTAGATAGATTGAAGATTTTGATTATGGTATGTGTGGAGATGATCTTTTCCTCCCCGTCAGCCTCTTCTTCTCCATCTTCTGTTTTTCTTACCATCTTTTGTGGTAGTTCTAGATCTGGATCTCCTGCTGAGCTGTAGGACTCCAATTTCCCACAGCTCCTTCCTCTAAAAAAGTATATGGTGACACGTTCTCCATTGGGTTTGTCTTAGTTGGTATATCGACTGCCGGCTGGCCAGTGCCATTCTGGGTCATGGTTTTTTGGTCACGGTGCAGTATAATTCGTATTTTTTGTATTGTTTCTGTCATCCGTTCTCCTTAAAGTGTTGACAGGTTTATTCGTATGACCTCTTTGTTCTTGTCCTCTGGCTCCTGATGGTAAGATTAGACCTGTTTCTCTACTCAATTTTTTTGTCAATTTAGCGACTTGGACCTGCCCTTGTTAACAATATTGGCCGTGGCCTGGTTGTCGGTCGCGAAAGCAACAGTTTGTCCAGTTCAGGTATGGCCCCAGACCTGAGCAGCTGCCACGATTGGGTATAGCTCGAAATTAGGAAGACAGGATGAACCCGGGGATTAGGAGTATCTTAGGAGGCCACAGTCCTGCAAACCAATGATGGCCAAAAATTGCAGCGAAGCCTGTGGAGGCTGCGGCATACGTTACTACCTGCTGCGATAAAGGCGATACTGATGGTATGAACATGGATATGCCATTCCAACTAGTAAGAAACTCATCCCACATAGACAAATCCCTTACTGCTGCTGTGTCTAGTCTGATCGGGGTCCTGTGTCTGAGAGAGTAAAACCAAGAGGCACGAAATAAAAGATCGTCCATGGGGAATAATTCTCATTACAAAGTTGAGTATCCCTAAGAGGGATTGAACCTATTTTTAGTACACCCCTGTGCACAGGTAAAGTCATGAAGAACCGACCTGATACAGGTCAGTTTGTTGGGGGGCAGACTGGCCTGTATGGAGCGAGTGTCAAGGTTGACCCCGAGGAAGGTGATAGAGTATTCTGGGCCTTCCACTTTGTGTTCTGCTATGGGCCCATTGAGATACCCAAACACCACTCCTAACCTATCTGGGTCTACTGGGGGCACACCGGGCTGTTCTATTAGCAGGAAGTCATCCAGACAATAAATGACTATCTGGCACTGGGCTTGGTGCCACATTATCCAATTGAGGGACTGTGCAATGTTGTCAAAGAGCCACGGGCTGTTTTATTTTATTTTTAAATTTTTTGTTAGAGCTGAAGGTCAGTTTAGTGGGGAAGTAATATGACTATTTCCATTTAATGCCATGTCAGCACCAGAGGGACGGTTGGATGGGTAGAAGCTTAAATGAGTCTGATATGTCAGCTTTAGAGAGCCAGACGCTTGTGCCTATTTTGATAATGGCCTGGATTGCCATGTTGACTGAAGCATATTTCAGGGAGAATTTCTCTGAAGGAATTAAGGAATTCAAACTCGGGATGTGGGAAGAATGAGACACAGGTTATGTGAAGCTGAGAAATGGCCGAGGACATGGACTGAAGAGATGCCTGCTAGGAGCTGGGCCTGTCTGTTGCTGGTGGTGGGAAGAGGAGCCTGAAGAGCTTGGCTTTCCTGGCTTTAGCGGGGAAGGGCACGCCTCTGTACCTTAGTAACACTGTTAACTTTGGGATGGTCCATCCCCTGAGGGACTGCACACTGCCAATCTCTGAAACTGGAGAGGGTGACAGAGGTACAGATATGAGGTCTTTGCTGCCGGCCTGTGACATGGCTCTGGCTGACTTGTGCCCTAGTTGCGAAGTCCTGGTTTTTAAGGTCGAAATCTCAGTTGACCGGAACCTGTGGGAATAATGTCCAACCTGGTGCAGGATAGAACTACTTGAACTCGACTGAGCTAGAGGAGAAATGACAGATGGACAATGGAGAGTGGCTTTATGCCATTAGAAGGTGAATGAGTGGCCAGGTCATGCGACTTTGAGATGCGTCTATATTGACTGCAAGGGAAACCTTACCTCAGGCTTTTAAATGAAAAAAAAAAAAACACCGGTATGGTGTGTAGTATGGTATGCTCCTCTCCTCGACTTAACTGCGTGCTGTCAGCTCCGTCCTGGCCCCTCCCCTACGCGTGTTCGACACAGGGATCACGTGTCTTCATCAGGGGATACCATACTACAAGCCATACCAGCGTTTTTTTATCATTTGAAAGCCTGAAATAGAGTGGTGTACTTATGCAACTGTGGAATGTGAGTACCCTGATGTGGGGAGTGTGTTTTTTAAATAAATCCTTACGTTATTACACTATTGAGTTTTTCTTATTTATGGCTTGGAGCGGTATTGACTGAACCAGCTGGAGATCGGCACCTGCACTTCATTATTGAGCCTAAGGGTGGCTCCAAAGCATGTTTGGACACAGTTAGCTACTGTGTCACACGCTCTGAGGTGAGCGCATAAGCTTTTGGGGGGTCACTGGAGTGCACCGGAGCATGGTTTTGCAGCAACACACATTGGATGAGCATGCTGGATGACACCACTGATGGACACTGTGTTATTTATTTGATAATTTACACTCATCACTTATGAACTTTCATTTATATCTCTGATGTATATGCAGAAGTACTGTGCACTTCTACATTCTATGTATGCACTTTGGTTTCAGCGATATTATATATGCACATTGCACTTTAATAATTAATTTTTTATCACGGATTTTCACTTAGGAGTTTATTGCTCATTATTTATTTATTGGTATTTTATTTTTTTGAATTTCTCACATACAGTTTTTTATTTGAATTATTTACTTTGGATACATATTTATTTTTATTCTTTCTAGCGCAATGCATTTATTTATTTATAACGAATCGCAAGATGGCACATGATTTGAAAAGGTTTGAATACTGCCCGCGACAGTGAACTGCCGATGAAAGACCACAGACAGAGAAGCCACAATGCACCTGCAATCAAATGCACAGACTCACGAACATGAGGTGAGCTGGGAAGAGTTGACCCAGTGACTTGTAGTATCATGCACTGGAACCGACAAAGACCACAGATGAGTGGGCTGCTTAAATACCCCCTGGACTCCTCCCATAAATTCAGGCCACCATACTGGCCTTAAATATTAATATATATATATATATATATATATATATATATATATATATATATATATATATATATATACAGTATCTCACAAAAGTGAGTACACCCCTCACATCTTTGTAAATATTTTATTATATCTTTTCATGTGACAACACTGAAGAAATTACACTTTGCTTCAATGTAAAGTAGTGAGTCTACAGCTTGCATAACAGTGTAAATTTGCTGTCCCCTCAAAATAACTCAACACACAGCCATTCATGTCTAACCTGCTGACAACAAAAGTGAGTACACCCCTAAGTGAAAATTTCCAAATTGGGCCCAATTACCCATTTTCCCTCCCCGGTGTCAAGTGACTCATTAGTGTTACAAGGTCTCAGGTGTGAATGGTGAACAGTTGTGTTAAATTTGGTGTTATTGATCTCACTCTCTCATACTGGTCACTGGAAGTTCAACATGACACCTCATGGCAAAGAACTCTCTGATGATCTAAAAAAAAAGGAAATGTTGCTCTACGTAAAGATGGCCTGGGCTATAATAAGATTGAAAAGACCCTGAAACTGAGCTGCAGCATGGTGGCCAAGACCATACAGCAATTTAACAGGACAGGTTCCACTCAGAACAGGCCTCGCCATGGTTGACCAAAGAAGTTGAGTGCATGTGCTCAGCGTCATATCCAGAGGTTGTCTTTGGGAAAATAGACAAGTGCTGCCAGCATTGTTGCAGAGGCCAAAGGGGTGGGGGGTCAGCCTGTCAGTGATCAGACCATACGCCGCACAGCAATGATAACGACCCCAAACACACCTCCAAGGTCTCTTACATCCACTAGCTCCATGATATCGTCATGGAGGGGTGAAAGAGGACTCCAGTGGCAACCTGTGAAGCTCTGGTGAACTCCATGACCAAGAGAGTTAAGACAGTGCTGGAAAATAATGGTGACCACACAAAATATTGACAGTTTGGGCCCAATTTGGACATTTTCACTTAGGGGTGTACTCAATTTTGTTGCCAGCGATTTAGACATTTATGGCTGTGTGTTGAGTTATTTTGAGGGAACAGCAAATTTTACACTGTTATACAAGCTGTACACTCACTACTTTATATTGTAGCACAGTGTCATTTTTTCAGTGTTGTCACATGAAAAAATATAATAAAATATTTACTAAAAAATATTTACTAAAATGTGAGGGGTGTACTCACTTTTGTGAGATACTGTGTGTATATATATATATATATATATATATATATACAGTATTACAGTATATATGTACCTGGTGGGCAAGCTTATCTTACACAACTGACTTGAGGCCTTTATTAGAGTGTATAAGTTGCAAGCAGTGAAGCCGAGTAGGATGTTTAAGTTTCAGCGGAAGGAAGCCAGCAGTGGAACAGAGAATGATAACTGACTGGCGACAGCAGGTAAGAAACAGGCTGGAACAGACAGGTACATGGCTGAAAGCAGATAGATAATGAGCAGGTACTGGCTGGTAGCAGACTGCTGATGGGCAAGTACTGGCTGGTCAGCAGGCAGATGGCGAGCAGATACTAGCTGGTAGAAGACTGCTGATGGGCAAGTACTGGCTGGTCAGCAGGCAGATGGTGAGCAGATACTAGCTGGTAGCAGTTTAGTACTCAGAGTAGATGTCTAGGTAGTATGATAAGGAACAGTGGAGTTAGACATTCCAGGTCAGAGACTAATAATTGGATCAGGTACAAGCACATAGACAGCAGCGTGGTCAGGAGTCGGTATCAGATATGCAATACAATAGCAACAGGAACAGGGAGAAGCAGAGGCCAATGCAGGTCTGAAGTTGATGCAGGCATTGTTCAGGGAATGGCCAGGACAAGCCAGTTTGTCAACAGTCAACCAGATGCAGGTAACAGGTCGCAGATCACATAGGAAACACTGTAGATGAGACAGCACTGAACCTGAGCAATGGCTCAGTTTAAATAGCCCACCTGATGCCCACATTAATGACAAATGCACATGTATAGGCACCTGAGATGCAGATGTGCACCAACACACAGATGCGCACAAGTATTGGCACATGCACCTTGTGTATAACTATATGTCAGCCTACGTCTGTGCGCAGAGATTTATCTTCAGGAAACATCTTGCCCTGTAGTCTGCCCTTCCTGAAATACAGTATGTAAGTATAAGGTTTGGTTCACATTACTGCATTGCAACTTTGATGCAATTTACAGTGTGATTATGTAGTGCAACTTTGCATATTCTATGGGATCAAGTCACACTGTAAATTACAGCAAATTAGTGAAGAAACATTTTCCAAAATGTGACAGTTCTGTTTAGAATGGGCACCATTGAAAACAATGAGATTTTCCTTTGCATGAGATTCTGAGCAAATCAAGTTGCATCAGAAGTTTTATTAGTGTGAACCAAGCCTTATATCTATAATTAGCATGGTAGTGTGTGGTGGATAGGTCAGCATTTTTTCAGGGTTTTTTCTTTTGATGATTGGTGGCAACCATCGATGGATGTCATTCATTTGATTGATGCTGGCTAGTCAAAAACGTGTGTGTGCTTATTTACAACAGGCTTTTTTCTTGCCAATGAGTAGGGGTATCCACTTTCCTGTTCTGCCCCCCCCCCCCCCCCGTTTCCTGGCATGTCAAGCTGTGTACTCTGTATCAGTATCAGATCTGAAGAGTCTGCTATGGATTTTGGGCATGAACCAATGTCATTTTTTGCTTTTTTGTGCAGGATTCCCATGAACACTCCATATCAGATCTATAGGGTCTGGTATTGATTTTTGGAATAGGGGGAATGTCTTTTTTTTTTTGCATGGGGCCTTCCAAAATTTACACCAGGTTCAAAGAGTAGGGTATTGATTTTCGTGGGGACCCAACGTATTTTTTTTAATAGCTATCATTGGCATGGGAATGTGGTGAGAGGATGGGTGAGAGTTTCTTTCAATGATTGGTGGCGACCATCAGTTGGTGTCATTCATTGTGAATGATGCTGAATTTTTTTTAAACACTTGTCCAATATTAATTTACATTTTTTTTTAGCTGGACCCCCTAAAATTCATACTAGACTCAAAGGGTCCGTTATTGATTTTGGGGGGAGGGCATGTCTTTTATATTTATATGTATGTATATACAGTCACCATGAAATCTGAGGATTACCAAAGGATTTTGGGTCGCACTGTAGAGCCCAGTGTCAGAAAGCTGGGTTTGTGTCTGAGATCTTGGGTCTTCCAACAGGACAATGACCCCAAACATACGTCAAAAAGTATCCAGAAATGGATGGCAACAAAGCACTGGAGAGTTCTAAAGTGGCAATGAGTCCAGATCTAAATCCCATTGAACACCTGTGGAGAGATGTTAAAATCTCTGTTGGGAAAAGGCACCCTTCCAATAAGAGAGACCTGGAGCAGTTTGCAAAGGAAGAGTGGTCCAAAATTCCAGGTGTAAGAAGCTTATTGATGATTATAGGAAGTGACTGATTTCAGCTAGTTTTTCCAAAGGGTGTGCAACCAAAATTTAAGTTAAGGGTGCCAAGAATTTTGACCAGCCCATTTTTGGAGTTTTGTGTGACATTATGTCCAATTTGCTTTTTTTCCTCCCTTCTTTTGTTTTGTTCCAATACACACAAAGGGAATAAACATGTGTATAGCAAAACATGTGTTACTGCAATATTTTTCTGTGAGAAATACTTGATTTGCTGGAAAAATTTCTGGGGTGCCAACAATTTCGGCCATGACTGTATATATAAAGCAAAAGTCACAAAAGTCACTATTATTGCACTTTTCTTGCAAGCTTCATTTATTTTGTAAATAGTGCAATGGGGACTCCCCAAATATATACCAGACCCTCAGCCTCCCTGACAAGACTCTGATATGTATTGCAAAATTTACAAAATTAAGGAAGCTTGCAAAATCTGTATTTCCTGCATTTTATATGTTTTTTTTATTTGTTGAGAAAAAATGTACAGCTTTCTCCCCAAGTGTATTGGTCTAAAATTTTCCAAGATGTAGATTTGGAGATCAAGATATTTACTTCCCTTTATTTATAGTCCATTGATGGACAGTGGTATGATGCAACATAGGGCTGGTTTGTCAGTTTAAGGATCTTTTTACTGGTGAAGCCAGTCTCCTTAAAGAAAACCTTATTCTGCCCTATGTCATTAAACTTTCTTAAGCATTTTCCCAAAATATTTAGTTCTTTGGAATTTAGAGAAGTTTTATTAATCTGTGGCATGCTTATCTATGGAATTAGAACACTTGAGAAAGTCAAGCTTTATAATCTAAATAGAATTGGGGAGAGCACACACTAATGCCCTGTACATACGATAGGATTTTCCGACAACAAAACCGTGGATTTTTTCCCGAAGGATGTTGGCTCGCATACACACGGTCACACAAATGTTGTTGGAAATTCCAAACATCAAGAATGTGGTGATGTACAACAAGTACGACGAGCCAAGAAAAATGCAGTTCAATAGCCAGTTCGGCTCTTCTGCTTGCTTCCGAGCATGCATGGACTTTTGTGCTTCGGAATTGTGTACACACGCTCGGAATTTCTGACAACAAGTTTTGTTGTCGGAAAATTTGAGAACCTGCTTTGAAACATTTGTTGGCAGAAATTCCAACAACAAATGTTCTATGGAGCATACACACGGTAGGACATTTGGAAAATCCTATTGTGTGTACAGGGCATAACACTCAAAAGTGAGGTTATAGTAAGGAGAGAGAAAAGATAAAAAAGGCAGGGGGAAGTGAGAGTACAGAGGGGTGGAAAGCTAAGGGAACTTTGGGATAATGGTTTAAGGGAAGGAGGTGGGAGTGGTAGCAAATAGGGAAAACTAAATTTGGCCTAATATAGCCTGATGCTCTCTTTTTGGATGTCCCAAATGAATTCAGGGTAATGGGACCTTGAGTATTGCTCAAAAGCTGTCACCTATCATAATGCGAGATTACCAGAACACATCATTATGAAAAAGTGCTCTATGCAGAAGTGTCCAAATTGTTAAGAATGTCCTTGGCTGAAAATCCAATGTTCAAAAGCATGTACTTTGTGTTCACCATGTGCCTAGCAATGTGTACCTAGTAGTCAGCAAGTACCTGGCAAAATCTTCAGTGTTTTAATTATATATTTAAAACAGTAGTTGGCAAATTTAATGCCATTTGTTTCTTTAATGCGAAAAATTTCAAAATAGTAAAAAAAAGTCTTTATTTCATTTGCAAACAGCTTTGCCATGCATTGCAATAGGAATATAATTTTAGTGTTATTAACAGAACACTTGTTGTTTTAAAACTAACCCTGGTAATATTAGAAAAAAACACATTATTTTGTTTAGTTATATAATTTGTCTATAGATTAATTAAAAATAAAATAGTTTTTGCCAAGAGAAATCCTTTTTCGTACCAAAAAATTTAACATATTGCCTTTTTATCTTAAATATTGACAAAGTTATTGCCGAATCAGTCGACAGATTGCTGAAATGTAAAAACTGCTTTGGTCCATAAGAAACATATATGTATGAGAACTAAACTCGTGACTGGCTTTGATTACCTTTTATCAAAATAGCGATGCTATGTTTAAATCCATCAACAGCCTCCACTATTTGTAGTTTATTTTAGTTAAATGTAGCTATTGTGAAAGACTGAATTTGAATTGGATAATTTCTCATATATTTTCAATAAATGCACTATATGAAGGATAATGTACGTTTTAACACACACGCTATCATTTTCTTTCCCTTGCAGGACCCCTAGTGGCTTTCCTTTAGACTATCAGGCACTGCATGCTTAAAGAAATATATTTCATATAAAATCAAGCTTTTGAATTATTAGATGACCAACTATTTTACAAATTTATTTATTTTCCTTATAACTGTAATTGCTTTGTCCTCTGTAGTTTTGAAATGTTGTTTCACTGACAAGAATTACAGAATAATGAAAAGTAATTTTAACCTGTTCTATATTTGTTACTCACAAGCTAAATGGTTGTTATTACTTACTAAGTAGCAGTTTTTATTTACAATTGTTGTGAAATGTTACTGTAAGAAGAGTCGTATATTTTAGGTAGTAGTACAAAAATACATTTTCCTTTGAACAAACATAAATCTTTAATTTACATAAACTGATAACACTGTCAATTTATCATTTGTAAGACTTAATATATGATTGATTTTTATAGCTCATGAAACGCTAAGCTGACTACTAATGCCATTTTCATTTAAGTGAGTTCATGGTAACATATAATATTTATCTCTTTGCAGTGATTGTTATTGGTAAATGTGTTATGCTTTCACTGATACTAGTAACACCTGCCAGAGAAAAACTTTAAAACAACCATAAAAAAGTGATATTTTGTTATAAATATGCTATTTTTATAGATGTAATACCATTCTTTTTCAATACTAAACCACATCATAAATGTAGTTACCAATGGTATTTAGCACTCCTGCTTTGGTCCTTGTTTACTTAGAATTTTATTATACCAAGCTTTTTTTACTCTAAGGTATTGGTAAGCCATAATCATAGTGAGCCAGTGTTAGAAATTATTCACAGTTCTTTACCAAAACCATGTTTCTTTAACACTTACCAAAACCATGTTATATGAGGATCTACCTAGTCCTAGACTGCATATGGCAGTGATCAGAACGCTGGTATGGAGTATGGCAGTAATGAGGATGCTGTTATGAGGTATGGAGGTGATCAAATAATCAGAATGCTGTTATAAAATATGGCGGTGATCAGGACACTGGCATGGGGTATGGCAGTGATCAGGATGTTGGGATTGCATATGGCAGTAATCAGGATACTAGTATGGGGTATGACAGTGATCAGGATGCTGGCACGGGTTATGGCAGTGATCAGGGTGCTGGTGTGGGATGTTGTCTGGAAGTTCCCTTACATCTTTTCCCTTTCCCTCAGGCTTCCCTTCCCCCCTCTCCACCCTCTAACATGCTCATACTAATCTTCTTCTTTGCAATAATGTCCTCTCTCCACAAACTCTCATTTCTTTACCCCCCTCTGCCCCCAACAACCTGTACATATCTCACTCACTTTTGCCCTCTCAATATTAATGCCCTTATCACCTCCTGTTCATTCTGAGCCCATGCAATGTCACCACTCCCTCTTCACTGTTGCACCTGCCCTAATATAAATCCCACTCCCACCTTACCACTCTCCTCCTAAGATATCGTGCCAAACCCTGGCCCTCCTCCAGCCAACTCGCACCCTCAAAATTGACCCCCCCAATCTACCTCCTCTGACAGTAGCCATAACTCCCACTCTCGTATCTCAATTCCCCTGATTCTATGAATCAGCCCCCCTTTTTAGAGAGTGAGCGGACATGCTAGAAAACTTGCCTCTGTCAATGATTATCTCTCTAACTCCCTCAATCTATTTGCTATTACCAAAATCTGGCTCCAGGAATCCAACACTACTTCTCCAGCTGCCCTTGGTGGTGGTGGTCTCCTCTGGACTCACTCACCCAGACCCAGTGGATGACAAGGAGGTGGTGTCAGACTTCTTCTCTCCGCACAATGCACCTTCCAAGTTTTTCCTACACCTCCCTCTTTTTCCCTCTGCTCTTTTGGAGTGCACTGCATTCGTCTTTTTTCTTCTGTTTGTCTGAGGGCTGCAGTCATGTATAGGCCTCCTGGACCAGTGTCACCCTTTTTGGAAGACTGCATGGCTAACCTACTTTCTCTCCTACCTGGCATCATCCTTGGTGACTTTAATATTCCAATCAATCTTAACATCTCAACCACTTCTCAACTACTCAACTTAACTTCCTCTTTTAACCTAATGCAATGGACACAAACCACCACTCCCTCCAATGGCAACACTGTTGACCTCGTACTCTCCCACCTCTGCACTCCCTGCAACCTCTTTAACACCGCCTTTCCTCACTCACAACATTATCTGTTCCACACTCTCCCTGTCTCCTACCTCCCATGCTACTAACCTACAAACCTTTCTACATGCAGAACCAGGCCTCATCTGCTACAACCCTGGCAAACAGACGACATCAGAAGTCTCAAGACACTCTTGAGTGAGCTAGCTGTAAAACGAAATCCCGGCAAGACTTCACCTTCTACAAATCTGCCCTTCTCAAATACAACTCCTGCCTCCACAATGCTAAACAAACCTACTACACCACCCTCCTCAAATCCAAACCTCATCAACTCTTTTCTACTCTTAATTCCTTACTTCACCGTCCACTGCCTTCACCCACTAGCTTACTGCCCAGGAGATTGCCAATCATTTCAAAAACAAAATTGACACAATTCGTGATGAGATGTCCAGCTTCCTCCCCCAACCAACACATCAAATCCAACACCACACCCGATACTCTCCTCCCTCCTCCCTGTTACCACTGAGGAAGTTACCAAACTCCTTTCCATGGCCCACCTCACCACCCATCCCCTGTCCCCTCACAATTACTACGACCACCTTATTACTCTATCTTAAGTTCTCTAACCCACATCTTCAACCTCTCTCTCTCCTCTAGCACCTTTCCCTCCCCGCTCAAACATGTACAGTACCTATCTGCACAACATTTCACTGAAACTGCCCTACTAAAACTCACCAACGACCTTTCAACTGTTAAAACAAATGGCCAGCACTCCATGCTCACACTCTTGGACCTTTCTACTGCCTTTGACACAGTTGATCACCCGCTCCTCCTCAACAAACTCCACTCCCTTGGTCTCCTTATTTCTGCTATTTCAGGGTTCTCCTCCTACCTATCTCAGCGCATGTTCAGTGTCACATACAACACCATCTCCTCTGCTCCTCGTTCTCTTTCTTTTGGGTTACCTCAAGACTCTGTCCTTGGGCCCCTCCTATTCTCTCTCCATACTTCTCCCTGGGCCAGCTGTTATCCTCCCATGGCTTCCAATACCACCTCTATGCTGACGACACCCAGATCATAGCTCTGCACTCCTCAACTTACCCCCTCAATCACCTCATGTATCACAAGCTTACTGAGTGATATATCAGTTTGGGATGGGCTGAACGAACCCCTGTTTGGTTTGCACCAGAACTTTCGAACACCGCAAAAGTTTGGATTCGAATATTGAATCCCATTCAAGTCAATGGGACCCGAACGTCAAAAATCAAAAGTGCTCATTTTGAAGGCTTATATGCAAGTAATTGGGCATACAATGGTTATAGGGGTCCTGGTCCTGCCCTGGGGTATATGTATCAATAAAAAAAAGTTTGTGAAAAACGTCATTTTTAAATGAGCAGTGTTTTTTTTATTTTTAAAGGGTAAACATAAAAATGAAAAATTTATAAAGCCAAAAAAATGACATTTTCCCTGAAAGCTGCTTTATTTTGCTCAGCAACAGCTGGTGAGCCAGTGTGCATGATGAGGCCATAATGTAGTGCACTGGAAACAAGATTAGAGATTTTTTGGATACATTCTGGTGTTACTTTGACTTTGGATAGAAGTAACGGGTGCGTAAAAATTGGTCTTTGGTTGTCGGTGGCGTCTTCCCACTGTAACTCTATAGAGGTAATCTTGATGAAAGCAAGAATTGGCCTTGCTGTTGACTCAGTTAAATTGATGATAGGCAACTCCTATCCTCATATTGATTAGTGGTTCCAAATTAATAATAACTACTGCAGTAGGGAACAGACACAAAAGATACGCTCAGCATCTTTTCAAATTACTGTTCTGCTTTATTATGACGCAATTGAAGGATTTTATGCACATGATTACGTAGGTATCACATTAATATTGCAATTGTACGTTTATGGTAACAAGGGGCATTACATAGGCAGGCTAATTCTAATCAGGACTCGAAAGAATGTAAACATTTACTGAAAACATTATTAGTGCTGTGTGCACAATGAGGGCAGTGTGCAATACATACAATACAATTATTTACAGAACTTACAAATTTCCATTACAGTCTCCCCTCTTTTGAACAATATTTTGATCACTAACCATACCTGCTATAACCTTTAACCTGGAACCTGCAAACGCTTAGGTGGAGGTAGTCCTGGCCAAAGAGGCAAAAAAACTTCATTGTGGAGAAAATAATAGCTGAGCAACTTTTTTCATTACCAAATGACTTTTCATTGTGAAAAACAAATGATTGATAAGACATATTTACAGAGTACTGGCTGTACACTCCTGTGGCCAGAATGGCCTTCTAGCTGAATTGTGGGCATGCTGACTTATCAGCACATGTAAACACAGACAATTCTACATAAAATGGAAGACATTCAAAAGACAAATATGACTTCAACATGGCTAAACTACTTTTCAAATATATATATCCCTTACAATTAAAGTAATTGAATCAAAAAGTACCCTAGACTGTGATCACAAGAGGGAAACAAATCAAACACAGAGATTTCTTTAATATAGTAATTTTTGCAGTGTCTGGTGTGGATCCAGGTGACTTTTCCTTCAAGTTTTGCAAAAACTGTACATGAAATAGATGCTGTATTGAGTCTCCAAACATTTCCTTATATATAAATGTCTCTTAACAATCCACAAGTCACCTGGCCTTAGTTTTAGATCCTTCCAAACTTTTAGGATCTGGAATTGGGGAGAAAGCACATAAATGAGTTTTTCAAAAACCTTAAAAGATCATCAATCTTCTCTGTGAGATCCGAATGGAGGACTTCAGCTGCTGAGACAAAATATAAGCAAGTGAGTAACACACTCCCAAACAAAATCCCATAGGGAGAGAGTCCAACATCCCCTTAGGGGCTTCATAAAATATAAAAAAACATTCAGGCAAAAGTTTTCTAGTTTCTTACTCTACTTTGTCCACTACATTGTAGTCAGTAGGAGGTGTAAAAATAAAACCTCAAAACTTCTAGTAAGGACTCTCCTATAAAAAATGATTTCCTCTGTTACTCTCTGTACTTTCTGCCCTCTGTACTTACAAACTACTTCTGATAACACTTTTTACTGTGGCCTTTGCAGTAGCATTTGCCACTGGACATCCAAAAAACATGTCCATACAGACAAAATGCATACTTGTAAGATCCTAACTTGGGCATCTGGATATATCTTTTTGTAATCTCTGGAAGGGATGTTCAGCTTTTGGTAACACCTTTGGTAACAGGTAAAACAAGAAGTGGTATGTTATAAAAACAACTGTGGTGAACCCTGGCTCTATCCTATGCTCATTTACTAAGGCAGCCATGACTGCTTGTGACTGATGACATGCTCCATGTGTCAAGCTGGAGGGAAAAGAGTGGGTGGCAGACATAAATGATCACCTTTTTCCAAAGTCCTGTTTCATAAGAAGTTGCCCCCTGTGGACCACTTGTTCTTCTCGTTCTGGGGTCCTTAAAGTTGAATTATTAATCCCAGCTATACTGGGCCAGAACTAGGGTGGAATCTGAGAGTTGCACAGACCCATCAAGTGTCTGGGGCTGTAAATGCAGCATCCTTAGTCACCTGATCTGTTTCCATGTGTGAAAGTTAATATGGCTACCTCAGCAAGAACCTGGAAGGCTGAAAACAGCCAATCAAATTAACTTAGCATGCTTGATTGGTTTACCTGCCGAAGTAAAAACAAACTTCTGGCCCTTCAAATGGAACCAAAAGCTCTTGATATCTCGACTATCTATATAAATATACACTCTTTTTATAGCTCACAGGCTTTGCTAAAACATGGAGCTCTGCTTCTTGAGCTGGGGAAAAAGGATCCAATGACTTTGAATACAGAGTATCCTTCTGGGTGATAAACTGCATACTCAAATCTACAAAAAATGTAATATCTGGGTCCTCAGGGAGTGTGTCCTGCACTGGGCTCACAGCAGCTGATTCCTACACCATCAATTTAACACACGTGTCTTCCTTTGTCTCCAGCCTCCTCCAATAGAGGCAGTAAGGTGGCTGGATTCAAATGTATGCATTTTTCATTGTTAGATTTGTGCATAAACAAACTCATATTTTAAACCTTTCATTAGACAAACATTTAGTTAGCTGTATATTTGCTGCACAGAATGTCGGACCATTAAAAATTAAATGTTTGACCAAAACAATATCTAACTTTGTCTAATAGCACCTTTGCATAAAAGCTACAGCTCTGATATATCGGGGTGAACCCTTCATTACTGGGTCCAGCTTGCATAAATATATTACAATGGCTTGTTTTCTATCACGCTGTTTGTGTAAGAACTCCAGTTTCATGTTTCAAAAGACAACTTCTTCCTGGCAATATTATAATAAATGATAACAATACCCTGTGGTCATGGAGAGATGCTCATAAATCCAAACTATTCTTCTGCTTATACCACTGTACTTACAAAGAAAAGGGGCACATCATTTCACAATCCACACATTCTGCTTTGGATTTCAAAAATAAAAATGAATAAAACAAAAGGACCAATCAGTATGATGGACCAGAAAGCATCAAAAACTAAAAAACAACTGGCTGCAGGTGGCATCTATCCTAACAGGGTGTGTGGACTTGATGTGATGGGTCTGTTATATTTAAATTTTATTTATTATAACTCTCACATCATGGACCGCACATCAAGTTATTATCAAAAACCTTAAAATTTCATTTTTGTAGAAAAACTTCTTATGTATTCCATCCATGTTGGCTTTGTTAAATATTATGGCAGCATCTTAATCTTTTTTTCTCTCAATAAGGGCTTATTGTATAAATGTAAAATTACAAAATTGTTATCTTAATCTAAACTAATCTCATTCATTACAAATTTCCCCAATAACCTGAATTTCATTTCCAACCAAAGGTTGTCTAAACCAGTTTCAATATATCTATATTATTAATAAAATTGTTAAACTCATATTAGAAATGAATACTCATTATTACTTAATTTTACTTAATTTCCCTTTTTTAAATGCACTGTTTCCACTATCAAAGGATATTCAATTTTTGTAATACACGGTTAAATGTAACCTTCATTTTACCATGTTTGGAAAACAGATTCAAAATAATTGTGATCACATTGTTTACCATTAGATTCGTTAACCCGGCACATTTTGTTATAAATGTTTTGTCTAAAAAAAAATGGAATTGGCATGGTGTCGTTCCAGCTTATCACTGACCTCTCATCCCAGCCACATTCGTTCATGAGAGCACAAAGGAGGGGGTCACATCTGCGTACATGACACACACAAGGGATAGAACTAAAGGTCCCAGCATTCGCACACACATACACCAATATCTTTCTAAAATCGTATACTTTTTCCCATTTGTACACAACACATGCATATCATTCTCTCACTTTCTTTTAACTCTTTAATATTCCCCTGCCTTAAATTCTGCATTCCTTATTTTGTTCAGATATCTTTATTTTCTAGCTTCTATGATCAGACGGGGAGCCAGAGTGCTCATCCCATCTTCCCTTTCTGACAACATTTAAAGTATTCTGTTTTACCTCTCATTTCTCTGTTTCTGATTTTTACTAGTTGTAGTGCCTGACCCCAAATTCATCCCACAACTTAACATGAAAATGTCCCTTTCTGTCTAGTGTTAATGTCACCCTTGATTCATCCTGCTCACATAGATAGCTGTTTCTCTAGCTGTTTACTCTGCATGATTCTTAGTCCCTGTGGACCTTGGTAACCCCAGTTACCCATTGTGGATCCCTGTCCACTTTAACCATTAATCTAGGGGCTCAGTATAGGCAGAACCGCACCTTCGATTCATATATAGCGCTCCCCTTGTGCTGGGAATTTTTGAGGGTCTCTTACCCTTCATTCCCTTACTTAATTCAATGCCCATTATGACTGGCCAGTCTTCTCTCTTCTCTACGTGTGCCTATACCCTCTTGCCTCTAAACTACTTTATCTAGCAGATTTACTACATCTACTGTACCTGTGAACAGCACTATTCTTCCCTTTCTTATCTATAACACTCCAATGGACAATAGACAGGGACAACATAACATATAACCACCAATCAATACAGTTCCATTAAGGGGAGTAAAATAGGTACCCTTTGTCCCGAAAATGCCTTACCGATCAAGGAAGTCTGATAACTCAAATGTAAGCAAAAGGCTTACCTCAGCCGGCTGATTATCAGAAATTCCCAGATCGTCTCAAGCGCCTCGTTTCGGATACTCAGGGTCACCTGGAATCCCCTCCTAAGGCAAAGCTCACCATGCTGACTCGGTTAAATTGATGATAGGCAACTCCTATCCTCATATTGATTAGTGGTTCCAAATTAATAATAACTACTTATACTAAGTTTTTAATCAGAGATGTCTGTAAACTACCCAAATCCTCCCACATCTAGGAAAAAATAAGAGGCGCTTTCAAACAAAAAATCAAGTGTATTAAACACAGTGATGGTGTGACCCTCTACACATGTGTATGTGAACACTAATGCAAAGGTGAAATCTATAAACAAATCTACACAAAATGTATATAGGTGTAAATGTACCAGCCAGAACAGTGGTCAAATAAAAAATAAAAGGCGCTTTCAAACAAAAATCAAGTGTATTAAACACAGTGATGGTGTGACCCTCTACACATGTGTATGTGAACACTAATGCAAAGGTGAAATCTATAAACAAATCTACACAAAATGTATATAGGTGTAAATGTACCAGCCAGATCAGTGGTCAGATATCGATCAACACAGTGATGGTGCGACCCTCTTAATGTGTATAAACCTTACATGCAGTGTAATCTTAGGAAATACATATCTAAATACATTTCCAGTGATAAAACCTATCCTGACACTTCATATCATGCTGTACATGCAAAAAATATTACCAAATATATCCAAAAATAAAAAATACAAAATACAAATTAACTTCAAAAATATAAATCAGTCCCATGAATAAGTCAACCTATGACGAAACGTCGGGGGCGTGGCTGTGAGATGTGACGTGCAGCACTGTGAGCCACACTGAAGGAGAGGAGCATTGTTTACACGGAGGGACGGAGGACATCCAAGGGAGGGGTGAGATTGATAACCCTGCACCAGCACACCTCAGGTCCACCGTGACCACTTGTTTTATTTGGATCCACTGGAATTACGTTTGATATGATTTGCACTTTATTTGAGCTGTATTTTATCATTTTACATGTGAGTGTACTGATTGAAGATTGCAGTGATTTTAATAAATGTGTGATACTGGTTTACACTATTGGAGCACATATTATTTTTTTCATGTGGACCGGGTTGGAAACATTCACTGTGGAACAACGATTGATCCTACTACCTTGGTGTATGGTAGATAAGCGATTATTGCCTTGCATGAGAGTGCTGGCAAATTAAATCGGTGAGTGTAGGTCTTGAGGGAGTGGAATCACTGCACACAAGAGGAGAGGTGGAGGAGACACAACATCACCTGTGCTTTATCAAGATTTATTACCACTTTATTCGGACACATTTTTCTCACGTGTGTGGTCACGTTTTTTTGTGGACTGATTTATATTTTTGAAGTTAATTTGTATTTTGTATTTTTTATTTTTGGATATATTTGGTAATATTTTTTGCATGTACAGCATGATATGAAGTGTCAGGATAGGTTTTATCACTGGAAATGTATTGAGATATGTATTTCCTAAGATTACACTGCATGTAAGGTTTATACACATTAAGAGGGTCGCACCATCACTGTGTTGATCGATATCTGACCACTGATCTGGCTGGTACATTTACACCTATATACATTTTGTGTAGATTTGTTTATAGATTTCACCTTTGCATTAGTGTTCACATACACATGTGTAGAGGGTCACACCATCACTGTGATTAACACACTTGATTTTTGTTTGAAAGCGCCTCTTATTTTTTATTTGACCACTGATCTGGCTGGTACATTTACACCTATATACATTTTGTGTAGATTTGTTTATAGATTTCACCTTTGCATTAGTGTTCACATACACATGTGTAGAGGGTCACACCATCACTGTGTTTAATACACTTGATTTTTTGTTTGAAAGCACCTCTTATTTTTTCCTAGATGTCTGTGGGAGGATTTGGGTAGTTTACAGACATCTCCAATTAAATACTTAGTATATGCATTATAATTAAAAAGGGGCTGCTTCATAGTGGGTGTGGGAATTCAATTCCCCACGTGGGTTATTGTATAGATTGATTTTGAGCACATTCACATTCAGTTTGTGAAACATAGTGGCGCGGTGGAGGTATTAGTTTTTGGTGAAGGGCGGTATACCATTTATAATACCTATTACTTATAATAATAACTACTGCAGTAGGGAACAGACACAAAAGATACGCTCAGCATCTTTCCAAATTACTGTTCTGCTTTATTATGACGCAATTGAAGGATTTTATGCACATGATTACGTAGGTATCACATTAATATTACAATTGTACGTTTATGGTAACAAGGGGCATTACATAGGCAAGGCTAATTCTAATCAGGACTCGAAAGAATGTAAACATTTACTGAAAACATTATTAGTGCTGTGTGCACAATGAGGGCAGTGTGCAATACATACAAAATACAATACAATTATTTACAGAACTTACAAATTTCCATTACACTGTCAAAAATTGCAATGATATGCACCTCTCAAACAGGTGCAGAAAAATTGGTCTTTGGGTGTCTGTGGCCCCTTCCCACTGTAACCCTATAGAGGTACCCTTGATGAAAGCAAGAATTGGCCTTGTAAAAAATTGCAATGATATGCACCTGTCAAACAGGTGCAGAAAAATTACTCTTTGGGTGTCGGGTGCACCTTCCCTCCGAAACCCTATAGAGGTAGTCTTGATGAAAGCAAGAATTGGCCTTGCTGTAAAAAAATGCAATGATATGCACCTATCAATCAGGTGCTGAAAAATTGGTCTTTGGGTGTCGGTAGTGCCTTCCCACCATAACCCTGTAGAGGTACTCTTGATGAAAATAAGAATTGGCCTTGCTGTAAAAAATTGCAATGATATGCACCTGTCAAACAGATGCAGAAAAATTGGTCTTTGGGTGTTAATTGTGCCCATGAAACCTATACCAAAAACATTCTTCCAGATGAAATGATTGAACACCCTCAAAGCTAGGCAGCATCGAAGTCCTGCAGAGATTCCACATCCCAAAAATACTTAATCAATGACATCAGCATCAGGGGCTTCATAGCTGGTAATCCAGGACTGATTCATTTTTATAAAAGTCAAACAGTCCACGGAGTCTTTGGACAACACGTTCTATGATCAGTAACGAAACCTCCTGCAGCACTGAATGCCCGTTCTAAAAGCAGGCTGGATGCAGGGAAGCCCAACAACTCAATAGCATACTGGGCAGTAGTCTATTCGCATGACCCAGTAAGTCAGTGGATCGTCAGCTGGAAAGCTCTCCATCTCTGTTTTGGTCCCGAGGTAATCGTCCAACATGTGATGCAGACGCTGCCAATGGGATGTGGAAGATGACAGCCCTGGGCGGCGAGGACTGAAAAATTTCTGAAATGCCTCACCTAGGTGGATGCCTTCACCAACGCTCCTCTCTTGACCGACAGAAGACTCAAAACAACATTTTCCACCACACTGTAACCTACTGGAGTCAGGAAAAGCGTTCAATAAAATCCTCTTTAACGTGTCCTCAAGAGATTTCATCTTCTGCACTCTCTGTGGTGACAGGATGAGTTCTGAGACCTTCCGCTTATAACGGTAGTCAAGGAGGTTACCAACCAGTAATCATCCTTCTCCTTTATGCCACGTATTCTTGGGTCCTTTTGCATGCTTTGAAGCATGAGGTTGCCCATGCGCCTCAAATTTGCCGAGGCTTGAGAAGCAGACTCCTCGGGGTCACTCAGGATGACAGCATCTGGAACTTCCTCCTCTCAGCCACATACTACTCCCAAGGGTCCTGGGGTTGGAAGGCCATCACTTACAGCTTAATGCATGTCTTCCTCTTCTTCGAAGCCTATGAAAGTGCCAGAATCCTCCCCCTCATCCTCCTCCCCTCTCTCCTCATGTGTGTTCTGTGACATAGGAATGATGGTGTCTGGATAAAGTGGGCCTTGAGAGGAAAGGAAGTCCTCCTTTTTCTCCTGCTTCCAGTGCCCCAGTTCCCTGTCCATAATGCATTGCAGAGTCTGCTCCAACAGGAACACAACAGGGATTGTGTCACTGATGCATGCACTGCCACTGCTCACCATCCTTGTGGCCTCCTCAAATGGTGACAATACAGTGCATGCATCCTTAATGATCAGCCATTGGCGTGGGGAAAAAAAGCCGAGGCGGCCTGAGCCTGTCATCGTGCCGTATTTACAGAAGTGCTCATTGACGGCCCTCTGCTGCATGTACCGTATAGCCGCTGCAGCATTACCAAAGTTGAGTTCCACTTGGTGGGCATGTCACAAATCAGGCGGTTTATGGGCAGGTGGAATTCCTGCTGAATTTCAGCCAACCGAGCACTGGCTGTGTATGACCACCTGAAATGGCTACAGACTCTTCTGGCCTATTTTAATACATCTTGCAACCCTGGGTACGTACTTAGGAAATACTGCACCACCAAACTGAGGACATGTGCCAGGCATGGCACATGTGTCAACTTTCCCTGTCTAAGGGCGGACAGGAGGTTTGAGCCACTATCGGACACCACCATTCCTGGCTCCAGCTGGTGTGGTGTGAACCACCTCTGGGCCTGTCCCTGCAGAGCTGCAAGAATCTCTGCTCCGGTGTGGTTCCTGTCCTCTAAACACACCAGCTGAAGCACTGCATGGCACCTTTTAGCCTGACTCTGGGAATAGCCCTTTGAATGCTTAGGGGGTACCTGATGTTCATAGGACAATTCTGCAGAGGAGGGCATGGAGGTGGCGGTGGAGGAGGAGGGGGTAGAACTCACAGGTCTGGCATTATCACCAGCAGCTGTATGGAGACGTGGGGGCACAACAAGCTCCAGCACCGAGCCCTGTCCTGCATCCTTTTGAGTTGCAAGTAGCGTGCTGTGAACAAAATATATCATCCCTGCCCATGCTTGCTGGACCATGTGTCAGCAGTAAAAGGGATTTTACGACTGACTGCCTTGGCCAGTGATGGCAGAATATTCCCTTCCATGTGATAGTAGAGAGAAAGAACGGCCTTACGTGAAAAGTAGTAGTGACTGGGAACCTGCCATTGTGGTACAGCACATTGTGCGAATTCACAGAAGGGGGCAGAATCCACCAGGCTGAAAGGCAGAAATTGAAGCGCCAACAGCTTTGACAAGCTTGCATTCAGACGCTGGGCATGTGGGTGGCAGGTACTGTATTTTTTTTTCCTCTGCAGCAGATGGGGCAGAGAAATTTGTCGGCTACAGTCTGCAGTGCTGCTGGCAGATGTGCTGCTAGGACCTGGGACACCCTGTGCTTTACCATCATCCCTGTCAATGGAGGCTGCTGAAAGGTAATGACTTGGTATCGCAGGGGCAGACTGAAGTGGGTAAGGAGGAGGGACAGATTTGTGCCCTTTTTGTGTGGCTTTTAGGTGCTCTTGCCAATGGGCTGAGTGGTTGGACGTTAAATGCCTTGTTAGGCATGTGGTACTCAAATGGTTGGTGTTTTTGCCACGTTTGATGTGCCTGAGACACAGTTTGCAGATAGCAACAGTGCGATCTGCTGCAGATGTGCTGAAAAAGGCCCAGACAGCTGAGCTTTGGGGAGTGGGCTGGGAGATAACAGCTGCAGAATGTGAGGGAATAGGGTGGCTGCTCTCTACTCTTTCTTGATGTCGGCCTCCTTTCGGATTGTGCCACCTCACCTTCAGTTTCCTCCTCTGCTCTATCTGGCACCCAAGTGGCATCGGTGACCTCATCATCATCATCTTCTCCATCATCTTCATCATCACCACTGGAGACAACTTGGCAATATGTTGCGGCTTGGGGAACATGAATGCCAATTTGTCTACCAGTGTTCTCCCCTCTCTCTAGGTTAATGTTCCTGTCATCCTCAACCTCAGAACCAAAATCTGAATCCAGTAATGGCTGGGCATCATCAAGGAGCAAGTGGCTGATGCTGTGATCAAATAACTGAACCGACTCCTCAATGGCTGATGTTGAGGCTATGGCAGGCATAGATGTGGACAAGGAGGCAGGTTTATCCACTCTGGCAACTGCAGGGAACTGCACACTTGTCTCTGCTTGTGTGACAGAGGATAAGGAGAATGAGGAAGGTTTAATAAGCCAGTCCACCACCTCCTCTGCATGCTGTGGCTGGATAGCACGGACAAACTCACTAAACAGAGGAAATTATGCCCTGCCTAAGGACTGACCACCACGTCCACCTTTGCATGTGGACACATTTGTTGCTGGCCCCCTCTCCTTGTTGTCCTCCCAGACATTATGGGAGGGAGGTGGCGGTGCTTATAAGCAACTGTAAAGAAGACATTGAAATCTGTACGTAGGTGCATTTTAACCACTTCAGTTCCGGAAGAATTTACCCCCTTCCAGAACAGAGCACTTTTTGCGATTCGGCATTGCGTCTCTTTAAGTGAAAATTGCATGTTTGTGCAAACCTTGTACCCAAACAAAATTGATGTCCTTTTTTCACACAAATAGAGCTTTCTTTTGGTGGTATTTGATCGCCTCTGCGGTTTTTATTTTTTGCGCTATAAACAAAAAAGAGTGACAATTTTGAAAAAACGCATTATTTTTTACTTTTTGCTATAATAAATATCCCCCAAAAATATATAATTTTTTTTTCCTCAGTTTAGGCCGATATCTATTCTTCTACATAATTTTTGGTAAAAAAAAAAATCACAGTAAGCATATATTGATTGGTTTGCACAAAATAGGATAGATTTATAGCATTTTTATTATTATTTTTTTTTACTAGTAATGGCAGCAATCTGTGATTTGTATCGTGATTGCAACATTATGGCAGACACATCGGACATTTTTGACACATTTTTGGGACCATTGGCATTAATACAGCGATCAATGCTATAAATTTGCATTGATTACTGTAAAAAAGTCACAAGCAGTGAAGGGGTTAACACTAGGGGCGCTCGAGGGGTTAACTGTGGTCCCTGGGAGGTGATTCTAACTGAAGGGGGAGGGGACTGACTGGAGGAAGTGACGGATCGTGGTTCCTAGCTAATAGGAACACATGATCTGTCACTCCTGTCAGAACAGAACAGGGAAGTGTGTGTTTACACACTCTTGTCCCTGTTCTGTCTCTCTTGCTCACGATCACTCGTGGCCGGCGGTCATCACGACCGTCAGCCACAAGCACTGGCACCCCCACTGTGCAGCACGCACGCCTGCTATCCCGACTCCGCGAGCTGATATATAGCTATGACGGCTCAAGCAGGGGAGCCAACCTGCCGCAGTATAACTGTGGCGGTTGGTCGGGAAGTGGTTAATCAATGTAAAGAGGTGTTTGGTGCACTTTAATTTGACTACTCACACTACACAGACACACTCAATGGATGCACTATAATATACTGCAATATAATGCGCCAAACGTACAGCGACGCATAGAACTATACGGTGTTAAACTGGCACACACACAGAACTATATGGCGTTAAACTGGCAGTAACGCACACAGAACTATATGGCGTTAAACTGGCAGTAATGCACAAAACTATATGGCGTTAAACTGGCAGTAACGCAAACAGAATTAAATGATGTTAAACTGGCAGTAACGCAATCAAAAAAACGGTGTTCAACTGTCACTACACTGACACTATCTGAACTGTCCCTACTCTAGCTATACACTAATGTTGAGATTACTGACACAGTCTCACTACACTACACTGAAACTATATGAACTGTCACTATTCCACACTAATGTATGTATGAATGACACGGTCTCACTATACTACAGTGAAATTATCTGAGCTGTCCCTACTCTAGCTGCACACTAAGCTGAATCATGGTCCTCCTCACTACACTCACACTATCCCTAGACTGACTTTAAACTAATATTCTACACTGACAATTGAAGCAAAACAGCACAGTATAGCACACTAAATAACTGATAGCACTGAACAGAGCCCCGTTCTATCACTCTCCACACTGAAATGACACAGAAAATGGCTGCCATTGAAATAAGAACAAAAGAAAAAAGGACCACCTTTATAAGTATATGCCTAATATTCAATAGAAGTCTTTTCCCCAATGTCACTCCTCTGATTTAGAGGCCATATCCGTAACTAGAAAAAGCATAATTAGAAAAAAAGGGGATCAGGAGAGAGGCACAAGGAAGTGACTCTCCTGGGCCCAAAGGCAGTTACTGTGGATATGGTGGGCAATGATGGGAGAAAGTTATTTAAAAATAAATAAAGTTTATTAAAGTAGCATATAATAATTAAGCCAACAATTGTACAAATAGAAAAGATCCACCAATCACTTATGTACGTGCCTATCAAGTGCTAATTGCACATGACGTGCTCGTCAGCCAGATACACACAAATATAACAGACAGGAACAGACATATACACATATAACAAATAAGGTGCAGGCGCCTAAACTCCCATGAATGCACAAGGCTCCTATGGCAAACTGCCAAATTCAAAAATGCAAGAAACAAACGTCTAATAAAAAAGGAGCATTGTGTATGCGTGGTCCCCCGGGGGGAAGGGGGGGGGGAGGAGGAAAATGTGGGGGTTCAAAAACCTCTGATATAACCCATCTAAGACCCTATTATGTCATCAACTGCTGTAGGTGACAAAAGGAATAAACCAAATAGAATGACAAAAATTGCATGCGCATGCTCAAAGCATATAAAAAACAGAGTCCATTCCTGTAGTAAAACTCATTGAGACATGTGAAAAATCTCTGTGGGGTATAAGAGGCTAATTGAAGCCATATGAAGTTGTTGCGGTCACCGCTAAGTACTAATCACAAGGTATCCCAAGCTTGCTGAAAATTTCCTGGTAAAACTTTATAATTCTGTTTCAAAGGCAGTCATTTGAATCAGTAGATGTTTATCAACACAGCATATTGTCCCGAGGTTCGCATTAGTCTATACACAACCACACTAATTGCGAGGCGGGGATGAAACCTGAGACTAAATGGTTGCGTTACCGTCTCTTGTAGTATGAGGATCAGACAGCGTCTCCTAGGTTTCCATGGCAACTCTGCTTCACCGTGATTCCTCTGCCTGTATGTGAGATGCCGACTTTGGCTTGCTACAACTCGCTGTATCTCAAAGGAGACCTGATGTATGGCAGTCCAGCTCTTTAGAAGTTCAGGCTGCCACTGTGGCTCGTAACAAATAGACTGCTAGTTGCGGTTCCTCTGGCGGGATACAGTGTCTCCTATCTAAGTATCCCCGTCTCCCACTCGCGTGGGGGAGATGGCTGAGTAGGCGTCTGCACACCGTGGTTACGTCGACGCGTTTCACAACGTCATTGTTACGTAGCTTCAACTGGACGCCCCGGGGGACCACACATACACAATGCTCCTTTTTTATTAGACATTTGTTTCTTGCATTTTTGAATTTGGCAGTTTGCCATAGGAGCCTTGTGCATTCGTGGGAGTTTAGGCACCTGCACCTTATTTGTTATATGTGTATATGTCTGTTCCTGTCTGTTATATTTGTGTGTATCTGGCTGACAAGCACGTCATGTGCAATTAGCAATTGATAGTCACGTACATAAGTGATTTGTGGATCTTTTCTATTTGTACAATTGTTGGCTTAATTATTGCCAATTTTATTATATGCTACTTTAATAAACTTTATTTATTTTTAAATAACTTTCTCCCATCATTGCCCACCATATCCACAGTAACTGTCTTTGGGCCCAGGAGAGTCACTTCCTTGTGCCTCTCTCCTGATCCCCTTTTTTTCTAATTCTGCCATTGAAATAACACTTTTATACTGTGGGGCGGAAATGAGTCATGATTGGATAAAGTCATGATGACAGTGTTCAATCATGACTCTGACAGTGCTCTGTGCCCTGATTGGCTGAAGCTTTCACTGCTTCAGCCAATCAGGGCTTGCAATGCACTGTTCAGCACTTCAATCCATTGTGGTTGGTTCGGGGGGGGCAAACAAATGGTCGAGCGACCCGTTTGTTCGGCTGTTCGCCGAACGACCGAACAACGTAAGTTCGGCCCGAACTTATGCTTGGGCCCGAACCGTTCACCCATCCCTAATATCAGTATGGATGTCACACCACTTCCTCGGATTCATTCTTTCTAAAACTGAGCTTGTAATATTTCCTCCTCCCTGATTCCCTGCCCATGACTTTACCTTTAAGTTCAATGGCACAACCACTGGTCCCTCCACATATGCCAGGGTGCTGGGTGCAATCCTAGACTCTGACCTCTCCTTCAGCCCCCATATCCAATCACTGGCTACACCTTGCCGCCTTAACCTCCGCAACATTTCCAGAATTCACCCCTTCCTAACACTCCTCCCACCTCGACCACCCTTACACAGGCTATCCCTACTTCAGTCTATTATGAATGCTGCTGCTAGACTAATACACCTTACTAACCAATCCATAACTGCTGCTCCTCTCTGCCAATCCTTTCACTGGCTTCCACCAACCTCATCTGCAGACATTACCCAAATCGTCCTCTTCGCTCCTCCCAAGACCTCCTGCTCTCTAGCTCCCTTGTTACCTCCTTCCATGCTCACCTCCAGGACTTCTCCAGAGCCTCTCCCATCCTCCGGAACTCCCTGCCCCAGTATGTCCAGTCAGCCCCTACCCTGTCCACCTTTAGGCAATCCCTGAAAACTCACTTATTCAGGAAAGCCTACCCCACCTCCACCCAAGAACTGTACCCGAGCCACTTCCATCAGATCATTCCCCGCAGCTACTGCCTTTTGTACCACCTCCCCCTCCCTTTAGATTGTAAGATGAACAGGGCCCTACTGTCCCTCTTGTATTGGACTGTATTGTATTTGCACTATCCCCCCTCTACATTGTAAAGCACTGCGCAAACTTTTGGCAATATATAAATCCTATATAATAATAATAATTAAACTGCCAGCACTGGTGTCACTGGGACAGGTGTGATATGTGGCAAGGGTATGGCTGCACTATTTATTTGTACTAAATTAGGGGCAGGGATCAGGGATACTGTGGGAAGGCTGGCACTGGTGTGTGTGCTTACATGCAGGGTGACAGGCTGTGCTAAAGTAACAGTTCTCTCTCCTCTCACAGGCAATCTTTGTGGAAGGAAAGAGAACAGATGTTTACTTTCACTTTTATTGTTTACTATGTCATTGATGTGATTGGATGCAGCGATCACATGGTACAGGACCTATTTAATTCTTTCAGTACTCAGTAATGTGATCTGCTGTGCTCAGGGGACACAGCGATCACCAGGGCTCCCAAGCCTCTGATGCTGGGGGAGATACAGGTATGTCCACCTGTGATGGTGCAGCTCTCGTCCAGCCATATATGTACTATGGCTGGATGGGAAGTGGTTAACGCTCTACTACATGATTCACTGCCTCCACCCAAGACTGATACAATTTGTGATGAAAATTTCACTGTACAAATATCCCTCCATGTAACATTGCATGCCCACCTGCACACTCAATTCTTTCCTTGTTTATAACAAAAAATAGAACCAAAAATATAGTGCAGCCCTAACAAAAATAACTATGACAAAAATTTGTAAAATCCTCTGTCTTGTAATAAACTAAAATGTCCCTACAAAAAAATCAAGATAATGGAAGTGTCAATTAATGTCTTTCAAACTCCCAAAAAGTTAAAAACATTGTCCAAATTCTTAAAATGGTAGGCAAACAATCTTCAGTGAAATAGTCTATATTCATGCTCCCAACTTGTCCTCACCTTTGCTCCAAATCTGCTATCCTTTGAAGATAGACCTGTTATTTTGCTGGAGGTCTCCACAAGCTTAGCTATGACTAAGCACTGTTAAGAGTGTGAAACACGTGAGCTTTTTTATCCTGTACCCTGCTGTGGTTTGTACTTTTGTTATTTTGCACAATAAAGGTGTTTTTATTGGAGTGTGCGGCTGTCCAGACCTTCCCTCTTCTAATTGCTATATGCTTAGCCTGCACCTGATGCTTCCACCTTGAGGAGAGTGCCATTTCCACACATCCACCTGGAGCGGTGATCCCATCCCCAAAGGCCTCCACATACTTGTTGGTGAGAAAGTGTTAAGCTTCACCACTCTTCATACACAGCTTACAGGCATGGAAGGGTTAAAATCACCAACTCATCCTTTTGTACAGTATGACTCAGAAAAAGAAAAAAAATATAGTGCTTACTGTAATCTTCAACCCACACTTACAAACATACAAACCCCTCACATATAATGTGGAAATAGTGATCCCATAAATTACAGTGTAAACCAGAAAAACGTCCTGCACCAAATTTTCCAAGTGTTCTTCGCAGAGCTCTTCTCTTAAAAGCAGTGATGATAATTGCACACTCACCACCCACTGTGTCAAATCTGCTCACCTTATGATGCAGAACTTCAAAGTAAAGTTAAAGTGTTACTAAACCCAGAAAAAATCAAATAAACAAGCATAAAATACACTCACATTGTGTAAAAATCAGCAGTCTTGGCAGGGTGACAGTGTAAATCTAAGGGAACCCATAAAACGAGTGGCAGGTACAGCGTACGGAAGTCTCCAATGAGGCCGGAGTGTCACATCTAAGGACCGGTGGAACAGGCGGCAGACACCGCATGTATCATTCTCCACTGTTGCAGAGTGAAATCGGGGAGATGCCAGCTGGAAAGTTTGGTGACAGAGCAAGGGAGAACTGTCAAAGCCTGGTTCAGCCTGCTATAGTAATCGACCAATAGTAACGCATTTTGGTGACAGGGCCACTCCTCCTTCGTCAGCCCACATAGCCACGGAATATACTATTGGGACTATTTTTGGACTGATCTCATCCTTAATTAGTTAGGATCTGATGTATACTCTGCTTAACCACTTAAGCCCCGAACCATTTGGCTGCCTAAAGACCAGAGGACTTTTTACAATTTGGCACTGCGCTGCTTTAACTGGTAATTGCACAGTCATGCAATGCTGTACCCAAACAAAATTTACGTCCTTTTGTTCACACAAATAGAGCTTTCTTTTGATGGTATTTGATTTCTTCTACAATTTTTATTTTTTGCGATATAAATGGAAAAAGACCGAAACTTTTGAAAAAAAATGATATTTTCTACTTTTTGTTATAAGAAAAATCCAATAAACTCAATTTTAGTCATAAATTTAGGCCAAAATGTATTCAGCCACATGTCTTTGGTAAAAACAAATGTCAATAAGCATATATTTATTGGTTTGCGCAAAAGTTATAGCTATAGTCTCTTCTCCTGAGTACGGGGACACCACATGTGTGGGACTTTTTGGGAGCCTAGTTGCATACGGGGCCCCGAAAACCAAGCACCACCTTCAGGATTTCTAAGGGCGTAAAATTTTGATTTCACTCCTCACTACCTATCACAGTTTTGAAGGCCATAAAATGTCAAGATGGCACAACCCTCCCCCAAATGAACCCATTTTGGAAAGTAGACACCCCAAGCTATGTGCTGAGAGGCATGTTGAGTCCATGGAATATTTTATATTTTGCCACAAGTTGCAGGAAAATAACAAACTGTTTTTTGCACAAAGTTGTCACTAAATGATATATTTCTCATACATGCCATGGGCATATGTGGAATTACACCCCAAAATACATTCTGCTGCTTCTCCTGAGTATGGGGATACCACATGTGTTGGACTTTTTGGGAGCCTAGCCGGGTACGGGGCCCTGAAAACCAATCACCGCCTTCAGGATTTCTAAGGGCGTAAATTTTTGATTTCACTCCTCACTACCTATCACAGTTTCGAGACCATAAAATGCCAAGATAGCACAAAAGCCCCCAAATGACCCTATTTTGGAAAGTAGACACCCCAAGATATTTGCTGAGAGGCATGGTGAGTATTTTGCAGCTCTCGTTTGTTTTTGAACATGAAGAAATAAAAGAAAAATGTATTTTTTTTTTCTTTTTTCAATTTTCAAAAATTTGTGACAAAAAGCGAGGTCTGCAAAATACTCACCATACCTCTCAGCAAATAGCTTGGGGTGTTTACTTTCCAAAATGGGGTCATTTGGGGGGTGGGTTTTGTGCCATCTGGGCATTCCATGGCCCCTGAAACTGTAATAGGCAGTAAGGAGTGAAATAAAAAATGTACACCCTTAGAAAGCCTGAAGGCGGTGCTTGGTTTTCAGGGTCCTGTATGCGGCTAGGCTCCCAAAAAGTCTCACATATGTGGTATCCCTGTACTCAGAAGAAGCAACAGAATGTATTTTGGGGTGTAATTTCACATATGCCCATGGCATGTTTGAGCAATATATCATTTAGTGACAAAAAAAAGTCTTTTTCCCCCAACTTGTGTCAAAATATAAAATATTCCATGGAGTTGACATGCCTTTCAGCAAATAGCTTAGGGTGTCTACTTTCCAAAATGGGGTCATTGGGGGGGGGGGGGATGAACTGTCCTGGCATTTTATGCACAACATTTAGAAGCTTATGTCACACATCACCCACTCTTCTAACCACTTTCTGACATTTTTTGTTTACATTAAAAAATATTTTTTTTTTGCAAGAAAATTACTTTGAACCCCCAAACATTATATATTTTTTTAAAGCAAAGGCCCTACAGATTAAAATGGTGGGTGTTTCATTTTTTTTTCACACAGTATTTTTGCAGCGATTTTTCAAAAACTTTTTTTTGGAAAAAACAAACTTTTTTAATTTTAATGCACTAAAACACACTATATTACCCAAATGTTTGATGAAACAAAAAAGATGATCTAAGGCCGAGTACATGGATACCAAACATGACATACTTTAAAATTGCACACAGACTATCTACATTTTTAAAAGCCTTTAAAAGCCTTTACAGGTCACCACTTTTGATTTACAGAGGAGGTCTACTGCTAAAATTACTGCCCTCGATCTGACCTTCGTGGTGATACCTCACATGCATGGTGCAATTGCTGTTTACATATGACACCAGACCGACGCTTGTGTTCACCTTTGCGTGAGAGCAGGGGGGGATAGGGGTGCTTTTTTTTGTTTGTTTTTTTTAATTATTTATTTTGCTTTTTTTAATTTCATTTTTAAACTGTTCCTTTCATTTTTTGTAATCATTTTTATTGTTATCTCAGGGAATGTAAATATCCCCTATCATAGTGATAGGTAGTGACATGTACTCTTTTTTGAAACAATTGGGGTCTATTAGACCCTAGATCTCTTCTCTGCCCTCAAAGCATCTGACCACACCAAGATCGGTGTGATAAAATGCTTTCCCAATTTCCCAATGGCGCTGTTTACATCCGGCAAAATCTAAGTCATGAAATGCTCATAGCTTCCAGTTTCTTAGGCCATAGAGATGATTGGAGCCATTCTGGTCTCTGATCAGCTCTATGGTCAGCTGGCTGAACCACCAGCTGCATTCTCAGGTTCCCTGTTGGGCCAGGAGAGCCAGGGAAAACCATGGAAGACAGTGGGAGGGGGGAACATTCGCTCCCACTGCTTGTAAAAGCAGCCTAGAGGCTAATTAGCCACTAGGATTGCTTTTACATGAAAGCCGACCACTGGCTGAAAAGAATGATACCAAGATGATACCTAAACCCGCAGGCATCATTCTGGTATAACCACTCAAAATCCAGCAACATACCAGTTTGTTGCTGGTCCTTGTTGGGCATATATTGTAATTTTTTTTCATGCAGCCTGTGGGCTGAATGAAAAAAAGAGTTTGATCGGTGGGTATGCCAATCATTAGAATACCTCCCTTCATCCACCCACTTCTAATGATGGGCATACATGCACCATTTTGTTTTTAACTGTGGTGGTGAAATCACCTCCTACAACGCTGGAGTCATGGCTTTATGTATCCTGGGAGCAAACGCTGTTGCTGTCAAGATAAATAAATCAGTGCTGCAGCTGAATGGCCTAAAAAATATAGGCCGAAGCATGGGGGCATCTGCCCCAAAAGTTAGTAGCATATCGTTCCTCCACCCCTGCTGCCCCCATGCTTCGGCATATATGCTCTTTGCTATCAAGATAAATAAATCAGCGCTGCAGCTGAATGGCCTAAAAAAATATAGGCTGAAACATGGGGGCATCCGCCCCAAAAGTTAGGAGCAAATCGCTCCTTCACCACTGCTGCCCCCATGCTTTGGCATATATGCTCTTTTTTTAAACTGTGGTGGTGAAATCACCTCCGACAGCGATAGAGTCATGGTTTTATGTATCGTGGGAGCAAACGCTGTTGCTGTCAAAATAAATAAATCCACGCTGCAGCTGAATGGTGTACCTGAAAATTAAAATTAACAATAAAACACAGTAAACAGTAAGATATAACAAAAATGACATACCTGAAAAGCAAACATGATAAAACATAATAAAAATAAAACATTGCAGAATAGAATACAGTAAAAAAGAGCAGAACAATAGAGAGAGAAAAGAGAGAACAATAAAACGATAACTATTTTTTTTTTTTTACACTTTTTTTTTGTAACTGTAACGGTTGTAACAGTAACGGTTCAAGGTTAGGGTCTCTCAATATGCAATAACATCTTGGGAGACCCTGTGTCCTAGTCTGTGCAGTGCTGTAAAAAGAGAAAAAGTAAAAAGTCCTAGGATCCACACTTACCAAAAGTACTATCAATAGATAGAGTACTGGCCGATTCATCAGTATAAGACAGGATACCTGCCCAGTGAGCAATAGCACTGTATGAAAAAACAAGGGAAAGGGACAAGAAAGTCCCCAGAAAGCAAAAAGGGAATGGTCAACAATGGCTCATGGTACAAAAATACAAAAAGGCTTTATTAAGGGGTGGGGGGTTTACATATACAAAAAATTCAATAGTATGTAAGATAAACAGTGTATCTAGATAACACAATCCGTCTCACTAACCTAAACCAAAATCGAAAAACCATGCTGCAACATTGATGAATAAAACTGCAGAGTGTGCCTGCAGACCAGAGAGACATGCAGTCTCCATTTGGTCCAGAGAAAAAAGTACAGCATATATTGCCTAGGGTATTCCACTAACTAGATATCGAGTCTCATGTAATCATGTATTTACTGTATATCAGATTAGGCAATACTAGAGAAAGGCTACATATATCCACATAGACAAGTCCTTATGTAGCTGGATCAGGTGGTGTTTTTACCCTCTGCTTGAAAGATCCTCAACAAGCAGCTACCAGCCTCAGTGCACTAAGTATGTATATTCACCGGTTGTTTTGGGATGGAAAAGAAAGCGTTCCTATTGTTGAGTATGTCCAGTGCACAGACACTATTTCCTCAATGCAGCATTTAGAGTAAACAGTTCCAGAGAGTAGACCCTTTCTGTTTTCTGATCTAGACCAGTGTGATACTTTCACAATTCACCAATTTCTAATGTATCAACCATACCTCCATGCGGGAGGGTAAACGGCAAGCAGATATAGAGACTAGTAGTGAACAGATGGAAAGAGAAAGAGAGACTGTCAGGCGGGCTCTCACTGCTCCAATCACTGGAGATTTCCTCAGACTCTGCTGTCTCACTGTTTGGCGTGAAGTGGCTCACAGTGAGCTCAGAGGGACGCTCAGTATGTGGCCACAGCGCGCTGCTCTCCTCAATGGTAGACACCGCAGGGTGTGTGGTCACATGGCCAGTTAGGTGATTCATAAAAACCAGGAACGCTGCATTCAGTTGCTGATGTGGAAGTAGCTTATGAAATATGGTGCTGTGTGCAAATCACAGGGAAACCCCTTTACATTGCTGGAATAGAAAGCATGTTGAAGGCCTGCTGGCAGGCCCTGCAGGGGCTGTGTTAACATTTCGTACACCTCCGTGTACTTCTTCATACTGTGCAGTGCTGTACCCTATGCTAATACTCAACTAGTGTATGGTAGCATTCAAAACTTTCACCGATGCAAAGACCAGAATTGTGAGGACAGGAGGGACAATAATAGTGGGTGTCACACCTATATCCGCACTTGCTGCAGACACGACATCTTCTTTGGGGGGCTCATTGGGTAGGATACTTGGGAGGACATACGGAAAATGCCTCTCATGCAGCCGGCTTACTGCATTTGGATTGGGAAGGTGAGGAGGAGCACCATCTGGAAACAGAAGTGTTCTGACGATCTCTTCCTGGAATTTAAGGAAGGATCCAGTCCATCCTGAAGCTCTGTATAGCACATGAGTGTTCAGCAAAGCCAATTGAAATAAATAGACACTTTTTTGTATCAGCGTCTGGCCTTATGGGCAACTAGGTACGGCACCAACAACTGGTCGTTGAGATCCACCCCTCCCATATTTTGGTTATATACGTGGACATAGAGGTGTTTCTCCACAACACCAGTCGCCGTAGGAATTTGGACCATCGTGTCTGCATGAAGGGAGGAAAGAACAAAAACATTCTTATTATTCCTCCACTTCACAGTGAGCAAATTATTACACTTGAAGCAGGATCTTTCCCCCAGCCTAAGATGGGAATCTACAAGCCTCTGGGGTAAGCCCCTGTGATTAGGTCGCACGGTGCCACATGCTCCAATCTGATGATCAAACAAGTAACTAAAAAGTGGCACGCTCATGTATTAATTGTCCACAAACAAATGGTACCCCTTTCCAAATAAGGGTGACACCAAGTCCCACATAATCTTGTCAGCACTCCCTATGTAATCTGGGCAGTTCGGAGGCTCTACATGACTCTCTTTTCCCTCGTAAACCATAAAACTACATGTATAGCCTGTGGCCCTGTCACAGAGCTTATACATCTTGACCCCGTATCTGGCACGCTTGCTGGGAAGATACTGTTTGAAAGACAAGTGGCCAGAAAACTTAATCAGGTAATCATCAACGCAGACAACTTGATGGGGAGTAAACAAGTCTGCAAAACATTGGTTAAAGTGGTTTATGAGGGGCCGAATTTTGTAGAGCCGATCATATCCAGGGTCTCCACGAAGACGACAGAGTTAATTGTTGTTGAAATGCATGAACCGCAAGATCTGCTCGTATTGTGCCCTGGTCATGGAGACAGAGAACACAGGCATATGGTAAATTGGGTCAGTGGACCAATATGACCGTAAAGTACTCATTTTAACTATGCCCATGTCGAGGGATAGGCCCAAAAAGGTCTTAAATTCAGAAACTATAATTGGTTTCCAATCTCTGGCAAGGGAGGACTGGGGATTAGCGGCGATGTATTGACCAGCATACAAATTACGTTGGTCCACAATAGAGCTATAGAAATCTTTGGTGAAAAACAGCGAATAAAAATCAAGAGATGTAAAATCAACTGTTTCCACCTGAATGCCGAGTTGGCCAGTGAATGATGGAAGTACAGGTGCTGCAGAAGTGGTGGGTTCCCAATTAGGATTGGCAAATGCAGCAGGAAGGGCACTATGGGCTCGACAGGCCTGTCTTTGTCTTCTTGGTGGCAGTGGGACACTACTTGTGCTTGCCACCTCGCCAGCTTGAACTGCACTTATGGGACTCGCCATGTCACCACGTATTACTGCAGTGCTGGTTTGACTACGACCAGGGTGTACTAGGCCGCTGGTGCTTGCCAGTTCACCAGAAGGAATAGCGGCGCTAGTACTTCTCTGCTCCATACGAGAGCCCTGCGGTTCTTGCATCTTAACAGCAGAAGAAGATCGGGGTCTGGTACGCCTGACTTTGGCAGGGACCACAACTCCGTCATCAGAGCTATCTGTCATGGAGTCACTGTCGTCTACAGGATCGTATTCTGAGCCTGAATCTGACAGATGAGTGAGTTCCTCTTCACTATCTGTCATGCACAGAAACGTGTAGGCCTCTTCACTAGTGTACCTTTGATTTGCCATTTTGGGCTCTAAATTTATTGGTACACTAGTGAGACTCACAGGCAAAAAAGCTTCTAGGCTGTCAGCAACTGTAACAAATGCTACCAAAAAAACTGTTAGCGATCACAGGGATCAGGCCTGACTCTGCAAACGCTGCAGTTATGTGTGTTGTGTTTTGTAAGTGACAGTGATCGATCGATACTGCACTTGGTTGGGCTGGGCTGAGGGGCAAAACGCAGGTGCTAGCAGGTATCTGGGCTGATCCAACTAACACTGAGTTTTTAGGAACCCTAAACTGCTGATCAGATCAGATATTGATCTGTTCAGATACTATACCACTAAGGGAGGTGTATGCTGCATGTGTGGGTGTTAGCAGTACTGGCACTAATCTGACACTGCCTGGGGTGACACAGACCCTAACTGACCCTAAAAACTAACTGATATCACTTGCCAGGCGATCAGAGGGTTAAACCTTTATTAGGTAATAAATGGCGGGTATAAAAAACAAACTAACTAACCAGCGTCACCCGTAACACTTATACGGTGATCACTGGTGAAAGGGTTAACTAGGGGGCAATCAGGGGGTTAAAACCTTTATTAGGTAGTATATGGGGGTTCCTGACACTATAAAATGCTGCCAGTGAACCTAAATACCTACCTGGCTAACTAGCGTCACCTGTGACACTTATACAGCGATCAGAAAAAAGATTGCTTAGTGACACTGGCGACAGGGGATGAAAAGGTTAACTGGGGTGTGATCAATGGGTTAAACCTTTGTTAGGTGGGGTTAGGGGGGTACCCTAGACCTAAAGGAGCCTACCACTAACTGCCCTAACACTTATAACAGTCACAAATGACACCAATTCAGTAATCAGTAAAAAAATAAAAACTGCTATTGGTGTCATTGTGACAGAAGGTGACAGGGGGTGCAGGGGGGGTGATCGGGGGTTGATCGGGGAGGGGGTTTATGTGCCTATGTGTGCTAGTGTCAGTGTAGTGTTGGTGCAGACTCACTTTAGATGTCTTCTCTCCTCAGAAGCTGGAATGAAAAGGCTTCACAAGGAGAGATGACATAATTTCCTCTGCATCTGTTTACATTACAGAAGCAGAGGAAGCTTCCTATTTGCCAAGAGTGATCGTGAGGGAGAGGCCATGAATCAGTGGCCTCCCCTCAGGACGGATCACTCCTGGAAAGATGCCAACCGCCTCGGGCTCTGGGGGGGGGCGCAATTGCGCCCCCCCCGCTCGCGGGAGGGGAGTAATGTACCCATTCGTTATTCTGCCTGCCCGTGCCATTCTGCCGCAGTATATCTGCGTGAGGCAGTCGGCAAGTAGTTAAGGCTGGCAGATTGCAATGCTGAGTCACACACTCACATGTATTTTTTCTCTTTACTAAACCCAGAACCTGCATTCGCTATATCTGGTCTCCCACAATACACAGAACATGGAAATACAATTATTTTAGTAAATATAAACTTCTAAATACCTTTTCTCATCAGCAGTATATAGCAGCCTTGTGATTTGTATCAGTTCCTAATAAAGCTTGTAGGAGAAATTTTCATTCTCCCCTGATCCTCTGTCAGGACATGTCTGGACAGTGCTGATTGGCTCTGTGTTAAACACATGCACTCTCCATAAAAAAGAAAAGCTCTCTAGCAATACACACCAAACTGAGCATGTGCAGGCTGACTCCAAAGGCTCTGTTCAATCACGAGATAGATTGGAGTCAGCTAAAGAAGAGGAGGACCAGAGAAACAGCATCACATAGCCTTTATACACAATACAGAGGATTAACCCGTTCCACAGTGAGTATAACAAGCATGCTTTACTGCATATACAGACTAATTTTACTGTTGTGGGTTTAGTAACACTTTAACTGTTTAATTAATTATTTATCTCCAAAATACACCCCTTCTTAACCAATGACACCACAAAGCTTCTAATTCACTCCATCATTATATCTTGCTTTGACTACTGCAAGTCCCTCCTTACTGTCTTACGTTTACATAGGCTAAACCCCTCAGTCCATTATGAATGCTGCTGCCAGACCCATCCATCTTATTTACTGTTCTACCCACCTTTTGATGATTCCCAAAAACTCATCTCTTTAGTGAAGCCTATCCTGTTTCTAACTAATAAATTGTACTTTTACTTTCTCCAACAGCTCACTCTCCTAGAGTTACTACATTTTGTATTAATTAACCCCCCCTCTAAGATTGTTAGCTTGAAAGAGCAGAGCCATGTGATTCTACTTGTATTGAATTGGATTAGAATGGTACAGTCTGCCTTTATTTTGTAAAGTGCTGTGCAAACTGTTGGTGCTCTATAAATCTTGTATAATATTAATAATAACACAGCCTGGATTACAATCACTGGTGTCACCTTTCGCTCTACAGGACAGTTAACACAGTTAAAAATGTTTGCCGATACTATATTATAATGCCATAATAATGCTATACATGCATCTAAGGCATCTTGGATGCATGTACTTATTAATATAAAATTTACCTGAAGACTTAGTTGAAAAAAATGACATTCTGTATGTATCTGTTTTTATGTATTGGCTGTTTATTTGAAGAATTAACAAATTAGTCTAGCTTTTGCAAATTATGTATTTTACTGTGATGCATTAATGCTCTGTTAATCTTTATATAATAAATGGTTCAAACTGTAGAGAAGTAATCTCTAACAATTACATTGTCAAGGATATTACACACTTTATCAACCATAAGTAATAATAAAAGTTGTTTCTATGACAACCATGCTTTACTATTAAAGTTCAATGTTGCTAAATGAATACTGTAGATGTCATAACAATTCAATTAATATTAACTTAACAAACTTTTGCATACATAAATCATTCCATACATAATAAAAGCACTGTGTGCAGTAGAAAACTATCTGGTTGAATTCATTAATACTTTATAGATATGTACACATTTTTAGCAACATTACACAACAAGAAACAACAAAATATTGGGGTTTTGTAGGTGCTGAAACCTTCTCCTAGAATGATAAATCTTACAACGTGATTTTAAAATTTAATTCTATTATAAATTGTTATAGATGTGCCTTTACCAATTAATAGACATATTGAAAAAGACAATAGTTATACAGCATAACTCTAATGCCCCGTACACACGATCGGACATTGATCGGACATTCCGACAACAAAATCCATGGATTTTTTCCGACGGATGTTGACTCAAACTTGTTTTGCGTACACAAAGTCGCACAAAGTTGTCGGAATTTCCGCTCGCTAAGAACGCGGTGACGTACACCACGTACGACGAGACTAGAAAAGGCTAGTTCAGAACCAAGCGCGGCACCCTTTGGGCTCATTTTGCTAATCTTGTGTTAGTAAATGTTTGGTGAGAGACGATTTGCGCTTTTTCAGACTCCTGGTTTTCAGATCGTTTTCTGCTGTTCAGTTTGTGCTTGTGGGTTTGTATCTGCTCTTCAGTGCATGCAAGCAAGCTACGTGTGACTTTGTCATTGTGTTCTTGTTCGTCCGTTACTGTTTTTCAAGTCGCTCTTCACAGGCCTTGCTGTTCTTCAGTGCGTTCTGTTACTTCGTTCTGAGCAGCCGACCGTTTTCTAGCCATGTTGTCTTTATGTACTCCTCGTAGAGTTCGTGCTGTGCAAGGGCTTGGCGTTGGGGTCCTGACCTTGACACAAGTCCAGTCCATGAACAGGGTGGGGAGGAGTTCATGGACCAAGAAATGGTTGCTTCAGCATGACCAGTTCTGTCATATTCCTTTGCTCGGTGAGATCTGTGAGAATAATCCTGATGATTTCAGGAACTTTCTCCCGATGACGAACCCAGTATTTCACTGTTTGTTGGCTTTGCTGACCCCCTATATCAGCAGGCAGGATACCTGCATGAGGCAAGCCATCACTCCGGAGCAGAGGCTCGTCACCACCCTGCGGTACTTGGCGACGGGGAGAAGCCTGCAGGACTTGAAGTTCTCGACAGGCATCTCCTCCTAGGCTCTGGGGATCATTATCCCAGAGACCTGTTCTGCCATCATCCAGGTCCTGCAGAAAGAGTATATTAAGGTAAGATTTTTATTCTTTAATATCAAATTTTATTGTATATAATGTTTGCTAATATATTGTATTTCTTTCCTCATTCCCTAATTACCATGATTGTAATATGCTGTGAATGTCCCCTTTCTCCTCATGCATGCTGGATTTTTATGTCATTAGTTTTGTTGTCCTTCATACATATTTGCCTTTACTTACCTCCCCAGCATGGTCTCCTGCCCTATATTCACCTCATTTAGTCACTTAAAAATGTATTTTATCAGCTCCATAGTAGTGCTTTACCCCAAACACCCCTAAAATGTTTTGAAATGTGATTGGTGCTTCAAATTCAGGCAGAGTGCCAGAGGCTTTTTTTGGGGGTCCCCAAATCATTTGGAACCCTCCCTCCCCCCCAAATGCTAAGTCAGCTGATACCAATTCTCTATCTATCCTCAATCATCTATCTGCTGACTTTTCCAAACCCATACACACTATACCCATCTCTTCTGTGCTCAGATTTATGGATGAATTCCCCAAAGCATGTAGTGCAAGGGTCTGCATGTATACTTTCAAATGGTACTGTTTAAAGTTTGGGTATCCTATTATTACCTTGATAGGTAATAGCAGAATGTCCAAATGTGCTAAAATTTGTACAGTGTGTATTTATATCTTTGTATTATGACACTTCTTACCTGTCCAGTGGGCTGTCAATAGTGTAACTAAGGAGGGTCTGTTCAAAGTAATACACATTATATAGGCATTCATCTCTCAATGAAGTGGAGAGGGTTACCTGTCCAAGAGTTCCCCCCCTATAATGTTAGAAATGGCCCATGAGAGGGGGGGAATCTGATAGGTGTACCTTATACTTTGGTCTTTAAAAATTTGCATAAATAAATGGTATCTTGATGTTGGCCAAGAATGTTTGTCTCTAATCTGCTTTCCATGTTTATGTGCAAAAGGACAATTTTTTTTTGGTTTTACTCCACAGTTTCCTTCCACGCCGCAGGAATGGCAGACTGTGGCCCCCACTTTGCCCAGCGGTGGGATTTTCCTAACTGCGGAGGGGCAATTGATGGGAAACACATCCACATCATCCCACCACCCAACTAGGGGTCGTACTATTATAATTATAAGGGGTTCAATACTATTGTGATGTTGGCGGTGGTGTCGGCTACTTATGAATTTCTGTATGTGGACGTGGGGAAGAATGGCCGGATGTCCGATGGTGGAGTCATCGCCCAGACAGAGTTCTACAGGCATCTCCAGAATGGCAGCTTGGACTTGCCACCTCCAGAAGACAATGTGGAAGGACTCCCATTTGTCTTCATTGCAGATGAAGCTTTTGCGCTGGGGGACCATCTTATGCGGCCATTCCCGATGAGGACCCTCACCCCCGACCAGAGGGTTTTTAATTACCGGCTGGCCAGAGCCAGAAGAGTGGTGGAGAACACGTTTGGAATCATGGCCAGCCGGTTCCGCCTATTTCTTACACCCATACATATGGTGGAGTACAAACTGAATCACATTATCCTGGCGTGCTGTGTTCTACGCAACTTTTCACGGCAACATTCTGCCAACTATGCTGGTCAGTTGGGCCTGAGGCCGGAATTCAAAATGAACCAACCCTGACGGCACTTGAAAGTGGCCATCCTGGCCTGTCCCCCTGAGTGCCTGTGATGTCCGGCTAAGATACCTTGAATTCTTTGCGGGTAGGGGGGCTATCAATATGCCAGACAATGTGTAAAACCTTTTTCAAATAAAAAAAAAAAAATCTTTGGTGACATTTACTGCTTGTGTTTGTTTTAGCTGACCCTGACAGAAATGTGGTGAGTCCTGAAAATGGCGTGATTGTGTAACCTTACAAAGCACTGTTGGGTTTTATTTACTAAAGGCAAAGACACTTTGCACTACAAGTGCACTTGAAACTGCACTTGTAGTGCAAAGTGGATTTGCCCTTAGGAAATAACACCCATTGTCACAGAAAACAGCAATTAGAGCACCACAAAAGTGTTGTATAGTTGAGATAATAATCCACACATTCTTGATTAACAATCTTTTTAATACCTGCACAATCACATGTGCATTTAGAAAAGGTTTTTAAAACAAACCAACATGTTTGTTGTATAACAATTTTTGGGGTCACATTAGAAAAAGTAGAAATGTCCATTTAAGATAAAACAGGCATGTTTAAAACCCACAAGAAAGACACAAATCTTGAACTTACAAAGTTCACATTTGGTAGAACTTGAAGGCAATATCAGACATAGTATTTAGAAACTGTGTTTGATATTGCGTTCAGATGGGGTGAAGTCACCCCCGGAAAAGCCAAATTTTGAAGATGCATACAAATAGCTGAATGTCAACATGTGCTATCTACCATCACGGGGGATCAAGGGACGTGTTTTGGGGGTGCAACCCCTTCCTCTCAGCTACTTTATTATTGAGTAAGGGGTTGCACCCCGAAAACGCGTCCATTGATCTCCCGTGATGGCAGATAGCACATGTTGACACACTGTGTGCCTCTTCAAAATTTGGCTTTTCTCCAATTTGACAAAAAATGTTACAAAATTGTAGCACACCAAAAAACAAAGGGATTTGGAGGGGTTTTAAACTCTCCCCAAAACATCAATGATGTTCTTATTTTTTTGAAGAACATCATTGATGTTTTTCTTGATGTTTTCCAAGTCCCTATTACACCCCATGATCTCCCTGATCAGGATCTGTGCACTTTCCGAGATGAAAGGATCTGGATCCACAACATCACGATCACCTAAAAAGATAGAAACTAAAAAAAACATGTATTATAAATATGCCGGCATCCATCTCTTACCTGAGCCTGTGGTCGCAGACAATCACCTGTTGTGGTGACAATTTCCACCACGTCTTCCTCCTCCTGCTCTGTTTGTCTTGGGTGTATTTCCCCTTCTTCCAGAGGTGGGGGGTCTCTGGTCTCCTCGGATGAGGGGGGTCCTCCGAGTCTTTTCTCGCCTATGTGAAAAAAATGGTAAACTTAGCACACAGATATTTGATGGCAGAACTATAAATATGAAACATTGCTTGGAAGTGGGGTACAATTGTCTGTTTTGGCAGAGTTCCAAGATGTAGAATTTTTAGTGTCCTTTGTCAAGCTTCAATACTTTACCTGTTTTGTACAAGCTTTACAGATGGAGACACCCCTATAGTATCCACTGGAGCACCTGTGTGGGACCCTTAATAAAAAGGGTGTTCTTGTGTCCCACACTAGTGCTCCAGTGTCCAGATGTGTAACCAGCTGCTGAGTGTCCTCTCCTTACACAGAATCTAGTTTGCATATCATTCTAGTAACAAACACATCTACACAACCAAATTAGTTTCAGACAAGTAGGCCCTAAAAAATTTAGGCAAATGCATATGGCCAAAACAATGGTGTTTTCTAGGCCGCACGAAAAATGTTTGATACGAACGAATAATGTGCCCATGAACATGAAAGTTCACATTTAGAAATGGATAACAGTTAAGAAAAGCACATGGAGCAGCTCGAACGTAATAAACATAAAAAGAATCGGAACACAGCACAACTACTTACTTTTTTGTAGCACTCTCCGGATCTTTCTGTACTGCTTATGCTCTCTTAATTTGAGGTCCGACCACCGTTTCCTGAGCTGATCTTTCGATCGTCGTTCCCCCGAAATTCCGGTACAGACTCTTGACCACTTTTGCCATGATATTGGCCTTTCTGACATTGAGGTTGGGGTAAGGTCCATACTTCCCATCATAGTCGGTCTTCTTCAGGATGTCCACCATCTCCAACATCTCCCCAAAGGACATATTTGATACCTTAAATTGTCTCCTTCTGGATCCAGACGTTTCAGGCTCCGGGCTTTCCTCCTCTTCTTCCTCATTGCTATAACTAGCATGCACCTGCTGTGTCTCCGCCATGTGCTCTTCCACCACTGCGCTGAATGAAAAGGGGCGGGGAATAGACTAGAAAGAATGTCAGGGGTGGACGGAGTTACACGCATGCGCAGTGTGTATAAAGCGTAACACACGTGCATAATACGTACGATCTGTGAGCGGAGGAAGGAGTATCGGAGGTGCCGATCGTGATAATGAAGGTAAGATCTAAACTTGGGCCTATACTGCTTCTAGATTGAGGCCTATATTGTAACACGATTAGGAGAGTTTTGCCTGACATTAGGGTTTGTCTCGTGTTGTGTCTTGCAGATAAAATGGATGGCTTCAATGACCACAACTTCCTCCCCCTGTTCATAGACAAGTACAGGGAGCTGCCCTGTCTGTGGCAGGTGAAACATCCACATTACAATAATAAACAAAAGAGGCAGGCAGCGCTGGAGAAATTGCAGGAGTTGGTAAAGCCAGTGGTCCCCAAGGCAAACATCCCCTATTTAAAAGCCAAAATTGGTGGCCTGAGGAGCACTTATCTTAGGGAGCGCAAGAAGGTCACAGATTCCCAGAGATCAGGAGCAGGAGCAGATGACATTTATGTCCCCAGGCTGTGGTACTATGAGAGACTGCGGTTTCTGACAGACCAGACTGGAATCAGGGAATCCCTCTCAACCCTTCCTTCCACTCTTCCTTCCACTCTTCCTTCCACCCCAGCTGAGGCTTCCGATGTCTAACCTGGGACTTTCAGCCAGGAAGAAGTGGAGGAGCCTAGATGGAGTCAGGTATAGCATTGTTCTTCAGATTTCTGAACAATAAATAAATGATGTTCACTAGATGTTATTATTGATCACTAATTGCTGATTTAAGAAAGTGTTTTACGCATGCGCAGTGTGTATAAAGCGTAACACACGTGCGTAGTACGTATGATCTGTGAGCGGAGGAAGGAGTATCGGAGGTGCCGATCGTGATAATGAAGGTAAGATCTAAACTTGGGCCTATACTGCTTCTAGATTGAGGCCTATATTGTAACACGATTAGGAGAGTTTTGCCTGACATTAGGGTTTGTCTCGTGTTGTGTCTTGCAGATAAAATGGATGGCTTCAATGACCACAACTTCCTCCCCCTGTTCAGATTTCTGGACAATAAATAAATTATGTTTACTAGATGTTATTATTGATCACTAATTGCTGATTTAAGAAAGTGTTTTACATATCAATAGACAGTAGTGGCCAAAAATAATTGGGACAAGAATGAAAAATGCTGGGCTCAGAAGGATAGTCTGTTATATTTGTTAACATTGAATTTGCAACAATCATGAGCTGAAAATTGTGTGTGATTGATGAATAAAAAAACTAAAACTATGTCCTTTTTCATACCAAGAAGACCTCAGCCAGGACGAGGCTGTGGAATGTGCCACACAGGAGGAGGCTGTGGAATGTGGCAGCTAGGAGCAGGCGGGGGTTAGTGGCAGCCAGGAGGAGGCGGGGCTAAGTGGCAGCCAGGAGAAGCCTGGGCCCAGTCGTAGCCTGACCGAATCGCAGGTTCCTCCCCTCCGCCTTCCATACAAAAGACCCAGGAAGGGGAGTCATGTTCAGGATTCAGCACTCAGGCTCATTCAGGAGGCTCTGTGTCCCTCAGAGCCACCCCCCACTCCTGAAGAGGCCTTTGCCTGCATGGCTGCCACCAAACTGCAGGCCATGCAGAGAGGGTCAACGCAAGCTGTGTGAGGACCTTCTGTATAAAGTCCTAAGTAAGGGGGTGAGTGGCGAAATCACACCCAATAACCACCTGAGTGAGTTGGCCCATCCCCCTCCTCCTCCTCCTCCTCCTGCTGCCACAACTCCACCACCACAGCCTCAGCGTGGAAGGAAGCATGGAAGAAAGACCAGAGAGTGATGGCCCTGGGTTCAGTCTGGTCTGACAAAAGATGCAGTCTCTTGTATGACCACAGCCTGGGGACACAGATGTCATCTGCTGCTTTCCGGATCTCTGGGACTTCTGGACCACACTGCACTCCCTTAGAAATGGACTCCTCAGGCCACCAATTTTGCTGTAAAAGAATTGATGTCTGCCCTGGGGGCCAAAGGCTTCACCAACTTCTGCTGTTTCTCCAGCATTGCCTCCCTCTTTGTTTGGTTGTGAGCCCTTAATAAAGGAATTTTTGTTTCAATTATACTCGCCTATGTGTGTTTTCCTTCAAAAAAAACAGTTTGTTGGTGAGGAGGCAGGTACATTTCAAAATACAATGTGAAATTAACAAGGGACACCAACACCAAACAATCTCATTGAGATTAAATAATACAAGATATCAATGGTGTTGTGGTAACTTGACACACAAAACACACACAAAAATATTCTGGAGTAAAAACCAAAAAAATGAAAAAAAAAAACCAGCCTTGAAAAAAATACAAACTCCCAAAAAAATTAAACAGCCTTGAAAAAAATTAAAAACAACCAAAACAAAATTGGTCAGATGTGACAAATCAAAATATATTGAGGGAATCCTGATAAAGAATAAAGAAAGAAGTTTGTGAGAAGTCTGTGTGAATATGAGCAGCAAAACTACTTCATTCTTCTCACATTATAAAGATGAACAGAGTGCGCTGTATTAAACTATTTAAAACATTGTAGCATGACGAAAGTGCTGTATCCATTCCGAACGCTCATTTTACCAGACCGAGCTGTTCCGTCTCGGAATTTCTTCTGAGCATGCGTGGCACTTTGTGCATCGGAACTGGCCATACACAGTCGGAATTGACGCGATCGGATTTTGTTGTCAGAAAATGTTATAGCCTGCTCCCAAACTTTGTGTGTCGGAAAATCCGATGGAAAATGTCCAATGGAGCCCACACACGGTCGGAATGTCCGACAACACGCTCCGATCGCATATTTTCCATCGGAAAATCCGACCGTGTGTACGGGGCATAATAGATTAGACAAACTTCCACCTCCCCTAAGTATGGTAATTCCTCTATAGACAAATATATTATGCAGTCATGGATAAGCATGGCAAATAAAATTTCACATGTATGAGGAGATGCATAACCGACGCATTTCACCTTGTCAGCTTCTTCGGGGGTTTCTTTGGAGGGGAATGAATGTAGTAGAGTTGCTGTAAAAGAAACAAATTGATACAAATAATATACATTCACCACTCCGAGCCAGCTGAAGGAGGTGCACGTGATGACGTAACGCTCGTCACGGAGGGAGGGGCCTGAGTGTGTCGGCCGGGGTGTGAAGCGGGTGCTGACCTAGAGGAGCCGTATTGGTCTCGGAGGTGCAGAGAGAGAGGGAGACGCTCCAAGCTCGCAGATTACATCTTCGCCAGCTATTGTGGAACCTGCGCGCCACCGCAATGCCTTCCTGGAGGAGCACAGGAGAAGCAACGGGGCTGTGACAGAGCGGGGTGGCGTGTGGAGACCGTAGGCAGCGTGCCCCCTCCCGTCCGTCCCCCCCCACCCCCGGTGTCCCCGAGCTTGGCCACCCCAGGTCGAACAACTGGAGCCCCCACAGATTCCAACTGGTGGACCGACCTGTCACGGAGGTGAGAGGATCCGTGAGGTTGGTAAGGTGAAGATCTGGAGGGAGCCCTGAATTGAGGATTGGTGGAACATCAAGAGCTACTGACAACAATTTTGAAGTGCAGAAAAGGGAGGTACCCCATAGGGGATGGTATAAGTTAATACTGGAACGTATCATTGTACATAACTAGAGCAGCTGGTTAATGTGAGTCACAGCAATATACATATAGTAATCATATGCAGAGGTGACTGTGTGAAAAAAGTATTTGTTTCCTAAATGGCATATCTGGAGGTTTGGAACTGAACTGACTGATGCACAATGTAGAGGAACTTTGAGGTGGGATTTTTCTTCTTGTTGCATATTGAGGATTAAAGGAAGATATTTGCTTTTGGCAGAGTTCAGCAAAATCATGACAATGAGAAGGATAAGAAATACAAAATAGTGCATTGTGATCAGCTGCGTGGGAGTGATTCTTATCTTTATTAGGAGGAGCGCAGTGCTGATCAAGGAGCAGGCTGAGTATGTATATTGCACGGAATGGTACATAGGTGCATATTGTATGTGCGGTGTATCCCCGCCCAACCATTCTAAGCAGATATATCAAAAATAGCTCTTCAGGATTCTCTGCAAGGGCGGAGTTCAGGATTTAAACAAACATCTCTCAGTAGCAGCAGGTGATGCAGAGTGGATGGTAACTCCGTAATTATATACTTCTTATAATAACAGCCCAGCCTTCCCCTTCTCCTCTCCTTGGCCCTTCTCTCTCTCTGTCTTTTTCTTTTTTCCTCCCTCTTCCCACTTTTAATTGAGTGGGTGGGAGGGAACTGAGTGAGTTAAGGCTGGGGAATCAGATAAGAGGGACAAAAAAGAAAGGCAACATGAGTAAAGCCACAACTAAATCAGCTAAGGGGGAGCCCCTAGATCCCCGAAAGACAAAGCTACAGTTAGTATGATCAAACAGTATATGTCTCAGGGAGCTAGTCCCAAGAACGTAGACCAGGAGAAACAGGGGCCAGCTAAGATGGAAAGGAAAAGGGGAACAGAAAGAAAAACAGGAGAAGCATCAGATCTTTCCAGAGAGGACTATACAACAGAGAGTGAGCTGGACATAAGCAGAGCGGAAGAAAAAAGAATCAACGCCCAAATCCCTACAAAAGGAGAGATGATGGAGATGTTCCTGAGGTTGGAAAGTTCAATAAAATCAGATATAAATATGCTGAGAGTGGACCTTGGAAACCTGCTGGAAAGAGTAGAGATGACAGAGAAAAGAACAGATAAACAAGCTCAGGAGCTCCGCAAGCTTAAAGAGGAAATAAAAACAACAAAACCAGAAGAAAATCCTCTATAGATTGGAAGATCAAGAGAATAGAAATATAAGGTAAAATGTTAGAATTAGTTTAGTCCCAGAAAAAAAGGGAGAAGACCTGAGAGGAATTATAAGTACAATATTTGGTCCCCTTTTGGACAGAGGAGGAGAAGAATTTCCTAAGATAGAGAGGTTGCACAGGATCGGAAAATTCTACAACACAGAAGCAGATAGGCCTCGAGACATAGTAGCAGGATTTAGATACTATGAAGAAAAGGCAGAAATCTGGAAGAAGATGAGAGGAAAACCACCTTTACACTATGCAGGATCTGAGCTGCAGGTGTTTACCAACCTGGCACCAGAAACCCTGGCAAGAAGGTGACTTTTGAAACCCCTCCTGGAGCAGATGAGGACTCAAAATATTAAATATAGCTGGGGTTTCCCTGCTTGTTTGCTGGGCTTCAAGGAGGGGAGATTTGGCAGACTTCGATTTCCTGAAGAATTGGGGGAATTCTGCAATAAATTAGATCTGCAGGTGCCAGAGTTGCCTGGTTGGTCAGAGGAAAAATAGGAAGTTTATCAGAAAGAAGATAGTGAGAAATAATAAATCGAGGACACAGTTCAGGATGAGATATTGGGGAGTGATGGAGGGGGGGTTGGTGGGGGGGGGAGGGTGGTGGAGGGATGGAATAGGCTTAACCAGGTTGGGTTCCTGGTGAACGACCAGCCTACCTTACCCACATTTTTCATCTTGTTGGGAGGGTTGGGAGGGCACACCCAGAGTTTCACCTCAGGACAAAGAGATCTGGGGAGAGCCATGGTAGCCAGGGCCCTCAACAATCCAAAGGCCAGTCTGGGGCCAGGGGGGTGGGAGAGTGGTGGTGGGAAGGGAGTGGAGGAGAGGGAAGGGCTGGGGGGGACAGGGGGAAACCTGGTGTAGGACACATAAAAGAATGTAAAAAACACGCTATAGAACTGAGGAGCAAGCTCAGCATAGGCATCCAGGAGAAAAAAGATGACAACTATTAATTTCATGACATATAATGTAAGGGGACTAAACACACCCACTAAAAGACATAAGATACTAAAAGAACTTAAGTGGTATGGGGCTGAGGTGATTTCTCTCCAAGAGGCCCACTTATCGCATGATTCAAACATTAAAATATATTCTAACAATTTTCCAACATGGTACTATGGGGATACAATTACAAAGAGAGCAGGGGGAGTCGCAATAGGGTTTGCGAAGGGAATCCGGTTCAAAATAAAGGAAAAGGTTGGCTAATCCAGAAGGCAGATTCCTTTTCTTAAAAAGTAAATTATGTGAAATGGAATGCACCCTGGCAAACATTTACGCCCCTAATAAGAACCCGATAAAGTACTTAAAAGGTATTCTGGAGAGGTTAATGGATTTTAAGAGTGGGAGCTTGATATTGATGGGAGATTTGAATCTATGCATGGAATCAGGGGTAGATAGTACGTCCCGGGTACAGGGGACGAACAACGAACAACTAAAAAAGTTAAGACAAATATTACATGTGTGTCAAATGGTGGACATATGGAGGATTAAGAATCCCAAAACTCAAGATTTTATGTTTTACTCCCCTGTACACGGAACGTACTCTAGGATAGACTATATACTGGCTGCCCATAGACTTCTGGACAGGATAGTAGATTCCAGTATAGAAATATCTACATTATCGGACCATGCCCCAGTTAGAATGAAAATGTTAGTATCCGAGAATCAAAGACAACTCTTTTCCTGGCGATTAAACGAAGACCTACTTCGTGATGAGGTAGGCTCAAATGTTGTAGAAAAGGAATTAGAACACTACTTGCAACAAATGATACAGAAGAGATATTGGGGTCTTCCATTTGGGAGGCTCATAAAGCCTACATTAGGGGGATCCTGATTGAAGTTGGAGCAAGGAAAAAAGAGAGAGATCAGAGAAAATTAAAAATCTAATTGAAGAAATATTTAAAGTAGAACAAGACCATAAAAAACTTAAGGGGCCCCACTCAGTGACATACCAAAAATTAATAACCAAAAGAGATAAATTCAAAGATCTTATGGAACAAGAGACAAAAAGAACATTCCACAGATTAGCTAACGAAAGGTATCAATGGGGGAACAAAGCTAGTAAGCACTTAGCTAGAATGCTCCAAAAGAAAAGATCTGCAAATTATATAGAGAAAATTCAAACTAAGAGAGGAGAAATGGTCTACACGACAAAGGAAATAGAGGAAACATTCAAAAATTATTATAAGGAATTATACTCAGTGGATCAGTTGGGGGGTCAGTCAGGGGAAAAAAGAGGAAAGATAAATGAATTCTTAAAAAAAGCCAGATTACCAAAGATTTCAGAAACCGTAAAAGAGTCATTAGAAAACCCCTTAACTGAGGATTAGGGATGAGCTTCGAGTTCGAGTCGAACTCATGTTCGACTCGAACATTGGCTGCTCGCAAGTTCGCCGAACAGCGAACAATTTGGGGTGTTCGCGGCAAATTCGAATGCCGCGGAACACCCTTTAAAAGTCTATGGGAGAAATCAAAAGTGCTAATTTTAAAGGCTTATATGCAAGTTATTGTCATAAAAAGTGTTTGGGGACCTGGGTCCTGCCCCAGGGGACATGGATCAATGCAAAAAAAAAGTTTTAAAAATGGCCGTTTTTTCAGGAGCAGTGGTTTTAATAATGCTTAAAGTCAAACAATAAAAGTGTAATATCCCTTTAAATTTCGTAGCTGGGGGGTGTCTATAGTATGCCTGTAAAGGGGCGCATGTTTCCCGTGTTTAGAACAGTCTGACAGCAAAATGACATTTCGAAGGAAAAAACCCATTTAAAACTACTCGCGGCTATTGCATTGCCGACAATGCACATAGAAGTTCATTGATAAAAACGGCATGGGAATTCCCCACAGGGGAACCCCGAACCAAAATGAAAAAAGAAAAATGACGTGGGAGTCCCTTCAGGTCTGGTATGGATATTAAGGGGAACCCCGGCCAAAAAAAAAAAAAAAAATGACGTGGGGTTCCCCCTAAATTCCATACCAGACCCTTCAGGTCTGGTATGGATTTTAAGGGGAACCCCGCGCCCAAAAAAAAAAAAAAACGGCGTGAGGTCCCCCCAAAAATCCATACCAGACCCTTATCCGAGCACGCAACCTGGCAGGCCGCAGGAAAAGAGGGGGGGACGAGAGTGCGCCCCCCCCTGAACCATACCAGGCCACATGCCCTCAACATTGGGAGGGTGCTTTGGGGTAGCCCCCAAAAACACCTTGTCCCCATGTTGATGAGGACAAGGGCCTCATCCCCACAACCCTGGCCGGTGGTTGTGGGGGTCTGCGAGAGGGGGGCTTATCGGAATCTGGAAGCCCCCTTTAATAAGGGGACCCCCAGATCCCTGCCCCCCCCGTGTGAAATGGTAAGGGTACTTACCCCTACCATTTCACTAAAAAACTGTCAAAAATGTTAAAAATGACAAGAGACAGTTTTTGATAATTCCTTTATTTAAATGCTTCTTCTTTCTTCTATCTTCCTTCATCTTCTTCTTCTTCTGGTTCTTCTGGTTCTTCCTCCGGCGTTCTCGTCCAGCATCTCCTCCGCGGCATCTTCTATCTTCTTGTCCTCGGGCCGCTCCGGACCAATGGCATGGGGGAAGGCTCCTGCTTTTCTCTTCATCTTCTTCTTCATCTTCTTCTCTTCTTCCTTCTTCTCTTCTTCTCTTCTTCATTTTCTTCTCCGGGCCGCTCCGCATCCATGCTGGCATGGAGGGAGGCTCCCGCTGTGTGACGGCGTCTCCTCGTCTGACGGTTCTTAAATAATGGGGGGTGGGGCCACCCGGTGACCCTGCCCCCTCTGACGCATGGGACATGAAGGGACCTGTGGCATTCCCCGTGACCTCACAGGGAAGTCCCGTCAAGTCACCGTGCGTCAGAGGAGGAGACGCCGTCACACAGCGGGAGCCTCCCTCTATGCCAGTATGGATGCGGAGCGGCCCGGAGAAGAAAATGAAGAAGAGAAGAAGAGAAGAAGAGAAGAAGGAAGAAGAGAAGAAGATGAAGAAGAAGATGAAGAGAAGAGCGGGAGCCTTCCCCATGCCATGTGTGCAGAGCGGCCCGAGGAGAAGAAGATAGAAGATGCCGCGGAGGAGATGCTGGACGAGAACGCCGGAGGAAGAACCAGAAGAACCAGAAGAAGAAGAAGATGAAGGAAGATAGAAGAAAGAAGAAGCATTTAAATAAAGGAATTGTCAAAAACTGTCTCTTGTCATTTTTAACATTTTTGACAGTTTTTTAGTGAAATGGTAAGGGTAAGTACCCCCTTACCATTTCACACAGGGGGGAGAGCCGGGATCTGGGGGTCCCCTTGTTAAAGGGGGCTTCCAGATTTCGATAAGCCCCCCACCCGCAGACACCCACAACCACCAGGCAAGGGTTGTGGGGATGAGGCCCTTGTCCTCATCAAAATGGGGACAAGGTGGTTTTGGGGGACCCCCCAAAGCACCCTCCCAATGTTGAGGGCATGTGGCCTGGTACAGTTCAGGAGGGGGGGCGCACTCTCGTCCCCCCTCTTTTCCTGCGGCCTGCCAGGTTGCGTGCTCGGATAAGGGTCTGGTATGGCTTCTTGGGGGGACCCCACGCCGTTTTTTTTTTTTTTTGGCGCGGGGTTCCCCTTAAAATCCATACCAGACCTGAAGGGTCTGGTATGGAATTTAGGGGGAACCCCACGTCATTTTTTTTTAAATTTTGGCCAGGGTTCCCCTAATATCCATACCAGACCTGAAGGGCCTGGTATGGAATTTAGGGGGACTCCCACGTCATTTTTTTTTTTTAATTTTGGTTCGGGGTTCCCCTGTGGGGAATTCCCATGCCGTTTTTATCAATGCACTTCTATGTGTATTGTCGGCAATGCAATAGCCACGAGTAGTTTTAAATGGGTTTTTTCCTTCGAAATGTCATTTTGCTGTCAGACTGTTCTAAACACGGGAAACATGCGCCCCTTTACAGGCATACTATAGACACCCCCCAGCTACGAAATTTAAAGGGATATTACACTTTTATTGTTTGACTTTAAGCATTATTAAAATCACTGCTCCTGAAAAAACGGCCATTTTTAAAACTTTTTTTTGCATTGATCCATGTCCCCTGGGGCAGGACCCAGGTCTCCAAACACTTTTTATGACAATAACTTGCATATTAGCCTTTAAAATGAGCACTTTTGATTATTCATGTTCGTGTCCCATAGACTTTAACGGTGTTCGCGTGCTCGAACAAACTTTTTTCCTGTTCGCATGTTCTGGTGCGAACCAAACAGGGGGGTGTTCGGCTCATCCCTACTGAGGATGAAATTAACAGAGCATTATCTGACTCGGCTCCGGGGAAGAGCCCTGGCCCAGATGGGTTCACAACATATTACTATAAAAAATATAAAGAAATTTTAAAACCAAAGTTATGTCAATATATGAATGGCTTGGGGGCTGACTATGAGTTGAGCCGAGAGGCCCTATCCGCTACAATCACAGTAATTCCAAAGGAGGGGAAGGATGGTACACTGTGTTCAAGCTATAGGCCCATATCGTTACTAAATGCAGATACCAAATTGTATGCTAAAGTGCTGGCAGGACAGATGAAAGGATTGATGAACACACTGATACACCCTGATCAGGTAGGATTTACCCCAAGAAGGGAGGGAAGAGATAATGGGGTGAGAACGCTACTTCTACTTCAGAAGATAAAGGAAAAAGGGCCCTCAGGTCTACTTCTGTCGATAGACGCCGAAAAAGCCTTTGACAGGGTAGACTGGGGCTCATGATGCAGACATTAGACATTATGGGAGTGGGGCCAAGAATGATTCAGTGGATTAAAACGCTCTATTTCCACCCTACAGCATCGATAAAAATTATTTTTATCCTGCACCTACCTTCCCAGCTTGGCTGAACTGGACTATATTGATCCCCAATCACCCGGGGGACATCCGGAACCCATATCTGCCTGCACCAACGGCCACAATGGTGCTAAAAAAGACCGGCAGCGGCAAGGGACAGGCAGACATCCAGGATCAAGATGGCGCCGACCCACGCCGAGCGGCCAAAGAGCAGTATAAGGAGGCCACACAGAAGCTTTGGTGGCAAACCCCTGGCCGGGGTTACTGCACAGAGGGCTTCACCTGAGAATGCTCAGGAAGATGATGATACAGTACCCTTAGAGGATGAGAATGGATTGTCCCCAGAGTGGAACGCAGTGAGTACTCCTAAGGATTTTACTGTTAGGCCTCAGACCAGTACATCAGGGTCAGAGGCAGCAGAACCTACGCTCAGAGATATATTTACAGCTGTGACTTCCTGCAATCACTCCATAACTGCTTGATGAGATAAAGGAAGTGAAGGCTGAAATTTCATATGTACGCCATGACATGCAGAAGCTTAGGGAGAGAACCTCTGCTATAGAAGGCAGGCTGAGCACAGTAGAGGATGATATGGCAGCTATGCAGAGGGATCTGAATTGCAATTGTCACCTAACTGAGCAACATGCAATGCGACTTGATGAAATGGAGAATCGCATGAGACGAAATAATGTCCGTGCCCTGGGCATCCCGGAGAGAGCAGAGGGTAAAAACTCAGTGGAGTTCATAGAACAATGGCTTATATCCACATTTGGCAGAGACTCCTTCTCCCCACTCTTTGCTGTTGAAAGGGCACACAGGGTACCCTCCCGCCCTCTACCACCAGGCAATCATCCTAGGCCTTTTCTATTCAAGCTGCTGAATTTTAAAGACAGAGATGCAATATTATCCAAAGCCAGAGATTTGTCAGACAAAATAAAGATTGATAATAGCAAGATCTCCTTGTTTCCTGACTTCTCTGTGGAGCTACAAAAAAAGTGCAACATTCAATGATGTAAAAAAGAGGCTCAGAGAACTTAATGTGCAATATGGTATGCTGTATCCTGCCCGTCTCCGAGTAACGGCTCTTGGCACGACCCATTTCTTTGAATGACCTACAGCGGCTGCACAATGGTTGGATCGTGAGGAGAGAGCTATTAAAGAGGCCAGAAGACAGCGTCCAGATCACCATTAAAGCTTCACTACCTTATATGGGACAGGGACATTTTCTTTCAAGTCCGGCAGAGAGATAAGTATATTTTTCTTTGAAAACTTTTAAGTTGCTGATAGCCTGCATATGTGAGACACCGTTTACCAACTGGAAGTTGTTTTTCCTGGGTGTCTCCACTGCCTTCCCCCCCAGTATGGTCTATCCGGGAACAGTTTCTAGGTTAGCCCTAATGGCTGAGAATAGGGTTCACTCTATGACTACTGACATTGATGTTCTATGTTTTTTGGAGTGGTTGTTTTTTCTTATACTCCCTTCCCCCTTTTTTTTCTTTTCCCCTCCTCCCCTTTTTTCTCCGTTTTTTTTCTTCCATTTTTTTCTCAATAGAAATCTCCGGAACTATAAGTGTGTATCCAGCCCTTCAACTTTACAAGTTCAGTTCTGTGCTAAAATGTATTTCATCAGTGTGTGTAGAGGTCATGTAGGCACCATAGATTCTAGACATACTTTCTATTATGCTTTGTTACATGTGGGTCAATCGGGTGTATTACGATTCCACAATGACAGTCAATGTGGTGTTATACATACAGTTGATATATACAAATGACGGCAAGTATTAAGATTCTGTCATGGAATATTAGAGGTCTTGGTAATCCTGTAAAGAGAATGGCGGCACTCAGACATTTTAAGTCCGCACAAGCGGATATTGTGTGTCTACAGGAAACCCATTTTCCCCCTGGGGCTATCCCTAATTTTGGTTCCAGAATATATCATACCCAAATCCACTCCACCTACTCAGCATATGCGAGGGGGGTGAGCGTCCTGATTCATCGGGACGTTCAGTTCCATTGCTCTCAGAGGGTGGTAGACCCGGGGGGAAAGTTTATTTTCTTACTCTGTACAATATCAAATTTGGTGTGTATTTTAGCTAATATATACATACCACCCCCATATTCCACAGAGACCCTTGGACACCTGGCTAAATTTATGGCACAATATCCCAATGTTCCATTAATAGCAGTGGGCGACTTTAATAATTACCTGCACCATAAATGGGATAAACTACCTACACCCTCAGCTGTAAATTTCCGCAACAAGGGATTGACACCCTTTGTGGGGTTGATATCAGAGTTGGGCTTGACTGATGTTTGGCGCAGGAGCAATGCTCATATTAGACAGTACTCTTGCTGCTCCACGGCCCATGGGAGCCTATCCAGAATAGACATGGGGCTTGGTAACGCTGCTTTACTCCCATTGGTCGTTGAGTCTGGTTATGGGGATAGACACATCTCTGATCATTCCTCCTTTTGGGTGAAAATAATGATCCCAGTGACTGTTCCATCTAGACTCTGGAAGCTCAATCCCTTTTGGCTAGCTCTATTTCCCACCCCTGATCCTATTAGAGAGCGCCTAGTATATTTCTTAAAGGACAACATGGGCTTAACCCCAGTAAATATGGTCTGGGAGGCCATGAAAGCATTCCTACGTGGTCAGTTCATAACCACAATTAACAGTATAAAGTCTAATACAAAGGCCTGGGAAACAGAAGTATGTAAGGTACTTAGTGAATCAGAAGATGCATATATCTCTAATCCCACAGAGGATACAAAAAAAGCGTGGCTGAGTGCACAGGCTATGTCCAGCCAGCTGGCACTACAGCTGGCTGAAAACAAGAGATTTTTCCTGCAGCAGTCACACTTTGAGGAGGGGGAGTCTACTGGACACATACTGGCATTATTAGCGCAGGCGCAGGGTTCCCCTTCTATGGTCTCCTCCTTGTGTGATACGCAGGGAGTAGTTCATACGAATAACACAGAAATATTACAGGTTTTTCGGTCATTTTATGCTGATCTGTACACGTCTAAAGTGTGCCCTGAGGAGAGTGACATAGTGGTTTTCCTTAATGGGTGTGAGCTGCCCTGATTGTCCGCCTCGGATGCGGCTCTCTTGGATGCTCCGATATCAGCAGAGGAATTGGCATTAGCCTTAGCACAAGCACATAGTAATAAGGCTCCAGGAGCTGATGGCCTACCATCTGAGGTGTACAAAAGGTATGCGGACACATTATTACCTACGTTACCTAAAAGTATATAATGATGCACTAGAGAAGGGTGTACTGCCTAGTTCTATGAACGAGGCAATTATAATAGTGTTACTAAAACCTGGTAAAGATGCCACGTCCCCTGACTCTTATAGGCCCATCTCATTACTAACGACCGATGTCAAACTGTTAGCCAGAGTATTAGCGACAAGACTTTCTCAAATAGTCCATAAGTTAGTGCATAGGGATCAATCTGGATTCATACCCACCAGATCCACAGCCCAAAACATTAGGCGCCTCTTTTTAAATATTTGAATCCCAGTTGAGAATCCCGGTAATCAGGCCATTTTTTCACTGGATGCAGCTAAGGCCTTTGACAGTGTCGAGTGGCCTTACCTGTGGAAGGTACTGGAACACATGGGATTAGGTTGTACCTTCATTAGATGGGTCAAACTGCTATACGCTCAGCCATCAGCCTGAATTAGGGTCAACGTGGAACTTTCAAAACCGTTTCCTCTGTTCAGAGGCACAAGGCAGGGGTGCCCTTTGTCTCCCCTGCTGTTTGCCATGGCACTGGAACCTTTGGCGGCTAAACTGAGAGGCGACAGCAGGGTTGTAGGATTCCGTTGCGTCACAGGAACAGACGTTGTATCACTATATGCTGATGATACATTGTTATATCTCGGCAATACCCAGGACTCTTTAAAGACAGCTATGCATCTAATTAAAGTTTTTGGCACACTGTCTGGATTTTCCATCAATTGGAATAAGTCAGTGTTGATGCCCCTGGACCCGCTTTCTGCCCCGTTGCCTGACTGTGCTTCAATGGTGCAGATAGTGTCCTCTTTTCGCTATTTGGGTGTACAAGTGTCCCCAGATATCACCCAATATATCACTCTCAATCTGATCCCACTACTTACTAAATTTAGAGAAAAATGTAATACCTGGTGCAAATTACCATTATCAGTAGTTGGAAGGGCGAACCTCATAAAAATGGTGTGGTCTCTGCAGCTATTATACATATGTCATAACTCACCTGTATGGATACCCCGGCGGTGGTTTGATAAGATAGATTCCCAGTTCAGAGAACTACTGTGTCATAAAAAAGCACCTAGAATCAACCTGTCTACCTTACAATATAATAAGGAAGAGGGTGGCCTAGCGGTCCCGCATGCTAGAGTCTATTTCCTCGCTTCCCAGCTACAGCAGCTGGGAGGGTGGGGACTGACAGATGACTTGGTTTCCATACGTAGACTTCTTAGCACACCGTCAAGTACTACCACTGCATTAACCACCCTAGAGGCCGGTTACACTCACCTAGCCAGGGGACTCCCAACCATAATCTTGTTAAAAAGAAATTTCAATTTGCCTGGAAGAAAGAAATAACTTATTTGGGAATAAAATTAGCTAACTCAATGGAGAAAATATACAAAATAAATTATATCCCTCTTCTTGACTAAATTAAAACTGAAAGTAAAAGAATAATAAATAGGCCTTTGTCCTGGATAGGACGTATTAATTCTGTAAAGATGGTTCTCCTCCCAAAAAATCACTTATAAGTTCCAGATTCTACCAGTGGCATTACCACAACCATATCCTAGAAAGCTAAAATTGATAATAATGAATGTGACTTAGAAAAATAAAAAACAGTGAGTCTCCCTCTTAATATTGAAGCAGAAAAAAAAAGGGTTGGCAGTCCTCGACATTTCAAATTATTATAAAGTGATAATTCTGTTGAGAGTTATAGAGTGGGTAAGGGATAATAAGGAGAAAAGATGGGTTAATTTAGAAAAAAAATTTTGTAAAGCACAATTGGGAAATATAATTTGGAATCCACCGCACTATAGATTGTTCGACGAAAAAACACACATATTGACACGGTTAGCATTAAAAATTTGGGATGGGATGTATAAACAGCTCAACGGAAAATATAATTCACCTTTAATAGCACTAAAAGAAAATGATTATTTTGCACATGGGAAAATGAGTATAGGGGGAAATTGGATAAAAAATGATAGGACACAATTAGGAGATATAATAAAAAAAGGGAAAATAATATCACTTCAAGAATTAAAACAAAACAAGGACGTTTGGGTGATTAATGAGTGGTGGTACCTCCAGTTAGACCACTTTGTTAGAAATTTACCTCAGCCAATAAGAGCGGGGGAAGATTTGACCACGTTGGAAAGGCTGTGTATAGCAGATGATACAAAAAACACTATTTCAAAGATTTATAAACTGTTGCTGTCAGCGGAGGAAATGGAGGTCCCGCCCTACATTAAAAAATGGGAAAGGGAATTGGGGTCACAGAGAGATAAGATCACTATAGGGAAAATTTTGAAATTAACCCACAGCTCGGCAGTGGACATTAAAACAGCTGAAATTAACTACAAATGTTTAACTGGTTGGTATGCAATCCCTGATAAAACTAGTAAATATCAAAGGGGTAAATCGGCAGAATGTTTGTGAGGCTGTAGGGAGGTTGGAACAATGGCCCACATATGGTGGGGCTGTCCTATAATCAAAAAATAATGGAAAAAGATCTTACTCTTTATAAAAGAAATCACTCAAATAAAATCAGTGGAAGATCCGTGGACAGTACTCCTACACGGGGTAGATGGGGAAGTAAAACAATATAAAGAATCCATGATACTGCATCTTCTAAATGCTGCAAAAAGATTGATTCCCAAGAAAATGGCAAGTGCGGTGGAAGAAACATACAATATGGAACGCATGAGATGCTGCATAGACAAAAATAGTGAGGGGAGAAAGACAAGTGGGAGTGTTGGAAAGAATTTAAAAAACCTGGAGCTATGCGAAAGAACTAAGAGTATAGAGTTTTAGCGGGGAAAGGCTGATCTAAGCACAGAGGTTGGGGGGGAGAGAAGTAAGTTTAAACATTTTAAAATAGAGGGATGTGTAAGTCTTGTATTGTGTTTGTTTTCATAAAAAGGAAAGGGAAAGAGAAAGAAAAAGGAAAAAAAGGAGGAGAGGAAAGAGAAAAAAAAGAAAAATATTTTTGTAAGAGCATTTGATAAAGGCTACTATGATGTGCAAACGAGAAGGGACAAAGATGAACTGTAAAGTTGAATTAAGTCTCTCAAAGAGTTCGCTGAAGTGGCAAAAAAAAAAATAATAATAATATACATTTACAAATGTTCCTAAGTTCCTAAACAATTGATATCATGATGATTGTTATACAATAGTTAAAAAACTTACATCTGGTATATACTGACTTTGGGAAGCCCCTTAGGGGCTTTACACATTCCTGCCAGAGCACTATAATGGGGACCGGGCGTCTGTCTATGTCAGGCAGACCTTGGGTTGAATGAAAGGGCTCATCAGAAAATCCAAATAAGGGGTCCAAAATATAAGGATGGGCAATTCAGGCTGCTGATGACACAACTATAACATACCCTTCACTCAAAGCATAGTTTAGCCATTTATTCTCCATCATATAAAACATTCCAAGAAAAAACCTTCTGTTCAAATAAATGAACAAAAAAGGTATATAATGGAAAAAAGGATATAATGCACAGTATCAGATCTGGAATAGCATAGGAGAAACAATACTCATTTACATTCCCAGAAAGTCTGCACATCCCATATCATCTAGTCAAATTCAAACACAGTTACAATTTATATACTTTATCTCCCACAGAGAGGATGTCACATCTAAATTGTCCACACTCTTCACCTAATCCGAGCTGGATACAACTGTCAGCATTGAAAGTACCTCCTAATAATTACCCACATGTGCAGACAATCATTCCACCCTTAAATAGGGTGGAATTTGTGCCTAAACCGCCTCCCTAAGATGTCAGTGCTCAGCTGAATCAGCTGGAAGTCTGACATTGCTGAATATGCTCTCCGTCCAGATGGATGGATAAGTGAATGATTGATTTGGGCGCTGCTATGCTGCAGCCGCACGTCCAGCCATTACCGCGCATGCGGTAGCCACAGCGCATGCGCGGTAGCATATTCAGCAATGTCAGGCTTCCAGCTGATTCAGCTGAGCAATGAAGTCTTAGGGAGACAGTTTTGGCACAAATTTCACCCTATTTAAGGGTGAAATTATTGTTTGCAAAAGTGGATCATTATTTGAAGGGACTTTCAATGGTGGCAGTTGTATCCAGTTCAGATTAGGTGAAGCGTGTGGATGGTTTAGCTGTGACATCCTCTCTGTGGGAGATAAGGTATATAAATTGTAATTGTGTTTAAGTTTGTCTAGATGATATGGGATGTGCAAAATTTCTGGGAATGTAAATGAGTATTGTTTCTCCTATGCTATTCCAGATCTGATACTGTGCACTATAACCTGGCCTTTGGAATCTGCCTACCTTTTTTGTTCATGGGTTTGAACAGAAGGTTTATTTTCTAGGTATGTTTTATATGATGTAGAATAAATAGCTAAACTATGCTTTGAGTGGAGGGTATGTTATAGTTGCATCATCTGTCTTTCTCTTTTTACAGTACCTTTTGGTTAAACATAGGATTGAACAGCTTGAATTGCCAATCCCTATAAATTGGGCCCCTTTTTTGGCTTTTGTGATGAGCCCTTCCATTCGACCCCAGGTCCGCCTGACATAGACAGACGCCGGTCCATATTATATCCACATATTCTCTGTCATAAATGTGTAAAGCCCCTGGGGGGCTTCCCAAAGTCAATATATACCAGATGTAAGTTTTTTAACTATTGTATATCAATTGTGATATCAATTGTTTATGAACTTAGGAACATTTGTGAATGTATATTATTTGTATTCATTTGTCTCTTTTACAGCAACTCTACTACATTCATTCCCCTCCAAAGAAACCCCTGAAGAAGCCAACAAGGCGAAACGCATCGTGTTGTGCATCTCCTCATATATGTGAAATATTGTTTACCACGGTTATCCATGACTGCATAATGTATTTGTACATAGAGGAATTAACATACTTTGGAGAGGGGGAAGTTTGTCCAATCTATTAGCGCTATGCTGTAAAACTCTTGTCTTTTTCAATATGTCTATTATATGGTATAGACACAATTTTAACCATTTATAATAAAATTCAATTTTAATATCATGTTGTAAGATTTATCATACTAGGAGGAGGTTTCAGCACCTACAAAGTCCCAATACTTTTTTGTTTCTTGCTGCATATCCTTAGTCTGCTATGTGGCACTGATTGTCAACTGAGTATATTATTACATTGAAAACTTTTAGCAACATCCTGAAAAGTCAAACTGCACTTCATGAAACCTCTAAAAGATATTATTTCTTATTTTATATTTAGTATCATTATAATAGCATAGCAAAGAATCAAATGCTCAAACGTGCAGCTTTCAAATTTAAATTCAAGGCTTTCCTTAGATGCTATGTTATTAATTAAAGTAGAATAATTTTGCAAGCACCGGACATGAAGACTCTGACAGGTAAGAATCTCTGAGACCAATAAGCATAGCTAATTCCTATTAGGCATTCTTACCCTAGTAAGAAAGTACTGGGTACATTTATTTATTGGAAATAATTAATTTACAGGTTATTGGAAAAATTTGTAATATGGGGCTACTTTAGATTAAGATGGTTGTTAATTATAATACAAAAGCCAAGACAGATGGGATACATAAGAACGTTTTCTATAGAAATTAAATCTAAAGGTCTGATAATACCTTGATGTGCGGTCCATGATGTAAGAATAATAAATAAAATTAAAATCGAACAGACCCATCATGCCGAGTCCACACACCATGTTAGAATAGATGCCATCTGCAGTCAGCTTTTTTATAGTTTTTGATCTGGCTGATTTTTCTGTTCTTTCATATACTTTTTGTTTTTATTTATTTTTATTTTTGAAATCCAAAGCAGAATGTGTGGATTGTGAAATGATGTGTCCCTTTTCCTTGTAAGTGTAGTGGTAAGCCCAAGAAAAACTCGGTTTTACGGACATTGCTGCATGACTGCACTGTTTTGTTATTTTATAATATGTTGTGACATCAGAAAAATATGTAATATGGAAACTAAGGACTTGTGTTATCATGCTAATATTATCAGAGCAAGCAATGAGAAATTATAATATTGTCAGGAAAAGGTTGTCTCTTTGGAACATGAAACTGGAGTTCTTACAAAAACACCATCATAGAAAAAAAAACAAGCCATTGTAATATATTTTAAAAACTGATCCCAATAATAAAGGGTTCACCCAGCTATATCAGAACAGTAGCTGTATGTAAGATGCTACTAGACGAAGTTACAGACATTATTTTGGTCAATTAATGGTCCCACAGTCCGTGCAGCAAATATTGCAAACAGTCAAGCTAAAAATTTGTTTATTGAAAGGCTATGTACAAATCTAACAATGAAAAGTGCATACATTTGGAGGCTGGAGACAAAGAAACCCATGTGTTAAATTGATGACATAGGAATCAGCTGCTGTGAGCCCAGTGTAGGACACACTCCCCGAAGACCCAAATATTTGATTTTTTGTAGATTTGATCCCAGTTAATTACAGAGGATGGCATGACCCATAATGAGTATGCATTTATCACTCAGAAGGACGCTCTGTATTCAGAGTCATTGGATCCGTCTTCCCCAGCTCAACAAGCAGAGCTCCATGCTCTTGCAAAGCCAGTGAGCTATCAAAAGAGTATATATTTACAGTATCTCACAAAAGTGAGTACACCCCTCACATTTTTGTAAATATTTTATTATATCTTTTCATGTGACAACACTGAAGAAATGACACTTTGCTACAATGTAAAGTAGTGAGTGTACAGCTTGTATAACAGTGTAAATTTGCTGTCTCCTTAAAATAACTCAACACACAGCCAATAATGTCTAAACCACTGTCAACAAAATTGAGCACACCCCCAAGTGAAAATGTCCAAATTGTGCCCAAAGTGTCAATATTTTGTGTGGCCACCATTATTTTCCAGCACTGTCTTAACCCTCTTGGTCATGGAGTTCACAAGCACTTCCCAGGTTGCCACTGGAGTCCTCTTCCACTCCTCCATGACGACATCATGAATGCGGGTGGATGTTAGAGACCTTGTGCTCCTCCACATTCTGTTTGAGGATGCCACACAGATGCTCAATTGGGTTTAGGTCTGGCGACATGCTTGGCCAGTCCATCTCCTTTACCCTCAGCTTCTTTAGCAAGACAGAGGTCGTCTTTGAGTTGTGTTTGAGGTCATTATCATGTTGGAATACTGCCCTGTGGCCCAGTCTCCGAGGGGAGGGGTCATGCTCTGCTTCAGTATGTCACAGTACATGTTGGAATTTATGGTTTCCTCAATGAACTGGAACTCCCCAGTGCCGGCAACACTCATGCAGCCCCAGACCATGACACTCCCACCACCATGCTTGACTGTAGGAAAGACACAATTGTCTTTGTACTCCTAACCTGGTTGCCGCCACACACGCTTAACACCATCTGAACCAAATAAGTTTATCTTGGTCTTATCAGACCACAGGACATGGTTCCAGTAATCCATGTCCTTAGTCTGCTTGTCTTCAGCAAACTGTTTACGGGCTTTCTTCTGCATCATCTTTAGAAGAGGCTTCCTTCTGGGACGACAGCCATTCAGACCAATTCGATGCAGTGTGTGGCGTATGGTCTGAGCACTGACAGGCTGACCCCCCACCCCTTCAACCTCTGCAGCAATTGCTGGCAGCACTCATACATCTATTTCCCAAAGACAACCTCTGGATATGACGCTGAGCACTTGCACTCAACCTCTTTGGTCGACCATGGCGAGGCCTGTTCTGAGTGGAACCTGTCCTGTTAAACCGCTGTATGGTCTTGGGCACCATGCTGCAGCTTAGTTTCGGGGTCTTGGCAATCTTCTTATAGCCTATGCCATCTTTATGTAGAGCAACAATTCTTTTTTTCAGATCCTCAGAGATTTTTTTGCCATGAGGTGCCATGTTGAACTTCCAATGACCAGTATGAGAGAGTGGTGCAATAATACCAAATTTAACACACCTGCTCCCCATTCACACCTGAGACCTTATAACACTAATGAGTCACATGACACCGGGGAGGGAAAACAGCTAATTGGGCCCAATTTGGACATTTTGACTTAGGGGTGTACTCACTTTTGTTACCAGCTGTTTGGACATTAATGGCTGTGTGTTGAGTTATTTTGAGGGGACACCAAATCTACACTGTTATACAAGCTGTACACTCAGACAGAATAAAATAGTTACAAAAATGTGAGGGGTGTACTCACTTTTGTGAATACTGTATATAGATAGTAAGATTTATAGAGCTTTTGGTTCCATTTGAAGGGCCAGAAATATGTTTTTACTTTGGAAGGTAAACCAATTAAGCATGCTAAGTTGATTGGCTGTCTTCATCCTTACAGCTTCTTGCTGAGTTAGCCATACTAACATTAAACTCACACATTGGAAGCAGACCAGGTGACTAAGAATGCTACATTACAGCCCCGGACACTTGCTGGGTCTATGCAACACACATATTCCGCTCTAGTTCTGGCCCAGTAGAGCTTGTATTATTATTTAAACTTTAAGGACCCCAGAACGAGAAGAACAAGTGGGGGGGGGTAAGAGGAAGGTGGGAGCGACAGGGAGTTCACCCATCAACTACTTGTCCCCCATGTCCGCCACAGGGGAGTACAGGTGGCACCTCTGTCTTGGCCTTCTACGTGTTGGTCCGTTTTGGTAAGTGACAGCATAATCCAACCTTCCCCTATTGTTAATCCATTCTCACATTGTGTACTGTTACCCTATTTGCTTGATATTATGTACACTTTATTAACTTATTTTAGACTCTTTGTAGTCTTGTCTCTCCTAAAGAAGTGATATAGTGCATTTCGGTTCACTGAGGACCCACTATATCTCTTTTTTTCCATCTTGGAGTATACCAAGTATCAGTGTAACATGTACTGACATTCTACCGCTTATAAGTTTTTGCAATTAATGTCTCATCATGTATTGGGATATCCTGCTTTAAAGAAACGTCCCACACTCCACTTGAGTGCTTTCATCATATACTGCTTCCTCCCAGTCTGAATATAGATATCAGATATTCCAAAACGCTCACAAACAACAAACAAGACAATACTTGTTTGGTTGCTGAACATGGACTGTTTATTGAAAACACAGGCAATACTCTGGACAATTCCCCACCTTTGCATTCTGGGTGGGGTAAACTGTCCAATCAGCAGTGAGAGCTGTTGGAGGAATTCACCCCCACCAATCTCACAGCTAATTTACATACCCATCCCATAATATCTAAGGCAGACAGACACAATAATATATTGGAACACAGCCACACCACAAATGGCAGAGACCATCATATCCTCATTAATAATGTCCTTTTGCATTACATAACAGAATATCTTCCTAAATGCTTGTAGCTCCCTCAAATGCCAGGGCCCATAGTCAGTAGGCAAGAGGCTAGCATTCAGTCCCCTCAAAAAGCCTCTGTCCTGGGTGAGTCTGTCACACCTGTTTTCTATTTTTTTTGTATCAATATAATTTATATATTTTTACGCTATGTGTAATTTGTTCAGGGTACCGAGAGAGTCCATCTGAAGTTTTTTCCCCCTCCCCCATTTTTTGCAGGAGACTCTTTTAGGTGAATCCTCTCCTTCTATACCTCTTTTTACATCCTTCAGAAATTTAACGCCATAGCATCCACCCTATGTAGGAGAGATTGCAGGTCTACTGGTAACATCTATCACAACTTCTGGTCCTGCTGCAATTTGGAAACCTTTTGGTCAGACATCTTCCACTTAACCACTTCAACACTTTACACTTTGAATGACATTTGTGCAGTCATGCAATGCTGTACCCTTTAACAAACTTTTTTATAATTTTTGTGAGACAGATAGAGCTTTCTTTTGTTGCTATTTATTCACCACTGAGTTTTTAATTTTTTGCTAAACAAATTAAAAAAGAATGAAACATTTGAAAACAATACGTTTTTCTTAGCTTCTGTTACAAAATGTTGTAAATAAGTTATTTTTCTTCTTCACTGATGTGCGCTGATGAGGCTGCACTGACAGGCTGCACTGATGGGCACTGATGAGGTGACACCAATGGGCACTGATGAGGGGGCACTAATATGCCACACCGATGGCCACTGATATGCAGCATTGATGGGCACTAATATGTGGCACTGATATGCAGAATGGATGGGCACTGATAGGGGGCACTAATGAGCAGCCTTTATGGGCACTGATGGGCGCTGATGGGTGGCACTGATGGACACTTATAGATGTCACTGATAGGCAGCATTGATGAGGAGGCACTGACAGGCATCACTGATGGACACTGTGATTTGCATCACTGATGGACACCGATTGGCACCACTGGAGGGCACTGATTGACATCACTGGTGGGCACGGGTGGGCATCACTGGTGGGCACTGGCATGGATCACTGATGAGACTGCACTGATAATCAATGCACTGATTATCAGTGCAGACTCCCCTTGTCAGGAATGCTGCTTATCACTATGAGCATGAGTAGAGGAATGCCGATAACTGACACTTCCTATTTACACTGTGATCAGCTGTGATTGAACACAGCTGATCATGTGGTAAAGAGCCTATGTCATAGGCTCTTTACTGTGATCAGAGATGCGGTGTGTCCGAGCGACACACCGCACCACCAAACTTTGCAATATGCATCCCTCCCTCCAGTAAATGTATCCTCATGCACATTCTTTGAGCAGTGAGATTAGTCACAGCTCATCATTGACGGTCAGAATCTCTCCCTTCCAGATCTAAAGTGATCGTCCTAACACACTCCTATGGCATGTATGAACAGATGATTGCCTCCAGCAGAGGTCATCTCCGTACATCCCAAAATGGTCTTTGTGGCTTTGCTGGTATGATAAGTACCATGTTGTTTAATGATTTTTAGGAGGTGTCAAACCTCCACAATAAACTTTTGGTTCTGTTATAGTATATATCTGTTATATATCTGTAGCTTTAACTGGCTATCCTACTGTAAAACCGATTGTGGTGTTAAGCTACATGTTTAATTCATCCGAGACAAATATCTATTGAAATAAAAGAAGCACCTACGTCTTCAAAAATTTCACTGCACCATATTGATATGAACAAGTACCATAGAGAATAATGTGATTTCCATTGTTGTACCATGTACGATTCAGGAGAAATCACACTAGAGTGAACAGGGCCTCAAAAATACAAATTAACAAGAGTTAACCTTTGCTCTGTATTTGATGTCAGTTAAAGCAACCTTACAAGTTTTTTTTTTATTTATTGTAACCATTATTAAATCTTAATTATCAGTTTTAATCAGTCCTAATAAAGTCATTCAACTGTTCCCGTTTTCCCATAACAATTATTTTTATGCTACATTTTTTTATTCGTATATTTGTAAACTATGATTTTTTAAACATTTTTGTTGGTATTTATTGTATTAGTTAATTTTTGGTTAATGTTGCATTAAAAAAAAAATGAGCAAAACTAAAAAATGGCTTTATTTAATTTGTAACATTTTAATGCTTTGTATCAGAAACATAATTTTACTGTCATTATAAACCAAACAGAATATAGAATAAGATGTATACTTTTTATCTGCAGCAACACTTTTTTTCTTGTTCATAAGTGATGTAAAAGCAGAAGTGGTTAAGAATGATGCAAAATTCAACAATATGCAGGTGAGATTTTCATAATCAATAATTTTCTTTGTATAGAAAAGGATGTTACTTGTTTTTTTAAATATGTAAGCTTTATGGCAGTCCCACACCGAATACTTAAAAATGCAAAGTAAAATATGTTCCGAAATCATTTATTTTCTAAAGCATCAATAGTGAAAATCCTGCAAGATGCCTTAAGCTGCGTACACACGGGCAGAATATCTGTCAGAAAAAGTCAGACGGAAGCTTTTCATTGTCTATTCCGATCGTGTGTATATCTCATTGGACTTTTTTTGCAAAAATTCTGACAGTCCTAGAAATGGAACATGTTCTAAATATTTACGATGGAATCAATTCCTATTGGTAAAACAGCTCGTCTGTATGCTGTTCTGATGGACCAAAAACGACACATGCTCTGAAGCAAGTACGAGACGGAAGCTATTGGCTACTGGCTATTGCACTTCCTTTTTCTAGTCCCGTCGTACGTGTTGTACATCACCGCGTCGGACTTTGGTCGGACTTTGGTTTGACCTTGTGTAGGCAAGACCGCTTGAATGAAATTCCGTCGGAGTTCCGTCGGAGAAACCTTCAGAGTTTATTCTGATGGCAAAACTGGTCATGTGTACGCGACATCACTCTTGCATTCTGTTTAAAACAAAAACTAATTTAGATGAACTGTGTTGGAACCAACAGAATGTTGCACACACTGAGGCCTGAAGACTCAAATTGTTCCATGTTTATGTTGCTGGCAATGAGTGTCTAGTCATTAGTAGATGGTACTGTTGGCTACCCACTTCAGCCCCGGAAGAATTTGCCCCCCTAGCGACCAGGCCATTTTTTTGCGATACGGCATTGCACTTTAACTGACAATTGCGTGGTCGAGTGATGCTGTACCCAAACATTTGGTGGTATTTGATCACCTCTAACAAAGAGCGACAATTTTGAAAAAAAAAACATTTTGTTTTACTTTTTGCTATCATACATATCCAAAAAAAAATATATAAAAAAAAAAAATACATTTATTGATCAATTTAGGCCGATATATATTCTTCTACATACTTTTGGTAAAAAAAATCAAAATAAGCATATATTGATTGGTTTGCACAAAAGATATCATGTCTACAAACTATGGGATAGATTTAGGGACTTTTATTTTTTGATTGTTTTTACTAGTAATGGTGACAATCTGCGAGTTTTAGTGGGACTGCAACATTGCGGCGGACAAATCTGACCCCAAATGACACTTTTTGGGGACCAGTGACTTTATTATATTGATCAGTGCTATAAAAATGACACTGACAGGAAAGGGGTTAACACTAGGGGGCAATCAAGGGGTTAAGTGTATTCTCTAGGTGTGCTCTAACTGTGGGGGGGTGGACTCACTGTGACATGACAGAGGTCACTGTTCCCTATCACTGGGAACAGAAGATCTCTGACATGTCCCTTGTCAGAAGGGGGAACTGCTTGTTTACAGATCCCCGTTCTGCCTCTGTACTAGGCGATCGCGGGTGGCCAGTGGACATTGAGTCCGCCCAACCTGCGGGTACACTCCTGCAGCATGCAGCGGGAGTGAGAGCACACCCCCGGCGGTGCATGCCCTCAACTGCACCTGCGCGAGGCACCTAACAGGTACGGCAATTCGCGCAGGAGACGCGACCTGCCACCGTATAACAACGGCGGCTGTTCAGCAAATGGTTAAAGAGGAGATGAGCTTCGCCTTGGTCTGAATGAGTCACCCATCTCCCAGTAGGAAGTAGGATGTGCAAATGATTCAGCCTGAGCATGAGTTTGGGCTGAACTTTTGCCTGTTCGGCCATTCGCCGAACACCCAAACTTGCAGGGTCTTCACCGGGTGCTCACCCCGACAAACACCCTGAAATACACTGAGCACTGCACAGTGCATGCTGTGCCCTGATTAGGCAAAAATTTGTCCAATCAGGGCGCAGTTTAAGCTGGTTATTAAGTAGCAGGGTGAGGAAGATGGCCACAGCATCCTTAACAACCAATGAGTCATCAGCTGTCAATGGGTTTTCCTGTTGGCAGCTGAATAATAATAAAAAAGTGCCAGTAAAAAAAAACATTGCTGGGCTCCCTCCAAAATCCATACCAGACCCTTATCTGGGCATGCAGCCTGGCAAGTCAGGAAAAGGGGTGGACGAGCGAACGCCCCCCCCCCCGAACCATACCAGGCCACATGCCTTCAACATGGGGGGCGGGTGATTTTCTCTGCTCCTCACCCCAAAGCACCTTGCCCCATGATGATGGGGACAAGGGCCTCATCCCCACAACCATGGCCATGTACAAAAAGTGCACAAGAAGTAATAGAGACAAGTTTTTGACAAATCCTTTATTAAAAACAAAAAAAACAGGGTCCCTCAATGTAAATCACATTACCCACTGACCCTCCCAAAAAAAAAAAATGCTCTGCCTTCTGGTATGACCTCCCGTCGAATGCCTCCTCTGCACTTTGATACCTCTTATATAGGTAAGGGGCAGGGCCACATTTCAATGTCATCTGGTGACCCCGCCTGCTTGTGACATCACAGGCCCAGCATGTACCAATCTGTGATGTCAGAAGGGGTCGGTGCCAGGTGGCCCCACCCCTTACCTATATAAGAAATGTCAAAGCGCAGAGGTGGCATTCGTCGGTAGGCCGTATCAGAAGGCAGAGCATTTTTTTTTTCAGGTTAGTGGGCGGCTTGATTGACAATGGATTTACACTGAGGGACACATTTTTTTTTTTTTAATAAAGGATTTTTCAAAAACTTGTCTGTTGTTTTAATTACTTTTTGACACTTTTTTGGTGAATGGGTAGGAGTACTATGTACCTGATAATCATTCACATAAGATGGCAGGATCTAGGGGCCCCCTTGTTAAAGGGGCTTCCAGATTCTGATAAGCCCCCTGCCCGCAGACCCCCACAACCACCAGTCACAGTTGTAGGGATGAAGCCCTTGTCCCCAATCTACATGGAAAAAAGGTGCTTTGGGGTGGGGAGGCAGAGGGCATGTGGCCTGGTATTGTTCAGGAGAGGGGGGCCGCTCGCCCAGATAAGGGTCTGGTATGGATTTTGGAGGGGACCCCACACCACTTTTTTTTAATTCTCCTCCACAAATCCATACCAGGCCCGAAGGGTCCCCGCACTGATTTTTTCTTTATTTATTTCAGTAGGTGAGTCATTTAAATGTGATTTGACTCATTTTTTTCCTTTAGAAATGTCATCTTTGCTGCAGCATGTTATATACACAGTACATATGCACCACTTTACAGGCACATTAAGGGGACCCCCCAGGCACTATATTTAAATACATTTTTCATTTTTATTGTTGCACTTTAAGCATAATTAAAATCACTGCTTCTGAAAAAAATATTGTTTAAAAAAAATACTTTTGCATTGATACATGTCCCCCAAGGCAGTACCTATGCCCCCATACCTCTTTTATGGCCAATTACTTGCATATAAGCCTTTAAAATGGGCACATTCTATTTTTCCTGTACAGCTTCCATAGACCTCATATGCTGTTCAGGTTAGAACATTTCCCCTTTTCGGGAGTTCTGCTGCAAACTACACAGGGGGGATGTTCGGCCAATGGCTAGTGGGAAGCAACTTTCTTACCATTAGAACAGCATATTTACAGAATGGCAGAAAGCTGCACGCCCTAGTGTGTGAAATTAATAACTGGTTAAACAGGACTCAGGGACAAGGACAAACAAAAGACTTGTTCTAAATTGCAGTTATCCTTTAAGAGCACAAAGAACTTACATGATCTTACTATTTATTTTTAAGGATTAGAAAGGATATGGGGCTGGTGTAAAGATTACACCCTTGAGAAAATAACAGAATTTACAGGGAATCTAACTTATTCAACCTACTATAGGACACCGCAAAGATCATGGTGTTGCAATTCAAATTTATTTGAAACCAATATTCACTTTTTGGGTTAATTAAATCTCGATAATCCCTTCTGAACCAGGACACAATTTGCTTACCTTACCAGGCTGTTGTTTATACTAAATCTATTTCACAGAAAGAGAAAGCACACTTAGGCCGGCCATAGATGGTTCAAGTCTTAGTGGGTTCAGCAGGAACTGGCCAAGATTTGAACAATGTGTGGGCAGGCTGAATGTATCAAGTTGATCACTGTCTTCTCCTGGTGTACAATACCATATACACAATCCTTCACCCATAGTTGATCCAGAGGAAAGCGAAAAACCCCAGCAAAGCATGCTCCAATTTGCTACAGCAGGGGAAAAAATTCCTTCCTGATCCCCCCGAGAGGCAATCCGATTTTCCCTGGATCAACTTTACCTATAAAGTTTAGTACCCACTAACATCAGGGGCTTGATAGCTGCTGCTAATCCAGGAATGATTCATTCTGATAAATGTCAACCGGTTAACAGAGTCTGTGGACAGACGTGCTTTTTAATCTGTTACAAAACCCCCGGAAACACTGAATGTCCCTTTGGAAAGCATGCTGGATGCAAGGCAGCCCAGCAGCTCAATTTCACACTGGGCAAGTTCTAGACATGTGCGGTTTGTTTAGTTCCAAATTAATATTCAGACAAATTTTGTATTATTCTGAGATTCGGATATATCCGAATCAATGTAAACAAATTTTTCCGAATGCTCTGAATAACGAAACGAAAATTCATATGAATTTTGGAAATTCAAATTGAAATTGGAATCAAATTCTACATCGAACTCCAGTCGAATTCTGTACACATATTGCTGGTATCAAAGACTGTGTGTGTTATTAGAATACCATTTCAAAGCAATGCTGTTTTAGTTAAGCTAAAGTTGATTTAAAGAGTCATTGTAATAATTTCATGAAGGCTTTTCTTTTGTTTGTTCACTTTGCCACATTTGAATCGAAAAAAAACAAAACTAACATTTTCGATTCGACCAATTCAAAATTTATCGATTTAAAAGTTTCAAATCTAAAAAAATGGTAAATTCGAATTAAATTAAAAAAACCTGAATACGAATTCCGAATACGAATTGAATGAATCAACCAAATTTAAAACTTAACAACTAGATTAACGAATCAAAACTAAACCAAACACATTTTTTTTGCCAGGCACATGTCTAGCAAGTTCTGGCCAGTGGTCTATTCTCATGACCTAATAACCCAGTGGAACTTCAACTGGAAAGTTCTCCATGTCTGTTTTCACCCCTAGATAATCTCCCACCATATGATGCAGACGCTTCCAATAGTACTGTATGTGGAAGCTGACAGCCCTGGGCGCTGAGGAATAAGAATTTTTTTAAATGCATCACCCCCTTCTCCACCGCTCTCTTGACCAACAGAAGCCTCAAAAGTAGCCTTTCCATGAGACTGTAACCTAGCAGAGTCTGGAAAGTCATTACATAAACTCCTCCTTAAGGTATCCTCAAGATATTTCATCCTTTGCTCCCTTTGTGAGGACAGGATGAGTTCTGAGACTTTCCCGTTTTAATGGTGGTAAAGAAGGGTTGCAGACCGATTGTGATCCTTCTCCTTGATGCCACAAATTCTCAGGTCCTTACGCAGGCTTTGAAGAATGAGGGAGCCCATGCACCACAAGTTTGCAGAGGCATGAGAAACAGAGTCCTCAGAGTTACTGATGATTACAGTATATGGAACTGCCTCCTCCCAGCCACATACTACTCTCAAGGGTTCTGGGGATGGAAAATAATCTCTTAAGGTTTGGCCTATGTCTTTCTCTGCTTCAATGCCTCCAAAACTGCCATCATCCTCCTGTTCTTGTGTGTTCTGTGGCATTGCAAGAATGGTGTCTGCATAAAGCAGGCCTTGGGAGGAAAGGAAGTCCTCCTCTTCCTCCCGCTGCTCTGCTGCAATTGCCCAGTCCATAATGCCATGCAGAATCTGCTCCAGCAGGAACACAACAGGGATTGTGTCACTGATGCATGCATTGTCACGACTCACCATGCTTGTGGTCTCCTCAAATGGTGACAGTACAGTGCATGCATCCTTTATCAGCAGTCATTGGCATGGATAAAAACTAAGCCTGTTGTTGTGCAGTACTGGCACAAGTACTTGTTAACAGTCCTTTGCTGCATGTGCAGCCACTGCAGCATTGCCAAAGTTGAGTTACACCTGGTAGGTATGTTACAAATCAGGCGGTTTATGGACAGGTGGAATTTCCGCTGAATTTGAGCCAACCGAGCACTGGCTGTGTATGACTGCCTGAAATGGCTACAGACTCTTCTGGCCTTCTTTAGCAGTTCTTCCACCCCTGTGTACCTGCTTAAGAAATGCTGCACCACCAAATTGAGGACATGTGCCAGGCATGGCACATGTGCCAACATTCCCTGTCTAAGGGCGGACAGGAAGTTAGTGCCATTATCACACAACACAATTCCAGGCTCCAGCTGACATGGAATAAACCACCTTTGGGCCTGTCCCTGCAGAGCTGAATGTGGCTCCTGTCCCCTAGACAGACCAGCTGAAGTACTCAATGGCATCTTTTTGCTTGACTCGTTGAATATCCCCTTAACTGCTTAGGGGGTGCTGGTGGTTCAAAGGACAATTCAGCAGAGGGGGGCATGGAGGAGGAGGGGCTGTAGTTGACAAATCTTACATCATCACCGCCAGCTGTATGGAGACATCACTTATCCATCAGAATGTATGTGCCTCCACTGTGGGGACACTTATAGTTTAGTGTTAGGACCATAGAATATTGAGGTGCGTTAGTGCAAGTTTACTGCAGTATGTTGACGTGCGTTAGTGCACATTTACTGCAGTATATTTAACTGCATTAGTGCATGTGTACTGCAGTATATTGAGGTGCTTTAGTGCATGTTTACCACAGCATATTTAGGTGCGTTTGCAGGGCCGTCTTTAAGGCAGGGCAAAAGGGGAAGCTGCCCTGGGCCCTGTCATCATTGTGGGATCCAAAGCAGCTGCCTCATACTTGCCAACTATCCTGGTTTAAATGTCATTGTCCCTTGAAATTTTAGTCCTGTCCTGTGTCCCAATAGCTCAGTTTGAAGTTCTGCTACTAATGCTGCCCAGCTCTGCCCTATTGTACATGTAAATAACTGGCATTCATATGTAAATAGCGGCGGCATTCACATGTAAATAGCGGCGGCCAGCAGCATTGATATGTGAATATGACCCCCTGAGGTCATATCCACCATCACCTATACTAAATGCAGCCCACTGGGGAGGTAAAGGGGCATGCTTAAAAGTCCTGCCTGCAACTGTGGTCATTAGGCCTAACATCCGCCTGTTCTGCAAAGGTAAGCAAATTGGTGGGGGGGGGAGTGTGGGGTGTGCAAAGGTAGGCAGAGAAGGAATTATAGTTTGGGGTGTACAGGTGAGCAAGGAGAGGATGTATAGAGGTAAGGAAGGTGGGTGCAGAAATGAGAAGAGGAGACAGTAATGCTGTGTACAGACGATGGGAATTTCTGACAACCAAACCGTGGATTTATTTCCGATGGATGTTGGCTGAAACTTGTCTTGCATAGACACGGTCGCACAAATGTTTTTGGAAATTCTGATCGGCTAGAACATACTGACGTACAGCGCGTAGAACGGGACTGGAAAAATGAAGTTCAATAGCCAGTGCGCCACCCTTTGGGCTCCTTCTGCTAATCTCGTGTTAGTAGAAGCCTGGTGAGAGATGATTCATGCTTTTCAGCCTCGTGCTTTTCTGATCATTACTGCTCTTCAGTTTGTGCTTGTGGGTTCGTATCTGGTTTTCAGTGCATGTAGTCAGGTCACATCTGCTTTTCAGTGTGTGCTATTTCTAGTATGTATTTAATTTACAGTGCATACTTGTCCACTCGTTTTTGATTTTCAGCTCGTTCTTCTCAGGTTCTTTCTGATTTTCAGTGCGTTCTGTTAGTTCGTTCTGACCAGCCGACCGTTTTGAAGCCATGTTGTGGGTATGTACTCGACGTAGAATTTGTGCTATGCGGGGACTTGGTGTTGGGGTTCTTACTTTGACCTAAGTCCAGTCCATGAACTGGGACAGGGAGGAGTTCATGGATGAAGAATTGGTTGCTTCAGCGTGACCAATTCTCGCACATGCCTTTGTTGCGGGAGATCCGTGAGAATAATCCTAATGATTTCAGGAATTATCTCCGGATGACAGACCCCGTTTTTCACCGTTTGTTGCCTTTGCTGTCCCCTTATATTACGAAGCAGGACACCTGCATGCGGCAAGCCATCACTCCTGAACAGAGGCTCGTTGCCACCTTGCGGTACTTAGCAATGGGGAGAAGTCTTCAGGACATGAAGTTCTCGACAGGCATCTCCCCCCAGGCTCTGGGGATCATTATTCCAGAGACCTGTTCTGCCATCATTCAGGTCCTGCAGAAGGACTATATTAGGGTAAGTTTTCTCCTTTAACATCACATTCTATGTATTTAATGTTTGCTAATGTGTTGTATTTCTTTTATCATTCCATAATTACCATGAATGTAATTTGCTGTTAATGTTCCCTTTATCCTCATGCATGCTTGAATTTTTTAATGCTCCTTTTTTGTCCTTCATGCATGTTTGCCTTCACTAACCATCCCAGCATGCTATCCTGGGCCCATACACATGTAGCCTGGTCACTTAACAATGTATTTTGTCAGCTCCATTGTAGTGCTTACCCTAAACACCCCCTAAAATGTGTACAAATGTTATTTTGTCCTTAAATTCAGGCAGCGTGCAAGAGGTTTTTTTTTTGCGGCCCAAACTCATTTGGAAACCTTCCTCCCCCCCAACCGCTAAGTCAGCCGATACCAATACTCTATCTGCTGACTTTGCCAAACCCATACACACTATACCTACCTTTTTTGTGGTCGTATTTATGGATGAATTCACCAAAGCATGTAGTGAAAGGGCCTGCCTGAATACTTTCAAATGGTACTGTTTAAAGTTTTGTTCTCCTATTATCTAGATATGTAATTGCAGAATGTAAAAATATGCTTCAATTTGGACAGTGCGTATTCATATTTGTGGATTATGACACTTCTTACCTGTCCAGTGGGCTGCCAATAGTGTAAGTAACTGGAGGGCTGGCCAAAGTAAAACACATTATGCATTCAGCTCTCAATGAAGGGGAGAGGGTGACCTGTTCAAAACATCTCCCCCCTAAAATTTTTAAATGGGCCATCAGAGGGGGTGAGGAATCGGATAAGTGGACCTTATATTTTTGTCATTAAATACTCATTAAAATAAATGTTTTATACTTATGTTGGCCAAGAATGTTTGTCTAATCAATGAAATGTTATGTGCAAAAGTACTTTTTTTTTCTTTTTTGACTCCACAGTTTCCTTCAATGCCACAGGAATGGCAGACTTTGGCTTCCCAATTTGACCAGCGGTGAGACTTTCCCAACTGCGGAGGGGCAATTGATGGGAAACACGTCCACATCATGCCACCCCCCAACTCTGGGTCATACTATTATAATTACAAGGGGTTTAACAGTATTGTGATGTTAGTGGTGGTGTCGGCGACATACGAGCTTCTCTATGTGGACGTGTGGAAGAATGGCCGGAAGTCAGATGATGGAGTCATCACCCAGACCGAGTTCTATGGATGGCTCCAGAGTGGTGGCTTGGAGAGCTGCAGAAGACAAAGTGGCTGGCCTACCGTTCGTCTTTGTTGCTGATGAAGCATTTGGGCTGGGTGATCACCTGATGCGGCCGTTCCCGATGAGGACCCTCACCCCAGACCAGAGGGTTTTTAACTACCGGTTGGCCAGAGCCAGAAGAGTGGTGGAGAATGCTTTCAGGATAATGCCCAGCCAGTTCCGCCTGTTCCTGACGCCAATCAAATGGTGGAATATAAACTAAACCATATAATATTTGCATGCTGCATTCTACACAACTTTCTCAGGAGAAATGCTACAAACTATGTGGCCTCGGTTGGGCCTGAGGCCGGATTTCCAGAACGAACAACAACCCTGACGCCACTTGAAGCTGGCCATCCTGGCTTGCCCCCCCAATGTGCCCGTGAGGTCCGTCAAAAATATATGGAATACTTTGCGAGTAGAGGGGGCATTGATATGCCAGGAAATGTTTGATAAACATTTTTAAAATACATTTCTTTGTTAAAATGAAATATTTCATTTGATTTACTGCTTGTGTTTCTTTTAGCTGTTTCCTAGGTTCTCCAATGGGCTTTTCTTTTTGGCCATTTTCTTCAATAGTGCGGTCCGTGCTGGCTCAGCCCTTCCTTCTCTTAGCTGGCCGCTCAGCTGTTGGCTAATTGCCAGCTCTCTTCTCTCTCCACAGTTAACCAGCTGTTGTGGATCTGCTCGTCAGTCCCGCCTAATTAAAGACGTCCAGCTCACTTCCTTCCTGCCTTCGCCTTGGTCACATCACAAGAAACCATCTCCTGCATTCCTGTTTAACCACTTGCTGCCCGCCCACCGTCATATGAAGAGGGGACGGTGCAGCTGTTATCCTGGGCCGCCCTCATATGATGGCGGCCCTTTCAGGTCCCCCAGGGGGCACGCGCGCGCCCGCCACATCACTCAGGTCCTGGTGCGCATGCCCGGCGGCCGCGATGTCCGCCGGGCACCCGCAATTGCCCGATAACCGGGCAATGGGAGGAGACCGATGGTGCGTTCCTTGTACAGAGGAACACCAATCGGTCTACTCCCCTTGTGAGTACCCTTCCCCCACAGTTAGAATCACTCCCTAGCAACATGATTAACTCTTCAGCACCCCCTTCTGGTTAACCCCCTTCATTGACAGTCACATTTATACAGTAATCAATGTATTTTTATAGCATGGATCGCTGTATAAATGTGAATGGTCCCAAAAATGTGTCAAAAGTGTCTGATATGTCCGCCGCAATATCGCAGCCATGATAAAAAATGCAGATCGCCGCCATTACTAGCAAAAAAAAATAATAAAAATGCTATAAATCTATCCCTTTATTTTGTAGACACTATAACTTTTGCGCAAACCAATAAATATATTATTGCAATATTTTTTACCAAAAATATGTAGAAGAATACATATCGGCCTAAACTGAGGAAAAAATGTGTTTGAATAAAAATAAATTGGATATTTATTATAGCAAAAAGTAAAAAATATTGTGTTTTTTTCAAACTTGTCACTCTTGTTTTGTTTATAGCGCAAGGAATAAAAACCGCAGAGGTGATCAAATACCACCAAAAGAATTTTTATTAGTGTGTAAAAAATGATAAAAATTTCATTTGGGTACATTGTTGTATGACCGCGCAATTGTTATTCAAAGTGTGACAGCGCTGAAAGCTGAAAATTGGCTTGGGCAGGAAGGGGGTGAAAATGCCCTGTATGGAAGTGGTTAAAGGCTGGCTTGCTGACATCCCTTCTGGCTCCTTATCCTGCTTGCTGTTTCTCTACTTGGATCCCTGACTTCTGGCCTGGCTGATTACCCAATCTGGTTACTGAACTCTGGCTTGGCTGACTACCCGATATGGTTACTGGACTCTGGCTATGCTTGACTACGCTTACTCTATTTACCTTTTTATTTTTATTAATAAACAAGTGTGATTTAACTGTACTTCTGTCTCAGTCTGGTTCATGGTTTCTGACAAGTGCAAACATAATTTAGTTGATACATGAGGTGACAATCTCTTCTTCAGCTAACTATTATGTTGTGGGTCTGCTACACACACACACACAATGTTTTTGTTGTTAATGTATGTAATGCAGTAATGATAAAAAAACACATCCATGCACCATGAATTAATTGTTTTGAGTCCCCAAACTTGCCTGATTGGGGCAAATTTTATAGCACTGTGGGGGTAATTTACCAAAGGAAAATCCATCTTGCATTACAAGTGCACTGCAAGTGCACTTGAAGGTGCACTGAAACAGCACTGAAAGTGCACTTGTAGTGCAAAGTGGATTTGCCTTTAGTAAATAACCCCTATTGCCAATGTAAACACCAAATTACTACAAAAACTGGTATTGAGTATTGAAAGAAGAAGCCACACTTTGTTGAGCATAAAACATTTTACTCAAAGCACATTCACATGTGTGTTAGAAAAGGATTTTTGAACAAACCACCATGTTTGTTGTATGACATTTTTAGGTTTGACAGTACAAATAGCCTTTTTGGGTTAAACATGCATGTTTAAAACCATAAAACATACACAACTCAGGAACTTACAAAGTTCAACTTTGATAAATTGAAGGCAATATCAGACATTAGTATGTCCAAACTGTGTTGATATTGCCTTCATCAGATGGGGTGATATCACCCCTGTAAAAGCCAAATTTTGAAGATGCACACAAATTGGGAGTCAAAATGTGGATTTCCCTCCTGATCCCACGCATAATGTCAGCATGTGCTAGCTTCCATCATGAGGGATCAATGGATGTGTTTCAGGGGTGCAACCCCTTCCTCTCATCTACTTTAGTTGCAAGAAAGGGGTTGCACCCCCAAAACGCCTACCTTGATATCCCGTGATGGCAGATAGCACATGTTGACACACTGTGTGCATCTTTAAAATTTGGCTTTCTAAAAAATATTTAAAATGTGTGAAAATCCGAAAAATACAAACAAACTAGAATAATTTTGAAGTGTTTTAGATTCTGCCTAAAACATCAGTGATGTTTTTGAGTTTTTTTTTCACATCATTAATGTCTTCCTTGATCTTCGGTAAATCATGATTGCACACCATGATCTCTCCGATGAGGACGTGTGAACTTGCACTTGTGAAATTAGATTCTTCTTCCACAACATCCACATCACCTAAAATAAAAAAAAACACACCATGTATTATAAATATGCAGGCATCCATCTATTACCTGAAGCTGTAGTCTCAGACACTCACCTGTTGTGATCACTATTTTTCCCACTTCATAAACCTCTCCTTCCTCCACATTATGAGGTTGTGGTGTTGTGAGTTCCCCTTCTTTAGTAGGTTGGGGGTCCCTGGTGACCTCAGATGTCCAGAGTCTTTTCTCCCTATGTGAATTAAAAAATAGGTATACTTAGCACACAGATATTTGAGGCCAGAAATAGGAATATGAAACTTTGCTTGGAAGTGACGTACAATTGTCTGTTTTTGGCAGAGGTCCTTCCAAGCTGAAAACACAATTTTTTGCCTTTCTAAAGCTGGAATAATACCTTTATCGTGCAAGTTTCACACATGGAGACACCCCTAGTATCCAAGGGAGCACCTGTGTGGGACACCATAAAAAGTTTGTTCTGGTGTCCCACACTAGTGCTGCTGCGTCCAGATGTGTAAACAGCTGCCGAGTATCCTCTCCTTATACTGAATCAAGTTTGCATTTCATTCTAGTTACAATCCCATTTAGACAACAATGTAATACATTTCTTTTAATACAAATAGGCATGAACAAATGTAGATAACCTGCATCTGCCAAAAACATCGTATTAGTGGGCAAATTAATGATGTTTACTATGAATGATTACTGTGCCCACGAACCTGAAACTTGCCATTTTAAACTGTACAACAGTAAAGAAAAGCACATGGAGCAGCAAAAACATAATAATAATAATAGGAACACACAACAAAATACTTACTTTTTTGCAGCACTCTCTTGATTCTTCTGTACTGATCCTGCTGCCTCAATTTGAGGTCTGACCATTGATTCCTCAGTTGATCCTTGGATCGCCGTACCCCAAAATTCTTCTGCAGACTTTTCACAACTTTAGCTATGATCTTGGCCTTTCTCATATTTGGGTTTGGGTAAGGTCCATACTTCCCAATATAGTTGGCCCTCTTCAAGATACCCACCATCTCCACCATCTCTACAAAGGACATATTTGAGGCCTTAAATCTCCTGGATTGGAACATTTGTGGCTCCGGGCTTTCATCGTTCTCCTCGTTGCTGCTCTCCTCTGCATGCACCTGCTCTTTCTTCACTATGTGCTCTCCCACTGCACCGAAAGAGAAGGGGCAGGGAATATACTAGAAAGACAGTCAGAGGCGGGCGGATTTTCATGCATGCGCAGTGTATATAAAGCGTAACATGCGTGCGTCGTACGTACGATCTGTGAGCAGAGGACAGAGTAGCGTAAGCGCCGATCGTGATAATGAAGGTACAATTTGAACTTGTGGCATCGGTGGTCTATACTGCTTCTAGATTGAGGCCTATCTTGAGAAAAGATTAGGAGAGTTTAGCCTGACATTAGGGTTTGTCTTGTGTCATGTCTTGCAGATAAAATGGATAGATTCAATGATCAGAACTTCCTCTCCCAATTCATTGATATGTACAGAGAGCTGCCCTTAATCCAGGCAGTGCTGGATCAATTGCTGGAATTGGTGAAGCTGCAGATCCCCACGGCAAACATCAACTATTTGAAGGCCAAAATTGGTGGCCTGAGGAGCACATATAATAGGGAGTGCAAGAAGGTCCAGGATTCCATGAGATCAGGAGCAACAGCAGATGATGTTTATGTCCCCAGGCTGTGGTACTACGACAGACTGCGGTTTTGTGGTTTCTGTCAGACCAGACTGAAATCTGGCCATCACTCTCAACCTTTCCTTCCACACTTCCTTCCACTCTTCCTTCCACCTCAGATAAGGCTTCAGAAGTCCAACCTGGGCCTTCCACCCAGGAAGAAGATGTGGAGGAGCCCAGCTTGAGTCAGGTATAGCATTGTTTAACATATTTCTCAAAATTGTGTTTGATTGATGAACAGTAAACTAAAACTATGTCCCATTTTCATACACAGGAAAGCCTCAACCAGAAGGAGGCTGTGGAAAGTGGCAGCCAGGAGGTGGTGGGGGAAAGTGGCAGCCAGGAAGTGGCCGGGCCCAGTAGCCTGACCGAATCCCAGGTTCCTCCCCTCCGCCTTCCAACAAAAAGTACCAGGAAGGGGAGGAACGTGCAGGAGTCAGCGCTTTCTTTGATTCGGGAGGCTACTGCGGCCCTTAGAACCACCCCCAATCTTCAAGAGGCCTATGCCTGCATGGTAGGCAGCAAAATGCAGGAAATGGAGGTGGGCCAACACCTATTTTGTGAGGAAGTGATATATCTGGCCCTAAATAAGGTATTGAGGAGCGAACTCACAAGCAAAACCCACCTGTGTGAGTTGGACCATCCTCCTCCTCCACCTCCTGCCACAACTCCAACATCAGAGCCACAGCCCAGAAGCAAGCATAGAAGGAAGCATGTAAGGAGGACAAGAGAGTGATGGCCTGGGTTCAGTCTGGTCTGACAAAAGCCGCAGGCTGTTGTAAGACCACAGCCTCAGGACATACATGTCATCTGCTGATGCTCCCAATCTCTCGGAGTCCTGGACTGCATTGTGCCCCCTATTAAATGGACTACTTAGGCTACTAATTTTGCCTGTCAAATAATTGAAGTCTGCCCTGGGGCGCAAAGGCTTCGCCAATTTCACCAGTTTATCCAGCATTGCCTTCCTCTTTATTTTGTTATGACCCCTAATAAATGCCTATTTTATTTTCACAAATACTTGGCTATGTGTTTTAGTTCAAAAAGGACAGTTTATGAGTAGGCAGGTATATTTCAAAAAGACAATGTCAAATTAACAAGGGACACCAACACCAACCAATCTCTTTGAGGTTAAAAAATACAAGATAATAATGGTGTTGTGGTAATTTGACACACAAAACGAGAGAAAAGATTATGGAGATCAGTATAGAAAAAAAAATCAGGAGATAAAAAAAGTAGATCACTCTAAAAAAAAAACATTATTCTGGAGATCTGGCAAAAAAAAAAAAGATTATTCAGGAGATCATGAGAAATAATAAAGAAATCAGTTTGTCAGAGCCCTGTATGAATATCAGCATCAAAACAACTTTATTCTAGCATTATAAAGAAGAAGAGAATGCGCTGCATTAAAAGATTAAAAACTTTGCAGCGTGATGAATGTGCTATCTCCATTACGAACGCTAGTTTTACCAGACCGAGCGCTTCCGTTTGGTATATGATTCAGAGCATGCGTGGCATTTTGTGCATCGAAATTGTGTACACACGCTCGGAATTTACGACAACGGATTTTGTTGTCGTAAAATTTGAGAACCAGCTCTCAAATTTTGTTTGTCGATAATTCCGACAAAAAATGTATGATGGAGCCTACACATGTTCGGAATTTCCGATAACAAGCTCACATTGAACATATGTTGTCAGAAATTCCGAAAGTCTGTATGCGGCATTAGAGTTGGGGGGGGTTGGAGTGGAGAGGATGGGGGAGGTTTGGGGTGCAGAAGTTAGCAGGGGTTTTAGGATGCAAAGGTGTACTGACAGGGTGGATAAAGATGTAGGTAGCATGTAGGGCAGCCCATTCATTTCAATGGGCTGCTCTATGTGCTATAAATGCGGAAGAATGTCCCTAACCGTTTTTCAAAATCACACTGTGCTACAGCACATGTCAGCAGATGCGTGAGGGTGTCATTAACAATTGATGGCACAGCTGTGTATCTGCTAAAGGGCAGCATGTTTCTGTGGTGTCAGGAAAGTGATTTTGCATGCGTTCCCGACACACAAATGTGAACGCAGACTAAATGTCTCAGTTACATTGGTGGTCAGTGTAAATTTTCTCATTACATTGGGGCTTGGTTTTAGAATTCTTTAATTCACACTAGTGGCCAGTGTGAATGTTCCTCTTACATTAGTGGTCAGTGTAAATTCCTCCTTAATTGGTAGTTACTGTAAATGTAACTTAGAGGTCAGTGTAAACCCGTATTACATTGGTGGCCAGTGTTGAAACTCTTCTTTATATTGGTAGTCGGTAAAAAAATCAGCATTGCCATTAATCACACCCTCCCCTCCCCCAGCACTGCCACTGATCCCTAGGAGTTTGCTGTCAATTGATGGGTCCCCTCACCTCCCCAGTCCATGGTATGCAAGTCATGAGGAGATGATGTGCTGTAAGCTCTAGCAACCAATCAGTGAGCAGTATTACTGTACAGTAATCTCTAGCAACCAATCAACAAGCAGAAATTATGTGCCGTAACCTCTAGCAACGAATCAGTGAGCTGTAATGTGTGCTATAACCTCTAGCAACCAGTCAGTAAGTGGTAATGATATGCTGTAACCCCCAGCAACCAATCACAACCGCTGCCTGATCTGATATAGTAAACAGATTTTGAGACTAACTGCTATTTATTGTATGTCTCAGAGCAGGTAAAGAGCGAAATTGCATGTGGGGGGGGCAAGAAAAATTTTGCCCCGGGTCCAATCAATAGTAACCACTTCAGCTCCAGAAGGATTTACCCCCATCCTGACCAGAACTTTTTTTGCAATTCGGCACTGCATCACTTTAGCTGACAAATGTGTGGTCATGCGATGTTGTACCCAAACACAATTTACATCCTTTTTTTCCCACAAATAGAGCTTTATTTTGGTGGTATATGATCACCTCTGCGTTTTTTATTTTTTGTGCTATAAACAAAAAAGAGCGACAATTTTGACAAAAAAGTAATATTTTTTACTTTTTGCTATAATAAATATCCCCAAAAAATACATAAAAAAACTAATTTCTTCCACAGTTTAGGCCAATATGTATTCTTCTACATATTTTTGGTAAAAAAATTGCAATAAGTGTATATTGATTGGTTTGCGCAAAAGTTATAGCGTCAGCAAAATAGGTGATAGATTTATGTCATTTTTATTATTATTTTTGTTTTACTAGTAATGGCAGTGATCTGTGATTTTTTATCATGACTGCGACATTGCGGCGGGCTGATCAGATACTTTTGACCCTATTTTGGGAGCATTGACATTTATACAGTGATCAGAGCTAAAAATAGCCACTGATTACTGTATAAATGTCACTGGCAGGGAAGGGGTTAAACCCTAAGGGGCGATCAAGGGGTTAAGTGTGTTCCCTGGATGTGTTCTAACTGTAGGGGGATGGGCTCACTACAACATGACAGAGATCACTGCTCCCGATGACAGGGAGCAGTAGATCCCTCTCACATTGCTAGGTAGAACAGGGAAATGCATTATTTACAAAGGCATTACCCCGTTCTGCCTCTCCTCACCACAATCACGGGCCACCAGCGAACATCGAGTTTGCTGGACCCGTGCGCGCCCGCTAGGCAGGAATTTCAAAGGGACGTATGGGTACACCCTTTTGCTTGCCTGTTCCATTCTGCTAACATAAATCGGCATGTGGCAGTCGACATGTGGTTAAAGATAGCCCTGTGCGTTGGTGCACGTTTACTGCAGTATGTTGATGTGCATTAGTGCACATTTACTGCAGTATGTTGACATGCGTTAGTGCATCAACGTACCTCAATATACTGCAAGAAACATGCACCAATGCACCTCAATATACTGCAGTACATGCACACTAATGCACGTCAATATACTGCAGTACGCGTACACTAAGGCAGTTCAACATACTGCAGTAAACGTGCACCAACACATCAATATACTTCAGGAAACGTGCACGTCAGTATACTGCGGTAAACATGCACTAACTCACCTTAATATACTGCAGGAATGGTGCACTAATGCACATCAATATACTTCAGTAAACATGTACTAATGCACATCAATATACTGCAGTAAACATGCACTATGGCCCCTCGATATACTACAGTACACCTGCTCTAACGCAGTTCAATTTACTGCAGTAAACATTCACTAACACAGTGCAATATAGTGCAGTACACGTACACTAACGCAGTTCAATATACTGCAGTAAACATTCACTAACTCACATCAATATACTGCAGGAAACGTGAGCTAACGCACATCAATATACTGCAGTAATCGTGCACTAACTCACCTCAATATACCACAGTAAATTGCACTAATGCAGTTCAATATACTGCAGTATGCTTGCATTAATGCACATAAATATACTGCAGTAAACGTGCACTAATGCACCTCAATATACTGTAGTAAACATGCACCAATTACCCTCAATATTCTGCAGTAAATGTGCACTAACACACCTCAATACACTGCAGTATATGTGCACTAACACACCTCAATATACTGCAGTAAACATGCATTAACACATGTCAATATACTGCAGTAAACATGCACTAATACACATCAATATACTGCAGCAAACGTGCACTATCACACCTCAATATACTGCAGTAAACGTGCACTAATGCAGTTCAATATACTGCAGTAAACATAAACAAATGCACGTTAATATACTGCAGTAAACGTGCACTAAAGCATCTCAGTATGCTGCAGTAAACGTGCACTAAGGCACCTCGGTATACTGCAGTAAACATGCACTAACACATCTCAAACTACTGCAGTAAACGTGCACTAAGGCACCTCAATCTACTGTAGTAAATGTTCACTAACGCATGTCAATGTACTGCAGTAAATGTGCACTAAAGCACCTCAATATACTGCAGTACCCATGCACTAATGCACCTCAATATAATGCAGTACACATGCACTAATGTACGCCAATATACTGCAGTACACATGCACTAACGCAGTTCAATATACTGCAGTAAATGTACACTAACACAGTTCAATATACTTCAATCAACGTGCACTGGCACATGTCAATATACTGCAGCAAATGTGCACTAACACACCTCAAAATACTGCAGTAAAAGTGCACTAACACCTCAATATACTGCAGTAACCATGTACTAACACACCTCAATATACTGCAATAAACCTGCCCCGAAACACTAAACTGACACTAAAGTCAAAATGAATAGCCGCACTACATTCACACTGCACTGTCATTATATTCACACTAAACTGACACTCTACACTCACAATAGAGCTGATTTGGATTTGCCCTGATTGGGAAAATCCTTCATTGCTTCAGTCAATCAGGGCTTCCAATGCACTGTGCCGCACACAGAGCATTGTGGGCCACTTGGCGGGTTGAACAAAAAGTCAAATGCCCCAACAATTTGGGTGTTCGCCGAATGGGCCAACAGCCAATGTTTGGCCTGAATTAATGCTTGGGCTGAACCCTTCACCCAAGATTATTAGAGAGATGTTAAATCTCAAAAATATATAGATCTTGGTTAACAGCTAGTGTTTATACTAAATACATTTCACAGAAAAATAGCAAACCCTCGCAGTATGTTTAAAAATAAGATGAAAATTAGAGGTTGACCCAAATTGTCAGGTGCCGCTATCAGGCTAAGACCCCATACACACTATTAGATTTTCTGCAGATTTTTATCATCAGATTTACCAAAACCATATAATATGAGGTCATACCTTAAGAGTTTCAATTTGTATGCAATCAGGCAGGCCCTTGCACTACATGGTTTTGGTAAATCTGAAGACAAAAATCTGCAGAAAAGTGTGTATGGGGCCTAAGACATGCTGTTTGGCTAATGTACTCATAATGCATAGGTTTGCACATTATTATGAACATAGAAGACATACTGCACATTCGCCCACATGTATGAGCACACACACACTTGCACGCGCACGTCCCCTGCTGACAAGTGGGTTATGTAAATCTGAACTCTTCACTAGTTCTTTGCTGTATGGTCTTCAGCCTCATTACTGTGATCCAGTACTGATACACATCTGTGATCATGTTACAAACCCAGCTTCCTATCTTCCCTTGCCCTCGATTTCCCTTGCCTGCTCATATTTGCTGTCTGCCTTTACTACCGACCCTGACCTGGATTACTAACCACGCTTCTGTCTAGTGACTCTGTACCTCACTGCCTGATTTTTTGCCAACTTCTGCCTTTTACTGATTCTTCTAATTCTGCTTACACTCTGATGTCCATCCATTTGGCTGTTACTCAGCCAGGTGTGGGACCTGAATCCACCTTCAACTGGATTTGGTTTGTGCATCACCAGCTATACCTGTGCTCGGCAGATACCAGCATTCCCACGTTTCTGCTCTTAGTGTCTACACCTTGGCACATGTGCCTTTCCTTCAGCCCTTAAGTTCCTGGCTCAACATTCAGGGGTGCTCCAATGGGAAATGTGCAAGAGGCCACCCTCATCATTCCACGCTCTGTATACAGTTATGTGATACTAATAAAGACAAATGAAGCCTAGCTTAATTGTTGCTGTCTGATGCCATGCCCTGACTGTACAGAATAAATACAGACACCACCATCACCTAAATCTGCACTTTAACAGCCCCTTATGCCCTGTACACACGGTCGGATTTTCCGACAGAAAAATGTGTGATAGGACCTTGTTGTCGGAAATTCCGACCGTGTGTAGGCTCCATCGCACATTTTCCATCGGATTTTCCGACACACAAAGTTTGAGAGCAGGATATAAAATTTTCCGACAACAAAATCCGTTGTCGGAAATTCCGATCGTGTGTACACAAATCTGACGGACAAAGTGCCACGCATGCTCAGAATAAATAAAGAGATGAAAGCTATTGGCAACTGCCCCGTTTATAGTCCCGACGTACGTGTTTTACGTCACCGCGTTTAGAACGATCAGATTTTCCGACAACTTTGTGTGACCGTGTGTATGCAAGACAAGTTTGAGCCAACATCCGTCGGAAAAAATCCTAGGATTTTGTTGTCGTAATGTCCGATCAATGTCCGACCGTGTGTACGGGGCATAACAGTTACAAAAGCTTAATATTAGACAAAATGTGCCCTTAAAATGACTATCAGCTCATGTTTTTAGATTTTGGACACAAAGTTTGCAAATTGCCAATAGAAGAAACTTGAATTACTACCTACCTATATATTGATAATGTGTTAATGTATAAAGCACATCTTCCAAAAAACTCTGTAATCCTTCAATGTGAGTACAGACCAAAGATGCAGGCCATTCCTCCTGCCTATTCATCCTTTCACTGCCCATTCTGCCCTGGCCTAGATCAGTGCTTAAAGAATGAAACTTAAAAGCCATCTTCAGAAATGTTTAGGTCATGCTGCTGCTATGGAGTCTGGGGTGGGAAGAGGACTCCTATTAGGGAAGCTGCTGAGGGAGGGAAACTCAACTGTGACATTTCTAGTTAAGAAGTCAGACATACAGATTAAATATCATAAAGATCACCACTACAAATATCACTCTGTGCTGTAAGGAGCATCTGTTTTGCCATCTTAGCAGCATACATTTATTACCGTTATCCTACAGCACTCCTGACTAAAATGAAGCTTTAATGCCTAATGCATTCAAAAATCTTATAGTGTTTCCACAGCTATAACGTGATAAGACAGCTGAGGTTTGTAGTTCTGCAAAAAAGTAACAGTTTATAGAAGTTCGCATTGAAGATATAGATTAATTGGGAGTTTATTAAAGGTAAATAGACTGTTCATGTTGCAAGGGAATTTTCTGTTAGCTTAGTGAATGTGATGAAAATTTACTTTGTAAATAATATCAAACCACATTCAAGGAAAACAAAAAAAAATAGTTTTCTGTTCTAAGTGAGTGGATGATGGAAGTCACCAGAGGTTCACATCATTCACTAAACTAAGGAAAGTCCCCTTGCAAAGTAAACAGCCTATTTGCCTTTAATAAATCAACACAGTTGCTGACAGACATACTGGGAAGTACGTCATCATAATAGAATTGTGTTTTTTTTTTTTATTTCTACTTCAACTCTTCAGTTTCCAAAACTAACCTCAAGTCCACATCATTCAGTACTTGCTTGCTGTGGTAGTTGCGGTAGTGGGAGAACTTGGAATATAAACAAAGGCTCTGAGATCTGAGATCGTCTATGCCGTAAAAGCTTGCTGAGTTTTTGATTACAAATTAATTAGCTAGAACACAGAGTTTAAATTCCTTTCCACCGCCTCTTCCTGTAAACTTATATCCATAGTCTTGAAGCTAATAGTTTACTGACTATAATGCTATATAAACAAAGTGTAGCGCAATCTGTGTGAAAACTATATAAAAATAAAAATACACACCATATACAGTGTATGTATCTATCTATCTATCTATCTATCTATCTATCTATCTATCTATCTATCTATCTATCTATCTATCTATCTATATATATATATATATATATATATATATATATTTATATATATATTTGTGATATTATTTTCATATAGTTTGCACATAGGTTGTGCTGCACATTGTTTAAATAGAATTTCAGCTGTTGGATGTGGGAACACGTTAGTGCTTGCAGCAATCAATATGTTTTTGTTTTTTGTTTGAGTAATTCAATACTGTATACTGTAAGTGTGGTAGCGTGGGCATATATACACACATTTTTAAGTCGACTGACTATATTGACAGTTCTTCTGCTGTGGAAAGTGGGAGTGGTGTATATCTCCAATTCATACTTCAACTGAGAAAAAATAGTTAAAGCAGAACTTCACTCTCTGATTCAATATTGACTATTTTTAATACTTTTGCTGCTAGCATTAGTAAATAGATAGACAAGTATGTCATATTAACTTGTTTTAAACTTCTTTTTTTACATTTTTTTTTAGTTACTTCCCTGTTTCCAGGCCTAGGCAAATGTTGTCATACATCCCAGAAGACTTCAGTAGGGGAGGAGGGGTTTTCTCAGATAAGCACGCCCTCCTGCCTGCATGCTGAGCTAAGGGCAGATGGATTCCAGGAAGTATTCAAGTTGTCCATGCTAGGGGGTGTTTTTCAAAGTGGTTTCTCAGCAAAATATAACATGGAAACATCAATGGATGGGTGAGTTTGCTTTGAATATTAAAGATTGAATAGAGTTTTTGGTTAGCGGTGCTCAGATGAAGTGTATTTAAGTTTTAAGGTGAGGGCTATGGAAACTGGAACAAACATTTATTAATACTGAATTTTCATTTAATAATAATGCATATTTACTAAAATAATATGTAAACATTTGCAAAAATATATTTTAACCCACGAATGAATGAAGAAAAAAAAAACTTTTTAATGCATAAACTATAACATTTAAATCAAATATATTCTCTTAGGCCCCTTTCACACTGGGGCAGTGGGGGCATCGGCGGTACAACAGCGCTATTTTTAGCGCTGCTGTACCGTCGTTCTTGTAGCTGTATTTGGCCACTAGCGGTGAGGTTTTAACCCCCGCTGGCGGCCGAAAAAGGGTTAAAATCACTCGTACAGCGCGGCTATAGCCGCGGTATTGCCGTGGTATAGCCGCGCTGTCCCATTGATTTCAATGGGCAGGAGCGGTTTAGGAGCGGTGAATACACCGCTCCTTCACCGCTCCAAAGAAGCGGTTTGCAGGACTTTTTTCACCGTCCTGCCAGTGCACCGCTTCAGTGTGAAAGCCCTCGGGCTTTCACACTGAACAAACAGTGGAGGCTGTTTAGGGGCAGTTTGCAGGTGGTATTTTTAGCGCAATACCGCCTGCAAACCGCCTCAGTGTGAAAGGGGCCTTAAAGTGCCTGCTTGTACATGATTTGAATTGCTTCAGTCTACAAATCTAAAACCTACTAGATTACAGAGCACATTATATTTTTAATTCATATCCAGGAGTTTATTTTATAAGCACATTTCAGTAGCTATGTTCACTACTGAGTGGATTAAACAAGGACGCACTGTTAATGAATTATTGACAATGACAGCACAGATACATTTAATTCTAATATCTTCTTTTTTGATGCAATACATCTTCATTTTTCTTTGATCTCCAGACAATAATTGAAGCAATAAAACTATAAAATGAAACTGATCCTACCTAAATTTCAAATACCACTGATCCTGTAATTAAATTATCTCTAGACTGTGTAGCAATTCTGTAAGCAGTGAGATTACTACTGGGTGGAAAATAAAACTGCAAGTATTTAATTTATATATATAAGAAAGTGCAGAACTAGTGTGATGTCAATAGAATAGACAGCAAACTGATATAACTACATTTTCAGTACAGTGACCTCATGTGCAAGTGAAACAAGTGCTAATAGCAAATGTACAGTGGGGATGGAAACTATTCAGACCCCCTTAAATTTTTCACTCTTTGTTAAACTGCAGCCATTTGCTAAAATCATTTAAGTTAATTTTTTCCCTCATTAAAGTACACATAGCACCCCATATTGACAGAAAAACACAGAATTGTTGACATTTTTGCAGATTTATTAAAAAAGAAAAACTGAAATATCACATAGTCCTAAGTATTCAGACCCTTTGCTGTGACACTCATATATTTATCTCAGGTGCTGTCCATTTCTTCTGATCATCCTTGAGCTGGTTCTACACCTTCATTTGAGTCCAGTTGTGTTTGATTATACTGATTGGACTTGATTAGGAAAGCCACACACCTGTCTATATAAGACCTTACAGCTCACAGTGCATGTCAGAGCAAATGAGAATCACGAGGTCAAAGGAACTGCCTGAAGAGCTCAGAGACAGAATTGTGGCAAGGCACAGATCTGGCCAAGGTTACAAAAAATTTTCTAAACAATAATGCAATGTAGGAACCTCTGCGCTATTAGGATTGAAAATATGAAAAGGACTGCTGCAAAATCTAGTGGTGTACACAAATCAACCAAAAAAATATTATAAATAGTGTGATTTTATGCAATAGGTCAGTGGAAATAAATCCCTCCAAGTGAGTGCATCAGAACATAAATAATAATAAATTCATAAAAATGGTGACGATCAAAAAGTATATATATAAAAAATATAAAATTAATCTATAACAGTGCAAGAGAAAGTCCCAGTGCTAAATAGCTAAAATACTGACTTTTGCGACAATAGAATGAAAAAAGTAAAAAATAAATAAATGCAAATTGGGTATAGTGCGTCAGTCTTACATGTTACGTCACGTACCTCGTTTCCCTGAAGAAGTCACAAGGTACGTGACGTAATGCGTAGGACTGATGCACTATGCGCAATCAGAGGTTCATACCTTCTGACCTGGTTGTTTTTGTCATTGACGGAAGTGATGTACTAGGTAGCGGCGGTATGCCGCTCTGCTGACTGTACAACCTGTTTACATTGCTTTGCACAGCTGTTTTATTTACTAAATCTTTGGTCTATGGTATTACACGATTGGAGGCCCTGTTTTGTTCTTCTCTTCCATACTTACCTGAACCTGGATGCGAGCTTGTTCCGGCCCTCTATCCATTTCTGGATGTCAACCACTGGTTCCAAACCAATATCCATTCATCATGTGTTGTTAAGGCATATATCCATGCCCTTTAAGGTAAGGGCTCTGTGAGCACATTATTTCATCTACCATTTCACCACGATCACACTGTTTTATTTGGCACATCCACTGAGAAGATTCAAGAATGTCTTCCTTCACCTTTGATGGACTAATTTAATATTATTTTCCACATTTTTTGAGTCATATTTATGCATTTATTTATTTTTTACTTTTTTCATTCTATTGTCGCAAAAGTCAGTATTTTAGCTATTTAGCACTGGGACTTTCTCTTTCACTGTTATAGTTTAATTCTATATTTTTTATATATATACTTTTTGATCATCACCATTTTTATGAATTTATTATTATTTATGTTCTGATGCACTCACTTGGAGGGATTTATTTCCACTGACCTATTGCGCAAAATCACACTATTTATAATACAAAACAATTTCTGCTGCACTTAAGGTTCCTAAGAGCACAGTGGCCTCCATAATCCTTAAATGGAAGATGTTTGGGATGACCATAACCCTTCTTTGAGCTGGCCATCTGGCCAAACTAAGCTATCGGTGGAGAAGAGCCTTGGTGAGAGAGGTAAAGAAGAACCCAAAGATCACTGAGGCTGAGCTCCAGAGATGCAGTCGGGAGATAGGAGAAAGTTGTAGAAAGTCAACCATCACTGCAGTCCTCCACCAGTCGGGGCTTTATAGCAGAGTGGCCCGACGGAAGCCTCTCCTCAGTGCAAAACACATGAAAGCCCGCGTGGAGTTTGCTAAAAATCACCTGAAGGACTCCAAGATGGTGAGAAATAAGATTCTTTGGTCTGATGAGACCAAGATAGAACTTTTTGGCCTTAATTCTAAGTGGTATGTGTGGAGAAAACCAGGCACTGCTCATCACCTGTCCAATACAGTCCCAGCAGTGAAGCATGGTGGTGGCAGCATCATGCTGTGGGGGTGTTTTTCAGCTGCAGGAACAGGACGACTGATTGCAATTGAGAGAAAGATGAATGCGGCCAAGTACAGGGATATCCTGGACCAAAACCTTCTCCAGAGTGCTCAGGACCTCAGACTGGGCCGAAGGTTTACCTTTCAACAAGACAATGACCCTAAGCACACAGCTAAAATAACGAAGGAGTGGCTTCACAACAACTCTGTGACTGTTCTTGAATGGCCCAGCCAGAGCCCTGACTTAAAGCGGAGTTCCACCCAAAAGTGGAACTTACACTCATCTGATTCCTCCCCCCCTCCGGTGCCACAATTAGCACCTTTCAGGGGGGAGAGGGTGCAGATACCTGCATTAGACAGGTATCTGCACCTACTTCCGGGAATAGACTCCTACGGGAGTCACGCCCCCTCCCGCACCCCCTGCTATCTCCTGGGAAACACACAGGTCCCAGGAGATAGCAGGGACCACTTAGGACGCGCAGCATGGCTCGCGCATGTGCAGTAGGGAACCGGGAAGTGAAGCCGCAACGCTTCACTTCCATATTCCCTCACTGAGAATGGCAGCGACAGCCGCCGAGAGCCGAGCTATTGCTCAGCTTCGGCTGCTGACATCGCTGGACTCCTGGACAGGTAAGTGTCCGTTTATTAAAAGTCAACAGCTGCAGTATTTGTAGCTGCTGGCTTTTAATAATTTTTTTCAGGTGGACTCCCTCTATAAACCCAATTGAGCATCTCTGGAGAGACCTAAAAATGGCTGTCCACCAATGTTTACCATCCAACCTGACAGAACTGGAGAGGATCTGCAAGGAGGAATGGCAGAGGATCCCCAAATCCAGGTGTGAAAAACTTCTTGCATCTTTCCCAAAAAGACTCATGGCTGTATTAGATCAAAAGGGTGCTTCTACTAAATACTGAGCAAAGGCTCTGAATACCTAGGACCATGTGATATTTCAGTTTTTCATTTTTAATAAATCTGCAAAAATGTCAACAATTCTGTGTTTTTCTGTCAATATGGGGTGATGTGTGTACATTAATGAGGAGACAAAAAATGAACTTAAATGATTTTAGCAAATGACTGCAATATAACAAATAGTAAAAAATTTAAGGGGGTCTGAATACTTTCCCTCCCCACTGTAAATCTATGTTCTATAATGGAAAGATCATACAATCCCCATACAGTCACATAGACCAAAAGTGAACAAACAATAGTGAAAAAAATAATACTGTGAAGCAAAAAGAGAAATATGTGCATTCATGAGTGAACATCAAAGTCCATGAACAACTATATATGATGACATGGTGACTTGAAAAACTTGGTGCAGACACTTTGTCAGTAGATAATCTATCACCTGCGAAGGACCACACAAGTCTTATCTCCCATTGGATGCTGTATGTGCTGATGAAAGATTCCTCTGGGTGTATTACACCACAAGCTTTACTGACTCATTAGACACATGCCTATTTGGGTTCAACTTTTCCGGTAAGCCTTATATATATCAGTGGTAGATTATCTACTGACAAAGTGTCTGCACCAAGTTTTTCAAGTCACCACGTTGTCATATATAGTTGTTCATGGACTTTGATGTTCACTCATGAATGTACATATACAGTATTATACAGTACAGTACAGTATTATTTTTTTCATTATTGTTTGTTCACTTTTGGTGACTGTGCGGGGATTGTATGACCTTTCCATTATAGAACATAGATTTACATTTGCTATTAGCACTTTTTCACTTGAATATGAGGTCACCGTACTGAGTATGTAGTTATATCAGTTTGCTGTCTATTCTACTGACATCACACTAGCGCTGCACTTTCTTATATATATAGTTTTTTGTTTTGCAAATTGATCTTTTGCTGTGCCAGCTGCTAACACACCATTTAAAGAGACAGCACGGCTCACCTGTTATATATATTTACAAGTGTTCAATTTAGGTGGAAAATATTTCTGAAACACTTTTTGTTCAGCACATATTGTAATCAACAATCACAATGTGGGAACTATATAGCAGTGTTAAGAAATGAAAAACGATAGTACAGTTGATATTTTTTAAATTAATGTTTCTGTGTGTTCTTTCTACTTATATCAAAACTTTGATTTATTTATATCAGACTACATAGCTGTCTGAAGAGAAGGCTGTGTCACAGCTTTTACTCATTTTATTGTGTAAATTTTAGCTTGAACTATAGAGGTTTTTAAATTACAGGATGTTTTCAGCAAATTAGATATGGCTAGACTAAAAAATATATATAAAGAAGCATAAACCAGCTGGTTTGAAAATAAGATTACAAATATAAATACTATATATACATTTTATCCTTAAGTCTGACCATAATTAATAGGAATTCATATCAATTTCAATAACTTGTGGTAAGGAAAGTGCAAGCATTAAAAAGATAATGTGCTGATCCTTTCAGGTTCAAATATGCTGTCAAGATTTTTGATTCTGAAGAATGATCTAGCCTCCCATAATTTTGCATCTGGTCAAGAATTAAACATTGTGTTTAGGTGTACTCTGTAAAAATGTCTACAATGCTAAACTTTCCAAAAACAGTTACCGTGCAAAACAAATGATAAATTGTCTAACCGGAAACCAGAAGTTTTTGTCGCATACATTTGCAAAAATATGTGAATATGTGAAGTCCCATCGCGGTTCCAAGGCCACTCCGTAAAAGTAAATCCTGACAAAGCTCCCAGCTGGAGACATAAGATATACTAAAGTTTGGGCTCCACTGACCAAATTTGATTTTTTTTACACTCTGTCTTTTGCAGACATGACATGAAAGATTTTTAAGATGATTATTAATAGATGTGCTGAGGCAATTACCAATCAAAATAGAAAAATATTGTACAGTCAATTGCATGTTTGGTTAATTTTCTAAGTGAAATATATTAAACAAATAATGCAGGAAATGTATTTGGAAATGTAATGTCACAGTTAAATTTGATTTCACAGGCTTTAAAACATAGCTACAAAGTAAAATAACCATTTCTGGCATGTGCAAAAATGTGTATATTTTAATAAGCCAGTATTTAGTATCACCCTCTTTGGCAGAGATCACAGCTTGTAGATGCCTTTTGTATCAGGGTAGTAGTCTTTCTGTTCTTGTGATAGGGATTTTTGCCCTCTCTACATTGTAAATCATTTTTAATTCTGAGATATTCTTGGGCCATCCTGTATACACAGCCTGTTTAAGATTTTCCCACAGAGTTTCATTGTTGTTTATGTTAGGGGAATGGGAGCAACTTTCCAAACCTTTTAGATTGTTCAGGTAGCTAGTGGTGGCATTTGGAGTATGTTTAGTATTATTGTTTTGTTATAGAATCCATGGGCTTCCCAGCTTTAGCTTCATGGTTGACAGTTTCACATTGCCATCCAAAACTCGCAGAAATCTATTAGAATCCATTATCCCCTCTACACATACAATATTTATTGAGTCACTGACTGCCATGTGACCCCAGAGCTTAATGGGTCCACGTCCATGTTTAACAGTTGGCCAGGTATTTTTTCATCAAATTCAGCTCTTTTTTTTCCAAACAACCCACAAGATAGCATTTGTGATGAGGTCACTGGTAAATCTTACACCTGATGCTTTTTCATGCAAATCATGTTTGTGCAAGCAATACTACTCCTTTGTCAGGTAAACCTTCCTGTATGTCTATTGCAGGTATACTAGGAATTGGCTTTGCCTTTGCCAGCAGTTTTCTTGGTCCTCGTGATATTTCTTTGATTTCCACAGTTTCCTTAAACTGCCATTTATTGATGACATTATGGACAGGTAACCTTGTGAACTGGAATGTCCTTCAATGTTTTTTTATAAATCCTCTGGTCTGTAGACAACAAAAAGCTTTATTTTCAGATCCTTATTCAGTTACTTAGTGATGCTGTGGTTGTTAAGTAACAGAACAAAGTATAGATTAAAGATTATTAATCATTACAAAAATCAAAAGGTTATAATTCCAAATGGGCATGAAGCCTACCCTCAGAAGTAAGTGAATCTGTGACACTGTGGCTCATAGCAAAGTGAATAAGGAACATTTTTTGGGGACAGTGATTACAGCACATGTGTGTAGTGTGTATAGTTGGTAAACTAGTTTCTATTCCCATAAACCACACTCACTGTTATGCTGCGTACACACGACCGGACTTTACGGCATACTTGGTCCGGCGAACCGGAGTCCGTCGGACCATTCGATCATGTGTGGGCTCCAGCGGACTTTGTTTTCTCAAAAGTTTGACGGACCTAGAAATAAAACATGTTTCAAATCTGTCCGACAGACTTGGCTTTCTAGCAAACAAACCGGTCGTCTGTGTGCTAGTCCTATGGACCAAAACTGACGCATGCTCTGAAGCAAGTACAAGATGGAAGCGCTTGGTTTTGTAAAAGTAGTCTTCGTATTGAAGCTAGCACATTCCTCTTCTGTGATCTTTTAATACAGTGCATTCTTTTTTTCTTTATAATGCGAGAGGAATTAAGTTGTTTTGCTGCTTATATTCACACAGAGTTCTCACAAACTACTTTCTTCATGACTTATCCTCATGCCAGGACTAATATTATAGTTTTTAAAAGCCAGATCTCCAGAAATAATGTATAAAATTTTTTTTTGGACTCATCTTTAGTATTTTTCTATTCAATCAATATCTATTTTACAACGTGTGCTAAATTCTCAAAACTGTTATTTTATTTTATTTTTTTGGAGTTTCAAGTTACCACAATAACCTTAATTTTTTGTATTGTTTTAATGAACCTTAATGAGGATGGTGTCCCTTGTTAATTAGACATAGGGGGGTTATTTTCAAAAGGCTAATTCATTTTGCACTACAAGTGCAAAGTGTATTTGAAATTGCACTGAAAGTGCATTTGGAAGTGCATTCGCTGTGGATCCGAGGGGCACATGCAAGGAAACCCAAAAAAAAATAAATTTCTCTTGCACATGATTGGATCAGCAGAGCTTCCCCTCATTTCAGATCTTCCCCTCAGATTTACAGCGACTGCCCTTCCAACAAGTGCACTTGCAGTGCAATTTATGAAGTGCACTTTGAACTTGTACTTTGCACTTGAATTGCAAAATGATTTAGCCTTTTGTAAATAACCCACATAGTCTTTTTGACATGTACCTGCCTACTCACAAACAAAATGTCTTTTTTGAATCAAAACACATAGTCAATAATGTAAGGTAAAGAAAATATCCATTTATTTTTTAAAAAACATAAATGAGGAAGGCAACACTGGAGACACTTTTGGAATGTGTGAAGCCTTTTGTCCCCCAGGACACACATCAAGTTCTTGGAAAATAAAATTGGTATCTTGCGACTAGGGAGCCCAATCTGCATCTTCTGTCAGACCAGACAGAAGTCAGGCAATCACCTTCGACTCTTCCGTGGAGCCTTCCTTGGAGGCTGTGCCTCTGGTGGTGTACTTGGGGCAGGAGGAGGAGGAGTAGCAGGAGGAGTGGCTTCATCTGCAATATAGCTTGTTGGAGTAAGCTCCCCTCTCAACCCCTTCTGAAAGGCCTGAAAAATAAGCCCCTCACAGAGGAGCCGTCGCCCCTTTTCAAGTTCCAACAACCTGGTGGCCATATACGTTCCATAGGCCTCTTCAGAATTGGGTAGTGTGCTCAGGATTTGGCTGGCTTCCCGAATGAGGGCTAGTGATTCCTCCTCTGTTCGGGTGATCTTCCTGGGCCTTTTGGTGGTAATGCGGAGGGAAGGCACCTGACATTCCATGAGGCTTCTACTGGGCCCAGCCACCTCCTGCCTGCCACTGGGCAAGGTCTCCTCCTCTCTCCCACTGGGCAAGGCCTCCTCCTCTATACCTCTGGGCACGGCCTCCTCCTGGCTGAGCTCATCCTGGGTAAAAAAAAGGGACATAGTTGTAATTTTTGCTTCCTCAATCACACACAATTTTCAGCTCATGACTTTCAAATATAATTCTAAACAAATAGAAAAGGCTATCTTTTTGACCCCACCATTATTCTAGCTGATCACCAATATTTGAAGTACATTTTTGGCCACTACTGTCTAGTGATATGTATACATATTAATAATTGTGATGAAATCATTTTTTGTGAAGCATTTAAATCATTTTTCAGTTTACATCATTAATATTTACACAATCCCAAATTCCCCAAAAAAGTATACCTGGCTGAAGACGGACGCATCCACTTCATCAAGAATGAAAGGGCCCAGTTCTTCCTGGGATGCCTGAGCTGGGGTGGAGGAAAGGGTGGAGGTGGAGGGAAGGCTGGAGGAAAGGGTTGAGGGGAGGCTGGAGGGAAGAGTCGAAAGTGATTGCCTTGCTTCTGTCTGGTCATCCAGAAATCGCCTGAGTGTTTCTGTCGGCCTATTATATAGGCCTGAGGCCTGTCGCTATTTTGCGGCCTATAGGCCTATAGGACTGTGGATCCTCCCTCATCCCCTGGCCTAAATTACTGTGATCCATGGGTTGCAACAGCCGCCCGACCTCCTCCAGCAGCTCTCCCGAAGAAGCAGGAGGAATTATCACCAACGTAGGCCTGCCTGAGGCCCCCTGACATCCAGCCCACTAAGTCAACAACCCACAGCCATCCTAAGGCCTCTGAAGTCTCATCATCCTCATCCAGGTACAGCATTACATAGGAACGTTCCCCATTTCTGGTGTAGAATTATCTGGCCATAAGAAGAAGAAATTTACTATTTTACTAATATACCAACCATAGTGGTTTGCTGTGTCTGCAGCTTACCTCCAATTATACCTTTAGCAGGCGCTTAAAGGGGCACCCCCCACCCCCTGACTTTAGTTAAGACTTTAGTTAACCAAACTGAGCACCTAAAGCTGGAAATAGGGGGCGTAGGTGCGATTAGCACCAATGGAAGACATGTTATAGACTCTCTCAGGCCCCCCGCTCCTTTTCTAAGGAATCCTGCACTGCTTCAAAGCTTTCATAACCAAAGGATCATTATTAGCTGCCTCCGGACAACTCCGGGCACTACATGGGCAAAGTAGGATTTCAGAAGAACATATATCAAGGCTTTATACCACCAACGACATCAAGGTCTGCACAAAACATGGAGCGATTCCTTTACAGGTCACAATCACTGGCCTCAAATACACTCACAGAACCAACTGATGCCGTGGACCTATTAGCCTCCACCCCAGGAATGTTTCACAGGGGAGACACCTCCCAGCAGACGAATCCCGCTGAAGCAGTCACAGTAGCAGTCTTGGACCTGAAACTGCAGACACTTCTACAAGATCTGACACGTAATATAGCTAAAGAGGTTGGGAAGATTGCTCAGGAGCTCAGGGGGGAGATTGATCAGCTAGGTGAACTCACTGCCACCTTGGAAACTAAATTTGACGAACTGTACAATACATGCATGCATTGGAGGAAGAAAATGAATTTCTTAAGCACACGGTTTCCAAAATACAATTTTAACAAGAAGATCTGGAGAATAGAGAACGTCTTTCAAATGTGCGGATCCGTGGAGTTCCTAAAACCTTCAATGATAATGAACTACGGGCGTATCTACTTAACCTTTTTGTCTCGATGGCCTTGAATATACCTGATATCGACTGGCGCCTAGATAGGGCCCATAGATCTCTGGCCCCCAAACCTCCCCCTGGATCCAATCCGAGGGACATAGTGGTTAGTTTTACTACTATTACAGTAAAGAAGCTTTAACAGCAGCTACACGCAACAAAAATCACATCGACTTCAGGGGCTCCAGAATCCAGATTTTCAGTGACCTCTCCCCCATTACCCTGGCAAAAGACGCAATCTTCGCCCAATCATGGCTCATCTCCAACTGCATCAAGTCCCCTACAGATGGGGTTTTCCATTTTGGATGGAACACAAAGATGGTACACAATACTCTATCAGAGATCTTCATGAATGCCAGGCCTTTATTCGAAATTTGGGTCTGCCACCTGTCCCTGGTGAAGAGTTCAACTTCCTCCACCTGCTCTGGCTTCCAAGCCCCTTCAGGCCCCCGCAGCAATCTGGATGCCAGTACGCCAGAGACAACAGACGGCTTTCTCTATACCACAACGCTCCAATCTGCCTAGACCCCCCCACCTGAAGCCCCAAGGTCTACCTGAATTGCACCTCCATGTTTTTGATTCCCAGATGCCTGGGATCTCGGCTGACATCTTCAGGCTTCTGTTCTCCTTTTTGCCCTCATTGCAGCTCCAATCTATGGTGTTATGTTTTAAACACTGTTAACTGTTAACTGTCCGAGTCTAGCTATTAAAGGAGTGGGCCACAGTTTGCTGATCTAGCTGCCTCTACATGTCCAAGGTCTCTCGCTTTGGTCCCCTGAAGGACTTATCCCCTTCAGGCTTTCAAAACACATGTTTAAATTTTTTTTCTTTTTTTCTTTTTTCTTGCTTATGCTTTGCTCTTGCTAAACCTTTCAAATTTTTACCAGGTCCTTTTTTACCTGTTTTTGTTGTTTTGTTTTGCTGCAGGTTATAACCTTACCACACGTTGTCTTGATGTTCAAAAATGTAGATGTGTATAAGTATCTTATAGCCCTCCTTGGATTGGAATGTCTCTTACCCATATGTTATGTTAAAATATTGTTTGCTTATTACTCTATTGCCCTGTACACATGGTCGGACATTGATCGGACATTGATCGGACATTCCGACAACAAATCCATGGATGTTGGCTCAAACTTGTCTTGCATACACACGGTCACACAAAGTTGTCGGAAAATCCAATCGTTCTAAACGCAGTAACGTAAAACACATACGTCGGGACTATAAACGGTGCAGTAGCCAATAGCTTTCGTCTCTTAATTTATTCTGAGCATGCGTGGCACTTTGTGCGTCGGATTTGTGTACACACGATTGGAATTTCCGACCACGGATTTTGTTATCGGAAAATTTTATAGCAAGCTCTCAAACTTTGTGTGTTGGAAATTCCGATGGAAAATGTGTGATGCAGCCCACACACGGTCGGAATTTCCGACAACAAGGTCCTATCACACATTTTCCGTCGGAAAATCCGACCGTGTGTACAGGGCATATGACTGTAACATGGCTTTAAAGATAGTTTCTTGTAATGTCAGGGGCTTGAATTCCTTATGAAAACGCTGGTTGGCTTTGGAGGAATTCAAATCCTCAGGAGCTGATGTGGTAATGGTTCAGGAGACACATTTCCGCCCAGGGGGTTCCTTTAAATTTGCTTCCAAACTATTCCCCACAGTTTATATGGCCTCAGATCCATCTGGGAAGGCTGGAGTGGCCATACTAATTAAATGTTCTTGCCTTGTACGTGTCTTAGCCTCAACTTTGGACCCCTGGGGTCGGTATGTCCTCCTGAAGTGTGCCCATCTGAATACCTCCTTAACCTTAGCTAATATTTATGCACCCAATACGGGACAAGTTTGTTTTCTCGCTGGAGTTCTTGATCAGCTGCGTTCCTTTTCTCAGCCTTTCATGATCGTGGTCGGAGATTTCAATATGTGTATGTCTCCTAGTAGGGATAGATATGCCTTATCTCAACAAACTCCATCCCCCCAAGTTCTTAAATTGTCCACCTCCTTTCGCAAATTAATTCGTTCTCACAATCTTTTCGATGCATGGAGAGTAAAGCACCCTACCCAGCATCAATATACCTTTTTCTCCCCTCCACATGAGCTATATTCTCGATTGAATCATTTTCTAATATCTGCCCCCTTGTTACCCAACATAGTCTCTTCGGAGATAGATCCTATTATGTGGTCTGATCACGCCCCCATAACTTGTGCTTAACGCCGCATCACCCAGGACTTGCCATTGGAGACTCAATTAATCTCTTCTGCGACATGTTGCGACCAAAGACAGGCTTCTTAAGAAATTGGAGGAGTTTTTTCATTTAAATGTAGGCTCAGTCTCTGATACATCTATTGTGTGGAAAGCCCATAAGGCAGTTTTTAGGGGTTAGTGTATTTCATCCAGCTCACGCTTGAAGCGTGACTCTATTCAACTGAGATCGGAGCTTGTGGCCCAGCTGGGCACTGCGTAGGCGCAGCTACTCCACCTCCCTACGGTGGGTTGCTTGCGCACAGTAATTGCTATCCGCAACTGTATTAGGTCTGTAGATACGAATAAATTCTCGAAGTCAATGCTGTGGTCTAAGCAAAAGTTTTATGAGTATGCAGACAAACCGTATAGGATGCTGGTTCATAGGCTTAAGCCCCGACCTTTTCTATCCATCCCTAATCATATAGTACAATTAGATGGCACACCTACTCACTGCCCTCAGACCATGTCAGGAGTTTTTGGGGAGTATTATAATAAACTCTACAACTGCTTGAGCACAGATTCACAGGCCCAGTTTTCACAAGACGGACTGGACCCTTTCTTGTCCTCTGTACATCTTCCAAAACTGTCACCAGACCAACGCTCCTCATTAAATCAATCTATTTCTGTGGAAGAATTAACTGAAGTAATCAAAAATCTTCCCTCACATAAAGCTCCAGGTCTAGACAGCCTACCATATTCCTCTTACAAGACATTTTTACCAACCCTAACCCCACATTTGTTATCCCTCGTTACTCCAGGGCAAATTACCGCACTCCTCGTTCTTACACGCTTTTGTAACCGTTATCCCTAAACTGGGTAAAGATTCATCCCTTCCCGATAACTACCATCCCATCACCCTATTAAACTCAGACTATAACATTTTCACCAAGATCTTAGCGAACAGACTCTCTCTGCTACTGCCAGCACTAATTCATAGAGACCAGGTGGGTTTCGTTCCCACGAGACACATGGGCGACAACACGTGTTGCACAATTGACCTTATAGACCCGCTTACCAAAACCAAAAACCCCGCCTTAATACTTAGTTTAGACGCCCAAAAAGCATCTAATCATCTTAGTTGGCCATTCATGTTTGCGATACTAACTCGTTATGGATTCTCAGGCCCCTTTATTCAAGCTCTTAGGGCCTTATATTCGTAGCCCACATTGCAAGTGCAACTCTCCTCCCACCTATCACGTCCATTTTCCCTCAGCAATGGCACGAGACAGGGATGCCCCCTATTGCCGCTGCTGTTTATTCTTAGTTTAGAGCCTTTGGCTGCGGCCATACGGAATGCCCTGACATCAGAGGCGTTCGTCTTAGATACATGGAATATAAATTATCCTTATTCGCGGACGACGTTCTTCTTACTCTCACTCACCAACACACCTCCCTGCCACATCTACATAACATATTAACTGCCTTTGGTGATCTCTCAGGTTTTAAAATTAATGCTGCTAAAACGGAAGAGCTACCCATAAACATTTCCCCTACCCTCTTATCTTCCCTCCAAAGCAAATATAATTATCATTGGTGTGCTCAGTCACTTAAGTATCTAGAGGTTCAAATCACTCCCTCTTATGATTCTCTATATTGAGCCAACTTCCCTCCCTTGTTCTCGGAAATCAATCGTCTGCTGAATCACTGGACCGCCCTAACCCTATCCCTCCTGGGACGTATCAACGTGCTTAAAATGTCCATTCTCCCTAAATTATTATATCTGTTTGAAACATTACCAGTGGCGGTCCCATTGACGCAGTTGAAATCCCTTCAAAGGAGAAGCCTCCTCTTTATTTGGAATAATGCCTTCCACAGGATGGCGGAGTCAGTGGTCTTGGCCCGGAGGAATGGGGGGGATTGGGAGGCCCAGATTTAATCAAATACTACTATGCCTCACACCTGAGAGTTCTTGCCTCCTGGACTTCCCGGAAGGCCCCAAATAGGTGGGCGGAAATAGAAATGAGTGTCACGGTCCCGGTTCATCCTTGCTATATGCTCTGGCCTTCTTCTGCCCTCCATATGCCCCAATTACGGAAAATCTGTTTAGCTCCAATGTTGTTCACGTTGTCTATATGGAAAAGATGCTCTGAGCGTTATTCCCTGTCCTCATCATGCCCACCACTCTGAAATATTTTATTCAATGCAGACATTCCAGATAGCCTTTCTTATAAACGTATGCTACCATGGACCCAGGCAGGAATTTTCCAATTACGACACTTTGTTAACCCAGTGACACAACATTTATTGACCTTTCATGATTTGCAAAGTTCACATCAGATTCCCCAAAGGCTTCTACATTCATACTTGCAGATTAGATACTTTTTATCCACTAGCTCCCCTTCTCTGACCTTGGAGAAGCCAACAGACTTTGAGGCCCTATGCGCTAAAGGTCCTTATGAGCCCCAAATGATTTCTACCATCTATAAAATGTTGCATGAGGCTGTTCCTATGACAGTTGACTGCCATCATTACATGAGAAAATGGTCTCAGATCTTACAGCATGATATCTCCTTGTTGGACTGGGGGAGCATCTGGGAGCACACTTCCAGAATCTCTCGATGTGTGACCCATAAGGAAACTGCATACAAAGTCCTGATGCACTGGTATAGGACCACAGATATTCTGCACGCTCGCAATCAAGCAACCACAAGACAATGTTGGAGATGTAATAATGCTGTGGGCTCTCTTTACCATATTTTTGGGAGTGTCCTCCAGTTCACCAATTTTGGCTCTGAGTCCAGAAACTACTAGAAATCCTGATTGGTAGCCCCGTCCCTCTGACGTCCATGCACTATTTGTTAGGTCTCCCTTTCCCTGGTGTCTCTAAGACTCTGCGCAGACTGATGTCTTTCATTTTACTAGCTGCCAAACGGGTCATCCCTAGGCTATGATTATCTACCCCCCCCCCAACTCTCCCACAATTGCTCACAACCATGGCTGAAAAATGTAGAATGGAACACCTGATGGCTGTAGTGGAGGGCACGGAGCAGAAATTTTCGAAAACACGGTCAGCATGGGACAAGTTTATGTATGGTTCTAAAGGTAATGAACCTAGTTAGTTAATCCCAGCATATGTTTGTGTAATGGCACACTAGTTACTTTACTCTTTTTATATAGTGCTTTATATGTGGTTATCCAGTAGGTTTATATAACTCAAACAACTCCTACTCGGATAAGGTGCTCCCCCATTCAAGTTAACTGTTTAACCACATTGCTATTCCTTTATCTGTACAATTTATGTGTGCCTTGTAGTTCTCAAAGACAATGTATACCTGCATTACTTCAAAATGTTAATGTTTTACATGTATCTTCTTTTGTATGACTTGCAAAACCTTATAAACAAACAATTTAAAAAAAAAAAAAAACACGTCCATTGCTCCCCCATGATGGGAGATAGCACATGTTGACTTGAACCTTTTTTACTCCCAATTTGTGTGCATCTGCTAAATTTTTTTTTTTACATGGGTGACATCACCAGCACTGTTTTTGACATGTTGAACTTTGTAATTTCCTGTTATTTTTTTGTATTATGTTTTTAAAAACCCTGTTGTCAAGCCTAATTTTGTAAACAAAATATATTTTTTATAAATATGCCTAAACTAAAACAACAACAAAAAAAAAATATTGTTCCTAAAAAAAAATTAAAACCCCCTAAACTCAATGTGCGCACAGTAAAATGTTTTTTACTACTGCAATGTGTGTGGCTTATTATTTATCAATAACAGTTTCTTAATTTTTTGTGCGTTTACAGTGACAAAGGGCCTTATTAACTAAAGGGAAATGCACTTGCTACTACAAGAGCACTAGGAGACAGACAGAACTAAATGCAAACAAGAATAAAAACAAGAGATTTTTGCCCAAATAATTTGTGTTTATTTGTTAAAAGATTAAAGTTGTTGTTGCATTGCAATGGCCCCCCGACCATTAAAATAATTGACATATCTGTCACGCACTTAACAGGTGGTTTGGGGGGCCAAACCAGTATGGCCAGTATCCAGGCCTGTGAGTGGATCTTCACCACTAAGTCCGGCCTCAGGCCCAACTGAGGTAATATATGTAGATGAATGATGTCTCAAATAATTATGAATAATGCAGCAAGCCATTATTACATGATTTATCATGTATTCCACCAGATTTATGGCCGAGAGGAACAAATGGAACCGGCTGGCCAGAATCCCAAAGGCATTCTCCACAACTCTTCTTGCTCTGGCCAGCCAGTAATTAAATACCCTCCTCTCAGGGGTGAGGAACCTTTGGGGGAACGGCCTCATCAAGTGCTTGCCAAGAGCAAACGCTTCATCAGCGATGAAAACTGAGGGGAGTCCATCAACGTTCTGGTCATCAGGTGGCAATCCCAGGCCACAAGTCTGGAGACGCTGGCACAACCCGGTCTGTGCAAAGACTCCTCCGTCCGACATCTGGCCGTTCTTCCCCACGTCCACGAACATAAAATCCAATTGTGCCGAGACCACCGCCATCAATACTACACTATGAAACCTCTTATAGTTATAGTAGTAAGACCCCGAATGGGGTGGGGGCACAATGCGGACATGCTTCCCATCAATCGCCCCAACACAGATGGGAAAGTCCCAACGGTCAGCGAACTTGAAGGCCACAGTCTGCCATTCCTGTGTGTTTGAAGGAAACTGTGGAGTCAAACAAGAAAAAGAAATATAAGTACTTTTAAACATAACTTTGCTAGCAGATTACCCAAAAACATTCTTGAACAACAGCAGTCGAACATTTTTAATATGTGTTATTTCCAAAAATAAAAACATAAGGCCCACTTATAAGATTACTCACACCCTCTCATGGACCATTGATCAATTTGTATGTGGGGGGAGGGGTTCTAATTTGGGAGAAGAACACACCTGACATTTTGAAACATTTGAGGGTGTGGGGGAGGGGTTCTAATTTGGGAGAAGAACACACCTGACATTTTGAAACATTTGAGGGTGTGGGGGAGGGGTTCTAATTGGGGAGAAGAACACACCTGACATTTTGAAACATTTGAGGGGGTGGGGGAGGGGTTCTAATTTGTAAGAAGAACACACCTGACATTTTGAAACATTTGAGGGGGTGGAAGAGGGGAAAGCAGTACAATGGAGCTGACAATATACATTGTTAAAGGGACTATAGGCTAGAGGTATAAATGGACCCAGGATTGCATAGTGGGGAGGATAGTGAAGGTAAATATGCATGTAGGGCAAAAAATGATTGATTGAAAAAAACAGGCATGCATGAAGATAAAGGGGACATTCACAGCATATTCCAAGCAACGTAATTATGTAACGGGGACATTTAGACAATACATTAGCAAACATTAAATACATATCATGTAATGTTAAAGGATAACAAACTTACCTTCATATAGTCCTTCTGCAGGAAATGAATTATAGCAGAACAGGTCTCTGGGATTATGATCCACAGGGCCTGGGGGGATGCCTGTCGAGAACTTCAACTCCTGAAGACTTCTCCCAGTCGCCAAGTAACGTAATGTGGCAACTATCCTCTGCTCCGCAGTGATGGCTTGCCTCATGCAGGTATCCTGCCTGCAGATATAAGGGGTCAGCATAGCCAGAAGACGTTCAAAAATGGGATCCGTCATCCTGAGATAATTCCTGAAATCCTCAGGATTATTCTCACGGATCTCAGGGAGCAAAGGCATGTGCAAGAATTGGTCACGCTGGCGCAACCAATTCTTCGTCCAAGAGCTCCTCCTCACCCTGTTCATGGACTGGACTCGGGTCAAAGTATTAACCCCAACACCAAGTCCCCACGCAGAATGAACTCGGGAACGAGTACGTCCACGCATCATGGCTTCAAAGCGGTCGGCTGGTCAAACAAACAAACTTAGAACAAATGCACTGAAGGACAGCAAGGCCTATGAAGAGCAACCTGAAGATCAGGAACGAGCGGATCAGAACAGCCTGCTATGCAGGTTACGAACTGACCAACATGCACTGAAAACCAGATACAAACCTCATAAGCACAAACTGAACCGCAGAAAACGATCGAAATAAGCTGAAGTGTGAAAAGCGTGAATCGTCTCTAACCAAACTTCTACTAACACGAGATTAGCAGAAGGAGCCCAAAGGGTGGAGTAGTGGGGCTTGAACTTCCTTTTTCTAGTCCCGTCGTATGCGCTGTACGTCACCGAGTTCAAAACCAGCGGACTTTTGGAGTGATTGTGTGTGTCCAAGTCCATCCGTTTGTAAGTCCGGCACACCTACGCTACAAAGTCCATTGGAAAGATCACCGGACCAAGTATGCCGTAAAGTCCGGTCGTGCGTACGCGACATTAGGCATAGCCTGTTCATACCCCCTATTTGCTACTGCATGGTATATGTGCACAGTTTGTTTTATCCATGTGCCTTTGTGTGCCCTAGGTCTTTCACAGGCCTAGCAAGTTTTGGCTATGCTTGTCCAAGTTTAGTTCCTTGCTTTGTGTATTGTCAAACAAAACAAAATATAATACCAAACATTTTACTAAATAGGAAAATAAGGGGTTGCATTGGGTAAAGAGATACCAAACATGCCAAGCTTTTAAATTATAACATGCAACCTAAGTTTAGGAGGGCATTTTAAGAAAAAAAACTTTTAGGAGGGAAGTTTAAGGAAAAAACTTACATTTAAATGCCCATCAATGCAGCCTTATCAGTGTCCATCTGCAGCCTTGTCATTGCAGCCTTGTCAGTGCAGCCTTGTCAGTGCAGCCTTGTCAGTGTAGCCTTGTCAGTGAAGCCTTGTCAGTGTAGCCTTGTCAGTGCAGCCTTGTCAGTGTAGTCTTGTCATTGCAGCCTTTTCATTGCAGTCTTCCAGTTTAAAAATAGCAGGGCTCTAGGATCCTCTTGCAGTCCCGAGCGGAGCCGAGAGTAGCCGAGTAGGTACCTCATATGCGTGACACATCACAATTTACCCATTTACATTTGTTTGTGTGCTGGGTGATGAAGTTGGTTTTACATTTTTTTTTTATTATTATAATTACATTTTTTTCATTTTTTATTTACTTTTTTTTAATAGTTAACCTTATTGCTATCACTAGGGGGCTAACAAGCGTGATAAGACTGACACTCCTAATGTCTCTGCTGCCCTCTACTTCAGGAATGTTCTTGATCATCTGTTAATTTTACATCTACAGACTATCTCCGTTCCCAGTGGATGCTTCTTACAGGGAAATGCGTCGGGTGGAGAGACTTCCTGTGACATCACCATGCACCAACCTGCAGTTTGGAAATCTGTGGCTGTGTTTGTATGGATTTCTTCATTTGTTCATGTGCAATACTTGGAATAAAATAACCATTTCTACTGCACTATGAAGTTTCCTCTTCTTTGAATTGTCATATATGCTGGAGAGCAACATAGCAGATCAATTGGAAACATTTAATTTTATATTAATTGTCTTTTTCTGGACTCTTAAAATCAAGTTTTTTCTTAATTTTTAATTTTTAAATTTTTACACTGGTTATCACTTTTTTTAATCAGCAGCTATAAAAAAATGTATTAATTATCATTATTATTATTATTTTCAGGATTTATATAGCACCAACAGTTTGCACAGCACTTTACAAAATGGAGGGAGACGGTACAGTTACAAAACAGTTCAATACGAAGAGGAATCAGAGGACCCTTCTCATAAGAGCTTACAATTTAAAAATGAACACATCTGTTTGTATCTTTAGCATTTTTAAATGTGATACCTAAATATGTGTTTGCAGTTGGGACAGTCATATTTACTCACACAATCTCACTAAACAGACCCAAAAACTATTGCTAATATAAAGTATTTACTTTTAAAATGCACATGTAAACTATAGAGAGGGAGAGAGAGAGCAGCTTAACTGCTTCCCGTCTGGCCTTATATATACAGTGGCTTGGTGGGATAAGCACTGTTCTGGAAGGATGTACCCTTATGACCTCATGTTTTAGGCGCTCAGGCTCAGCCTTGGGGCTGCTCAGTGGTGTGATCTGTGATCTCTGTGTCCACCAGACACAGCAGATTATAGATTGGGGTACAGAGCCTCTCTGATTGGCCAATCATAGGGATCACAATATAAACACAAGCTGCAATGCTGCAGCCTGTCATGTCTTTACAGTGTTGGGCACTGTACTACACACTGAAAAGTGAAAAGAAAAAATCAAAAGAAATCTGACATGATCACTGTCAATAGAGTAGTGCGGTGTCACTATGGTGACATTGTACTACTCTGGTTAATGATCAGTGACACTGTATGCTATTGCAGCATACAGGGGTTGATTTACTAAAACTGGAGAGTGCAAAATCCCGCGTAGCTCTGCATAGAGATCAATCAGCTTCCAAGTTTAATTGTCCAGGCTTAATTTAACAAGCCAAAGTTAGATTGGCTACCATGCACACCTGCACCAGGTTTTGCACTCACTAGTTTTAGTCAAACCCAGTGTGTCTCTGATCATTACACAGAGCAGTATAATTATTAGTAGACTTTTGTTTGTTTTATCAGTTTCAATTGTCTGCCTTCTTAAGGTTAAATAGTGTTGTTGTCAAGGCAAGTTTTGTACTCAGTGGTCTTGAATAAAAATTTAAAAAATGCACTGTTCATACCACTAGTTTAACTTAAGCATTATCAGAGAGATCTATATTTGGCATAAAGAAATGCTAGCTAACATTAAACATTAGGGATTTGTATTTGTTTGCAAACTTCCAAAATGTAATATGAACTTTGCATTTAAACTTATACTTTTTATTAACCTAGTGTTCATTTTGAGAAAAAATCAAGAGAAGGATAATTAAGTTTTAGCTGAACATAATGAAATGTCTTTCAGAAGAGAAAAGAAATATGGAAAGTATTCAAAAGTTGCTAATTATAATTGATTAAGCACATTGACACAGACTGAATGTAAATGAATTACTATACTGTATATTGCTTGCAGTGTAATTTATATTCTGTGTGTTGCCCTTACATACGTTGTACTTAAACGTAAATACACACTTACTGGTCACTTTATTAGGTACACCTGTTCTATTGCTTGGTAACACAAATTGCTAATCAGGCAATCACATGGCAGCAACTCAATGCATTTAGGCATCTAGATGTGATGAAGATGACTTGCTGAAGTTCATCAGAATGTGGAAGAAAGGGGATTTAGGTGACATTGAACATGGTTGACATGGTTGACATGGTTGTTGGTGCCAGATGGGCTGGTCTGAGTATTTCAAAAACTGCTAATCTACTGGGATTTTCATGCACAACCATCTCTAGGGTTTACAGAGAATGATCTGAAAAAAACATATCCAGTGAGTGGCGGTTGTGTGGACAAAAATGCCTTGTTGATGTCAGAGGTCAGAGGAGAATGAGCAGACTGGTTTGAGATGATAGAAAGGCAACAGTAACTCAAATAACCACTCATTACAATCAAGGTATGCAGAATGAATGCCCAACACATTGAACCTTGAAGAAGATGGACTACAGCCATTGCCTGGTCTGATGAGTCTCAATTTCAGCTGCAACATTCAGATGGTAGGGTCAGAATTTGGTGTAAACAACATGAAAACATGTATCAATCCTGCCTTGCATCAACTGTTTATGCTGGCGTAATCGTGTGGGGGATATTTTCTTGCACACTTTGGGCCCCTTACCAATTGAGCATCATTTAGATTCCACGGCCTACCTGAGTATTGTAGCTGACCATGTCCATCCATTAATGACTACAGTGTACCCATCTTCTCATGGCTAATTCCAGCAGGATATGTACCATGTCACAAAGCTCAAATCATCTCAAACTGGTTGAACATGACAATGAGTTCACTGTACTACAACGGTATCCACACAGTTACGTAATCTCAATCCAATAAAGCACCTTTGGGATGTGGTGGAACGGGAGATACGCATAATGGATGGGCAGTCGACAAATCTGCAGCAATTGCCTGATGCTATCATGTCATAATGGATCAAACTCTCTGAGGAATTTTTCCAACACCTTGTTGAATCTATGCATGAAGAATTAAGGCAGTTCTGAAGGCAAAAGGGGATCCAACTTGGTACTAGCAAGCTGTACCTAATAAAGTGGCTGGTGAGCATGTATATGTATATAGCCCTTGTCATTCTTGGGGACCAGTATAAAAGGTAAATTGGTAGCAATATACAGGGGTTAAGCAGTGGCCATGCCATTCCCCCCACCTGGGGTATCATTTGTCTTTCCCTGGGAGGAACAGGGTGAGTGTGTGTTGGAGAAAGACTACATGCAGACTGTGAAGGAATATATCTGTTTCAGTGTGAGAAGGTGCCAATGTGCCAGGCCTGTGTGCTCCTTACCTTTGGTCAAAACGGGATTGGGAAGCTGTGCACAGGCATTATAACCAGGGTATTTGCAATCATTCAGGGCTTTATTCTCCAGAGGTCCATGTGGCTGTAAGGGAGTAGCCAGAAGTGCATGACTGCAAAGTAGTTCTGTCTAGAGGAACAGACAAGGGCATAGGCCTGCGGGCCAGAGCACCAGTGCTGTAGGAGCAAGCCAGGAGGATGAGTATTTGTTTGTGGATTGCTGAAAAAACCCTGTGTGGGAAAAACTCATGTGTTTTGCAAACTTTCTTTTTTTTTGTAATTCCTTTATTTTTTTATCTGTGTAAAATTTCACAGTGCAACCTAGGCAAGAAAAAACGTAAAGGGGTACAAAGATAACCAAAATTCAGTGTGATGTGTAGTCATTATGGTCTGCTTAACTATAAAATGTATACAAAAGTACAAAAATAAAACAAAAGCATATGAACATTAGACAGTCCTATCGCGATCAGTCAGAACTCTCACCGCCAGATGAATCTCTCATAGAGTGGTGTACCCAGGTTGAGTTGAGTGCTGATTGTCAGACTGGATGGCTGCATGGTCACGTCTGATGCGTTTCGTCATTACTTCGTCAGAGGGTGATTAATGGTTGAACAAGATGGGTATAACGCACGAGGTGTGGTGATGGTCGAATAATAAGGATTTATGCCGCATGGGACACAAATGAATGAACTGTTTTGACCGTTTATATGATTATACAGATATAATAGATTCATGAACTATATGTTAATTTGAATTTTGAAGCACTGCTAATGTTGGTTTTAATCAGAATATTTTGTTTTAATCAGAGGAAACAACCTGCACCAGCACACTCAATTAACAATAAAGATGCCTATTGAGGTGGTTGGTAAAACTATATTTAAAAAAAAAATTGTTGATACAATCATTAAAAAAAATAACAGTAAAGCCTCATACACACGATCAGACTTTGTACAAACTTTCCCATGGATTTTTGTACAAAGGGCGTCGGCCGTAAACTAATTAAGCATACACACGGCAGGACTTTTTCAGCCAACTTTCACCAAATCACGTGGTTTTTCAGCTCTTTAACGCCACCCTTTGGTCAACTTCTGTATTGTTGTCTGATCTTTTGCATTGGTTCTGAGCATGCGTGTTTGTACTTTGGACTAAAGTCCTATGGACTTGTGTACACACTATAGGCTTTTGTACCATAGGACTTTTGTTGCCGGAAAGTTTGTCTGTTTGCACAGCGAAAAAGTTTGTCCGATGGAGCGTACACACGGTAGGATGTTGTCTTAAAACAGCTAATTTGCAAGTTTGTTGTCAAAAAGTCCTATCGTGTGTATGTGCCTTATGGCTGCCTGTGTTGAAGGGGGAGTGACCTCAGCAGAAAGAGTGTCTTTCCTCTGCAATATACTGTATAATGGAGAGGCAGAAGTTAAAGATGCTGATGCAAATTTAATGTTGCTGCTTACTGTTTATAAAAATGTCAATGTAAAATGTACTGCTGCTGGAAATTCATCTGTGTCATGCAGAGAATATACAAATGTGGCAGGAGGGACAATTGAGCAAGATGTGTTCTCTTACTAAACAATGGTGTCTCAGAGGTGTCCCTGGAAACTTCCAAGGAGCTTGGTGTTTTGGAGCCAGAGGTTACACAGGATAATTATGTCTGCAATGATTAGGTAGAATGTGTTAAAGCTGTTCGCCAAAAATTGTAATAAGAATGTGTTAATGCAGACTGACAACTTTAATAATGTTCCTGTGTTTAATGAGGGGCCACAGGCTTTCAGATATGGAGATGTTTATGTGTTTAGTGATAGGATTTTAGTCATGGAGCCTTTTGTGTTGAATGTGATATTGTACCTGGTATTCTTAAATATGAACTGTGCAATGTGTCTACTGTTCAGAAACTCTGTTCTTCTGTGTCTCCTTCGACAGATGGATGGTGCTGTGGAGTACGTTTGGTTGGAGCACAGAACAATTAGACTGGGAAAGTTTGGCAAAAAGTTTATTAATATGTTAAAAGAGGTTTCTGTGTGTAACCATGGAATAGAGATGTTTTCTATTGTGCCAGACTGAGGGGCTGCTGAACAACTTATGGTCAAGAGGGCCATGTTATGGCAGCATATATCGTTAATTGTATGAACCTGAGGCAGAAATAAAAACCTGCAGAAATATTGTCTGTGACTTATGAAAGGGTTAAAAAGCAATGTGATTCCAAACAAGGAGATATTGATAAAAGTACCAGATAGCACAAGTGTAATAGGACAGATTTAGGTCAATGACCCAAAAATTGGTGCATGTAATGAAGGACAGATGTCAGGAGAGTTTCTAGCAGAGCACCATGTACCAATGGAGTTTGTGAACAGTGAGGTTGCCAAGGCAGATGACCACTCCATCACGTTTGTCCTCACTGACCTGCTAGGAGATGACAAACAGTATTTTTTTATTGATGACAATGATGACATGTGTAGTTCATTACTGATTTATCATTAACTAGTTGCCTTGGTTGATGCTAAATGTGAAGGTCAGTTTGATGTGATGGCTGAAGCTGGAGCATGAAACAAAATGTGTCACAGCAGAGATAAACATTGTAGTGGAAGTAGGCCCCAGACAGATTTAAATGAGCAGTTTGCGGAAAGATTTCCTGCAGTTTAAGGTGGATGCAAAGATAAACAGGATTGTCCTCCATATGGGTTGAGGGGCTCTAAGGTGCATATTTGGCACAGAGGATACTGAAATCCACAAAGAAATATTTTTAATGGACTACTACAGGCAGTTACTATACATGTTATATAAAAAAAACAATCTATATACCAAAAACAACCACAAAATAAAGCAAACATTATCACCAGCCATGTTCCCTCAAAGGGACCATTGATTGTACAAAATATAAAAACATACAGGTATACTTATTCTCATTAAAATCCACATACCTTTCGTTCCCAATCTCCTACAAATACTCACAGTATAGATACTTTCAACTTGCAAATGGTCTCATAACAGAGTATGCCTAAGTCCATTGTTCATTTGTAATGCTTTTATTAGTTTATCTAGGTGTCAACAACGAACTCCCAACAACAATAAGGTAGATATTAATGGCCTCCAAATGAACAAAACAGTGACAAATCCAGATGAAAACGCCAAAATGTAGTGTACTAAATATCACTTAATCATGGGAATACAGTATTCACTACAGGAGCCAGAATATCCTCCAGGAAAATATATTCAGCATTAAAGATCCCATATAGGTGAGTAACACCAAAGTAGGAGATTCAGATATTGTTGAATAATCTGTATATAGTTATGTCTAAATCTACTAGTGGCTCTAATGTGGTAAAGATTGGGTCATCTTGTCAACAATGACCCACATATCATTCATTCATGTGTCAAAGGGAGGAGGTAATATAACTCAACCCAAATGTTGGGTACATGATCAAATCTTACTGATCTTACTGTATATCAGTAGTTGAAGCCACAATCTTGTCATTGCTTTAACCTCTTGCTTACTGGGCACTTAAACCCCCCTCCTGCCCAGACCAATTTTCAGCTTTCAGGGCTGTCACACTTTGAATGACAATTGCGCAGTCATGCTACACTGTACTCAAATTAAGTTTTTATAATTTTTTTTCACACAAACTGAGCTTTCTTTTGGTGGTATTTAATCACCACTGTTTTTTTTTTTTATTTATTGCTAAACAAACAAAAAAAGACAAACATTTTTGAAAAAAAAAACATGTTTCATAGTTTGTTATAAAATTTTGCAAATGGGTAATTTTTCTCCTTCAGTGATATTCACTGATGAGGCTGCACTGATGGGCACTGATGGGCTGCACTGATGGGCACAGATAAGGTGACACTGATAAGCACAGATAAGACAACACTGATGGGCACTGATAAGACGGCACCGATAGGCACAGATAAGACGACACTGATGGGCACTGATAAGAAGGCACTGTGTGGCACTGGTGGGTGGCACTGGTGGGTGGAAATGGTGGGTGGCACTGGTGGGTGGCACTGATGAGTGGCATAGATGGGTGGCACTGATGGGTGGCACTGATAGATGTCACTGATGGGCACTGATAGGTGGCACTGATGGGCACTTGTAGGTGGCACTGATGGGCACTGGTAGGTGGCACTGGTAGGTGATATTGATAGGCAGCACTGGTGATGACACACAGTGGGCACTGATGGGTGGCACTGTGGGCACTGATGGGAGGCACTGTGGGCACTGATGGGTGACACTGTGGGCACTGGTAGGTGGCACTGGTGGGCACTGGTAGGTGAGGCTAGTGGGCACAGAAGCCTCTCCACGATCGGGACTGATGTCCCTCTTGCAGCCGCCGGCGACCGCCTTTTTTTTGAGAAAAGGAGAAAAAATAGCCGATTACCGGCTCTGTTTACGTCACATGATCAGCTGTCATTGGCTGACAGCTGATCATGTGGTAAGGATCGGGATTGACCCCTTACTCAGATCTGTGATCAGGCGAGTCACATAGACTTGCTGATCACAGAGCGTGCCACGCGCACCCCGCTGCTCAAGCACGGGAGGACGTCCAGGGATGCCCTCCCAGCAAATTAAGTCCGCACTGTAGCTGTATTTCGGCTATAGCGCGGACAGCAAGTAGTTAAAGAGACCAATAAGGTTTCTTCATTCAATTGATCTGTTCTTTTTGAATCTATTAAATATTCCCATATGCTTTATTAATGTTTCCCTATATATCTCAGTCCTAAAGATTTTTAGCTTATCATGAAAGTAGATATTGTAGATATATATTGTAAATATTGTAATGATCAGCCATGAGTCTTTCTCATCTGCTGGTTGTTACTCAGCACTGCAGCTTAAGATTTTGCACTGAACACATCTACCCTAAATAGATTTTAGGACTTTCTGCCAAGGCCTGGTCAAAATGTCAGTATTTTTCGCTCATGCCCTGAAAAATTCTGTCTGACTATGACTTTTTACTGACTTTTCATGCCTTGCAGACTTCCTGTGAATTGTTTGGACAGCATTTTTACAGATTTATTGTTAAATAAACATAACTCAAAATATGACAAGTCACCCATTCTCCTGATTCAATCATAATCTGTCAAAAGCGATGCTAAAGGGTTTGTATGGAAACACTTAGATTACATACTGTGCATTTTAAATGGCTGGACCCCTGCAGATCCAAGAATCAAATGCATCATTAGTTCTTACTTTTGTGGGGCCATAAGGCAGTTGAAATAATCATCCCTGTCACTACCGGTTGTTTCCTATGGCTGTGGTCTCATGTCTCAGCTTGATGTGATCTAGTCACATTATAATCATTAACCTTCAGAAAAAAAACTTTAATAATTGTCTGCTGTGTCTGTCAAACTGCTGTGATTTTTTTTGTGGAGCGGGGATATTTTAAATAAGACTACTGACTGAAACTGTCTAGCTATATTCCTAAATTCAGCTATTTGAATAATTTTTAAAAACTCTTAATTTACTTATTTAAATGGACATAAATGCTACATCTGCATACTCTAAGAACTTGATCCACTTTAAATTGTATTCTCCTTTATTATTACCATACCTCTTAAATTATACGAACTTCTGGGAAAATGGAGATAGTTATTTAGCTTTCTAAACCCAACAAAAGAAGAAACTAAAAGCAAAGCTTTGCAGGAAAGCTATCTAAAAATAAATGTGCTTAGGGATCATGGATCATGTACTGTGCCCTTCAAAAGCGGCAACATGATTTATGCCTTTAGATATTTTCAATAATATATTGAGCATGATTTGTGCCTTTAGATAAGTTCACAATAACTCATTGAGCATGCTCTAGTAATCTTTTGTGACTAAACATGCTTTGTGTTGTGCCAGATATCATGTGTAATCATAACTTCTATCAGCTTAGCAGAAGGCAGTCATCATTCACTAGAAGATAACAGTGTGACAGGATATGACTGCAATTATTGTTATTATTCAGATGTGAGCCCTTAATGCAGAAGTTTCTTTTAAAAGTGATTATACTTACATTAAAAGTAGCCTTTTGTTGTCTGCATGATCAATTGCCTTTTATAAAATGTGTGTGTATATATATATATATATATATATATATATATATATATATATATATATTGTATGTACAAACTTCAAATCTTCAAATATAGCTGTACTAGTAAACATTATCATTAGTGTGCAGACTTGCACAAATATTCTCAGGTTGGGAACCATCCAGGTCCATGTGTTTTATATGGGAGTGATTGATGAGTCACCGCTGGTAGGCACGTGTTTTTCAGATTGGCAAAAATGAGTCCAAGGTGTAGTGCAAAGTCTTTTCACAGACTCTTAATGAACTTTCCAGGGTTACTGATCTTGCCTCACTGGTGAATGATAACAAATTGAAATGCAATTAAATTAAATGATGCAATTAAGAACAGTCTGTGTCCCATGTTTAAAAGGTTTTATCAAGAAGACCCATAAGAAAGTAGGAATTTCCAAACAAGAGTAGAAGAGGGGACTTGCAGTCTCATCACTGTGCCAAAGATACGGTATCCCAGATCACTAATGTAGATTTAGTCAGTTGATGTTAAGTCTTCAGCCATCAGCACAGTTCATAGTGTAAGTGAAATTGGAATGAACAAGAGGTGGCGCCAAAACAATAAATACAGTGAATAATGATTAGAGCTGCCCTTTTTAAAAGTAAATAAATAACCTAACATCATAGTGAAAAAATAATAGCCACACAGGGGGGCGAGGCTAGCCAGCGCTGAAGATGGATGCTTAGATCCACAGCTCATCAGTGAGGGAGAACAACGGAGCTACTCAGGCCCGCCAGCGACCACAATCTATTGCCATCCTCATCCCAGGGCAGCAGGACACCTTCGCTGACCATGTCCTGAAAAGAGATGGGTGACTACAAGCCGAAGAAACTGACAACATTCCTGTTTACACAGGAAGACAAGGTCTCAAAAACTGTACCTCAGATGGTATCCAACTCATTCCAGACAAGCATTGTTTAGCTTAAGCACCCCAGACACGTGCTGGAGATGCAACTCAGCCAAAGGAGACTTGGCTGAGTTGCAGGCAACAAAAGACATCCCAAAAGAGATCCCATTGGGGGTTCCTGGGGGAGTGGAGATCATACTCTCATAGTTAACATATACTTGAATCTAGGGTATTAGTTTTACCTCAGAAATTTTTGTTAGCATAAGCAAAATGCATTTATATGTACTAAATGGTATACAACAACTTATTATCTGACAAACAATGTATACATTGCTATCTCTTTGTTCTATTGGAAAAACAAGAAAAATCTATTGAAAAAAAAAAAACTAAAAATAATAGCCACACTAATACAAAATAAATTGGAAACAAGTCCTCAAGCAGGAAACCAAACACCAAAGAAAAATTCTGTGTAGTAACAGGTACTCTTAATTAGCCGTGTTTCACCTTCACTCATGCAGGAAAAATGCTGAGTCATCAGATGGCTAAATCATGGGAGACTTCATAAGTTCAGATCCTTTGGAAGGTAAGATGCATCCCTTGATGTTCTTATGCTCATGGGGCAATATGGCTCGGTTGAAGCAAAAAAACCCATGTGTTTTGCTGTGGTGGAATGCACGCTGAGAGGTGGGGAAGCTCTGTCACTGTACATGAGCACTTTACCTTCTTTTCTGGCATTTGGGTTATTGAAGTATATTGCGCTATGTGAGGAATGTTTTTTGCTTCAACTGAGCCACATTGTCCCATGAGCATAAGAATACATCAAGGGATGCATCATACCTTTCAAAGGATCTGAGCTTATGAAGTCTCCCATGATTTAGCCATCTGGTGAGTCAGCATTTCTCCTGCACAAGTGAAGGTGAAACACGGCTAATCGACCACTTGCCGGCCGCTGCACAGACATATAAGTCAGCAGAATGGGTTGTACAGGCAAATGGGCGTACCTGTACGTCCCGTTAAAATTGCCGCCGCCGACACGCTCGCATGCCCGATGCACGCCGTGGGTCCCGCAAACTCGATGTTCGCTGGCGGCCCGCGATCGTGAGATGGAGAGGCAGAACAGGGAGATGCCTATGTAAACAAGGCATTTCCCTGTTGTGCCTAGTAACATGACAGGGATCTACTGCTCCCTGTCATCAGGAGCAGTGATCACTATCATGTCAGTGGTAGCCCATCCCCCCCACAGTTAGAATTACTCCCTAGGACACACTTAACCCCTTGATCGCCCCCTAGTGTTTAACCTCTTCCTTGCCAGTGTAATTTTACAGTAATCAGTGGCTATTTATAGCACTGATCGCTGTATAAATGACAATGGTCCCAAAATAGTGTCAAAAATGTCCGATGTGTCCGCCATAATGTCGCAGACCCAATAAAAATTGCAGATCGCTGCCATTACTAGTAAAAAAAAATAATAATACAAATGCCATAAATCTATCCACTATTTTGTAAACGCTATAACTTTTGCACAAACCATACATATTGGCCTAAACTAAGGAAAACATTTTTTTATATATATTTTTTGGGGATATTTATTATAGCAAAAAGTAAAAAATATTGCTTTTTTCAAACTTGTCGCTCTTTTTTTGTTTATAGCGGAAAAAATAAAAACCGCAGAGGTGATAAAATACCACCAGAAGAAAGCTCTATTTGTGGGGAAAAAAAGACGTCAATTTTTTTTGGGTAAAATGTTGCACGGCCTCGCAGTTGTCAGCTGAAGCAACGCAGTGCCGAATCGCAAAAAATGCTCTGGTCAGGAAGTGGGTAAATCCTTCTAGGGCTGAAGTGGTTAAGAGTACCTGTTGCTACACAGACTTTTTCTTTGGTGTTTGGTTTCCTGCTTGAGGACTTGTTTCCAATTTATTTTGTGTTTGTGTAGCCATTATTTATGCATTAAGATATTAATTGATATTCACATGTAATTTAGCGCCAACTTTTTATATGTATTTTAAAATAGTTCATAGTGTGTCAGAAGACTAGGCAGGTGGTGTTTTGACCAACAAGTATGGGTACGTGCAGAAGCTTAATCACTTAAAGGGGTTTTAAACCCTTGTGTTTTTTCACCTTAATGCATCCTATGTATTAAGGTGAAAAAACACCTGGCAGTGATAACAGGGCAGCCATTGGGTCTCGCTGCTGTCAATCAAATCCAATGGAGCGGGGCCAAGTGTGGCATTCGGAGTCTATGAAAGCCAAATGCTGGACTCGGGAACAGACCTGCAAGGTAAACCCCCTGGAGAGCGCTTCTCCTAGGGGGTTATCTGATGCAGAGAGGAGCTGCGAGAGCCGCCGAGGGACTCCAGAAGTCAAGGATCAGGGCCACTCTGTGCAAAATGAACTGCACAGTGGAGGTAAGTATGACATGTTGGTTATTTAAAAAAAAAAATCGAAGCTTTACAATCACTTTAAAGATCAGGTCTATTTTTTACACTGGGTGTTTACAAGTTAAAATAAATCTTTTTGCTAGAAAATTACTTAGAACCCCCAAACAATATATATATTTCCAGACACCATATAGAATAAAATGGTGGTCGTTGCAATACTTTGTCACACCGTATTTGCGCAGCGGTCTTACAAACGCAATTTTTTTGGAAAATATATACTTTTTTGAATAGAAAATAAGAAAACAGTAAAATTAGCCCTTTTTTTATATTAGGAAAGATAATGTTACACCAAGTAAATTGATACCCAAAATGTCATGCTTCAAAATTGCGCCCACTTGTGGAATGGCGACAAACTTAAACACTTAAAAATCTTCATAGGAGAAGTTTAAAAATGTCTATAGGTTACCAGTTTTGAGTTACAGTGGAGGTATTTTGCTAGAATTATTGTTCTTGCTCTAACAATCATGGCAATACCTCACATGTGTGGTTTGAACACCGTTTACATATGCAGGCGTGACTTATGCGACTTGCGCTTCAGCGCACGAGCATAGAAAGACAGGGCGCTTACATTTTTTTCCTTTTTATATTACTTTTTATTCTTTTTATTTTTACACTGTCCCTTTAAAAAAATATTTAGATCACTTTTATTCTTATTACATGGAATGTAAACATCCATTGCAATAGAAAAAAGGCATGACAGGGCCTCTTTAATGTGAGATCTAGGGTCAAAAAGACCTCAGATCTCACATTTACACTTAAATGCAAAAAAAAATGTAATTTTTTTTCAATAGAAAAAAACTTCCCCTTTAGGACCATTGGGCGTAAGTGACATTTGACGTTGCTTCTGTCATCCAATGGGATGGAGTCGAGTGGGGCCATTATTCCCTCACTCGACTTCATGCCTCAGAGGGGAAAGGATCGGATCATCTTCACCACTACCGACAGCTCCAGTAAGCGGAGGAGATGACCAAAACATGGCGGGAGGGGTAGTGGGCACCTCTCCCGCCGATTAAAAAAGTGATCTCGTGGCGAATCTGCTGCAGAGACCACTTTTATCTGAAAGTGGACCGCCTGCTGTTTTTAAAAATACTGGGGTTATGGCAGCTATCTGCTGCCATAACAACGGTATTCAATGTCAAAGTACAGACGTATAATGACAGGGGGCGGTCCAGAAGTGCTGATTATAGCTTTCAGTATTATAGTATCAATATGAAAAGAACAAGATGGAACACATTGCTTAGGCACTGCTTACAGTACTGTATGTGTTGTTCTGTTTTGCCATAAACAAAATAAGGTATTCTAATGTTGACGTTCCCAAAGGTGTGTGGGCATTACTAGATTCATGTCATGCGGACTGTACTCACATGGATTAAACAACATTTTCTTACCCCAAACTCATTTTTAATGGTGGTACACATAACAAAGTCTCTGGAATTCATAAAGAATGACACAGGGAGATTTTGCAAAAGTGTCTCTCATGCTTTCTAAAAGTGGTGAAGAATGCGCCAAATTCATATATCTGTTTAGAACTTGTATTTAAATTTGGCTCATGCTGTGCCACTTTTAGAATGTACGCAAGACAGCAAAATCTGTCCGCATTTAGTATGTGAGGGAAGAGGACCCCATCATCTCCCCCGCTATTGATGGCTCCGGTAAGTGGCGGAGACAACTGGAGCATGGCGGGAGGAGGGGCCATCTCCCACCCCCAATAAAAGTGATCTTGCTGCGAAACCGCCATGGAGACCACTTTTATCTGAAAGAGGACTGTCTGCTTTTGAAGAGGATACCGGGGTTATGGCAGCTAGCTGCTGCCATAACAACAGTATTCCTCTTTAAACAGCCGACATACAACTGCAGTGGGCGGTGCTTAAGTAGTTAAAGCAGGGTTAAATTATCCCAAGCATTGAACATCTCATTAAGCACTGTTTAATCCATCATCCAAAAATGGAAAGAGTATGGCACAACTGCAAACTTACTAAGACATGGTTGTCCACCTAAACTGAATTAATCAGAGAAGCAGACAAGAGGCCCATGGTAACTCTGGAGGAGCTGCAGAGATCCACAGCTCAGGTGGGGGAATCTGTCCACAGGACAACTATTAGTTGTGCAATCCACAAATCTGGTGTCAGGACCTTGGTAGAAGACCGAGTTGCTGAGAGGGCTCCCCTTGCGGCCGAGTGCAGCACAACCCTGAAGATGGCACAGGGATGTGGTGCTCACAGAAGCACGGGTTGCCTGGAAGTAGGAGCCGGTGTTGGTGGCTTAATAGAGAAAGTCCATAGAGGCAACGTGCTTAGGGTCCAAGGAGGGGACCAATGGAAGTCCAATAGGAAAATCCGAAGCCAGGCCAGGGAGTCAAACACAGTAAACAGTCCGGGAATCAAAGCAACAAGTCAAGGTACAGGAGACAGAGGAATGCGGAGTCCATTTAGCCAAGCCGGGGTCAGATGCAGGAAGCAGGCAGGGAAAGTCAGAAGCAAGCCGGTGGGTAAGCCAGGAGGTACAGAGGAGTCAATAACGAGCCGGGTCGGTACACAGGAAGTCAGGACAACAGGAATCACAATCACAGGAACACAGGAAGAGCTGACGATAATCCAGCAATGTGGCACTGTCAGTGGAAGGTTTAAATAGACAAGGTGCAGTATCACGTCGTACGCACACCATTCCGTTGCGTGCGTTCGTACCATTGCGACGTTGCTACGCACGTGCATTCGTCTGAATGTGGCGTCCGCCTAGTAGAAACATTGCACACCCGTGTGCGTTGATGCGCGTTAGCGCGACCTTGCCTGTGCTGGTTTGCTAGCCTATTTCCCTGACAGTGCCCCCCCCCCAAGGGGCAGCCTCCGGATGCCTAAACGTGCCCATTTTTCGGGGTACTTACTGCAAAATCTCTGTATTAGTCTAGGAGCGTGTACATAACTTGCAGGCTCCCAAGAGTTCTCTTCTGCACAATACCCCTTCCACTTGATTAGAAATTGAATTGTCCTACCTCTCCGACGACAGTCAAGGATAGATTCAACTTCAAATTCTGCTTCATCTCCAACCTGGACCGGAGGTGGGGGCACTTCTTCTCTCCCTGGAAAAGGACTAGAAACAACATGTTTAAGAAGTGACACATGAAAAACAGGATGGATCTTGAAAGATTCGGGTAAAGTGAGTTCAAAGGCTACAGGGTTGATTTCGCGTTTGATCTCGAAAGGACCCAGGAACTTGGGTCCCAATTTCCGAGATGGGCATGGTAGCTTGAGATTTATAGATGAGAGCCAGACCTTGTCCTCTATCTTAAAGGTAGGGTTCGCTCTTCTCTTCCTATCGTATTGCTTCTTATATTCTTCTTGGGCCTTCTTTATGGTATCCTGGAGTGTCTGATAATTAGTATGGATGAAATCCACTCTGTCCTGAACCGCCGGGACTGAAGATTCCGGAATGACGTTGGGTAAGAATGAGGGGTGGAAGCCGTAATTCGCCCAGAAGGGTGATTGGTTGGTAGAAGTGTGTATTGAGTTATTATAAGCAAATTCTGCACAAGGTAATAGTTGAATCCAGTCATCTTGAGAAAAAGAACAGAAGCACCGCAGATACTGTTCCAGCGTTTGGTTGGTCCTTTCGATCTGACCGTTACTCTGTGGGTGGTAAGCTGTGGACAAACACATTTCAATAGACAGTAATTTGCAGAGGTCTCTCCAAAACCTAGAAGTAAATTGTACCCCTCTATCTGATACGATGTTATTTGGTAATCCGTGTAGTCGAACAATTTCCTTAATAAAGATTTTTGCTGTATCCAAGGCAGAGGGAGTACCTTTCATAGGCAAAAAATGCGCCATTTTGGACAGGCGGTCTTCTAACACCAAGATGGTAGTAAATTCTTCTGAGGGGGGCAAATCCATGATAAAGTCCATGGAAATCTTCCTCCATGCTTGTTCTGGGACTGGCAATGGTCTTAACAAGCCCCAAGACCTGGCATTGGATCCTTTGTTCCGTTGGCAGATGATACAGGAGCTGACGTAGGTTTTACAATCAAGTTTCAAAGTGGGCCACCATAGGGACCGCTGAACTAGCTCAGTTGTTTTTCGGACCCCAAAAATGACCAGCTAGCTGATGGTCATGAAAGGTCTTCAATACTTGTAATCTGGCTTGCTGGGGAACGAAAATCTTATCTTGGTGCCATAGGAGTCCCTCTTGGCTTCTCAGGGAGGAGACTTCTGCTTCAGTACACTGACTAGAGGCCTGCTCAATAGAGGATCTTAGGTCGGGTTGGATCAGTAGAAAGTTTTGGGGAGACAAAATCGTACTAGGTGCAATTTCTTTGGGAGTGTCTTGAAACATCCGGGATAAGGCGTCCGCCTTTCCATTCTTCGACCCTGGGCGATAGGTTAAGTGGAAATTAAACTGAGAGAAAAATAGAGCCCATCGAGCCTGTCGTTTGGCCATATGGAGATATTCTAAGTTCTTGTGGTCCATAAAAATCAGGATGGGATGAGTGGCACCTTCCAGGAGATACCTCCATTCCTCGAGAGCTGTCTTGATTGCCAAAAGTTCCAGATCCCCCACATCGTAATTCCTCTCTGGAGGGCTCATTTTCCGTGAGGAAAAGGCCACGGGATGCAGCAATGCTTTGGGACCCTGACGCTGGGATAGAATCGCCCCTGTGGCAACTTCTGAGGCGTCGACCTCCAGGACGTAGGGTAGAGCAGGGTCAGGGTGTTGCAGAATTGGGGCAGAAGTGAAGAAGGTCTTAAGCTGATCGAAGGCGGACTGTGCAGCTGCTGACCACTGAAACTTGGTATGTTGGCGGGTTGTCTGAGTAATAGGTGCTACAATGGTGGAGAAATTCTTTATAAATCTTCTGTAGAAGTTGGCGAAGCCAATGAATCTCTGTACACCCTTCCTGTCAGAAGGGGCCGGCCAATCAAGGATGGACTTTACTTTTTGAGGATCCATGGCGATTCCACCTGTGGTGATGATAAGACCCAAGAATTGAATTGAAGTCTTTTTGAAATCGCACTTTTCAGATTTGACGAATAACCCATGGGTTCTGAGGATGCACAGTACCTTCTTCACGTGTATTCTATGGAGTTCCAGAGTGGCAGAAAAAATAAGAATGTCGTCAAGGTAGACAACAACAAAATGATCTAAATGTTCCCGGAAGATGTCATTTATGAAATGCTGAAAGGTCGCCGGGGCATTGCACAACCCAAACGGCATGACTAGGTACTCAAAATGTCCAAATCTTGTTCTGAAAGCCGTTTTCCACTCGTCCCCCTCTCGGATCCGGACGAGATTATAGGCACCACGGAGGTCGAGTTTGGTAAAGATGCGTGCTGTGCGGAACCTTTGAAAAAGCTCAGGGATGAGCGGGAGTGGGCAGCGGTTCTTAAGGGTAATTTTGTTTAACTAAAACTGTAAGATATGTGGACAATTTAAACCGCCTCTGCCTCACATCAATCCGCGCCTTGGAATTACTCTGTAATCAGCTGCAGCAGGTTCAAGCAGCTACTTTAAAAATTGAACATGTAATTAAACAATAAGACTAAAATCATAAAATATGCAAGCCAAGTCTCTGATTCGTTGTACTTATTGAAGCAGCGCTGAGTGTCCGATGTTATAAAACACTTTATATAAAACAGATGCTGGAGAGACAGGAAAGTTTCAAAATAAAGATGTGGTCTGTGGTTATGAAGGTATACGTAGAAATCCTTCCACCAATAATGATCACCGCGTGAGGGGGTCGCCCCCCGTGAGATTGCACTCACCACAATTTTAGTAATCACAAGCCTTTGGATAATGATCTTTAAACTTGCCGTCTCCTTAGTTCAACCACCAGGTGGTGCAAGACCCTCTCGGTAAGTATAACATGGAGAGAAAATGAAATGCCATATAGCGTAATATTGCTTAAGGATGTTTATTAAATAATACACAAAAACAGACTCCCCTTTTAAAATATGCGTACCAGATACAATAGGTTAAAAGAGCATGAAAAAGTGCACTGTGCCTGTGTTATTCGTCCCCCGGGAGGTGTTCCGGAATGCGCGCTGTATGCAGCTAGTCTTTTTCGCTTCCTGGTTACCTTCCGTAGAGCGCACACGTCACTTCCGGTAGATTACGACCCTGACGCGTTTCGTCACTTCCGGACGTCATCAGAGGGCGTAATCTACCAATCGTGAGGCCGGCTTTAAATATCAGTGATGGGTTTAAACAGCGAATGAGAAAGGCCGATCTGCCAGCCACTCCCACTTCATAATCAATGCTCCCAGAGCTGTCAGCAAGGGAAGACTCTGGCATATAATGCGCTGACACTGTTTTAAAACCAATCCTGCCGACATCGCTGGGAAGATTGTGACTCATATGTCTTACTTACAGATATCTCTCATACTTTTTACCTTACATACTTATGTCATATGTAGCGTTTCTATACGTCATCTACGCATAAATAAGGTACAAATAAGAGATGTGAAAAATCAGTATACCAGACATATGCATATTCTTAATGGTGAGAATGAAGTAAAATAAAATAAATAGCATCCTCCCTTGTATTTACCCTATACTATTACAATATGCTGTCACACATCAATGGTGCGAGCCTTCCACCTGGATATGAATGGATATGGGTAGTTTATTTAAATAAATAAACAAATTACTTAATAAATTTACTACGTTGGTGGATTAATCTAATCTTAAAACACATTGAATAAGATTATATTATACATGGAGGATGCGTTACAATGGCTTTACATTCATTTATGGGAATCAAACTTCAATCATTACACCTACTGTTCAAAACCAAATATAATCTAATAAAATTATAGAAATGGGTATGTATAAAATGATTGTGTAATAATAGATGTCCAAATATATAAAATGAGAATAATATAATTTCTAAATTCATTATTGATATGATATTTAAAATTTATATGGTGAAGAAAAAATTAAAAATTTAAAAATTTAGAAAATTAATAAATAATTGGATGTATCAACAGGGACTGTATGCACTTACACTAAGAAATAACAGAATGTGTGTTATGTATCACTAATAAAGCAATTTATATCTAGCTCTATGTTTAGGCCTCGGGGGGAAAGAACATCTACGGAATAAATCTACCGGGTTTCGTGTTTCGATAGTTCACGAATACGGTTGATACCTCTCCAGTGGGTTTGGAGATGCTCTATCCCCCAGAATTCCAACCCCTTGGGATCCCTGTTATATTTCAACCTGAAATGCAGGGACACATTATGGTCTTTATAACCATTTTTAATGTTGTTAATGTGCTCTGCAATCCTAAACCGTAACAACCTTTTGGTACGGCCTATATACATCAGGCCGCAGGGACACCTTAGAGCGTAAACTACATAAGTGCTATTGCACGTGATGAATTGCTTTATATCAAAAGAGCGATTGTTGACTGGAGATATAAAGTTATTGATACCCCTCAGAGGTCTGGTGACTTCTCTGCATGCTTTGCACTTTCTGCACGCAAAGAACCCATTGCGGTCCCAGAATGTCTGTGGTTTTGGGGGGGGATCTAAGACTTTTTTAACTACTCTATCTCCAAAATTCATAGATTTTCTGTAGATGAACTGAGGTACAGGTGGAAGAACATTAATCAATTTTTTGTCCATTAAAAGGATGTGCCAGTGTGCTCTAAAGATATCTTCGACTTCTTTATACTGGGAATGAAATTGTGAGATAAATCCCCATTCGTTGTTTCGTTCATTTACTTTGTTAGAGAGTCTCTCCTGGCTTGGTTCTTGTAGACATTCTGTTCTAGGTAGAGCTGCGACTTCTTCTACCACTTTCTGTAGCGTCCCTAATTTGTATCCTCTAGCCTCGAACCTTTCTACCAGAATTTTTGATTGTAGATGGAATTCCGTGTCTTCGGAACAGTTTCTTCTCACCCTCATGAGCTGTCCTTTCGGAATATTTTTAAGCCATAGAGGGTGATGGCCACTAGTGATAGATAGATAGCTATTCCTATCGTTTTTTTTAAAAAACACCTTGGTCTCCAATTTATCATTCTTTCTGTATATAGTGACATCTAAAAAATGAATCGTTTCATTGTGCCAGTTAGAGGTCAATCTAATATTGTTATCATTGCAATTTAAAACTTGTAAAAACTGTTCAAGTGACTCTGTTGATCCTGCCCAGATAAAAAACAGATCGTCAATAAAGCGTTTATAAAAAATTAGTTCAGGACGTTGTTCTTTAAAAATGGTCTTATCTTCCCACTCTGCCATAAAGAGATTTGCAATACTCGGCGCGAATTTTGCGCCCATCACTACGCCTCTCTGTTGTGTGTAAAATTTGTTGTCATACCAAAAATAATTATGACTGAGGCAAAAGTCGAGAGCATTCCTTAAAAAAACTTTTTGATTAAAAGGTAAATCATCTCTTTGGCAGAGGGCCCAATTCAATGCCAATAAGGCATCGTCATGTTGTATAATAGAATACAACGACGCTACATCGGCTGTTACCAGCAGAACCTGTGGTTTGTCTGTTAAATCAACCACCTGCAAAAAATTCAAGAAACTTTTTGTATCTCTCAAATACGACCGAGTGTTCACTACGCTCTTTTGCAGGAAGCAATCCAGATACTGACCCATTCTTGCAGAGACTGATTCTATACTATTTACTATAGGTCTTGCATCTATAGGTCTTGCATCTACAGAAAATCTATGAATTTTGGAGATAGAGTAGTTAAAAAAGTCTTAGATCCCCCCCCAAAACCACAGACGTTCTGGGACCGCAATGGGTTCTTTGCGTGCAGAAAGTGCAAAGCATGCAGAGAAGTCACCAGACCTCTGAGGGGTATCAATAACTTTATATCTCCAGTCAACAATCGCTCTTTTGATATAAAGCAATTCATCACGTGCAATAGCACTTATGTAGTTTACGCTCTAAGGTGTCCCTGCGGCCTGATGTATATAGGCCGTACCAAAAGGTTGTTACGGATTAGGATTGCAGAGCACATTAACAACATTAAAAATGGTTATAAAGACCATAATGTGTCCCTGCATTTCAGGTTGAAACATAACAGGGATCCCAAGGGGTTGGAATTCTGGGGGATAGAGCATCTCCAAACCCACTGGAGAGGTATCAACCGTATTCGTGAACTATCGAAACACGAAACCCGGTGGATTTATTCCGTAGATGTTCTTTCCCCCCGAGGCCTAAACATAGAGCTAGATATAAATTGCTTTATTAGTGATACATAACACACATTCTGTTATTTCTTAGTGTAAGTGCATACAGTCCCTGTTGATATATCCAATTATTTATTAATTTTCTAAATTTTTAAATTTTTAATTTTTTCTTCACCATATAAATTTTAAATATCATATCAATAATGAATTTAGAAATTATATTATTCTCATTTTATATATTTGGACATCTATTATTACACAATCATTTTATACATACCCATTTCTATAATTTTATTAGATTATATTTGGTTTTGAACAGTAGGTGTAATGATTGAAGTTTGATTCCCATAAATGAATGTAAAGCCATTGTAACGCATCCTCCATGTATAATATAATCTTATTCAATGTGTTTTAAGATTAGATTAATCCACCAACATAGTAAATTTATTAAGTGATTTGTTTATTTATTTAAATAAACTACCCATATCTATTCATATCCAGGTGGAAGGCTCGCACCATTGATGTGTGACAGCATATTGTAATAGTATAGGGTAAATACAAGGGAGGATGCTATTTATTTTATTTTACTTCATTCTCACCATTAAGAATATGCATATGTCTGGTATACTGATTTTTCACATCTCTTATTTGTACCTTATTTATGCGTAGATGACGTATAGAAACGCTACATATGACATAAGTATGTAAGGTAACGAAACTCGTCAGAGTCGTAATCTACCGGAAGTGACGTGTGCGCTCCACGGAAGGTAACCAGGAAGCGAAAAAGACTAGCTGCATACAGCGCGCATTCCAGAACACCTCCCGGGGGATGAATAACACAGGCACAGTGCACTTTTTCATGCTCTTTTAACCTATTGTATCTGGTACGCATATTTTAAAAGGGGGGAGTCTGTTTTTGTGTATTATTTAATAAACATCCTTAAGCAATATTACGCTATATGGCATTTCATTTTCTCCCCATGTTATACTTACCGAGAGGGTCTTGCACCACCTGGTGGTTGAACTAAGGAGACGGCAAGTTTAAAGATCATTATCCAAAGGCTTGTGATTACTAAAATTGTGGTGAGTGCAATCTCACGGGGGGCGACCCCCTCACGCGGTGATCATTATTGGTGGAAGGATTTCTACGTATACCTTCATAACCACAGACCACATCTTTATTTTGAAACTTTCCTGTCTCTCCAGCATCTGTTTTATATAAAGTGTTTTATAACATCGGACACTCAGCGCTGCTTCAATAAGTACAACGAATCAGAGACTTGGCTCGCATATTTTATGATTTTAGTCTTATTGTTTAATTACATGTTCAATTCTTAAAGTAGCTGCTTGAACCTGCTGCAGCTGATTACAGAGTAATTCCAAGGCGCGGATTGATGTGAGGCAGAGGCGGTTTAAATTGTCCACATATCTTACAGTTTTGGTTAAATTTTTTTCTCTGCTGCCATGGATGTTCTCCGTTATCTAAGCAGCAGACATATAGACGTAAATGCTCTGTTCACTTGCAATGAACCCACTACCACAGAGGTTAATTATAATGGAGCTTTGTCTGCATTGAGCCATATTCTAGAGAAACAAGTACGCAACTGGTGGGATATTTGCACTCTTGAGCAATACATCAAAGAGAAAATTATCATAAGAAGCCTAAGGTGGGACGTGGCCCCACAGGATGGGCTTGATGATTTAGGCTCAGCTCAGGAGTGGTTGGATTTCTTCAATGGAGTGGGTTTCAAATTACAGGAACTAGTTCTCCAAAGGAAGAAACGTAAAATGGCAAATATTGAATTAAAAATCACTGACCTACAACAACAATTAGAGCCCATCAAAGACCGTCAGTTAATCATTGATTTTAACAATAGAGTCCAAAAAAGATTAGAAAAAGTAGATAAAGAAACACAAAAAAAGAAAATCAAAAAATATCACAGGGATCTGGAAGATTTTAAAACTAATCATATGTATTCTTGGCAGCCAGTTCCCAGTAACAAAGAAGGCACGGAGGTGCCTATTCAGGGATCACAGGTCCCCACACAAGCACTTAATATTCCCAATCCCATGTCTAATAATCATCATGTATACGAAAATGATTTTATAGAAGACATCACATATTCTCCGAAAACCTCCACTCCTAAGTTTTCTACTCCCATACAAAGAAGGGGGGGGAAAGGAAGAGGTTTGAGGAAATATGGTAAACAAAGGGAAAATAATCACAAAGATCATCAGCTACCTGGGTTGTCTAATGTACCACTACACAATAGATTTCAACCATTACAAGGGTACCAAACAAACTCAGAGCACTATGATCATCAACCTCAAACCCGTCCTTTTTTAGGAAGAGGGAGGGGCTTTCAGCGGAGGGGACTCGGGGGACCCCCACACAGAGGGAGACCCCCTTCGCACCCTCAAACCCCAAATCAGTACAGGAATCTACAGCCCCCATCTCAACACAGAGGCCCTCAACCTCAGACTCAGCACAGAGGACCACAACCTTGGAATTATCTAAAAACACCTTATTGGAAGGAACAGCAACTACAAAAGAACCACCCCAGCAATCAGCCTTAGACAAAAACAATACAGAGGCTGCAGGGCAGGATTTAGAATCCAAAAAAAGAAGAAGGGGGTCCGAGTAGGGGGCATTTTCAATTTGTCCAAAGTACAACTAACACAGAAAGAAACTAATATTTTAAACCTTGGTCTCAAATGCGGCTTGAAAAAGCCCATTAATAAGTTTGATGTCTTTATTGATGTTCACAAATACATTAGAAAATTGAACATCAAAAAATACTTCTTAGGTTGCAATCCTCCTCCTAGTACCGCTATTGTACATAAACCCAACGAAGTGATCAATAGTGGTTTGAAAAATAGGTCTCTGTTTAATCCTCTAAACAATCCAAATCATCAAGTGGAAGTCTTTAAAGGACTGATCTTACGAGATTTGGAACATCTTAAACCAAAGAAAGAAATAAACATGAGACATATCAGCGAAGGAATTTCCAGTCTAGAAAAAAGGAAAGAAATTATTATACGGCCAGCTGACAAGGGAGGAGGAGTGGTTATACTCCCGAAGGAGTTATATCATGGTCAAATCATTGAGATGTTGTCTGATCAAGTGACATACAAACTCTTGGAGAAAGATCCAACTAAAGCCTATAAAGATCAATTAAAAACCCTTGTGGAGATGGGATCGAAAAGTGGGGTTTTAAACGATAAAGAGAGGCGATATCTGGTACCTGCAAGCAACCGTATACCCACATTATACACCTTGCCCAAGATCCATAAAGACCCCAATAATCCCCCTGCAAGACCTATAGTAAATAGTATAGGATCAGTCTCTTCAAGAATGGGTCAGTATCTGGATTGCTTCCTGCAAAAGAGCGTAGTGAACACTCGGTCGTATTTGAGAGATACAAAAAGTTTCTTGAATTTTTTGCAGGTGGTTGATTTAACGGACAAACCACAGGTTCTGCTGGTAACAGCCGATGTAGCGTCGTTGTATTCTATTATACAACATGACGATGCCTTATTGGCATTGAATTGGGCCCTCTGCCAAAGAGATGATTTACCTTTTAATCAAAAAGTTTTTTTAAGGAATGCTCTCGACTTTTGCCTCGGTCATAATTATTTTTGGTATGACAACAAATTTTACACACAACAGAGAGGCGTAGCGATGGGCGCAAAATTCGCGCCGAGTATTGCAAATCTCTTTATGGCAGAGTGGGAAGATAAGACCATTTTTAAAGAACAACGTCCGGAACTAATTTTTTATAAACGCTTTATTGACGATCTGTTTTTTATCTGGGCAGGATCAACAGAGTCACTTGAACAGTTTTTACAAGTTTTAAATTGCAATGATAACAATATTAGATTGACCTCTAACTGGCACAATGAAACGATTCATTTTTTAGATGTCACTATATACAGAAAGAATGATAAATTGGAGACCAAGGTGTTTTTTAAAAAAACCGATAGGAATAGCTATCTACCTATCACTAGTGGCCATCACCCTCTATGGCTTAAAAATATTCCGAAAGGACAGCTCATGAGGGTGAGAAGAAACTGTTCCGAAGACACGGAATTCCATCTACAATCAAAAATTCTGGTAGAAAGGTTTGAGGCTAGAGGATACAAATTAGGGACGCTACAGAAAGTGGTAGAAGAAGTCGCAGCTCTACCTAGAACAGAATGTCTACAAGAACCAAGCCAGGAGAGACTCTCTAAGAAAGTAAATGATCGAAACAACGAATGGGGATTTATCTCACAATTTCATTCCCAGTATAAAGAAGTCGAAGATATCTTTAGAGCACACTGGCACATCCTTTTAATGGACAAAAAATTGATTAATGTTCTTCCACCTGTACCTCAGTTCATCTACAGAAAATCTATGAATTTTGGAGATAGAGTAGTTAAAAAAGTCTTAGATCCCCCCCCAAAACCACAGACGTTCTGGGACCGCAATGGGTTCTTTGCGTGCAGAAAGTGACCAGACCTCTGAGGGGTATCAATAACTCTATATCTCCAGTCAACAATCGCTCTTTTGATATAAAGCAATTCATCACGTGCAATAGCACTTATGTAGTTTACGCTCTAAGGTGTCCCTGCGGCCTGATGTATATAGGCCGTACCAAAAGGTTGTTACGGATTAGGATTGCAGAGCACATTAACAACATTAAAAATGGTTATAAAGACCATAATGTGTCCCTGCATTTCAGGTTGAAACATAACAGGGATCCCAAGGGGTTGGAATTCTGGGGGATAGAGCATCTCCAAACCCACTGGAGAGGTATCAACCGTATTCGTGAACTATCGAAACACGAAACCCGGTGGATTTATTCCGTAGATGTTCTTTCCCCCCGAGGCCTAAACATAGAGCTAGATATAAATTGCTTTATTAGTGATACATAACACACATTCTGTTATTTCTTAGTGTAAGTGCATACAGTCCCTGTTGATATATCCAATTATTTATTAATTTTCTAAATTTTTAAATTTTTAATTTTTTCTTCACCATATAAATTTTAAATATCATATCAATAATGAATTTAGAAATTATATTATTCTCATTTTATATATTTGGACATCTATTATTACACAATCATTTTATACATACCCATTTCTATAATTTTATTAGATTATATTTGGTTTTGAACAGTAGGTGTAATGATTGAAGTTTGATTCCCATAAATGAATGTAAAGCCATTGTAACGCATCCTCCATGTATAATATAATCTTATTCAATGTGTTTTAAGATTAGATTAATCCACCAACGTAGTAAATTTATTAAGTAATTTGTTTATTTATTTAAATAAACTACCCATATCCATTCATATCCAGGTGGAAGGCTCGCACCATTGATGTGTGACAGCATATTGTAATAGTATAGGGTAAATACAAGGGAGGATGCTATTTATTTTATTTTACTTCATTCTCACCATTAAGAATATGCATATGTCTGGTATACTGATTTTTCACATCTCTTATTTGTACCTTATTTATGCGTAGATGACGTATAGAAACGCTACATATGACATAAGTATGTAAGGTAAAAAGTATGAGAGATATCTGTAAGTAAGACATATGAGTCGCAATCTTCCCAGCGATGTCGGCAGGATTTGTTTTAAAACAGTGTCAGCGCATTATATGCCAGAGTCTTCCTTTGCTGACAGCTCTGGGAGCATTGATTATGAAGTGGGAGTGGCTGGCAGATCGGCCTTTCTCATTCGCTGTTTAAACCCATCACTGATATTTAGAGCCGGCCTCAAGATTGGTAGATTACGCCCTCTGATGACGTCCGGAAGTGACGAAACGCGTCAGGGTCGTAATCTACAGGAGGTGACGTGTGCGCTCCACGGAAGGTAACCAGGAAGCGAAAAAGACAAGCTGCATACAGCGCGCATTCCGGAACACCTCCACCTTATTGGTGGAAGGATTTCTACATATACCTTCATAACCACAGACCACATCTTTATTTTGAAACTTTCCTGTCTCTCCAGCATCTGTTTTATATAAAGTGTTTTATAACATCGGACACTCAGCGCTGCTTCAATAAGTACAACGAATCAGAGACTTGGCTCGCATATTTTATGATTTTAGTCTTATTGTTTAATTTTGTTTAACTCCCTGTAGTCCACACATGGTCTCAGTGTCTTATCCTTCTTCTCAACGAAGAAAATTCCGGCACCGGCAGGGGAAGAAGAAGGACGGATAAAACCTTTTTCAAGATTCTCATCAATATATTGTCTCAAGGTCTCAAACTCAGTCTCGGAGAGGGGGAATATAAGACCAAAGGGAATCGTAGCTCCTGGTAGTAACTCGATGGGGCAGTCGTAAGGACGGTGTGGCGGTAAGGTGTCTGCTTTCTTTTTATCGAAGACATCAAGAAATTCCAAGTAAGCTGCTGGTACATTAGGATCCGGAATCGGTGTGGATTGTACAGTCAGGCAACTGGAAAGGTCCTGGAATTCGGGGGTCAAACAATGTTGTTGGCAATAGGGAGATGTAAGGAGTACCTCCTTCTTGGACCAATCAATCTGAGGATTGTGTGCTTGTAGCCATGGGATTCCTAGGATGACCAGGAACATAGGGGAACTTAAGACATCAAATCTGAGAAATTCCTGATGACCATAATTGGTAGTGGTAAGGATAGGTACGGTTTCCTGGGTGACATGACCCGAGCTTGGCAAGGAGCCGTCAGCCAGATGGACTGTTAGTCTCTGTTCCTTATAGTTCAGCGGAATAGCTAGATCTTTAGCCAAGGCCAAGTCCAAGAAACAACTACATGCCCCGGAATCCAGTATTGCTTGGAGGTGGATCTCTTTACCTGCCACTAGCAATGTAACAGGAAGTGAGATATGGGCAGAGGAAGACCTGGTTACTTGAAGGTGAGTACGGAGGGTCGGTTTTCTTGGTCTTATGGGGCAGTAATCTATGAAATGTCCTGATTCCCCGCAGTAGAAGCAAAGTCTTGCCTGCCGGCGATAAAGTCTCACCCCAGAAGTTAATGCTGGACGGAACATGCCGACTTGTAAGGGAGCTGATGCAGACTGAACTCGGGGCAGTTCAAGAGGCCTGGTCACGTTCACCCTGATGTTCCCGTAAACGTCTGTCAAGCTGAATAGTTAACTGGATGAGATCTTCAAGTGTGGCCGGAACCTGTAACCTGGCTAACTCATCCTTGAGGGCCTCTGATAACCCCATTCGATATTGGTATTTTAATGCTGCCTCATTCCAACCAGAATCTATGGACCATGTGCGGAACTCCACTGTATAGTCCTCCGCAGGGCGCTGACCCTGACGGAGGGAATGTAGAGTTGCTTCGGCAGTGGCTACCCGTAGGGGATCATCATATAACCGAGCCATGACTTCAAAGAACTGGTCCATAGTGTTGATGGAGGGGCTGCTTTGTTCCAACAGGCCATGGGCCCAGGTCTGCGGCTCACCACGTAATAGGGAGATAGTGAACCCCACCTTGACTGTTTCACTGAAAAAAGTCTGTGGTTGCAAGTCGAAGTATAAGTAGCAGGAGTTTTTAAAGGACCTAAATTTTCTTCGATCGCCATGGAAACATTCTGGCGTTGGGACACGTGGTTCTGGAGGGACCATGATCCCAGCAGTTGCCGCTGGAGGTGGACCTTGAACCGAGGAGGAGGATGACTCGGGTAGATGCTGCAGACGTTCCTCCAACCGGAAGTATTCCTCCTGAAGCTGCTGAAGGACTGGGGTAAAGGCCGTGATTTGCTGAAAAATGGCCTTCATCGGGGAGTCACCTCCGTCGGTCTCTGACATGGCTGGATTATACTGTCAGGACCTTGGTAGGAGACCGAGTTGCTGAGAGGGCTCCCCTTGCGGCCGAGTGCAGCACAACCCTGAAGATGGCACAGGGATGTGGTGCTCACAGAAGCACGGGTTGCCTGGAAGTAGGAGCCGGTGTTGGTGGCTTAATAGAGAAAGTCCGTAGAGGCAACGTGCTTAGGGTCCAAGGAGGGGACCAATGGAAGTCCAATAGGAAAATCCGAAGCCAGGCCAGGGAGTCAAACACAGTAAGCAGTCCGGGAATCAAAGCAACAAGTCCAGGTACAGGAGACAGAGGAATGCGGAGTCCGTTTAGCCAAGCCGGGGTCAGATGCAGGAAGCAGGCAGGGAAAGTCAGAAGCAAGCTGGTGGGTAAGCCAGGAGGTACAGAGGAGTCGATAACAAGCCGGGTCGATACACAGGAAGTCAGGACAACAGGAATCACAATCACAGGAACACAGGAAGAGCTGACGATAATCCAGCAATGTGGCACTGTCAGTGGAAGGTTTAAATAGATAAGGCGCAGTATCACGTCGTATGCACACCGTTCCGTTCGTGCGTTCGTACCATTGCGACGTTGCTACACACGCGCATTCATCTGAATGTGGCGCCAGGCGTCCGCCTAGTAGAAACATTGCACACCCGTGTGCGTTGATGCGCGTTAGCGCGACCTTGCCTGTGCTGGTTTGCTAGCCTATTTCCCTGACATCTGGCCTTTATGGAAGAGTGACAAGAAGAAAGTCCATTGTTGAAAAAAGGCATAAGAAGTCCCATTTACAGTTTGGGAGAAGCCATCTGGGGACACAACAAACATGCTCTGGTCAGATGAGACCAAAATTGAACTTTTTGACCTAAAAGCAAAACGCAATGTGTGGTAGAAAACTAAGACTGCACATCACCCTGAACACACCATACCCACTGTGAAACATGGTGGTGGCAGCAGCATGTTGTGGGGAGGCTTTTCTTGAGCAGGGACAGGGAAGCTGGTCAGAGTTGATGGGAAGATAGATGGAGCCAAATACTGGGCAATCTTAGAAGAAAACCTGTCACGCTGCGTACACACGAGCGGACTTTACGGCAGATTTGGTCCGGCGTACTGGATTTCGTCAGACAATTCGATCGTGTGTGGGTTTCAGCGGACTTTGTTTGCTCAAAAGTTGGACAGACTTAGATTGGAAACATGTTTTAAATCTATCCGACGGCTTCTTCTTTCTAGCGGACAAACCGGTCATCTGTGTGCTAGTCCGACAAACTCAAACTGATGCATGCTCTGAAGCAATTACAAGACGGAAGCGCTCGGTAAGGTAAGCGCTTCGTATTGAAGCTAGCACATTCCTCTTCTGTGATCTTTTAATACAGCGCTTTTTTTTTATTTATAATGCGAGAGGAATGAAGTTGTTTTTCTGCTTTATATTCACACAGAGTTCTCACAAACTACTTTCTTCATGATTTATCCTCATGCCATGACTAATATGATATTTTTAAAAGGCCAGATCTCCATAACTAAAGTATTAAATAAAGTATTAAATTAGATTTTGGACTCATTTTTTTTTATTGATTTCAACACTTATCTATTTTACAATGTGTGCTAAATTATACAAAAAAATTTTTTTGTTTTATTTTATTTTTGTATTTTCAAGTTACCACAATAACCTTAATATTTTGTGTTGTTTTAATGAACTTTAATGAGGTTGGTGTCCCTTGTTAATTAGATATAGGGGGGTTTATTTTCCAAAGGCAAATTCATTTTTCACTACAAGTGCAAATTCTACTTGGAATTGCACAGAAGGAGCATTTTGAAGTGCCTTTGCTGTGGATCTGAGGGGCACATGCAAGGAACCCCCCCCCCCCCCCAAAAAAAAAAACCTTTTTTCTTTCACATGATTGTATGATAAAATCAGCAGAGCTTACCCTCATTTCAGCTCTTCCTCTCAGATTTACAGCGACTGCACTTCCAACAAGTGCACTTGCTGTGCAATTTCTAAAGTGAACTTTTTACTAGTACTTTTCACTTGATTTTAGAAATGATTTAGCCTTTTGGCAAAAACACACATAGGGGTTGATTTACTAAAGGGAAACAGACTGTGCACTTTGCAAAGTGCAGTTGCCCTCTGCAAGAGCAGTTGCTCCAGAGCTTAGTAAATGAGCAGAAGCTCTGCTGACTTCCATCATCCAATCATGTGCAAGCAAAAATGCTGTTTTTTGAATTTTCCTTGCACAGGATTGGGTACTCTTTGCAAAGTCAAGCCTTACCTCATTTCCTAATCTCTGGAGCAATTGTACTTGCAGAGGGCATTTTAAAACATGTGAGGGGTGGGGGAGGGGGTCTAATTAGGGTGAAAAACACACCTGACATTTTTAAACATGTGAGGGGTGGGGGAGGGGGTCTAATTAGGGTGAAAAACACACCTGACATTTTAAAACATGTGAGGGGTGGAGGTCTAATTAGGGTGAAAAACACACCTGACATTTTAAAACATGTGAGGGGTGGGGGAGGGGGTCTAATTAGGGTGAAAAACACACCTGACATTTTTAAACATTTGAGGGGTGGGGGAGGGGTCTAATTAGGGTGAAAAAACACACCTGACATTTTAAAACATTTGAGGGGTGGGGGAGGGGTCTAATTAGGGTGAAAAACACACCTGACATTTTAAAACATGTGAGGGGTGGGGGAGGGGGTCTAATTAGGGTGAAAAACACACCTGACATTTTAAAACATTTGAGGGGTGGGGGAGGGGGTCTAATTAGGGTGAAAAACACACCTGACATTTTAAAACATTTGAGGGGTGGGGGAGGGTCAAACAGTACAATGGAGCTGACAATATACATTGTTCAAGGGACTATAGGCTAGAGATATAAATGGACCCAGGATTGCATGGTGGGGAATGTAAATGTGCATGTAGGGCAATAAATGATTAATGTCCAAAAACAGGCATGCATGAAGATAAAGGGGACATTCACAGCATATTTAAAGCATGGTAGTTAGTTAAGGAGGACATTTAGACTATACATTAGCAAACATTTAATACATATCATGTAATGTTAAAGGATAAAACTTACCTTCATATAGTCCTTCTGCAGGACCTGAATGATGGCAGAACAAGTTTCTGGGATTATTATCCCCAGAGCCTGGGGGGAGATGCCTTTCGAGAACTTCAAGTCCTGAAGACTTCTCCCAGTCGCCAAGTAACGTAACGTGGCAACTAGCCTCTGCTCCGCACTGATGGCTTGCCTCATGCAGGTATCCTGCCTGCTGATATAGGGGGTCAGCATAGCCAGCAGACGCTCAAAAACGGGGTCCGTCATCCGGAGATAATTCCTGATATCCTCAGGATTATTCTCAAGGAGCTCACGGAGCAAAGGCATATGCAAGAATTGGTCACGCTGGTGCAACCAATTCTTCATCCATGAACTCCTCCTCGCCCTGTTCATGGACTGGACTCGAGTCAAAGTATTAACCCCAACACCAAGTCCCCACGCAGCACGAACTCGAGAACGAGTACGTCCACGCGACATGGCTTCAAAACGGTCAGCTGGTCAAACAAACAAACTTATAACAAACGCACTGAAGAACAGCAAGGCCTATAAAGAACGACCTGAAAATCAGGAACGAGCGTACCAGAACGGCCTGCAAGGCAGGTTACGAACTGACCAACACGCACTGAAAAACAGATACAAACCTCACAAGCACAAACTGAACTGCAGAAAACGATCGAAATAAACTGAAGTGTGAAAAGCACAAATCGTCTCTAACCAAACTTCTACTAACACGAGATAAACATGAGATTAGCAGAAGGAGCCCAAAGGGTGCCGTGGTGGGGCTTGAACTTCCTTTTTATAGTCCCGTCGTACGTGCTGTACGTCACTGCGTTCCAAACCAGCGGACTTTTGCAGTGATCGTGTGTGTCCAAGTCCGTCCCTTTTTAAGTCCGGCGCAAGGAGCCGACAAAGTCCGGCGAAAAGTCCGCCGAGCAAAGTCTGCCGTAAAGTCTGATCATGTGTACGCGGCATTAGAGTCTGCAAAAGACTTGAGACTGGGGCGGAGGTTCACATTTCAGCAGGACAACAATCCTAAACATAGAGCCAAAGCTACAATGGAATGGTTTAGATTAAAGCATACAGAATTCTTGTGTTAGAATGGCCCAGTCAAAGCGCAGACCTAAATCAAATTAAGAGACTGTTGCAAGACTTGAAAATTGCTGTTCACAGATGCTCTCCATCCAATCTGACAGAGCTTGAGCTATTTTGCAAAGAAGAATGGGCAAAAATGTCACTCTCCAGATGTACAAAGCTGGTAGAGACATACCCAAAAAGACTTGCAGCTGTAATTGCAGCAAAAGGTGGTGTCTCAGGGGGGGCTGAATACAAATGCATGCCACACTTTTCACATATTTATTTGTAAAAAAAAATAAAAACCATTTTTCATTTTCCGTCCACTTCACAATTATGTGCCACTTTGCGTTTGTCTATCACATAAAATTCCAACAAAATACATTTACGTTTTTAGTTGTAAGATGACAAAATGTGGAAAATTTCCAGGTGTATGAATTCTTTTTCAAGGCACTGTATGTCAATATTTGTACGCAATAAGCTTTGTATGGACAGATTCTGTTTGTATGGACAGATGGTAAATTGCTCGGTGCAAACTCCCTGGAATGTGCATAGAGCAGGAAATTAGGATGCTGTCCAGTGCTTCTTCAGGGTACATGTGTCTGCTACATAGATAGGGTTTGAGAACAACATTGTACTATCCCATGGTAGTGAAAGGTTTATTTTGAACACCACAAAGTTAACTTTTTATATTAACTTCCACATAATATAACTGCTTGATGACTGAAATCTCTAGATTAGCAGAGTTCTAATCTTTCCCTGCCTGCAGTTGACACCATACATTTCACTCTATGCACATGACAAGAAATGCAAAGCTAGAAATATTAGAAATGATTAAATTTATGTAAAAAAAAAGTCTGTTTATCAGCATGTAATTAAAATAAGGGTATTTATTAAAGTAGTGTACAAATGAACCTATACGTGGTCCATAAAAAGGAACAATGAGGGGACCGTCAGAGGATCAGCAAACTGCCTAGCAGAGACCCAAAGGAGACCTGCACCTTTCCAACATGGGGAAACCGAACTGGAGCCCATCCCGCTCCAGATCGCCGCAGAAGTCGGGCGCACAACAGAGCTGGTGAAACCCGGAGAAGCAGCAGGATACCTCCGCGATTGCGGCCTACCAACCCGCTCCACAAACTACAGCAGCGGAGCTCAGCACACATCCACAGCTACCTCAGCAAACACAAAGCTCAGTAGGAGTCTCTGCCTCCTCACCAGTGCCCACACAGCAACCACAACCTGCTCTCTACTTAAATGACCTCCATGCAGTGGCTAATGATATTAAAGAAACACTCACATCAGCCTTCTCTGCAGCCATAGCAGATCTCCGCCAGGACATACAGGACATTGCAGATAGAGTACAGGAGGTTTAAGTCTCTGCTGCCCAGCATGAGACACAAATTGATCAGCTCTGAACCTCTCAAGATGCATATACACTGCAATTAAGCAATATGCAAAGACACATGGAAGACCTTGACAACCGTGGATGCAGGAATAATCCATGGTGTCCCAGAGTCGATCAAATATGATCAAATAAAGCAAACTGTGAAAGCCATCTTTAACAATCTCCTAGACAGACCAACCACAGATCATATTGAGGTGGAAAGAATACACCGTGCATTACGTTAAAAAGGGAGAGACACAGATCCACCACGAGACATAATCTGCTGCTTAACCAGTTTTCGTATTAAGTACTGAAAAGTATTAAATACTGAGAAAAATATTAAATACTGAGTAAAGCTCACAATAGAACACATATAACCCATGAATCAGCTGATATCATAATATATCAACATCTCTCAAACATAACTCTGCAACATCGCAAAGATCTGAGACCGTTATTGGACGTTTTACGGACAAGAGGGATTCACTATAAATGGAAATTTCCTTTCTGCCTCTCGGCAACTACAGCTGGAAGAACAGCTCTACTAAAAGTACCAGAAGACCTTCCACAATTTTGCTACCACCTAGGCATTCCTATGGTCCAAATTCCTGAATTGTATGCAGAATTCCGTCCCCCCTCTTTCATGGGAGAACACCACAGAGAAGATAGAATGGAAACACAGTCCTTTTGTTACAGACGTCACAGGTCACCAAGACCAGATGCACTTCATCAGAATGTCCGAAGATCCTTACAGGGCCCAAGCCCCACTGCTTCACCTACCCACAGGAGGCCCAGACAAGAAACATAATCTGTCATAACATCCTGGTCTGCAGCTAAGTACTAAGAAATTCATCAATATATAAAGGAATAATATGTTTGCTTAATAGTTCATTGGACTCTGCAAAGTTGATCTGTTGATCGCAATTATCCAAAAAAATAAATCACCAGTAGCGGTAATTGAACTTAAAAGATTGTCAAAAAAATATATATACATACAGAAGCTGTATAGGTAAGATTGGAAAACAGGTTTAAGGAATGAACACACACTTATTATGCAGAATATACAGATACCAGTTGTGTCTCTTTTTTTTTACATTTTGGAGAGTTGCAAAATGACCGCAGTGTCAAAATTGCATACAATACACAAAAACCAAGCAGCCGCTTAAAGAAGTAGAATACATCCAGTTGTGACTTTACCAACTGTCATAAGTCTAACTTGAACACAAACTGTCATGGTTCTCAAAGCATCATTGAACAAACTCAGAAATAAATTGTCCACATTTTTTGTTCTCAAAATAATTAACATAACTTTAAAATGGTTTATAGATGTTTACCAGATTCATTTGGATCTCCTCTGTTAAAGATTTAAGTTTATTATGTGCTAGATGATATAAAGCCACAAGGGCATATAGGATGAAAGAGTTGAGACAAGAACAAGGGAAACAACTCACATTTAAAAAAAAAAAAAAAAAGAGAGAAAGAGGGGAAGAAAAAAAACACTCTAAATGATACTGGAAAATACTGAAAAATACTAACTTTTGAATCAAACACTTTTGCAATTATCGACCAATTGGCAAATCCATGTAAACCTTGTTCTCATGCCAGCATATGATTTCATACACTGAAATGTCAATATAACCAACAAGATTTGAAACTGAAACATGGTTAAGAAATCTATTCACTGAACAGAACTGGGCTCTATAATTCACGACCCATAATCCAGAAACCCATTGGTGACTTTCACAAATACACATTTCAAAATGTCTCTATATAAATACCACTTTTCTACATCCTTTATCAGGCCTAGGCTCTCATCACGAGTCCAGCAGATAGCCTTCTAAAAAGATATAAACGATACCTTGTGAACTATCTCCTTTCTGCTGACTCCTCCCCGGTAAAGATCCTTATCCCAATCCCCATCTTAGGCAAGCTAGCAGGCTCTTCCTTGCCTCCCGGGTACACCCTACCCCCTCCCCATTCCCCCTGCTATACACACTAGACCAATCACTCTGCAAAGAACTATAATAAAAATATCCCCTTCTCTAGGGGGAATAGCACCCCTAAACAACCCTTTACTCATACAGCTAAAGTTCTAAATATAACCTACATTCCCCTTTAAAACATATTCCACAACCTCCTCTTGTAATGGAAATTTGTAAATTCTGTATATAATTGTATTCTATTGTGGAAGTATTGCACACTGCCCTCACTGTGCGCACGGCACTAATAATGTTTTCAGCACATGTTTACATTCTTTCGAGTCCTGATTAGAATTATCCTGCCTATGTAACGCCCCTTGTTACAATAAACGTACAATTGTAATATTAATGTGACACCTATGTAATCATGTGTATAAAAACCTTCAATTGCGTCATAATAAAGCAGAACAGTTATTTGGAAAGATGCTGAGCGTATCTTTTGTATCTGTTTCCTACTGCAGTAGTTATTATTAATTTGGAACCACTAATCAATATGAGGATAGGAGTTGCCTATCATCAAAATGTCCAACTCACACTCTAACAACATAAGAGATCAACATGATACAAAGAAAACAAGAATCCAAAACACTGAAGCTAGTATCGATCAATGCCCAAGGTCTTAATATACCAGAAAAAAGATCACAATTACTGACTCTAATGAAGAAACAAAAAGAAGACATTGTGCCAGTCCAAGAAACACATTTCAGAACAAATATAATACCTAAATTGACCAATCATTAGTTTCCTACGGTCCACCACGCAACCAACTGCCAAACAAAAACTAAAGGGGTATCAATACTCACCGCAAAACATTTACCCATAAACATAACAGACACTCTTGCGGATACTGAAGGGAGATGCCTTTTTTGAAAAAGTAATCTATATAACAAAACCAATCACAATAGCAAACATATACTATCCAAATACAATACAAACCTATTTTTTAAATTCTATAGTATCACATCTATCCACCTTCAAAATGGGGATGCTAATTATGGGAGGGGATCTGAATGTCCCTCTTCAGCCCACATTAGATACATCCAATGGAACGATCTCCATTACTTATCAAGCCCTGAAAAAATTAACCTCTCCATACAAGAACTCCAGGTACACGATACGTGGCATACTTTAAATCCAAACATCTGTGACTATACCCACTTCTCTGTCCCACATAACAAATATTCTAGACTTGACTATTTCTTTCTTTCACAAACAGACCTACATAGATTGACCAATTCCATCATAGAGCCAGCAATTCTCTCAGACCACAATCCAGTCAGTCACCATGACCCTGATTATGCCCACTCAAGAAAAATACCCCAAAATCTGGTGTCTGAACGCCTCACTACTCACAGATAAAAATCTGACCAAGAAGTTTACAGCCTGCCTACAAACTTACTTCAAAGAGAACATTGATCCCGCCCTGTCTCCAATCTCGATTTGGGAAGCACACAAATGGGTAATAAGAGGAGAATTCATTGCAGCAGCTACACACAGGAAAATAGAATACCAAGTACAAATAGATAAAATCATTACACAAATCCAATCACTAGAAGCAGTGCATAAACAATCACAGGCTGAACAGATACTTCAGGAACTCACGCAAGCTAGGAGAGAACTATTGGAAAAATTAGAAAGAAATATTAAACACAAATACACACTTACAAAAAATGTGTTCTACGAACAAGGAAACAAAAGTGGAAAGCTATTAGCAAGAGCTCTTCAAGCCAAACAAGTAAAATCTACGATCCACCACATAAAAGGCCCAGATGGTAGTTTATCGTGTTCTAATACATACATTGCCTCTTAGTTTGTTCAATATTATACAAACCTCTACAACCTTCACCCTGAAGCAACCTCACCAAAAGAACAAATCACTCGCCAGTCAGCAATGACAAACTTCCTTTCAAAATATAGCCCAAAAACATTGTCCTCACTAAACTCAAACATACTAGACCACCCAATCTCCATAGAAGAACTTAACAATACTTTGAAGAAATTAAAAACGGGAAAAAGCCCAGGACCAGAAGGTCTATCTGCAGCATACTATTAAACTTTTAGAGACACCCTATCTTCCCCATTTTTAAAAACTTTTAACTCCCTAGCATCCAAACACAATGGCCTACAAGGTACACTAGAAGCTCATATTTGTGTTATCCCAAAAGATGGTAAAGACCAAACACTAGTAAACAACTATAGGGCAATCTCATTATTAAATGTAGACCTTAAAATCTTCTTCAAAATCTTAGCTAATTGTTTGTCACCACATATGACATCCCTCATCAATAAAGACCAAGTAGGTTTCATACCGGGTAGGGACGCTAGAGATAACACCCTGAAAGCTCTAAACATACATTATTGTATTATCAAAAATAATCAGAAGGTGTTTTTTATCTTATTGGATGCGGAGAAGGCATTCGACAGAGTGGCATGGGACTATATGAAAGCTGTCTTGGAAAAAACAGGACTAGGACAGAAAATGCTCAACTTTAAACTTGCACTGTACTCATCACCATCCACCAAAGTACGAGTTAATGGCCACCTGTCAATTTCCATTTCAAATGGAACCAGACAAGGATGCCCTTTATCACCCTTACTTTATGTGCTCTCCCTTGAACCCTGACTAAATTGCATCAGAATGAATGATAACATCTCAGGGATTGAGGTCGCAGGTCATACACATTAGATAGCAGCATTTGCACATGATATACTACTCTTCTTAACCAACCCCCAAACTACCATACCCACTTTATTGAAAGAATTTGAACAATACAAATCTCTATCTAACCCAGCCTTTCTCAACCAGTGTGCCGCAGCACACTGGTGTGCTGTCAGAGGTCCTCAGGTGTGCCGCGGTATCAGGGGAGAGAAGAGCTGTCAGATGAGCCTGATCTCCCGATCCCCTGCCGAACTGTACATCGGCAATGTGAGAAGCTCCGTCAACCTCAGCAAAGCGAAAGTAAAGAGCAGGGGAGTGTGCTGTGCTCTCTGCTTCCCCCTACAGTGCAGTACCTGGCTGAATGAGGAAACTGGAAAGGTACTGTGCTAGAAGGTAGATTTGTTTTAAAAGGGCTTTATACATGTGTCTGTGTGTGTGTGTGCATGTGTGTACATGTGTCTGTGTATGTGTGTACATGTGTGTACATGTGTCTGTGTGTGTGTGTGTGTGTGTGTGTGTGTGTACATGTGTCTGTGTGTGTGTGTGTGTGTGTGTGTCTGTATGTGTGTGTGTACATGTGTATATATGTGTGTGTGTGTACATGTGTCTATGTGTGTGTGTACATGTGTCTGTATGTGTGTGTGTACATGTGTCTGTATGTGTGTGTGTGTATATATGTGTGTGTGTGTGTACATGTGTCTGTATGTGTGTGTGCATGTGTCTGTATGTGTGTGTGCATGTGTCTGTATGTGTGTGTCTGTATGTGTGTGTGCATGTGTCTGTATGTGCGTGAGCATGTGAGTGTCTGTCTGTATGTGTGTGTGTGTGTGTCTGTATGTGTGTTTGTACATGTGTGTGTGTGCATGTGAGTGTCTATCTGTGTGTGTGTGTGCGCATGTGTCTGTATGTGTGTGTGTGTGCGCATGTGTCTGTATGTGTGTGTGTGTGCGCATGTGTCTGTATGTGTGTGTGTGTGCGCATGTGTCTGTATGTGTGTGTGTACATGTGTCTGTATGTGTACATGTGTCTGTATGTGTGTGTGTGTGCGCATGTGTCTGTATGTGTGTGTGTGTGCGCATGTGTCTGTATGTGTGTGTGTACATGTGTCTGTATGTGCACATGTGTCTGTATGTGTGTGTGTACATGTGTCTGTATGTGTACATGTGTCTGTATGTGTGTGTGTGTGTGCGCATGTGTCTGTATGTGTGTGTGTGCGCATGTGTCTGTATGTGTGTGTGTGTACATGTGTCTGTATGTGTGTGTGTACATGTGTCTGTATGTGTACATGTGTCTGTATGTGTGTGTGTACATGTGTCTGTATGTGTACATGTGTCTGTATGTGTGTGTGCGCATGTGTCTGTATGTGTGTGTGTGTGCACATGTGTCTGTATGTGTGTGTGTACATGTGTCTGTATCTGTGTGTGTGTGCATGTGTCTGTCTGTGTGTGTTTGTACATGTGTGTGTGCATGTCTGTATGTGTGTGCATGTGTCTGTATGTGTGTGTGCGCATGTGTCTGTATGTGTGTGTGTGTACATGTGTCTGTATGTGTGTGTGTGTGCATGTGTCTGTGTGTGTGTTTGTACATGTGTGTGTGCATGTCTGTATGTGTGTGCATGTGTCTGTATGTGTGTGTGTGCACGTGTCTGCATGTGTGTATGTACAAGTGCCTATATGTGTCTGTATGCCTGTGTGCACATGTATGTGTGTGTGTATATATCTCACTTTTAATCCGGACACCCCCCCTCCATTCCTGTACCATCAGAACTGCTTTTGTAGGTCTTGTTTGTGATAGCAGCAAGGACTGCTTCTCCTCTGAAAAGCAACCCATGCACAGATTGCTTTTCGGAGGCATTTGACAGACGGTAAAGAGGCATTATGTTGCCTCCTCACCACCTGTTTTAATGCAGCATCACTACACCGCAACCGTGCAATGAACACAGTTGCGGGGTAGTTGCAGTGCAGCCCCATTCACCCTGGGTATACCTCCAGCTGCAGCCACAGCATGTGTACACCCCCAGCTGCTGTCTCTGCAGCTAAAGGGGAAGAAGTTGGGGGTGGTAAAAACAGCTTAACCATGTGCTTTTACCACCCCTCCAACCTGACATGTGAACAAGCCCTTGGTTCACATCTGTGTGGCTGCGTGCTGCGTGTAGGTCAGCCCATTCATTTCAATGGGCTTCCCTAACCACAAAAATTCAGGGAAGGAAGTCCCCGACCTTTTTTTTTTTTTAATTGCACGGCACCAAAAGCACATTTTGCAATGTGTGAGGTACCATTAAGAATTAATGGCACTCCTAAAGAGCAGAGCATTTGTCTGTGTGTCAGGAAGGAGTGCGATTTTGCGCATGTTCCGCAACACACAGTAACGTGAACTAAGCCCTGCACTGGGGTGCCTCAAGACTGAAAATATTTTTAAGGGCGCCCCGACTGGAAAAAGGTTGAGAAACACTGATCTAACCTACTAATTAATTTTTCTAAGTCACATGCACATAACATAACACTATCATCGACTGAAGTGGCAGACTGTAGAATTAAATTCCCCTTCTCATGGAAGACACAATCGATTACTTATCTAGGAATACAATTACCCAGCCACCTTGACGATTTGTATCATCTTAATTATCTACCTATACTAAAAAATATACAAGACCTTGAGAAGTGGCACAAAGGTACATTTTCCTGGTTTGGCCGAGTAGCCATAATGAAATCTATATACAGAATAAAGAAAGGGCAAGGGGATACCACATCCATAGAAATTTGCTAGAAAAAGGGAACATTGGAGCGGACTTTATAGGTACCAGAAAAGGAATACGGCATAATATTAGAAAATTAATTTATTGAACATAGATATAAAAAATTGCCAATGTAACATTAAAAACCACTGGTATTGGCTTCCAGTAAAATAAGTCACACATAGTAAGTGTACTGGTCCCTATTACTGCTTGAATATGGCAGGTCGATGTTTCGCTTCCTCAGGACCTAATGCCTGACAACAAGCAAAGGGATTTTGGCTAGTTTCAAGGTCAAGCCTAGCGGGTATCAGTATAGCAGACTGGTGGACTACAGTGATTTTCCAAGAATCAGGATATAAACTCCTGGCGAGTTGGATTCTTACACCCATCCAATTAAGCAAATTTCTCCCACATCACCCTTACCTCTTTGCTGGAGATGTTGAAATGAATGTGGTACCCTGTTACATATTTGGTGGGCATGTTTTTATGCAAAAAGGCTACAATAAATACTTCATAGAAGAAAAAATTAAGGAGGTGTCGGAAATCAATAGGGATGAATTAGTTCAAGACAAGATAAAAGAACCTATACAGTGGCAAGATGTCCCAATGATTATGGATTTCAATATTCAGCACCGGCAGATAGAACAAATTTTTAAAAAGCACTGGCCACTCCTTCTAGCTGACCAACAACTGAGGAATGTATTACCAGTAAAACCACGGTTTGTCTATAGAAGAGTACCAACCCTGAGAGACTTAATTGCAATGTTTTAGACCCTCCCAAAAAATCTCAAGAATTATCATTTTTCCAGAGAGAAGGTTTTTACCCCTGCAAGCGGTGCTATGCATGTAAAAATACCAAACAAAACAGACAGAAATGCACCAATTTTAAAGCCACGAGCAACAATACCCAATATGACATTAAGGATTTTATGACATGCAAAAGTGAAGGGGTAGTGTATGTATTACAATGTCCATGCTCGTTACAGTACATTGGCAGAACTAAAAGACCAATGTGGAAAAGAATTAGAGAGTACATACAAAACATAGTGAAGGGATGCCCCAAACACAGTGTTTCACGTCACTTTGCATTATATCACAACAAAAATCCAGCTTTTTTGAAATTTTGGGCAATTGAAAAGTATAAAGCCCACTGGCGGGGTAGCAATAAAGTAAGGGAATTAAGCAAGCAGGAATCCAAATGGATATTTATTATGCGTACTCTCACGCCATCAGGCTTAAATATAGATTTTGATTTGAACTGTTTTATATCCGATTTTTAATTTATGTTATATTGTCAGGTTTTATCTTTCCCCTACTCTGTGTCCATAATTGATTTTGTTGTAAATAACTATATTAACTATAATACCAGGATGGTATTTTGTAATGTATTTTTATTAATGTATGTGAAGTTATAGATAGTGAATCTTATGTAATGGTTTTAGATTGCGATGGAGGTAAATGCAATTGCAACGGTTACCCGGGAGGGGGAGCTGCCCTATTGTATTGAATATATGTAGTAATTATCATTTATTTTAATTTAAGGTTTTTATAGGATGTGATTTTAATTTTAATTTTATACATGTTGTAATAAATGTTCCTTATGTATTAGAGAATTAAGCATGCTGTATTAGGATGGCCGGAATGAGCGTCTGATTACAAAGGAGACCGCGTTAATGAAATGATGATGCATTGACTCCCAGGGTAACCATGGCCACGAACATACACACTATAAATTCATAGCAGGCTTGTGACAGAGGCACCCTTGATAAAGTCACGTGTCAGTGACGGAACGCGTCGGGAGGAGGAGCCTGTGAGGCTGCTAGTAGTGGCTGTGTGTGAGCATTGGTGGTGAATGAGAAGCCCGTAATACAGAGCTCTATGCAGCTGATCATTACAATCCATACGCGATCTTGTGAGTGGGGATATGTGAGTACAACCTAATATCCTTGCATTTTATCGCATTTTGCTGAGATCATTGCACAATGGATTTGTCTCTCTTTATATTTTATATGGCATGGAAATGAGCGGAGAATCAGTTTAAACCTTACTGAAAACAATGCAGTGAAAGTGACAGTGAACTTGCTACTATTATAGTTATTGGAGTTTCGGCAATAAACTCATCTATGTGTAATCTACATATTTTACACTGACTATTTAATGTTCCAACGCACTGAACTTATTTTATTCAATTTATTTTTATTTTTTTATTTTTGCAAACCACTTGTTTATATACTGATTATTATATGTTCCAATGCACTGAATTCACTTTATTCAAATAATTTTTATTGATCACTTATTGTTGATACTATTTATATAACCTTATAGTTTATCCAGGAGAACTAGTACTAAATGCACTAAGGTTTTTAATTTTGGACACATTTTTGGTGATGCACATAAGTGATTTGTGCAATTTTTGTGAATTTTAGGACTATTGTGGTATTATACTTCACATTTTTTTGTCATAGGTGTATTTACACAGTGTTTATTCTTATATTTATTTATGTATTTTTTTGCCACATACCAAGGTATACATCTAGGTTTGCATATGAGAGGTTAATGTTAGCACAATTATCCACTTACATATAATTTATCACTCATCACATATTAATTAATTGCAGCTATATTATTTGGCTATCTCTCATTATCACAGAATTTTTGGTTATTTATTCACGTCAGCTCTTTAGTACTTCTAAGAAGAAAATACACAAACATATAACAAAGATTACCACCTATGCACTAGATTTTACACCTGCACAATACCTTTTACACCACACATCCCTTTCACAATCCTTATACCACAAATCCTTGGCTCTACATCTTGTAAATGCAGCCAAAAGATGCATCCCACTGAAATGGAACGTGCTATGTTTATCAAACAGCTGAAATAGAAGAGCTGATACATATAAAGAGAGACGACCCCTCCAAATTCAGTAAAACATGGGCTTGTTGGATACACTACTCAAACTCTTTACACAGAGACCACACCCCTTAAGTAATTAAATATGATTTATTGGATATATCTTTCTCTTTTCCATGACCCATCTGCACCCCACTAATAGGCACTTCATACCTCTAGGTTGTGGAAAGCACAATATGAATAGACCACTTGATCTAGAAACATCCCTCAAAGATGATTTGTTTACAGAGTCAACATTCTAATGAAAATTCAAGTAAATATTAAGATAATACATTTTCTTCAAATAATCAGAAAAAATGATACATAAGCACGATGTAAGGACATACTGTACCCACACTCGGACACAGCTTGTTCCCCTTGGGGTGTCCGGAAATGCTGGTAATATGTCCGACATCACTAAATTATTGTAGAACTAATAATACATATTACTTACACGATATTGAGATGTCCCTTCTGTTCTTGGACACTAACTACATGTTTAGTTTAGCATATCTATATGTACTCCATTATTATTAGAAGCTTACAAATGTTGCATCTGAATGCTTGTAATTTCTATTTTATTTCTTGCTTTGAAAAATTTCAAAAATTCAATAAACAGTTTGGAAAAAAAAAAGAAAAGGAGCAATTAATTAGACATGTAAATTCGTCATAGAGTTATTCTCATGTTAGTCAATGTATACTAAAGCTGCTAAATTTAGTTAGGGCATCTAGGCAGTAATGTCCTCTGGTCACGAAGGGGTTAAACTATTTATCATTTAAAGCCATAAAAATGTAACACATTTTATAAGTTCATTGCTTTATATATTTATTGAATATGTTGTAAAATTCAGACAATTATAATTCATTTGCTACTTATAGAAGCTAGCAGTCTAACTTTTATTAGCTTGTAAGAAAATATTCATATGTATATTTATATATTGTATCTAGCCTGCAAGACTTTGCCTGCATTTATACTATTGACATGATTTTGTTTAAATGGTATTTCACATGCCAAAAACAGATCTTTATACATCCAGTACAATGAGGAATGTTTCTCATGCATGGCCTTGGGATAGCTTAGTTATGTGCATTCAGAAGGAAATGGTCAGTAAATAAAGCAATTGTACTGTCAAAATTTCCCAGCAGATGTGTCCTCTTTTTCTGGTTCATCAATCTGTGCGGTTCTATTTTTGGATCTTTTCTGTCCTTAAAGTTCAATATAAAATCTGCCCTTAAAAACAGGCAATGGCACAGCACGTACTGTATTGTACACGGAAAGGTCTAAAATGAGTGTAGGTATTCCAGTCTCACCAAGAAAACATGAATTATGATGCTTGACACACATTTCGCTCTAGGTAAGAAAAACTAGCAGTTTTAATACAAAGCATTTTGGCAGTATACATTTTGCTTCTATTATTGCTGAAAAACACACACAAAATATGCATAATATCACAATGTGTAAATATGCATTCAGCTTCCTTACAAAAAAGATAGATGATGCTGCAATGATCAACTTGTCTGGTATATGCTACCATTAAACCTTTGAAAGAATGTGCAATAGATTAGGCTTTACTTGGTATTTTTCCAGAGGAGCACACATACGCTGCATTGTCTGAATAAGAACATGGTACATTATTGTGCACATTATGTGTATGATGTGTAAGACTGATGATATAGAATGATGTGCAGCCTCTGTCCCAAATCATATGCAGCCTGTGCCCATCATACAGCCTCTGTGCTTACTGTATGCAGCCTTGGTGCCCATCATATGCAGCCTGTGCCCATCATATGCAGCCTCTGCGCCCATCATATGCAGCCTGTGCCCATCATATGCGGGCCTCTGTGCCCATCATATTCAGCCTGTGCCCATCATATGCAGCCCATGCCCATCATATGTAGCCTCTGTGCCCATCATATGTAGCCTCTGTGCCCATCAACTTAGTGACCTACTTAAACACTCCTGTGACTTTTACGTCAAGAGACTCCATCTCCCATATTATTAGTCAAATAACCGACCTGGAGCTTTTCTAGCAAAACAATATAAGCATAAAACAGCTGCCTTGTAAATCCCCTTCATAAAAGACAAACAGAACCGGAAAATTTATAAATCGCTGAACAATTTCGACAATTCTATTCCTCCTTATATAACTTATGTGAGTCTCCTTACTACTCCCCCCAGACCCAAAAGATATCCGATGGTTCCTAGACGCTATCCAGCTTCCCTCTATTTCCGATGAACAGCTTACGATACTCTCATCCCCATTTACCCATGCTGAAGCCTCCAAAGCCGTTAAATCTCTTTCTTTACACAAATCTCATGGGCCTGATGGCTTCACCAATGAATGTTACAGCCAATTTAATGATCATCTAAGCCCCCAGCTCACTGACTCCTTAAACAACATTATGAACCATGGCACCTACCCTACAGAACTCCTAGAATCTATTATAGTGACTATCCCCAAACCTGGCAAATCATCTGACAATCAAGCTAATTTTCGCCCCTTTTCACTTCTTAATTTGGATACAAAACTATACGCCAAACTGCTAGCCAACCGTATTGCTCAACTAACACCATCTCTTATTCATTCAGACCAAGTGGGATTTGTTCCGGGTCGCCAAACCTCAAACGGCACTCGCCACTCCATTAATCTCACTCAATGGGTGGAACATCATTGCATACCCTCTTTACTGATTTCATTAGATGCTGAAAAAGCTTTCAATCGCATTTACTGAACTTATATGACTGCGGTGCTCAAGAGGTTTGGCTTTACGGGACAAATCTTAAATGCTATCACTACTTTTTATTCCTCTCCTACAGCCAAAATATGGACATAGGGTTTCCTTTTATCCCTGTTCTTCATAATCAACGGGACTAGGCAGGGATGTCCCTTATCCCCCATAATTTTTTCCCTCATTTTGGAAACTCTAGCTGAACGCATTTGCTCTGACCCTTCGATTTCTGGCATAAATCTCGGAGACGTACAGCATTAGATAGGCCTTTATGCTGACGATGTGATCCTTTTCCTAACTAACCCCTCACATTCACTAACCCCACATTGCTGTTTACTTGACCATTTTAGCTCTCTTTCTCTATATAAGCTCAATCACTCAAAATGTCATATGCTCCCTATTGGTTTTGACTCCTTTACAAAGCACCAAATCACTAAATCACTAATGCTGCACCTTTCCCGTGGGCTCCTTTGTCCTCCTTACAATAATTGGGAATCCAATTGACGTCCCCCAGTAGCAAATTGTTCCATAACAACTTCACCAATCTGATAACCAAGATAACCCAAATTAGCTCTACTCTACAATCCCTATCCTCATCGTGGGCAGGACGTATTGCTTTAGTGAAGATGTTTTTGTTACCTCATGTACTATATTTATTTCGGGCCCTCCCTGTTCCTTTCCTCTCAGCCCACTTAAAAAAGATACAGTCTATTTTAAACTTGCTCATCTGGCATGGTAAACGCCCCCGGAAGTCCACAACTCTCCTTCGCCCCACCAAGATGGCAGGTCTAGGAGCTCCTAACATTGCCCTATAATACAAAGCTTCCATCCTGTCACAACTCCGTTCCTGGTGGGACCCTACCTCTACACTCTCTTGAAACCAAATTGAAAAACTGCTCTGAAACATAATCCAAGGGCTGTCTTTGGAGCGGCTATTATCCATCCCCGACCCCAAAGACATTTTCTGGACGCCATTAAAACTGCCCTTAAAACCTGGATCTCCTTGATGGACCATACCCAGAAACTCTGCTCTATGCTCCTACACATTATTCCATTGAAGTCTATGGAACTCCTCATTCCAGAGTTATCAACCTCCTCCTAGGAAACTTCAGGCATCTTTACAATTGGGCAATTATACTCCTCCACAAACCTTCACTCCTTTCAGGACCTATGTTCTTCCTTAATACAACGCTCAACATTATTTAAATACCTACAAATTTGACATTTGTCTACAAAATATACAGATCATCAATTCTCCATTTCTGGACTCAATTCTGGAAATCTTCAATTCTCCTCCATCCACCTGTAAAGGGCTCTCTTCAATTCACCTCCAACCACCTGTAAAGGGCTCTCTCCCATATACAATCTCATATTCACACAAACTGATATGGATAAACCAACAACAATGCTGTTCTGAGACAAGTCATTATCCTTCTCATTTACCCTCAAGCAATGTCAACACGCCCAAACTTTACCACTGAAATTTTCCCGCTATATTACGCACTGGGAATCATTGCAGAAACTTATACATAAATTATACTACACACCAATCAGACTTGCCGCAATATTTCCCAATCAATCTCCTCTTTGCTGGAGACAATGTAGCTCCCTAGGATCCTTACCTCATATCTGGTGGTATTGCACTGTTATGTACAATTTCTAGTCTCAAATCTTTCTACTGATTTCTAAAATTACTAACATTAGGACTCTACCTGATACTAACTTGGCATAGGTATGGAATCCTGGGCTTCTGAATTCCAAGCTAGACTCACCTGATAGCTCAACTTTCATATCCATTTCGAATGATCATGCTCAATATGAGTACTTCTTTGCTAAAGCCCATATGTTACAAGTAAAATTCCTCCGCCAGTGGGACCCCTGGTTGCAACACCCCAGTTGTTCACTACAACTATGAACAAAAATGAACTTCTTCTTTCCTCAAGAAGTCTATTACCAACCCATGAGATTTCACACCTCTCCCAATGTAATGTAATGTAATACTATACATTAGTATATGATTCAATTTCTATTCAGTGTGTCATTATTTCAGACTATGTAGGCACTGTATACAGTATCTAACAAAAGTGAGTACACCCCTCCCATTTTTGTAAATATTTTATTATATCTTTTCATGTGACAACACTGAAGAAATGACACTTTGCTACAATGTAAAGTAGTGAGTGTACAGCTTGTATAACAGTGTAAATTTGCTGTCCCCTCAAAATAACTCAACGCACAACCATTAATATCTAAACTGCTGGCAACAAAAGTGAGTACACCCCTAAGTGAAAATGTCAAAATCGGGCCCAAAGTGTCAATATTTTGTGTGGCCACCATTATTTTCCAGCACTGCCTTTACCCTCTTGGGCATGGAGTTCACCAGAGATTCACAGGTTGCCACTGAAGCCCTCTTCCAAGCCTCCATGATGACATCAAGAGCTGGTTGATGTTAGAGACCTTGAGCTCCTCCACCTTCCATTTGAGGATGCCCCACAGAGGCTCAATAGGGTTTAGGTCTGGAGACATGCTTGGCCAGTCCATCACCTTTACCCTCAGCAAGGCAGTGGTCGTCTTGGAGGTGTGTTTGGGGTCGTTATCATGTTGGAATACTGCCTGGGGCCCAGTCTCCAAAGAGAGGGGATCATGCTCTGCTTCAGTATGTCACAGTACATGTTGGCATTCATGGTTCCCTCAATGAACTGTGGCTCTCATGCAGCCCCAGACCATGAAACTCCCACCACCATGCTTGTCTACATTGTAGCAAAATGTAATTTCTTCAGTGTTGTCACATGAAAAGATATAATAAAATATGTACAAAAATGTGAGGGGTGTACTCACTTTTCTGAAATACTGTACTTAACCACTTGAGCCCCGGACCATTATGCTGCCTAAGGACCAGAGGTCTTTTTCCAATTTGGCACTGCGTCGCTTTAACTGCTAATTGCGCGGTCCTGCAATGCTGTACCCAAACGAAATTTACGTCCTTTTCTTCCCACAAATAGAGCTTTCTTTTGATGGTATTTGATCACCTCTGCGGTTTTTATTTTTAGCGCTATAAACGGAAAAAGACCGAAAATTTTGAAAAAAAATGATATTTTCTACTTTTTGTTATAAAAAAAATCCAATAAACTAAATTTTAGTCATACATTTAGGCCAAAATGTATTCGGCCACATGTCTTTGGTAAAAAAAATGTCAATAAGCGTATATTCATTGGTTTACGCAAAAGTTATAGCGTCTACAAACTAGGGTACATTTTCTGTAATTTACACAGCTTTTAGTTTATGACTGCCTATGTCATTTCTTGAGGTGCTAAAATGGCAGGGCAGTACAAAACCCCCCCAAGTGACCCCATTTTGGAAAGTAGACACCCCAAGGAAATTGCTGAGAGGCATGTTGAACCCATTGAATATTTATTTTTTTTGTCCCAAGTGATTGAATAATGACAAAAAAAAAATAAATATTTACAAAAAGTTGTCACTAAATGATATATTGCTCACACAGGCCATGGGCCTATGTGGAATTGCACCCCAAAATACATTCAGCTGCTTCTCCTGAGTATGGGGATACCACATGTGTGGGACTTTTTGGGAGCCTAGCCGCGTACGGGGCCCCGAAAACCAATCACCACCTTCAGGATTTCTAAGGGTGTAAATTTTTGATTTTACTCCTCACTACCTATCACAGTTTCGGAGGCCATGGAATGCCCAGGTGGCACAAAACCCCCCAAAATGACCCCATTTTGGAAAGTAGACACCCCAAGCTATTTGCTGAGAGGCATATTGAGTCCATGGAATATTTTATATTTTGACACAAGTTGTGGGAAAGTGACACTTTTTTTTTTTTTTTTTTTTTTTTTTTGCATAAAGTTGTCACTAAATGATATATTGCTCACACAGGCCATGGGCATATGTGGAATTGCACCCCAAAATACATTTAGCTGCTTCTCCTGAGTATGGGGATACCACATGTGTGGGACTTTTTGGGAGCCTAGCCGCGTACGGGACCCCGAAAACCAATCACCGCCTTCAGGATTTCTAAGGGTGAAAATTTTTGATTTCACTCTTCACTGCCTATCACAGTTTCGGAGGCCATGGAATGCCCAGGTGGCACAAAACCCCCCCAAATGACCCCATTTTGGAAAGTAGACACCCAAAGCTATTTGCTGAGAGGCATGGTGAGTATTTTGCAGCTCTCATTTGTTTTTGAAAATGAAGAAAGACAAGAAAAAACATTTTTTTTTTTCTTTTTTCAATTTTCAAAACTTTGTGACAAAAAGTGAGGTCTGCAAAATACTCACTATACCTCTCAGCAAATAGCTTGGGGTGTCTACTTTCCAAAATGGGGTCATTTGGGGGGGGTTTGTGCCACCTGGGCTTTCCATGGCCTCCGAAACTGTGATAGGCAGTGAAGAGTGAAATCAAAAATTCACGCCCTTAGAAAGCCTGAAGGCGGTGCTTGGTTTTCGGGGTCCCGTACGTGGCTAGGCTCCCAAAAAGTCTCACACATGTGGTATCCCCATACTCAGGAGAAGCAGCAGAATGTATTTTGGGGTGTAATTTCACATATTCCCATGGCATGTTTGAGCAATATAACATTTAGTGACAACTTTGTGCAAAAAAAAAAAAAAAAAAAAAAAATGTGTCTCTTTCCCGCAACTTGTGTCGCAATATAAAATATTCCATGGACTCGACATGCCTCTCAGCAAATAGCTTGGGGTGTCTACTTTCCAAAATGGGGTCATTTGGGGGGGTTTTGAACTGTCCTGGCATTTTATGCACAACATTTAGAAGCTTATGTCACACATCACCCACTCTTCTAACCACTTGAAGACAAAGCCCTTTCTGACACTTATTGTTTACATGAAAAAGTTATTTTTTTTTTTGCAAAAAAATTACTTTGAACCCCCAAACATTATATATTTTTTTAAAGCAAATGCCCTACAGATTAAAATGGTGGGTGTTTCATTTTTTTTTTTCACACAGTATTTGCGCAGCGATTTTTCAAACGCATTTTTTGGGGAAAAAACACACTTTTTTAAATTTTAATGCACTAAAACACACTATATTGCCCAAATGTTTGATGAAATAGAAAAGATGATCTTAGGCCGAGTACATGGATACCAAACATGACATGCTTTAAAATTGCGCACAAACGTGCAGTGGCAACAAGATAAATACATTTTTAAAAGCCTTTAAAAGCCTTTACAGGTTACCACTTTAGATCTACAGAGGAGGTCTACTGCAAAAATTACTGCCCTCGATCTGACCTTCGCGGTGATACCTCACATGCATGGTGCAATTGCTGTTTACGTTTGACGACAGACCGCCGATTGCGTTCGCCTTAGCGCGAGAGCAGGGGGCGACAGGGGTGCTTTTTTTTTTTTTTTTTTTTTTTCTTTATTATTTTTCTGCTTTTTTTATCTTATTTTTAAACTGTTCCTTTCATATTTTTTTTTTTAATCATTTTTATTGTTATCTCGGGGAATGTAAATATCCCCTATGATAGCAATAGGTAGTGACAGGTACTCTTTTTTGAAAAAATTGGGGTCTATTAGACCCTAGATCTCTCCTCTGCCCTCAAAGCATCTGACCACACCAAGATCGGTGTGATAAAATGCTTCCCCAATTTCCCAATGGCGCTATTTACATCCGGCGAAATCTAAGTCATAAAATGCTCGTAGCTTCCGGTTTCTTAGGCCATAGAGATGTTTGGAGCCACTCTGGTCTCTGATCAGCTCTATGGTCAGCTGGCTGAATCACCGGCTGCATTCTCAGGTTCCCTGTTCAGACAGGAGAGCCAGAGAAAAACACGGAAGACGGTGGGGGGGGCATTCCCTCCCACGGCTTGTAAAAGCAGTCTAGAGGCTAATTAGCCGCTAGGATTGCTTTTACATGAAAGCCGACCGCTGGCTGAAAAGAATGATACCAAGATGATACCTAAACCTGCAGGCATCATTCTGGTATAACCACTCAAAGTCGTGAATGGCGTACCTGAAGACAAAAAAATGGTTAATAATAAAGCACAGTAAACGGTAAAGTATAAAAAATTGCATACCTGAAAAAGCAAACATGATAAAACATAATAACAATAAAACATTGCAGAATAGAATACAGTAAAAAAGAGCAGAACAATAGAGAGAGAATAGAGAGAGAGAGAACAATAAAACGACAACTATTTTTTTTTATTTTATATATATATTTTTTTTTGACACTTTTTTTGTAACTAACTTTTGTAACTGTAACCGGTTCCAGGTTCGGGTCTCTCAAAATGCGATGGCATCTTGGGAGACCCTGTGAAAGTGTACCTAGTCTGTGCAGTGCTGTACCCTACGCTAATACTCAACTAGTGAATGGTAGCGTTCAAAACATTCACCAATGCAAAGACCAGGATTGTCAGGACAGGAGGGACAATAATAGCGGGTGTCACGCCTATATCCGCGCTTCCTGCAGACACAACATCTTTTTTGGGGGGGTTCGTTGGGTAGGGGTACTCGGGAGGACATAAAGAAAATGCCTCTCATGCAGCCGACTGCATTTGATTGGGGATGTGAATGGGGGAAGTACGGGCGCTGCAGAAGTGGTGGGTTCCCAATTAGGATTGGCGAATGCAGCAGGAAGGGCACTATGGGCACGACGGGCCTGTGTTTGTCTTCTTGGTGGCAGCGGGACACTACTTGTGCTTGCCACCTCACCAGCTTGAACTGCACTTATGGGACTCGCCACGTCACCAAGTGTTACTGCAGTGCTGGTTTGACTACGACCGGGGTGTACTAGGCCGCTGGTGCTTGCCAGTTCACCAAAACGCTACCAAAAAAACTGTTAGCGATCGCAGGGGTCAGGCCTGACTCTGCGAACGCTGCAGTTATGCGTTTAGTGTTTTGTAAGTGTCAGTGATCGATCGATACTGCACTTGGGTGGGCTGGGCCGGGCTGGGCGGAGGGGCAAAACACAGGTGCTAGCAGGTATCTGGGCTGATCCCGCTAACACTGCGTTTTTGGGAACCCTAAACTGCTGGGGACGCTAGTATAGATCTGATCGGATCAGATATTGATCCGTTCAGATACTATACCACTAAGGGAGGTGTACGGTGCGTGCGTGGGTGTTAGCGGTACTGGCGCTAACCTGACGCTGCCTGGGGCTGGTGCTTGCCAGTTCACCAAAACGCTACCAAAAAAACTGTTAGCGATCGCAGGGATCAGGCCTGACTCTGCGAACGCTGCAGTTATGCGTTTAGTGTTTTGTAAGGGACAGTGATCGATCGATACTGCACTTGGGTGGGCCGGACCAGGCGGAGGGGCAAAACGCAGGTACTAGCAGGTATCTGGGCTGATCCCGCTAACACTGCGTTTTTGGGAACCCTAAACTGCTGGGGACGCTAGTATAGATCTGATCGGATCAGATATTGATCCGATCAGATACTATACCACTAAGGGAGGTGTACGGTGCGTGTGTGGGTGTTAGCGCTACTGGCGCTAACCTGACGCTGCCTGGTGCTTGCTTGCCAGTTCACCAAAATGCTACCAAAAAAACTGTTAGTGATCGCAGGGATCAGGCCTGACTCTGCGAACGCTGCAGTTATGCGTTTAGTGTTTTGTAAGTGACAGCGATCGATCGATACTGCACTTGGGTGGGCCGGGCGGAGGGGCAAAACGCAGGTGCTAGCGGGTATCTGGGCTGATCCCGCTAACACTGCGTTTTTGGGAACCCTAAACTGCTGGGGATGCTAGTATAGATCTGATCGGATCAGATATTGATCCGATCAGATACTATACCACTAAGGGAGGCGTATGCTGCGTGCGTGGGTGTTAGCGGTACTGGCGCTAATCTGACGCTGCCTGGGGCGACGCATATCACCGCCGGGCGATCAGGGGGCTAAACCTTTATTCGGTAATAAACGGCGGGTGCCCTGACACTATAAAAAATAAACGAACTAACCAGCGTCAACCGTAACGTTTATACGGTGATCAGTGGTGAAAGGGTTAACTAGGGGGCAATCAAGGGGTTAAAACATTTATTAGATAGTATATGGGGGTCCCTGACACTATAAAACGCTGACGGCGAACCTAAATATTTACGTCCCTAACTAGCGTCACCAGCGACACTAATACAGCGATCAGAAAAATGATTGCTTAGCAACACTGGTGACAGGGGGTGATCAAGGGGTTAAAACTTTATTAGGGGGGGTTAGGGGGGTACCCTAGACCTAAAGGGGGGTAATACTAACTGTCCCAACACTGTAACTGTCACAAACTGACACTATGCAGTAATCAGAAAAAAAAAAAAAAAACCTGCTGGTGTCAGTTTGTGACGGGGGGGGGGGTGATTGGGTGATTGGGGGGGGATCGGGGGGCGATCGGGGGGGGGGATCGGGGTGTTTTGTATGCCTGGCATGTTCTACTGTGTGTGTAGTGTGTTGTGCACTTACATTGATGTCTTCTCCCCTCGTCGCTGCAACGGAATACCGAGCTGAGGGGAGATGACATCATTTCCTTTGCTGCTGTTTAGCATACAGCAGCAAAGGAATGTTCCCATTGGCCGGCGGCGATCGCGAGGGGGGGGCCACGAACGGATGGCCTCCCCCTCATCTCGGATCGCCGGGGAACAGAACGGGACCGCCTCGGGCGGCGGGGGGGGGTCCGATCGGACCCCCCACCCGCGGAAGGCAAATCACGTACATGTACGTGATTTTGCCTGCCCGTGCCGCTTTGCCGACGTAAATCGGCGTTAGGCGGTCCTTAAGTGGTTAATATACTTAATAACCTTAATGCTCTAATTCATATTATTTGTACCAGCTCTCCCCCTTCCCTCTCCATCCTCTCCTTGCTTCCCACTTTTACCTCACTGCATCTATTGACAACCACTGTCTTATTGTATACAGTTGAATTGTTGTTTGCTTTAATTTGTCAACAAAACTTTTTCAATAAAGATATATTGAAATTAAAAATGCACCTAAACTGCTGAACAAATGTTTTTTTTTTTAAATCAATATTTTTTATTGAATATTTCACAGAACAGTGAAAAAACATGTAGAAAAATAGTCACTCAGACATGCACTTCTTCAGCTTATTACACAGTCTTGAGGATTATTCTATAACAAAGTCTGTATACAATAGACATGTAAACCAAGGTTAAAAATGTGATATATAAAGTATATCTTGTTAGATCAAGAGTGAAGAACACCACTCCCCTGCCCAGGCACTTCAACTGGGAACAAACTACACTCAGGAGGAGAGCGGCGAGCCCCAGCCCTCTTTTGGGGGTTGTTGTATTGTTTTCATTGTTAGATAACGTCTAGTGCTAGACTAAGTAGTATATGAAAAAAGACATTGGTGTTCGAAAAAGAAAAAAGTAAGAACTACAAAATATAAAAGTATAAAATTATATAAAATAAAATTAGGAAAAAAAAAGAAGAAAAACACAGTCAGGTGGTTACTTCCCTTTGGTAGTACAGTAGTTTATAAATGATACATTTAGGTCTTATGTTTCATTGTGTACCAATCTACCCATTTTTCCCAAACTGTAATTGTTTTGGGTTGATGCATATAACATCTCGTAGGCTACGTGAGTGTTATGCCCCGTACACACGGTCGGATTTTCCGACGGAAAATGTGTGATAGGACCTTGTTGTCGGAAATTCCGACCGTGTGTAGGCTCCATCACACATTTTCCATCAGATTTTCCGACACACAAAGTTTGAGAGCAGGATATAAAATTTTCCGACAACAAAATCCGTTGTCGGAAATTCCGATCGTGTGTACACAAATCTGATGGACAAAGTGCCACGCATGCTCAGAATAAATAAAGAGATGAAAGTTATTGGCCACTGCCCCGTTTATAGTCCCGACGTACGTGTTTTACGTCACCGCGTTTAGAACGATCGGATTTTCCGACAACTTTGTGTGACCGTGTGTATGCAAGACAAGTTTGAGCCAACATCCGTCTGAAAAAATCCTAGGATTTTGTTGTCGGAATGTCCGAACAAAGTCCGACCGTGTGTATGGGGCATTAGTGGTATTTATTACTTCCTTGTCAAAAGAAGTTTATTGAGTATACAATGTTATAAAGATACATAAAGTGAGTTTACAAGGATCTATAAAGTAAGCTCATTGTTTTACAGTAGGGTTTATATAGGTAAATATCATGAAATTTCAAATATTAAACATTGGGTTCACGTAAACCTAAATTAACAATATATCACATCCTTAGTTACTTTTGTAGGTATTTAAATGATTTATACCTACTATACATATTGTTTACAAGTAGAGTGTATATAGGTCAAATAAATTCTGATAATGAGCTTTAATCGTAAGGTGGAGAAAAGGAAAGAGAAAGAAGAAAAAGGGTTGAAAGGTAGAGGTATGGTCCACAAGGTTGTCCCGCTCGTCAGTTTATTATTCTTTTTAGTTCTCTTTGAAGCCTTAGAATGGGTGTCTCTGTAAGTCATTTAATCTGTTACCATGGCAACAGGACATGAAGTCATTGAAGTTTGACAGGAACTGTTGTTTTATCCAAGGATGCCAAAGTTTTTCAAATTTTGGAATTTGATTTTGATCGATGGCTACCATCTTAGCATGGGACATTGTATTATTCATTCTGTGAATTGTTTCTGCTAGTACCAATGTAGGAGATTTCCATGCCTTGGCCACTGTTTGTTTTGCAGTCGTTATTAGTTGGATCATAAGTTTGAATTGAGAGAGTGTTAACCATTCCGGTTTTAGATTAAGTAAAGTTAAATATGGATCCGGCTGTATTATTTTTTTAAATATTTTAGATGCAATCACGAAGACTTCCTTCCAGAAGGTTTGGATTACTGGGCACATCCACCATATGTGTAAATATGTGCCTATTTCTGGGCATCCTCGAAAACAAAGAGCAGAGGTATTAGGTGAATATTTTGCCACTCTAGCGGGTACAAGGTACCAGCGAGTTAGGACTTTATAATTTGTCTCCAGTGCTAAGATGTTGGGTGAAGATGACTTAGATGTGAGCCATATGTTAGACCAGTCCGTGTCTTCTAAAGTTCGTCCCAGGTCCTCCTCCCACCTCTGAACGTAAGAGGGTCTATTAAGATTTGCTACTCCATATAATTGATTATAAAGTGATGAAATTGTACCTTTAGCAAATGGATCTTTTGTACAGATTGATTCAAAAATGGATAATTGGGATAATGGTGTATCCCCCTTTAGGAATGGTGTATAGAAATTTTTGATTTGGAGATATCTAAATATCTCAGAGTTTGGTAGATCATATTTTTCTCTAAGCGATGGGAATGAAAGGAATGATTTAGATGCTATGAAGTCATTTAGTGTCTGAATGCCTGATGTTGTCCAAGCTTTAAAAGAATTTGGGTAGATCCATGCCGGATAAAAGGCCGGATTTCTGATAAAAGAAAGGAGAGGATTGTGTGGAGATTGTAACTGATATTTGGTTTTTAGTTTATCCCAGACAGATAAGAAGTGTTTAGTTATGGGATTATGAATTTTAAAGCGGTCTTTAGGATCAAGCCATAATAAATTTGATATTAATAGAGGGTCATTTTCTGAAGCCTCTATAAATACCCATAATGGGATTTCCTGTTTTGCATGGTATTTGGACAGACTGGCCAAATGTGCTGCTCTGTAGTAGTTAGTAAAATTAGGGTATCCCAGGCCTCCTTTATTTTTGGGGAGATGTAGTGTGTGTATAGGTATACGTGGTTTAGAAGAGCCCCATATAAACGAAGTTGCTCTTTTTTGTACTATTCTCAAAAAATAGGAAGGAATTGGAATAGGGAGGACTCTGAATAGATAAAGCAATTTGGGTAGAATAGTCATTTTGATTGCATTAATCTTCCCTATCCAGGATAAAGGATGTTGCGACCATTGTTTTATTAGATTTGTGATCTGTCTTAATACAGGAGGATAATTGATTGAGAATAAGTCAGAATGAGATGCTGTTAAATGAATTCCAAGATATGGGATTGATTTTTCTGCCCATGTGAATGGGAGTGCAGCCCTAGCCGGGATCAATTCCATGTTTGTGAGCGAAATATTAAGCACTAGGCATTTCTTAGGATTAATCATAAGGCCGGATAGGGCTGCAAATCCATCAAGAGCTGGTATTAAGTTAGGACCAGAGACCTGTGGTGATGATAGAAAAAGTAATATATCGTCTGCAAATATACATAATTTGTGTGTAATACCTCCTACTTCAATGCCAGTTATAGTTTGGTTTGTTCTGATGTATTGGGCCATGGGTTCGAGTATAAGGACAAATAATAAGGGAGATAATGGGCAACCCTGTCGGGTACCTCTTTCGATATTAAAGGCTTCAGATTTGTATCCAGCATATTTTATATGGGCTTTGGGTTTATTATATAATGCTTTGATCCATGTTAAAAAGTGGGGTCCAAAACCCCATTTTTGTAATGAATATTGCATATATTGCCAGGATACTGTGTCAAATGCCCTCTTAATATCGAGAGATAGAAAACATAAAGGGATTTTCCGTTTTTTAGCAATATGTGCCAATTACACTGCCATGCGTATATTATCGCCTGCCTGTCTATTTGGCATGAAGCCTACTTGATCTCTATGTATTAATTTTCCTATAATGCTATTGAGGCGTTTTGCTATTATTTTTGATAATAATTTAATATCGAGGTTTAACAGAGAGATAGGCCCATAATTCACACAGGAAGTATCATCAGAAAGGGGTTTTGGGATCATACAAACAATTGCCATTAGTGTTTCTTGCCGAAAAGAATGTCCATCTAGAAGTTTGTTAAAAGTTTCAGTGAGACTGGGAGAGAGAATTTCTGAGAATGTTTTATAGTATAAAGCCAAGTAGCCGTCTGGGCCTGGTCTTTTGTTAAGTTTTAGGTCTTTTATGGCGTTAGCAAGTTCATCTATAGTTATAGGCTCATCCAAACTGCTTTTTTGATTCTGAGATAACTCAGGTAAGGTTATTTTTGAGAAGAAGGATTCAGCCTCTGTAGGATTAAATTCATTGTTTGTCTTGTATAAAGTTGCGAGATGTGAGTGAAATTTATGGACTATTTTGGGGGCGCATGCGCGGCGCGATGCGGGAAGAACGCGAGTAGCTACAGCTCCGTCTGACCTGGCCAGAGCGGGCTGAATAACCAGAGCCAAACAAGCGACAAGCCGCCGAAAACACCCCACACCCCTCGGGGAACCCTCCGTGCATGCAGGTAAGAAGAACCGGACACTTTTGCCACTCGCAACACCACTTAACCCACTATCTCCTGAACGCTGCAGGCAAACAGGCCAGGAAGATGTCCCAAAATGGCGCCGGAGCCAGCACACACGCGGCCGCAACGAAACAGCTATCTAACCTACCCATCCACTCTCTCAACAACGGGAACAGTGAGTACTCTACCCCATTATCTAAAGCTGACCTAGATGCCAGCCTTACTGCAATATTTGATAAGCTGGTCAACAAAATAGAGAGTGAGGTACATAAAGCTACTACGGCCCTATCCCAGGAAATAGCTAATATAGGAAGCCGCACCGACATTTTAGAAACTAAGCATGATGAACTTTCTCTTGCTCATAATGATCTAAGAAAGGATTATGAATCCCTGGCTGATAGTTTTGCCTTTATGCAAGCACAGGTGGAAGATTTGGATAACAGGAACAGACGCCATAACATCAGGCTGAGAGGTGTTCCGGAATCAGTCACTGATTTGATACAAACAGTTTCCAAGATTTTCCATAATCTTCTCCCAGACAAACCAATATCAGCATTCATGTGCGACCGTATACACAGAGCTCTACGGCCCAAACCACCACCTGACAAACCACCTAGAGATATCATTATGTGCATGAAGGACTTTCTTACTAAAGAGGAAATCATGCGTGCTTCCAGAACCACTCCAAACATGGCTTTTGAAGGCAATAGGTTGCAAATCTACCCTGACATATCCCCAGCCACTCTGGATAGAAGACGCAGAATGAAGGAAGTCACAAACGTCTTACAAACAGCTCGTATAAGATACAGATGGGGATTCCCCTTTAAGCTTACTATTCCACATAATGGCTCTACATACACTGTGTATAACGTAATTGAAGGCACAGAACTGTTAGTTAAATTGGGCCTACTCGGCCCAGAACCACCAAACAGATTCCCGACTACGCCAAGGCCCTCCCCTATATGGTCAACTCCATCCTCTAGACGCAACACAGCAGAACAGAGAAGATGGCGACAACCATTCCAAAACCAAGCCACTTAATCGCATCTTTTATAAGTTTTCTCCTCTTCACACAAAGCCCATAAGTTTGGATGTCCTCTCAAGATTGACTCTCGGTTCTCATCTTCATATCCCCGGCTGAATAGACCATTCTGAACGCTATCCTGCTCATCATTGCATTGTCACTTGAACTTCCCCCTCATCTGCTACCTGTTCTCCATTAAGACCCTCAAAAAAGCGAATGGAGGAATAAACTATCCACTATCATATCTCATATCCCCCTCTCCTATTCCCCCCCTCCCCCTCCCCTTCATCCCTCCATCCATCCCTTTCACCCTCTCCCCACTCGCCCCCCCCCCCCCCCTTCCCTTTTTTTTTTTTTTTTTTTTTTTTTTTTTTTTTTTTAGGAAAGGTATATATGTGGATATAATGAGTTCTTGGCTATACTTGAGATGGTATATTCTAGATTGATATTCCCGAGGTCCGTTAAGAATAAGATATAACTTTCTTGTTTTCCAACCCACAAAGATGGAGGGTATCCTGCTTACTGTTACATTTACCCCTCTGGTTGGTATTTAAATGTTTTTGTTCCAGTTTCTCAAATAGCCCGCTAAGTCCGTCGTCGCTGGATTGTCTCCCCACCTGCCCATGTGGTTCAGTGCTGCGCCCTTAATTTGGAGGGTGGTGCGCTGGATGGCGTGTGCGGGATCAGGACACAACTGTCCTCCTGATTCAAAGGAAATTTGTTGTGACAGGATATTTCCTGTCCCTTTATTTTTGTTATTTTTTATTACAGTTTTCATCGATCTAATTTTTTTGGTCGAAACATTTTATAGAGTTAAAAATGGAAGTTGCGGTAATACTTTACACTCTCATATATTGATCCAATGTTATATTTTTATACGCTGCAAACACTCATTTATTGGATGTGATTCACACTTGACCATGGTTTTCCTACATATATGGTATAAGATGACACTTCTATCCCAAATGCTTAACCTTAACCTTCTCTCTTATGGTTATATGATTTTCATGAATACCCCAATATATGCAATTGAGAATATCTATTTTCAGAAGCTAACCTTTCTACTAACTACCAATGGTGCTTAAAGTAATATCTCATAATGTCCATGGTTTCAATACACCCCACAAAAGGAAAAAGGCCTTTCAACATTATAAGAGAATTGGTGCAGATATTATCCTATTACAAGAGACTCATTTCTCTTGCACTAGACATCCAAATTATTTTGATAAAACATATAATCAATTCTATTATACAACATTCCACAATAAAACCCGCGGTGTTGCTATCTTTATACGTAACACTATCATTTTTGACTTAAATCATATCTATAAAGACCCAGATAGTCGCTATATCATTATAAAAGGCCAAATAAATAACAAGGAGATTACTATTGCATCAATTTACGCACCTAATGACTCCCATTCATCTTTTTTCCAGAGCTTTTTTGAATCTTTGGAAAAACTTAGCTCCCCCCATCTGATCGTCGGTGGGGACTTTAATTTAGCAGCACACCCAGCACTAGATAGAAGCAAAATTTCCCCTTCCACCAAAGCTTTCCCTAAATCTTTAAATAGATCCCTCAATAAATTTCAACTAATTGATTCCTGGAGGGCGCATAACATAGGTGCAAAAAGTTTACACACATTACTCTCACCCTCATGACGTCTACGCCAGGTTAGATTATATTTACTGCACTCCTATTCTACTAGCTAACTCCTCCAATGCTACAATACACACAAGCCCATGGTCAGATCATGACATTACACTTTTTGAAACTTCACACATTGGTCTTAAACCCTTACCATATAATTGGAGACTTAATGATACAATATTAACAGATGCCTCACTGACACAAACCATCGCAACACAAATAGAGAATTATTTTTCTGACAATGTCAACGATGACATCTCTCCCACTATGATTTGGGCAGCCCACAAAGCAGTCCTAAGAGGCCATTTAATTAGCCTCGCTGCAAATAGAAATAAACAAAGACTCACAGACATCAAATGCCTAACCAAAGAACTTAATGATCTATACCTTAAATTACAAATAACCCCTTCATCAGAAATTACCAAACAAATTCAAGACAAGCGTAAAGCTTTAGATGCTATTCTTTCAGCAAACACAGAGAAATCATTAAGATTTTCTAAGGCTAAATTTTTATTACATAGTAACTCTCCCTCCTCTATGTTTGCCAAAAAACTTAATCAAGAACATAAACCCCCACACACATATAAACTCAGAGACTCCAAAGGAAATATGATCACACACCCTCAAGAAATACTTAAGATATTCTCCACCTTTTATAAAGATCTTCTTTCAAGCCCTCAGCCCCCTACAGACCAATCCTCTAGATCGTGGCTAGATGACATCAGATTACCCTCTCTCACCCCACAGCAGATCGAACAGTTGAACGCCCCCTGTTCAGAGCTAGAACTAACCAATATTATTAAATCTCTTAAAACCTCCACAGCACCTGGCCCAGACGGTTTCTCTTCCTCATATTATAAAAAATTTGCCCCTCTCCTTACCCCCCACCTAACTAACCTTTTTAATCACATTTTGAACGGTGGACAATTCCCCAATGAGATGCTCCTAGCGAATATGTCTCTAATTCCCAAACCACTTAAAGATCACTCACTTCCCCAAAATTTCCGCCCTATATCAGTTCTAAACAATGACCTTAAAATCTTTGGAAGATTACTTGCAGACAGACTGGCAAAGGTTATCACAAACCTAATTCACATTGACCAAACAGGTTTTATCCCTGGAAGACAAATAGTTGATAATGTCAGATTGGTCACAAACATTATTCAAGATGCGAATCTTTTTTCACGGACGCTTTGCCTCTTGAGTCTGGATATTCATAAGGCGTTTGACAGTGTTAGCTGGTCGTACCTTAATTATTTACTACCCAAATTTGGGATATCAGATAAATTTTTGCTGGGATTTAATGCTCTTTACCATAATCCCCAGACTAGAATTAGAATCCCAGGTCATAACTCAGAATTTTTCCCCCTCAGTAGAGGGACCAGACAGGACTGCCCCCTTTCCCCACTTTTATTCGCCCTTGCTATTGAACCATTAGCCCACAAAATAAGAAACAACTATGATATTAAAGGATATACTAAAGGGGAAAACGAATTTAAAATCAGTCTATACGCGGATGATGCCCTTGTATTCCTTACTGAACCTATCACCTCTATTCCATCTCTCCTTAAAGAACTGAAACTTTTCCATGACATCTCTGGCCTCAAAATAAATATGAATAAATGTTCTGCCATGTCAATTAATCTTCCTCAAAACACAAAAAATTTATTATTGAGTAATTTCCCTTTCATATGGTGCTCTAATTCATTTAAGTATCTTGGAGTTTCTATTACCCCTACATACAACCAATTATATAAGTCTAACTACATCCCCCTTTTTTCAAATATTAACACTACCCTCAACTCTTGGTCATCATTTCATATCTCGTTCCTAGGCAGAATATGTGCCATCAAAATGACTATCCTACCTAAAATTTTATATTTTTTTCGTACCCTTCCAATTAACATCCCAAAATCCAAAATATTCTCTATCCAAAGAAATATCAACAAATTTATTTGGGCAGGTAAAAAGCCCAGATGCAGCTATACACTAATGCATAGACCCCAATCTGCAGGAGGTCTAGGTCTTCCCAACATATGGTTATATTACCTTGCTGCGAGACTAACCCAGCTCTCTCAATGGTTCACCCCTACCCACGAGACCCCATGGAAACTGCCTCTATTAAACCACTATACTTACAAGGTATTTTATGGTCTAACACCACATCATACAGCAAACTCTCCAAATTAAATATTATAGTTGCCCATTTTCTCCAACTCTGGAACAAACATAAGGACACCTTCAAACTTTCTTCTAACACCCCACCTTTAGCATCCTTCTTAGGTGACCCCAGATTCCCATATGCATATAATAACGAAAGTCTTTTCTTAATCTGGATTAACAAAAATCTCACTACACTCAGATCCCTACAACTAAAATGGAGTTTCACTCCATTCTCTTTCCTACAATCTACACATGGCCTCCCTCCCTCAGAACTTCACCATTTTCAACTGATTAAAAGATTCTATGCTGGATGTTTTGCACTCTCTACGACCCCCTCCAACACAGTGTTCGAGCAAATCTGCATCTCCCTTACCAAAGATAGGGGGTTAATTTCAAAACTTTATAATTTCCTAAACGGTGTTGGAGTCCCAGAAAAGTCCTCTCAGATGATTAAATGGGAGTCGGACTTGGGCATCGCATTCAGCGTGGAAGACTGGACGTCCATGTCCGATAACTTACGTAAGAGTAACAAAGCTATATCATTTAGAGAAACCCCAAGATGGTACTTAACCGCAGTGAAACTACACTCATTCTACCCCTCGGTGTCCCCAAATTGCTTCAGAGGCTGTTCTGCCCCAGGTACTCTTTTACACATATTCTGGTCATGCCCCCATCTAGACCTAATATGGCGTAGGGCCTTTGAAATTATCGAATCTTCATCTAAGCAAAAAATCAAACCTTCACCACAAATATGTTTATTATTTGCTAATGTTCCAAACGTCCCCCCTCCATGTTCCAGATTAATCCATTCTCTATGCAGCTCCATCCTCTGGATGATTGCTCTCAATTGGAAATCAGACAACCTACACTGGCAACAAGTCATGTCCAGAATGGAATCTATCAAAATTGTAGAATGGATATACCACACACTTAACGATACGATACATATACACAAAAACAAGTGGTCTTATTGGTCTACAGATTAATATATGTCTCTTGTGTTTGCTTGTCAATGATTGTATCAAGGCTATAGTTTCATGTCTGTACCTAGAAATTAGATCTAGAAGCATATCTAAATCCTCTTTTTTAATGACAACATCGCTGTAACATTGTGACATACTCTGTTGACATCTATATATTTTATGTTATATTTCTGTACAACTTCCAAATAAAACTTTTGTAAACAAAAAAAGAAATTTATGGACTATTTTAACTGGATTACAAGTGTAAACATTTTTTGATAATTTCAAACGTATTGGTTTGAAAGATTTGTTAGTTGAATTTAATGCCTGAGCCAAATATGTACCTGGTTTGTTTGTATTCATGTAGAAATTGTGTTTGGAGCGTTTGAGGGATTTATCAACTGACTCAGTGAGAAATAGATCGTATTCCAATCTAGATTTTTCCAGATGAGATTTTGTACTCTGAGATGGATTATCTTGAAATGATATGTAGGCTGCATTAAAATTGAGTTCTAGTTTTTTTGCTAGATTTTTGCGTTCCCGTTTAAATAGTGCCATTTGTCTTTGTATTGTACCACACAAGACAGGCTTATGAGCTTCCCACAGTGTTATTGGGGAGATGTCTGTTGTATTATTAATTGATATGTATTCCTTTAAAGCTTGTTCAATGGCCATCTGATGTAGTGGGTGTTTGAGCATTATGTCCGGTAAGTACCACGTTGGGTCATGCGCTTTTGGTATGGCTGAGGCTATAGTAGTGTATACTGCATTATGGTCAGACCACGGAATCGGAATTATATCTGATGCAATAATTTCTGGTATCATTCCTATTGTTAGAACAATATGATCTATTCTGGTGAAGGTTTGATGAGGGTGCGAGAAATAAGTGAATTTCTTTTTCATTGGGTTACTTTCTCTCCACGAATCTACCAGATTGTATTTGGAAAGAAGTTGAGAAAAAGGTAATCTAGAGGTTATTTTGGATGGTGTAAAAGGTGATTTATCTAGAAATGGGAGGAGGACCTGGTTCGAATCCCCACACATTATCACTGTTCCTATTTTGTGTGTATTAATCACTTGTAATATATGTGAAAGGAATGGTGTAGGTTGTTTGTTAGGAGCGTAGTAGGAAATCACCGTGATTGCTGTATCCATTATATAACTCATGAGTATCAGGTATCTACCTTCTGGGTCTTTAATTTCTGATGATAAGGTGAATGGTGTGGATCGGTGAAATGCAATTAGAGTTCCCCTTTGCTTGGTACAGGCAGAAGCCGTGTAAATTTGTTGATAAAAAGGAGAAATATATTTTGGAGTAGAATCTTTGGGGAAGTGTGTTTCTTGGAGGCATACTATGTGAGCCTTCTTGTTATGGAAAGTACGGAAGGCTTTGGTCCTTTTTTGAGGGACATTTATTCGCTGAACATTCAGGGAAAGTATATTCAGTGGTGCCATGGCAACAGATCAAATAGTTTTGACTTACTTTTTGTTATGCAGAGCTGACTGCGCAGATCAACCTGTGTGGACTGAAGAGATGAATAGATAGAAAAGAAACCAGTGAATTCTGGAGTAAAGAGTAAACAAAAAACATATGAGATTAGATGATACATTGTATAAATTATTTTTTGCAAGTAATCACAATTTACCCATGAAAGAGAATAAATATCTCTCTCATATGGTTGGGAGAATGAGGAGGGCTAATGGGGGTACACGGATCTTCCGCTTACAGGAGAGAAGTGCTATGTCAAAAGACATCAAAATGATGTTTCATTAATTGGAGTGCAGAATATAGTTTTTGCTGAAATTATTTATTCCAGGGTGGTTGTATATGGTTAGTCTTGCCCTAGGCTAAATAATTCAGTTAGAAAGGTACTGTTAATAACTTTGGTATTGATGAAGAAAGTTTGAATTATTTTGGGATTTTAACCCTTTTAGAGTAAACAATTACATATTTTATTCATATGTAACTGTTTAGATATGTTAACTCATAAAATTGAGGTTGTATTGCTTCAGATTAGAATAAACAAAAACATAATTCTAGGAACTAGTTAGGTAATAATATATTTGTTTTAAGAAAAGAAAGAAAAAGCTTCCATTACTTCTGGATTATTGAACATATTTGTCCTAAAAAGTAATAAATCTATTGTTATTACCTGATAATATATAACTGAACAAGAATTTCCTTATTTCACTTATATATTCTAAGGCTATATGAATCAGAAGTAATAAGAAATATAACTAGAATGTAACATGATCCCACACAGTGTGTGACTATCAGAATGCAGTTACATTCAGTTATAAATACAGGTTTTTTATAGAGAACCATCTCTTAGTATAATAAATGAAGAGATATCAGGAATTAGGATGTCAGTCCATTGAATCTTCTTGGTCCATGGATGATGTGGCATAACGGCCTCTTTTGTGAGAATGATGATTCCCATTTTGTTCTGAAATTTTCTGAGTGCTGCCTGAAGGTGAAGATGATGCCATTCTTCTGCGTGTGGGAGAGTTGCTGCTTGTGGGTTCTGTCAGATTTAATTTTAAAAGGGTTTGTTGTAGTTCATCTGCTGATCTGCTTCTGTAAATTGTACCTTGGTAGTTAAATCTGACTGAAAAGGGGAAGCCCCATTGATACATAATGTTGTGGCGTTGCAGTTCCATTAGTTGGGGTTTCATGGATCATCTTTTAGTAATAGTAAGTTGGGATAGGTCAGCAAAAATTTGATAATTGTGTCCTTGAAAATTAAGTTCCTTTTTTTCTCTTGCAGCAATTAGTATTTGTTCTTTCGTTCTGTAATAATGACATTTTGTGATTATATCACGTGGGGGTCCATCTTTCTTTTTGGCTGTGAGGGCTCTGTGTACTCTGTCCAGTTCTAAACGTTCAATAGGGATATCTGGCTTCAGTTCTTGTAATAGAGCAGTAATAGTAGATTGCAGGTCTGTCACAGTTTCAGGTATTCCCCTTATGCGCAAGTTTGAACGTCTGGCTCTATTTTCGTAATCTTCGAGCTTAGTTTGAAGTATTAAATTCTCTTCTTTTAATTGTTCCAATTCTGTTATATTTACTTGGGTTGTAATTTCAATTTCATCCATTTTTATTTCTAGGGCTGCGGTGCGGTTTCCCAGCTCTCTTATTTCTTTGGTTAGGCTTTTTGTTATTTGGTCTGAGGTTTCTTTAAAGCCTTATGAAGCATCTTTTCAAACTGTAATAATATTACTGGGGATGCTGAGGAGGCTTGTGGAGAAGTTTGTGAGAGGATTTGTTCTGTATCTGACTCAAATGGAGAGTCTTGCTGTGACATTTTCTGTCTGTGAGAGCGCCCTGATGCTGTATCTTGTGAGGTGACTGGAGCTGCTTTAGTTTCAGTGAGTGCCTGTGAGCTCTTTGTGAGGTGATTTTTATTTCTGCCACGGTTTCCTCCCAGTACCATATTTCCTGCCCAAACTTTCACAGTTTGTTCCCAGGGGCAAAAAGGTTCAAATGGATACCTTTTGAGCCTGCAGGCTCCGCTTTGTCCTTCTCTTCTCTCCTCAGCGGTGCGGAGCTCTAACAATGCATGTCTGCTCCGCTAGGCTCCGCCCATCTCCCTCGGTATTTATTACTTCATGTAGAAACAGGGTTTGTTGATCTCTCCAATGGCACATTATCATTAATCATGCAGAAGAATGTGCAAGGCTATGCTCCTGTATTCTGGTGGAATTAACTCTATGTCTAAGGATAAAATTGCATTTCCCGGTGACATGGGTACTTCAATATTCAATACTTGTGAAATTACTCCATATACAGTGAGGACGGAAATTATTCAGACCCCCTTAAATGTTTCACTCTTTGTTATATTGCAGCCATTTGCTAAAATCATTTAATTTCATTTTTTTCCTCATTAATGTACAGACAGCACCCCATATTGACAGAAAAACACAGAATTGTTGACATTTTTGCAGATTTATTAAAAAAAAAAAGAAAAACTGAAATATCACATGGTCCTAAGTATTCAGACCCTTTGCTCAGTATTTAGTAGAAGCACCCTTTTGATCTAATACAGCCATGAGTTTTTTGGGAAAGATGCAACTAGTTTTTCACACCTGGATTTGGGGATCCTGTGCCATTCCTCCTTGCAGATCCTCTCCAGTTCTGTCAGGTTGGATGGTAAACGTTGGTGGACAGCCATTTTTAGGTCTCTTCAGAGATGCTCAATTGGGTTTAAGTCAGGGCTCTGGCTGGGCCTTTCAAGAACAGTCACGGAGTTGCTGTGAAGCCACTCCTTCATTATTTTAGCTGCGTGCTTAGGGTCATTGTCTTGTTGGAAGGTAAACCTTCGGCCCAGTCTGAGGTCCTGAGCACTCTGGAGAAGGTTTTCGTCCAGGATATCACTATACCTGGCCGCATTAATCTTTCCCTCGATTGCAACCAGTCGTCCTGTCCCTGCAGCTGAAAAACACCCCCACAGCATGATGCTGCCACCATCATGCTTCACTGTTGGGACTGTATTGGACAAGTGATGAGCAGTGCCTGGTTTTCTCCACACATAACACTTAGGATTAAAGCCAAAAAGTTCTATCTTGGTCTCATCAGACCAGAGAATATTATTTCTCACCATCTTGGAGTCCTTCAATAGGGATGAGCTTCACGTTCGAGACGAACCCATGTTCGACTTGAACATCGGCTGTTCGATCGTTCGCCGAATTGCGAACGTTATGGGCTGTTGGCACCAAATTCGTGTGGCGTGTCATGGCCCATAATTCACTGCGGCATTGCAGTGCATTGCTGGCTGATGATTGGCCAAGCATGCTTGGCCAATCATAGCGCCGTCGGTAGAGAGAGCTGTAATTTGGCCAATTATGGCTCAGGGGGTTTAGAACACGCCCCACACTATATAAGGCCGCCTGCACGGCGGCCCTGTGTAGTGTGTTCCGGCGTGCTGAGAGATAGAGAGAGAGACAGTGTCATTTCATTTGAGTTAGCTAGATTAGGCAGGACAGTCAGTGAGTTAGCTGCACTTACAATGTATTGTGTATATATATATGCATCCCAGGTGTTGTATATATATATATATATATATATATATATATATATATATATATACACACACTGTATTCAGTTTAGCTAGATCCGTTCCTGTTATCTTCCTACTGACAGGCAGGCTTGTCTTGTTACAGTATTTACAGCTACCTGAAGAAAATTGCTGGTGTTCTTTTGATCCTATTAGTACCACAGTCAGGCAGCTAGACTATTTACAGTTAGTGTAGTGCGTCCTCCTCACAGTGTTCAGTTAAAGCTACAAGTTAGTTTAATGTGAGCTCTGCACAGTGTTCAGCTAAAACTACAAGTTAGTGTAGTGCACAGTGTTCAGTTAAAGCTACAAGTTAGGGTAGTGCGTCCTCCTCACAGTGTTCAGCTAAAACTAAAAGTTAGTGTAGTGCGACCTCTGCACAGTGTTCAGCTAAAGCTACAAGTTAGTGTAGTGCGTCCTCCTCACAGTGTTCAGCTAAAACTACAAGTTAGTGTAGTGAGACCTCTGCACAGTGTTCAGCTAAAGCTACAAGTTAGTGTAGTGCGTCCTGCTCACAGTGTTCAGCTAAAACTACAAGTTAGTGTAGTGCGACCTCTGCACAGTGTTCAGCTAAAGCTACAAGTTAGTGCAGTGAGACCTCTGCACAGCGTTCAGCTAAAGCTGCAAGTTAGTGTAGTGCGTCCTGCATACAGTGTTCAGCTAAAACTACAAGTTAGTGTAGTGCGACCTCTGCACAGTGTTCAGCTAAAGCTACAAGTTAGTGTAGTGCGTCCTCCTCACAGTGTTCAGCTAAAACTACAAGTTAGTGTAGTGCATCTTCCTCACAGTGTTCAGCTAAAGCTACAAGTTAGTTTAGTGTGACCTCTTCACAGTGTTCAGCTAAAGCTACAAGTTAGGGTAGTGCGTCCTCCTCACAGTGTTCAGCTAAAGCTACAAGTTGGTGTAGTGTGTCCTCCTCACAGTGTTCAGCGAAAACTACAAGTTAGTGTAGTGCATCCTCCTCACAGTGTTCAGCTAAAGCTACAAGTTAGTTTAGTGTGACCTCTGCACAGTGTTCAGCTAAAGCTACAAGTTAGTGTAGTGCGTCCTCCTCACAGTGTTCAGCTAAAACTACAAGTTAGTGTAGTGCATCTTCCTCACAGTGTTCAGCTAAAGCTACAAGTTAGTTTAGTGTGACCTCTTCACAGTGTTCAGCTAAAGCTACAAGTTAGGGTAGTGCGTCCTCCTCACAGTGTTCAGCTAAAGCTACAAGTTGGTGTAGTGTGTCCTCCTCACAGTGTTCAGCGAAAACTACAAGTTAGTGTAGTGCGTCCTCCTCTAAAGCTACACGTTAGGGTAGTGGGTCCTCCTCACAGTGTTCAGCTAAAGCTACAAGTTGGTGTAGTGTGTCCTCCTCGCAGTGTTCAGCGAAAACTACAAGTTAGTGTAGTGCGACCTCTGCACAGTGTTCAGCTAAAGCTACAAGTTAGTGTAGTGCGTCCTCCTCACAGTGTTCAGCTAAAACTATAAGTTAGTGTAGTGCGACCTCTGCACAGTGTTCAGCTAAAACTACAAGTTAGTGTAGTGCATCTTCCTCACAGTGTTCAGCTAAAGCTACAAGTTAGTTTAGTGTGACCTGTTCACAGTGTTCAGCTAAAGCTACAAGTTAGGGTAGTGCGTCCTCCTCACAGTGTTCAGCTAAAGCTACAAGTTGGTGTAGTGTGTCCTCCTCACAGTGTTCAGCGAAAACTACAAGTTAGTGTAGTGCATCCTCCTCACAGTGTTCAGCTAAAGCTACAAGTTAGTTTAGTGTGACCTCTGCACAATGTTCAGCTAAAGCTACAAGTTAGTGTAGTGCGTCCTCCTCACAGTGTTCAGCTAAAACTACAAGTTAGTGTAGTGCATCTTCCTCACAGTGTTCAGCTAAAGCTACAAGTTAGTTTAGTGTGACCTCTTCACAGTGTTCAGCTAAAGCTACAAGTTAGGGTAGTGCATCCTCCTCACAGTGTTCAGCTAAAGCTACAAGTTGGTGTAGTGTGTCCTCCTCACAGTGTTCAGCGAAAACTACAAGTTAGTGTAGTGCGTCCTCCTCTAAAGCTACACGTTAGGGTAGTGGGTCCTCCTCACAGTGTTCAGCTAAAGCTACAAGTTGGTGTAGTGTGTCCTCCTCGCAGTGTTCAGCGAAAACTACAAGTTAGTGTAGTGCGACCTCTGCACAGTGTTCAGCTAAAGCTACAAGTTAGTGTAGTGCGTCCTCCTCACAGTGTTCAGCTAAAACTATAAGTTAGTGTAGTGCGACCTCTGCACAGTGTTCAGCTAAAGCTACAAGTTAGTGTAGTGCGTCCTCCTCACAGTGTTCAGCTAAACTTACAAGTTTTTTTTGCAAGCTCTGCACAGTGTTCAGCTAAAGCTACCTGTAGAAGGTTAGTGGTGTTTTCCTGATCCTATCACTACCGCAGGCAGCTAAATAAGCTACAAGCTAGTGTAGTGCGAGCTCTGCACAGTGTTCACCTAAAGCTACCTGTAGAAGGTTGGTGGTGTTTTCCTGATCCTATCACTACCGCAGGCAGCTAAATAAGCTACAAGTTAATTTTTTGGCAAGCTCTGCACAGTGTTCACCTAAAGCTACCTGTAGAAGGTTAGTGGTGTTTTCCTGATCCTTTCACTACTGCAGGCAGCTAAATAAGCTACAAGTTATTTTTTGGCGAGCTCTGCACAGTGTTCACCTAATGCTACCTGAAGAAGGTTGGTGATGTTTTCCTGATCCTATCACTACAGCAGGCAGCTAAATAAGCTACAAGTTATTTTTTGGCGAGCTCTGCACAGTGTTCACCTAAAGCTACCTGTAGAAAATTGGTGGTGTTTTCCTGATCCTATCACTACCGCAGGCAGCTAAATAAGCTACAAGTTAGTTTTTTGTGAGCTCTGCACAGTGTTCAGCTAAAGCTACCTGTAGAAGGTTGGTGGTGTTCTCATACTACAGGCAGGCAGTTGATTTTGCTAGCTGCAGTATCATTACATAGATAGATAGATAGATAGATAGATAGATAGATAGATAGATAGATAGATAGATAGATAGATAGATAGATAGATAGATATATCTATATATAGATATATATCTATATATATAGATATATATCTATATATATAGATATATATCTATATATATATATATATCCCAGCTTAGTGCAGCTACAGGCCATTAGTATGTCTGGAAGGCCAACAAGGAGAGGCAGACAATCACAAGCCAATAAAAGAGGGCAAGCAGGCTCTGTGTCTAGAGGCAACAGTGCTGGTCGTGGAGACGATGCATCCTCAGCAGCTGGATGTGTTGAGCCACAACATGCGGAAGACTTGGTCGAGTGGATGACCAAGCCGTCCTCATCCTCCTCATCCTCTCTCACCCATGCTCAGGGTACTTTGTCTTGCAAAGCAGCGGCCTCTTCCCTCGGCTTAATGTCATCAGTGACTCCTTCCCTAGCCCCACCATGTCCTCCTAAAGGAGTCCCTTGAACTGTTTGACCACAGTGTTGGGTACATGCTCCAGGAGGATGCCCAGCTTTTGGAAGGCTCTGATGATGATACTGTGCTAGATGAAGGCAGTAACGTGAGCACGGACAGAGGAGGTGCCCAAGAAGGACAGCAATCTGGCAGTCATGCTCCCCCTGCTGCAGCATACTGCCAGGTTTGCTCCAGTGATGAGGAGGGAGGGGATGATGAGGTCACTGGTCAACGTGGGTGCTAGGGTGATAGGAGAGAGGAGGAGGAGGAGGAGGAGGCGGCACATCACCAACGAGGCAGGATGCCCTCCAGGGGCCAGCCTAATGGCAGCACACTGACTGCATCACACCCCAAAGCTCCGCATGTGCAGGGCGCTGCAGTCTCTGTGCGTTATTCAAAAAGTTCTTTGGTGTGGGCCTTTTTTGAGACGAGTGCATCAAATCGCACCGCTGTTATTTGCAACATATGTCTCAAGCGTATCTCGAGTGGCCAAAACATCTCCCGCTTGGGCACCACATGCTTGACCAGACATATGTTGACCTGTCATGCAGTTCGTTGGCAAGTGTATCTAAAAGACCCACACCAAAGAACAAAGAGGACCTCTACTTGCTCCTCATCAGCTGAGATCTCCAACCCCACTATACCTTCAGTCCTCTCTGAGACCTGCACTGAGAGGAATGAAGGTGTAGAATTAGATGTGTCACAGCCAAGTACTTGTGAGAAATCTGCTTTCAGTACACCAACGTCAGATTGTACCAGGCAAATTTCCTTGCCCCAGCTGCTGCAGAGAAGAAGAAGTTCACTTCCAGCCATCCACATGCCCAGCGGTTGAATGCTAGCTTGGCAAAATTGCTAGCACTTCAACTGCTGCCTTTTCAGTTGGTAGACTCTGCCCCTTTCCGTGAGTTTGTGGAATGTGTGGTTCCTCAGTGGCAGCTACCCAAACGCCACTTTTTCTCATGGAAGGCGATTCCGGCTCTCTACCCACATGTGGAAGGCAATGTCTTGGCCTCGCTGGACAGGTTGGTCAGCGGTAAGGTGCATATTACCGCTGACTCATGGTCCAGCAGGCATGGACAAGGACGTTATCTAAGTTTCACCGTGCATTGGGTGACTCTGCTGGCAGCTGGGAAGGATGCAGGACAAGGTGCAGTAGTGTTGGAGGTTGTTCTGCCACCACACCTCCAAAATGCCACTACTAATGATTGTGACACGCCTCTCTCCTCCACCCCCTCCTCTTCTTCTTCCTCCATGGCCTCTTCCTGTGCTTTGTCCTCGGAACCAGCGGTGCTCCGTAGCCGTTCAAGGGGCTACGCAAGTATGCAGGCCAAAAGATGCCATGCGGTGCTTGAGCTGGTGTGCTTGGGGGACAGGAGCCACACTGGGGCAGAGGTTCTGTCAGCTCTGCAGGGGCAGGTTCAGAGGTGGTTGACGCCACACCAACTTAAGGCAGGAATGGTGGTTTGCGACAATGGCACCAACCTCCTCTCTGCCCTCTGACAAGGACAAATGACCCATGTGCCCTGTTTGGCTCACGTCCTTAACTTGGTGGTGCAGCGGTTCTTGGGCAGGTACCCGGGAATACAGGATGTCCTGAGGCAGGCTAGGAAAGTCTGTGTGCATTTCCGCGGGTCATATGATGCCAGTGCTCGGCTGGCAGACCTCCAAAAGGAGTTTAACCTGCCCAAGAACCGCCTAATCTGTGACATGCCCACCAGGTGGAACTCAACGTTGGCCATGCTGCAGCGGCTGCACACGCAGCAGAGGGCCATCAATGAGTACCTGTGCGACTATGGCACCAGGACAGGGTCAGAGGAGCTTGTTTTTTTTCCCCACGCCAGTGGGTCATGATCAGGGATGCATGCACTGTTCTGTCACCATTTGAGGAGGCCACGAAGATGGTAAGCAGTGACAGTGCATGCATCAGTGACACTGTCCCCCTTGTCCACCTGTTGGAGCACACGCTGCATGGAATAATGGACAGGGCACTTGAGGCAGAACAGAGGCAGGAAGAGGAGGACTTCCTTAGCTCTCAAGGCCCCCTTTATCCAGACAGTGTTCCTGCGTGCCCGCCGATCACACAGGAAGAGGACAAGGATGAGGAGGAGGAGGATTGTGTCAGTATGGAGGTGAAGCCTGGCACTCAGCATCAGCAGCAGTCTTTAAGGGATCAGTCCCAAGAAACACATGGACTTGTACGTGGCTGTGAGGAGGTGGCTGTGGACCATGTCATCCTTAGTGACCAAGAGGACTCCGGACCGAATGCCTCAGCAAACCTACGCTGCATGGCCTCCCTGATCCTGCAAAGCCTGCGTAAGGATCCTCGTATTCGTGGTATTAAGGAGAAGGACCAATACTGGCTGGCAACCCTCCTTGATCCACGTTACAAGGGTAAGGTTGCGGACCTTATCTTGCCATCGCAGAGGGAGCAGAGGATGAAACATCTTCGGGAGGCCTTGCAGAAAGGTCTGTGCAACGCGTTCACAGAGACTGGGAGGTTACAAACTCCTGTTTCTGGACAAAGTGTTGCTAGTAATCCTCTGGGTTACTGGGTCTTGAGGATGGATCACTGGCTAGAGCTTGCACAGTATGCAATTGAGCTACTGGCCTGTCCTGCATCCATCGTTCTTTCGGAATGCACATTCAGTGCTGCTGGAGGCTTTGTAACTGATCACAGGGTGCGTCTGTCCACCGACTCGGTCGATCGACTGACCTTCATAAAAATGAATCAGTCTTGGATCACCACCAGCTACCAAGAACCTGATGCTGATGTAACCGAATAATTTTTTTTGAAATCTCAGATCCCTTCAAAGACTGCCTATGCTGATTTACTATCCTGAGTAATTATCCTCTTCCTCCTCAATGATCACGCTGATAGCTTGTAAGAACATTTTTGGTTCTGGGCACCGCCACCAGTGCCTAAGGCCCAATTTTTCAGCCCCTGTGTAATTACAATTTTTGATGCAATACTTTGCAGCAGGGCTCGTTTCTGCGTTCCAACTAGAGTATCTGTGAGGGGTTGCAGTGTTGTGGCACCAGCACCCGTGCCTAAGACACAATTTTTCAGCCTCTGTTTAACAGGGGCATGTAATTACAATTTTTGATGCAATACTTTGCAGCAGGGCTCGTTCCTGCATTCCAACTAGAGTATCTGTGAGGGGTTGCAGTGTTGTGGCACCAGCACCAGTGCCTAAGGCCCAATTTTTCTGCCCCTGTTTAACAGGGGTGTGTAATTACAAATTTTGATGCAATACTTTGCAGCAGGGCTCGTTTCTGCATTCCAACTAGAGTATCTGTGAGGGGTTGCAGTGTTGTGGCACCAGCACCAGTGCCTAAGACCCAATTTTTCAGCCCCTGTTTAACAGGGGCGTGTAATTACAATTTTTGATGCAATACTTTGCAGCAGGGCTCGTTTCTGCGTTCCAACTAGAGTATCTGTGAGGGGTCGCAGCACCAGTGCCTATGGCCCAATTTTTCAGCCCCTGTTCAACAGGGGCATGTAATTACAATTCTTGATCTAAAATTTCACAGCAGGGCCCGTTTCTGTGCCCACCAGGAACAAGTGAGGACTTACAGTGTTGTGGCACTAGCACCACGACCACCAAAGGCCCAATTTTTCTGCCCCTGTTCAACAGGGGCATGTAATTACAATTCTTGATCCAATATTTCACAGCAGGGCCTTTCACTTTTTTTCACTTTTTTTCAACTTTAAGCATCATTAAAATCACTGCTCCTGAAAAAATGGCAGTTTTTAAAAGTTTTTTTTGCCTTGATACATGTCCCCTGGGGCAGGACCTGGGTCCCCAAACCCTTTTTAGGACAATACCATGCAAATTAGCCTTGAAAATGAGCACTTTTGATTTCGAACATTTGAGTCCCATAGATGTCAATGGGGTTCTAACATTCGTGTGAATTTTCGGTCCATTCGCAGGTTCTGGTGCGAACCGAACTGGCTCATCCTGATCCTTCAAGTGTTTTTCAGCAAACTCCATGCAGGCTTTCATGTGTCTTGCACTGAGGAGAGGCTTCCGTCGGGCCACTCTGCCATGAAGCCCCGACTGGTGGAGAGCTGCAGTGATGGTTGACTTTCTACAACTTTCTCTCGTCTCCCAACTGCATCTCTGGAGCTCAGCCACAGTGATCTTTGGGTTCTTCTTTACCTCTCTCACCAAGGCTCTTCTCCCCTGATAGCTCAGTTGGCCGGACGGCCAGCTCTAGGAAGGGTTCTGCTGGTCTCAAACATCTTCCATTTAAGGATTATGGAGGACACTGTGCCCTTAGGAACCTTAAGTGCAGCAGAAATTTTTTTGTAACCTTGGCCAGATCTGTGCCTTGCCACAATTCTGTCTCTGAGCTCTTCAGGCAGTTCCTTTGACCTCATGATTCTCATTTGCTCTGACATGCACTGTGAGCTGTAAGGTCTTATATAGACAGGTGTGTGGCTTTCCTAATCAAGTCCAATCAGTATAATCAAACACAGCTGGACTCAAATGAAGGTGTAGAACCATCTCAAGGATGATCAGAAGAAATGGACAGCACCTGAGTTAAATATATATATATATATATATATATATATATATATATATATATATATATATATATATATATGTCACAGCAAAGGGTCTGAATACTTAGGACCATGTGATATTTCAGTTTTTCTTTTTTAATAAATCTGAAAAAATGTCAATAATTCTGTGTTTTTCTGTCAATATGGGGTGCTGTGTGTACATTAATAAGGAAAAAAATGAACTTAAATGATTTTAGCAAATGGCTGCAATATAACAAAGAGTGAACAATTTAAGGGGGTCTGAATACTTTCCGTCCCCACTGTACTCCTTTCCAAAAGGGGATTATAGTAAGGCAAGACCAAAGTATATGGTACAATGTTCCCACAGCACCAGAGTTCCTCCAGCAGGTATTGGAACTTTGTGGTGAGAATTTAGCTATTTTATGGGGTGTCAGATACCATCTGAAGAGGATTTTCTGCGATAATTCCCATAAGTTTACACTCTTTGTCGCAGCGTATGTGATGTGAAGTGCCTTTCGCCATTGTTCCAGGGAGTAAGAGGTATCTAAGTCCTTCTCCCAGGCAATCATTTGAGTTGTTTTCAAGGGTATATCCTTATTTTTCAGTATATTATAGAACAACGATATACCTTTAATCTTGATGGTAGAGTTTGTGTAGTATTGGAGTACTTTCCATGGCATCTCAATATTTGTTTTCAAGTTGGAGCATAGTAGATGTATAATTCTATGGTATGTGTAATATTCTGAGTTAGCTAGGTTGTATTCTATTTGTAAGGACCTGAAGGTTTTTGGAGTTTGACCTATCAGCATATCTTCAATTTTTTCTATCCCTTTTTCCACCCAGCTTGAGACGTTTAAGTCAGGTATGATGTGTGTCAAGCTATAGGTAGACATTGATAGCATGGAGGTAATGGAGTCCTGAGATGGAGTGTTTAACAAAGCTCTCCAGGCATAAAGTGATGCTGTGATGGTGGGAGAAAGCATATCTAGGGGTGTATTGTTGGCTAGTAAGAAGAAAGTGATAAAGATCGCCACCTTTAAGTTGTATATTTTCCAATCCTTTCCATCTGGTATTGGGGCTTTGAGGGAACCATGTTTTAATTTGCGCCAATATTGAGACAATGTAGTAGTCTTTAAGCACTACTAAGCCCACTCCTCACGTCTTCCTAGTATTGATTAGTTTGGAGAATGCACACCTCGCCCTCTTTCCTTGCCAAAGATATCTGTTGATCATAGATTGGGCTTTAATGAAGAAGATGTTAGGCACTGGGATAGGGATGGTCCTAAATAGGTATAGAAATTGTGGTAGCAGTACCATTTTAAAGGCTGCCAGTCTCCCGGACCAGGATAATTCTGTTTTTGTTAGATTTTGGTGTTTGGGGTTTAGTTCATCTAAGACTATGAAGTAATTTGCTTTGAACAATTCCTGTGTCTTAAGTGTTAAGGTGATGCCTAAGTAATTTATATCGGTGGTGTTCCACGTGTATGGGTATAATTGTTCCATTTTGCGCCTAGTTTTAGGAGGTATATTGATGCCAAGGATGTATGACTTATGCCCTGTACACACGGTCAGACTTTCCGACGGAATATGTGCGATAGAAGCTTGTTGTCGGAAATTCCGACCGTGTGTGGGCTCCATCAGACTTTTTCAATCGGAATTTCCGATACACAAAGTTTGAGAGCAGGCTATAAAATTTTCCAACAACAAAATCCGTTTGCGTAAATTCCGACCGTGTGTGGACAATTCCGACACACAAATGCCACGCATGTTCAGAATAAATTAAGAGACGAAAGCTATTGGCTACTCCCCCGTTTATAGTCCCAACATACCTGTTTTACGTCACCGCGTTCAGAACGATCGGGGTTTCCGACAACATTGTGCGACCGTGTGTATGTAAAACAAGTTTGAGCCAACATCCATCGGAAAAAATCCATGGATTTTGTTGTCGGAATGTCCGATCAATGTCCGATCGTGTGTACAGGGCATTAGTGTCATTTACTTTTTAGTAGGATATACTGTTGAACATTTTGAGTGTTTGATGTATCAAGGCTAATGAGGGCTCTATGTCTGTGATCATGAGTATAACATCGTCAGCAAATAGACTGATGGTGTGTGCTGAGTTGTTAAAAGTACAGTATGTCCTGTAATTTGAGGGTAGTTGCGTATGTAACTTGCCAGAGGTTCCATGAGAAGGTTGAAAATAAACGGTGAAAGTGGGCATCCCTGGCAAGTTCCATTTGTAATATTAAATGGAGTGGAAATTGCCCCCAAGGTGTAAACCTGGGTAGAGGGCTTGGAACATAATGCCATAATTGCAGAAAATATTGTGCCTTGGAATCCAAACTTCTTCAATACCCTGGCAAGATATCCCCAATATATCCGATCGAACGCCTTCTCTGCATCCAAAGCTAGGAGCAGAGAAGGCGTTCCCTTCAGATTTGTGTGGTGGATTATATTAATTAGGCGCCCTAGTGGCGTCAGTGGTTTGATGTACTTTTGTAAATCTGTATTGATCCATATGTATTAGCTGTGGAAGTATGTTTATCAGCCTTAGTGCGATCAGTTTGGCACAGAGTTTCAAGTCGTTATTAAGTAATGATATCGGCCTGAAATTCTGTGGAAGAGATGGTTCCTTCCCTAGTTTGGGCAGGGTGATTACAAGTGCTTTCAACATTTCTGATGGGAAGGAGGAAGAGGCAGCTTTAATAAGGGGGGCCCCCAGATCCCGGCCCCCCACCCTATGTGAATGAGTATGGGGTACAGAGGGAACAATATCACGGAGAAGACCGGGCCACCTCTAGCAAAAGAGCGGCAAAAGAGCAGAAGATAGCGGAGGAGACCGGCAGAAGAACCGGAGAGCGGGAGAAGAACCCGGACACCGGGAGAAGAGGCCGGAGAGCGGGAGAAGAACTGGACACCAGAAGAAGAGGCCGGAGAGAGCGGAGAAGTCAGAAGAAGACCCCCGAAGTTGGAAGAAGACCTCCATAGCTGCCTAATAAATTACTTTAAAAACCTGTGTAGTGTGTTTTTTTATTGATACTTTTTTCTCGAGGTGAATGGGTAGGGGTACGATGTACCCCATACTCATTCACATAGGGTGGGGGGCCGGGATCTGGAGGTCCCCTTATTAAAGGGGGTTCCCTGATTCTGAGAAGCCCTCCGCCCACAGACCCCAACAACCAATGGCCAGGGTTGTCGGGAAGAGGCCCTTGTCCTCATCAACATGGGGACAAGGTGCTTTGGGGTGGGGGGCTGCAGGGCACCCCCCTGCCACAAAGCGCCCACCCCCATGTTGAAGGCAGGCAGCCTGGTACAGTTCAGGAGGGGGGCTCGCTCATCCCCACCCCTTTCCTGACTGGCCGGGCTGCGTGCTCGGATAAGGGTTCGGTATGGTTTTTGGGGGGACCCCCATGCCGTTTTTTCGGCGTAGGGGGTTCCCCTTAAAATCCATACCAGACCTAAGGGCCTGGTATGCCCCTGGAGGGGAACCCATGCCGTTTTTTTATTTAAAATTTGGCATGGTGTTCCCCCTCATGATTCATACCAGACACCTGTCAGCAATGCTTGTCGCTCATCGCGAAAGGAAAAAACACAGTTTTCCTTTCCTGATGAGCGACCCAGCTCGGCGCTGGCTCCCGCGACGGGGCTCGCAGGTGTCAAATCTCGCCGATAACAGCGACGAGATTGACACACTATCGTGGTCACCTACTGTACCCCTCATGAATGCCTTATGGGCATTCCACAATGTAAACTTATCATCCACAGAATTCACATTATAGCTAAAATATTGCATTAAATGTTGTTCCAATATAGTTTTAGTAGTTTTTTCCTGTAAAAGAAGCGGGCTAGCTCTCCAGATGGGAACAGGGTTAGAGTAAAATAAGTCACTGATTGTCAGCACTACAGACGTGTGATCTGACCACATATTATCATTTATGGATACTGCTACAGTTCTGGACAAGGTCCATTGATCTACTAGGAATAGATCAATTTGTGAGTATGACCTGTGTGGTAATGAAAAAAAAGCGAAGTCTTTTTCCCCTGTTTGAAGACATTTCCAGGCATCGAATACATTTTGCTGATGTATGGTGTTTTGAAGCGTTTGGGTTTTTTTGATAGGGGTAGAAGTGGAATCAAGGTGTGAGTCTGGTATAAGGTTGAAGTCCCCACATATCACCAGGGCTCCTTTTTGGTGGACCCGTATCTTCCGAAAAGTTTTGTTAATGAAGCGTATTTGGTTGGAATTCGGGGCGTAAAGGTTCACAATAGTGTACGTTGAGGAGTTATATCGCAAATTAATATTATGAACTGTCCTTGCGGGTCTGCAAACACTTCATGGAGTTGAAATGAGACAGTGGGGGTCATTTACTAAGACGAATGCGCTGCGCTGGTTCATACCTTAATTGGTGCACCGGATAAATCATTAATTGAGCGTGTGAAATGGCGCACGCAGATGCACAACGCAATAATAAATATGCAAACGGCAACTGTTGGCAACGTAACTGCTGTTTTCTCATTGATAATAGCCCACGCCCATCTCACTGGATGTGTCTCATTAGGCAATTAGTAGTAGTTCTCACTTAATTAACCCTTTTGATGCTAATCTCATTCCTATCACTTCTAATATATTTTTGAAATGTTTTTTTTTTTTTTTTTTTCGATTTTCACACAAATATTTCAATACATTACAAAAAACAGAAAAGTGTTTCTAAACCCAATACATTAATATTTTCAGATCTTGATCTTTAAAGGTGACCACACACTTCAGTCAGTTAGATCCTAAAAAAATAGATTTAGTGTAAGAGCCTGTTTGATTTCCTAGAAATTGAATTAATTGTTCAAGTGCATCTTCCTATTACCTATTTTGCCGAAATATCGAGTTGTACAGAGATTGGCCAATCAGATTGCATAGTGCATGACCATCTTAAGTGCCAAATTTGGAATGTACAGACATGACACACTTGTATTTTCACAAGTGAACACAATAACCTACATCTATATTTACATATGTGCCTCCGTGGGTTTCCTCCCACAATCTAAAAACATGCTGTAAATCGGATCCTGTCTAAATTGGCCCTAATATGTATCAATGTTAGGAACCCACACAAACACCACCCCATATTAAAAAAATATATGTTTTTTTCTTAATTTGTAAATAAGGATCATCTCTTCCTTTATATAACTTAGCAAAAGTACAAGAAACTTCCTGTAGGGGTGTGATGTCATTCCTGTGTGCTAGCCACTGCTTTCCGAGAACCACATATACGCCTACCTATGCGCACACAGCAGTTGCGCATCTAGCTGCAGAAACCCAATTTTTATGGAAATTAATAGTAAAGCAGATGCAGATTTCCAGGACTGGACTAACAAATATTTCTAGTGAAAGGCAACTGGTGTTTTCTATTAAACAAAGTCTAACTGGGCCATTGCCATGCATCACAGTTGTACTTAGGAACGTGTCTTTGCAAAGTTCAACTAAATGAAATCCTTTTATTTTTGCTTGGGGATAGAGTGCTGCACCTCTGATAGGGCTAAGAAACCTCCCAAATGTTGGCACTTTCTCCTTCAAATTTATTCACTTCCTGTCACAGAACCAAACAGGAAGTGAGGGTAAAACCCTACCAATGTCTTTCCTAGGGGACACATGGGTCAATCTAAATAGCTTCCCCATTAGGTAAATTGCACTCCAGCATTTTGCTGTGTACACCCCTAATTATTAGGTATCTTTGACTTTGGGGTTTATTTACTAAAGGCAAATCCACTTTGCACTACAAGTGCACTTGCTGGAGATCCAAGGGGGACGTGCAAGGAGAATAAAAAAACACCATCTTTGCTTCTACATGATTGGATGTTAAAATCACCAGTGCTTCCTCTCAGATTCAGCGACTACACTTGTACTGCAGAGTGGATTTTCCTTTACTAAACCCCAAACTGTCTAATCATTTGGGGTGTACACAACAAAGTGCTAGAGTGCAATTTGCTTAATGGGGACACTAGTTAGATTGATCTGTGTGTACGCGAGAAAAGACATTGGTAGACATTGGACCCTCACTACCTGTTTGGCTATGTGACAGGAAGTGAAGCCAATTTTAAGAAAAGGGACACAAAGCCCAACCTAAAAAAAAGCAGGGGTTCTAACACTCACTTGGTTTCCCTCAAATGCCCACAATTAAAATAGGATTGCCTTGAGCTAGAGTTTAGTGCAGTGCTCTAAATCAGTGCTTATCAAGCCTGTCCTCAAGTACCCCCAACAGGACATGTTTGCAAGTTTTCCTTCATCTTGCACAGATGCTTTAAATCACAGTCAATGGCTTGGTATTTTGGACAGCTATTCTAGAGAAGATAATTTTACAAAACATGTCCTGTCGGGGGTACTTGAGGACTGAGGTTGAGAACCACTGCAGTAAAAAGGAAAATTGAATACCTACCGCTCTATAATTTTCCTTTCCTGGTGCCTATCCAATGCAGCATACACACAATCCATGCATATGCTACCATGAAGACACCAGGAAAGTAACTTAGACTAATCACACCTGTTTTGTTTTGACATTCCAATGAGCCTAGTTAAGCTGCAGCTGTGAAATCTGTTGCATGAAAAACAAAACACAAACATCTAAATTTGCATCAAATTGTATTGGTCAACAAAACAGGAAAAGAGCAAGGAAAGCAAAAAAAATAAAAAAATAAATAAAAAACACATGTATGTTAATTTGGGACACTAACAGAAAATGGTTTTTGAGGTCTGCTCATTTTGCATTGGAAATTAACAGGAGATAAAGGACATCTATTAATGATTTAAACATTAGTCATAACAACTTGAGAATGATTTAGCAAAATAATTCTGCACAGACAATTAAATCAAAGTGACCAACGTAAAAACAATACATTCACATCAAAAATATTTCATGGAAAAATATCCCCCACCCCAAAAAAAACACACCAAAGTAAAAACAAACTTGCTTGAAAACACATCTGTTTTGCAAAGACATAACATACAAAATACAAGGAGACATGTGTTACAAACTCGATAAGGACACACAAAAGTACTCTCTTTTTTTTTTTTTTTTTAATTCCACTTCAGAAAACTCTCGAGAGACTATTCAGCTTGATGCTCTTTCACTGTTTCCAACAAGGTCTTGCATCATCGTGGAAGAGACTTAATTTTAAATCAACATTCTCCATTTCTTAAACTTCCAGATGCCTTCGGCATCCACACCCTTCTTTTTATCCAACAGGAAAAAAAAGTATAGCTTGCTTAGCCATAATCCTATACATTTTTTACTGTCTAACGAAACTTTTTTATATACATACAAGTTGCGTGCATCCCACAACACTTCTTTTAATGCACATAACACTAACCACAATACTCTCTGTTTATCTTTTTCCAGTTTCCCCAAGCCATACATCATCATTTTCCACTCACTCACCTTCACTCCTGTTATTTCTTTCACCAGATCTTGACTCTTATTGATCACATCTTTCGCTACACCACACCCCCAAAACACATGCTCACTGTCTTCTACACCCCCACAATTCATTCTCGGACAAATATCAGACACACGTGAATCCCTCCTTTTCATAAATAGCCTCGTAGTTAGACATTCATGCAAACTCATCCATACTATCTGTCTCTGCACATTTGTCACCCCATATATACTCATTTTCTTCCATACTTCCCTAGCCACTGATGCATTAACTCCCCTAAGGTTACACACATACTTCTTCTCTATCAACCACTTTCTCACCTTCACTTTATCCCTCTCCCCTTCTCCTAAATCTGCTAACTTAAACTCTACCCTAAACGTTTCCAATACCCAGTAGTCACGTGCCACCACGTAAGCCACCGGTATCCTTGATTCCCTTCCCAACCACCCCCATCTCCTAAACAACCACCCACCTGAAAAAGCTATCATCCTAGCACACACTCCACCATTCCTCAAAACTTTCACCACACAAAACCAATAATGCATTAACAAAAACACTCTCACATTCGGAAAACTCAACCCACCGTTACATTCACATCTACACACATATTCTCTTTTGACTCTTTCCACTTTCCAGGAAGGAAGATATTACTTGTATACAAAATTAAAGGTAAGATTACTGCCTTGACTACTAAAACTTTCCCATAAATCGACAATTTTCTTAGACACCAAAACCTCAACTTCTTGGCTATCTTTTCTCCCACTTCATTCCAGCACACTTCCCCTTTCATTCCATAGTCAAACACAATACCCAAAATCCTCACTCCATCCTCAACCTTCCCAATCTGATCATCCACACATTCCACTTGTCTTCCATACACACCCAAACTACACTTATTCCAATTCACACTCATTCCCGCACATACACAAAAAATTGACAAAAGTAACTTCACCCTTCTTACGCCCACCACCGACTGACACACTGCCACCACGTCATCCATATAACTTAAACATTTCTCAATTTTCCCCTCACACCCAGGCACCAAAAAGACCCTCACCACCTTATCCCTCTGTATCATCCTTAACAGTGGATCAGTAAAACAAATAAAGAGAATAGGGGACAGGGGGCACCCCTGTCTCACCCAAGATTTAACCAAAAAAGCCCACCCTAAACTCCCATTAACCAGAACCCGACTACTGATCCCCCAATACAACCCTTTTATTACATTAATGAGCAGCTGTGGTATACCCATCTGCTTCAAAACCTCCAACAAAAACCCATGATTTGCTTTATCGTATGCCTTCTCAAGGTCAAATGATGTCAGGATAATCAAACTATTCTTATCTTTACAAAAATTAATTATATCCCTAACTAAAATTAAATTCTCTGAGATCATTTGACCTGGCACGGCACAGGCCTGCGTCTCGCTAACCATCCTACTAATGACCTTAGATAATCTCCTCGCCACCATTTTTGCAAAGACCTTGTAGTCTGAATTTAGTAAGGAGATAGGCCTCCAATTTCGAATATCCATCTTATCCCCCTTCTTATAAATTAATACCACTACCCCCTCTCTCATAGATTCGGATATAATGCCTACCCTCATCATGTAACTAAATACCTCAACCACATCCCGCTTAATAATATCCCAAAACAATTTAAAAAACTCACTTGGTAAGCCATCCCCCCCGGGGTTTTATTAGCCCCCATGCTTCCCACAGCCTCCCACACCTCCTCCTCATTCACTGCTTTCTGCAAAAAAACCTTATCATCCTCATCTAAATTATCCTCTACCATATCAAACATTCTAGTATCTGACTCATCAACACACACTCCCTCATACAATCGTTCATAAAATATAGTCACACATTCCAGCACATTCTCTCCCTTACATTCCCTCCCTTCTTCATCATACACACCCTCAAACACTCCTTTTACCTTACAAACCTTCTTGAAAAAAAATCTAGAACATTTTTCATCCTGCTCCAGGTGTTTAACTCTCGCTTGAAAAATAATTTGTTTTCCTCTGTCAGTTAATACCTCTTTAATCCTCTTCCTAACATGGTCTATTTCATTGGCCATGTCATAGCCCATATTTCTAAATGAATATAATGTAGCTAACCTGACTTGTAACCGAGAATATTTCCTTTTCTCACTGCTACTTTTATCCCTACTCTTTTTTTGAAAAAATAGTTTAATTTTCCTTTTGACCCAATCCCACCACTCCAAAATATTACTAAAATCTTTTTTCCTATTAACCCATCTTCTATACACCTTACTAAAATGGGCTTTGACAGGCTCGTCCTGCAACAATAAACTATTTAATCTCCATACGCTTAAACCAAACTTAATACTATCTCCCATACTCAAATCAATATACACTGCCACATGGTCTGAAAAAATTACCGGCCTGTGTTTAACATTAGCACATTTGAACGCATCAGAAAACAAACATAAATCAATTCTGGATTTGGTGCGCCCACACTCTGAAAAAAAGTGAAATATGGATCCACCAAACCCAGAACAGTTTGAGCATCATTGAGATGCAAGTACTGAACTACCCCATTCAGCATAGTGCTACCTACATCTAACTTAGTCTCCGCTACTCCTATCCGATCTTTCACAAATTGGATCATATTAAAATCACCCATGATCACACTAGGTCTCCTTCCCACTGCATGTAACTTCAAAACTTAAAAAAACTCAAGAGGTTTCTGGCTATTCATAGGAGCATATAAATTAAAAAGCCTAAACTTCTGGTTAAACAAAACTAAATCTGCCATAATTAATCTTCCTGGCACTAACACAACATGAGATATAATGCAAATATTTCTATTTGTAATGATAATGCCTACCCCTAGCATTCCTATTTTCCCAAACTGACGACCATATGTATTCCACCACCCAATCCGGAGGCTTGGGCGGTTGATTAAAAAAACACTCCTGTAGACAGGTGATGTCTCCTCCATTGACCTTCAAGTCCTCAAAAATGGCACACTGTCTAGCAGGAGATCCAAATCCCCTCACATTGAGGGACACCAGCTTAATGCTCATTCACATGAAGATGTGCATCATTCACCCCCCAGGCCTATCACTTAAGCCAGAAAACTGACATATATTCCTCAGGGCCATAACGCTTTCATCATCCAAAAACTCCTGACTAGGCGACAATGTGGCCGGCTGAAAATTTTCTGGAGTCCCCGGACTTAGTGCTGGTGATTCTACCTCCACTCCAACATCCCCCAGGACCTCAAAGGTGTTACTTGTTTCAATTCCAGCTGTCTCTACTTTCAATTTCTTAGCCCTTCTCTTCTTAGGGCTCTCCAAAGCGTCCACCTTGGTCTTGGCACCCAGTGTCTCCATCTTTTCCATCTCCTCTTCTTGGGCTTCCTGCACCTCCGGCTCCCACTGTAAGACTGCTGCCAACTCCTCCATAGCCTCCTCCACCGTCCTCTCCACCTCTGCTCCACTCTCCGCTGTTAATGGCTCCACACTGGTGGGTGGCACTTCTACTCATTCCTTCACTCTCTCCTCCACACCCTGGTGCCCACTTTCTTCCTCAAAAGAAAACAATTGATAAAAGAACCAAAAAACTCTGCGGTTAAATATTATTAAGACAGACTGAAGGTGGAATTAACTACGTCTGTATAAATTAAAGATAGTTGCTAACACCGACCGTATGTGGGTGTGTTCCTCTGAATTCAAATGGCATATGACAAAAAACAAAAGAGAAAAGAGAATTCTTCAACGAGGAACGCACAATAATCAATATTATGAATATAAATGCTAATTTTATTGAAAAAATCACAGTAATCACCAATCCAAAAATATACTGTAAACACAGGTACCATCACCAATTAAAAAGGACAACATTGTCATGGACAGACGCAGATGGCCACCTCTCACAGCCAAACTCTCACACCAAGCAATTAAACTTCATACAGAAATTGTGCATGAATAGTTACAACAATGAATATATATGCACTACTATGCTGAAAGTCCTTAATGATCAGGAGAGGGCAGCAGGTTGATGCAGATGAGTATTGCTTGGGTGGTGGGGGAGTGTAGAGACCGGCCTGGTTATCAAAGTGAAAAACTCCTGAGATCAGGAGACCCAGAGCGGGGAAGGAGGGGAGGTGCGGGAAGTGTGGAGGGTCTATGGTAGGAAGACCACCAGCAGCGGAACCCAGGGCTGTTTCAACAGCAACTGTAGTGCGTATACACACCTGTGTATTAAATGTCTCTCTGGGGCTGTAATGGCTCAAAGTGTTGGAGGCCAAGTGCACATAACTTGGAGCTGAGCTGGGTGACTATCTCTGTTGACTGGATGCAGTATGGTGGACACAAGGTGCTTAATTATAGTAGCTATCCCAAGGCTGGGGTGTATACAGGTTAAATCTCACCCAGTGTCGACTGCAGTCCTCTCAGGGGGCAGGAGTTACAGCTGTCACCATCTCCAGCAGGTGGGTTGATACGATTGCAGATTGCTATATCTTCCACAGGGTCCTGTAATGTGCACTTTCGTTGGCGGTCCCGTGAAGGTAGGGATGGTGGTGAGCCTGACTGGGTACCGCACCGGAACCGGGTATACTGGTAACCATGTACTTCCTCTTGTTCCGTATCCCCGAGTATGTGCGGGCAGCCGTTGTGGTTCAGGCCGGTGGTTACGGGGCTAGTGAGTGGATCTGCGAAGCTGCCGAGACGCTATGGGCAGTGTGATGGCGTCATGCTGACGCGTTTCATCCGTGACTCGGATTTCATCAGAGCATGCGCAGTAGCAGGTAGTGTCGTCTTATATAGCGTCAGAACGGAACCCCGCAAGGGCTTCAGCGTCTGGTTGTCATAGCTACGGCGTAATTTCACTGACAGCCACGCACACATGTAAACAAGACTTAAAAAACATAAATGGCAGAAAGAAACCATAAATACCAAAACCCACTGGGGGGGAAGATGAGGTAATAACCTACACACCGAAGCAGAAAGTAGATAAATAAAGCGGAAGAAAGCCAGGAGCATGGGAGTTAGGAAATGGGGAGGAAAGGAGCCATGTGAGAAGTAGAGATAGTGGGGGAGGGGAAGAAGGGTGGTGGTAAACGGGAACATGGTTAGTGCACCATCATGGGGACACTTGAGAGAATAATAAAAAATTAATCTAGTATTGATATTAGAGCTTGGGTTCAGTGGATATCACGGAAATTACTACTACTGTAACACAGGAGTTTATGGTGTAAGGAATACAGCAAGATTGCATTCATTATTTAACCCCTGTGGATACATACTGTTAGTGTTATATATCCACATTTTCTCCTTTTGGTACAGTATCCTGTCAAAATCGCCTCTTCTTTGTGGAAGGTTGAGCCTGTAAATGCCTTTGAACGTGAGCCCAACAGGACTTCCACCATGGAATTGGAGGAAGTGTAGTGGGATCGGTTGCTCGTCATCCTTACCAAGGATGCTCTGGACATGTTCACCGATTCTTACCTTCAACTGTCTCTTAGTCTTACCAATATAATGTTTGCCACAAGGGCAAGTGAGCATGTAAATCACTCTGGTAGTGTTGCAGTTGATAAAGTTATCAATTTTAAAGCATTTTTTGCCTTCAGAATCGGTGAACATGTCCGTACGCTCATCGTATTTACAAACCGAACAACGGCCACATCTATACATCCCCTTCAGTGGAGGGAGTTGAGTGAGCCAATTAGGAGTAGGAGATCTTTTATACTCTGAATGGATAAGGCTGTCTTTTAAATTTCTAGAACGGCGGGCAGTCAAGAGAGGTCTTGTGCCTACTATTTTGCCCAGGGTGGGCGAATCAGACAGAATGTGCCAATGTTGATTCAGTATGGACCTAACTTGGTCCCAATGCGCACCATATTTGGTGATAATCCTCAGAGGTCCCTGTGACCCCTTTGGGAGCTTATGATCTCTTTTCTCAAGGAGTGTTGGCCGATCTGTCTGATTCGCCCTCCTTCTTGCCTCCCTAATACAGGAGTGAGAGTAGCCTCTCTCTCTGAATCTATTATAGAGCTCCTTTGACTCAACAGAAAAATCATCTTGACTAGAGCAATTCCTACGGGCCCTAAGAAATTGGCCTACAGGAATTGCCTTTATCAACGATCTCGGGTGGTCACTAGAGGCCTGGAGGAGGGTATTTGCTGCTGTAGGTTTTCTGAAAGTCTTCGTCTCGATCATACCATTATTTACTTGTATAGTCAGGTCAAGGAACGGAGGGGAATGGGGATGAGAGGAAAAAGTGAGTCTAATATTCCTGTCATTAGTGTTTAACTCATCCATGAACATCTGGAGCTCATGTTCGGAGCCCCCCCATATCATCAGAACATCATCAATGTACCTCAGCCACATATGGCAGTGGCCGAGGTACATTGATGTAGGATAGACCATCTCCTCCTCCCACATACCAAGATGTAGGCACGCATATGAGGGCGCCCAGGGGGCTCCCATGGAAGTCCCCCTTATTTGCTGGTAGAAGGTTCCCAGGAATTGGAAGCAGTTATGTTCGAGTAAAAAGGCGAGAATCTCGCCGATGAATTCATTCTGCTGCCCAAGAGATGGGAACCTCCTCTCAAGGAAAAACTGGACTGCCCGTAAGCCCCATGTATGGGGTATTGATGTATATAACAATTCAACATCAATCCCCATCAAAAGGGCCCCAGGTGGCATGACCACAGTGTCCAGTCGTCGTAGTACGTCCCTTGTGTCCTGCACAAATGAAGGCAATTCGGATACAAGATCCTTAATAAGGGCATCAACGAACTTGCCGATTTTCTCAAGGGGACCATTGACAGCGGAGACTATGGGTCTGACGGGTGGATTCTGCAGGGATTTGTGGAGCGTGGGGATAATATAAAATGTTGGAATATTAAACTGTTGTATCCGTAGATAGTTGAACTCTTTTTTGGTGATCAATTTTTCTTCCAAGCCTAGGCTACTTTCTTCCTCTTCCACCACTACCTCCTCCTCCTCCTCTTCCTGTCTTTCAGGAGAGTCAGACAGCACCTGTGTGGACACTGGTCGTCCACTCTCAGCGGTGCGCCTGACAACTTCAGCATAATAGACATAGGTCCTTCCTACTTTTGGACAATTCTTCACTGTATGATTACACTGTCCACATATATCACAGGCCCGCTTAATCAAGCAAGCCCCTGCCTCATGTCCCTCCTCCCCACAGTTCCGGCAGTGTATCTCCATGTTACATTCATCTCTGGTATGCCCAAACTTATGACATCTTCTGCAGTATGTCGGTTGACCAGTGTAGTAGAGAAACCCTCTATTTCCTGCTATTGAAAAATTAGCTGGTGGATGCCGCACTCCACCAATCCCTTCAGAATCCACCTTCAGCTTGACAGAAAACTTTAATTTGCCATTAAAGATCCCCAGATGATTAGTCAGCCTGAAGCCTCCCTTCACTACAGAGCAGTATCTCTTCAAAAAGGCCACTACCAAGGCAATGTCCGTGAAGGGGTTAAACAGGTGAACAAGCAATGGTTTCTCCTCCATAGCATACAAGGGTTCCACTATGAAAGGCCTTATAGACTCATGGTTAGCTTTCTCCAATTCCTTACACTTCTCAATAACGCCCATGCAAAAATTGCTATGCACAAAAGAAACATCATAGTACCTTGGTGCTGCATGGTCCTGGATACAATAGATGTGAGGTGGTTCCACTTCAACGGATTTCTCCAGCAAATCCTGAACAAGGAACTCCAAACTCACTTTATGCAAATGACCAGGCATAACCTGAAACTGCAGGGTGTTCTGAATCCCCTTTCGCTCCATTGAGCTCAGCAAAGAAAAATTCAGACCATGACACAATCTTGGCTCTTTTCAGGGCAAGGTAAAGAATGCTATCTGCAAGCTTTATATAACATAGGTTTGTGTGCTAATGAGGCAATTGAAAACACATGGACAGTCCATGAAACCCACAAAATGCAAGTTCACCCAATGTAGACACAGAACTTTAAAGTGGGTACACCTGTTAAGGATGTCCTTAAATTACTAACACAAAAAACACACTCTCTGAGCATGCCCAGAAACATCCAAGAAACACACAAAAAGCACCCAAAAAAAAAACAAAGTCCCTGAGCATGCCCAGACCAACCCAAATGTATTTCACACACCAAAAGGCACAGGAAAAAAAATCAAAGTCCATGAGCATGCCCAGACCAACCCAAATGCAGCTAGCACAAAATAAGCCACCTCCCTGCCCAAAATGAAGCACATCATCCAGCATGCTACAGAATTAGAGATGGGACAAACAACCCCCGGTCCAGGGGGGGAGAAAGAGCCTAACATGCAGAGGCGTTGCTATGGGGGTGCGGGGGGTGCGGCTCGCACTGGGTGACACCCACCAGAGGGGTGACACCGGGGCCGCCGCTAAACACTACTATAGATTGCCTCGGAGCGGTGCGAGCAGGGCATCCAGCAGTGCGGGGGAAGCTGCCTATAACACTCCCCCTTCAGATTAAGCTGTCACTCGGAGATCTCCAATATCTCCGAGGCAGCCAAAGTTGGTGGGCGGAGCTGGGGGTGTGGCCGCGCCGCCTCCTCCACTCCTCCCACAGACTCCTTCACACTGGCTGGTCCCGCAGCTGAAGAAGATAGTGGGCGGAGCTGGGGGTGTGGCCACGCCGCCTCCTCCACTCCCTCCACTCCTCCCACAGACCCCTTCACACTGGCTGATCCCGCAGCTGAAGGAGATAGGAGGCGGAGCTGTGGGTGTGGCCGCGCCACCTCCTCCACTCCTTCCACAGACCTCTTCACACTGGCTGATCCCGAAGCTGAAGGAGATAGAGGCCAGGACACAGCAGACCCGCCCAAGTTCATCTGCAGGAATGAGGCATGTTGTAAGTTACTGCACAGCACACTCTCACTGCCTAACCAGTCCTAACCTGCCCTGTGACACCCCAACCTGCTCTATACTACCCCAACCTGCCCTGCGCCAGTCATCCAAACCTGCTCTATACCACCCCAACTTGACCTGTGTTACCCACACCTGCCCTATACCACCTCAACATGCCCTGTGCCACCCCAACCTGCCCTGTGCTACTCCAACCTGCCCTGTGCCACCCCAACCTGCCCTATAGCACTCCAACCTGCCATGTGCCACCCTAACCTGCCCTGTGCCACCCCAACCTGCCCTATAGCACTCCAACCTGCCATGTGCCACCCTAACCTGCCCTATAGCACTCCAACCTGCCATGTGCCACCCTAACCTGCCCTATAGCACTCCAACCTGCCATGTGCCACCCTAACCTGCCCTGTACCACTTCAACCTGCCCTGTGCCACCCCATCTGCCCTATACCACTTCAACCTGCTCTGTACCACCCCAACCTGCCCTGTGCCACCCCAACCTGCCCTATACCACTTCAACCTGCCCTGTACCAACTTGTCCTGTGCCATTTCAACCTGCCCTGTGCCACCCCATCTGCCCTATACCACTTCAACCTGCTCTGTACCACCCCAACCTGCCCTTTGCCACCCCAACCTGCCCTATACCACTTCAACCTGCCCTGTACCACCCCAACCTGCCCTGTGCCACCCCAACCTGACCTATACCACTTCAACCTGCCCTGTACCACCCCAACCTGCCCTGTGCCACTTCAACCTGCCCTATACCACTTCAACCTGCCCTATACCACTCCAACCTGCCCTGTACCACCCCAACTTGTCCTGTGCCACTCCAACCTGCCCTGAGCCACCCCAACCTGCCCTATGCCACTCCAACCTGGCCTGTGCCATCCCAACCTGCCCTGTACCACCCCAACTTGCCTTTTACCACTCCAACCTGCCCTGTACCACCCCAATCTGCCAATATATCACCCATACCTTCCAATATACCACCACAACCTGCCCTATACCACCCCCAACCTGCCACTATACCACCCTATACTACCCTAACCTGCCACTATATCACCCTACACTATAATTTACAGGGGCCGGTTTGGGGTGCGTCCCATGACCGTGCGCTACATGCAGGGTGCTGGGCAGCCTAGACATGAGGGGGGTGACACCATGTTTTACCGCACCAGGTGACACCAACCCTAGTGACGCCACTGCTAACATGCACAAAAGTTATACAACAAATACCATTGCAGTCTATGGGAACTGACTTGTTAATTTTGCTAGTCCCCACTTGGCTGGCATATCTTTTAGTTATTGGCTTTAAAATGGGTATGAGGGCCCAGGTCCCACCCTGAGGGAGATATATGAATTGTCAACAATTTGGAGAACCCCAAAAACGTAACAAGGAGAAATGCCTTTAAATATGCAAAATTGCTTAAGGGCCAGTTCACACTACATGCAGTCCAGTGCGTTTTTTTGCATCAAAAATGCATGGAAAGTAGGTTATATGTTTTTCAATGGCATAGTTCACACCATTGCTTGCAGTTTCAGTGCGTTCCAGCTCCAGAAAATAACGTAGAACATGCTGCATTTTTCCTGCACTGGACTGTACTGGAACACTTTAAAAAGCAAAAAAAAAATGCATCAGAAATGCACAGGAATGCATCAAAAATGCACATGCAGAAAAGCAACTGGACTGCATTTCTATAGAGTGAACTTGCCCTAAAGCTATTAACTTGGGGGGGGGTGTACTCTGCCTGTAAAGTGGTGCATCTGCAGCATGTATCCAAAATGCTGCTTCAAAGATGTACGGCTTTAGAGCAAACTTACAAATCGACACTGCAGCTGCAAGATTTTAACATAAAAAAAATAGCCTGCCCCCCAATACATACAAGGCCATTTGAGTCTGGAAAGGCTTAAAATGAGAACCCCCACGTGAAAAATACCACCCCAAAATCAAAAAATATCGTGCCCCTCCCACACACTAACAAACCCCTAGCCAAACACAGCAAGCCAGCTAATGAAAGGGGGTGGATGTTTGGGGGCAGGAGGGGCTCGAGCGCCCCAAAAGTGGTTTGGATTGGTGAAGGCATTAGAAGTGGAGACAAGAGCATTGGAGTGTAGAGTTCCCCTTTAAAAGCAAAAGCCAGCCCAAATAAAACATATGCATTGGAGTGTAGAGTTCCCCTTTAAAAACAAAAGCTAGCCCAAGGAAATCATATATGCATTAGAGGGGGAAGGTTAAATGCCCTTTTAGGAGGAGAGTCTTTTATATAATTTTAACAAGGCACATGTCACATGTTGGCAACGTAACATGCTAACATGACCTGTGTGCAAATATCCTTAAAAAAACACATACAAGTGAACAAGCTTAAAAAAAAAAGTTTAGAGGTGCGCCCGTTCAACCCACGTAAATGCATTTATGTTGTTTGACATTTACTAAGATTTTGCCGGCGCACTGAACCAACGCATTTGAACGTGCGCAAATGCCTCTTGCACATGCGCAGTGTATAAATTGACCTCATGCAGTTCTAAACGTACTTGCAGGCGCAGCAGGCTTGTTCAGAAAAAGTTACTTTCTCATTCAATTTTGGGCATATTTGTTACTTGGGCAGTTATTACTATACTTCCTCACATCACCCCACATCACCCCCATAATAGTGGCACTTCCAGCTTCTTTTAATTTTGTGGTGAAGATGCTGAGCGCCAGGTCCATAGTGGAGCACTGATCGCCTCCTCCCATGCACTGAGATTACTTTAGTAAATAGCGCTGTGTTACCGGTGCAACTGTTTTGTAAATACCAAAACATACGTTGTGCCTCGGCGTGCGCCTCAACTCATGGCGCAAACGCTTCGTAAATCCGCCCCAGTGTCCCTTATTGCAATAAGAATTCCTCTTTTTTTGGAATCTGCGTTTGCAGTAAAGATATGGGGGAACTGTTTATTTGTGCATTTTGGGGGGGGACGAACTATTAAAATGCATTTCCTGAGCACATAGGACATTGCTTTTGAATTGTTGAGCTTCCTTCCATAATGACTTACGGGTGATTAAGTCCTTTGGTATTTATAGAAAGAAATGTCACCCCCATGTTGACAAAGTAGGTTTAGATGTTTGACATTCTGTGTTCATGTAAGTTCTTTTGTGAGTGGAGAGTTCCCTCAAGTGGTCAGAGCTGGTATAGATTGTATTGTTAAGTGCTAGTGCAGACCAGAGATTTGTTATACTCACATTTGGAAGTGCAGGCATCTTTCCAGCCTGGCTGTGCTGGTGAAGTCTCTTTGGAGGTGTTGACCTGGAAGAAACAGTAGTAGCTTCATCTGAGAACTGTAAAATAATCTGTAAGTTCTGACTGTGTTGGAAAAATATAACAAGAAGAAAAATAAAACTGACTATGAACATAAAAACTTGAACTTTGAATAACATGTTTAAACTTGTCAAGTGAACATTGTAATCCAAGTATGGGCATTGCATACCCGTATGCAGCATTTTGCTGCTCAAGTAGTATCAGGGGGTGAGTTTGTGAGCCGAGAGAGGCTACTCTCCCCATAGAACAGAAGATAATACTTATTAGCTTTCCAGGTATTCAGTGCCTTTTAGCATTTTTAGCCTTCCAGGATCTGCATGGGGAATGCTCCTAGGGGAGTCAGATCTGCTGGAAGTATCTGCCAATCTTTGAGCAGGAACAGACCTTTTTCCAGGGAGTCTATGGTGAAGGTATGACCCTCTTTGGTAATCTTGATTTTTGTGGGGAAGCCCCATCTGTAGTTGATCCTATGATTCCTGAGGGCTTTGGTAATTGTGGTGAGGCTTCTTCTTTTTTGGAGAGTGTATTGCGATAGATCTGCAAAAAAATTCCAGATTTTGATCCTGTGGAGGGATATTATCCTTAGTGCGCATTGCAGACATTAATTTTTCTTTTGCATGGTAAAAATGTAAGCGTAGTATTACATCCCTAGGGATCTGATTGGGGAGGTATGAAGGTTTGGGCAGGTGATGGATCCTGTCTATGATCACATCTAGATCCGTGAGGTCAGGAAGGATTTCTTTAAACAGAGTAGTGGCGTACTCACGCAGGGATCCTTGCTGTACAGACTCTGGGATCCCTCTGATTTTTAGATTGTTCCTTCTACTTCTGTCCTCCATGTCAGCCATTTTAGATTTGAGCCCTTCTATTACCTCCTCTTTTTCATAGAATCTGCAAACTCCCCCATCTTGTTTTCAATGTGCCCCACTCTGGATTCTACAGCCTGTATCTCCTTATTGAAATTTTGCATGCAGGACATCATGTCAGTTTGTATTGAGCCCCTTAGGGACAGTAACACGTCCTTTAGCACTGTGTCCATAACTGGCTGATTATTCGTTGGGAACACCTCTATGCTGTCAGGCAGCTCTCTAGTGTCCTCCCCGGACTCAGTGCTGGGGCTGGCTGTGGGGCTGCATCCACAGCCATCCATCTGGAATGTGCCTTAGCTGGGCAAGCAGACTGAGGGGTATTAGGGTAGAATTGCTGGCTGTCTGGGGACCCACTATTTTTGCTGACAGATGCAGAGTTAGCAGGGGTGGAGTGTGTATTGTGGGCTGAGGTGGATGAACAGCCGGTGCAATCTTGCCTACCTCCATGTGTCTGCCATTAAACAAAATCCATCAGTTTCTGGGGCTTCCTGAGGTCTTTTCTTTTCCTGGCCATGGTCATCGATGCTGTGGTGTGCAGATCGCTCCATTTTGGGGTGAAAACCCCCTCTGGAAAGTTGCTATTAGCCGCTGTTTGTTTGTGTGGAGAGGAGCCCAGCTCTCACACATCCATCTCGCTCTGCAGCTGGTCACGCCCCCCCCAAATGCTTTTTTTTTTTAATCGCAGTGAAACCCAACATACAATTCACAATATGTGAACCCAGCCTAAAAAAAAAAAACACACACATATTGCTGTATACCTCAGCACTTAACTTGTTTTCAGGTCTGTTTTCCTTTCCTGTGCTTGTTTTCCAGCTCCATTCTTTGGATGGCTCCTTTCCTTTACAGGAACCCACAAAGTCACTTTTGCCTGTGCAATCCCAGCTGGCTCAGTGAATAAATCTCCCTATGCTGACAGAAGTTCATAACTCTGGCAGCAAGCCATGCTGCTGCTTCTGCCACCAGCTGCTGATTGACAATGACTGAAATCTGTACAGTCCCTGCTGTGCTGTGCCTGTGAAGGGTACAGGGAGCATGCTCCACCACCCAGAAGTTCAGAAGAGTGGTGCTGAGAACCTGAGGTTAGTAGCGATTTATGTTTTAGAACAGTTATTAAGAAAAAATGCACTGGGCAAAACTGAAATAATTGATACCCAGTAAATTTACAAATTAGCTGAGGGTTTAAAACTAATTTAATATAATGTATTAAGAAAAAAATCAGATATGTGGTCATTAAAATGCAGAGGCAGTTTTCACCCTAACCCTGCACTGCTGCTGCAATGCAGCACTTTGATAATAATTAGTAGGAATGAGCAGCACACCCCTCGGTTGAACATGCGAACAGGCAAAAAATTTGCTCGAACACGCGAACACCATTAAAGTCTATGGGACACGAACATGAATAATTAAAAGTACTCATTTTAAAGGCTTATATTCAAGTTATTGTCATAAAAATCGTTTGGGGACCTGGGTCCTGCCCCAGGGGACATGTATCAATGCAAAAAGAAGGTTTAAAAATGGACGTTTTTTCGGGAGCAGTGATTTTAATAACAAAAAAAGTGTCAAAAAGGTTAAAAAATACAAGAGACAGTTTTTGACAAGTCCTTTATTAATTTCTTCTTCTTCCATCTTCTTTCTTCTGGTCTTTCTTCAGTGTTCTTCTTCTTCCTCCATCTTCTTCTTCTCCATCTTCTTCTCCATCTTCTTCTTCCTCCGCTCTTCTCGTCCCGCATCTTCCGCTGGCTTCTTCTCCGCTCCATCCGCACGATCTGCCTCAGTGGGAGTTTTTCACCATGTGATGCTTTGGCTCTTCCCCCACCTCATATAATGGAGGGCAGGGCCACCCGGTTACATAAACGGGTGACCCCGCCCCCTCTGACAACACGGGGAAAGCCATAGTAAGTCCTCTTGAAGTCCCCGTGTGTCAGAGGAGGGTGGGGTCACTGGGTGGCCCCGCCCTCCATTATATAAGAAGTGTCAGAAGAACTGAAGCATCACACGGTGGAAGACTCCCACTGAGGCAGATCGTGCGGACGGAGCGGAGAAGAAGCCAGAGGAAGATGCGGGACGAGAAGAGCGGAGAAAGAAGGTATGGATTTTTGGGGGGACCCCACGCCATTTTTTTTAAATTTTGGCATGGGGTTCCCCTGTGGGGAAATTCCATGACGTTTTTATCAATGAACTTTTATGTGTATTGCTGGACCGACAATTCGTTATAGCCGGCTCTAGCGATAGTAGTTTTACATTACTTTTTTCCTTTAGAAATGTAATTTTGCTGTCAGACTGTTCTAAACACGGGAAACATGTGCCCCTTTACAGGCATACTATAGACATCCCCCAGGTACGAAATTTAAAGGAATATTACACTTTTATTTTTTCACTTTAAGCATTATTAAAATCACTGCTCCCGAAAAAAACGTCCATTTTTAAAACATTTTTTTGCATTGATACATGTCCCCCGGGGCAGGACCCAGGTCCCCAAACACTTTTAATGAGAATACCATGCAAATAAGCCTTTAAAATTAGCACTTTTGATTTCTCCCATAGACTTTTAAAGGGTGTTCCGCGGCTTTCGAATTTGCCACAAACACCCCAAATTGTTTGCTGTTCGGTGAATGGGCGAACAGCCAATGTTTGAGCTGACCTCATGTTCGACCCAAAAATATAGCCCATCCCTAATAATTAGGTTTCTTAAAACTAAAGTATTAGTATGATACCAGCTGATTAGTACTTTTAGCACTTCCAATTCATAGATTTATGTTTAGTACTCCTTGATTGTCCATTAAAATCTAATGCCGCATACACACGAGCGGACTTTACGGCAGACTTTGTCCGACAGACTTTTCGACGGACTTTGTCCGATAGGTGCGCCGGACTTAAAAACGGACGGACTTGGACACACACGATCACTCCAAAAGTCTGATGGTTTTGAATGCGGTGACGTACAGCACGTACAACGTGACTAGAAAAAGGAAGTTCAAGCCCCACTACGGCACCCTTTGGGCTCCTTCTGCTAATCTCGTGTTTATCTCATGTTAGTAGAAGTTTGGTTAGAGACGATTCGTGCTTTTCACACTTCAGCTTATTTTGATCATTTTCTGCGGTTCAGTTTGTGCTTGTGAGGTTTGTATCTGCTTTTCAGTGCATGTTGGTCAGTTCGTAACCTGCCTAGCAGGCCGTTCTGGTCCGCTCGTTCCTGATTTTCAGGTTGTTCTTCATAGGCCTTGCTGTTCTTCATTGCGTTTGTTCTAAGTTTGTTTGTTTGACCAGCCGACCGTTTTGAAGCCATGTCACATGGACGTACTCGTTCTCGAGTTCGTGCTGCGTAGGGACTTGGTGTTGGGGTTAATACTTTGACCCGAGTCCAGTTCATGAACAGGGCGAGGAGGAGTTATTGGACCAAGAATTGGTTGCGCCAGCGTGACCAATTCTCGCACATGCCTTTGCTCCGTGAGATCCGTGAGGATAATCCTGAGGATTTCAGAAATTATCTCAGGATGATGGACCCCGTTTTTGAATGTCTGCTGGCTATGCTGACCCCCTATATCAGCAGGCAGGATACCTGCATGAGGCAAGCCATCACTGCGCAGCAGAGGCTAGTTGCCACTTTACGTTACTTGGTGACTGGGAGAAGTCTTCAGGACTTGAAGTTCTCGACAGGTATCTCCCCCCAGGCTCTGGGGATCATAATCCCAGAGACCTATTCTGCCATTATTCAGGTCCTGCAGAAGGACTATATGAAGGTAAGTTTTATCCTTTTACATGATATGTCTTAAATGTTTGCTAATGTATTGTTTAAATGTCCTCGTTACCTAATTATCATGCTTGGAATATGATGTGAATGTCCTCTTTATCTTCATGCATGCCTGTTTTTGGACATTAATCATTTTTTGCCCTACATGCACATTTACATTCAATAACCTCCCCACCATGCAATCCTGGGTCCATTTATATCTCTAGCCTCTAGTCCCTTGAACAATATATATTGTCAGCTCCATTGTACTGTTTGACCCTCCCCCACCCCCTCAAATGTTTGCAACTGTCAGGTGTGTTTTTTACCCAAATTAGAACCCCTCCCCCACCCCCTCAAATGTTTGCAACTGTCAGGTGTGTTTTTTAACCAAATTAGAACCCCTCCCCCATCCCCTCAAATGTTTGCTACTGTCAGGTGTGTTTTTTAACCAAATTAGAACCCCTCCCCCATCCCCTCAAATGTTTGCTACTGTCAGGTGTGTTTTTTAACCAAATTAGAACCCCTCCCCCCACATTCAAATTGATCAATGGGCCATCAGAGGGGGTGAGTAATCTTATAAGTGGGCCTTATGTTTTTTAGAATTAAAAGAAAAAAACATATATTAATAATGTTCGACTGCTGTTGTTCAAGAATGTTTCTGTATAATCTGATATCCAAGTTATGTTTAAAAGTACTTATCTTATTTTTTTTATTGTTTCACTCCACAGTTTCCTTCCAGTACACAGGAATGGCAGACTGTGGCCTCCCAGTTCGCTGACCATTGGGACTTTCCCAACTGTGTCGGGGCGATTGATGGGAAGCATGTCCGCATTGTGCCACCACCCCATTCGGGGTCTTATTTCTACAATTATAAGGGGTTCCATAGTGTAGTTTTGATGGTGGTGGTCTCGGCACATTTGGAATTTCTGTTCATGGACGTGGGGAAGAATGGCCGGATGTCTGACGGAGGAGTCTTTGCACAGACCAAGCTGTGCCAGCGTCTCCAGACTGGTGGCCTGGGATTGCCACCTGATGACCAGAATGTGGATGGACTCCCCTCAGTTTTTATCGCTGATGAAGCATTTGCTCTCGGCGAGCACTTGATGAGGCTGTTCCCTCAAAGGACACTGACCCCTGAGAGGAGGGTATTTAATTACCGGCTGGCCAGAGCAAGAAGAGTTGTGGAGAATGCCTTTGGGATTCTGGCTAGCCGGTTCCGTTTGTTCCTCTCGGCCATAAATCTGGCGGACTATAAAATAAATCATGTGATAATGGCTTGCTGCATTCTCCACAATTATTTGAGAAGACATTCTGCTACATATATGACCTCTGTTGGGCCTGAAGCCAGACTTGTAGTTGAACAAACACTCACAGGCCTGGAAAGTGGCCGTATTGGCTTGGCCTCCCAAACTGCACGTCAAGTGCGTGACCGATATGTTAATTATTTTAATGGTCGGGGGGCCATTGCTATTGCTATTCAACAAGAGCTATAATTTCTTACAAAATAAAGGAAACAAATTTTTGCAAAAATATCTTGTTTTTATTCTTGTTTGCATTTACTTTTGTCTGTCTCCTAGTGCACTTGTAGTGGCAAATGCATTTCCCTTTAGTTAATAAGGCCCTTTGTCACTGTAACCACACAAAAATTAGCAAAACATCTTATTGATAAATAATCAGCCAAACACATTGTAGTAGTAAAAACATTTTACTGTGTGCACGTTGAAAGGTGCATTTTTTGGAAACATGTTTTTTTTTTGTTTTTTGTTTTTTTGTTTTTTCAAAAACAATCTTTTCTTTTTTTTATTTTAGGCATATTTAAACAAAAATAGACCTTCTTTACAAAATTACAATTAACAACAGTGTTTTTAAAAACATACCAAAAAAAAAAAAAAAACTTACAAAGTTCAACATGTTAATAACGGTGCTGGAGATGTCACCCTTGTAAAGCCTAAAATTTGCAGATGCTCAAAATTGGGTATTAAAAAAGGTTCTAGTCAACATGTGCTATCTCCCATCATGGGGGAGCAATGTACGTGTTTTGTGCGTGCAATCCCTTTGTTCCTCTCACAAATAAACATTTTAATGATGAAGGGGTTGCAAACACAAAACAAGTACATTGATATCCCCTGATGGAAGATAGCACATGATGACACACCGTGTGCATCTGCAAATTGTTTTTTTTTTTTTTTTATAAAAATAAAAAATTTTAGAAAAAAAAAAATTGACAATGAAATAAAGAACATGATTGATGTTTTTAGGCAAAACTTTATTATATTCTGCCCAAAACATCAATCATGCTCTTCATTTCCTGTTGCATGGTGTCCAGCCGATTTCTCATGCTGTCAATTTGGTCACGCATTCAATCAATTTGGCCATTCCACACCATTATCTGGCCAATAAGTCTTTGTGCACTGTCTGTGCTAAATGGCTCCTCCGCTTGGCCTTCCACAACCAGAACCTCACCTAAAATGTGTGGATAAAAAAATGGGTTAAAATATGCACGCCTAAATAGATTACGTTAAGCTGGGGTGTCAGTCACTCACTTGGTGGGGTTGAAATCTTGCACACTTCCTCCACCTCTCCTTCCTCCAGCTCGTTGGGTGGGCATGGTCTTGGGCTGGGGCTTGGGGTATATTCAGCTTCAGGCTGGTGACTTGGGGGGGTCCTGGGATCCTTGGACTGTTGTCTGAGTCTTTTCTCCCCTATGATAATTAAACAAAAGGTATAGTTAAAACACAGTGATATTTGTTTTTTAAAAAAATAATACGAAACGTTGGTTAGGAGTTGGGGACAATTGTCATTTTTTGGCCACAAAAATTTAGAAGACAGGATGAAAATTCCTCCCTCTGAACCAAAATTATAAACAATACACATTTTCATGCAAGTTTCACAGATGCAGACACCTCAATGATCTCCTATGTGTATTACCCCTCAAAAATTTCTTTATGGTCACATAGCACACTAGTGCTCGTGAGTCCAGATGTGGAAACAGCTGCTGTGTCCTGTCCTTACATTACACTCAATCATTTTTGAAGAAGCATTATATTTTCAAACACATCTACACAACATCACCACATTTTTGGAATATGACAAATTCTCAAGACCTAAATGTATGTACAACCCTGTACCATAGTTTTTGGCGAAAAAAATACGTCATTTTCTTAGTATCATATGTATTTTACAAAGAACGGTCTTTACTAACGATGCTGTATAAACGAAAAGCATATGGATCAGCATGCAAGTTAAGTATGTCAATAGGAACACACAACAAGTACTTACTTTTTTTAAGCAGCTTCTTTATTCTCCAATATTGTTCAGGCTCCCTACTTTTGAGGTCAGACCACCACTTCCTCAATTGATCTTTAGCCCGTTTAGTGCCAAATTTTGCTTCTAGAGTGGTGACAACTGAGGCCATTATTTTGTCCTTCCGCATATTGGGTCGGGTGTATGGTCCTTTTTTCCCATCGTAGTCCTCCCTTCTCAATATGGACACCATCTCCACCATCTCTTCAAAAGCCATGTTGGTGGCCTTATATCTCCTCCTGGATGTGGATGGTTGTGGCTCCGGCTTTCCTCCGCGCTACTTCAAGTTAATCTCTCCGCCATCTTTCTCTATATACTCCCACTGTGCAACGAAGAGTGAAGGGGCGGGGACAAATTGTACTAAAGAAACGTGGGGGTGTGTGTTTGGTGAATGTGTTTTGTGTGTGTGTATATGTGTCCCCTAGATTCTGCCAAAAATAATCCTGGGAGTTCTGACTGACGTTACAGTTTTTATCTTGTGTCTTGTCTTTCAGCAAAAATGAATCCCTTTAAGGAGGCTGATTTTTTGTCAAGATTCATTGATTTGTATCAGGAAAACAAAAACCTGTGGGAGGTCAAACACCCATTATACTTCAATAGAGATGTAAGGAAGGCAACACTGGGCACACTTTTGGAATTTGTGAAGACTCGAGTCCCCCAGGCAGACCTCAAGTTTGTGGACAAGAAAATTGGTATCTTGCACAATATGTACAAGCGGGAACACAATAAGATCCAGGAGTTGCTCAGATGTGGAGCAGCAGCCGACCAGGTTTATGTCCCCAAGCTGTGGTACTATCAAAAACTGCGATTTCTAGATGACCAGACAGAAGCAAGGCAATCACTTTCGACCCTTCCCCCCACCCTTCCCTTCAGCCTTCCCTCCACCTCCACCCCAGCTGAGGAGTCCCAGGAAGAACTGGGCCCTTTCATCCTTAATGAAGTGGATGCGCCCAGCTTCAGCCAGGTATCCTTTTTTGTTGAATTTGTGATTGTGTAAATATTAATGATGTAAACGTCTCAAATAAGTGCTTCAGAAAAAATGACTTCATCACAAATATTAATATGTAGACATATCGCTAGACAGTAGTGGCCAAAAATATACTTCAGCATAGGTGTGCGCAGCCTCTTGCATTAGGGTGTGCACCCCAAAGCTCAAATACATATGCTTGTGTATATGTACTGATGGTGTCAGTAGGGCAGTGGACAGTGTCAGTAGTTTTATTTTTAGTCTTTTAAAATTATTTTATTTTGTAACATTTTTTTGGGGGATGAAATATCAGTGCTCTAAACAGGGGGGAATATGCACCACACTTAGGTTTAGGATTAGGATGTGCCCAGGCACACCTGGCACACCCTGTGCGCACGCCTATGTACTTCAGATATTGGTGAGCAGCTGGAATAATGGTGGGGTCAAATTGATAGCCTTTACTATTTGTTTTGAATTATATTTGCAAGTCATGAGGTGAAAAGTGTGTGTGATTGCGTAACCCAAAATTACAACTATGTCCCTTTTTTTTACCCCTGGATGAGGTCAGCCAGGAGGAGGCCTTGCCCAGTGGGAGAGAGGAGGAGGCCTTGCCCAGTGGGAGAGAGGAGGAGACCTTGCCCAGTGGGAGAGAGGAGGAGGCTGTGGCTGGGCCCAGTAGAAGCCGCACGGAGTGTCAGGTGCCTCCCCTCCGCATTACCACCAAAAGGCCCAGAAAAATGACCCAAACTGAGGAGGAATCACTAGCCCTCATTCGTGAAGCCAGCAAAATCATCAGCACACCACCCAATGCAGAAGAGGCGTATGGGACATATATGGCCAGCAGATTGCTGGAACTCGAAAAGGGGCAACGCCTCCTCTGTGAGGGTTTGATTTTTCAGGCCTATCAGAAGGGCTTGAGAGGGGAGCTTACTGCTAAAACATATCTAGCAGATGAAGCCACTCCTCCTCCTCCTCCTCCTCCTCCTGCCCCAAATACACCACCAGAGGCACAGCCTCCGAGGAAGGCTGCAGAGAAGCGTGGAGGGAAGGCTGCAGAGAAGCGTGCAGGGAAGGAAGAGTCGAAAGTAATTGCCTGGCTTCTGTCTGGTCTGACTGTGCTCCCTGTGCTCCCTAGTCTCAAGATACCAATTTTCTTGTCCTAAAACTTGATGTGTGTCCTGGGGGACGAAAGGCTTCACAGATTCCAAAAGTGTCTCCAGTGTTGCCTTCCTCATTTTTTTTTTCCCTAAATAAATGGATTTTATCTTTACCTTACATTATTGACTATGTGTTTTGATTCCAAAACGACATTTGGTTTGGGAGTAGGTAGGTACAGGTCAAAAAGACTATGTGTGTTTTCTCCAAAAGGCTAAATCATTTTGAAAATCAAGTGCAAAGTACTAGTTAAAAGTGCACTTTATAAATTGCACTGCAAGTGCACTTGTTGGAAGTGCAGTCGCTGTAAATCTGAGAGGAAGATCTGAAATGAGGGGAAGCTCTGCTGATTCTATCATACAATCATGTGCAAGAGAAAGATTTTTTTTTTTTGTGGTTCCTTGCATGTGCCCCTCGGATCCACAGCGAATGCACTTCAAAATGCTCTTTCTGTGCAATTCCAAGTACAATTTGCATTTGCAGTGAAAAATGAATTTGCCTTTGGAAATAAACCCCTCTATGTCTAATTAACAAGGGACACCAACCTCATTAAGGTTCATTAAAACAACACAAAATATTAAGGTTATTGTGGTAACTTGAAACTCCAAAACTAAAAAAAAAAAATATATATATACATTTTGTATAATTTAGCACACATTGTAAAATAGATAATGTTTAAATCTAAAAAAAAGAAAGAGTCCAAAATCTAATTTAATACTTTATTTATTGAGATCTGGCTTTTTAAAAATATCATATTAGTCATGACATGAAGATAAATCATGAAGAAAGTAGTTTGTGAGAACTCTGTGTGAATATAAAGCAGCAAAACAACTTCATTCCTCTCGCATTATAAAGAAAAAAAAAGCGCAGTATTAAAAGATCACAGAAGAGGAATGTGCTAGCTTCAATACGAAGGCTATTTTTACCAGACCGAGCGCTTCCGTCTTGTACTTACTTCAGAGCATGCGTGAGTTTTGGTCCGTCAGACTAGCACACAGACGACCGGTTTGTCCTCTAGAAAGCAGAGTCCGTCAGATAGATTTGAAACATGTTTCAAATCTAAGTCCGTCAAACTTTTGAGAAAACAAAGTCCGCTGGAGCCCACACACGATCGAATTGTCCAATGAAATCCGGTATGCCGGACCAAGTCTGCCGTAAAGTCTGCTTGTGTGTACACGGCATCAGTTGCACACTCTTGTACAACATCCATTTATCTACATGCCTTTTGTTACAGTCCTCAAGTATGTCTATGTTGTTTTTATTTCAAATACTATACAAAAATATAATATACTGTTATATGAACTGTCACCTGTTTAAGTTATGCCTTTGGTCTTATCTTTATGTATAGATGCTATAAGGATTTGATCAATCAGTGACAAACCCTTTGAGAATGAGAGGTGGTGACTAATCATAAATCATTAGGTTCTTTTAGGCCAGGGATATGCAATTAACGGACCTCCAGCTGTTGCAGAACTACAAGTCCCATGAGGCATTGCAAGACTCTGACAGCCACAAGCATGACACCCAAAGGCAGAGGCATGATGGGACTTGTAGATTTGCAACAGCTGGAGGTCCGCTAATTGCATATCCCTGTTTTAGGCACTAGCCCTGGTGGTGAAAGGTGTTACTGAAAGGGGGGAGGGATAAGGTCCTGTGATCCTCCCTTCCCTAATTTCCTTGCTAATTTTACAGCAAACAATGTCTGGTAAAGCAGTCACTGATTTCAAGTTGTCAATCCAAAAACAACCTTGACCCAAATAAGGAGCAGGTAAAAAACAACACCAAAATGTTCAATAGGTATGTGCCTGACCTGTTAGTCTGGAAAGCTATTTAGTCATAAAAGCATTTTTATTAAATGCATTGGTGTCCATACTTTTTCAAAAAAGCTTTCCCATACACAGGGGCAGGGACAGCCCGTGCATTAAGGGCGCACAAGCCCCACCCCCTATATCTTCGCCACCCCCCTATACATAATGGATAGATTCATGCATTGCATGAATCTATCTATGGCCACTGCTGCCACACTCTATTCAGGCATCCGGCCCCTTTTCAGATGCCGGGCACCTGAAATACAGTGGTGGGGGTGTTTTTTTGAAGCACCTGATTAGAGCCATAGGCTCTAATAGGCTTCAAAATAGGGTGGACTCGGAGGGCAGAGCATTGCGCTCAGAGCCCATCTAGATGTGTTAGAAAAGCAAATTAATATTTGCCTAACACTGAATTGCCTCTACGACAATCAGGAAGTGCGGGTCTGTTACGCATTTGGCTGAAAGGTTAGGCAATCCTATTGGACGCCTAGGAGGAGGGGAGGAGACGCACTGTGGAAGCCGCCATGATCTCAAAAGGACACAGAAGACGCTTCAAGATGCCTGCCGCAGCCTGTTCCCCTGCTCGATGTGCCCGGTGATCCCCGATGTGCCCGCCGATCAGGTAAGTTCCAGTGGACCGGCAAACAGCGGGGGGGGTTGAGGTGCATGGGTGGTGGTTGCCACCCTTCCCCAAACAAAAAACCACCAGCTGCCACTGCACAGGGGCCTATAAATTAGACCACTGATTGCAACAAACCGCAGGATGTAGCCCTACACAATATTCATGTCTAAGTGTGAATGTTTGAATAAATCAACACTGAGATTCATTAAAGGAAAAACAGATTCCTTTCTTAACCACTTGCCAACTGCACACTGTAGTTTTACTGCTACAATTCAGGCTGGCTACACAGTATCACGTATATTGTATGTGATTCTGCTCTTCTGGATAAGGGGCACGCCGGCTGTCCTTTGATTACTCACAAAAAGAAAGGGGGGTTTTGGACTTCAAATAAGGTGAGTACACATGGCTAGAAGATGAATAGATATCAAAAACATGTTTTTATTGGTGAAACAAGGAACATGGCAAAATGGCATGGTATATGCAGCAATTAATAAAATTGTCAATCACATATTACAGACCATATATAGAAAAAAACATTAGTAGCAACCAGCCAACCACTGTGTGGTATGGAACAAATCCTGGATGTAGTAAAAACACTAATGCCCTGTACACATGGTCGGCCATTGATCGGACATTCCGACAACAAAATCCATGGATTTTTTCCGACGAATGTTGGCTCAAACTTGTTTTGCATACACACGGTCGCACAAAGTTGTCGGAATTTCCGAACGCCAAGAACGTGGTGACTAGGGATGAGCTTCGTGTTCGAGTCGAACCCACGTTCGACTCGAACATCGTCTGTTCGCCCGTTTGCCGAATTGCGAACGATATGGGCCGTTCGCGCCAAATTCGTGTGGCGCGTCACGGCCCATAATTCACAGCGGCATCGCAGTGCATTGCTGGCTGATGATTGGCCAAGCATGCACTATGACCCGCATGCTTGGCCAATCACAGCGCCGCCTGAACAGAGAGCCGTAATTGGCCAAAGGCATATTGCCTTTGGCCAATTATGGCTCAGGGAGTTAAGTCCACGCCCCACACCATATAAGGCCGCCTGCACGTCGGCCTTGTGTAGTGTGTTGCTGGCGTTCATTGAGAGAGAGAGAGAGAGACAGACAGTGACATTTGATTTGAGTTAGATAGATTAGGCAGAACAGTCAGTCAGTTAGCTGCACTTACAGTGTATTGTGTATATATATGCATCCCAGGTGTTGCATATATATATATACACTGTATTCAGTTTAGCTACATCCATTCTTGTTATCTTCCTACTGACAGGCAGGCTTGTCTTGTTACAGTATTTACAGCTATCTGGAGAAAATTACTGGTGTTCTTTTGATCCTATTAGTACCACAGTCAGGCAGCTAGACTATTTACAGTTAGTGCAGTGCGTCCTGCTCACAGTGTTCAGCTAGATCCGTTCCTGCTATCTTCTTACTGACAGGCAGGCTTGACTTGTTACAGTATATACAGCTACCTGAAGAAAATTGCTTGTGTTCTTTTGATCCTATTAGTACCACAGTCAGGCAGCTAGACTATTTACAGTTAGTGCAGTGCGTCCTGCTCACAGTGTTCAGCTAGATCCGTTACTGTTATCTTCTTACTGACAGGCAGGCTTGTCTTGTTACAGTATATACAGCTACCTGAAGAAAATTGCTGGTGTTCTTTTGATCCTATTAGTACCACAATCAGGCAGCTAGACTATTTACAGATAGTGCAGTGCGTCCTGCTCACAGTGTTCAGCTAAAACTACAAGTTAGTGGGGTGCGTCCTGCTCACAGTGTTCAGCTAAACCTACAAGTTAGTGGGGTGCGTCCTGCTCACAGTGATCAGCTAAACCTACAAGTTAGTGCGGTGCGTCCTGCTCACAGTGTTCAGCTAAACCTACAAGTTAGTGGGGTGCGTCCTGCTCACAGTGTTCAGCTAAACCTACAAGTTAGTGGGGTACGTCCTGATCACAGTGTTCAGCTAAACCTACAAGTTAGTGGGGTGCGTCCTGCTCACAGTGTTCAGCTAAACCTACAAGTTAGTGGGGTGCGTCCTGCTCAGAGTGTTCAGCTAAACCTGCAAGTTAGTGGGGTGCGTCCTGCTCACAGTGTTCAGCTAAACCTACAAGTTAGTGTGGTGCGTCCACCTCACAGTGTTCAGCTAAACCTACAAGTTAGTGGGGTGCGTCCTGCTCAGAGTGTTCAGCTAAACCTACAAGTTAGTGGGGTGCGTCCTGCTCACAGTGTTCAGCTAAACCTACAAGTTTAGTGCAGTGCGTCCTGCTCACAGTGTTCAGCTAGATCTGTTCCTGTTATCTTCTTACTGACAGGCAGGCTTGTCTTGTTATAGTATATACAGCTACCTGAAGAAAATTACTGGTGTTCTTTTGATCCTATTAGCACCACAGTCAGGCAGCTAGACTATTTACAGTTAGTGCAGTGCATCCTGCTCACAGTGTTCAGCTAAGCCTACAAGTTAGTGGGGTGCATCCACCTCACAGTGTTCAGCTAAACCTACAAGTTAGTGCAGTGCGTCCTGCTCACAGTGTTCAGCTAGATCCGTTCCTGTTATCTTCTTACTGACAGGCAGGCTTGTCTTGTTACAGTATATACAGCTACCTGAAGAAAATTACTGGTGTTCTTTTGATCCTATTAGTACCACAGTCAGGCAGCTAGACTATTTACAGTTAGTGCAGTGCGTCCTACTCACAGTGTTCAGCTAAACCTACAAGGTAGTGGGGTGCGTCCTGCTCAGAGTGTTCAGTTAAACCTACAAGTTAGTGGGGTGCGTCCTGTTCACAGTGTTCAGCTAAACCTACAAGTTAGTGGGGTGCGTCCACCTCACAGTGTTCAGCTAAAGCTAGCTGTGAAAGGTTGGTGGTGTTCTCATACTACAGGCAGGCAGTTGATTTTGCTAGCTGCAGTATCAGTACATATATATATATATCCCAGCTTAGTGCAGCTACAGGCCATTAGTATGTCTGGAAGGCCAAGAAGGAGAGGCAGACAGTCACAAGCCAATAAGAGAGGGCAAGCAGGCTCTGTGTCTAGTGCTGGTCGTGGAGACGGTGCATCCTCATCAGCACGTGGCCGTGGGACACGCTTGGCCTTTTTTTCGGCAGCTGGCCGTGTTGAGCCGCAACATGCGGAAGACTTGGTCGAGTGGATGACCAAGCTGTCCTCATCCTCCTCATCCTCTCTCACCCATGCCCAGGGTACTTTGTCTGGCAAAGCAGCGGCCTCTTCCCTCGGCTCAACGTCATCAGTGACTCCTTCCCTAGCCCCACCATGTCCTCCTGAGGAGTCCCTCGAACTGTTTGACCACAGTGTTGGGTACATGCTCCAGGAGGATGCCCAGCGTTTGGAAAGCTCTGATGATGATACTGAGCTCGATAAAGGCAGTAACATGAGCACGGACAGAGGGGGCGCCCAAGAAGGACAGCAATCTGGCAGTCATGCTCCCCCTGCTGCAGCATACTGCCAGGTTTGCTCCAGTGATGAGGAGGGAGGGGATGATGAGATCACTGACTCAACATGGGTGCCTGATAGGAGAGAGGAGGAGGAGGAGGAGGAGGAGGCGGCACATCACCAACGAGGCAGGATGCCCTCCAGGGGCCAGCCTAAGGGCAGCACATTGACTGCATCACACCCCAAAGCTCCACATGTGCAGGGCGCTGCAGTCTCTGCGCGTTATTCAAAAAGTTCTTTGGTGTGGGCCTTTTTTGAGACGAGTGCATCAGATCGCACCGCTGCTATTTGCAACATATGTCTCAAGCGTATCTCGTGTGGCCAAAACATCTCCCACTTGGGTACCACATGCTTGACCAGACATATGTTGACCTGCCATGCAGTTCGTTGGCAAGCGTATCTAAAAGACCCACACCAAAGAACAAAGAGGACCTCTCCTTGCTCCTCATCAGCTGAGATTTCCAACCCCACTATACCTTCAGTCCTCTCTGAGACCTGCACTGAGAGGAATGAAGGTGTAGAATTAGGTGTGTCACAGCCAAGTACTTGTGGGCAATCTGCTTTTGGTACACCGACGTCAGATTTTATCAGGCAAATTTCCCTGCCCCAGCTGCTGCACCGCCGAATGAAGTTTGCTCCCAGCCATCCACATGCCCAGCGGTTGAATGCTAGCTTGGCAAAATTGCTAGCACTTCAACTGCTGCCTTTTCAGTTGGTAGACTCAGCCCCCTTCCATGAGTTTGTGGAATGTGCGGTTCCTCAGTGGCAGGTACCCAAACGCCACTTTTTCTCACGAAAGGCGATTCCGGCTCTCTACCGACATGTGGAAGGCAATATCCATGCCTCGCTGGACAGGGTGATCAGCGGTAAGGTGCATATTACCGCTGACTCATGGTCCAGCAGGCATGGACAGGGATGTTACCTAAGTTTCAGGGCGCATTGGGTGACTCTGCTGGCAGCTGGGAAGGATGCAGGACAAGGTGCAGTAGTGTTGGAGGTTGTTCCGCCACCACGCCTCCAAAATGCTAATGATTGTGACACACCTCTCTCCTCCACCCCCTCCTCTTCTTCTTCCTCCATGGCCTCTTCCTGTGCTTTGTCCTCGGAACCAGCGGTGCTCCGTAGCCGTTCAAGGGGCTACGCAAGTACGCAGGCTAAAAGATGCCATGCAGTGCTTGAGCTGGTGTGCTTGGGGGACAGGAGCCACACTGGGGCAGAGGTTCTGTCAGCTATGCAGGGGCAGGTTCAGAGGTGGTTGACGCCACGCCAACTTAAGGCAGGAATGGTGGTTTGCGACAATGGCACCAACCTCCTCTCTGCCCTCCGACAAGGACAAATGACCCATGTGCCCTGTTTGGCTCACGTCCTTATCTTGGTGGTGCAGCAGTTCTTGGGCAGGTACCTGGGCTTACAGGATGTCCTGAGGCAGGCCAGGAAAGTCTGTGTGCATTTCCGCCGGTCATATAATGCCAGTGCTCGGCTGACGGACCTCCAAAAGGAGTTTAACCTGCCCAAGGACCGCCTAATCTGTGACATGCCCACCAGGTGGAACTCAACGTTGGCCATGCTGCAGCGGCTGCACACGCAGCAGAGGGCCATCAATGAGTACCTGTGCGACTATGGCACCAGGACAGGGTCAGGGGAGCTTGTTTTTTTTTCCCCACGCCAGTGGGCCATGATCAGGGATGCATGCACTGTCCTGTCACCATTTGAGGAGGCCACGAGGATGGTGAGCAGTGACAGTGCATGCATCAGTGACACTGTCTCCCATGTCCACCTGTTGGAGCACACGCTGCGTGGAAAAATGGACAGGGCACTTGAGGCAGAACAGAGGCAGGAAGAGGAAGACTTCCTTAGCTCTCAAGGCCCCCTTTATCCAGACAGTGTTCCTGCGTGCCCGCCGATCACACAGGAAGAGGAGGAGGAGGAGGAGGAAGATTGTGTCAGTATGGAGGTAGAGCCTGGCACTCAGCATCAGCAGCAGTCTTTAAGGGATCAGTCCCAAGAAACACATGGACTTGTACGTGGCTGGGAGGAGGTGGCTGCGGACCATGTCGTCTTTAGTGACCCAGAGGACTCCAGACCGAATGCCTCAGCAAACCTTCGCTGCATGGCCTCCCTGATCCTGCAAAGCCTGCGTAAGGATCCTCGTATTCGTGGTATCAAGGAGAAGGACCAATACTGGCTGGCAACCCTCCTTGATTCACGTTACAAGGGTAAGGTTGCGGACCTTGCCTTGCCATCGCAGAGGGAGCAGAGGATGAAACATCTTCGGGAGGCCTTGCAGAAAGGTCTGTGCAATGCGTTCCCAGAGACTGGGAGGTTACAAACTTTCTGGACAACGTGTTGCTGAGGCTTCGGTCAGTCAAAGAAGGAGCGGTGGAGAAGGTGGCCGTCTGACCGATGCGTTCAGACAATTTTTTGGTCCGCAGCCCCAAGGTATGATCGGTTCCAGCAACCATTGCCAGCGTCTGTTTTACATGGTGCAGGAATACCTAGGGGCAAGATCAGACTTGGACACCTTTCCCACCGAAAATCCTCTGGGTTACTGGGTCTTGAGGATGGATCACTGGCCAGAGCTTGCACAGTATGCAATTGAGCTACTGGCCTGTCCTGCATCCAGCGTTCTTTCGGAACGCACATTCAGTGCTGCTGGAGGCGTGGTAACCGATCACAGGGTGCGTCTGTCCACCGACTCGGTCGATCGACTGACCTTCATAAAAATGAATCAGTCTTGGATCACCACCAGCTACCAAGCACCTGATGCTGATGTAACCGAATAATTTTTTTTTAAATCTCAGATCCCTTCAAAGACTGCCTATGCTGATGCTGAGTGACTATCCCTGAGTAATTATCCTCTTCCTCCTCAATCATCACGCTGATAGCTTGTAAGAACATTTTTGGTTCTGGACGCCACCACCAGTGCCTAAGGCCCAATTTTTCAGCCCCTGTTTAACAGGGGCGTGTAATTACAATTTTTGATGCAATACTTTGCAGCAGGGCTCGTTCCTGCGCTCCAACTAGAGTGTCTGTGAGGGGTTGCAGTGTTGTGGCACCAGCACCACCACCACCACCACCAAAGGCCCAATTTTTCTGCCCCTGTTCAACAGGGGCATGTAATTACAATTCTTGATCTAATATTTCACAGCAGGGCCCATTTCTGCACCCACCAAGAGCGAGTGAGGACTTACAGTGTTGTGGCACCAGCACCACCACCACCACCACCACCAAAGGCCCAGTTTTTATGCCCCTGTTCAACAGGGGCATGTAATTACAATTCTTGATCTAATATTTCACAGCAGGGCCCTGTGAGGGCTTACGTTGTTGTGGCCACAACAACACCTAAGGCCCAAATTTCTGCTGAGTATATAGGGCAGGTCCCTACTTTAAAACATCTAACTTACAAACGACTCCTACTTGCAAACGGAAGGAGACAACAGGAAGTGAGATGAAATCTACCCCTAGGAAGGGAAATTCTCTCCTGTAAGAGTTAATATGGGAAAAACATTTCTCCTTTCCACTGATGCTTTCCAATCCTTGTTCCACAAAAAACTCCAAATTCTCAAAAAACATTTGTCATTGGGACAAAAAGTGAGGTGAAATCTTCTAAAGAGGAGGAAAGACAGCAAAACAAATGTCACAGGGGTGATAACCCTTCCCTATGTTTTCCAAAAAGCTTAAAAAAGATATTTTGGCTGGAACACGTTAAAAATGTACCCGTTCAAAATGACAAACAGATTCTACTTAACAACATACCTACAGTCCCTGTCTTGTTTGCACCGCCTGTATACTGCTGTTCAGAGTACAGAGCCTGTATACTGCTGTTCAGTGACCCCACACCTTTCCTTATTTTAATTTGGGTGCGGGGTTCCCCTTAATATCCATACAAGACCCAAAGGGCCTGGTAATGGACTGGGGGGTACCCATGCTGTTTGTCTCACTGATTTTCATCCATATTGCCAGGACCCGACATTACATTAAACCCGCAAGCAGTTTTAAATGAGATTTTTTCCTTTAAAAATGACATTTGGTGCAGGGACTGTTCTAAACACGGGAAACACGTGCCACTTTACAGGCATACTATAGACACCCCCCAGGTACGATATTTAAAGGAATATTTCACTTTTTTATTTTTACTTTAAGCATCATTAAAATCACTGCTCCCGAAAAAACGGCCGTTTTTAAAAGTTTTTTTGCATTGATACATGTCCCCTGGGGTAGGACCCGGGTCCCCAAACCCTTTTTAGGACAATACCATGCAAATTAGCCTTTAAAATGAGCACTTTTGATTTCGAACGTTCGAGTCCCATAGACGTCAATGGGGTTCTAACGTTCGTGCGAACTTTCGGTCCGTTCGCAGGTTCTGGTGCGAACCGAACCGGGGGTGTTCGGCTCATCCCTAGTGGTGACGTACACCACGTACGACGAGACTATAAAAGGACAGTTCAATACCAAGTGCAGCACCCTTTGGGCTCCTTTTGCTAATCTCATGTTAGTAAAAGTTTGGTGAGAGACGATTCGTGCTTTTTCAGACTCGTGGTTTTCAGATCATATTTCTGCTGTTCAGTTTGTGCTTGTGGGTTTGTATTTGGTCTTCAGTGCATGCAGTGAGTTCCCATTGACTTGTCATTGTGTTCTTGTCCATTTGTTACTGATTTTCAGGTCACTCTTCACAGGCCTTGCTGTTCTTCAGTGCATTCTGTCACTTCATTCTGACCAGCCGACCGTTTTAGTGTTGCGTGTACATACTCATCGTAGAGTTCGTGCTGTGCGGGGGGCTTGGTGTTGGGGACCTTACTTTGACACAAGCCCAGTCCATGAACAGGGTGAGGAGGAGTTCATGGACCAAGAATTGGTTGCTCCAGCGTGACCAATTCTGTCACATGCCTTTGCTCTGTGAGATCGGTGAGAATAATCCTGATGATTTCAGGAACTTTCTCATGATGACGGACCCCGTATTTCACCATTTGTTGGCTTTACTGACCCCTTATATCAGCAGGCAGGATACCTGCATGAGGCAAGCCATCACTGCGGAGCAGAGGCTAGTCGCCACCCTGCGGTACTTGGGGACGGGGAGAAGCCTGCAGGACCTCAAGTTCTCGACAGGCATCTCCCCCCAGGCTCTGGGGATCATTATCATTATTTTTTTTTGGGTCCCAAAATCATTTGGAACCCTCCCTCCCCCCAACTGCTAACTCAGCTTATGCCAATCCTCTATCTGCTGACTTTTCCAAACCCATACACACTATACCCACCTCTTTTGTGGCCATATTTATGGATGAATTCCCCAAAGCATGTAGTGCAAGGGCCTGCCTGAATACTTTCAAATGGTACTGTTTCAAGTTTTCGTATCCTATTATTATCTTGATAGGTAATAGCAGAATGTAAAAATATGCTAATGTGTACAGTGTGTATTTATATCTTTGTATTATGACACTTCTAACCTGTCCAGTGGGCTGCCAATAGTGTAAAGTAAGGAGGGGCTGGCCAGAGTAATACACATTATTTAGGCATTCATCTCTCAATGAAGTGGAGAGGGTTACCTGGACAAAACATCTCCCCCCTAAAATTTTTAAAATGGCCCATGAGAGGGTGGGGGAGGAATCTGATAGGTGGACCTAATACCTTTGTCTTTAAATACTCCCTAAAATAAATGTTATACTGATGTTGGCCAAGAATGTTTGTGTCTAATCTGCTTTCCATGTTTATGTGCAAAATGATTAATTTATTTTTCTTGTTTGACTTCACAGTTTCCTTCCAACCCACAGGATTGGCAGACTGTGGCCTCCCACTTTGCCCAGCGGTGGGACTTTCCTAACTGCGTCGGGGCAATTGATGGGAAACACGTCCACATTGTCCCACCACCCAACTTGGGGTCATACTATTACAACTATAAGGGTTTCAATAGTATTTTGATGTTGGCGGTGGTGTCAGCTACTTACGAGTTCCTGTATGTGGACGTGGGGAAGAATGGCCGGATGTCAGATGGTGGAGTCATCGCTCAGATGGAGTTCTACAGGCATCTCCAGAATGGCAGCTTGGGCTTGCCACCTCCAGAAGACAATGCGGAAGGACTCCCATTCGTCTTCGTTGCGGATGAAGCGTTTGCACTGGGGAACCATCTTATGCAGCCATTCCCTATGAGGACCCTCACCCTGGACCAGAGGGTTTTTAATTACCGGCTGGTCAGAGCCAGAAGAGTGGTGAACACATTTGGAATAATGGCCAGCTGGTTCCGCCTATTTTTTACACCCATACACATGGCGGAATATAAAATCAATCACATCATCCTGGCTTGCTGTGTTCTCCACAACTTTTTAAGGAGAAATTCTTGGAACTATGCTGGCTCAGTTTGGCCTGAGGCCGGAATTCATATTAATGAACCAACCCTGACGGCGCTGGAAGCTGGCCGTCCTGGCTTGCCCCCCCCCCCAGAGTGCCCACAAGGTCCATCTAAGATACATGGAATACTTTGCGGGTAGGGGGGCCATCGATATGCCAGACAATGTCTGAGACATTTTTTAAATAAAAATATATTTTAAACTGAAGAAATATTTGCTTAGATTTACTGCTTGTCTTTCTTTTAGCTGACCATGACTGAAATTTGGGGAGTCCTGAAAATGGCGTGATTGTGTAAAATTAGAAAGCATTGTTGGGTGTTATTTACTAAAGGAAAATACACTTTGCATTACAAGTGCACTTGAGACTGCACTGAAACTGCACTGAAACTGCACTTGTAGTGCAAAGTGGATTTGCCTTTAGTAAAAACCCCCATTGTCACTGAAAACAACAACTTTACTACAAAAAATGCTTTTGAGCATTGAAAGAAGAAGCCACACATTGTTGATTCTCAATCTTTTTTATCAAAGCACAATCACATGTACATTTATAAAAGGTGTTTTAGAACAAACCAACATGTGTGTTGTATAACAATTTTTTAGGTCACATTAAAAAGTAGAAATTGCCTTTTAAGGTAAAACAGGCATGTTTAAAACCAAAAAGAAATACACAACTCTGGAAGTTACAAAGTTCAACTTTTATAGAAATTGAAGTCAATATCAGACATGAGTATTTATAAACTGTTTGATATTGCGTTCAGCAGATAGGGTGATGTCACCCCTGGAAAAGCCAAATTTTGAAGATGCACACAAATTGCCGAATGTCAACATGTGCTAGCTGCCATCATGGGAGATCAATGGACGTGTTTTTTGGGTGCAACCCCTTCCTCTCAGCTACTTTATTATTGAGGAAGGGGTTGCACACACAAAATGCCTACATTGATCTCCCGTGATGGCAGATAGCACATGTTGACACATTGTGAGAAAAACAAAAACACAAAAGCAGAAATAAGTTAGGGATTTCTAGGGGTTTTACATTTTCCCTAAAACATCAGTGATGCTCTTCATTTTGTTTTGAACATCATTGATGTTTTGCTTGATGTTTTCCAAGTCCCTATTACACCCCATTATCTCCCCGATCAGGATCTGGGCACTTTCACTGCTGAAATGATCTTCTTCCACAACATCATGATCACCTAAAAATATATAAAAAAACACACCATGTATTATAAATATGCGGGCATACATCTCTTACCTGAGGCTGTGGCTACGGACACTCACCTGTTGTGGTGACAATTTCCACCACGTCTCCCTCCTCCTCCGCTTGGGTTTGGGGAATTTCCACTTCTTCTTGAGGTGGGGGGTCTGTGGTCTCCTCTGATGAGTGATGTCCTCCAAGTCTTTTCTCTCCTATGTAAAAAAAAGTAAAGAAAAGCACATGAAGCAGCACAAACGTAATAAAAATAAAGAATAGGAACACAGCACAACTACTTACTTTTTTTGCAGCACTCTCCTGATCCTTCTATACTGATCGTGCTCCCTGATTTTGAGGTTCGACCACCGCTTCCTCAGTTGATCCTTGGATCGCCGTACCCCAAAATTACAGTGCAGACTCTTCATAACTTTCGCCATGATCTTGGCCTTTCTGACATTGGGGTTGGGGTAAGGTCCATACTTCCCGTCATAGTCGGCCCTCTTCAGTATGTCGACCATCTCCACCATCTCCACAAAGGACATATTTGAGGCCTTAAATCGTCTCCTCCGGGATCGTGATGTTTCTGGCTCCGGTCTTTCCTCCTCCTCGTTGCTGTAATTAGCACCTGCTCTGTCTCCGCCATGTGCTCTCCCCCACTGCGCCGAACGAGAAGGGGCGGGGAATAGACTAGAAAGAATGTCAGGGGCCGGCGGAGTTTCATGCATGCACAGTGTACATAAAGCATAACACGCATGCGTCGTACGTACGATCTGTGAGAGGAGGAAGCAGTATAGCAAGCGCCAATCGTGATAACGAAGGTAACATTTAAACTTGGGCCTATACTGCTTAGAGATTGAGGCCTATATTGGGACAAGATTAGGAGACTTTAGCCTGACATTAAGGTTTGTCTTGTGTTTTGCAGATAAAACGGATAGCTTCAATGACCACAACTTCCTCCCCGTGTTCATAGACAAGTACAGGGAGCTGCCCTGTCTGTGGCAGATAAAACACCAGCATTATAATCATAAACAAAAGAGGCAGGCAGCGCCAGAGAAACTGCTAGAGTTGGTGAAGCCAGTGGTTCCCACGGCAACCATCCCCTATTTAAAAGCCAAAATTGGTGGCCTGAGGAGCACATATCTTAGGGAGCACAAGAAGGTCCAGGGTTACCAGAGATCAGGAGCTGCAGCAGATCACATTTATGTCCCCAGGCTGTGGTACTATGAGAGACTTTGATTTCTGTCAGACCAGACTGAAGTCAGGGAATCCCTCTCAACCCTTCCTTCCACTCTTCCTTCCACCCTATCTTCCACCCCAGCTGAGGCTTCCGATGTCCAACCTAGGACTTCCAGCCAGGAAGAAGTGGAGGAGCCAAGCTTGAGCCAGGTATAGCATTCTTCTACAGATTTCTGGTCAATAAATAAATAATGTTTACTACATGTTATTATTGATCAGTAATTGCTGATTTAATAAAGTGTTTTACATATCAATAGACAGTAGTGGGCAAAAATAATTGGGACAAGAATGAAAAATGCTGGGCTCAGAATGATAGTCTGTTATATTTGTTAACATTCAGTTTGCAACAGTCATGAGCTGAAAATTGTGTGTGATTGATGAAGAAAAAAACAAAACTATGTCCCTTTTTCATACACAGGAAGACCTCAGCCAGGAGGAGGCTGTGGAATGTGGCACACAGGAGGAGGCTGTGGAATGTGGCAGCCAGGAGTTGTCCGGGGTTAGTGGCAGCCTGGAGGAGGTGGGGATGAGTGGCAGCCAGGAGGAGGCCGGGCCCAGTAGGCGCCTCACAGAATCGCAGGTCCCTCCCCTCCGCCTTCCAAACAAAAGACCCAAGAAGGGGAGTAATGTTGAGGATTCAGCACTCAGGCTGATTCAGGAGGCTTCTGCGTCCTTCAGAGCCACCCCCACTCATGAAGAGGCCTTTGCCTGCATGGCTGCCACAAAACTGCAAGACATGGAGGAGGGCCAATGCCTCATGTGTGAGGAAATCCTTTATAAAACATTAACTAAGGGGGTGAGGGGAGAAATCACACCCAATACCCACCTGTGTGAGTTGCATCATCCTCCTCTTCCTCCTGCCACAACTCCAACACCACAGACACAGCCTGGAAGGAAGAGTGGAAGGAAGACAAGAAAGTGATGACCTGGGTTCAGTCTGGTCTGACAAAAGATGCAGGCTCTTGTATGACCACAGCCTGGGGACATACATGTCATCTGCTGCTGTTCATGATCTCTTGGACTTCTGGACCAGATTGTACTCCCTTATATATGGACTCCTCAGGCCACCAATTTTGCATTAAAATAATTGATGTGTGCCCTGGGGGCCAAAGGCTTCACCAATTTCTGCTGTTTCTCCAGCGTTGCCTCCCTCTTTCTTTGGTTAGAACCCCTTAATAATTTTTTTTTTTAATAATACTTGCCTATGTGTGTTTTCCTTCAAAAAGGACAGTTTGTTTGTGAGGAGGCAGGTACATTTCAAAAATACAATGTGAAATTAACAAGAGACACCAACACCAAGCAATCTCCTTGAGACCTGTAGGGCCTGCTATGGAATTTAGAGGGACCCCCATTTTTCATTTTTTTTTTAAATTTTGGTTTAGGGTTTCCCTGTGGGGAAATTCCATGCCATTTTTAATCAATGAACTTTTATGTGTATTGCTGGACCAACAATTCATTATAGCCAGCGCTAGCGATAGTAGTTTTACATGACTTTTTTTCCTTTAGAAATTTAATTTTGCTGTCAAACTGTTCTAAACACGGGAAACATGTGCCCCTTTACAGGCATACTATAGACACCACCCAGGTATGAAATTTAAAGGAATTTTACACTTTTATTGTCTCACTTTAAGCATTATTAAAATCACTGCTCCTGAAAAAAGTCAGTTTTTAAAACTTCTTTTTGCATTGATACATGTCCCCTGGGGCAGGACCCAGGTCTCCAAACACTTTTTATGACAATAACTTGCATATAAGCCTTTAAAATTAGTACTTTTGATTATGCATGTTCGTGTCCCATAGACTTTAACAGTGTTTGCGTGTTCAAACAAATTTTTTGCCTGTTCGCATGTTCTGGATGCGGACCAAATTATTGTTGCCTGATCCTCTGGTTTTATCTAGCTGTGACTGCTTTCCAAGAGCTGCATGTAGACAAAAAATAAATGATGTAATTGACTTCTTAAAGGCCTTTTTCTGTGATTTTTTGCTAGAAAATTACTTAGAACCTCTAAACATTGTATATTTTAGCAGAGGCCCTAGATAATAAAATGGTGCATTATGCAATTTTTTATGTCACACAGTATTTGCGCAGCAGTTTTTCTAAAGCAAATTTTTTGAAAAAAAATACATTTAAATGAATTTTAATGCACAAAAATACAATATTATACCCAATTTTAGTAAAATATAAAAGATAGTGTTATACTAAGTAAATAAATACCTAGCATGTCACACATTAAAATTGCGCACATGGAATAGCTCGAACTATGGTATTTAACCACTTGCGGACCGCCTCACGCAGATATACTGTGGCAGAATGGCACGGGCAGGCAAAGTAACGTATGGGTACGTTACTTGCTTCCCGCGGGCGGGGGGTCCGATTGGACCCCCCCGGTGCCTGAGGCGGTCGGCTTCTGTCCAGGAGTGATCAGAGGTGAGGGGGAGGCCATCCATTCGTGGCCACCCCCTCACGATCGCTCCCAGCCAATGACGTTCTTCCTCTGCTGCTGTAATGTAAACAGCGGCAGAGGAAGTGATGTCATCTCTCCTCAAGCCGGTCTTTTCGTTCCGGCGCCGAGGAGAGAAGACATCAAGTGCACCAAACACTACACTTTCAGTAGAACACACTAGGCACACTTTTCACCCCCCATCACCCCCCAATCACCACCCGATCACCCCCTTGTACCCCCTGTCACAGTGACACCAATAGCAGTTTTTTTTTGCATTGGTGTCAGTTTGTGACAGTTATAGTGGTAGGGCAGTTAGTGTTAGCCCCCTTTAGATCTAAGATACCCCATTAACCCCCTAATGAAGGTTAACCACTTGATCACCCCCGTCGCCAGTGTCACTAAGCGATCATTTTTCTGATCGCTGTATTAGTGACACAGGTGACGCTAGTTAGGGAGGTAAGTATATAGGTTCGCCATCAGTGTTTTATAGCGACAGGGACCCCCATATACTAACTAATAAAGGTTTTAACCCCCTGATTGCCCCCTAGTTAACCCTTTCACCAGTGATCACTGTTAGGGATGAGCCGAACACCCCCCTGTTCAGTTCGTACCAGAACATGCCAACAGGAAAAAAATTTGTTCAAACGCGTGAACACCGTTAAAGTCTATGGGACACGAACATGAATAATCAAAAGTGCTAATTTTAAAGGCTTATATGCAAGTCATTGTCATAAAAAGTGTTTGGGGACCTGGGTCCTGCCCCAGGGGACATGGATCAATGCAAAAAAAGTTTTAAAAATGGCCATTTTTTCGGGAGCAGTGATTTTAATAATGCTTAAAGTGAAACAATAAAAGTGTAATATCCCTTTAAATTTCGCACCTGGGGGGTGTCTATAGTATGCCTGTAAAGGGGCGCATGTTTCCCGTGTTTAGAACAGTCTGACAGTAAAATGACATTTCAAAGGAAAAAAGTCATTTAAAACTACTCGCGGTTATTAATGCATTGCCGGTCCGACAATACACATAGAAGTTCATTGATAAAAATGGCATGGGAATTCCCCACAGGGGAACCCCGAACCAAAATAAAAAAAAAAAAACGACGTGGGGGACCCCCTAAATTCCATACCAGACCCTTCAGGTCTGGTATGGATTTTAAGGGGAACCCCGCCCAAAATGAAAAAAAAAAAAAACAGCGTGGGGTCCCCCCAAAAATCCATACCAGACCCTTATCCGAGCACGCAACCTGGCGGGCCGCAGGAAAAGAGGGGGGGACGAGAGAGTCAAAAGTGGGGGAAGATGGTAGTTGCACTGTGATGAAGGGGGGGCTACAAACATGACTAAAGTGGCAAAGTGAACTAAAAAAGCAGAAACGGGCCAATGCATGAATGGATCCTACATGCTAAAAGAACATGGTGGGGATGCAGTGCAGTGCAATGTAGCTAATCAACATGACTATAATGTTGCGGGCAGACAAAGCCTAATATATAAAGGTAATTGTGAAACAGTGACTGCTTGAATATAGCAAAGCAAAATTGCATATACTAACACAAATAGGATGAATAATGACACAATGCAAAAAAACATATATAATGCAAGAAAAATATATGTGGGCTAGTGCCCCATTGGCAAAAACGTGCCAAATCCTGGTGAACTACAAGTGACAAATCCCTAGGGCAAACATGAATATTAGTTCTATCATCCAGTCCAAAAAACAAAAACTCGTGATAAGAAACACAAAACAATTCCAATCGTGAAGGGAAGGGGGATCTTCAGTGAGGACACCTCTGTGTTTGCAAGCCGCTTACCTTACAGCTGTAAGGTGTACAGCCTGTGTTGCCAATGACCCGCAGGTGTAGACGTTCCGTGTATAAGGTAGTGACAATGATGAACATGACAAGCAAATATAAAAAATAAAAAGTATACAGCATGTAAAATAACTCTGCCACGACCACAGTGGAGGGGGGGCAAGACACACATGGGGGGAGGTTGCACTCACTTTCATGAAGTGAGTGTGGGCATCAATCCACGAGCGCCGAGCTCGTATGCCTCCAGGAGTATCACCAATCTGGAATCTGTCCCCGTGCCTGGAAACTGGAATATGTCCCCGTGCCTCTCTCCTCAGCGTTCGTCAGGTAGAGTAGTGATGTACAGTGTGAGGGGGAAAGAGACGCACATAGCGTGATCCCATATAAAAGGTATATTTATTTAATAAAACAAGTCCAATCAACTTACATTTAAAACAATGCTGCAGTGTGTAGTAACTACGAGCGCCGAGCTCGTCTCCTGTTGTTTGTCTGTGGCAGCGTCCCGTGCTCCAATCCTAATGCATATCGTCACGTCACGTGACTTCTTCAGAGGATAACACGGGATAGAAAGCCAATGCTTATATATAGTCCCCTTGTAATGGGCGCACGGCTTCCATTTTCCCGAAGCCCGCTCTAATGTTAATGGGTGCCCGGCGGCCATTTTTTCAAAGCCCATCAATACAAAGGATAGCACACAGTGCTGTTGCCTGTTGTCAGGATGGCTCTAACAGGTCAGGTTGGAACGAATGTACTTAGCCACAGACCAGATCAGCTAGAACATAATCTCAAACTGGATTTTAGAAACCGAAAAATAAAAACCACAATGCAACGCCCTACCGAGACGCACTATCACATATATGGAATTGTATTGAAAATGCATAACATGTGAGGTATGCGGAAAATAAAAACGTAAAATAAAAATGGATCTTAAGAAAAGTTAAAAAAAAAAAAAAAATCTGAATAAATAATAAATAGTAAAGTAGAAAAAAGCTGAAGATAGGAAAATAAAATAAAATAAAAGGAAGTAAGAATAAAAATGGAAAACAATAAATGAAAAAAAAAAGTATAAAGATAAAGATAATAAAATAAAAATAATAAAAATAAAAATAAAAATAAAATAAAAATGAAAATAATAAAATAAAATAAAAATAAAAATAAAGTAAAGATAAAAATAGAAAAAAATGAGTGAAAAATAAAAAGAAAAAATAAAGTAAGAATAAAGAATGAAAACAGCACGATGGGGAAGGCGGAAAAACCGACACAATTCAAGAAAAAAGAAAAAAGAGGAAGCTGGAGCTCAGGACGTGTCACAGACCTACTAAATGAATAATAAAAATGTACAAAAATACAAATATAAAAATATGTATAAATACCGTATATAACATTATAACCAATGTGATCTAGTAAACTAGTGCAACTAAAAGCAGAGAGTGGCTGACTTGATGAAAGGAAAGAAACCACTAAACGAGGAAGAACACTAAGTGCCGGTTCACACAGGGGCGACTTGTCAGGCGACCTAGCCGCCTGACAAGTCGCCTCCCGTTCTGTACAATGGAACCGTTCTAATAGGAGCGACGCAAGTCACTCCCACTTAGAAAAAGGATTCTGTACTACTTTGAGGGCGACTTGAGGCGATTTGCATAGACTTCTATACAGAAGTCGTTTTGCAAGTCGCCGTGGCAGTCGTGTGCAGGTCGCCTGTGTGAACCGGGGTTAAGAAGAATATTGAAGCCTAAAAGTCGCTAAGGAAACAATTTACGTCAAACTCGATGTTGAGTCCCTTCGGCACAAGGGTGTCCATGGAAAAAATCCATTTGGACTCGAGTTGACTCAAAATCTTTACTTTGTGTCCCCCACGCCATGGTCTGGCGTAGGGTACGATAACCCAAAATTTCAAATGACTGGGGTCCCTTTTATGGTATTTGTCGAAATGCCTGGACACATTGTATTTGTCAAAACCCTTTTGGATGTTTTGCACATGCTCCTTTATACGGATTCTCAATAGCCTTTTGGTGCGGCCCACATACTGGAGGCCACAGCTGCACTCCAATACATAGACCGCTCCCTCGGTGTTGCACCCGATGAACTCATTGACATCATATTGGGTGCCATTACTGTTTGATTTAAAAGAGAATACTTTTTCATTCGGACGTTTGGTGCGGGTACAGGCATAACAGCGTTTACAAGGGTAAAACCCTTTACCCATAAAGAAAGAAAATTGTTTTTTTGGGGGATCAATCACGCTTTTCACTAGCCGATCTCTCAGGGTGGGTGCCCTTTTGTAGATGAACTTTGGTCTATCTGGTAGTACCTCTCTTAGGCCAGTATCGGATTTTAGAATATACCAATGGCAAGATATAATGCTTTCAATCTTTTTGTGTTGAAAGTTGTAATCAAACACCAGAGGTACCTGGTCTTGCTGGCACATGGGTGTTTTATCTTCAAGAAGTTCTTTTCTTTGCATTTGTCCGACTTCTACTATTTTATCTTTTATAAACTCTTGATCATATCCTTTGCTGGTAAATCTCTCTCCAATCATTCTGGCTTGCATATAAAAGTCTTCTTCCAAAGTACAATTGCGTCTTAGTCGCATTAACTGGCCTTTAGGGATGTTAAATAGCCAGTTACTGTGATGGCAGCTACTTAGAGGTAAATAACTGTTACGATCGACATTTTTAAAGAATGTTTTAGTGGTGTATTGATTGTTAGTACGTGAGAAAAAAAGAACTTGAACAAGTAGTTCAACTGGGCCTTAAAAAGGGCATTCTTAATAAAAAAGAATCCAAGTACCTGGTCCCAGAGGCCTGTAGAACTCTGATTATCTACGCATTACCTAAAATCCATAAGGACAGAACAGATCCCCCTCTAAGACCGATCGTTAATGGCATAGAATCAATCACGGCGAGATTGGGTGAATATATTGATAAATACCTCCAACCGGCAGTACAAAGTACAAAGGCTTATCTACGCGACACGAAACAAATGCTCCAGACACTTGAACATAGAGTAGACATCGGCACTGTATGGATGGCAACAGCTGACGTTTCGTCACTGTATACGATCATACCCCACTTTGCGGCATGTGAGGCCCCGAAGTGGGGTCTGAGAAAATATACCGAACTTCCACGGTTCCAGAGGAAATTTCTCGTTAAGTGCCTCGATTTCTGTCTGAAACACAGCCATTTTTGGTACTGTAAACAATTTTACCATCAGAAAACAGGAGTAGCTATGGGGGCTAAATTTGCCCCCAGTGTCGCAGAGCTATTCATGTCCAAATGGGAAGAGGAAGCGGTCTTTACAGATCCCCCGAAGAACTACGACTGTATAAAAGATACATCGACGACATTTTTATTTATATGGGTAGGAGATCGTGATCTCCTAACCTCTTTTTTCCTCAAACTAAACAATAACATCAAAAACATCGTATTAACCTGGCAGATTGAGGAACAGTCCATTTCTTTCCTCCATCTAGAGATCTCACGTACTAACAATCAATACACCACTAAAACATTCTTTAAAAATGACGATCGTAACAGTTATTTACCTCTAACTAGCTGCCATCACAGTAACTGGCTATTTAACATCCCTAAAGGCCAGTTAATGCGACTAAGACGCAATTGTACTTTGGAAGAAGACTTTTATATGCAAGCCAGAATGATTGGAGAGAGATTTACCAGCAAAGGATACGATCAAGAGTTTATAAAAGATAAAATAGTAGAAGTTGGACAAATGCAAAGAAAAGAACTGCTTGAAGATAAAACACCCATGTGCCAGCAAGACCAGGTACCTCTGGTGTTTGATTACAACTTTCAACACAAAAAGATTGAAAGCATTATATCTCGCCATTGGCATATTCTAAAATCCGATACTGGCCTAAGAGAGGTACTACCAGATAGACCAAAGTTCATCTACAAAAGGGCACCCACCCTGAGAGATCGGCTAGTGAAAAGCGTGATTGATCCCCCAAAAAAACAATTTTCTTTCTTTACGGGTAAAGGGTTTTACACTTTAAACTCTGTTATGCCTGTACCCGCACCAAACGTCCGAATGAAAAAGTATTCTCTTTTAAATCAAACAGTAATGGCACCCAATATGATGTCAATGAGTTCATTGGGTGCAACACCGAGGGAGCGGTCTATGTATTGGAGTGCAGCTGTGGCCTCCAGTATGTGGGCCGCACCAAAAGGCTATTGAGAATCCGTATAAAGGAGCATGTGCAAAACATCCAAAAGGGTTTCGACAAACACGATGTGTCCAGGCATTTTGACAAATACCATAAAAGGGACCCCAGTCATTTGAAATTTTGGGGTATCGTACCCTACGCCAGACCATGGCGTGGGGGACACAAAGTAAGGATTTTGAGTCAACTCGAGTCCAAATGGATTTTTTCCATGGACACCCTTGTGCCGAAGGGACTCAACATCGAGTTTGACGTAAATTGTTTCCTTAGCGACTTTTAGGCTTCAATATTCTTCTTAGCCCCGGTTCACACAGGGGCGGCACGACTTGCAGGTCGCCTCACCAAGGCGACCTGCACATGACTGCCACGGCGACTTGCAAAACGACTTCTGTATAGAAGTCTATGCAAGTCGCCCCAAGTCGCTACCAAAGTAGTACAGGAACCTTTTTCTAAGTCGGAGTGACTTGCGTCGCTCCTATTAGAACGGTTCCATTGTACAGAACGGGAGGCGACTTGTCAGGCGGCTAGGTCGCCTGACAAGTCGCCCCTGTGTGAACCGGCACTTAGTGTTCTTCCTCGTTTAGTGTTTTTTTTCCTTTCATCAAGTCAGCCACTCTCTGCTTCTAGTTGCACTAGTTTACTAGATCACATTGGTTGTAATGTTATATACGGTATTTATACATATTTTTATATTTGTATTTTTGTACATTTTTATTATTCATTTAGTAGGTCTGTGACACGTCCTGAGCTCCAACTTCCTCTTTTTTCTTTTTTCTTGAATTGTGTCGGTTTTTCCGTCTTCCCCATCGTGCTATTTTCATTCTTTATTCTTACTTTATTTTTTCTTTTTATTTTTCACTCATTTTTTTCTATTTTTATCTTTACTTTATTTTTATTTTTATTTTATTTTTATTTTTATTTGTATATGTAATTTTATTTTATTATTTTCATGTTTATTATTATTTCTATTTTTATTTATATTATTTTTATTTTATTATCTTTATACTTTTTTTTTTTCATTTATTGTTTTCCATTTTTATTCTTACTTCCTTTTATTTTATTTTATTTTCCTATCTTCAGCTTTTTTCTACTTTACTATTTATTATTTATTCAGATTTTTTTTTTTTTAACTTTTATTAAGATCCATTTTTATTTTACGTTTTTATTTTCCGCATACCTCACATGTTATACATTTTCAGTACAATTCCATATATGTGTTAGTGCGTCTCGGTAGGGCGTTGCATTGTGGTTTTTATTTTTCGGTTTCTAAAATCCAGTTTGAGATTATGTTCTAGCTGATCTGGTCTGTGGCTAAGTACATTCATTCCAACCTGACCTGTTAGAGCCATCCTGACAACAGGCAACAGCACTGTGTGCTATCCTTTGTATTGATGGGCTTTGAAAAAATTTCCGCCGGGCACCCATTAACATTAGAGCGGGCTTTGGGAAAATGGAAGCCGTGCGCCCATTACAAGGGGACTATATATAAGCATTGGCTTTCTATCCCCTGTTATCCTCTGAAGAAGTCACGTGACGTGACGATAAGCATTAGGATTGGAGCACGGGACGCTGCCACAGACAAACAACAGGAGACGAGCTCGGCGCTCGTAGTTACTACACACTGCAGCATTGTTTTAAATGTAAGTTGATTGGACTTGTTTTATTAAATAAATATACCTTTTATATGGGATCACGCTATGTGCGTCTCTTTCCCCCTCACACTGTAAATCACTACTCTACCTGACGAACACTGAGGAGAGAGGCACGGGGACATATTCCAGTTTCCAGGCACGGGGACAGATTCCAGATTGGTGATACTCCTGGAGGCATACGAGCTCGGCGCTCGTGGATTGATGCCCACACTCACTTCATGAAAGTGAGTGCAACCTCCCCCCGTGTGTGTCTTGCCCCCCCTCCACTGTGGTCGTCGCAGAGTTATTTTACATGCTATATACTTTTTATTTTTTATATTTCGCTTGACATGTTCATCATTGTAACTACCTTATACATGGAACGTCTACACCTGCGGGTCATTTGCAACACAGGCTGTACACCTTACAGCTGTAAGGTAAGCGGCTTGCAAACACGGAGGTGTCCTCACTGAAGATCCCCCTTCCCTTCACGATTGGAATTGTTTTGTGTTTCTCATCACGAGTTTTTGTTTTTTGGACTGGATGATAGAACTAATATTCATGTTTGCCCTAGGGATTTGTCACTTGTAGTTCACCAGGATTTGGCACGTTTTTGCCAATGGGGCACTAGCCCACATATATTTTTCTTGCATTATATACATTTTTTTGCATTGTGTCATTATTCATCCTATTTATGCTAGTATATGCAATTTTGCTTTGCTATATTCAAGCAGTCACTGTTTCACAATTACCTTTATATATTAGGCTTTGTCTGCCCGCAACATTATAGTCATGTTGATTAGCTACATTGCACTGCACTGCATCCCCACCATGTTCTTTTAGCATGTAGGATCCATTCATGCATTGGCCCGTTTCTGCTTTTTTAGTTCACTTTGCCACTTTAGTCATCTTTGTATCACAGCGCAACTACCATCTTCCCCCACTTTTGTCTCATTTGTCCTGCCTTGGATCAGTACTTAGGTGTTGCAGCAGTGTCCTTTTAGCGTAGCCCCCCCCCGACAGCGCAGGAGTTTCCACTTTCCACTGGGGGTGAGAGAGTGCCCCCCTTCCTGAACCGTACCAGGCCACATGCCCTCAACATTGGGAGGGTGCTTTGGGGTAGCCCCCCAAAACAGCTTGTCCCCATGTTTGAATAGGACAAGGGCCTCATCCCCACAACCCTGGCCGGTGGTTGTGGGGGTCTGCGGGCGGGGGGCTTATCAGAATCTGGAAGCCCCCTTTAACAAGGGGACCCCCAGATACCGGCCCTCCCCCCTATGTGAAATGGTAAGGGGGTACAAAAGTACCTCCACCATTTCACTAAAAAACTGTAAAAAATGTTAAAAATGACAAGAGACAGTTTTTGACAATTCCTTTATTTAAATGCTTCTTCTTTCTTCTATCTTCTATCTTCCTTTGGTTTCTTCCTCTATCTTCTTCTTCTTCTGGTTCTTCTGGCTCTTCTGGTTCTTCCTCCGGTGTTCTCGTCCAGCATCTCCTCTGCGGAGTCTTCTTCCCTTCTTCTCCTCGGGCCGCTCCACATCCATGGCATGGAGGGAGGCTCCCGCTCTTCTCTTCTTCTTCTCTTCTTCATCTTCTTCTCTTCTTCATCTTCTTCTCTGGGCCGCTCCGCATCCATGGTGACAAGGAGGGAGGCTCCCACTGTGTGACGATTCTCCTCTTCTGATGGTTCTTAAATAACGGAGGGGCGGGGCCACCCGATGACCCCGCCCCCTCTGACGCACGGTGACTTGGCAGGACTTCCCTGTGGCATCACGGGGAATGCCACAGGGAAGTTCCGTCATGTCCCCGTGCGTCAGAGGGGGGCGGGGTCACCTCCATGCCACAATGGATACGGAGCGGCCCAGAGAAGAAGATGAAGAAGATAAAGAAGAGAAGAAGATGAAGAAGAGAAGAAGATGAAGAGAAGAGCGGGAGCCTCCCTCCATGCCATGGATGCGGAGCGGCCCGAGGAGAAGAAGGGAAGAAGACGCCGCGAGGAGATGCTGGACGAGAACACCGGAGGAAGAACCAGAAGAGCCAGAAGAACCAGAAGAAGAATAAGATAGAGGAAGAAACCAAAGGAAGATAGAAGATAGAAGAAAGAAGAAAGAAGAAGCATTTAAATAAAGGAATTGTCAAAAACTGTCTCTTGTCATTTTTAACATTTTTGACAGTTTTTTAGTGAAATGGTAGGGGTACCCCCTTACCATTTCACACAGGGGGGAGGGCAGGGATCTGGGGTCCCCTTGTTAAAGGGGGCTTCCAGATCTAGATAAGCCCCCCACCCACAGACCCCCACAACCACCGGCCAGGGTTGTGGGGATGAGGCCCTTGTCCTCATCAACATGGGGACAAGCTGTTTTGGGGGGCTACCCCAAAGCACCCTCCCAATGTTGAGGGCATGTGGCCTGGTACGGTTCAGAAGGGGGGGCGCTCTCTCGTCCCCCCCTCTTTTCCTGCGGCCTGCCAGGTTGCTTGAATAAGGGTCTGGTATGGATTTTTGGGGGGACCCCACGCCGTTTTTTTTTTAATTGTGGCGCGGGGTTCCCCTTAATACCAGACCTGAAGGGCGTGGTATGGAATTTAGGGGGACCTCCACGCCATTTTTTTTTTTAAATTTTGGCCGGGGTTCCCCTTAATATCCATACCAGACCTTAAGGGTCTGGTATGGAATTTAGGGGGTCCCCCACGTCGTTTTTTTTTTTTATTTTGGTTTGGGGTTCCCCTGTGGGGAATTCCCATGCCATTTTTATCAATGAACTTCTATGTGTATTGTTGGACCGGCAATGCATTAATAGCCGCGAGTAGTTTTAGATTACTTTTTTCCTTTGAAATGTCATTTTGCTGTCAGACTTTTCTAAGCATGGGAAACATGCGCCCCTTTACAGGCATACTATAGACACCCCCCAGCTACGAAATTTAAAGGGATATTACACTTTTATTGTTTCACTTTAAGCATTATTAAAATCACTGCTCCCGAAAGAACGGCCATTTTTAAAACTTTTTTTGCATTGATACATGTCCCCTGGGGCAGGACCCAGGTCCCCAAACACTTTTTATGACAATACCATGCATATAAGCCTTTAAAATTAGCACTTTTGATTTCTCCCATAGACTTTTAAAGGGTGTTCCGCGGCATTTGAATTTGCCGCGAATACTCCAAATTGTTCGCTATTCAGCGAACTTGCGAACAGCCGATGTTCGAGTTGAACATGAGTTCGACTCAAACTCAAAGCTCATCCCTAATCACCGTATAACTGTTACGGGTGATGCTGGTTAGTTAGTTTGTTTATTATAGTTTCAGGGCACCCGCCGTTTATTACCTTATAAATGTTTAACCCCCTAATTGCCAGGCAGTGATATAAGTTACGTTTTAGGGTCAGATAAGGTCTGCATTGCCCCAGGCAGCGTCAGATTAGCGCCAGCACCGCTAACACCCACGCACGCAGCATACACCTCCCTTAGTGGTATAGTATCTGAACGGATCAATATCTGATCAGATCAGATCTATACTAGCATCCCCAGCAGTTTAGGGTTCCCGCACAGTGTTAGCGGGATCAGCCCAGATACCTGCTAGCACCTGCGTTGTGCCCCTCGGCCCAGCCCTGCCCAGCCCACCCAAGTGCAGTATCGATCGATCACTGTCACTTACAAAACACTAAACACACATAACTGCAGCGTCAGGCCTGATCCCTGCGATCGCTAACAGTTTTTGTTGGTAGCGTTTTGATAGTCGCTAACAGTCAGGAGCTTTTTTGCCTGTGAGCCATTTTGGGCTCTAAATTTAGAGCCCAAAATGGCAATTCAAAGGTACACTAGTGAAGAGGCCTACACGTTTCTGAGCATGACAGATAGTGAAGAGTAAGTCACTCATCTGTCAGATTCACGCTCAGAATACGATCCTGTAGAGGACAGCGGCTCCATGACAGATAGCTCTGACAACGGAGTTGTGGTCCCTGCCAAGGTCAGGTGTACCAGACCCCGAACTTCTTCTTATGTCCTTGATGTGCAAGAACCGCAGGTCCCTCATATGGAGCAGAGCAGTACTAGCGCCGCTATTCCTTCTGGGGAACTGGCAAGCACCAGCGGCCTAGTACACCCTGGTCGTACATCCATCACTGCAGTAACACTTGGTGACGTGGCGAGTCCCATAAGTGCAGTTCAAGCTGGCAAGGTGGCAAGCACATGTAGTGTCCCACTGCCAACAAGAAGACAAACACAGGCCCGTCGTGCCCATAGTGCCCTTCCTGCTGCATTCGCCAATTCGAATTGGGAACCCACCACTTCTGCAGCACCCGTACTTCCCCCATTCACTGGCCAACCCGGCATTCATGTGGAAACAGTTGATTTTACGCCACTGGATTTTTATTTGCTGTTTTTCACCGAAGATCTCTATAGATCTATTGTGGACCAAAGCAATTTATATGCTGGTCAACACATCGCCACTATTCCCCAGTCCTCCCTTGCCAGAGATTGGAGACCAATTACTGTCTCCGAATTTAAGCTCTTTCTGGGCCTTTCCCTCAACATGGGCATTTTTTTTATATTTTCATTTTTAGAAATAAATGAGAGCTGCAAAATGCTCACCATGCCTCTCAGCAAATAGCTGAGAGGCATTTCTTTTTTCAATTTTCAAAACTTTGTGACAAAAAATGAGGTCTGCAAAATGCTCACTATACCTCTCAGCAAATAGCTCGGGGTGTCTACTTTCCAAAATAGGGTCATTTGGGGTGGTTTTGTGCCACCTGGGCATTCCATGGCCTCCGAAACTGTGATAGGCAGTGAAGAGTGAAATCAAACATTTACGCCCTTAGAAAGCCTGAAGGCGGTGCTTGGTTTTCGGGGTCCCGTACGCAGCTAGGCTCCCAAAAAGGCTCACACATGTAGTATCCCCATACTCAGGAGAAGCAGCAGAATGTATTTTGGGGTGTACTTCCACATATGCCCACGGAATGTTTGAGCAATATATCATTTAGTGACAACTTTGTGCAAAAAAAAAAAAAAAAAACATTTGTCACTTTCCCGCAACTTGCGTCAAAATATAAAATATTCCATGGACTCAACATGCCTCTCAGCAAATAGCTTGGGGTGTCTACTTTCCAAAATGGGGTCATTTGGGGGGGTTTGTGCCATCTTGGCATTTTATGGCCTTCAAAACTGTGATAGGTAGTGAGGAGCGAAATCAAAAATTTACGCCCTTAGAAATCCTGAAGGTGGTGCTTGGTTTCGGGGCCCCGTACGCGGCTAGGCTCCCAAAAAGTCCCACACATGTGGTATCCCCATACTCAGGAGAAGCAGCAGAATGTATTTTGGGGTGTAATTCCACATATGCCCATGGCATGTTTGAGCAATATATAATTTAGTGACAACTTTGTGCAAAAAAAAAGTGTCACTTTCCTTCAACTTGTGTCAAAATATAAAATATTCCATGGACTCAACATGCCTCTCAGCAAATAGATTGTCTACTTTCCAAAATGGGGTCATTTGGGGGAGTTTTGTGCCATCTTGGCATTTTATGGCCTTCAAAATAGTGATAGGTAGTGAGGAGTGAAATCAAAAATTTACGCCCTTAGAAATCCTGAAGGCGGTGCTTGGTTTTCGGGGCCCCGTACGCGGCTAGGCTATCAAAAAGTCCCACACATATGGTATCCCCATACTCAGGAGAAGCAGCTAAATGTAATTTGGGGTGCAATTCCACAGATGCCCATGGCCTGTGTGAGCAATATATCATTTAGTGACAACTTTTTGTAATTTATTTTTTTGTCATTATTCAATCACTTGGGACAAAAAAAATAATATTCAGTGGGCTCAACATGCCTCTCAGCAATTTCATTGGGGTGTCTACTTTCCAAAATGGGGTCATTTTGGGGTTTTGTACTGCCCTGCCATTTTAGCACCTCAAGAAATGACATAGGCAGTCATAAACTAAAAGCTGTGTAAATTCCAGAAAATGTACCCTAGTTTGTAGACACTATAACTTTTGCGCAAACCAACATTGACATTTTTTTTACCAAAGACATGTGGCCGAATACATTTTGGCCTAAATGTATGACTAAGATTGAGTTTATTGGATTTTTTTTATAACAAAAAGTAGAAAATATCATTTTTTTTCAAAATTTTCGGTCTTTTTCCGTTTATAGCGCAAAAAATAAAAATTGCAGAGGTGATCAAATACCATCAAAAGAAAGCTCTATTTGTGGGAAGAAAAGGACGCACATTTCGTTTGGATACAACATTGCATGACCGCGCAATTAGCAGTTAAAGCGACGCAGTGCCAAATTGTAAAAAGTGCTCTGGTCAGGAAGGGGGTAAAACCTTCCGGGGCTGAAGTGTAATGCTTTAAAAGCCTTTACAAGTTACTCGTTTAGAGTTATGGAGAAAGTCTGGTGTTAGAATCATTGCTCCCACTCTGATGTTTGCGGCAATACCTCACACGTGTGATGTGATTGCCATTTACGTATGCGTGCGGGACCAACGTATGCGTTCGCCATTGCACGTGAGCACGGGAAGGGGGTCAGGTGCTTTATTTTTTTGTTATATTATTTATTTTATGTAAAATCTTTTTATTTTACACTATCTCTTTTTTTTGGATCACGTTTAATGCTAACACAAGGGATGTAAACATTCCTTGTGACAGCAATAGTCAGTGTCAATTAATCTTTACGGAGAGATCTGGGGTCTATTAGACCCCAGATGTCTTCTCTTCCCTTAAAATCATCTGATAATACAAAGATCAGTGTGATCAGATGCTTTGACAATTTAAAAAGTGAGCTGTTTACATCTGTGGTCATTGGAAGTGATGAAAATACTTGTCGCTTTTGGTTAGCTATACCATAGAGCTCATCAGGGACCTTCCATTCCTTGATGAGTCCTCTATGGTAAGCTTCATTCCAGGCCAGCCAGTGGGATAGTAGAGCCCAGAGAGGCTTTGGTGAGCGGCAACCACTCCTGCATCCTGTTTAAGCCATCCAGCAGCTAATTAGGCACTAGGATGGCTTTTACATAAAAGTCGATCGCCACCTGAAAAAAAACAATACCAGGAATATGCCTGTAGGTACAGGAATCATCCTGCTATAACCACTTGACGTCAATCACGTACATGATTTGGCAGCAAATGATTAAATAAAGAAAAGAGAAAAAAGTTTAGTTTGAAAGCTGTAACTCTAAGTACAAAGATTTTTTACCAAATGTACATTTGCTAAACTAATACTAAATTAACTATATTAAGAGAACTTATTATTAGGGATGGACGAATGGTTCGGTCCGAGCATGAGTTGGGCCAAACATTTATCTGTTCAGCCGGTCTTCGAACACCCAAATTTGCAGGGTAAAAAAATAAAGAAAAAACCCGTAGTCCATAGCAGGCCCTTCGGTGTGGATTTGGAGGGGAACCCCCACTCTATTTTTTTTTTAAATGGCATGGGATCCCCCAAAATCCATACCAGACCCTTATCTGGGCATGCAGCCTGGCAGGTCAGGAAAGGGGGGGAGTGAGCGTCCCGCTCCTGAACTATACCAGTCCACATGCCCTCAACATGGGGAGGTGGGTGCTTTGGGGCAGGGGGCTCTGCCCCCCACACCCCAAATCACCTTGTCCCCAAGTTGATGGGGACATGGGCCTCTTCCAGACAACCCTGGGCTGTGGTTGTTGGGGTCTGCGTGCGGGGGGGGCTTATTAGAATCTGGAAGCCCCCTTTAACAAGGAGGCTCCCAGATCCTGCCCCCCCATGTGAATGAGTATCGGGTCACAGTCACCGATAGCCAGGATCGTCACAGATGGCGACTGTCCCCTCTGACTGTTCCACGCTGCCATCCCCCTCTGTCCTGGGTAGTGAACAGCTCAGCCATCCGACCTACTGATGCTTCTCCCCTGCAAGAGGGCCTTGAGCTTTCTTCTATACCGGCAAGAGTCCGAATGTCGCTCCTCTCATACGTGGAATGAGTTGGAGAGTGTGTGAGCGAGGGGACAGTCACCATCTGTGACGATCCTGGCTATCGGTGACCGTGACCCAAGGGACAACCCTGCCTATCGGAGATCGGGACCGAAGGGATAACAACTTGGATTCCATGGGAGGCTACCTCCACAGGCTCTGACAGACGTACTGCTATATGGCAAATATGTCCCACAACATTCGGTAAGAGTGTCCAACCTTAGATGTTTATGACGCATTACCTGTGGTTGCCGTGCAGTTCAGTTTCAAGTCAACATCCTGTGTTTAAGCACTCCCACTGTCTGAGAAGACTCCTTTCATCTTTATTCATGGACTCTGGTTACAGAGTTTAGCATATGACATTATAGACATTTATGCTTATTTCAGTGGTTTCTGTGTTGATTCACTTCATTATTAGTTACTATATTATATGTGTTGATTCACCTTACTGCCAGTTATTATACTACGCACAGTTTCACTTGTGTTATTTTTTGGTATTCACATGATTTTTGATTATGGTGTAGCGCTGCACTTATTTTACATATATCTGCTGTGACTTGGTTTGTCTGTGTGTTAGCTGCTACTCGTTATATTGTCTACACATATTTATTTTTGGGCCAGCGCAGTTTCCTTTTTATATCACTGAAAAAAAACAAAACAATCTCTCCTCCTGGGAGGCCTCCTGCTGTGTGCCCGCTCTGTGCTTTGACATTTCTTATATAGGCAAGGGGCAGGGCCACCCGCCTATGTCATATGGTGGCACCACCCCTTCTGACATCATGTGTTGTCACATGATGTCAGAAGAGGTGGTGCCACTGTGTGACGCAGCGGGATGGCCCCACCCCTTGCCTATATAAGAAATGTCAAAGCGCAGAGTGGGCATATAGAGGGAGGCCCCCAGGAGGCGAGAGTGTTTTTTTTTTTCAGGTACCGGGGACAACGTGATTGATGATGGATATATATAAAGGGACACTATTTTTTTTTAATAAGGGATTAGTCAAAAACTGTCTCATGTGGTTATTACTTTTTTGGGTGAATGGGTTGGGGTATGATGTATCTGATACCCATTCACATGAGTATCAGATACATCATAAGGGGGGGTCTGGTGGCCCCTTGTTAAAGGGGGTTTCCAGATCCAAATAAGCCCCCCTGCCCACAGACCTCAACAACCACAGCCCAGGGTTGTCAGGAGGAAGACTTTGTCCCCATCCACATGGGGACAAGGTGCTTTGGGGTGGGGTGCAGAGCCCCCCTGCCCCCCACCCCAAAGCACACACCCCCATGTCAATGGCATGTGGCCTGGTATGGTTCAGGAGGGGGGGCGCTCATTCCCCCCTGTCTTGACCTGCCAGGCTGCATGCCCAGATGGGGGCAGGAATGGATTTTTTTTGGCTTGGGATTCCATACCAGGCCCTTTGGGGACTGGGGGGGAGACCCTACACAGTTTTTCTTTATTTTTTCGAAAGACAGGTGTCGGCAATTGTAACCACGAGTCATTTTAAATGGGATTTCACTCGTTTTTTTTTCCTTTAGATATGTAATTTTTGCTGTAGTATGTTTCATGCATGCTACAGATGCACCACTTTACAGGCACATTAAGGGGACCCCCCAGGCACTATATTTAAAGGAATTTTTCATTTTTATTTTTGCACTTTAGGCATTATTAGTATTACTGCTCCTGAAAAAACGATTGTTTTAAAAAGAAAATGTTATTGATACATGTCCCCAGGGAAGTACCCAGACCCACATACCCCTTTTATGGCCAATTACTTGTATGTAATCCTCCAAAATAATCACTTTTGATTTTTCCTGTTTGGCTCCCACAGACTTCAATGGGGTTCGCTGTTCAGGTTAGAACAAGACCCCTGTTTGGGAGTTCTGCTGCAAACTGAAAAAGGGGGTGTTCAATTCATCCCTACTTATTATACTGTATATATGTTGTAGTGTGATAAGGGATATGCAGTGAATGTGACATTACTGATGATGAATCATTCCCTGAACATTAAACCACATTCACCAGGAAGATTCACATGCAGTGAATATTTGGTGAATGTCACATTCACTGCTTTATAAATAAGCTAATATATAGAGAGATACATTAGAGAGTATGAGCCGAACTTATTTGGTTTCATTGAATTTAGAAAAAAATTACCTCCATGTTAAAAGTAATTTCAATATTTTATTGTTGATTTAATGTGAAATATATTATAGTGCTATGTTGTACAAGCTACTTTTTAACAGTTTTAGATTAGCATTTAAAAACTATGTAACTTAATTATAAATTCCCCTCTGACAATAGCTGGAAAAGAGTAATATTTGTGAACAAACTAGTTTTTATACCGTTTCTAAATGCAGAAAATATTAAGACCTGTTTTAGCAAATGTTGATTCCAGCAATTAATTTATTATGATTTATCAATGCCATGGAGGTTCACAGTGTGGAAAGTGTAAATATAAATACAATTTTATTGATTTGCAGGAGCCTAAATTGAGAGATCATAAAAATAGCTTAAACACCCACTAGAAAAAATTATAACAAACAACGCAATGCCAATGTTCCAGAAAAATAACGATTTTAAATTAGGAAGCAACATTTACAATATATGTTGGTCATTTAACATTTTTCAGGGTTGGCGACTTCTGGCCGAGTACTACTTATTTGTTCTCATTAAGGCTTTCTAATACACATCTGAAATTGAATGTATAAAATAGTTTACTTTGCTTTTCTAAAGTTACAATAGATTGTACCCAGGGCCGGGGCTAGACAATTTTGCACCCTAGGCAAGACCAGCAACTTGCGCCCCCCCCAAAAAAAAAACAACAACAACAAAAAAAAAAAAAACACTGAATGGCTTTGTGCAGTGTCATTAAATAATAGCACAAAACACTCTTTGATCACAGATCCCAGTGTGTATTGTGTGACAATCTGACAGTGCACTTTTTAATTATTTCACTGTGAACACCAGGGCCCGATTGCAAGTGCGACCTTTGCGACCCTGGCTGTTTGGCCTGGATTAAGAGCATCATGGGCCTGGTGCTGAGGATTTTGGTGGGCTCTGAATCATGAAGCCCCTTGTCCTGTATGATACATTAAAATTTTCTCTACAGCCCCTCCTTAACCATCACTTGTGCCTAGGCATTCTTTCCATCACCACCCACTGCACCTGGGACCCCTTTCCTCATCATCTACTGTGCCTGCAGCCTCCCTTGCCTTACCACCCACTGCACCCACAGCCCTCTTCCCTCACCACCTACCATGCCTGTAGCCCTCCTTTATTGCAGAAATACTACAGGAGAGGGTCAGAGACTGCAGACATAGTACAGGAGATGGTCAGAGACTGCAGACATAGTACAGGAGACGATCAGAGACTGCAGACATAATACAGGAGATGATCAGAGACTGCAGACATAGTACAGGAGATGATCAAAGACTGCAGACATAATACAGGAGATGATCAGAGACTGCAGACATAATACAGGAGATGATCAGAGACTGCGGACATAGTACAGGAGATGATCAGAGACTGCAGACATAGTACAGGAGATGATCAGAGACTGCAGACATAGTACAGGAGATGATCAGAGACTGCAGACATAGTACAGGAGATGATAAGAGACTGCAGACATGGTACAGGAGATGATCAGAGACTGCAGACATGGTACAGGAGATGATCAGAGACTGCAGACATACTACAGGAGATGATCAGAGACTGCAGACATAATACAGGAGATGGTCAGAGACTGCAGACACAGTACAGGAGGTGATCAGAGACTGCAGACATAATACAGGAGATGATCAGAGACTGCGGACATAGTACAGGAGATGATCAGAGACTGCAGACATAATACAGGAGATGATCAGAGACTGCAGTCATAGTAAAGGAGATGATCAGAGACTGCGAACATAGTACAGGAGATGATAAGAGACTGCAGACATGGTACAGGAGATGATCAGAGACTGCAGACATGGTACAGGAGATGATCAGAGACTGCAGACATACTACAGGAGATGATCAGAGACTGCAGACATAATACAGGAGATGGTCAGAGACTGCAGACACAGTACAGGAGGTGATCAGAGACTGCAGACATGGTACAGGAGATGATCAGAGACTGCAGACATAGTACAGGAGATGATCAGAGACTACAGACATAATACAGGAGATGATCAGAGACTGCAGACATAGTAAAGGAGATGATCAGAGACTGCGGACATACTACAGGAGATAATCAGAGACTGAAGACATAATGCAGGAGATGGTCAGAGACTGCAGACACAGTACAGGAGATGATCAGAGACTGCGGACATAGTACAGGAGATGATCAGAGACTGCAGACATAGTACAGGAGATGATCAGAGACTGCAGACATAATACAGGAGATGATCAGAGACTGCAGACATAGTACAGGAGATGATCAGAGACTGCAGACATAATACAGGAGATGATCAGAGACTGCAGACATAGTACAAGTGTTTCTTAGGCTAGCAGTGACCAGTGTGGAAAAACATTGATCACTGCACTATGTGTAAACAGAAGTTTACAAGATATAACAATGTGCCAAAAAAACAAGTCATTTCTCAAGCACAGGACAGTAAATGGTTAACAGGTCTGAGAAGCTCCTGCCAGCCTGATTAGATAATTCCTTCAAAGATAACAAATAAAAGGTCAAACAAATAATGGATGGATTCAGGCACATATAGCTATAGAAAGAGCTGAAGTTGCAGTGTCCTGCAGAAGTCTAATCAGCATTCTCCTGTCCTGTGTTCAGTGTAAATAAAAACATAGATAAGAAGCAGTGTGAGAACACTGAGGGTAATCCCTCGATCACTGTGATCACCACATATTCTACACACAGCAGGGAGAAGGAGAACACACTGATACATTTCTGCTGTCAGCATTGTGATCTCATGTTTGATCTCATACCTTCTTCATACTCAGGTATGTCAGGTCCTCTGCATCCTGCCCTGCTCTGGCCACTAGCATCTTCTAGTCAAATGTGGTGGGCTGGATAATCTGATTGGCTAAGGAGGTAGTGGGAGGCGGAGCAACTTAGCAGTCACGCCCTCCCACTCAGAAGAGCAGCGCTATTGGCTGCCTGCCCTGTTACACAGACGTCCCTCTCCCTCCAGCATGTGTGAAAGCCAATGGGAGGGAGAGGGGAGAAGCTGCATGCTGCACTGCAAGGCTACCACCCGCACGCCTGCCGCACTGAACTTCTTGCTGTCTGGGTCCCCTATCAGCGGCTCTGCTGGGAGCTTGGGGGGGGCGACAAGAAGGGGGAGGCAAGGGTCAGATGCGCCCCTAGGTGGCAGTGCGCCCTAGGCGGCTGCCTAATTCGTCTAGTGGGTGCACCGGCCCTGATTGTACCCAGTTAACAATCAGTTTAAGAAAATTTAAAATACCATCCTTTGTTTACCATTTTATTTATCAGCATTATCATTTACAATTTATACATATTGAACATTTCTGACTGCTATATGGTGCATTTTAGACATGTACACACTGAAATATTTCGTTTTGGAATTTCGTTTTCGTCCGAAAAATAAATTTATTTAGTTACTCCCGAAATTCGTTTCTATTAATTTAGTTTTTCGTTAAAAATTGCATTAGTCCGAAAATCCAAATTAAGGTTGAATCTGTCATTGAAGGCTTATGCTGTCTGTCGAATGTTCAAAGACAGATTCGACCAAACTGTACAACTCCGTATAGTTTACCTGCTCCATCCAATCTTCTTAGAACTTTCAACAGACACCATAAGCCAAAGTACGTGTGTACTTAGTTCTAGCTATTTTACTGCTCCTCCTCTTTGGTTACAATCAGCCAATAACATTCATCATCATCATCATTATTTTTATTTTACTTCCCCCACCCAATTCCAGCAGTGATCTTTTCTCTCCTACGGTGAATCTTTTCTCCCCTACGTCGAATCTTTTCTCCCCTACGTCGAATCTTTTCTCCCCTACGTCGAATCTTTTCTCTCTATGTCGGATCTTTTCTCTCTATGTCAAATCTTTTCTCTCTATGTAGAATAATCTTGGACCAATAGAGTTAAGGTTAGGCACATTCAACCACAGGTTTGAGGACACAGATTGTTATTGTCATCATCATGTCGAATCTCCTATCTATATCGAACTCTTGTAACAAAGAAAATGTAAAAAAAGCATTTGTTTATGTCGGATCTTTTGTTTTTCGGATTCTGCACTTTCGTTATCGTTTGTTAACCACTTCAGCCCCGGAAGGTTTTACCCCCTTCCTGACCAGAGCACTTTTTACAATTCGGCACTGCGTCGCTTTAACTGCTAATTGCGCGGTCATGCAATGCTGTACCCAAACGAAATTTGCGTCCTTTTCTTCCCACAAATAGAGCTTTCTTTTGATAGTATTTGATCACCTCTGCCGTTTTTATTTTTTGCGCTATACACGGAAAAAGACCGAAAATTTTGAAAAAAAATGATATTTTCTACTTTTTGTTCTAAAAAAAATCCAATAAACTCAATTTTAGTCATACATTTAGGCCAAAATGTATTCGGCCACATGTCTTTGGTAAAAAAAATGTCAATAAGTGTATATTTATTGGTTTGCGCAAAAGTTATAGCGTCTACAAACTAGGGTACATTTTCTGGAATTTACACAGCCTTTAATTTATGACTGCCTATGTCGTTTCTTGAGGTGCTAAAATGGCAGGGCAGTACAAAACCCCCCCAAATGACCCCATTTTGGAAAGTAGACACCCCAAGGAATTTGCTGAGAGGCATGTTGAGCCCATTGAATATTCATTTTTTTTGTCCCAAGTGATTGAACAATGACAAAAAAAAAAAAAAAAAAAAAAAATTACAAAAAGTTGTCACTAAATGATATATTGCTCACACAGGCCATGGGCATATGTGGAATTGCACCCCAAAATACATTTAGCTGCTTCTCCTGAGTATGGGGATACCACATGTGTGAGACTTTTTGGGAGCCTAGCCGCGTACGGGGCCCCGAAAACCAATCACTGCCTTCAGGATTTCTAAGGGCGTACATTTTTGATTTTACTCCTCACTACCTATCACAGTTTTGAAGGCCATAAAATGCCCAGATGACATAAAACCCCCCCAAATGACCCCATTTTGGAAAGTAGACACCCCAAGCTATTTGCTTTGAGGCATGTTGAGTCCATGGAATGTTTTATATTTTGACACAAGTTGCGGGAAAGTGACAAATTTTTTTTTTTTTTTTTTTTTTTTGCACAAAGTTGTCACTAAATGATATATTGCTCACACAGGCCATGGGCATATGTGGAATTGCACCCCAAAATACATTTAGCTGCTTCTCCTGAGTATGGGGATACCACATGTGTGGGACTTTTTGGGAGCCTAGCCGCGTACGGGGCCCCGAAAACCAAGCACCGCCTTCAGGATTTCTAAGGGCGTACATTTTTGATTTTACTCCTCACTGCCTATCACAGTTTCGGAGGCCATGGAATGCCCAGGTGGCACAAACCCCCCCCAAATGACCCCATTTTGGAAAGTAGACACCCCAAGCTATTTGCTGAGAGGCATGGTGAGTATTTTGCAGCTCTCATTTGTTTTTGAAAATAAAGAAAGACGAGAAAAAAAAATTTTTTTTTTTCTTTTTTCAATTTTCAAAACTTTGTGACAAAAAGTGAGGTCTGCAAAATACTCACTATACCTCTCATCAAATAGCTTGGGGTGTCTACTTTCCAAAATGGGGTCATTTGGGGGGTTTTTTTGCCACCTGGGCATTCCATGGCCTCCGAAACTGTGATAGGCAGTGAAGAGTGAAATCAAAAATTTACGGCCTTAGAAAGCCTGAAGGCGGTGCTTGGTTTTCGGGGTCCCGTACGCGGCTAGGCTCCCAAAAAGTCCCACACATGTGGTATCCCCGTACTCAGGAGAAGCAGCAGAAAGTATTTTGGGGTGTAATTTCACATATTCCCATGGCATGTTTGAGCAATATATCATTTAGTGACAACTTTGCGCAAAAAAAAATAAAAAAAATTAAAAGTTGTCTCTTTCCCGCAACTTGTGTCACAATATAAATTATTCCATGGACTCAACATGACTCTCAGCAAATAGCTTGGGGTGTCTACTTTCCAAAATGGGGTCATTTGGGGGGGGTTTTGAACTGTCCTGGCATTTTATGCACAACATCTAGAAGCTTATGTCACACATCACCCACACTTCTAACCACTTGAAGACAAAGCCCTTTCTGACACTTATTGTTTACATAAAAAAATAATTTTTTTTTGCAAGAAAATTACTTTGAACCCCCAAACATTATATATTTTTTTTAAAGCAAATGCCCTACAGATTAAAATGGTGGGTGTTTCATTTTTTTTTTTCACACAGTATTTGCGCAGCGATTTTTCAAACGCATTTTTTGGGGAAAAAACACACTTTTTTACATTTTAATGCACTAAAACACACTATATTGCCCAAATGTTTGATGAAATAAAAAAGATGATCTTAGGCCGAGTACATGGATACCAAACATGACATGCTTTAAAATTGCGCACAAACGTGCAGTGGCGACAAACTAAATACATTTTTAAAAGCCTTTAAAAGCCTTTACAGGTTACCACTTTAGATTTACAGAGGAGGTCTACTGCTAAACTTACTGCCCTCGATCTGACCTTCGCGGCGATACCTCACATGCATGGTGCAATTGCTGTTTACATTTGACGCCAGACCGACGCTTGCGTTCGCCTTAGCGCGAGAGCAGGGGGGACAGGGGTGCTTTTTTTTTTTTTTTTTTTTTTTCTTTATTATTATTATTTTTTTATCTTATTTTTAAACTGTTCCTTTCATTTTTTTTTTTTTTTTAATCATTTTTATTGTTATCTCAGGGAATGTAAATATCCCCTATCATAGCAATAGGTAGTGACAGGTACTCTTTTTTGCAAAAATTGGGGTCTATTAGACCCTAGATTTCTCCTCTGCCCTCAAAGCATCTGACCACACCAAGATCGGTGTGATAAAATGCTTTCCCAATTTCCCAATGGCGCTGTTTACATCCGGCGAAATCTAAGTCATAAAATGCTCGTAGCTTCCGGTTTCTTAGGCCATAGAGATGTTTGGAGCCACTCTGGTCTCTGATCAGCTCTATGGTCAGCTGGCTGAATCACCGGCTGCATTTTCAGGTTCCCTGTTGAGACAGGAGAGCCAGAGAAAAACACGGAAGACGTTGGGGGGGGGAGGGGCATTCCCTCCCACTGCTTGTAAAAGCAGTCTAGAGGCTAATTAGCCGCTAGGATTGCTTTTACATGAAAGCCGACCGCTGGCTGAAAAGAATGATACCAAGATGATACCTAAACCTGCAGGCATCATTCTGGTATAACCACTCAAAGTCGTGAATGGCGTACCTGAAGACAAAAAAATGGTTAACAATAAAGCACAGTAAACGGTAAGGTATAAAAAATTGCATACCTGAAAAGCAAACATGATAAAACATAATAACAATAAAACATTGCAGAATATAATACAGTAAAAAAGAACAGAACAATAGAGAGAGAGAATAGAGAGAGAAAGAACAATAAAACGACAACTATTTTTTTTTTATTTTATATTTTTGTATGTGTTTTTTTTTTTTTTTACACTTTTTTTTGTAACTAACTTTTATAACTGTAACCGGTTCCAGGTTCGGGTCTCTCAAAATGCGATGGCATCTTGGGAGACCCTGTGAAAGTGTGCCTAGTCTGTGCAATGCTGTACCCTACGCTAATACTCAGCTAGTGAATGGTAGCGTTCAAAACATTCACCAATGCAAAGACCAGGATTGTCAGGACAGGAGGGACAATAATAGCGGGTGTCACGCCTATATCCGCGTTTGCTGCAGACACGACATCTTTTTTGGGGGGTTCGTTGGGTAGGGGTACTCGGGAGGACATAAAGAAAATGCCTCTCATGCAGCCGACTGCATTTGGTTGGGGATGTGAATGGGGGAAGTACGGGCGCTGCAGAAGTGGTGGGTTCCCAATTAGGATTGGCGAATGCAGCAGGAAGGGCACTATGGGCACGACGGGCCTGTGTTTGTCTTTTTGGTGGCAGCGGGACACTACTTGTGCTTGCCACCTCACCAGCTTGAACTGCACTTATGGGACTCGCCACGTCACCAAGTGTTACTGCAGTGCTGGTTTGACTATGACCGGGGTGTACTAGGCCGCTGGTGCTTGCCAGTTCACCAAAACGCTACCAAAAAAACTGTTAGCGATCGCAAGGATCAGGCCTGACTCTGCGAACGCTGCAGTTATGCGTTTAGTGTTTTGTAAGTGACAGTGATCGATCGATACTGCACTTGGGTGGGCTGGGCTGGGCCGGGCGGAGGGGCAAAACGCAGGTGCTAGCAGGTATCTGGGCTGATCCCGCTAACACTGCGTTTGTGGGAACCCTAAACTGCTGGGGACGCTAGTATAGATCTGATCGGATCAGATATTGATCCGATCAGATACTATACCACTAAGGGAGGCGTATGCTGCGTGCGTGGGTGTTAGCGGTACTGGCGCTAACCTGACGCTGCCTGGGGCTGGTGCTTGCCAGTTCACCAAAACGCTACCAGAAAAACTGTTAGCGATCGCAGGGATCAGGCCTGACTCTGCGAACGCTGCAGTTATGTGTTTAGTGTTTTGTAAGTGTCAGTGATCGATCGATACTGCACTTGGGTGGGCTGGGCTGGGCCGGGCGGAGGGGCAAAACGCAGGTGCTAGCAGGTATCTGGGCTGATCCCGCTAACACTGCGTTTGTGGGAACCCTAAACTGCTGGGGACGCTAGTATAGATCTGATCAGATCAGATATTGATCCGATCAGATACTATACCACTAAGGGAGGTGTACGGTGCGTGCGTGGGTGTTAGCGGTACTGGCGCTAATCTGACGCTGCCTGGGGCTGGTGCTTGCCAGTTCACCAAAACGCTACCAAAAAAACTGTTAGCGATCGCAGGGATCAGGCCTGACTATGCGAACGCTGCAGTTATGCGTTTAGTGTTTTGTAAGTGACAGTGATCGATCGATACTGCACTTGGGTGGGCCGGGCAGAGGGGCAAAACGCAGGTGCTAGCGGGTATCTGGGCTGATCCCGCTAACACTGCGTTTTCGGGAACCCTAAACTGCTGGGGACACTAGTATAGATCTGATCGGATCAGATATTGATCCGTACAGATACTATACCACTAAGGGAGGCGTATGCTGCGTGCGAGGGTGTTAGCGGTACTGGCGCTAATCTGACGCTGCCTGGGGCGACGCATATCACCGCCGGGCGATCAGGGGGCTAAACCTTTATTAGGTAATAAACGGCGGGTGCCCTGACACTATAAAAAATAAACAAACTAACCAGCGTCACCCGTAACACTTATATGGTGATCAGTGGTGAAAGGGTTAACTAGGGGGCAATCAAGGGGTTAAAACATTTATTAGATAGTATATGGGGGTCCCTGTCGCTATAAAACGCTGACGGCGAACCTAAATATTTACGTCTCTAACTAGCGTCACCAGCGACACTAATACAGCGATCAGAAAAATGATCGCTTAGTGACACTGGTGACAGGGGGTGATCAAGGGGTTAAAACTTTATTAGGGGGGGTTAGGGGGGTATCCTAGACCTAAAGGGGGGTAATATTCACTGCCCTAACACTGTAACTGTCACAAACTGACATTATGCAGTAATCAGAAAAAAAAAAAAAAAAAAAAAAAAAAATACTGCTAATGTCAGTTTGTGACGGGGGGGGGGGTGATTGGGGGGGGATCGGGGGGCGATCGGGGGGGGATCGGGGGTGTAAGGTATGCCTGGCATGTTCTACTGTGTGTGTTTGTGTGTTGTGCACTTACATGTCTTCTCTCCTCGGCGCTGGGACGGAAACTGCCAGACCGAGGAGAGATGACATCACATCCTCTGCCTGTGTGAAACTATACACAGGCAGAGGAGGATTCCCATTGGCTGGGAGCGATCGCGAGGGGGGGGCCACGATCGGATGGTCTCCCCCTCGCCTCCCGACGCTCCCAGTCAGATGCCGACCGCCGATGGCACCGGGGGGGGGTCCGATCGGACCCCCCGCCCGCGGGAGGCAGATCACGTACAGGTACGTGATTCTGCCTGCCCGTGCCATTCTGCCGACGTATATATACGTTAGGCGGTCGGCAAGTGGTTAAAACAATAATGAAAATACCTGAAATTCGGACAAAAATGCATTCGGACGAAAACAAATGCACATGTCTAGTGCATTTTAAGCATGTCTATAAGCACCTTAACCACTTGACCACTGGGCACTTAAACCCCCTCCCTAACCAAACCAATTTTCAGCTTTCGGTGCTCTCACATTTTGTATGACACTTACTCAGTCATGCAACATTGTACTTATATGAAATTTTTGTCCTTTTTTTTGCACAAATAGAGCTTTCTTTTGATGGTATTTAATCACCACTGGGTTTTTTATTTTTTGCGCTATAAAAGAAAAAAGACTGAAAATTCTGTAAAAAAATTAATTTTTCTTTGTTTCTGTTATACAATTTTGCAAATCAATAATTTTTCTTCATAAATTTTGCCCAAAATTTATACTACTACATATCTTTGGTAAAAATAACCCAAATTGATGTAAATTATTTGGTTTTTGTGAATGTTATAGAGTCCACAAGCTATGGTGCCAATCTCATTTCTTGAGACCCTAACAAGCCAGGAAAGTACAAATACCCCCCAAATTACCCCTTTTTGTAAAGTAGACATTCCAAGGTATTTAGTAAGAGGCATGGTGAGTTTTTTGAAGTTGTAATTTTTTCCCACAATTCTTTGCAATATCAAGATTTTTTTCTCTTTTCTTTTTTTTTTCACAAAATTGTTATATTAGCTGGTTATTTCTCACACACAGCATATGCATAGCACAAAGTACACCCCAAAACACATTCTACTACTCCTCCTGAGTATGGCAATACCACATGTGTGAGACTTTTACACAGCGTGGCCACATACAGAGGCGCAACATGCAGGGAGCTCCGCCAGGTGTTCTTGGAGCATAAATTACACATCTAATTTCTTGACTAACTCTTACACTTTTGAAGTCCCTGGAGCACTAGGACAATGGAAACGCCCCAAAAATTACCCCATTTTGGAAAGAAAACAACCCAATGTATAATCTATGAGGCATAATGAGTCTTTTGAACATGTCATTTTTTTCTACAAGTTTTTGGAAAATGTGTAAAGAAAATGAAATGCATTTTTTTTACACAAAGTTGTCCATTTATACAATATTTCTAACACACAGCATGTACATACCAAAAATTACACACCAAAATAGATTCTCCTACTCCTCCTGAGTATGGCAATACCACATGTGTAAGACTTTTACACAGCCTGGCCACATAGAGAGGACCAAAATGCAGGGAGCACGTCAGGGGTTCTAGGGGCATAAGTTTCAAATCTAATTTGACTACCTATTACACTTTTGTGAGACACTGTAGTGGCATGGATGTGGCATGGATGAGAACTGATGTGGCATGGATGAGCATGAATGGGGATGAATGAGCTGTGGATGGGGATGGCTGAGTATGGATGGGATGACTGAGCATGAATGAGTACGGCGGGGTATGACTGAGTATGGCTGAGTATGGCTGAGTTTGGATGGGATGGCTGGGTATGGCTAAGCATGGCTGGGTATGGATGGGTACTGCTGAGTATGGTTGGGTACAGATGAGTATGGCTGGGTATGGCTGAGTATGGCTGAGTATGGCTGAGTATTGCTGGGTATTGCTGAGTATGGCTGAGTATTGCTGAGTATGGCTGGATATGACTGAGTATTGCTGAGTATTGCTGGGTATGGCTTAGTACGACTGAGTATTGCTGGGTATTGCTGGGTATGGCTAGGTATGGCTGGGTATGGCTGAGTATGGCTGGGTATGGCTGAGTATGGCTGGGTATGGCTGAGTATTGTTGGGTATGGCTGAGTATGGCTGGGTATGGCTGAGTATTGCTGGGTATGGCTGAGTATTGCTGGATATGGCTGGGTATGGCTGGGTATGGCTGGGTATGGCTGAGTATGGCTGGATATGGCTGAGTATGGCTGAGAATTGCTGGGTATGACGAGTATTGCTGGGTATTGCTAGGTACGGCTGAGTACGACTGAGTATGGCTGAGTACGACTGAGATACGGCTGGGTACGACTGAGTACAGGTGGGTAGGGCTAAGTACGGCTGGGTACAGCTGGGTACGGCTGAGTACGGCTGAATATGGCTGGGTACGGCTGAGCATGGATGGATGGATGAGTATTGCTGAGTATGGGTGGATGGATGAGTATCTATGGCTGAGCATGGATGGATGGATGAATATGTATGGCTGAGTATGGATGGATGGATGGATGAGTATGTATGGCTGAGTATGCATGGATGGATGAGTATGGGTGGATGGCTGAGCATGGATGGCTGAGCATGGATGGTATGGATGGTATGAATGTCTGGGTATGGATGGTACGAATGGCTGAGTATGGATGGCTGGGTATGGCTGGAGTGGGCAGATATCAGCGCTGTGGGCACTACACATCCAGCCCACAGCGCTGCAGCACTCGATCTCCCCCTCTACAGAGAGGGGTGGGAGTAACCAGATGTGACGCTGGTGTGTTTACATGTGATCGCTCCATCATTGACTGAGCGATCACGTGGTAAACGGCCGATATCAGTGGCCATTTACCATGATCTCCGGACCCTGCAGTCACGTATGTTCCCGGGTGCGCACCCCAGGGGTGCGCAAGAGCAAGATTCTGGGAGGACGTCCATGGGCGCCCTCCCAGAATAAGCCGGCCACGCTGTATCCATCTTTCGGCTATGGCCTGGTCGGCAAGTGGTGAAAAACTTATTTTTTTTAAATCAACATAAGGGATGTTTACTTATATTTAATCCAAATTTTCTCTTGTGCTTGTGTTGGCTGTAACATTGGAAATCCAAAATCCTCTGCCCTAATCCAAAACCCTCAGCCATAATCATCTGGTGCTGTGGGGGGTTAATACTAGTGCTGAACTTGTGACAGGTACTCATCCAGACTGCCAACTATGCCTGCCCCCAGGCATTTATAGAAGCTGTACTATAGATTTCATGAATGATAGGTGCTTTATGAATAGAGAATGGGATGAAAATGAGGTCCGCCTCTTATACTCATAGCTTAAAACAGGCTTGGTTGGTTCATTCGAGTCCACTGTGATTCCGAAGCACCGCATGCTCTTTTGACAGCACAGTACTAGTGGAATGCTTTTCCTATGTAAGCAAGTGTATTCCTGAAAAGGCATGAGAAGGTTGCTATTTTGACTTTTTTTTCCCCCAAAACACCAAAACAATGAAAAATCAGAGGACACCTGAGGGTTAATCAAGCAAATAGACTGTTCATTTTGCAAGGGAATTTGCCCCAGAGTTTAGTAAATTGAATTGAATTTGCCCCCCCCATGTAGTAGATTTTAGATTAAATATATTGTTTTCAATTTTACATATACTCATCTTCCACCATTAGAGATTGAGAAACTCTAAATATGTTCTACTACTACATTATAATGCATTCTTGTTTTATACAGTGGTTGAATGCCTTTTCGTTAGTTTTCTGTATATCAACGCTGCCACCCTTGTTATATGGTGTTTCACTGCATTTACACACATTCACCATTTTCCTGAGGAACTTGACATTTTCCTGCATTCTATTATTTACCATGGTTGTCAGTTTTAAAGTACTGCATAACAGGGGGAACAATGAATTGTATAAACCATTGTAGAACTACTTCATACACTTAGTAACCCATGGATATACTGTACATTCCCGTTTTATTGACCCCAAGTGACAGAGTTGATTTTATTGAAGATGCTTTTTTTGCATTCAGGCATAATTTACCATTTGTATGAAAACAGCAGAACCTATAGGCCAATGTTTAATATGACTTTTAATAGGACTATAGGACTCAATATGGAATCCTAATGGAGTTTCTTTGTGCATTTTATTGCTATTTTCATATCACGTAACACAAAGTATTGTCTCTTTAAAATTGTATATTTGTTATCTTGACCCTGTTTTCATATTGTCTAGAAAACCTCAAATAACAAAAAGACACCTACAGTCATGCTATTGTTTTCATTACTATTTTATTTGAGTTATTTAGATAATAGAGAAAATGTGTCTAATTAACCACTTAAGGACCAGCCTCGTTTTGGATTTTAGGTGTTTACATGTTTAAAACAGGTTTTTTTGCTAGAATCCCCAAACATTATATATATTTATTATATATATTTATATGGCAGTCAATGCAATACTTTTTTTTGCACTGTATTTGCGCAGCTGTCTTATAAGAGCACTTTTTTTGGAAAAAATTCACTTTTTTGAATAAAGAAATAAGACAACAGTAAAGTTAGCCCAATTTTTTTTTTTTTATATAAAAGACCCCAGATCTCATATTTGCACTACAATGCAATAAAAAAAAGTCATTTAAAAAAATGACATTGAAAAAAATGTGCCTTTAAGACGTATGTGCGGAAGTGACGTTTTGACATCGCTTCTGCCCAGCAGTGTCACAGAGATGAGTGGGAGCCATCTTAGCCTCACTCGTCTCCAGGCACAGAAGGGAGAAAGACGCGATCACCTCTGCCGCTACCGACGGCTCTGGTAAGCAGCGGAGGGCACCAGATCGCGGCGGGAGGGGGGCCCCTCTCCCACCACCGATAAAAGTGATTTTGCGGCGAATCCACCACAGAGACCACTTTTATCTTAAAGCTGACCACCGCACGAAAATGGGGATACCAGGGTTATGCCAGCTAGCTGCTGCCATAACAACGATATCCACCGCCAAAGTTTGGATGTACATCGGCGTGCGGTGGTCAGCAAGTGAATAACAAGAGACAGTACACCTTTTTGGATATTTTTGTGTATTTTATAATGTCTTCTTATCATGTATCATATAAATACACAAAAAAGGCTAAAAAAATGTGTAATGTCTCCCTACATTTTAAATGAGTAATTCAGACTTATTTTTACTATTGTCTAAAAACATAAACAACAACAGAATACAGCGAACAAGTGAAAAACACCTGTTTTTTTTCAGCTTTTGTTTGTTAGTTTTTGTTTAGCAATTTTTTTGTGTTTTTTTTCAATCAATTTTTTTGGGGGTTATTTATAAAATTTGCAAATACAGAAGTTCATGCCCGTGATCAAGCATAATGTATTTAAAATAATATAATAGTTATAATGGCAATAATATTGTTTCTATATTTTTGTTGATATTATTGTTATTGTAGAGTTTGGTTTTATTTAGGGATTATATAGATAACAGAAATAAAACAGGGTCATAATCATAACTTCAATACCAGGCACTTTCGCCCCTTCCTGCCCAGGACAATTTTCAGCTTTCAGTGCTGCAACTATGTTTCAAAAAATATATGGAACTGGATGGGACTTTAATTGTGCCTCTGAGAAGTGTAAACAAATGAAATACAATAACAAACTTATGAAAAAAATAGACAATTTTATTTACTATAAAAACAGTTGAAAAAAGTACATTACAGTTTGTACAATTAGGTTTAAATTCAGGATGTGCAGATCCCCCACAATTAATAGAAATATGGCCTACGCGTTTTGCGGACAGTGCCGCTTCGTCAGGGCCTTGGTCACAACTGATCACGTGGTAAGAAGCCTCTGTCAGAGGCCAGGAGGGAAGTGGTTTAAAATGTAAGTCAATACAAAAATGTTGTTTTTGCTTATATTGTAAATTTTGGTGTATTTTATGGTTATATATTAAAAGATTCCAAAGAAAAGTAAAATACAAATAAAAAAATCTCAAAACATCTTAAGTAACTACACTCTATAGTAAACAAATAAAAAAATGCTTATTGGGAACTGTACGTCACTTCCTATTTGTGCAATAATAACTTGACTAGCAGCTCTCCAAATGGCCAAATTGTCCATCAATAATGTTCCCCCTTTGGCTACAGTGCAGTTAAAATAATATTCAAATTTAAAAAACACTATCAACTTCAAACTCTGAAATAACTCATGAATTTAAGGGCTCATGCACACAAGGGCTCTTCCTCCGATGTTGACTAGACGCTCTCTCCCGCTGTAATGCTGACTACTGTGTGTCACTACTTATATTGCCATGGGGGATCACCCAGTGACATCATCAGAAGGTCCCGCCCGATTGTTTTAAAAAACACTATCAACTTAAAACTCTGAAAAAACTCATGAATTGAAAGGCTCATGCACACAGGACGTTTTACAGCTGCTGTTGGGATGTCTGATATTTTTTGAACTGCTTCTAAACGCCCCTCCATGATAGCCTACTGTATGTGTCCATGCAGACATAAACTGCCAGAGGCATTTGGAGGAATAAGCGTTTAGGGGTAGCCTGTGCTTCCAGGAGCAGTAAAAATGAGCTGTAAAAACGTCTGATGTTGCTAAAAGCTGCCTCTATTCAAAATCAATGGTTCCCTATGGGAGTCCATTGATTTGAATAGAAGTCGCACCAGAAGTCGGATCATGATTATCCGACTTGCAGTGCGACTTGTACGCTGAGGATCTTGAAGAGGAATCCTGCACCAAAATGAAAAATAAATATGGCGTGGGGTCCGCCCCAAGATCCATACCAGATCCTTTGGTCTGGTATGGAATTTAAGGGGAACCCCCGCACCAAACCCTCCCAAAATCCATACTAGACCCTTTTCCGATCATGCAGCCCCGCAGGTCAGAAAAGGGGGGAGTGAGTGCTGTGATCTGGGGGCCCCCTTTTTAAGAGGGGCTTCCAGATTCTGATAAGCCCCCCACCCACAGACCCTGACAACCACCGGCAAGGGTTGTCGGGAAGAGGCCCTTATTCTCATCAACATGGGGATAAGGTGCTTTGGGGTGGGGGGTGCAGGGCCCCCCTGCCCCAAAGCACCCACCCCCCATGTTGAGGGCATGTGGCCTGGTATGGTTCAGGAGAAGGGGTGCTTGCTTGTCCCCACCCCCTTTCCTGACCTGTCTGGCTGCGTGTTCAGATAAGGGTCTGGTAAGGATTTTGGGGGGACCCTGTGCTGTTGTTTTGTTGGTGTGGGGGTTCCCCTTAAAATCCATACCAGACCGAAGGGCCTGGTATGCTCTTGGAGGGGGAACCCCATGCCGTTTTCTTTTTTATTTCACGGGGAGTTCCCCTTCAAGACGCTCTAGAGCACAAGTCGCATTCCAGAGTCGGATTAAGACGATGATCATACTTTGATCCAACTTCAATGATATTCAATTGGCTGAAGTAGGACCAAAGTCAGACCAAAGTAGTGCAGGAACCTTTTTCAAAGTCAGACCGACCTTTGTCAGACCAGTTAAGACGGCTCTCATAGGGAAACATTGATTTGCATATGTCATGTGACATGAGCTCCCAATGTCGTAATGTTTGTCGTACAAGTGTGAACCCGGCCTAAAAGTGTGTTTTTACAGCTGCTTTTTCCTGGTGTTGGTAGCGACATTACAGCCTAATTTTTTTTAACGGCCTCAGTGCATGAGCCCTAAAACTTGACTCTAATACTAGCAAGCAGCCAACATATCCCATCTTACAGTGCTACAAAGAAGCACAATGGCTGGTTCTTTTAAGTCCAGGGTATGCTCTTCAGCTTCCCAGTTCATTTAGACCCCTTCGTCTTAGTCCAGAGCTTAAAGCAGAGTTCCACACAAAAATGGAACTTCCGCTTTTCAGAATCCCCCTCTTCCGGTGTCACATTTGGCACCTTTCAGGGGGGAGGCGGGAGCAAATACCTGTCTAATACGCCACCCGCGGAATCCACGCCACTTCCCATCCCCCCGCTGTCTTCTGGGATACACACGGGTCCCAGGAGACAGTGGGACCAGTGTGAACGTGCAGCGAGAGTCGTGCCTGCGCAGTAGGGAACCAGGAAGTGAAGCCGCAAGGCTTCACTTCCTGATTCCCTTACCGAAGATGGTGGTGGCAGCACCCGAGAGCCGAGGGACAGATCGGCTTTGGGTGCTGACATCACAGGCGCCCTGGACAGGTAAATGTCCATATTTTAAAAGTCAGTAGCTGCAGTATTTGTAGCTGCTGACTTTAAAAAAAAAAATTGGCGGAACTCCACTTTAAACACAACGTAAACATTTGTGATGCTATTACAGTTTCCAGTTCTCTCATTTTCCTTAACATATCCTTCTCTTTGCAATTATATGTTTCCATCAACTCTAAGAAACCCAGAAGCTTCTTAATGGGGGCTTATCTATCATTTTAACAGAGATGCGATACTATTCAGAATTCAGCCGATCCACTCCATCAATGCACTTTACTGGGTTTTATTCATCTGCTAGTATTTTTTCACTGGAGTTTGACTGTTATTTCATTGAAAATTTTTAACCTTTTCCAACCACTGTAATTAAAACTATGGCAGGGCATGTGGTCCTTAATCTGAAGTCACTGTACAGTACATACAGTATATTACCAAACATTTTGGGACGCCTGCCTTCAATTTCACTTCACGCAAATTCACTTTAATGGCATCCCATACAGTTAGTCTATAGGTTTCAATATTATATCACCCTTTGCAGCTATAACAGCTTCAACTCTTCTGGGAAGGCTGTCCACAAGGTTTATAGTCTATGGTAGTGTTTGACCATTCTTCCAGAAGCGCATTTGTCAGGTCAGGCACTGATGTGGATGAGAAGACCTGGCTCTCAGTCTCCACTCTAATTTATACCAAAGGTGTTCTATCGGGTTGAGGTGCAGGCCAGGCAAGATCCTCCACCCCAAACTTGCTTATGCATGTCTTTATGGACCTTGCTTTGTGCACTGGTGCGCAGTCATGTTGGAACAGAAAAGGGTCATTCCCAAACTGTTCCCACAAAGTTGGGAGCATGAAATTGTCCAAAATGTATTGGCATGCTGATGCCTTAGAAGTTCCCTTCACTGGAACTAAACGGCCAAGCCCAACCCCTGAAAAACAACCACCTCACACCATAATCCCCCCTCCACTAAACTTACTTCTTCAAGCCATTATAAAAACCAATAGAGAAATGCAGATTCATTTTGACAACTGTTTGAGATCAGTTTGAATTGCAGGTGCAGTTTACCCACATTTGAATGGTCTTACCTGTTTTGCATACATTTAGGAAGAGAAGAAGTTCTGCAATGAAGTTAACCCTAGATGGAACATTTGAATAATAAAAATATCAACATGGGAGGAGAAGATTAAATACAATTTAGGATTAAACATGTACCGTAAAGGCTAATAAGTGAGGTAGGTAGGTTTGTTTTTATTTTCCTTGTCAAAAGAAGTTTATTGAGTATACAATGTTATAAAGATACATAAAGTAAGTTTACAAGGATCTATAAAGTAAGCTCATTGTTTTACAGTAGGGTTTATATAGGTAAATATCATGAAATTTCAAATATTAAACATTGGGTTCACGTAAACCTAAATTAAAGATATATATAATTTCCTTAGTTACTTTTGTAGGTATTTAAATGATTTATACCTACTATACATATTGTTTACAAGTAGAGTGTATATAGGTCAAATAAATTCTGATAATGAGCTTTAATCGTAAGGTGGAGAAAAGGAAAGAGAAAGAAGAAAAAGGGTTGAAAGGTAGAGGTATGGTCCACAAGGCTGTCCCGCTCGTCAGTTTATTATTCTTTTTAGTTCTCTTTGAAGCCTTAGAATGGGTGTCTCTGTAAGTCATTTAATCTGTTACCATGGCAACAGGACAGAGTCATTGAAGTTTGACAGGAACTGTTGTTTTATCCAAGGATGCCAAAGTTTTTCAAATTTTGGAATTTGATTTTGATCAATGGCTACCATCTTAGCATGGGACATTGTATTATTCATTCTGTGAATTATTTCTGCTAGTACCAATGTAGGAGATTTCCATGCCTTGGCCACTGTTTGTTTTGCAGCCAATATTAGTTGGATCATTAGTTTGAATTGAGAGAGTGTTAACCATTCCGGTTTTAGATTAAGTAAAGTTAAATATGGATCTGGTTGTATTATTTTTTTAAATATTTTAGATGCAATCACGAAGACTTCCTTCCAGAAGGTTTGGATTACTGGGCACATCCACCATATGTGTAAATATGTGCCTATTTCTGGGCATCCTCGAAAACAAAGAGCTGAGGTATTAGGTGAATATTTTGCCACTCTAGCGGGTACAAGGTACCAGCGAGTTAGGACTTTATAATTTGTCTCCAGTGCTAAGATGTTGGGTGAAGATGACTTAGATGTGAGCCATATGTTAGACCAGTCCGTGTCTTCTAAAGTTCGTCCCAGGTCCTCCTCCCACCTCTGAACGTAAGAGGGTCTATTAAGATTTGCTACTCCATATAATTGATTATAAAGTGATGAAATTGTACCTTTAGCAAATGGATCTTTTGTACAGATTGATTCAAAAATGGATAATTGGGATAATGGTGTATCCCCCTTTAGGAATGGTGTATAGAAATTTTTGATTTGGAGATATCTAAATATCTCAGAGTTTGGTAGATCATATTTTTCTCTAAGCGATGGGAATGAAAGGAATGATTTAGATGCTATGAAGTCATTTAGTGTCTGAATGCCTGATGTTGTCCAAGCTTTAAAAGAATTTGGGTAGATCCACGCCGGATAAAAGGCCGGATTTCTGATAAAAGAAAGGAGAGGATTGTGTGGAGATTGTAACTGATATTTGGTTTTTAGTTTATCCCAGAGAGATAAGAAGTGTTTAGTTATGGGATTATGAATTTTAAAGCGGTCTTTAGGATCAAGCCATAATAAATTTGATATTAATAGAGGGTCATTTTCTGAATCCTCTATAAATACCCATAATGGGATTTCCTGTTTTGCATGGTATTTGGACAGACTGGCCAAATGTGCTGCTCTGTAGTAGTTAGTAAAATTAGGGTATCCCAGGCCTCCTTTATTTTTGGGAAGATGTAGTGTGTGTATAGGTATACGTGGTTTAGAAGAGCCCCATATAAACGAAGTTGCTCTTTTTTGTACTATTCTCAAAAAATAGGAAGGAATTGGAATAGGGAGGACTCTGAATAGATAAAGCAATTTGGGTAGAATAGTCATTTTGATTGCATTAATCTTCCCCATCCAGGATAAAGGAAGTTGCGACCATTGTTTTATTAGATTTGTGATCTGTCTTAATACAGGAGGATAATTGGTTGAGAATAAGTCAGAATGAGATGCTGTTAAATGAATTCGAAGATATGGGATTGATTTTTCTGCCCATGTGAATGGGAGTGCAGCCCTAGTCAGGATCAATTCCATGTTTGTGAGTGAAATATTAAGCACTAGGCATTTCTTAGGATTAATCATAAGGCCAGATAGGGCTGCAAATCCATCAAGAGCTGGTATTAAGTTAGGACCAGAGACCTGTGGTGATGATAGAAAAAGTAATATATCGTCTGCAAATATACATAATTTGTGTGTAATACCTCCTACTTCAATGCCAGTTATAGTTTGGTTTGTTCTGATGTATTGGGCCATGGGTTCGAGTATAAGGGCAAATAATAAGGGAGATAATGGGCAACCCTGTCGGGTACCTCTTTCGATATTAAAGGCTTCAGATTTGTATCCAGCATATTTTATATAGGCTTTGGGTTTATTATATAATGCTTTGATCCATGTTAAAAAGTGGGGTCCAAAACCCCATTTTTGTAATGAATATTGCATATATTGCCAGGATACTGTGTCAAATGCCCTCTTAATATCGAGAGATAGAAAACATAAAGGGATTTTCCGTTTTTTAGCAATATGTGCCAATAACACTGCCCTGCGTATATTATCGCCTGCCTGTCTATTTGGCATGAAGCCTACTTGATCTCTATGTATTAATTTTCCTATAATGCTATTGAGGCGTTTTGCTATTATTTTTGCTAATAATTTAATATCGAGGTTTAACAGAGAGATAGGCCGATAATTCACACAGGAAGTATCATCAGAAAGGGGTTTTGGGATCATACAAACAATTGCCATTAGTGTTTCTTGCCGAAAAGAATGTCCATCTAGAAGTTTGTTAAAAGTTTCAGTGAGAATGGGAGAGAGTATTTCTGAGAATGTTTTATAGTATAAAGCCGAGTAGCCATCTGGGCCTGGTCTTTTGTTAAGTTTTAGGTCTTTTATGGCGTTAGCAACTTCATCTATAGTTATAGGCTCATCCAAACTGCTTTTTTGATTCTGAGATAACTCAGGTAAGGTTATTTTTGAGAAGAAGCATTCAGCCTCTGTAGGATTAAATTAATTGTTTGTCTTGTATAAAGTTGCGAGATGTGAGTGAAATTTATGGACTATTTTAACTGGATTACAAGTGTAAACATTTTTTGATAATTTCAAACGTATTGGTTTGAAAGATTTGTTAGTTGAATTTAATGCCCGAGCCAAATATGTACCTGGTTTGTTTGTATTCATGTAGAAATTGTGTTTGGAGCGTTTGAGGGATTTATCAACTGACTCAGTGAGAAATAGATCGTATTCCAATCTAGATTTTTCCAGATGAGATTTTGTACTCTGAGATGGATTATCTTGAAATGATATGTAGGCTGCATTAAAATTGAGTTCTAGTTTTTTTGCTACATTTTTGCGTTCCCGTTTAAATAGTGCCATTTGTCTTTGTATTGTACCACGCAAGACAGGCTTATGAGCTTCCCACAGTGTTATTGGGGAGAGGTCTGTTGTATTATTAATTGATATGTATTCCTTTAAAGCTTGTTCAATGGCCATCTGATGTAGTGGGTGTTTGAGCATTATGTCCGGTAAGTACCACGTTGGGTCATGCGCTTTTGGTATGGCTGAGGCTATAGTAGTGTATACTGCATTATGGTCAGACCACGGAATCGGAATTATATCTGATGCAATAATTTCTGGTATCATTCCTATTGTTAGAAAAATATGATCTATTCTGGTGAAGGTTTGATGAGGGTGCGAGAAATAAGTGAATTTCTTTTTCATTGGGTTACTTTCTCTCCACGAATCTACCAGATTGTATTTGGAAAGAAGTTGAGAAAAAGGTAATCTAGAGGTTATTTTGGATGGTGTAAAAGGTGATTTATCTAGAAATGGGAGGAGGACCTGGTTCGAATCCCCACACATTATCACTGTTCCTATTTTGTGTGTATTAATCACTTGTAATATATGTGAGAGGAATGGTGTAGGTTGTTTGTTAGGAGCGTAGTAGGAAATCACCGTGATTGCAGTATCCATTATATAACCCATGAGTATCAGGTATCTACCTTCTGGGTCTTTAATTTCTGATGATAAGGTGAATGGTGTGGATCGGTGAAATGCAATTAGAGTTCCTCTTTGCTTGGTACAGGCAGAAGCCGTGTAAATTTGTTGATAAAAAGGAGAAATATATTTTGGAGTAGAATCTTTGGTGAAGTGTGTTTCTTGGAGGCATACTATGTGAGCCTTCTTGTTATGGAAAGTACGGAAGGCTTTGGTCCTTTTTTGAGGGACATTTATTCCCTGAACATTCAGGGAAAGTATATTCAGTGGTGCCATGGCAATAGATCAAATAGTTTTGACTTACTTTTTGTTATGCAGAGCTGACTGCGCAGATCAACCTGTGTGGACTGAAGAGATGAATAGATAGAAAAGAAACCAGTGAATTCTGGAGTAAAGAGTAAACAAAAAACATATGAGATTAGATGATACATTGTATAAATTATTTTTTGCAAGTAATCACAATTTACCCGTGAAAGAGAATAAATATCTCTCTCAGGGGAATAAGTGCCTTCGTCACACTCCCACATAATATGGTTGGGAGAATGAGGAGGGCTAATGGGGGTACACGGATCTTCCGCTTACAAGAGAGAAGTGCTATGTCAAAAGACATCAAAATGATGTTTCATTAATTGGAGTGCAGAATATAGTTTTTGTTGAAATTATTTATTCCAGGGTGGTTGTATATGGTTAGTCTTGCCCTAGGCTAAATAATTCAGTTAGAAAGGTACTGTTAATAACTTTGGTATTGATGAAGATAGTTTGAATTATTTTGGGATTTTAACCCTTTTAGAGTAAACAAGTACATATTTTATTCATATGTAACTGTTTAGATATGTTAACTCATAAAATTGAGGTTGTATTGCTTCAGATTAGAATAAACAAAAACATAATTCTAGGAACTAGTTAGGTAATAATATATTTGTTTTAAGAAAAGAAAGAAAAAGCTTCCATTACTTCTGGATTATTGAACATATTTGTCCTAAAAAGTAATAAATCTATTGTTATTACCTGATAATATATAACTGAACAAGAATTTCCTTATTTCACTTATATATTCTAAGGCTATATGAATCAGAAGTAATAAGAAATATAACTGGAATGTAACATGATCCCACACAGTGTGTGACTATCAGAATGCAGTTACATTCAGTTATAAATACAGGTTTTTTATAGAGAACCATCTCTTAGTATAATAAATGAAGAGATATCAGGAATTAGGATGTCAGTCCATTGAATCTTCTTGGTCCATGGATGATGTGGCATAACGGCCTCTTTTGTGAGAATGATGATTCCCATTTTGTTCTGAAATTTTCTGGGTGCTGCCTGAAGGTGAAGATGATGCCATTCTTCTGTGTGTGGGAGTGTTGCTGCTTGTGGGTTCTGTCAGATTTAATTTTAAAAGGGTTTGTTGTAGTTCATCTGCTGATCTGCTTCTGTAAATTGTACCTTGGTAGTTAAATCTGACTGAAAAGGGGAAGCCCCATTGATACATAATGTTGTGGCGTTGCAGTTCCATTAGTTGGGGTTTCATGGATCGTCTTTTAGTAATAGTAAGTTGGGATAGGTCAGCAAAAATGTGATAATTGTGTCCTTGAAAATTAAGTTCCTTTTTTCTCTTGCAGCAATTAGTATTTGTTCTTTCGTTCTGTAATAATGAAATTTTGTGATTATATCACGTGGGGGTCCATCTTTCTTTTTGGCTGTGAGGGCTCTGTGTACTCTGTCCAGTTCTAAACGTTCAATAGGGATATCTGGCTTTAGTTCTTGTAATAGAGCAGTAATAGTAGATTGCAGGTCTGTCACAGTTTCAGGTATTCCCCTTATGCGCAAGTTTGAACGTCTGGCTCTATTTTCGTAATCTTCGAGCTTAGTTTGAAGTATTAAATTCTCTTTTTTTAATTGTTCCAATTCTGTTATATTTTCTTGGGTTGTAATTTCAATTTCATCTATTTTTATTTCTAAGGCTGCGGTGCGGTTTCCCAGCTCTCTTATTTCTTTGGTTAGGCTTTTTGTTATTTGGTCTGAGGTTTGTTTTAAAGCCTTATGAAGCATCTTTTCAAATTGTAATAATATTACTGGGGATACTGAGGAGGCTTGTGGAGAAGTTTGTGAGAGGATTTGTTCTGTATCTGACTCAAATGGAGAGTCTTGCTGTGACATTTTCTCTCTGTGAGAGCGCCCTGATGCTGTATCTTGTGAGGTGACTGGAGCTGCTTTAGCTGCAGTGAGTGCCTGTGAGCTCTTTGTGAGGTGATTTTTATTTCTGCCACGGTTTCCTCCCAGTACCATATTTTCTGCCCAAACTTTCACAGTTTGTTCCCAGGGGCAAAAGGGTTCAAATGGATACCTTTTGAGTCTGCAAGCTCCGCTTTGTCCTTCTCTTCTCTCCTCAGCGGTGTGGAGCTCTAACAATGCATGTCTGCTCCGCTAGGCTCCGCCTCCTGCCCCCCGGTTTGTTTTTATTTTCAAACAAAGATTTAAAGCAGTGGTTCTCAACTCCTATCCTCAGGACCCACTAACAGGCCAGGTTTGCAGGATAACTGAAATACATCACAGGTGATATAATTTGTTGCTCAGTGATTGCAGTATTCTAGTCTGCATCTCCCCAAGGTAATACTTAAAATCTGGCCTGTTGGTGGGTCCTGAGGACAGGAGTTGAGAACCACTGATTTAAAGTGTATGCCCATTCAAGTGACCTGCAGAGATTTTTTTTTTGGTCACACTTATACTAGCTTAATACTAAAGGCAATTATCATATGTATTACCATGCAAGTTTAACCTGTCACTAAATTGGGCATTTAGTCAGAGGGATGATTTACCGTATATTCAGAAAAAGTTTTTCGGATGGCCCTTGCATTTTGTTTGTCCCATAATTATTTTTGGTTCTCGGGTAAATTTTTTAAACAGAAGATGGGCATTGAGATGGGCGCAAAGTTTCCGCCAAGCCTGGCAAATCTGTTTATGAGTGAATGGGAGGATAGGTATGTTTATGGTCAACAGAGGAGTGAACTTATATTTTATAAAAGGTTTATTGTTGATCTGTTCTTTATTTGGGTCGGGCCTGAATCATCTTTGATTCAGTTTGTTGAGAGCCTCAACCAAACTAATAACAACATAAAATTGGAGGGTATTTGGAATAAAGAACAGATCAATTACTTGGATGTCACCGTTATGCTATATAACCGAGAGTTGACCACTAAAGTTTATTTCAAACCCACCTATAGAAACAGTTACCTGCCTATCCATAGTGGTCATCATCCAACTTGGCTTAGAAACCAAAAGGCCAGTTTACAAGGATCAGAAGAAATTGCACTAGAGATGGTGACTTTATAACACAATCACAGATTATTAAGGAACGTTTTGAGGAAAAGGAAAATAATTCAGGTCAGTTAGACAGGGCCTTACAAGAAGTTGAGACTAATCAAACTATGTGCTTGAACAAATCTATGTCAAATCTAACAATGTGAGTCATGAATGGGGGTTTATAAGCAATTTTCACTCACAATATAAAGAAGTGGAAACTACTTTTAGAAAGTACTGGCCAATTTTAGGTATGGATAAAATTTTAAGGAAAGCAGTACCCAAGGACCCAAGATTAATTTATCAGAAGGGACCCTCATTTGGTGATAAAATATTAAAGAAAATATTAGATCCCCCAAATAAACCTTTAATGTTTTGGAATAGGGCAGGCTTCTATTCCTGCCATAGGTGTTTATCTTGTAGGCAGATGAATACACATATAAGAGGCATAACTGAGTTTTGTTCAACTGCTAATGATAAAATGTTTAAAATTAAGGATTAAGGATGTAATTTGACCCATGTGGTATATGCATTACAGTGCCCATGTGGCCTTGAAGTTTTGGTTCATAGAGGTAACTAAATTTATGTGGAGAGGAGCAAATAGAGTTTGTGAGTTATCTAAGTGCGAAACTAAGTGGATATACTTGACAGACACTCTATGTCCCAAGGAGATGAACGTAGAGCTTGATCTTAATTGTGTTATCAGTGATTATTAATTATATTTTTTAGGAACACGATCAGGCCCAGATTTACTCCCTCTGCCGCCCCAAGGCCGGGTCCTTCAATGGCGCCCCCCCAAACACACACCACCATTCTCGTCCTTTATCGATGCCTGCTACAATAGATCAAATTATAACATATCTCCACACATGAGAACACTGAAAATAACTGGCTTTAATTGTACAGACTGAAAAATCTCTGTAATGCAGAAAATGCCTTTTAAAGATTATAGCAGTAAGGAAATCCCTACAATTTTTTAGTTCTAACTTTTCTTTTGGCAAACTCATCAATAATATCTTCGTAGGACAAAGTATTTAAAAGTTCTGACTCAATGGCAAGTAAAGCTAAACTGTTCAGTCTTTCTTGACCCAAAGATGATCGTAAATAGTTCTTTATACAAATACATTTCATTCATTATTATGCACCACAGCTCAGTTGCGGTGCATAGAAACAGTATGCATTTTTCACCACACTGCTCAGCACGCAGTGGCGCTGTTGCAGTGTGAACAGGACACATAGAAAACAATTGTTTTCTATTACCCTTGCAGAGACCTGTGTTTTGCTAGTGCAGAAATCACAGACCCCCTTTTACATCATTGTCTTCAGTCCCCCCTTTACATTACATAGCCCCCTTTTTACATCACGACCCCCTTTTACATCAGTGTCCTTAGCCCCCCCTCTACGTCACATCCCCCCCTGCCTCATCACAGATCCCCCATCACAGACTAACCCCCCCATCACAGGCTGACCCACCACAGACCCTCCCATCAAAGACTGACCCCCCATCACAGACCCCCATTACAGACTGACCTGACTCATAGCAGACCCCCCCATCACAAACTGGTCCTGACCCATTAGACTCCCCATCATAGACTGACCCCCCAAATCACAGACTGAACCCCACAATCGTAGACTGAACCCCCATCACAGTCCTCTCTCAATATCAAACTCCTTTACAGCACAGCACTCCCCCCCTCCCCAAAGAACCCTACCTTATTCACACAAGACATGGAGCCTGGCCGCTCTGGACAATGGGCGGGACTTTTCACGTTAAAAGTGAGTGATTTATTGCTGGGACTGCCCCGCCACCTAGCAACCAATCACCCACTTCTTAACTTAAAAAGTCCTGCCCTTTGTCTAGAGCGGCCGTGCTTCATGTTTTGTGTGAATAAGACAAGCAGTATGGGGAGGGGGCAGTGCAGTAATATTAGAGAAGGCACGGACCTGCCGCACCTGCCATCAGAGGAGGGCTGGCAGCCTTAGGCCTGGGGGGCAAGTCCAGTCAAGTGGCCCATTAACACCTTGCCGATCAGCTGCCATCATTATACAGCAGCAGGTTAGCTCCCCGGCACCCACGGCATGACGTTTGAGCCGATGCGCATGGCCAGCTGCCGCGATATCCGCCGGCGACCCGCGATCGCTCCTGAGAGAGACAGAATGGGGATCTGTCAATGTAAACAGACATCCCCGTTCTGACAGGGGAGTTAGAGAGAGATCTGCTGTTCCTAGTGATCAGGAACATCGATCTCTCTCTATTCCCAGTCACTACACAGCCCCCACAGTTAGAAACACCTCCCTATGGAACATTTAACTCCTTGATCACCCCCTTGTATTAACCCATTTCCTGCCAGTGTTATTTATACAGTAATCATTGGGTATTTTTAGCCCTGATCACTGTATAAATGTCAAAGGTCCCCAAAAAGTGTTAAGTGTCCAATCTGTCCGCCACAATGTCGCAGTCCCACTAAAAAAAAAATCGCCGATCACTGCCATTACTATTACTTTTATTAAAAATAAAAATGTCATAAATCTATTCCCTATTTTGTAGAGGCAGACACTATAATTTTTTTTTTTTACCAAAAATATGTAAAAAAATACATATTGGCCTAGACTGATGAAGAAATGTCTTTTTTTGGGGATATTTATTATAGCAAAAAGTTAAAAATATTGGTTGTTTTTTTTTTCAAAATTTTGCTTTTTTTTGTTTGTAGCGCAAAAAATAAAAACCGTGACCAAATACCACCAAAAGAAAGCTCCATTTGTGGGAAAAAAAGACGTCCATTTTTTTTGGGTACAAAATCACATGGCCACGCAATTATCAGTTAAAGCAATGCAGTGCTGTATTGCAAAAAATGGCTCAGTCAGGAAGTGGCTAAATCCTTCTGGGGCTGAAGTGGTTAAACCACTGAATTAGCTCACCATCATCAGTGCCCATCAATGCAGCCTCACCAGTGCAGTCTGATCAGTGCCTATCAGTGTAGTCTCACTAGTGCAGACAGTGCTCATAAGTGCAGCCTGATCAGTGCAGCCTCACAAGTGCAGAGTGCCCATCAGTGCAGACAGTGCCCAGGCATCAGTGCAGCCTGATCAGTGCCCATCCATGCAGCCTCACCAGTGCAGACAGTGCCCATCAGTGCAGCCTCACCAGTGCAGAGAGTGCCCATCAGTGCAGACAGTGCCCAGGCATCAGTGCAGCCTGATCAGTGCCCATCAGTGCAGCCTGATCAGTTCAGACAGTGCCCATCTATGCAGCCTGATCAGTGCCCATCTATGCAGCCTCACCAGTGCAGACAGTGCCTATCCATGCAGCCTCACCTCTGCAGACAGTGGCCATCAGTGCAGCCTGATCAGTGCCACCTGACCCATGCAGACAGTGCCCATCAGTGACGCCTCACCCATGCACAGTGCCCATCAGTGCAGCCTGACCAGTGCCGCCTCACCAGTGCCCATCATCAGTACAGCCTGAACAGTGCCGCCTCACCAGTGCCCATCAGTGCAGCCTGATTAGTGCCGCCTCACCAGTGCCCATCATCAGTGCCGCCTCACCAGTGCAGACAGTGCCCATCAGTGCAGCCTGATCAGTGCCACCTCACCAGTGCAGACAGTGCCCATCAGTGCAGCCTGATCAGTGCCGCCTCACCCATGCAGACAGTGCCCATGCAGCTTGATCAGTCCCGCCTCACCCATGCAGACAGTGCCCATACAGCCTGATCAGTGCCGCCTCACCCATGCAGACAGTGCCCATGCAGCCTGATCAGTGCCGCCTCACCCATGCAGACAGTGCCCATGCAGCCTGTTCAGTGCCGCCTCACCCATGCAGACAGTGCCCATGCAGCCTGATCAGTGCCGCCTCACCCATGCAGACGGTGCCCATGCAGCCTGATCAGTGCCGCCTCACCCATGCAGAGGGTGCCCATGCAGCCTGATCAGTGCCGCCTCACCCATGCAGACAGTGCCCATGCAGCCTGATCAGTGCCGCCTCACCGATGCAGAGGGTGCCCATGCAGCCTGATCAGTGCCGCCTCACCCATGCAGACAGTGCCCATGCAGCCTGATCAGTGCCCATGGAATGTAGGGGGGGTCAGCTGGGGGGTGTCAGGGTCTGGGTCTGTGTTACAGCTAGGTACTTACTTTCCTTGCACGGCCTCTTCGGAGGGGGTGATAAATCCCAGTCACTTCTTCTCTGCCTCTCCTCAAGCCAGCACCTGGTCCCAGCTCACAGCTGCTCAGGTCACGTGTGACGTGCCGGCTGCCTCTGAGGCTCCTGGGAGGTGGGAGTTGTAGTCTGCTGTACTGCTGAATTCCTTCCACTGCCAGGAACTTCAGTGAGGCCAGACTACAACTCCCAGAGTGCAGCTGAACAGCAGCCAGCCAGTCGGCGGCTAGTACTGTATAACACAGTACCACGTCGCAGCCTGGGAAAAATAGACAGCGTCGCGGATGTAAGGTAGGCGGCCCAGGGGGAGATTTCCACCCGCCCCTGCCTGCCAAGCTGCTATGTTAGTGCGGGGGGGGCGGCCGAGAAATCGCCGCAGGAGCGGCGCCGCCCCCACACCACTGCCGCCCCGAGGCCTGGCCTCGGTGGCCTTGTGGGAAATCCGGCCCTGAACACGATTAGCATATATAATTTTTAATTTACTGCACTTTCTTCAAATGCTGTTTTATGTTTAATTGCTGGGTGGTTTAAATACTAGTACGGGCCCTCATTGGGAATTTTTAAATGTATTTTGCACTCTGATTTATATGTGGGATTAATTTTTATGTTCAAGTTTATTTAAATTTAATTTTATTATTATTTTTATGTTTATTTTTATTCTTTTTTTGTTTTTATTTTTAAATATGTCTTGCATATGGAATGTACTTTATATGGAGGCCCCTATGTTACTTAAATCTTAAGTTGATCAATTTATTGGTTCTGATGTGACATACATGCTACAATCGACTGATATTCGGAATTGTGTTTTATGCGGACATGATCCCATTTTGGTTGCTTTTAAATAGATAGTGACCAATTTGTCCATTATGTGAGAACAATTAGCATTAGGAAACTAAGCAATTGCTAAGTGTTTATGTTATGGGATATGTCTAGGCTTAGGTGCCTCTGTAGTTTCAATATTGTAAGGTACCCAGTGATGCGATGTGTGTCAGTAGTTAATTCCTCACCCACATGCATATCCTAATTATGCAATAGATTTTATTATGTGACGGAGGATTGGGTTAAAATCCCGTCCCCGTTCTAGTATATATTGGATGAACTGTGCTGTGTAGCCACGCCCTTTGATGAAGGAATAACGAAACGTACGTCAGGGCATGAATACACAGCTATCCAGTCAGTCTATCAACAGTCAAGCTCAACCCGGGTACCCCGCCACGAGAGGAATCTATCAGGTGGTGATAGCAAAAAACAAATGTGACAGGACTGCTTACTTTGTACCGCTTGTTTTAAATACTCTGCTTGTGAGTGTAACTTGTAAGGGGGGTAATTGATAGAATACATTTTGGGTGTTTTATGGAATTATGCTATATGTGTTTTCTTGTCATGAGTGACACATAAATGGAAGGACCTGCATTTGCTGCTCCGTGAATGGATCATCATATGGGCTTATTATCACCATTTATCTGGTGAGTTCATGACCATTGGGGCACCGATTCACGAGTAGGGATGAGCCCGATGTTCGAGTCGAACGTGAGTTCGATTCGAACATTGGGTGTTCACCTATTCGCCGAACAGCAAACAATATGTGGTGTTCGTGGCAAATTTGAAAGCTGCTGGAACACCGTTAAAGTCTATGGGACACTAACATGAAAAATCAAAAGTGCTAATTTTAAAGGCTTATATGCAAGTTATTGTCATAAAAAGTATGTATTAGTATTCCGCTCTCAGGACAAGCTCATAACCGAACTGCAGCCCCCAAAAAAAGGAAAGCACCTAGGTGCAATCCAAATGCTGTAAACTCTAAGAGAATAGGGGATTGGCGTTGTTCACTGATAAAATAATAAGTTATTAACAAATTCTCACCATAAAGGAAAACTGTACCACAGATCTGTGTGAGTGAATTAAAAAACAATAAAGCACAATATGCTGCAATGTGTATAGAAAATTATCCACATTAAAACTACCAATAAATGTGCAAGCTGCTCAAGGTGAAAAAATCTATAAAAAATATCTCCAATCAATAAATTAATGCTCAATCAAGTGTACAGAAAAACACAAAATCCAAAAATAATAAATATTAAACCGTGTAAGTGAATTATGCCCTGAGGAACACTCAGTGTTAACCACTCGCGAGTGGTATGCTCCTAATGATGTGAAATGACCAACTGGATAGTGATCAATTGAAAGTGAGACAGACAAAAAAGAAAAAAACATAAAATTTTTTTCATATATATATATGTGCATTAAAAGAGGAGGTGCTGCTCATTTTCCAAGCTCTTCTCTTCTCCCTGTACATGGTTTTATGTCCTGGTGGATGCCATTGAGAGCACTCTGGTGACACAAGTGGACAGAAGAAGGTGAAGGGGACACTGACCGCTTGGACCATCGGATTTACGTCTACATGCCTATTACCCCTGCAGGGGTTGGGCGTTCCGGTGAGTGGGGACACTAGAGGGGGCTCCACACAGGACGGTACATATTTATCTGAACGGACGTACTCGGAATCATTTAAAGACTTATTAGATTTCTGCACCAGAACTGTTTTACACATTGGACAGTTTTTAATATACGCAGTATTTTTTCCAGGCACTTTTGGAATTTTTGTATACACGGACACTTTATGGACTATTATGCTAGATTTTATTAATCAAAAAAAATTTTTCAATAATACTTTTTATTTATTTATTTTTTTCTTCCACTTTTATTAATTAACTTTTGATCACTATATTTTAATGCACATATATATATATATGAAAAAAAAATTATGTTTTTTTCTTTTTTGTCTGTCTCACTTTCAATTGATCACTATCCAGTTGGTCATTTCACATCATTAGGAGCATACCACTCGCGAGTGGTTAACACTGAGTGTTCCTCAGGGCATAATTCACTTACACGGTTTAATATTTATTATTTTTGGATTTTGTGTTTTTCTGTACACTTGATTGAGCATTAATTTATTGATTGGAGATATTTTTTATTTTTTATAGATTTTTTCACCTTGAGCAGCTTGTACATTTATTGGTAGTTTAAATGTGGATAATTTTCTATACACATTGCAGCATATTGTGCTTTATTGTTTTTTAATTCACTCACACAGATCTGTGGTACAGTTTTCCTTTATGGTGAGAATTTGTTAATAACTTATTATTTTATCAGTGAACAGCGCCAATCCCCTATTATCTTAGAGTTTACAGTATTGTCATAAAAAGTGTTTGGAGACCTGGGTCCTGCCCCAGGGGACATGTATCAATGCAATTTTTTTTTTTAAAAATTGAGATTTGTTCGGGAGCAGTGATTTTAATATTGTGCCGGGGGGGTGTCTATGGTATGTCTGTAAAGTGGCGCATTTTTCCTTTGTTTAGAACAGTACCACAGCAAAATGACATTTCTAAAGGAAAAATTGTCATTTAAAACTGATCACAGCTGTAATGAATTGTCAGGTCTTGGCAATATAGATAAAACTCATTGAAAAAAAGAGCATGGGATCCCCCCCAGTCCATTACCAGGCCCTTTGGGTCTGATATGGAAATTAAGGGGGACCCTACACCAAATTTAAAAAAAATTGTGCAGGGGTCCCCCCAAAATCTATGGATTTTAAGGGGAATCCTGTGCCAAAATTTAAAAAAAATGGCGTAGGGGTCCTCCCCAAAATCCATACCAGACCCTTATAAGAGCATGCAACCTGGCAGGCCGCAGGAAAAGAGGGGGGGTGAGAGAGCACCCCCCTCCTGAACAGTTTCAGGCCACATGCCCTCAACATGGGGAGGGTGCTTTGGGGTAGCCATGTCCCCATGTTGATGGGCATTGTGGGGGTCTGTGGGTAGGGGGCTTATCGGAATCTGGAAGCCCCCATTAACAAGGAGACCCCCACATCCCGGCCTCCCCCCTGTGTGAATTGATAACGGGATACAAGTACCCCTACCATTTCACAAAAAAAGTGTCACAATGTTAAAAAAGACAAGAGACAGCTTGGGACAAATCCTTTATTAAAAAAATTAAAAAATAAAAATGTCCCACAAATGTCCATTTATCTTCTATCACATCGCCCGACTGATCCGCCTCATGGGAGGCTCCTTCAGCTTGTTAGTACAGCAGCTCCAACCTGAGCTGTCAGGTTTTTTTCTCATGCAACCCAATGGGTTGCATGGAAAAAAACTGACCGTGGGTACTAGGCTTAAGAAACTTGACAACCTTGAAAGTAGTCTTCTGCTCAGTAAGCAGGCAATTAATGGGGTTGTTGTGGAGGAAAAAGTCAGGATGTTCAGGAAGGAACATGGCTTACTGGGAAGAAGTTTATGGAAAGGTTGGATGAGGATTTCATCTAGGATTAAGAGGGAGGAGATCTAGACTATAATAGAGCAAGCAGGGGTCAGACACTAATGAAGAAAGGAGTGGAAGATGATGGCGAAGGGCTATGGCAGGTGATAAGGAGATTCCCATGATAGAAACAAACATTGGTAAAATCACCAATAAAGATAGCTGCGCTGCCCCCTACACTCTATACAACATATACAGTGCCACAACTCATAAAGTGCTAGCGGTCCATAAAAGTGCTTCAAATAAAGTACTCCAATTCTTGGACAAAGAATCACTGGGCTACATGCTGAAAAAGAAGATTGCCCATCCTGTCACCACTCTCCTGCCCTTCTAGGACCGAATGTACCGCAAGTTGTTGACCTCCTAAGTATACACTGAGGTAGTTCAAACTGCACAAACTCCACTGTTTCTGGTCAGCCTTTTAAGGTAAGTCACCATCCACAGCCCTGCAAAACTCCACACAGATAGGAAAGGAACCAAAAAGATCTCACTGCGCAATGCTATTTATTAAAACATCCTGACAAAATCATAGAAGTATGCACTCAAGATATCTAGTGCCTCCTCTGGCTTTTGAAATATACTGGAATGCCGCTGCTCCAATGCTCCGATGTATGCTGGAGCCAGTGTGAGTTCCACCAAGCAGAAGTGACTTAGTGCAGGGCGTCTATGCCCCTATGCATTTTGTCACTAAGATCAAAATCAAAATCATACTGAGCAATGTCCGAAGGATAGCTACATAAGAAACAAACACTTAAGGCAGGCTCTTCGAGGAGTGAAGCTGACTCTGTATACCAAAAGGAAGAAAAAGTAGAAAAGTGCCTCTAAGTGTCATAGCTTAAAGAAATGTTTATTCACACGTAAAAGGGGAAACTCACAAAAGGAGTAGGAAATCATGATCAACATAGGGTGTTCGACATCAGGATGGAACACAAAATGCCCGAGGTCCGCACACTAGGAAACTGCGATTTGGGAGCAGAAGACATTGGTAACTTTTCTTCTGTAGATATATCTCCCAACTTTTAGAAGTATCTTCCTGTTATATATTGACAGTTTTAATTTAAAATAGCCACACTATGTTGTTTTACTAACTTAATTATTATTTGTATTGGTTTCAGGGATATATCATTTTAAAATACATATCTTATAATTTTTTGAACTGTCAAGATTCCTTCATCTACTATAAGTACAATACGCATACAATACAATACAATACACATACAATACACATAGTTGAATAATATACTGTATAATTATGGTTGATCTTTTTTGTATGAATTATATGATTTAATATTAGTAGGTATCATTGTTCTACATGATTTCGTAAATATTTTATACTCAGGTACACGATTTGTTTATGGGATGATTCTCTTTAGTCTGACATGCTGGTTTATGTAGTTTTCATAAAGCAGTGATCGCTTTTTGTTAATACCTTTTATATATTGTAATCCTCATCTAAAGAATCTTATTGTTTTTTATTGCCTGTTTTTTTTAAATTGTTTACACACCTATGATTTTTTTTTGTTCATTGGGTGATTGATATGTACATTTATATATGAGTCTCTCATATCCCCGAATAACTTGAGAAATGAGCGCACATGCTTGCATGCTCTGAAACGCATTGTTCACTCCCATTCTTGGTGTTGTCACACACTGGCGCTGTGGTCCACGCTGTGCCTCACCGAGAGATCTGCCCAGAGTGATATGAAAAAAGAGTTACCCGTCCCTGCTGCTCCCATATTGCGTCTTCCTAGTGTACGTACCCTGGGCGTTTTCCAGTGCGTACCATGGGCGTGATGTCGATGACCCCCTGATAAGCCTGATTTCTTACTCCTTTTGTGAGTTTCCCCTTTTACGTGTGAATAAAAGTGTCTTTAAGCTACTACAGAGTTTGGGATTAAAAGTACCATCTCTGCGTTTGAACAAGACCAAGCTATGTAGTGTAAAATTGTCTTTACTAGAAGTCTCAACTTACAAGCAGTTCTGAATGCACTGTTTATATAAGAAATATATCACGCTGACACCCGAATAGACAGCAGTCAGTACAGCAATAGACAAAAATGCAATGATTACAACAATTGTGCAGTGCTGGTGAAAAAAATTCTGCAAGGCTACAGAATTCAATGACTGTTAGTGCTCATATTATATAAATCTATGAACAGAAATAACGATCATATATATACTAATAAAGTCTGTGAAAATAGTCCATATAGTGCAAAAATTGAAAAGATGTGGTCATATATGATAAGAAGGGATCTAATAAGAAAATGATATGCCTTTAAGAAATAAATAGATGTGAAAGACAGCCACCACCAATTGCAGGAAGACTTACCGGAACAAATGTACCCAAATGGGCATAGGCAGATGCTGACATATACTGAAAAGGGATCCAACTGGGCTCCGTTTAGAAAGACCGGTGTCCACAAGTCTTGTGGTATGTGTCTTTAACCATGTAACCTGCAGTATAACTGAGAAGGAAACAGAAAACTCCACATAGTGTAAACACGTAGGTATACTAAGTTTAATGTAAAAAAAAATGGGAACACTCACATTTGGGAAGAGTAAAACAAGCGCTTGTAATAATGAATAAAAGCAACAAAATGACATCAGCAGAGCTCGTCCCAATGCATTTTGTCTAAGGAGACATCATCTGGGGTGAAGCATCTCCCATCTTGGCATAAACCATATGTGCGGATGATCCATCCTCTGGTATTTACACCACAAGCCTTATCGACTCACTGGGCATATGCCCATTTGGGTCCATTTGTTCCGGTAAGCCTTACTACAATTGGTGGTGGCTGTGTTTCACATCTATTTATGTCTTAAAGGTATATAATTTTCCTATTAGATCCAGTCTTATCATATATGATCACTGAATGCACTGTTTATTTGGGCAATTAGGTGGCAAATAGGGTTAATATTGATACATGTACATTTTTGCCATCGGGAGCTAAAAGCATGCATGTTTTTGTTAATTCTAGGGAAAGTACAATTCTGGGAAAATGAATAATCCAGATACACTCAATAAAATGCAATAAATATATTCAGCACAAACATACAATTGCCAGCTAAGCACTAAAAAGTCAAGACACAATACCCCAATAGAACATATTAATCAAAATAGCGCAGTGCAAAAGATAAAAAAACAAAAGAGCATAAAGTACATATGAAGGTGTTCATCCATCCACATGGATAAACCGCTGAGTGATAAAGTGCACAGGAGACACATGTGTGCATCCAGCCCCTTCACCCTCACCATCGCTAACTGCTCACCTCCTACATGCGACCCATAGGGTCTATTTGCACATTCCCACAATTGGGGGTATTAGTCCTCCACTGGCCAATCTTTCGCCCAGACGTTAGTTCCTCCATGTATATAAATGAATGAATAAAAGGACATCTAGTGCTCTCCGTAAAAACAAAGCATTTATTAATAGTAAAAAATAAAACTTACAAGTGTAGCACTTGTCACAAGTGCATATAGCGATACAGCAGTAAATCTGAAAGATGGCCGCAGGTGAGGTCATACACAGCTCCTTCCCCGTACGCATTACGTTCTTGGGCGGGACTTCGTCAGCGGGAACCTGCAGGAGGAGCTATGCATGACGTCACCCACAGCTTTCAGATTTACTGCTGTATCGAGCGCTCGCTATATACTTGTGACAAGTGCTACACTTGTAAGTTTTATTTTTTACTTTTAATAAATGTTGTGTTTATACTGGGAATGCTAGATGTCCTTTTATTCATTCATTTATATACACAGAGAAACTATCGTCTGGGCCACAGATCGGTTACTGGAGGACTAATACACCCAATTGTGGGAATGTGTGGATAGGTCCTATGGGTCACATGTAGGAGGTGAGCAGTTAGTGGTGGTGAGGGTGAGGGGGCTGGATGCACGCATGTCTCCTGTGCACTTTATCACACAGCTGTTTATTCATGTGGATGGGAGGTCACCTGTATGTGGACTTTATGCTCTTCTGTTCTTTTATCTTTTGCACTGCACTATTAATAAATAATCCAGATAGATCTGGTTGTTCTGGTAGACCAATTACTTAAAGCATAACTCCACTTTTGGTGAGAAAAAAACATTCCCTTCTGGGTGATCTATGTACATTGCAAGGATTATAACAACCTTTGTTGCAGATTTCTACCTTTTGTTATTCTGAAGAAATCCCTGTTTGTTCCTCTGTGCCTCTGTGTTGAGTAGGTCTAATGGGAGTAATTTCATAATTATCTATCAGCTGTGCACTTGCACAGTACTAATGAGGAAATCTGCATTTAGGCATGTTCCTATTGGGAGTATTTCACCAAAAATGAAATTTTTGTTGCAGGGGATGCCTGAAATCTGACTTGTATCTGAAGCAGACTGCTGAGAAAATTTGTGAGCCAAGCAGGAAATTATTATAGACAAGCAGGAAATTATATTTCTGGGGTGTGTTCAGTACACACTCTGTGTACAAAACAACTCCAGATAGCCATATTGCATTGCATTTACAGAAAATTACAGATTGAAAAGGAAAGGTAATTTTTAATAACATTCAATTACATTATGACTTGTGTCGCAATTGTATATTCTTATTTATCTTTTATTTATTTGCTATTTTTTTTTCCCCACGAAAGTGGAGTTACGCTTTAAGGTGTATTTCCACTTTTGCAGCCAAATTGTTATAACACCTACTTTATATTTATTGCGCAATCATATTCACAAAGCATAACTAAAATGTAAAAATCGCAGCTTACCTTTGTAGATGCTTTATTGTGGACCCTCCAGAAACATCCTTTTAGTTTGTCATTGTTTATGAGGGGCCTGGGCCGCTATGTTTGCCATAATTAACCCTGTCTATGCTGTGCAGGCAGATCTTCATTATCAACTGTAACTAGATTTTAACACTGTCATAACAAAGGGTTAATGGTTTAGAGTCTAGGCTGTGTATGTTATTAACCAGTTAAATACAACCACCGCAGTTATACTGCGGCAGGTTGGCTCCCCTAGGCAAATTGCCGTAGCTGTACTTCAGCCGGTTTAGGAGCTCTAGGGGGCAGAACATGCCCGGCGGCCACTGGGCACCCGCGATCGCTCCTGAGAGGGACAGAACGGAGTTCTGTCAATGTAAACAGACAGATCTTCATTCTGTCAGGAGAGAGGAGACAGATCTGCTGATCATACTGATTATAAACAGCGATTGGTCTCCTCCTCCAGGCAGTCCCATCCCCCCACAGTTAGAAACACTCCCTAGGACACAAAATTGACCCCTTGATCGCCCCTAGTGTTAACCCCTTCCCTGCCAACGACATTTATACAGTAATCAGTGACTATTTTTAGCTCTGATTGCTGTATAAATGTCAATGTGACCAAAAAGTGTCAAAAGTGTATGATCTGTCTGCCGCAATGTTGCAGTCCCGCTAAATATCGCTGATCACCACCATTACTAGTAAAAAAATAAATAATAATACCATAAATCTATCCCCTATTTTGTAGACACTATAACTTTTGCGCAAACCAATCAATATATGCTTATTGTGATTTTTTTTTTTACTAAAAATATGTAGAAGAATACATATCGGCCTAAACTGAGGAAGAAATTTGTTTTATTTTTAATTTTTTGGGGGGGATATTTATTATAGCAAAAAGTAAAAAATATTGTTTTTTTTTTCAAAATTGACAGTCTTTTTTGTTTATAGCTCAAAAAATAAATACACAGAGGTGATCAAATACCACCAAAATAAAGTTCTATTTGTGGGAAAAAAAGACATCAATTTTGTTTGGTCACAGCGTCGAACGACCACGCAGTTGTCAGCTAAAGCAACGCTGTGCCATATCACAAAAAATGGCCTGGATATTAAGGGGGCAAATCCTTCTGGTCCTTAAAGCGGGGTTCCACCCAAATTTTGAACAATATCTGTATGTATTCCCTTCCTTGCCTAGATGCTGACATGCCGTTTAAAAAAATTTAAATCGCCGTAATTACCTTTTATTTTTCTATTCTTCTTTGCACTTCCTGGTTCTCCTCCCGTGGGAGTAGGCGTGTTTCTAGCCTCTCCCAGACTCCTGGGAGCTAGTCTCAGGCTTCCCAGGATGCCACTGAGCATGTGCGGGAACGAGCAGTGAATGCTGGGAGCACAGCATTCACCACATCCAGGAAATAATTGCTTGTGGGCTTCAAATGCCCACAATGAAGATGGAAACCGCCTGCAGTGAATAACATAAGTTATTCTTTCCGACGAAATCTGACACAGGCGGACATATTACACACAATATGTGAGTATGTAATGCTGAGAAGAAAAGTTTGTGAATGAACTCAAAAAAAAAAAACGATAGATAGGTGGACCCCCGCTTTAAGTAGTTAAGGGAAAACTCACTCTGACATTGTTCATAAAACCTTGCAATCAGCCATGACAACTTTTCCTGGGAAACATGTAAAAGGTAAGAGATATTTAAACATTTTAAGGCATGCTGTTAATGGGAACAAATGCATAGTTTTCCTAAATTTGACTACAAACATGGAAATATGTATAACTGCAATTTCTAAGGCACGTAAAATACTTTTTTTGTGTTAAAAGAAGTAGAAGTTTAGTCTCCAGAGAAAGAGCTTCAACTCAGTCTTCCCCCATAGGACACCCATTAAGCAGTGTTAAATTCGTCGACTAAAACGACTAAAAGAATATTATTTTAGTTGACTAAAATACGACTAAAACAACTGAGATGACTAAAATACGACTAAAACTAAAATGGCATTTTAGATGTATGAAAAGTGTAGCGCTACTTATACAGTTGTAATATTGCATACAGCATAAACATTGAAAAAACATAAATGCATGTGTCACACACTTCGTACAACACCAAGTGTGAAATGCTCTGGCAGATATCTGTTAGATGTAAAATAAGTTGTAAAGGAAAAGATCATAAAGTCCCATGCTGTGAACACAATGATTCCGTTCACCGTGTGAGTAGCTGGTAAGACTACGAACAAATATGGTGAATCCCCCACATGGAAGCAGTGCAGGCTTACCAGATAAGTTGGACTCATACAAACATATGTTTAATGAGTCGATAAGGCTTGTATTACCAGCCGGCAATAGAGTAGAGTGGTTCAGCCAAACAGTGATGTGGTCCGGATTGCATCAAGGACTTCACTAGGGACTCCCCAACTTATAACTTGGTCTCGGTGAAGATAGCCCATAAAGAAAAAAGGGGACCATATAGTGTAATAACGTTTGGTATAACCAATTTATTTAAAAGGTAAAACACTTACATTTTCCAAGATAAAAAAGCGCTTGTAATAAAATTGTGGCAGGCAGTGGAGTCTCCCGACGCGTTTCGTCTAATCAGACTTCATCTGGGGTACCCTACCACTGCTGCCAACTCCTTTATAAAGGTACTGTGACCCCCCATAATGAGAATCCAGCTCGTGTCCATTAGTTGAGTGCACTTCCGGGTATCGCCAAAATGCGTTTCAAGCCTCTTTCCAAGTGTATAGTGTGCGTTCCAGCATTCCTATCTTCGTACTAAATGGTAATATGTATATCAATTTCCCACATAAATGACATTTAGAAGACTCCTTGTGTTTAAAAAAGAAGAAGATGTTCATAAATAGAGCAAAAGGGGCATTTATTTAACTCCGTCTGAGAAGATCCGTCCTGGATCGTATGCAGGAAGTGGGTGAATATGGGCGGCCCATTCCAGATGACGTAGAGAACGTCACCTTCCGCTGCTTCTTCCACCTGCATGGAACGCAAGCCAAACCGCCATCAGTCAAGTGTACATCCCACCCTCTAATCGAGGGAGACGTGGCGCGATGTCGTCACGAGCGGAATGTGGTCACATGTGCTCGGCATAGCAACGCGTCCCTGGGAACGGAGTGTCATGTTATGATATCCACATAACACTGTATGTAAAGGATGGACACAGACTGGCCCCATAATAAAAAGCAGTTTTGTGTGTGTAAAGTGATCCTTTAGTGTTGCCTCAGTATTGAAATGCCAAGACATAACAACTTAAGTGGCAATTTGTGATAAAATTAACAAAAGAAGTTTTAAATTTAAAGACTTTCAGTGATATAACAAAACGATCGCATATTGTGTATATATATTAACATAATTTGATTGTAGAGTGTGTTATATATATGAAGATTCCATAGAATATGAAGTTATAAAGTATAATGTGTCTATACTCATAAACGTGAGATAAAGTCTACATTATAATAAGTATAACCAAAGACGTTATAAAATAGTGACCAGTCACATAAATGATTTGACCCAGGTGTCCTTGAAGTGAAAATTTGTGATGATTAAAGTGAAAATTTGTAATAATTATAAAAATTCAAATCAGAAAAGGATCATATATATATAAAGATCCGAGAGGGATTCTCATTGGGTGATCAGGACCCATAGTAATATATGTACAACATACCATATGATAAAACCGCATAAAAAATGCATAAAAATTACATATAAAAAATATACAGAAAAAATAGAAAGAGGTCCCCCCAGCGAGTTGGGTCCTATGATTCAAGGGACACTATGTTGAGTCCCTACCTTTGATGAGACTAATGTGTTCACTCACTCTCACAGTGAAAGTTCTAGTTGGACGGGATTCTACCCGTGTAAGAAATGTGTTGTTTGTCAGCATAATGTACCAATAAGACGCAAACTGACAGAATTTACATCTAATGTCACAGGGAAGAGGTATACTATCAAACCGTTTTGTACATGTAGCTCTAAGTATGTAGTATACTTAATTGTTTGTCCTTGTGGCAAACAATATGTTGGTCGAACAACTAGAACTTTCACTGTGAGAGTGAGTGAACACATTAGTCTCATCAAAGGTAGGGACTCAAAACATAGTGTCCCTAGACACTATAAACAATTTCATAATAGTAGCCCTGCAGGTTCATTATTTTTGGTGATAGATAAATACACTCCTCCATGAAGGGGTGGGGCTATGACCAGAGGGGTTTCTCGACTAGAAACGTTCTGGATACACGAATTACGGTCTCTTCACCCACAGGGTATGAATATGGAACTAGATATTAATGCCTTTATTAATGAATCATAGGACCCAACTCGCTGGGGGGACCTCTTTCTATTTTTTCTGTATATTTTTATATGTAATTTTTTTATGCATTTTTTTATGCGGTTTTATCATATGGTATGTTGTACATATATTACTATGGGTCCTGATCACCCAATGAGAATCCCTCTCGGATCTTTATATATATATAATCCTTTTTTGATTTGAATTTTTATAATTATTACAAATTTTCACTTTAATCATCACAAATTTTCACTTCAAGGACACCTGGGTCAAATCATTTATGTGACTGGTCACTATTTTATAACGTCTTTGGTTATACTTATTATAATGTAGACTTTATCTCACGTTTATGAGTATAGACACATTATACTTTATAACTTCATATTCTATGGAATCTTCATATATATAACACACTCTACAATCAAATTATGTTAATGTATATACACAATATGCGATCGTTTTGTTATATCACTGAAAGTCTTTAAATTTAAGACTTCTTTTGTTAATTTTATCACAAATTGCCACTTAAGTTGTTATGTCTTGGCATTTCAATACTGAGGCAACACTAAAGGATCACTTTACACACACAAAACTGCTTTTTATTATGGGGCCAGTCTGTGTCCATCCTTTACATATAGTGTTATGTGGATATCATAACATGACACTCCGTTCCCAGGGACGCGTTGCTATGCCGAGCACATGTGACCACATCCCGCTCGTGACGACATCGCGCCGCGTCTCCCTCGATTAGAGGGTGGGATGTACACTTGACTGATGGCGGTTTGGCTTGCGTTCCATGCAGGCGGAAGAAGCGGCGGAATGTGACGTTCTCTACGTCATCTGGAATGGGCCGCCCATATTCACCCACTTCCTGCATACGATCCGGGACGGATCTTCTCAGACAGAGTTAAATAAATGCCCCTTTTGCTCTATTTATGAACATCTTCTTCTTTTTTAAACACAAGGAGTCTTCTAAATGTCATTTATGTGGGAAATTGATATACATATTACCATTTAGTACGAAGATAGGAATGCTGGAATGCACACTATACACTTGGAAAGAGGCTTGAAACGCATGCGGGTCCGCCATTTTGGCGATACCCGGAAGTGCACTCAACTAATGGACACGAGCTGGATTCTCATTATGGGGGGTCACAGTACCTTTATAAAGGAGATGGCAGCAGTGGTAGGGTACCCCAAATGAAGTCTGATTAGACGAAACGCGTCGGGAGACTCCACTGCCTGCCACAATTTTATTACAAGCGCTTTTTTATCTTGGAAAATGTAAGTGTTTTACCTTTTAAATAAATTGGTTATACCAAACGTTATTACACTATATGGTCCCCTTTTTTCTTTATGGGCTATCTTCACCGAGACCAAGTTATAAGTTGGGGAGTCCCTAGTGAAGTCCTTGATGCAATCCGGACCACATCACTGTTTGGCTGAACCACTCTACTCTATTTCCGGCTGGTAATACAAGCCTTATCGACTCATTAAACATATGTTTGTATGAGTCCAACTTATCTGGTAAGCCTGCACTGCTTCCATGTGGGGGATTCACCATATTTGTTCGTAGTCTTACCAGCTACTCACACGGTGAACAGAATCATTGTGTTCACAGCATGGGACTTTATGATCTTTTCCTTTACAACTTATTTTACATCTAACAGATATCTGCCAGAGCATTTCACACTTGGTGTTGTACGAAGTGTGTGACACATTTATGTGTTTTCAGTGTTTATGCTGTATGCAATATTCCAACTGTATAAGTAGCGCTACACTTTTCATGCATCTGTTTCCTTTACAAATTTCCTGTTTTGTTGTGTGAGCTGCTATTCTAATTAAGTAAGCGCAGAGTTTTTGTTTTTTAAAATGGCATTTTAGTCAACTAAAATAGGACTAAAACTAAAATGCCATTTTGGTCAAAAAACTAAGACTAAAACTAAATTGAAATTTGACTTCAAAATTAACACTGGTCTGTAGTGCATGTTCATACCTCAATAACATAATAAATAACATATTAGATTTCTCACTCCAGCTGTATATAATGAGTTTGGAAATTGTAGAGAAATGTTAACTAATGCATTACAATTTAATTACATCCATTAGATTTTAGACGACTAAAATGAGTTTTAGTCGACTAAAATGTACTGGAGATTTTAGTCGACTAAAACATAGGACATTTTAGTTGACTAAAATGTACTGGAGATTTAGTTGACTAAATATGACTAAAACAATTGCAGGAGACTGAAATGGGACTAAAACTAAAATGCCATTTTAGACCTAAGACTAATGCCCTGTACACACGGTCGGATTTTCAGACGGAAAATGTGTGATAGGACCTTGTTGTCAGAAATTCCGACCGTGTGTAGGCTCCATCACACATTTTCCATTGGAATTTCTGACACACAAGGTTTGAGAGCTTGCTATAAAATTTTCCGACAGCAAAATCCGTTGTCGGAAATTCCAATCGTGTGTACACAAATCTGACGCACAAAGTGCCACCCATGCTTAGAATAAATTAAGAGACGAAAGCTATTGGCTACTGCCCCGTTTATAGTCCTGACATACGTGTTTTACGTCACCGCGTTCAGAACGATCGGATTTTCCAACAACTTTGTTTGACCGTGTGTATGCAAGACAAGTTTGAGCCAACATCTGTCAGAAAAAATCCATGGATTTTGTTGTTGGAATTTCCGATCAATGTCCGACCGTGTGTACGGGGCATAAGACTAAAACTAAATCAAAATCTGCTGCCAAAATTAACACTGCCATTAAGTCCTATGCATTAGAGCAGGGGTGTAAAACTCAATTTCATTGTGGGCAGCATCAAAATTATGATTGTCCTCAAAAGGGCCGGAGGTATCTGTAAGATTAGATGTCTAGCGCATCCCCTCCCCTTACATTAGATGTCAAGAGCCACCCCACCATCAGAAGTTGAGTCCCCTACTCTCCCTAACATCACAGTGCACCCCCTTTCCTTATGCTGCTGCTGGGAAGAAGCTGGATGCATTGCTTGAAAACAGAAAGTAGGGGTCTGGAGGAGGACCAGAGGTGGACTGGAACTCTCCTGCAGCTGCAGGAGAGGTGTGAGGGCCACATGAAATGCCCTGGAGGGCCGGATTTGGCCCGCTGGCCTTGTGTTTGACACCTGTGCATTAGAGGGTGTGTCCTTTGGGAGAAGATTGAGCTGAAGCAAGCTTTTGGATTTTTACTTCAGTGGTAACTTCAGCAATGTATGACCCCACCCATTTCTGGCAAATTATCATTGAGTTAGATGTTCTCAGCTGGAGAACTAGAATCTGTTAGTAGCAATTTTAACCAGTGGATTAAGTGCATTGTGGCGTCAAAGCAGTATTTTTTTTCACAAATGTGAAAGATAACTGAAAAAAAACACTTTAACTAACCAGCAGATATCACAGCTTAGTGGAGCTTCAAAGAAATTACTCGTGGAAAATATTTTTGATAACTCACTTATCTATACTCATAATTCATTATTTACTGTAATAATAAAACTGTTTCAAAACATTATATCTTTAATTGTATCTTGAATTTAAAAATAAAACATTTTGCATAACATTGTAAATATAAGATTTCTTTGGTAAGCAAAGTGTTAATAAAATAAATAAATATATATATATATATATATATATATATATATATATATATATATATATATATATATATATATTGTTCTCAGGATTTGTAAAACTTGCAAATTAACAAAAGACCAATGCCAAATAGCTTGCTTCCTATTAAAATGGTTTATTGTCCTTTGTGCCCACAAAGCTTTAGTGCCATTTCCCAAGAGAAAGCCTTCAGCAGTATAGAGACACTTCACAGCACAGCAAAGTACAGAATACAAGAATTATAAAACTGTCATAAATGTCAGAATGCATTGTAATCAGCAGAACAGTAACATTGCCTGGAAACCAGCCATTTCATCTAATAAATTCTTTATGGTCTGGTAAATGTTATTAATATGCAACTAAGAATGACATTTGAAAAAAAGATAAATAAAATAAAACACCTTACTTTTACAACATCAATTTTACTATCCATTTTTTTACTTTATAAGCTAAGCCAAAAGTCTCTTAACCAAAGCACAGTAAGCCAAAAAGAAGCCTTATAAAAACAAAAATATATCTACGTGTCATTACATCCAGCCAATATCCAAAGCAAAAACAAAGAAATGTAATAGTTCTTTTAGGACAGTGTATGGTGCCAGGCCTTACCCCTCCTGGAATTATTGCCCAAATTAACAGGGCAATTTATATTGACTTGTTCATCTCTCTGAGATAACTTGTTATGCTGCGTCCACATTAGCAGACTTTTCGACCGGACTGGTCCGACAGACTGAGTCCAGCGGACAATTCGACCGTGTGTGGGCTTCATCGGACCTACAGCGGACTTTTTCGGTCGAAAATCTGACGGACTTTAGATTTGGAACATGTTTCAAATCTTTACGTCGGAACTCCACCGGACCCAGTTCTTATCGAAAAGTCCACTCGTCTGTATGCTAGTCCGACGGACAAAAAACGATGCTAAGGCATCTATTGGCTACTGGCTATCAACTTCCTTATTTTAGTCCGGTCGTACGTCATCACGTACAAATCCATCGAACTTTAGTGTGATTGTGCCTAGGCAAGTCTGTTCATTCTGAAAGTCCGTTGGAAGTCCATCGCATAGTCCGTCGGATAGTCCGTCGGACCAGTCCGGTCGAAAAGTCCGCTCGTGTGTACATTACTCTCTCAACCCCATTTAACAGATTTCACACTAATGGTAAAAAAAAAAAGAATAATGAATGCCGGTTCGAATAAAAGTACCTACACATTTTAAAAGGTTTACCTCATTTCTTCAGTGACAGTTTCCCTCCTAAAGAAAAGAGTCCAAATCAAAATAAAAACAAAATAAAAGCTTGCGTTCTATACAATAAAAAAGCATATCTGACTACTAAATGTGATTGCCAAATGTTTTTATGCATATCATTTTCAATCTTTTAGAACTCTTTATAACTTTACCCTTCAGTATATTTTAGTATTCAGACTAACTTATGAACCCCAGAAGTGTATTTTAGCACAGACCTTTTAAGAGCTGCACAAAAATAGGAGTCTACCTTTTATTAACACAATAAAAAAGACTAATTCATACATATCTCTCACAGATAGAATTATTCACAATGAAAAACAGTGAAAAACTAGTTCTCTTAAGTATTTTTAAATTAGTTTTCCGATTGGGAAGTTTAAATAACTAGATCAATAAATTTGACATTAAATCTAGTGGGAACTGAGTTCATAATATAAAACATTTGAATAAATGATTAATTATTTAGCACATTGCAGTATTTGCAAAATCTTCATTTTGTTAAAGCTAAAAAAGGTAGCTTTTATATCTCAAAGTAACACATTGATACTTGTATTTAAACTAAAATATATTTAATAGTAGTGAATATGAATACTTTTAATAAAAAACAGTTTTAAATCAATTACATCAGACTCAAGCATTGGCCACGAAATTACTGCACACATTACTAATCCTAAAGTGGTTCTAAAGGCAGAAGTTATTTTGACCTTTATGCATTCTCTGCATTGAGGTAAAAAACCTTTTGTGTGTACCTCCACTTACCTGAGCCTGATCTCAATCCAATGCTGTGCCCAAGAGAAGTGGCTCTCTCCACTCTGCCTGTCCTCACAGGGTTAATTGGTAGCAGCGGGAGCCATTGTCTCCTCTTGCTGTCAATCAAATCCTGTGGTGAAAGAGGGGAGGAGCAGGACCAAGCCACACTTTCTGTGTCTATTGTTTGAACAAAGGCAGTGTGGACCTGCCGGTGTGCCAAAATAGGAAATGGCTACCTATGGTGGCACACCGAGAAGAGGAGGAGTGACGGCAGGAGAAAAAAAATTACCTTTTAGAAATAATTTAAGGAAATTATAATACAATATCTATTTGGCCATCTTTAAATAACCTAGTCAACTTGGTTATATTATATGTCTGCTGCTTGTATTATATTATAGAGGGTTTTTGGTAGGATGCCAGCATATCAAAATAGCTCCTTCAAAGGAGCACCTTTCCATTTAACTAATTAATTTAACTGTTATTTACATAAACTGTTTTATTCCTAATTGTATTATAGAACACCAAATAAGCATTTAATATACTGTAAGGGGATTGCACAAAAGTAAAACTTTATATACTGCACATAGTGTAGAAAACTGACATTCAAACTACATATTGGGTGCAAATATTGAAATTCAAAGATGTAAAAAAATATATATATAGCACTGGGGAGAAATGAACTGATTTGCCTGAATTGGAATTTAACTAGGACTTGTTCAGTGTGGATACCAAGAAACTCTTCGCAACTTGCTTATTTTTAGCTCCTGGGAATATTGACAGCTTCCAGTAATCACAATTAACCATGTTCACACTACTGCACACCTAATACACAGTTAAACGTTTACTAATCTTTGCACTGAAAACAGAGATTTGTAGTTTGCCTATATTGCAGTACATGTTCAATCAGGCATGCTATGCTAGCGTTATTTCTCTTTGGCAGGTCCTCACTATAGCAGCAATTGTAAACTAAATACATATAGGTAATTATTTTTTGGTGGATACGTATCGCCTATACAAACAGATATAGATAATAGGAGCTGACCTTTGGTACATAATAGAATTTGCCCTGAATTCGAAATGCTATATACATAGTATAGTAGAAACTGTAACTGTACACAACAACTGGCATTTCCGATCAGTGACTCTGACCTCCACTTTGAAAATGTTAATTCCCTGGATGCCATGCTAATTCTTTGGATTCAATGCTTTATCAGTCTGACCTGTAAAAAGGCTGTGACTCAAAAGTAATGCAACCAGACAAAGTCAAGCAAGTAACATTTTCAAAGGATGGCCAGTCATGGTAGCCCCCATGTTTTTCTAATGCCAGAGTCAGCATAACATCAGAATTCTGATATACACACACACTGGAGAGCATAGTGGCATATTAGTTTCTGCCTTACACTAGGGCATCAGTTGAAATCCCATCCATGGCACTATCTGCAAAAAGTTTGCAAATTCTCCCTGTGCTTCTGACGGCTTCCTCTGGGTATGCCTAGTTTTAGTTTAAATTGGCTATAGTATGCTTATGTATGCATGTAAAGTCAGGACCTTTGATTGTTTTGTCCTTGAGGTCAGGGACTGATATATGTGTACAATATATGTATATTGTAATATTGGGGGGGATGTCTAGCTCAGTGGTAGATGCTTTTTTCAGTGAGTTCAGAGCACACAGAAACTTTAGGTTTAGGGCCTGGTAGCCCACTTTTATTAAAAATAACAAAAATGATAAATTCATACATGCATGGATTACCTACACAGGGTTCTTCTCCAGCAAAAAATACAATAGATGAAAATGCCAAGTCACCCGGCTCTTAAGGCTCACTCAGCCTCAGTCGCAGTACAATACTGTGCAGGCCCACTCCTGGCCTCTAGGAAAGGGTTCTCCTACAGGCTTTATCACTCCTCTGAGACTCACGGTTTCCTCTGGTCCCCAGGACTCTCTCCCCAGCTGTCTGAGCTATGGTCTCAAAGACTCTCTCAGTTGGCCCAACTCTCTCCGTCCACTGACCTGAAACCTCTCCCACATGGAGTACCATCTCAAGGATATTGCCTCGGTTCCTAAACAGGAGCACACTTCTCTCCTGGCTGCAGCAACTGCAACCCCTACTCCACCTCCTCTGAGCTGTGCTCAGATCTGCCTTATAACGAGTGTGTACACCTGGACACACACACAACCTGTATATATATATATATATATATATATATATATATATATATATATATATATATATAGCACTGCTTAAATTATTCGCACTATAAAGCTTACCCAAATACAGTGTGCACCATCCAGCCTTAGGCTGCCCACACATTGCTCATATTTTTTCATTCAACCATTGGATAGAAAAAAAAGCTTTCCACTGAGCCTTTGTATTCTGACAGCAAGGAGACTTCCCCACCATCAGAATACAGTGATCAGTGTTGCGGCACTGATTGATCAAGAAAAACCTGACAGGATGTTGGTACACAAGTTGACTGATAGATCGACGTGTGTGCAACCAGCCTGCCCATACATTGATCAAAAAGCTGGTCTCTGCTGAACTGGTCAAATTTCGATCTATATAAGGACACCTTAAGTCCATTCCTTTTTACTGACACAAACCTCTTATGATAGGACTGAAGCGCACAACAGCTGAAGAGCACGGCAGAGAGGACTGGGGAAAAGCAGAAATGTTCACAGTCAAAGTCATCATCTGAGGATAACATTGTAACACATGTAATCATTTGCCCAATTTATCAATCACATCTTCAGATCAGAATCACTTTCCCTTCTGCTGCAAGGATTCACATTTTTCAATTATCCATTGGACACATTTGTTCTGTACTTATGTGAGATGATAATGGTGAGTCTTTGAAATGTACAAAAAAATTGCAATGCTTGTTTATGGATATATTGTTGAAAGTTAATACTTGTACAGATGATCAAAAATGCTTCAACTACTTCCCGCAAACTGCCATCATTGTACGTTGGTACTTTGACGTAGAATACTGAGGTTATGGCAGCAGATATCTGCCATAGCCCCGGTATTTTCTTCAATGGCGGGTGGTCCACTTTCGGATAAAAGTGGTTTCTGTGGCAAATTCGACACAGGAGCACTTTTATCAGCGGCAGATGTCCCCCCCCCGCCGCTCTCTCTTCCATCTCTTCCACTTCCTGAAGCCATTGGTTGCAGCGAAGATAATCCAATCCTATCCCCTTAGTAGCATGAAGCCGAGTGAGGGAATTATGGCCCCCACTCAGCTCCATAACGTTGGATGACAGAAGCAACATCAAACGTCACTTCCGCACAATGGTCTTAAAGGGCATAAGAAATGTTTTTTTTTCCTTATTTTTATTTTTTTATTGCATTTATGTGTAAATGTGAGATCTGAGGTCTTTTTGACCTCAGATCTCCCATTAAAGAGGTCCTGTTATGCTTTTTTTTTATTACAAAGGGAGTTTACATTCCTTGCAATAGGAATACAAGTGACCCATTTTTTTAAAGGACAGTGTAAAAATAAAAAGTAAAAAGTAAAATAAATAAGACAAAAAAATAAAATAAAATGTAAAGTGCCCCGTCCCACCGAGCTCGCGCACAGAATTGAACGCATATGTAAGTCACGCCCACATATGAAAACAGTGTTCAAACCACACATGTGAAGTATTGCCGTGATTGTTAGAGCAAGAGAAATAATTCTAGCACAATACCTCCTCTGTAACTCAAAACTGGTAACCTGTAGAAATTTTTAAACGCCGCCTATGGAGCTTTTTAAGGGTCAAAGTTTTCGCCATTCCACGAGCGGGTGCAATTTTGAAGCATGACATGTTGTGTATCCATTTACTCAGCGTAACATTATCATTCACAATATAAAAAAAAATTGGGCCAACTACTACTTTACTTTAAATTGCGCTTGTAAGACCACAGTGCAAATACGGTGTGACATAAAGTATTGCAAAAAAAATATTTTAACTTTCTTGTTCAAATTTTTTATTGAAAAGAAGACAGATATCAACAGGTAATCTTTGTGCGACAGATTACAACGTAACTTACACAACATCTCTTTGTACAGTGAGATATTAACAAGAATAAAGAAACAATTGTCAATTGTGAGAGTACAGAAGATAATTGTTTTAGCAATAGTTGAGAGAGCTTAGGGTTTGTTACAGTATTTAAAGGAGGAGGAGTCAACCCCGGTGTGATTGTGTGTTAGGGGTGAGAATTCTCCTCAAGAACTTGAGGGTCAGAACTTAGCAAAACTTGTGTAATCAAAAGGTGAGATTACCGGTAATGAGGTTCTCATTAAGATGACAATTGGGGAGAGAGAGGGGGAGGAGACCAAGGAAAGAGGGGAAAGGAGAGAGGAAAGAAAAAGAGAAAGTGGTGGGAAAATGGCCAGGAGGTCGCATTGGACTTTGAAATGCTACACTTCGGGGTATGGGGCCTCCATCAGAAGGCTAAGGCTCCAGTAGGTGTTTGTCAAAGTCAGGGGGTAGAAAGTGTTCAACCCAGGGGTGCCATATTTTGAGATGCTGAGGTATTCTGTCTAAAATTGTAGCCTCAATTTTACTATGTATCATGGCTTGAGTAATCCTATTCTTAACTTTGATGAGGTTTAGTTTCAGAGTTTTTCAGGCCCTAGCTATTATCTGCTTGGCCACTGTAGTACTGTAAATTGAAGGAGGAGACATGTCTTGGATTTAGCACACTATATTGTGATGTGATTCAGTAATGCTAAAGACGGGTCAGGGTCTATGGTACTTTGGAGTAAGGTGGAAGCCATGCGGGACACCCAAAATTTCTGAACTATCGGGCAGGTCCATCATATATGGGCATGAGTGCCCTTCTCACTGCAACCTTTGGAAGCATACTGAAGGGTAATTTGGAAGACATTTAGAGATTCTAGCTGGGACTATGTACCGCCTGATGAGAACCTTATAGTTCGCTTCCTGGGCAATTATATTGTGGGATGAGATTTTTGTATTTATCCATATATTTGACCAGTCTTCTACATCAAGGTCTATTGCTAAGTCTGTGGACCACTGTGCAGTGTAAGTTGGCAGGTTATCTGGGGGAGAGGTTAGGTGATTATAGAGGTGGGATTTAATGCCCGGGGCATGGGGATCTGAGTTGCAAATTCCTTCAAATATGGAAAGATCGTCTAGTGAGGAGTGTGAGCCTATAATTGTGCGGACAAAGTGGGTGATCTGGAGGTATCTAAAATACTCTTTTGAGGGGAGTTCAGCTTGATTTTGCAAGGTTGAAAATTATTTCATAGAGGCTTCAGTGACGAGGTCACATATACAGTTCAGTCCAGCTCGAAGCCAGAGCTGAAATGATCCTGGGTCAGCGAGGGCTGGATAGAATTTCGGATGGCCCAGGAAGGAAAGTAATGGGGAGTGGGCAGACATCAATTTAAACGGGTCCTGTAATTTGTCCCATAATTTGAGAGAGTGCCCTGTAATGGGGTTGGTTATGGGGCCACAGGTAGAGGAGGGTAACCATAGTAAGTTAGTCACAGTGAGGGGGTAAAGATCAATTGCTTCCAGACTGACCAACAAAGGTATTTCAACAATTGCAGGAAAGAGGGTGAGCTGGGCCAGCTCGGCTGCGTGGTAGTATCTTAAGAAGTTAGGTAGCCCTAGCCCCCCACTAAGCTTGCTATGAAGTAGTATGGCCCTTGACACCCTAGGCCTGGTGGAGCCCCATATGTATTTGGACACTTGTGTTTGGATAATTTGATGGAAGTAAGGAGGGACTGGGACTGGGGGAACTCTGTATAAATATAGAAGTTTTGGGAGTAGAGAAATCTTCACTGCTGCAACATTTCCAAGCTATGAGACGCACAGTGGTTGTCAAGATTCTAGTAAGGAGGTCAGGTGCATTAACATAGGGAGGTAGCTTGTTCGAAAAAGGAGAGCCGGATCGCTAGTTAATTTAATACCGAGGTATGGTATCAATGTTGTGGACCAGGTGAAGGGGAAGTATTACTGTATATGTTCAAGTTCCTTTTGTGGAAGAGACACGTTGAGAGCTCTGGATTTGGACTGGTTAACTTCTAGACCTGTTATTAAAGCAAATTTGTCTAAGAGCTGGATAAGATTTGGGAGAGTCGTGCACAGTGAAGTGATAAACAATAGTGCATCGTCAGCAAATAGACACAGTTTATGGTATGTGGAAGATATATCCAAGCCTTTAATTTTTGGATTTGCCCTGAGCAGGGCAGCAAGGGGCTCGATTGCAGGGGCAAACACTAGGTGAGAGAGGGGGCAACCCTGTCTCGTACCCCTTTGAATTTAGGAAACAGTCCGATCGAAATCCCATGTATTTGATGTAAGCTTGTGGTTGGTTGTATAGGGAGTTTATCCACTGCAAGAAGTTTGGGCCAAAACCCCAGCTTTGTAATATAAAATGTAAGTAAGGCCAAGAGACCGTATCAAACGCCTTCCTTATATCGAGTGACAGGAGGTGCATGGGTATTTTTCGTGATCAAGCAAGGTGTTGGAGCAGGACTATGCGTCAGATGTTGTCGCTGGCTTGCCATCATGGTATAAAGCCAACTTGGTGCTTATATATTAGGCCACCTATAATTGGGTTAAGAGGCAACACCATGATTTTGGCCAAGATCTTAATGTCCAAATTGAGTAACGAAATGGGCCTGTAATTGGACCAAAGGGAGTTATCTGTGTTGGGTTTGGGTATCATGGAAATGATTGCTGTCAATGTGTCTCCTTTAAGGTGTGTTGTTTAAGGAGGGCATTGAACAAATTAGTGAGAAGGGGGCCAGGGTACTAGCAAATTTCTTAAAGTAAGAGCTGGAGAGTCCATCGGGGGCCTGGCTGTTTGTGGAATTTAAGTGTTTTAATGGCAATGAGGACTTCCTCGGACGTGACGGGGCACTTCATAGACTCACGATTGATTTCTGATAGTTTAGGAATAGTTATATTTTGGAATAAAGCTTCGGCTTGTTTCAGAGAAAAAGTTGTTTTTGCTTTATAAAGCTCAGCCAGTTTCCTGCGAAATTCAGAGAGCACCTTAACAGGGTTGCCTGTGTGGATATCTTTGGCCAATTTGAGTCTAATGGGGTTGTGCACCCATTCTGGACGACGAAGACGCAATGCTAGAAAGGTTTTAGGCTTATTGGCTTTAGTATAAATTGTGTGCTTAGATCTGCGCATGGCCTTATCTGCTGATTCTGCCAGGAGTAGGTCCAGCTCAGCTTTCGTCTTCTCTAGTGATATTCTGTGGGGTTCAGTTGGGGAGGATTGAAATTGAAGAAAGAGACGGTGAAAGTCTGCTTCTAATTGTTGTATTTTGAGTTTTTTATCTCTTTTGAGGTGGTTGGAAACAGAGATGCAGGTCCCTCGGATCACAGGTTTGTGTGCTTCCCATAGGAGGACAGGTGAGATTCCAGGGATGGTGTTGAGTTGTAAATATTCTTTAAGGAAGTTGTATGTCAAAACAATATTTTATTTTTTTTTATTTATTTCAGGTACTTATATAGCGCCATCAATTTACGCAGCGCTTTACATTGTACATTCACATCAGTCCCTACCCTCAAGGAGCTTACAATCTAAGGTCCCTAACTCACATTCATACATACATACTAGGGACAATTTAGACAGGATCCAATTAACCTACCAGCATGTCTTTGGAGTGTGGGAGGAAACCGGAGTACCCGGAGGAAACCCACACAGGCACAGGGAGAACATGCAAACTCCAAGCAGGTAGTGTCGTGGTTGGGATTCGAACCAGAGACCCTTCTTACTGCTAGGCGAGAGTGCTACCACTAAACCACTGTGACTAGTTGGTTAAATGCACGTCATTTATGCACCAAGTGCGGTCTCTAGCTTGCGGGATCAGTGAGGAGACCATTGTGATTACTGCACAGTGGTCCGACCATGTTATTGGATGTATGCAGGATTGGAGTAGGATTGGTGAGGAAACTACTGGCACAAAAATATGGTCAATCCTTGAGAAGGATTTGTGTGGATATGAGTAGAAAGTGTAATTTTTCTTAGAGGGATTGCATTCTCTCCAAGTGTCTAATAGGGAGGCTTGTTGGAATAATTTATGGAAGCGTATAGAGGAAAAATATTGTTCAGGGGCGTATAGAGATTTGTCAAGATGTGGGTGCATTAGAATCTCCGCACATAAATAGCGTGCCTTTGCAATGGGTACGTGCTACTTGCAAGAGGTGAGTAAAGAAGGGATTCGGATTATTATTGGGAGCGTAATATGACACTATGGTGGTCTCAATGTCTTGGAGTAGCCCAACTAAAATAATATAACGGCCTTCAGGATCTTTAATTTTAGTTGTCGGAGAGAATGGTAAGGTATGATGGAAGGCAATTAAGACGCCACATTGCTTAGTAGCAGCAGAGGCAGTACTTTGAGCTGAAATATTTAAGGCTTTAGGGGTTGTAAAAGTATGGAAGGCTTTAACCCTTTTATTGGGGGAGTTTATTACCTTAACATTAAGGGAGAGAATATTTAGGTGGGCCATTTGAGGGTTTGGGGTGAGATAGTGTTTAATGATAATAGGAGAACCATGCGACCTACCCGACCATGTGAAAAGCAAAAGAGGGTGTAGAGAGTAAAGAAAGAAAAGGAAAAGAGAGAAAATTCAAAGAGCAGGTTAAAAATGTTGCAGGGCAGACAGTTAGGCAAAGAAGTAACAGGCATGTTGTACTCAATTTCCTGACCATATAGTGTACCAACTTCCCAGCCAGCCAGCTGGCTGGAGAGTGTGTGCACTATGAGGGGGGGAGCAGTGACAGCTCCCCGCTGCAAACAGGGAAAATAAAACCGATAATTAGAGTTAAACTCAGATAACCTTTAAAATTAACACAATATATTTACGTTTGTAATAACATAATATAAGTGGTCTGTGTCTGTGAGAGGCTCATGGTGCCATCCTCTTATTGTGGGAGAGAGAAGGGAGGAGGGAGGTAGGGGATGGCAGGGGGAAGATATTGGGATAGGGGAGGGTGGGATTGGGGGGGTTGGGGAGAGGGAGGAGGAGGAGAAGAAGGGGAAGAGAGGAGAAGAGGGGGGGGGTAAAAACAAGGGTGGGGAGAGAAAAAAAAGGGGGGTGGGAGAAGAGGAGCATTCACTATTGTTATGTCATAAATCACAAAAGAGAATTAGCGTTTCTAAAATTGAGCATCAAAGTAATAACTGTTCAAGCAATACAGTAAGCACTAACGTGAAAAAAAAAAGTAAAGGAAAATAGTGTGCTTACAACCTGTAACCATCAAAATATTAAGATAAGGTATAAAAAAAAATACAGTGTTAACCATTTTAAAATAAAAAAAAAGACAGTTGGTTGAAAAAAAAAACAAAAGAAAAGGATCCAAACCTGTGTAACCCACTTAAGGGTTAGAGGGATCTGTGTAGGTTATATCCCACAATGGTGAGAGTACCTACCTCGGTGCAGACCCCAGAGTCTTGGTTAAGAAGTGACCTGCACATGTTGTGCATTAGGAAGTTTCTGTTTGTATAACCAAGAGTTTACATTCAGCCTTGAGGAGAGAATTTAATAGTCGTTAACATGTTCAGCGGGATGTGTGTGATTTCTGGTCAAAAGGTCTGGCTGGCGGGATGGAGTTCCTTTTTGGATCGAGGAAGGGCCCAGCTGATTCCGCATAGGCGTTGTTTGTATATGGATGGGCGGCAGGGCAAGCTGGGGTGCGAGGTAACAAAGTCTTGGATTGTTGAGCTGGGGGCATCAGATGAAGAGATTCCAGGAGGTGTTGCAGGGTTCTGGCGATGTGCAGGAGTGTTGCTGCCCCTGGAATGTGAACTGCAGGGCAAAGGGAAAATGCCAGGTGTATTTTATCTGGTGCTGTATCAGAATTTGGAGGTGTGGCTTCATGGCTCGTCGTTTAGCGATTGTGAGGGGTGCTAGATCAGAAAAAAGCTGGTAGTTATGACTTTGAAACAGAAGGGAGTCTTTGTAATGGGCAGCAGTGAGCAGTTGCTCCTTTGTGCGGAAAAAGTGCAATTTGATGATGATATCCTGAGGTGGGCCATCCGCTTGGCGACGAGTGAGTGCCCTGTGAATTCTATCGAATTCTAAACGTTTGATAGGTATAGAGGGGGAACGTTCCTGAAAGAGGGTTGTGGTGAATGATTGGAGGTCATTGACCAGCTCAGGGATGCCTCGGAGCCGCAGATTGGACCTGCAGGAGCGGTTCTCAGCATCCTCCGAACGTGAGAGAAGTATGGCATTTTCTTCACAGAGTGCTGCCTGCTCCTGGGCTTGCTCCTGAATAGTAAGCTCTATATAATCTACTCTGGTTTCCAGGTCTGCCGTGCGTTGGCCCAGCTCTCTTATCTCTCGTGACAGTCTGTTTGTGATTTAGTCTGATGTGGTTTTCAGGGCTCTCTGCAGCATTGTCTCCATGTGTTTTAGAAAGTTCGATTGAGACATACCTGATTTCGGCAGAGTAGGCAAGCCGCTGAAGATAGGATCAATCTCACCGTCTTCATCACTGTCAGCATGTCCCAATCTGGCCGCAGATGCAGCATGCTGGTTAGCAAGGGCCTTCGCCACCATTTTGGAGGAGGCACGGGCCAGGGCCTCTTTGACAGAACCATCTTGGGTGAGGTGCTGATGTTGCGGGGGATGATCTCTGGTATTGTGGGGTTGCAGAGCATCTCAGATTCTCTATCGGGTCCCGTGAGTGCAGCAGGGAGTGCAGAGCTCTAATGGGATGCGTCCTCCATGTCGAGCCTCATGCCCCCATATTTTAACCTTCTAAACAACAAGTTTGGAAAATAGGCCTGGTCCTTAAGTGGTTAAAAAGAAAAAACAAACAAACATGATCTTCCTCTATATACTACAGGCGTGTAAGCTGAACTTTCAATTTGGAAATTCAACTCCTATACAGCTCTTTAGCTAAAATTATAAAATGCATTTTTTTATTTATCTTGCGGCATTCAGCTTTGTCTTTCTGCTATGCCTTTTCTAAAATCCCTTATGCTCACGGATGTCTCCTTGAGTTTGTCTGAGACGTGTCTGAGACATTTGTCATATTTGGAATTACACCAAGTATGCTGAATAAGGTAATGGTTACCTGTAATTTTACCCATTTCTTTATAATCCCTGCTTAAAAGAACTTTAAACATTTGTTAAGGAAATTTGAATCTAATGAAAAGCACCCCCCCCCCCCTCCAATTCGCACTTTTCAGTTCATGCTTGTCAGTTTGTTTCTGATTTTCAGTGCGTGCTTATCAGTTCGTTTCTGATTTTCGGGTCGTGCTTGTCAGTTCGTTTCTGATTTTCAGGTCATGTTTGTCAGTTCGTTTCTGATATTCAGGTTGTGCTTGTCAGTTCTTTTCTGAATGGCCGTTCGTCTACTAGCCATGTGGCATTCTCGTCGGAGAGATCGTGCTATCATTGGGCTTGGAGTTATTGCTTTGACCCAAGTCCAGTCCAGGAACAGGAGGAGGAAAAGTTCTTGGACCAAAAATTGGTTGCTTAATCGTGACCAATTCTGTCATATGCTTTTGCTGCGGGAGCTCCAGGAGAATAATCCTAATGATTTCAGGAGTTGTCTCCGGATGATGGACCCCTGCTTTCACCGTCTATTGGCATTGCTGACCCCCTATATTAGGAAGCAGGCAACATGCATGCGATTTGCCATTACTCATAGGCTCATAGCCACCTTGCGGTACTTGGCGATGGGGAGAAGTCTACAGGACCAGAAGTTTACAACTGGGATTTCCCCCCCATGCTCTGGGACTCATTATTCCAGAGACCTGTTCTGCCATTATCCAAGTCCTGCAGAAGGACTATATTCAGATAAGTTTTAGCCTTTAACATCACATTCTATGTATTTAATGTTTGCTAATGTATTGTATTAATTTCTTCATTCCATAATTACCATTATTGTTATATGCTGTGAATGTCCTCTTTGTCCTCATGCATACTGTAAGCTTTTAATGCTTCTTTTTTGTCCTTCATGCATATTTTCCTTCACTAACCTCCCCAGCATGCTATCCTGGGCCCATACACATCTAGCCTAGTAACTTAACAATGTATTTTGTCAGTAGGGATGAGCCGAACACGCCCCTGTTCGGTTCGCACCAGAACTTGCGAACAGGCAAAAAAATTTGTTCGAACACGCGAACACCATTAAAGTCTATGGGACACGAACATGAATAATCAAAGTTGCTAATTTTAAAGGCTTATATGCAAGTTATTGTCATAAAAAGTGTTTGGGGCCCGGGTCCTGCCCCAGGGGACATGGATCAATGCAAAAAAAAGTTTTAAAAATGGCTGTTTTTTCGGGAGCAGTGATTTTAATAATGCTTAAAGTGAAACAATAAAAGTGTAATATTCCTTTAAATTTCATACCTGGGGGGTGTCTATAGTATGCCTGTAAAGGGGCGCATGTTTCCCGTGTTTAGAACAGTCTGACAGCAAACTGACATTTCAAAGGAAAAAAAGTCATTTAAAACTACTCACGGCTATTAATGAATTGCAGGTCCGACAACACACATAAAAGTTCATTGATAAAAACGGCATGGGAATCCCCCACAGGGGAACCCCGAACCAAAATTTAAAAAAAAATGATGTGGGGGTCCCCCTAAATTCCATACCAGGCCCTTCAGGTCTGGTATGGATATTAAGGGGAACCCCGGCCAAAATTTAAAAAAAAATGGCGTGGGGTCCCCCTCAAAATCTATACCAGACCCTTCAGGTCTGGTATGGTTTTTTAGGGGAACCCCGCGCCAAAATTTAAAAAAAAATGGCGTGAGTCCCCCAAAAATCCATACCAGACCCTTATCCAAGCACGCAACCTGGCGGGCCGCAGGAAAAGAGGGGGGACAAGAGAGCGCCCCCCCCTCCTGAACTGTACCAGGCCACATGCCCTCAACATTAGGAGGGTGCTTTGGGCTAGCCCCCCAAAACACCTTGTCCCCATGTTGATGGGGACAAGGGCCTCATCCCCACAACCCTTGCCCGGTGGTTGTGGCGGTCTGCGGGCGGGGAGCTTATTGGAATCTGGAAGCCCCCCTTAACAAGGGGACCCCCAGATCCCAGCCCTTCCCCTGTGTGAAATGGTAAGGGGGTACAAAAGCACCCCTACCATTTCACAAAAAAACTGTCAAAAATGTTAAAAATGACAAGAGACAGTTTTTGACAATTCCTTTATTTAAATGCTTCTTCTATCTTCTATCTTCTATCTTCCTTCGGTTTCTTCCTCCATCTTCTTCTTCTTCTGGTTCTTCTGGTTCTTCCTCCAGTGTTCTCGTCCGGCATCTTCCTCCGCGACGTCTTCTTCCCTTCTTCTCCTTGGGACGCTCCGCATCCATGATGGCATGGTGGGAGGCTCCTGCTGTGTGATGCTTCTCCTCTTCTGATGGTTCTTAAATAACGGGGGGCCACACGGTGACCCCGCCCCCCTCTGATGCACAGGGACTTCCCTGTGGCATTCCCCGTGACGTCAGAGACTGGCAGGACCCAGGTCCCCAAACACTTTTTATGACAATACCATGCATATAAGCCTTAAAAATTTGCACTTTTGATTTCTCCCATAGACTTTTAAAGGGTGTTCTGCTGCTTTTGAATTTGCCGTGAACACCCCAAATTGATTGCTGTTCGGCGAACTGGCGAACAGCCGATGTTCGAGTCGAACATGAGTTCGACTCGAACTCGAAGCTCATCCCTATTTGTCGGCTACATTTTTGTGCCTACCCTAAACACCCCCTAAAATTTGTACAAATTATTTTTGTTGTCCTCAAATTCCGGTAGAGTGCAAGAGGCCATTTTTTTGGGGCACAAACTCATTTGGAACCCTCCCACCCCCCCAAATGCTAAATCAGCTGATACCAATACTCTATCTGCTGACTTTGTAAAACCCATACACACTATACCTCTTTTGTGGTCATAATTCTGGATGAATTCACCAAAGCATGTAGTGCAAGAGCCTGCCTGAATACCTTCAAATTGTACTGTTGAAAGTTTTTGTCTCCTATTATCTTGATAGGTAATTTATGAATGTAAAAATGTGCTTCAATTTGAACAGTAATAGCAATAGTGTAAGTAACAAGGGGCTGGCCAAAGTATCACACATTATTTATGCATTCAGCTCTCATGGAAGTGGAGAGGGTTACCTGTCCAAAACATCTACCCATTACCCCCCACCATAACATTTTTAGAATGGGCTACCAGAGGGGGTGAGGAATCTGATAAGTTGACCTTATACTTTTGTCTTTTGTCTTTAAATACTCATTTAAATAAATGTTACACTTATGTTGGCCAAGAATGTTTGTGTCAAATCTGCTTGCAATGTTATGTGCAAAAGTAGTATTTTTTTTCTTTTTTCACTACACAGTTTCCTTCCAACCCACAGCAATGGCAAGCTGTTGCAGCCCAGTTGCACCATCAGTGGGATTTTCCCAACTGTGGTGGGGCGATTGATGGCAAGCATGTCAGGATTAACCCACCATGCAACTCGGACTCCTATTATTTTAACTATAAGGGCTTTTGCAGCATACTCATGCTAGCGGTAGTGTCTGCCAACTACGAGTTCCTGTACCTGGATGTTGGGAAGAATGGCCACAACTCTGGCGGAGGAGTGATTAGGCAGACCGAATTCTACCATCAGCTCCAGAATGGCACCTTACATTTGCCACCTGCTGAGGACAATGTCGAGGGCCTCAATTTTGTGTTTGTGGCAGATGCTCCTGTGATGGGTTTGCTCTGAAGCCCTTTCCTATGAGGAACCTAACCCCAGAGGAGAGAATCTCCTTGGCAGCAAACTGTAGCTGATCATGAATAAATCTTTGATTTGATTCTAAACTCCTATTTCATTTGAACTACTGTTTGTGTTTCTTATCTGTCTCCTAGGTTCTCAAATGGCCTTAATTTTGGCCATTTTATACAATAGTGCAAACGTACCTTATTTTCTACATGAGGTGACAATCTCTTCTTCAGCTAACTATTATGTTGTGCCGTGGGTCTGCTACACACACACACACACACACACACACACACACACACACACACACAATGTTTTTGTTGTTAATATATTGAATGCATTAATGTTAAAAATATTAGGCCTTTTCAACTCCTTTAATTAATTTCTTTGAGGCCATAAAATTTCCTGAGTTTGCCACATTTTAAAGCACATTGTCACTGTAACTACACAAACTTAGCAAATACACTGGTATTGAGCATTGAAATAAGAAGCCACACATTGTTTAGTGTAAAACATTTTACTCCAAGCACATTCACATGTGCATTTTAAGGTTTTTGAACAAACCAACATCTTGGTGTATAACATGTATGTTTGCCATTATTTTGCCTTTTTTTGGGGCTAAACAGGCATGTTTGAAAACATAAGATACACATCCCCAACTCAGGAACTTGCAAAGTTTGAATTTGGTAAAGTGAAGGCCATATGAGTATCCCAAGACTGTGTTGATGTTGCCTCAGATGGGGTGATATCACCCCTCTAAAAGACAAAATTTGAAGCCACGTACATATAGAGGCATAACTGTTAAATGTCCCTTATGATCCCCTGCCTAAAATGTGTGTAGGTACAAACAGGTTAGTTTCTAAAGCCCCAAAACACACAGTATGTCAACATGTGCTATCTCCCATCACCGGATATCAATGTATGCGTTTTGGGGGTGCAACCCCTTCCTCAAAACTAAAATAGGTGAGAGGAAGGGGTTGCACCCCCGAAACATGTGTATTGATACCCCATGATGGGAGCTAGCACATGTTGACAAACTGGGGGTTTTTCCGAAAGGCAAATCCACTTGTAGTGCAAAGTGGATTGGCCTTTCAGAAATTACCCCCACTGTGTGTTTTGTGGCTTTAGCAAACTAGATGTAGGGAAAGACACACATTTTAGGCATGGGATCATGAGGGAAATAAGATTTATTTTTTTTGCCCAATTTGTGTGCGTCTTCAATTTTTGGCTCTAGATCAATCAAAGCCTGCATCATATCTGCACTCATATGGCCAATTGTGCATCTTGGAAGATTGTGTCCTTGTAAGAAGAGAAAAAAGTATAAAGGGAATGATGGTCAAGTAGCTGAGGCCCTACATAGTGAATTATGATCAAGTTACTAGTCAAATTGTGGAAATACTTACCTACCCAGTCTATTGTTGCTTGCAACCTTCTTGCCCTTCAGACACCTACACTACTATGAATGTACACACTGTAGCTACTCTGTAATCCTGGCCCTGGTGCCTGGGTCTACAAAACTCGGGTACCTAGCAACAATGCCAGCTCCTTCCACCTCTTCCTTCTCCATGCTAATGTTAAGGCACTACATATTTTGCTAATGTGTGGAGTGGGTGTTTGTTTTGGACATCTAAACATTTGACATGTATACACATTTGAAGCCAGATTCAAAGAATACTTACTTGCGCAAACAAGAGGCTCATGAATAGTTTCTTCCATTTTTGGGTGTCTTTGGCCCTCTGTTTGACTTGTGTCAGGGGATGTTACATCAACAATTGGAAGGTCTGCGCTGGGTCCAGGTGTCAGATGCCACGCCTCAAAACCAACAACCTGGTTCAGCTGAACGCACTCACTTTCCTCTAAAAAGAAATAATACACCATTCATGAATCCCCCAAGTCACATATGTTTCTAGCATCCATTTTGCTGCATTAGTTGACCAACCTTGCATTGGGGACAATGTTTGCTCATTACTAGTGGACTACACCATGCTGCACTGTGTTTTTTTCTCCTTAAAAATGCATAAAAAAGGGAAGGTGATGTAATTTTACAGAGGGCAAACACTAGACAAGTGCCAACATTGAAAAACTCATGCAGTTGCCCCCTACCCCTCTTGTCTCCTATGGGGCAGGGGATATATGAGGATCATTCTAGCAGGTGTGACTCTGTGTGACTGTGATCCCCGGGGCCTCTCCTCTACCCATGTCTACCCTGGCAAGGCTACATTAATGGGCACTGATGAGCCAGGCAGCAACCAGAAAGTGTTCTTTACCCCTTAAGTTCCGCCTTAAGCCCATGGTCTTTGGCCCACCTAGAATCACCCCTGTCAGTGGCTAAATGAGTGTATTTGAAGTTGTCACTTGCGATTTCAGGGGGAAGATGGCCTTGTTGTCTTCCCTGTTGGGGCCCGGGCGAGGGTAGCCTCCCTTTGTCCCCTCTGGTGGCTTGTCTGTAGCCTCCTTTTTTTGCTTCCCGGTTGAAAGAAGAGTAAAAAAATAGTTTGTAAAAAAAAAATGGCAAAAAAAACAAAAAATATATTGGTCATATCTGCTTTATATTTTACTTCATCTTAAAAAAAACAAATTCTGAAAAGATTAGAGAAAACATCTCAAATTTTCAAAACCTACTTGGAGAAAGCACATATACAGACAGCTAATTTACCCATATACATATTGATTATATACAAATATTGCTTACTTTTTTGATTATGTGATGGATGGACTCCATCTGCTCTTGCTTGCGGTGCTTTAGATCAGACCATCGCTTTCGGATTTGGTCCTTCGTTCATTGCACCGAAAATTCGACCCCCAAAACGGCGAAGACCTTCTCCAAAATGAGGTCTTTTCGGCTGTTGGGCCTTTCGTAGTTGCGCAGCTTGCAATCATAGTCGTGTTTCTCAAGGATGCTCCACCATCTCACCCTTGCTCATGGGGGTGGCTTTGTGCCTCCTATAATCTCCACCACCACAGACCTGCCTCGAATTCTCAGAATCCGCCATGCTGTCACAATCCCAAATCTTCTTTTTTTTTATTATTTCTTTTATTTTATCAAATCACATTACAATATACAAAAGAATACCACAGAACAACACACGTATCATCTTACAATACATTTAAACCCGTCCCCCCACCCTCCCCAGGCACCCCTCACACTCAATCCAGACAGTTAAATTGTGTCCTAAACTACTTTCTCCCTAATATCCGCTCGTCATAACCTCCACATATCTCCACGTCTTCTTAAACTCCTGCCAACAGTCCCTCTTATCCATTATCCCATCTCTTGCTTCCGGACCACTATATCTCAGACCCTCCATTTCATATGTTCCTTCTATAGCATTAACCCAGTCCCGCATCGTGGGGTTTCCATCCTCTTGCCATTTTTTTGGTATAAGGCTTTTCGCTGCATTCAACAAATGAGGGGTTATTGATTGCCTATATTGTTTCATTGAGCCCTCTATTCCATAGAATAGGCATATCCATGGGTCCTCTGGGACCACTATACCGGTGATTTCCGTTATCAGTTGTAAAGTTTCTTTCCAAAATTTTTTGATTTTGGGACAATTCCACCACAGGTGGGCCATCGTTCCAATCTCCTTACATCCTCTCCAACACTCATAAGATTTCTCCGCTTGAAATTTACTTAGTTTGTCAGGGGTAGCATACCACCTTGTCAAACATTTATAGTTCATTTCAGCTATCTTGATGTCTGTGGCAGAGTTATGTGTTAAATTCAAAATCTTCGCAATCTTGTGTCTATAGTCAAGTGACCCTAATTCTTTTCCCCATTTTATTAAGAATGGCGGTACCTCCAGTTCATTATTTGCCAATAGCATTTTATAAAGCCGAGAAATATCTCCTTTTGCATTTCCCGCTACACAAAGCTGCTCGAATGGTGTTAATTCTTCTGCTGTTCTTATCGGTTGAGGCAGATTTTATACAAAATGCTTTAACTGGAGGTAGCGCCATTCATTAATCAATAATAAATCTGTGTGTTGTTGTAATTCAAAGAACATGCTTATTTTTCCTTTATTAATTATGTCCCTTAATTGTGCATTATCTCTTTTTATCCAATTTCCACCTATTGTCCTTTTACCTGGTGCAAAAAAATTAAAGGTGAGTTGTATTTCCATTTACTTTGTTTATGAACCAAATCCCAAATTTTAAGTACATTTCGTGTAATCTCATGTGTTCTAGCTCCCAGTACCCTATATTGAGAGGGGTTCCATATTAAACTATTTAGCTGTGCTTCACACAAATTATTTTCTAAATTAACCCATCGTTTTTCACTTTTCTCCCTTGCCCACTCCACCACTGCAAAGTAATATTTTTTGTTTTTTCCCCTGTGTCAAAACTGCAAAAGAGATTCTAGGGTTTTTATTTTGCCCCAAAAATGTCATTAATATAGATTTTAATGTTTTGAAATAATAGTGCAGTAGTGCAATGGGCAACATTTGAAACTTGTAAGTAATCTTCGGGAGAAGAACCATCTTTGACCGTGTTGATAAGCCCTATGCAGGAAAGGGGCCTTAATGACATTTTTTAATTTCATTTTTGATTTCATCTAATAGAGGGATACAATTTACTATATATATTTTTTTGAGGGAAGTCGTTAACTTAACCCCTAGGTATTTTAAACCCTCCTTCCATGGGAACTGAAAATCCTTTTGGAGGCTCTGTACTTCCTGTTTATTTATGTTTATATTTAAAATCTCGGATTTATTAAGGTTTATTTTAAAATTTGAAAGTTCTCCATATTGTTTTAGGGTTTTAAGTAAGTTTGGTAATGTAATCCTAGTGTTAGATATAGAAAATAAAACATTGTTGGCAAATGCTGCCAATTTATGTTCATCGTCCCCAATTTTAATACAATTTTACATTAGCCCGAATCATTGCAAGGAGTGGTTAGAAGGATAATACAAAAAGTAACAGGGAGAGGGGACACCCCTGTCTCGTCCCATTTTTCATTTCAAAGAGGGTAGACGACTCCCCATTAATTTTAATAGCCACGGTTGGATGTTTATATAGGACTTGGATCCACTGGATCATTCTAGGGCCTAGTCCCATGAATTCCAGAGTTTTAATTATGAGTCCCCAGTCTACCCTGTCAAAGGCTTTTTCAGCATCTATCAACAGGAATAGGCATGGGGACCCACTATTCTTTACTTTCTGGAGGAGGAGCAAAGTTCTCACTCCATTGTCTCTCCCCTCCCTCCCCGTAATAAATCCAACCTGATCTGGATGAATGAGTTCATTCATCAGGTTTTTTATCCTAGTAGCTAAAACTTTTGCATATAATTTCATGTCCGCATTTGGGAGGATATTGGCCTGTAACTAGAGCAGAGTGTTCCGTCTTTCCCCGCCTTCAAGATGACTGTTATTGAAGCTAACAGGGCTTCTCTACTCATGTCATACTCCACGCCTAATCCATTCATATATTGACAAAGCCTTGGTATTAAAATACCCTTGAACTTTTTTAGATAACTCATTGTAAACCTATCTGGCCCAGGGCTTTTCCCCTAAATCCTGTAATGCTTTATTAATTTCTTCTTCAGTTATAGGTTTATCTAACATTCCTCTATCACTTTCAGATATTTGGGGGAGCCTAGCTCTTGCTAAAAACTCTTCTATTTTCCCTACTTTATCTTTGTCTTGTTGCCCCGTATGGTTTACTGAATACAATGCTCCATAATAGCATTTGAATACATCTGCTATCTCCTTTGTCTTGTGTACCATTTCCACCTGTTTATTTTGAATCTTTTCTATATAATTTATTGAATTTTTTTAGTAACCTGGCCAGATGTTTGCTCATTTTATTTCCCCATTTATATCTTTTTAGTATTTTGTTAAATGTCCCTTTCCTATCCTGTACCATCAGGTCCTTTAATTCGTCTCTCTTTGCTACCAATTGATGGAGTATTTCCTGGTGTTTACCTTTATATTTTTTATGAACTTGCTCCAATCTCCAATAATGGATATATTTCATCTATTGCTGATTTCATATTTTTTATTCTTTCTTTTTTTTTTCCCAGCCCCAATGGAGATGAGAATGCCCCTAATGTAGGCCTTATGGACCTCCCAGAGGGTAGCATGAGAGATTTCTTTCATATCTCTGGACCGAAAGTAACTCTCCAACCCCTTTTGGACTATTTCTATATCTTTCTTATTTTGTATTAATGATTCATTTAATCTCCAGGTGTAAGGTGGTCTTTGTATTCCTGTTACCTTCATTTTCATAGTTACTGGGGAGTGGTCAGATAGCGTGGATATTTCTATGTTTGATTCAGATACTAACTCCAATGTTTTATGCTCTACTATTACAGTACCTGACCGCGAGATTGTGTTTCCAGCGCGATACCATCGCGCTGGTTCTCGGCGACAGGGTACTGTGAATGTCGCGCTGGCTCGCTCATCGGGAAAGGAAAACGTTGTTTTCCTCCCGCGATGAGTGACAGGCAGCGCTGACAGCTGTCTAGTATGAATCCTGAGGCGGGAAAACCGCGCCAAATTTTAAATGAAAAAACCAGCGTGGGTTCCCCCCTCGGGGGCATACCAGGCCCTTAGGTCTGGCATGGATTGTAAGGGGAACCCCCTATGCCGAAAAATCGGCGTGGGGGTCCCCCCCAAATCCATACCAGACCCTTATCCGAGCACGCAGCCCGGCCGGCCAGGAAGGGGGGTGGGGACGAGCGAGCGCCCCCCCCCCTCCTGAGCCGTACCAGGCCGCACGCCCTCAACATGGGGGGGTGGGTGCCTTGGGGTAGGGGGGCGCCCTGCGGCCCCCCCACCCCAAAGCACCTTGTCCCCATGTTGATGAGGACAAGGGCCTCTTCCCGACAACCCTGGCCATTGGTTGTCGGGGTCTGCGGGCGGGGGGCTTATCGGAATCCGGGAGCCCCCCCTTAATAAGGGGGCCCCCAGATCCCGGCCCCCCACCCTGTGTGAATGAGTTTGGGGTACATGGTACCCCTACCCATTCACCTAGGCAAAAGTGTCAATATAAAAAAAACACACTACACAGGTTTTAAGAATAATTTATTAGTCAGCTCCGGAGTCTTCTTCCGACTTCGGGGGGTCTCCTTCCGACTTCTCCCGGTGTTCGGCCTCTTCTCCCGGGCCCCGCCGCTATCTTCTGCCAGCTCTATTGCCAGCGAGGGGCCCGGTCTGCTGCCGCTGTCTTGTCGCCGCTGTCTTGTCGCCGCTGTCTCGCCGCCGCTGTCTCTCCGCTTCTTCTCTTCTTTTCTTCTTCCCCGATGTTGACACAACGCTCTCTCCGGCTGGAATGCTGTGTGCGAGCTGCGGAGCCATTTATATAGGCGGTAACCCCGCCCCCTTACGACGTCATGGTCCCACCATGTACCCCAAACTCATTCACACAGGGTGGGGGGCCGGGATCTGGGGGCCCCCTTATTAAGGGGGGACTCCCGGATTCCGATAAGCCCCCCGCCCGCAGACCCCGACAACCAACGGCCAGGGTTGTCGGGAAGAGGCCCTTGTCCTCATCAACATGGGGACAAGGTGCTTTGGGGTGGGGGGGCCGCAGGGCGCCCCCCTACCCCAAGGCACCCACCCCCCCATGTTGAGGGCGTGCGGCCTGGTACGGCTCAGGAGGGGGGGGCCGCTCGCTCGTCCCCACCCCCCTTCCTGGCCGGCCGGGCTGCGTGCTCGGATAAGGGTCTGGTATGGATTTGGGGGGGACCCCCACGCCGATATTTCGGCATAGGGGGTTCCCCTTACAATCCATGCCAGACCTAAGGGCCTGGTATGCCCCCGAGGGGGGAACCCACGCCGTTTTTTTCATTTAAAATTTGGCGCGGTGTTCCCGCCTCAGGATTCATACTAGACAGCTGTCAGCGCTGCCTGTCACTCATCGCGGGAGGAAAACAACGTTTTCCTTTCCCGATGAGTGAGCCATCTCGGCGCTGGCTCCTGCGACGGGGCTCGTAGGTGTCAAATCTCGCCGAGAAGTGCGGCGAGATTGACACAATATCGCGGTCACCTACTGTATGTGATTGATTCTAGTGTACGTCCCGTGTACAGGGGAATAAAACATGTAATCTTGCATTTTCTGTTTGATCATTTTTAATAATACGTTTCTAGTCCCTTGCACACGAGACATACTATCCAGTCCGGGGTCCATGCAAAAGTTCAGATATCCCTTCATTATCTTAATTCCTTTCTTAAAGTCCATATATGCATATATGTCTGCCAAAGTACATTCCATTTCCCCCAGGCAGCCCCTCAAAAAGAGGTATCTGCCTTCGGGGTCAACCATCCTATCCCCCAATCTGAACCGTACCCCAGCGGCAAAACCAATTGCCACCCCCTTAGCTCTCTTTGTTGTATAGTCGGCATAGTACCATATCGGGAAATCTTTAGAAAATAGTTTAACATTTGTGTTCTGTGATAAATGGGTCTCTTGTAAGAAAACTACATCTGCGCCATAGGATTTTAATTCTTTCAAAATTTTATATCTCTTAGTGGGAGTGTTCAGTTCACGGACATTATATTTCAGGAATTTAATAGTTATCTTCTAGTAATAAATACCATATGTAGTTGAGAGGTGCCTCTTCTCCCCCACTCCCCCTTACCCTCCCCACCCTCCTCTCATCTGCTCCATCCCCTCCCCACGCCCTCTTTTTTTGCCTCTTCTGGCATCTGAACCGAGTGGAAATGTACTCCATTTCCACCAATGGTTCTCCTCTCCTCCACCGAATGTAGGGGGGACGGGCAAGAAACCCACCAGAGACCACGAAGTATCCGCACTCAGATCCCCTTGACCCTGTCCGGCCCCCCCACCCCCCCACACACACCACAGGCCCTTCCCTGTTTCTCTAGGAGTACTGTAGGACATTTTTAAAAAATTTCTCCAGTTGTCCATCGACCTAGAAAAAAATTTTTCCCTCCAGCCAGGCTGGAATCTCTGGAACTTGTAAGTCCAACTTATTACAAAAGTCCTGTAGCTCTTCCGGAAAGTCTCGTTGATCTACCATCTTTATAGCCTATCAGGCATGCCAGAAATCCCCAATTGTACTTGATGTTTGAAGTTCGCATTTGCTCTAGCAATGGTTTGAGGAGTCGTCGTCTGGCAAGTGTTTCCGGTGCAAGGTCCGCAAAAATTTGCAGCTCAGCCCTTTCATACTTTATAGGTGGTTTTCCCTTCACTTTACCCGAGATTTCGGCTTTATCCTCGTACTTCTGGAATCTGATGAGGATGTCTCTAGGGCGATCAGCTGCTATGTTTCTGGGTCTTCTAACCCGGTGAATTCTATCGATCTTTAGACTATCTTCAACACCTTTATCCAATAAAGGGTTAAATATAAGTTTCATAATTTTCATTAGGTCTTCACCATTCTCCTCAGGAATAGCTCAGATTCTCAGGTTTTGTCTTCTACTTTGATTTTCCTGATCTTCCAATTTATAGAGAATTTTTCTTTGATTTATTAGCAATGTTTTTACTTGCTCGTTGAGCTTATTAAATTCCTGAGCTTGTTTGTTTGCTCTTCCATCTCTTCCACTCTGGTCAGCAGCATTCCCATGTCTGATCGTAGTGCAGTGATTTCACCTTTAATTTAATTTTCTAGCCTTAATAGCATCTCTGACATTTCTAGTTTTGTTGGGATTTGGGCTCCTTCATTCTGAGCATCCATCCTACTTATCTCTGGTTCACTCTCGATGCTTATATTGACTCTAGAGAGGTCAGGGGTCTCTCTTTTCTTTTTTTCCAATTCTCTTTTCTTATCCTGTTTTGCCTGCTATTGTTTCCTGCCAGATCCTAAGCTCTCAGGACTTGTCTCCTTTGTCAGGTATTGTATGATCGCACTGGCACTTGCTGTACCTTTAGGGATTTTAAGATCGCTTCCCTTTGAGGTCCTGCCTTTCATACTGCTTTTTTTGGTCGTGGTTTTACATTTCCTCAGTTTTATGCTTTCCTTTATCCTTTCTTTTCTTCCTTCCCCTCCTGCCTCCCCTCTTCAGTTCTTCTTTACTAGAGACGTACCGGTGGTTTGAGCTATAGTTGTTCTCTACCTTCCATCTGATCGTCTGCTCCGGACAGCATGCAATTTTATTTGGTGAGAAGCTAGGTCTGCAGGTCTGCAGGGGAGCTGAAACTACCCGTATAAGTTACTAGGGACTTATAATCAGGTGTAGCTGGTCCAACCAGGGAGCCAACAAAAAAAAGAAAAAAAAAAAAGAAGGAAATGCAGTTTCACACGAGTGTGCAGATATAAACTATATCAAGTCCTGATTTTATTCAGAGTGTATGTTAAAAGCATACAAGTAAGCTCAAAACTCAAATGGCATACAATAGTATTTGTAAATGACTTCACACGTCTGTTGGTAATTATATCCTTATGATGATCTAATTGCAGACCTATGCAGATATAAATAAAGGCCTGAAGATCAAAAACTGTCTACTAGGCAGAGGTCCTTTCAGTCGAACCTGTAGGCAAGATTCAAGTACACATATATAGCCTGAAAAGAAGAGAAAGGTTCCCCCAAAATGGGGTTTTTAGGCAGCAATAATAGAATCAATAATGTATGAAAAAATAGCCATGTTTATTTACAAAAAAGTGGTATCATTTAAATTTAAAAGAGAAATGAGCTCCAGCAGGAAGTACTTTCAAACTGATAGATTAAACATACATTTGTAGACCTAATTCCATAATAACATTAACCAACAAATGTTGAAAGTAGAAATGTGAGCCTGACACATTTCAACCCCTACATCAAGGGTCTTCTTCAGAGGCTCATATAAGGAGGACGTCATCAATGTATCATAGCCACTTGAAGAAGTGGCTCGTATACATAGAGAGGTCCCCATCACATAGGAGGGCTCTCTCCCACTCCCCCAGGTACAGGTTGGTGTAGGCCGGGGCACAACAAGTGCCCATGGCCACGCCCTGCCCCTGGAGGTAGTGGGAGTTGTTGAAGGCAAAGAAATTATGATGTAAAATATAATCAAGCCCCTCGATGATAAATCTATTCAGTGCTTCATCATATTTCTGGCTTCGCAGGAGGAGTGCCTGCACAGCTGCGATCCCCTTGTTATGGGGGATCGAGCTGTACAGAGCCTCAACGTCTATAGCCACCAAGAATGAATTTTCCGGGAGAGTTATTTCTTTAATTGATTGTAGCAAATGTATAGTATCCTTCAGAAAAGAGAGCATGCATAAGACAAACGGTTATAAAAAAGAATTGATGACCTTGCTCAAATTCTCGGATATTCCCCATTCCTGGAGACAATTGGTCGTCCCGGGGGTTTGATCTGACATTTATGGATTTTAGGCAAACTGTAAAATGTAGCCACCCATGGGTGCTTTATCCTGATGAAATCATATTGATCTTTGGTGATCACCCCTCTCTCAAAGGCTGACTGAATCATGTCATAGAATTTAGTATACGAGGTTTGTATGTATTTAATGGAGATGTTTTTGTACCATTCTCCATTATCTAAGATGTCTTGACACATACGTACGTAGTTGTGATTGTCCATCAGGACCACGTTACCTCCCTTATCAGATGGTTTTATTGTGATTTTGGCATTATTACACAAGGAGTCGGCCGACTTGAATTCATCAACAGTTAAGTTCTGAGGACATGTTTTTTTATGTGGAAGTTTAGAGATATCTCTAAGTGTTTGTTTCACAAAGGTCTCTATACTTGGATTCAAATTTAGGGGGGGAAATTTACCATAAGGTTTCTTAAAATTTATTGCAGGATTATGTGTGGGTTCATTGGCCTTCTCGAGTAGAGTTTCCAAATCGATCTGGTCTATGAGGTCTAAGGTGTTATTTTCCTCGTAGAGAAGTGTTAAGTCGCGCAGGGCCTTAAATTCCCTCATGCTGAAACTAGACCAATCGGTCGTATCGATATTGGTATCAGTCTTTGCATGAAGGCTCTTAAATAATAGCCGACATGCAAAGAGCTGTAAATCGGTCACCACTTCGAACATATCAAAGTTTTCCTGTGGGCAAAAGGTTAATCCACGTGATAGTACCTCTATTTCAGCTGGGGATAGGGAATAGGAGGACAGATTAATCACGCTGAGGGATTCTGTTGAATCCGCGTGATATAAGCGTCCAAATTCCCTGCTCCCCTGTTTATTTGGGGTGAATGGGATCCCCGTACCTGGTTTAAAGGACTCTGAGGTTCAGATTTCAGATGCCCTACTAGTTGATTCGTATAAATCGTATTTGTCACAGTATTGGAGAGCGAAGCGTCTGCTTCGCTCATGCCTGTATTGGGTGTATCATATTTGGGCCCAAAGGATGTAGTATGCTAGCCAATGGGGGCAGTAAGTGCCCCTTCCACAGTGGTCTCAACCGTACGTTTCTTTCTATCCTGTTCTGGGGAGCCCTTGTTGTTACGGCTCCATTTAAATTTACCGCGTCCCTTAGATGGTGTTTTTAGGTTTTGACCAAGATTTGGTCCATTTTTAGGTTTCGAGACACTATTTGTATTAATAGTTTGTTGTTGCGATGCATGAGACTTATTTTTTTGTTTTTTTAAATTTTTTGAAATATTAGTATGCCATTTATATGCTCGTCCTTCCGAGAAGGCCATTTGGTCCCTCCAGAATTTTGACTCTTTTTTTTTCTGCAGGACACCCCTATTATAGGCTGACAGGTCCCCCTGAAGGTTAGCCTGCAGTTCCAAATAGAGGGCGTGCTGATGAAACGGCTTTAGAGCTACTGCTATATTGTTAATTTCTGTATCCAACAATATCATTTGTTTGTTATACTCTCGGATAAGAATAGTCATCATTTCCCGAGAGCATGTGTTTAGATTAGCTTCCCACTCTTTCTTACATTCATTGCTAATTTGGTCCAAGTTGGGAAAAATTTGGACCCGAAGTCCCAAAGGGTTGATCTTCTCCTTGTTATATCTATCTAGATATTTAATATGCCAAAAAAGTGCAGATTTTTTTCTCCAGTATTCTATTCAATTTTTTAAGGAGGGATGAGATTAAAGTTTTCACCCCATCCCCCTGTTCAAAAGTCGTTTCATAACTTGACATGAGGTTAACCCATCCATCTCCCTGAAAATGACTCATAGTGATGTTGAATGTTATTGGATCATGCAGATATCAATGCTAAATGAAAAAGTAGTCCTACAAACTGAAGCTCATATCTCAACTCTCATGTGTTAAAAAGGGGGAAAGGGGTGTTTAACCACCCAATCTTTAAGTAGCAAAGGGAAAACACCAGGAGAGGAGAAAAATGCTGCTCACCCCTCGGATTGAACAAAGAAGAGAAAGGTTCCCCCAAAGTGGGGTTTTTAGGCAGCAATAATAGAATCAATAATGTATGAAAAAATAGCCATGTTTATTTACAAAAAAGTGGTATCATTTAAATTTAAAAGAAAAATTAGCTCCAGCAGGAATTACTTTCAAACTGATAGATTAAACATACATTTGTAGACAAAATTCCATAATAACATTAACCAACAAATGACGAAAGTAGGAATGTGAGCATGATGCGTTTCAACCCTTACATCAAGGGTCTTCTTCAGAGGGTCAGTCTGCCGAGAAATATCTCTTTTGCCCCCTTCCTCAACCCAATAACACAACCCTTTTAGAATAGCCTGTAACAGCAAAGGGTTTCTACAGTTATTCCTTTTTCCCTTCCTTTTTTTTCCCCATTTCTAATTTGGGATTATTGTATTTTACTTTTCCTTTTTTTGTGTTGTGTCTTTTGATCTTGTAGATTTGTCAATGTATGTGATTGAAGTTCCTTGCATTTACTGTTGCCATATATATATATATATATATATATATATATATATATATATATATATATACTGTAACCTCAGTAGGCACAACCACTGGGGTTGAATGTATAATATGTGAACTAACTGATTGTACAAGCCTGGTGAGCTTACACCCGTGCTTGTTATATACTGTCCATTTTTATACATTTTTCTATGTATTTTACTTATGTATAATAAATGATGCCTTTCTCTTCCCCCTTTTTCTCTTTTTCTTTTGGATGCCCGACGCTCCGGCTGTTGTTGCTTCCGGGTCGGGGGTTTCCCTCTAATGTGCCTTCCCGGCAAGGAGGGGGAGGGAGGAGCCAGTCACCATCATGCGGCTCCCCCTCCCTTTCTTCCCCATCAGGCACCTGGGCTGGCACCGGCTGCCGCATTGGGGATATTTCCTCCTTGACGGCGGCGTTCTGGAACATCCTCGGACGTCCCCAGTCACGGCGCATGCGCAGGGCCCCGCGATTGTCACGTGACGCATGAGCGTCACGCAATTGCGACGAGGATGACATAATTTCGGGGCCCTCGGCTCTTCCTGAACGCCAGGGAAGCCACACGTGGCTGTCTGGATGATGGCTATGCCTCCTGCAACAATTCCATTGGTCGCTTGGGCACACACCTGTGGGGGATCCATGACAACGAGCACACGCCCAAATATGAGTATACACCCTAACAGGTAGTATATATATAGGCAGCTTGGATTCAGAACTTCTAGCTCTTTCTTACTGGATGGGTCTGAAAGCTATGCAGCTCCTGCATTGTAAGTACACCTCAGCAGTATGACTCTTGCACCATTCTGGTCCAATATACTTAATTTCCACTGTTACTGATCATTTGTAATGAAACCTTTTCAACATACATATATTTCAGATCGGTCGACTCCTACTGGACACTGATCCATGGAGCCTGACATAGCTCGCAGCCAATCCCGGGTTAGGCTGCAAACTACAGCCTGATCATATAGGACAGTACTGTGCAACCTTATACATGTCTCTATACCTGCTTGGTAATTTTTAGGTTTACCTCATCTCTTGCTGACTCTTGCGGTGCACTTTTTTATCTCTTTGGGCACTTATGTTAGTGTCCCTTATTTTCCAGTCACCTACCTCACTTGGTCCATGCACTTTATGCTCACTTTCTTGCACTTTCACTCTCGTATACATGCTCAATAACTTTTTTTCACCCTGTCTCTCCCCTTCTCTTTCTTCTTTTTCTTCACTTTGTTACCTTTTCCTTTCTCAACCTATACCCACTTCTATTTTCTACGCAATGGTCTAATTTGAGCTGCTGTATACCACTACAATCCCCTATATAGCTACTTTGAGTATATAATCATTTTATTAATATACATTTTTGGAATATTTAGAGGCCTCCGTGTGTGCCTATGGCATACATTGAGACTTGTGCCTCCCAGCTGGCCAACTAATCTTTTGGTTGACCAACAATATTCCAGTCTTCCCTTTTTTATATATAACGGCTCTTTGACTGAGTTTTATATTTGGATTCTCACCACAGATGTGGCCCTCTGTTTCTGACCAATTGGTTGACTTGACGGGAGGTGACTTATTAGTGTGACTTCTCGTAAGTCGCATTTTTGTAATACTACCCCGTGCCTGGCTGCCGCAGTGGTGGAGGTGTTCCGGGCCCCCTTGGGAGAAGAGAGAAAGCAGCTTTTAAATATATCTCCATGTAGGAGGTCTTCTTTCCTTGTTGGACATACATTGCCGGGTAACTATATCCAATATGTGAACCATATATCAATATTACTGTATATAGATTGTTACATGTGTACCTTTTCTGAAGAAGACCCTTGATGTAAGGGTTGAAACACGTCAGCCTCACATTCCTGCTTTCAACATTTGTTGGTTAATGTTATTATGGAATTATGTCTACAAATGTATGTTTAATCTATCAGTTTGAAAGTACTTCCTGCTGAAGCTCATTTCTCTTTTAAATGTAAATGATACCACTTTTTTGTAAATAAACATGGCTATTTTTTCATACATTATTGATTCTATTATTGCTGCCTAAAAACCCCACTTTGGGGGAACCTTTCTCTTCTTTGTTCAATCCGAGGGGTGAGCAGCATTTTTCTCCTCTCCTGGTGTTTTCCCTTTGCTACATATATAGCCTGGACCGTGTGTTAAAGGAAGGCTAATTTATACTGACTAACCATCTGTCAGCAATATCTGCTTAGGTGGGGTACTGATAGGCAGATTTATGAGAGAAAGGAGTCCATGCAGCCATCCAGTACACTGACAGTCCGGCCCAGGGAGTACAGAGATAAATTTGTTTGCAAAAGTATGTCCTAATGTCTCCAGGTATTATATTCAGGTGTATTATTTAACAGTAGGAGGTGTGCTTTAAAATTTGTAGTTGACCACAGAAAGAGTATTTAAACTAACCGGTTTTATGATAGTGAGTACTGGGGTAAGCAGCTGTTTTAACTGTTGCAGTTATTGCAGTTATTTCAGCTGTTACAGTTGCAGTTATTTGTTGCTGTGTACATAGATATGCAGGTGTATACCCCAGTACTTTCCAATGCTGTAGAAGTTGTGTCCAGAAACAAACAGGATACATGCATAGGTAGGCTGGTGTTTGCAGGCACAGGCAGGGCTCAACTCATATGTCTCAGATTGTGTTGAAATAAGCGGGCCAATGCAGGTATAAATAAGTATATGTAAAAATATGGAAGAAAAAGGCAGGTTTATGTGGATATATGCTTTAGCACATTTCACAGTCCAAGGGTTAATCAGAGAAAAAAAAAACCTTACTTCTTCAACTGCCCCACTTGCTTATCTCCTAGCTGCTCTGCTACGGACAAATGTTCAGACCTCCACTACATCCCCCTTGGGGCTTGACGGTTCAGGGAGTCCACCCAATACCTGCACCTGTTGTCCATCTTTCTCCCGCTGTCTCCTGTTGGAGCGTCTGCTCCAGCCGAAGCTGATGCTGAGCCAGAGCTGCGCTCTGATTGAGTGGCATGGGGGGAAGCGGGCCGGAGGGGAGGTAACGACCCTCAGACCTCCAACATTCCCCCGTAACCCAGCGGTTTGCCTGTCTCCTGGACTGGGTGAGGGGTCTCCTGAAGGCCTCTGGCCTTCATCAAAGACTCACTGTAGCCTCTCACTCAGCGGCTCCGCCACAGCTTTCCCGGATATCCTTGTACGCTCTGTCGGCAGCACGGTCAAGTCCCTCCCTCTGTGAGGCACATCACATCCTCATTTCCTCATCCCGCCCTGCTGACTTCTTTTTAAAGGTTGTTCTGGTTCCAGTTTTAAAATTGGGTTGGCACTAACCAAAACACTCCCGAATCTTCTGCCGTGTGTGTCGGATGCAGAAGTGAGATGGTCACGCCCCATGATGCACTGAGAGCAGAGTTTCACGCATGCGCAGTGTATATAAAACCATAATGCGCGGTCGAAGTAAAGGCCATAGGAACATTCTGGGAGTGGAGGATGAACGATCGACATCACCAAAAGCAAACACAAAACGAAGGTACAATTGTAAATTGGGGCATCAGTGGTTAGTGGCCTATACTGCTTAGATTGAGGCCTATATTGGGAAAAGATTGTTTATGAGTTAAGCCTGACATTATGGTTTGTCTTGCATTCTGTCTTGCAGGCATCTGCTAATTGAATTTACAATGGTGGATAAATTCACAGCGCCAGACTTTTTGCCAGAATTTATAGAGCAGTACCAGGAGCTGCCGTGTCTATGGAAAGTGAAGAGTAGGGATTACTCAAATAAAATCAAGAGAAAGGCAGTGATGGAGAAACTCTTGGAATTGGTGAAGCCTCTGTACTCCATGGCAGATATCAAATATTTGAAGGCCAAAATTGGTAGCCTGCATAGTACATAAAATAGGGAGCGCAAGAAGGTCCTAGAATCCCAGAGATCGGGAGCATTAGCAGATGACATATATGTCCCCAGGCTGTGGTACTACCACAGCCTGCATTTTTTGTCTGACCAAGCCGAACCACAGCCATCACTCTCAACGCTTCCTTCCACATGGGCTGAGGCCACAGCTCCTGAGGTCCACCCTGGTCCTTCTACACAGGAAGAAGATGTGGAGGAGCCCAGCTTGACCCAGGTATAGCATTGTTTAACACATTTGTATCCAAAAATAGAATAATGTTAACTAGACATTAGTGATCCCAAATTTCTGCCTTAACAAAGTGGTTTCAATATGAATAGACAGTAGTGGCCAAAAATGATTGGGACAAGAATGAAAAATGCTGGGGTCAGAATGATAGTCTTTTCTATTTGTTCACATTCAATTTGCAATTGTCATGAGCTCAAAATTGTGTGTGATTTATGACCCAAAAACCAAAAATATGTCCCATTTTCATACACAGGAAAGTGTCAGTCAGGAGGAGCCCATGTCCAGCAGCCAGACGGAGTCGTAGATCCCTCCCCTACGCCCTCCTACTAAAAGGGCCAGGAAGAGCAGCAACCTGGACAAGGCCACGCCTGCCTTCCTCAGCCACACAAGAATGGCCATCAGTACGGCCCCGGATGCACAGGAGGCATTTGGCTGTATGACAGGGAATAAGCTGCAAGATATGGAGGAGGAGCAAAGGAGTATGTGCGAGGAACTAATCCTGCAGCTCCTCAACAAGGAAAGGAGGGGACAAATTTCCACCAAAACACACATCTGTGATTTGGATGACACACCTCCACCACCTCCACAGACACCACAGCAACCCCACCCACCACAGCAGCAAGGCGGACCGTGGCAAATCCAGCTCCATCACCCCCAACAAGCCCATTGGCCTGGGGATTTTCACCCCTACAATTTCTGAATCTCTTTTTGTTTATTTTTTTAATTATGATTTGAGTTGTTATGCTTTATTATTTTTTGTGTGCAGAAAATGCACTTTTTCTTTAAATTATTTAATTTTGATTTGGAGGCCATAAAACATGTATAATTTAGTTTATTTTATTTGTTAAAGAATGCACAATAAAAAAAAAATGGCCTCAGCCGATGTTGAAGGAAGTGTTGCCAGCGATGGCCTGGGTTTGGTCTGGTCTGGCAAAAAACCCAGGCTGTGGTAAAACCACAGCCTGGGGACATATATGTCATCTGCTGCTGCTCCCAATCTCTCGGAGTCCAGGACCGTATTGTGCTGTATTAAATGTACTTCTCAGGTTCCCAATTTTACTCTTCACATAATTGAGGTCTGCCCTGGGGTACAAAGGCTTCGCCAATTCCAACAGTTTCTCCATCACTGCCTTCCTCTTGATTTTTATATGACCTTCTTGTGCTCCCTATTACATAAAAATAATTATTTTGAAAAATACTTGGCTATGTGCTTTACTTAAAAGGACAGTTTGTTTGTGAGTAGGCAGGTACAATGTCAAAAAATACAATGTCAAATTAACAAGGGACACCAACATAGTTGTATCTTTGGGCTTAAAAACTACGAGATAATAATGGTGTTGTGGTAAAAAAAAAAAAAACATTATTCTGGATATCACTAGAAGAAAAAGCCTTTTTAAATACGTTTGGCAGAAACCTGTCAATATAACCAGCAAAGCAGGGGGGCCCTCTCCCACCGCCGATAAAAGCGATCTAGCGGCGAATCCACCGCAGAGACCACTCTTATCGGAAAGCGGACCGCCGGCCAAAGAAGAGGATACTCGGGTTATGGCAGCTAGCTGCTGCCATAACAACAATGTTCCTCTTCAAAGTTAGGACAGATATCGGCGTGTGACGATTTGTAAGTGGTTAAAGAAGAAGAGAATGTGCGCTGCATTTGGAGATTTCATAATTTGCCACGTTACGAATGTGATATCTCCATTATGAACGCTAGTTTTACAAGACCGACCGTTTCCAGCTCGTCCTTGCTTCCGAGCATGCGTGTTTGTACTTTGGACTTTTGTCCGATAAACTTGTGTATACACGCTCGGAAAATCTGACAACAGACATTTGTCCGCGGAAAATTTTAAAATCTGCTATCCAACATTTGTCCACGGAAAATACAACAATTGTCCGATGTAGCATACAAATGGTCGGATTTTCTGCCAACAGCCTGTCATCACACAATTCCCGTTGGATAGTCTGATCATGTGTACGAGGCTTAAAGTGGTTGTAAACTTTCCCCCAACTTTGTCCCATGTAAATCAGCATAAAAAACCCTAATAAACACTGCTTGTAGATATCTCCTTACTTGCTTAGTATTGTTGTAATCCTTTTTTGTTCTTTAGAATGATGTCACTGAGCATGCCCATATCTCCCCTGATTTACGGCACACTCTGTGTGCTGGTCTGTCTTTTATCAGGACTTCCTTCGACACAACACTGAAATCCCATGGGACTGCATAATCACTCAGAGCTTCCTACTACACCCCATGTGACCATGTGACATCACATGGAGTGTAAACCTGGGCATCGGACAGCGTTACTGCAGTCTTATCAGCTGAAGCTGATAAGATTGACATAGGCAAACACTAGATAATCGGCACAAGTAAATACTATGATATAAAACAAGTCAGCTATGAGCAGGGAAGCAGGGTTGCCATAGAAACATTGTATTGAGAAGGAGGCTTGGTTAACAGTACAGGAAGTGCTCAATGTAAGGTCGGAAATACACTCTACTGTGGACTCAGAAAACAATACTTAAGATGGCGCTGCCTTACCCCTGGAAAAAAAGTTTTTTAAAGTTTCTTTAAACAGTAAGTAATATGTGTTTTGGGCTGGATTACAGTAGCTATAGTTTGATAATTACTTATTATAATGGGCTAAATGAAAAGAAGCATCAGAGTGGGAGAGTTTACTTCCTCTTTAAGTCTTACTTTTTACAATGGGGACACACATTTTAGTCTGAGCCGGACACACTAGTGAGACAAATAGTGGTGTCCATTGAGGACACATGTAACTAATATCCTCCCACAAATGATTCCCTTGATCCCTAAATTATTTTTTGCATATATAAGGAACACCATGCAACATTTATGTGTCTCTGAAACAGCTGAGTGTGCTGGCGAAACTGGTCAGATATGGCTATCCTGTTGTTCTCCTCCACCTATTGAACAAAGGTAGAGCCCACATCCATTGTGTATTGGCTTTCTTTTGCAAACATCCCTTGTAATAGAAATAAGCATGACAGGTCCTCTCTATTAAGGTCCTCTTAATTTTCCTGTTGTCCTCCTCCAGCTATTGAACAAAGGATATACTGGATGAAATAGATTGTATACTATTTGATAAGTATTGAACTTTCCTTTATGAGGATTCTTTATACTGTACACTTTTTACAAGTGACTTATAATCTATCTACTGAAGTTTAAACCATTTGCATTGGCTGTATGGGAAATATATCCATTTGAATAGATACTTCATGGATTTCTATGGACTTTCAGTGCTGAATAATCCTGGATATATCTTGCTGATGAGTGGATGTCATATGCTTTGAAAGTTTATCTACTTGCATACTAATAACACATGTGGGAGCAGAGCAGATACCCTGTGATGGAGAAGACTCTGTGCCTTTATGAAAGGAAGAATGGATAAGATATGGTAATATAAGTTCATGTACCTCCTCTAGACCAGGAGATATCTGTCTACACACCAAGCATCAATTAATTTATCAGTTTGAGGGAGATGACTGGGGTGGAGCAGTGTGAACAACTGTGTGTCCCCATCCCCCTGTATCACCTCTTCTAGACCACGGTTTGGTGAATCCATCGATTTTCTGTTAACTATATTGAAAGGATGTACATTTTGTTCCAAAATTTGTATTATGTCCACTCGCCTATGGAATCTTTAGCACCATGATTTGACGAAGTGTTCATAATTTTCATCTTTGAAACAGAGCTAGTTTGATACAGCTTTAGTGAGCTTTCACAACCAATTTTTTTTTTTTTATATTCTATCTGGTGGCCACCTCGAGAAATTTGCTAATATATATGTCTTTTGAAGACTTTATGTATGCATCCATACCTCAATATTGTAGGTTGGATGGGTGGAGTTGGGTAAGGAGGTTGTTTTTAATCATATATGTTTATATGTTTGTGGAATAATTTTTAATCTATATGTAATAAAGATTTTGATTGTAGTTCAACAATTGGGAGCAGAGTCATATATTTAGAGAGGTATACGTGGCATGTTTTATGCAATAGTCATAATTGACAATTTAGTGAGTATGGTGATAGGTAGAGCCCACATCCATTGTGTATTGGCTTTTTTTGCAAACATCCCTTGTAATAGAAATAAGCATGACAGGTCCTCTTTAGTGAGAGATTTGGGGACAAAAAGACCACAGATCTCTAATTTACCTTTAAAAGCAAAAGAAAAAAATGTTGACTTAAAAAAAAAAAAGAAAAAAATACCTCTTCTGAGAACTAGAAGTGATGTCGGAGGTCTCTCTGGTCCTCCAAGGGCATAGAGCCGAGTGGGGGCCATCTTGCTCTCACACGACTTCCTGCCTATCCATCCAATTGATTGGATCATTTCCGGGTTTACTGACGTCTCCAATAAACCCAGAAATTACCAGAAAGCAGGGGGGGCACCTCTTCCACTGCCTCTAAAAGTGATCCTGTGGTGAATCTGTAGCTGGGATCACTTTCATCTAACAGAATTATACTGTGGTTATGGCAGCAAACTGTTGCCATAACTGAAGGGTTAATTTGAAGAAACTCTATGTTTAAGATAATTGTGGACAATGTTTCATGCTCATAGAGTGCTTCTTTAGCATTTCAGTTTTTTTAAGCTTGCTCTAGCATATTTGCAATAAGCACATTTATCCATAATGAAACTTAGAAAAGAGGAACTTTATAGTGAAGAAATGTTCCTGGCGATGAGCCCAGAAATTGCCTGTTAGACAGAGGAAACGGCTTTATCTGTGCAATCTTTTCTTTTTTATAATTGGTTTTATGCCTAGTTACTAATACGTCAAGGATTCTAAATGAGTGTATCTTTATGATTGGTTAAATGAATAAGGAGGTCTTCCCCTTACAGTAAAGGAAATGTGTCATCTAACATGTACCTATCATATACTGTATAAATGTATTTGTATCTGATTGGTGGAAAGGAAATAATACTACCAATATGTCTTTGTATACTTAACATGATGTGGATGTGACATTCCAAATAAACGAGTTTCTGCTTTTCATGATCCAGTGTGTGTGTGTGTGTGTGTGTGTGTGTGTGTGTGTGACTGAACTGCATCATTCCCAGAGCGCTCTGTGGTCAAGGTAAAGGTAGAATGGAGGCTGATGGTAAGAATTAACCACTTCAATAACCCCAGTATTAAACATCAAAATAATGATATGAATGTACTGTGGGTGGCAGGCAAGTGGTTAACCTGAACTGTTAGACAATTTGGTTTGTTGCAGGCTGGTTGGAAAATTGAACTGGAAATTTTTCTTTGTTTTTGTTTGACATGCATTGCCCTTCCATGTGCTCCCTGCTGTTAGGGCCAATTATAGGTGGGGCAGTTGACTTTTGTTTGAACCCTCCATTCTAACAGGCAAACATCCAGTGTTACCTCATATGGCTAATATTTGCCCAAAGCTTCCTGCCTCCTGTACATTCCTATTTGTGGGTGAGGAAGCCCAAGATGGATTTAATGGGTCAAAAGCAATGTTGGGAGAAGTAGCTAGTAACAGAACTTTCCCGAAGTGTGGGAGCTTTTCCTATAATAAAAGCCCACAATTATAACAACAGGTTATTATTGCTTGAGATATATTCAGGCACTGTTAGAATGGCTTTTTTCAAGTACTAAAGTTAACATCGACAGTAAAAAAAAAAACAGGAAAAAGAGTCAAAGATCTTTTTTTTGGGGGGGGGGGGGGGTGATGGGGTTGCGGGAACCCTGTCAATGCAAGCAACCTATTCCAGCTAATTGGTGTCCAAAAAGCTTACTTTTGTCAAAAGTTGATCAGCATTGAAAGACATGTTCTTGACAGTTTACTGTGAGGTCATGTTGTCCCATACGAGTAAATAGCATTAATAGGCCACACAGAGTTTCATTCCCAAGGTAACACAGTGGCTGTTACTGTATGGCTCCAAAACCTTTTTTTTATTATTTATGTGATGACATTAAACCATCAGGTGCACAGTACTTCTTTAAGTGCAGGTCGCCTTTTGAACTGTTGGACAATGAACGGCACCATTGATTTGGTCATTTCAAGTACCTATTTATCATAAAATGCTGATCATATACTGTATGTAGTTCAGGATTGCTGGTTATATTCCCAATGGAGTTCACAATTGTTGGTCATATGTAGGAATGGGCCGAACGGACCCCTGTTCGGTTTGCACCAGAACTTTCGAACACCGCAAAAGTTTGGACCCAAATAATGAACCCCATTAAAGTCAATTGGACCCAAACGTCAAAAATCAAAAGTGCCCATTTTGAAGGCTTATATGCAAGTAATTGGTCATACAATGGTTATAGGGGTCTGGGTCCTGGCCTGAGGGACATGTATCAATAAAAAAAAATTTTGTGACAAATGTCATTATTAAATGAGCAGTTATTTTTTAAATTTTTTTTTTTTAAGTTTTGATTTTTAAAGTGAAAGCCTAAAAATGAAAAAATCCTTCCAATATAGTGCCTGGGGGTCCCCTTAGTCTACCTGTAAAGTGGCAGATCTGTACCATGTCTAGAATTTGCTGCAGCAATAATTACATTTATAAAGCTAAAAAAATGACATTTTCCCTGCAAGCTGTCTTTATTTTGCTCAGCAACAGCTGGGGAGCCCGTGTGTATGATGAGGCCACAATGTAGTGCACTTGGAACAAGATTAAAGATTTTTTGGATACATTTGACTTTGTCTTGAAGTAACGGGTCCATAAAAATTAGTCTTTGGGTGTTGTGGCGTCTTCCCATCGTAACCCTATAGAGGTACTCTTGATGAAAGCAAGAATTGACCTTGCTGTAAAAAAATTGCAATGATATGTGCCTGTCAAACAGGTGCAGAAAAATTACTCTTTGGGTGTCGGGTGTGCCTTCCCACCATAGCCCTATAGAGGTCCTCTTGATGAAGGCAAAAAAAATTGCAATGATATGCATATGATTGGTGTTTTTGCCACGTTTGATGTGCCTGAGACACAGTTTGCAGATAGCAACAGTGCGATCTGCTGCAGATGTGCTGAAAAAGGCCCAGACAGCTGAGCTTTGGGGAGTGGGCTGGAAGATAACACCTGCAGAATGTGACGAAAAGGGTGGCTGCTTTCTACTCTTTCTTGATGTCGGCCTCCTTGGGGTTGTGCCGCCTCACCTTCAGTTTCCTCCTCTGCTCTATCTGGCACCCAAGTCGCATCAGTGACCTCATCATCATCCTCATCATCATCTCCATCTTCATTATTACCTCTGGACACAACTTGGCAATACGCTGCGGCTTGAGGAACATGAATGCCAATTTGTCTACCAGTGTTCCTCCCTCTCTCTAGGTTCATGTTCCTGCCATTCTCAACATCAGAACCAACATCTGAATCCAGTAATGGCTGGGCATCATCAAGGAGCAAGTGGCAGATGCTATGGTCAAATAACTCAGCTGACTCCTCAATAGCTGATGTCGGTGCTATGGCAGGAATAGATGTGGACAAGGTGGCAGGTTCATCCACTCTGGCAACTGCAGGGGACTGCACACTTGTCTCTGCTTGTGTGACAGAGGATGAGGAAGGTTTATTAAGCCAGTCCAACACCTCGTCTGCATGCTGTGGCTGGATAGCATGGGCAAACTTGCTAAACAGAGGAAATGATGCCCTGCCTGAGGACTGACCACCAATTCCACCTTTGCTTGTGGACACATTTGTTGCTGGCCCCCTTAGAGTGCCAAGGGAACGTCTGCCTCTCCTTCTTGTTGTCCTCCCAGACATTATTGGGAGGGAGGGGGCGATGCTTATAAGCAAATGTAAAGAAGAAGTTGAAATCTGTACGTAGATGCACTTTAATCAGTGTAAAGAGGTGTTTGGTGCACTTTAATTTGAGTACTCACACTACACAGACACACTCCATGGATACACTATAATATACTGCAATATAATGCGCCAAACGTACAGTGACGCACAGAACTATATGACGTTAAACTGGCAGTAACACACACAAAACTATGTGGCGTTAAACTGGCAGTAACGCACACAGAAGTAAATGGCGTTAAACTGGCAGTAAGGCAATCAAATAGACAGTGTTCAACCATCACTACACTGACCATATCTGAACTGTCCCTACTCTAGCTATACACCAATGTAAAGATTACTGACACTGTCTCATTACACTACAGTGAAACTAATTGAGCTGTCCCTACTCTAGCTGCACACTGTGCAAAGCTGAATGATGGTCCTCCTCACTACACTCACACTATCCCTAGACTGACACTAAACTAATATTCCACACTGACAATTGAAGCAAAATAGCACAGTATAGCACACTAACTGACAAATAGCACTGAACAGGACCCTGTTCTATCTATCTCCACACCTAAATCACACTAAAAATGGCTGCTATTGAAAGAATACTTTTATACCGTGGGGTGGGAATGAACCAATGAGCCATCATTGGATAAAGTCACGATGACAGTGTCCAATCATGTCTCTGACAGTGCTCTGTGCCCTGATTGGCTGAAGCTTTCACTGTTTCAGCCAATCAGGGCTTGCAATGCACTGTTCAGCACCACAATGCATTGTGGTCAGTTCAGGGGGGCAAACAAACGGTCGAGCGATCCGTTTGTTCGGCTGTTCGCCAAACATCCGAACAGCAAAAGTTCGGCCCAAAATTATGCTTGGGCTGAACCATTCGTCCATCCTTAGTCATATGCTGTTTGAAAATAAGGCAAAACGACTGTGCACTTTGCAAGTGCAGTTGCTCCAGAGCTTAGTAAATTAGCAGAAGCTCTGCTGACCTCCATCATCCAATCATGTGCAAGCAAAAATACTATTTTTTTTTATTTCCCTTGCATGTGATTGGGTACTCTTTGCAAAGTGAAGCTTTATCTCATTTACTAAGCTCTGGAACAACTGCACTTGCAGAGGGCAACTGCACTTTGCAAAGTGCACAGTTCATTTGCCTTTGGTAAATCAACCCCAAAGTCTATATAATCACTCTTTATAATAGTAGTTTACAAAAGGGCAACTTTGAATGTAGAACATATCAAATCCTGAAAAGTATGGGCCATAGAAGCAGAGGAACATACTGGGTAACACTCCTTTCAGCTAAATATCTGCTTTGTGTAAGTTCTGTTTCAACATGCATTTGGTATGCTTAAAAGTTTGTGTGCGGTTGAATTTGTGAATTAATTGTATCTTGCACTAGTGCTAGTTCAGGCTGAAAATGGTGATGTTGTAATGATGTAAAGATCATATAAAGGGATGAGCTGAACCCCCCCCCCCGGTTCGGTTTGCATCCAGAACATGCGAACAGGCAAAAAATTTGTTCGAGCACGCGAACACCGTTAAAGTCTATGGGACACGAACATGAATAATCAAAAGTGCTCATTTTAAAGGCTTATATGGAAGTTATTGTCATAAAAAGTGTTTGGGGACCTGGGTCCTGCCCCAGGGGACATGTATCAATGCAAAAAGAAGTTTTAAAAATCAATGTTTTTTGGGGGTGTTAATTTCATAATGCTTAAAGTGAAACAATAAGGAAACATGGTTTTGGAAAGGAAACCATACAAGAGACTAATCTTAGAGGTCACTGCCACGTCCCAAAACAAACTTGTAGGAGAAAAGGGTGTCCCCAAGGGATGATATGGGCAGGAAACCAATAAAGAATAGTATTGGAAAAAATACAAAATATTTATAAAAAATAAACATATATTATTCAAAGTACAAAAGGAGGAAAAAATACAAAGGTTTAAAAATATCTAAAAACAATCAAGAAGAACATGGTCATAAATGCAAACATACAGTTATTGGATGCTGCAGCAAACGCTTAAAAACCACAGCTGCTGCAAAACCACCCTACATGTTTTGGAAAAAAACACAAAAAGATTGATTTCTTTTTATAATGAGTGTACTTCCTTCTTCAGGGGTTCAGGTAGAATGTATTGTTACATTTCAATCAAAAATAAAAAGAATATATGTGTATGTATAAGTAGCCAAAGACTACAGAATACAGTGAATTTACATATTAAAGTTGATTTATAGAAAGACGAATATACAGTCAAAATAAACAATGCAGTACTTACAAATAAAAAATGTTCTTTTACAGGAAGATGATACACAGCATGTATGCAGGTGGATGGGATCCCACATCCAAAGGTCCCTTAAAGGATTAATTATGAGCAGGGGGAGACCCCAGTTATAGGGGGAGTTCCGTCACGCCGTTCAGTAAATACAAAGCATGTAGCAATTTTTTCAAAGGTCTGGGATGGGATGAAACCCCACAAGGAGGCAGGCGCGGCAGGTCAGAGCTCACAGGAGCCACCCAACATGGGTATGGAGAGTGCAGATTTGTCAGGGCAAAGAAAATATATATATATATGTATGCTGCTATTCCATTCATATTACACAGAACCATTAGTAAGCTCCCATTAGGTGAGTAGGGAAGACAGGGCAAACAAAAACACCCTGCCAAGGGGAGGAGAAAAGTCAATGCCAAAGAAGTACAAAGCGATATATGGGGCAAAAGTGGAAACTGAGGGATGATCAGCATGGAAAAGGATATACTATATAAGAAAAAAAGGGGAAGCAGAAGTAATGTTGTTTCTAACCTTTCTTCAGATAAATCTCAGCGTATCCATGTCAGGGAAAATCATCTCAGCTGTGCAGCACTGATATGCCTCACAAGTTGGTGTTTAAATATCCCCCTGGTGGGAGTGGTGTATGAGAAGCAGCCAATCATAGTAGTTTTTTCTAAAAGAGTATGGTCTGGAAGGTTGAATAGGGCTCGACAGGGCATGATCACACAGCTGTGTAAACAAACACAGCTGTGTGTGGGAACCCTCCGGCATTGCTGCGTCACAGGACACGATGATGTCAGACGCCGACACAGACCACTGACACCCAAGGTGGGTGGCAGCTAAGGGCAGAGGTGGAAAGACAGACAGTGCGCAGGTGCCAAGGCAGTGAAGGCCACAGCACCCCCGCATAGCTACCGCCCCAAAGAATGCCTCCAGTCCCATGGAAAGAAAGGATCGGAGGCCCCCTGGTGCCAGGGAGCGCCGATGAGCCACAGCCACCAATGAGGGGAGAAAGAAAAAGAATCCCCCCAGGCCATTAGAGACAGCGGACATCCCACAGTTGATATACAATAATAGTCATATATGTCATTTAGGGATGAGCCGAACACCCCCCGGTTCGGTTCGCACCAGAACCTGCGAACGGACCGAAAATTCGCACGAACGTTAGAACCCCATTGACCTCTATGGGACTCGAATGTTCAAAATCAAAAGTGCTCATTTTAAAGGCTAATTTTCATGGTATTGTCCTAAAAAGGGTTTGGTGACCCGGGTCCTGCCACAGGGGACATGTATCAATGCAAAAAAAACTTTTAAAAACAGCAGTTTTTTAAGGAGCAGTGATTTTAATGATGCTTAAAGTTTTTTAAAAAAGTTAAATATTCCTTTAAATATCGTACCTAGGGGGTGTCTATAGTATACCTGTAAAGTGGCGCGTGTTTCCCGTGCTTAGAACAGTACCTGCACAAAATGTCATTTTTAAAGGAAAAAAAGTAATTTAAAACTGCTTGCGGCTTTAATGTAATGTCGGGTCCCGGCAATATGGATGAAAATCAGTGAGACAAACAGCATGGGTACCCCCCAGTCCATTACCAGACCATTTGGGTCTTGTATGGATATTAAGGGGAACCCCGCACCCAAATTAAAAGAAGGAAAGGCATGGGGCTACCAGGCCCTATATACTCTTAACAGCAGTATACAGGTGGTGCAAACAAGACAGGGACTGTAGGTTTGTCGTTAAGTAGAATCTGTTTGTAATTTTGAACTGGTACAATTTTAACGTGTTTAGCTCCAGCCAAAAAATCTATTTTAAGCTTTTTGGAAAACATAGGAAAGGGTTATCACCCCTGTGACATTTGTTTTGCTGTCTGTGCTCCTCTTCAGAAGATTTCACCTCACTTTTTTGTCCCAATGACAAATGTTTTTTTGAAAATGTGGGTTTTTTTGTGAAACAAGGATTGGTGATAAAGCATCAGTGAAAAGGAGAAACGTTTTTCCCATATTAACTCTTAAAGGAGAGAATTTCCCTTCCTAGGGGTAGATTTCATCTCACTTCCTGTTGTCTCCTTCCATTTGCAAGTAGGAGTCGTTTGTAAGTTGGATGTTTGAAAGTAGGGGCCTGCCCTATATACTCAGCAGAAATTTAGGCCTTAGGAGTTGTTGTGGCCACAACACTGTAAGCCCTCACAGGGCCCTGCTGTGAAATATTAGATCAAGAATTGTAATTACATGCCCCTGTTGAACAGGGGCAGAAAAATTGGGCCTTTGGTGGTGGTGGTGCTAGTGCCACAACATTGTAAGTCCTCACTCGCTCTTGGTGGGCGCAGAAACGGGCCCTGCTGTGAAATATTAGATCAAGAATTGTAATTACATGCCCCTGTTGAACAGGGGCTGAAAAATTGGGCCTTAGGCACTGTTGCTGGTGCCACAACACTGCAACCCCTCACAGATACTCTAGTTGGAACACAGAAACGAGCCCTGCTGCAAAGTATTGCATCAAAAATTGTAATTACATGCCCCTGTTAAACAGGGGCTGAAAAATTGGGCCTTAGGCACTGGTGGTGGCGCCCAGAACCAAAAATGTTCTTACAAGCTATCAGCGTGATCATTGAGGAGGAAGAGGACAATTACTCAGGATAGTCACTCAGCATCAGCATAGGCAGTCTTTGAAGGGATCTGAGATTTTAAAAAAAATTATTCGGTTACATCACCATCAGGTGCTTGGTAGCTGGTGTTGATCCAAGACTGATTCATTTTTATGAAGGTCAGTCGATCGACCGAGTCGGTGGACAGACGCACCCTGTGATCGGTTACAAAGCCTCCAGCAGCACTGAATGTGCGTTCTGAAAGAACGCTTGATGCAGGACAGGCCAGTAGCTCAATTGCATACTGTGCAAGCTCTGGCCAGTGATCCATCCTCAAGACCCAGTAACGCAGAGGATTTTCAGTGGGAAAGGTGTCCAAGTCAGATCTTGCCCCTAGGTATTCCTGCACCATGTAAAACAGACGCTGGCGATAGTTGCTGGAACTGATCATACCTTGGGGCTGCGGACCAAAAAATTGTCTGAACGCATCGGTCAGACGGCCACCTTCTCCACGGCTCCTTCTTTGCCTCAGCAACACGTCCAGAAACAGGAGTTTGTAACCTCCCAGTCTCTGGGAACGCGTTGCACAGACCTTTCTGCAAGGCCTCCCGAAGATGTTTCATCCTCTGCTCCCTCTGCAATGGCAAGATAAGGTCCGCAACCTTACCCTTGTAACGTGGATCAAGGAGGGTTGCTAGCCAGTATTGGTCCTTCTCCTTGATACCATGAATACGAGGATCCTTACGCAGGCTTTGCAGGATCAGGGAGGCCATGCAGCGTAGGTTTGCTGAGGCATTCGGTCCGGAGTCCTCTGGGTCACTAAGGACGACATGGTCCGCAGCCACCTCCTCCCAGCTACGTACAAGTCCATGTGTTTCTTGGGACTGATCCCTTAAAGACTGCTGCTGAGGCTGAGTGCCAGGCTCCACCTCCATACTGACACAATCCTCCTCCTCCTCCTTGTCCTCGTCCTCTTCCTGTGTGATCGGCAGGCACGCAGGAACACTGTCTGGATAAAGGGGGCCTTGAGAGTTAAGGAAGTCCTTCTCTTCCTGCCTCTGTTCTGCCTCAAGTGCCCTGTCCATTATTCCACGCAGCGTGCTCCAACAGGTGGACAAGGGGAACAGTTTCACTGATGCATGCACTGTCACTGCTCACCATCCTCGTGGCCTCCTCAAATGGTGACAGCACAGTGCATGCATCCCTGATAATGGCCCACTGGCGTGGGGAAAAAAAACAAGCTCCCCTGACCCTGTCCTGGTGCTATAGTCGCACAGGTACTCATTGATGGCCCTCTGCTGCATGTGCAGCCTCTGCTGCATGTGCAGCCGCTGCAGCATGGCCAACGTTGAGTTCCACCTGGTGGGCATGTCACAGATTAGGCGGTTCTTGGGCAGGTTAAATTCCTTTTGGAGGTCTGCCAGCCGAGCACTGGCATTATATGACCGGCGGAAATGCACACAGACTTTCCAAGCCTGCCTCAGGACATCCTGTAAGCCCGGGTACCTGCCCAAGAACCGCTGCACCACCAAGTTAAGGACGTGAGCCAAACAGGGCACATGGGTCATTTGTCCCTGTCGGAGGGCAGAGAGGAGGTTGGTGCCATTTTCACAAACCACCATCGTCAACCACCTCTGAACTTGCCCCTTCAGAGCTGACAGAATCTCTGCCCCAGTGTGGCTCCTGTCCCCCAAGCACACCAGCTCAAGCACTGCATGGCATCTTTTGGCCTGCATACTTGCGTAGCCCCTTGAACGGCTACGGAGCACCACTGGTTCCGAGGACAAAGCACAGGAAGAGGCCATGGAGGAAGAAGAAGAGGAGGGGGTGGAGGAGAGAGGTGTGTCACAATCATTAGTAGTGGCATTTTGGAGGCGTGGTGGCGGAACAACCTCCAACACTACTGCACCTTGTCCTGCATCCTTCCCAGCTGCCAGCAGAGTCACCCAATGCACCGTGAAACGTAGGTAACGTCCCTGTCCATGCCTGCTGGACCATGAGTATGCACCTTACTGCTGACCTCCCTGTCCAGCGAGGCCAAGACATTGCCTTCCACATGCCGGTAGAGAGCCAGAATCGCCTTCCGTGAGAAAGTGGGGTTTGGGTACCTGCCACTGAGGAACCGCACATTCCACAAACTCACGGAAGGGGGCAGAGTCTACCAACTGAAAAGGCAGCAGTTGAAGTGCAAGCAATTTTGCCAAGCTAGCATTCAACCGCTGGGCATGTGGATGTCTGGGAGCGAACTTCTTTCGGCGGTGCAGCAGCTGGGGCAGGTAAATTTGCCTGGTACAATCTGACGTCGATGTATGGAGAGCAGATTGCCCCCAAGTACTTGGCTGTGACACACCTAATTCTACACCTTAATTCCTCTCAGTGCAGGTCTCAGAGAGGACTGAAGGTATAGTGGGGTTGGAGATCTCAGCTGATGAGGAGCAAGGAGAGGTCCTCTTTGTTCTTTGGTGTGGGTCTTTTAGATACGCTTGCCAATGAACTGCATGGCAGGTCAACATATGTCTGGTCAAGCATGTGGTGCCCAAGCGGGAGATGTTTTGGCCACGCGAGATACGCTTGAGACATGTTGCAAATAGCAGCGGTGCGATCTGATGCACTCGTCTCAAAAAAGGCCCACACCAAAGAACTTTTGGAATAACACACAGAGACAGCAGCGCCCTGCACATGCAGAGCTTTGGGGTGTGATGCAGTCAGTGTGCTGCCCTTAGGCTGGCCCCTGGAGGGCATCCTGCCGTGTTGGTGATGTGCCTCCTCCTCCTTTCTCCTATCAGGCACCCATGTTGAGTCAGTGACCTCATTATCCCCTCCCTCCTCATCAATGGAGAAAACCTGGCAGTATGCTGCAGCAGGGGGAGCATGACTGCCAGATTGCTGTCCTTCTTGGGCACCCCCTCTGTCCGTGCTCACGTTACTGCCTTCATCTAGCTCAGTATCATCATCATCAGAGCCTTCTAAATGCTGGGCATCCTCCTGGAGCATGTACCCAACACTGTGGTCAAACAGTTTGAGGGACTCCTCAGGAGAACATGGTGGGGTTAGGGAAGGAGTCACTGATGCCACTGAGCCGAGAGAAGAGGCCGCGTTGGCAGCTGCTTTGCCAAAGTACCCTGAGTATGGGTGAGAGAGGATGAGGAGGATGAGGATGGCTTGGTCATCCACTCGACCAAGTCTTCCGCATGTTGTGGCTCAACACGGCCAGCTGCCAAAAAAAAGGCCAAGTGTATCTCACGGCCACGTGCTGATGAGGATGCACCGTCTCCATGACCAGCACTGTTGCCTCTAGACACAGAGCCTGCTTGCCCTCTTTTATTGGCTTGTGACTGTCTGCCTCTCCTTGTTGGCCTCCCAGACATACTAATGGCCTGTAGCTGCACTAAGCTGGGATATATACTGATACTGCAGCTAGCAAAATCAACTGCCTGCCTGTAGTATGAGAACACCACCAACCTTCTACAGGTAGCTTTAGGTGAACACTGTGCAGAGCTCACAAAAAACTAACTTGTAGCTTATTTAGCTGCCTGCGGTAGAGATAGGATCAGGAAAACACCACCAACCTTCTACAGGTAGCTTTAGCTGAACACTGTGCAGAGCACGCACTACACTAACTTGTAGTTTTAGCTGAACACTGTGAGGAGGACGCACTACACTAACTTGTAGCTTTAGCTGAACACTGTTCAGAGGACGCACTACACTAACTTGTAGCTTTAGCTGAACACTGTGCAGAGGTCGCACTACACTAACTTGTAGTTTTAGCTGAACATTGTTCAGAGGACGCACTACACTAATTTGTAGCTTTAGCTGAACACTGTGCAGAGGTCGCACTACACTAACTTGTAGTTTTAGCTGAATACTGTGAGGAGGACGCACTACACTAACTTGTAGCTTTAGCTGAACACTCTGCACAGGTCGCACTACACTAACATGTAGTTTTAGCTGAACACTGTTCAGAGGATGCACTACACTAACTTGTAGCTTTAGCTGAACACTGTGCAGAGGTCGCGCTACACTAACTTGTAGTTTTAGCTGAACACTGTGAGGAGGATGCACTACACTAACTTATACCTTTAGCTGAACACTGTGCAGAGGTCGCACTACACTAACTTGTAGTTTTAGCTGAACACTGTGAGGAGGACGCACTGCACTAACTTGTAGCTTTAGCTGAACACTGTGCAGAGGTCGCACTACAATAACTTGTAGTTTTAGCTGAACACTGTGAGGAGGACGCACTACACTAACTTGTAGTTTTAGCTGAACACTGTTCAGAGGACGCACTACACTAACTTGTAGTTTTAGCTGAACACTGTTCAGAGGATGCACTACACTAACTTATAGCTTTAGCTGAACACTGTGCAGAGGTCGCACTACACTAACTTGTAGTTTTAGCTTAACACTGTGAGGAGGACGCACTACACTAACTTGTAGCTTTAGCTGAACACTGTGCAGAGGTCACACTAAACTAACTTGTAGCTTTAGCTGAACACTGTGAGGAGGACGCACTACCCTAACTTGTAGCTTTAGCTGAACACTGTGCAGAGGTCACACTAAACTAATTAGTGGTTTTAGCTGAACACTGTGAGGAGGATGCACTACACTAACTTGTAGCTTTAGCTGAACACTGTGCAGAGATCACACTAAACTATCTTGTAACTTTAGCTGAACACTGTGAGGAGGACGCACTACCCTAACTTGTAGCTTTAGCTGAACACTGTGCAGAGGTCACACTAAACTAACTTGTAGCTTTAGCTGAACACTGTGAGGAGGATGCACTACACTAACTTGTAGTTTTAGCTGAACACTGTTCAGAGGATACACTACACTAACTTGTAGCTTTAGCTGAACACTGTGCAGAGGTTGCACTACATTAACTTGTAGTTTTAGCTGAACACTGTGAGGAGGACGCACTACACTAACTTGTAGCTTTAGCTGAACACTGTGCAGAGGTCACACTAAACTAACTTGTAGCTTTAGCTGAACACTGTTCAGAGGACGCACTACACTAACTTGTAGCTTTAGCTGAACACTGTGAGGAGGACGCACTACACTAACTTGTAGCTTTAGCTGAACACTGTGAGGAGGACGCACTACACTAACTTGTAGCTTTAGCTGAACACTGTGCAGAGGTCGCACTACACTAACTTGTAGTTTTAGCTGAACATTGTTCAGAGGACGCACTACACTAACTTGTAGCTTTAGCTGAACACTGTGCAGAGGTCGCACTACACTAACTTGTAGTTTTAGCTGAATACTGTGAGGAGGACGCACTACACTAACTTGTAGCTTTAGCTGAACACTCTGCACAGGTCGCACTACACTAACATGTAGTTTTAGCTGAACACTGTTCAGAGGATGCACTACACTAACTTGTAGCTTTAGCTGAACACTGTGCAGAGGTCGCGCTACACTAACTTGTAGTTTTAGCTGAACACTGTGAGGAGGATGCACTACACTAACTTATACCTTTAGCTGAACACTGTGCAGAGGTCGCACTACACTAACTTGTAGTTTTAGCTGAACACTGTGAGGAGGACGCACTGCACTAACTTGTAGCTTTAGCTGAACACTGTGCAGAGGTCGCACTACACTAACTTGTAGTTTTAGCTGAACACTGTGAGGAGGACGCACTACACTAACTTGTAGCTTTAGCTGAACACTGTGCAGAGGTCACACTAAACTAACTTGTAGCTTTAGCTGAACACTGTGAGGAGGACGCACTACCCTAACTTGTAGCTTTAGCTGAACACTGTGCAGAGGTCACACTAAACTAATTAGTGGTTTTAGCTGAACACTGTGAGGAGGATGCACTACGCTAACTTGTAGCTTTAGCTGAACACTGTGCAGAGATCACACTAAACTATCTTGTAACTTTAGCTGAACACTGTGAGGAGGACGCACTACCCTAACTTGTAGCTTTAGCTGAACACTGTGCAGAGGTCACACTAAACTAACTTGTAGCTTTAGCTGAACACTGTGAGGAGGATGCACTACACTAACTTGTAGTTTTAGCTGAACACTGTTCAGAGGATACACTACACTAACTTGTAGCTTTAGCTGAACACTGTGCAGAGGTTGCACTACATTAACTTGTAGTTTTAGCTGAACACTGTGAGGAGGACGCACTACACTAACTTGTAGCTTTAGCTGAACACTGTGCAGAGGTCACACTAAACTAACTTGTAGCTTTAGCTGAACACTGTTCAGAGGACGCACTACACTAACTTGTAGCTTTAGCTGAACACTGTGAGGAGGACGCACTACACTAACTTGTAGCTTTAGCTGAACACTGTTCAGAGGACGCACTACACTAACTTGTAGCTTTAGCTGAACACTGTGCAGAGGTCGCACTACACTAACTTGTAGTTTTAGCTGAACATTGTTCAGAGGACGCACTACACTAACTTGTAGCTTTAGCTGAACACTGTGCAGAGGTCGCACTACACTAACTTGTAGTTTTAGCTGAATACTGTGAGGAGGACGCACTACACTAACTTGTAGCTTTAGCTGAACACTCTGCACAGGTCGCACTACACTAACATGTAGTTTTAGCTGAACACTGTTCAGAGGATGCACTACACTAACTTGTAGCTTTAGCTGAACACTGTGCAGAGGTCGCACTACACTAACTTGTAGTTTTAGCTGAACACTGTGAGGAGGATGCACTACACTAACTTATACCTTTAGCTGAACACTGTGCAGAGGTCGCACTACACTAACTTGTAGTTTTAGCTGAACACTGTGAGGAGGACGCACTGCACTAACTTGTAACTTTAGCTGAACACTGTGCAGAGGTCGCACTACAATAACTTGTAGTTTTAGCTGAACACTGTGAGGAGGACGCACTACACTAACTTGTAGTTTTAGCTGAACACTGTTCAGAGGACGCACTACACTAACTTGTAGTTTTAGCTGAACACTGTTCAGAGGATGCACTACACTAACTTATAGCTTTAGCTGAACACTGTGCAGAGGTCGCACTACACTAACTTGTAGTTTTAGCTGAACACTGTGAGGAGGACGCACTACACTAACTTGTAGCTTTAGCTGAACACTGTGCAGAGGTCACACTAAACTAACTTGTAGCTTTAGCTGAACACTGTGAGGAGGACGCACTACCCTAACTTGTAGCTTTACCTGAACACTGTGCAGAGGTCACACTAAACTAATTAGTGGTTTTAGCTGAACACTGTGAGGAGGATGCACTACACTAACTTGTAGCTTTAGCTGAACACTGTGCAGAGATCACACTAAACTATCTTGTAACTTTAGCTGAACACTGTGAGGAGGACGCACTACCCTAACTTGTAGCTTTAGCTGAACACTGTGCAGAGGTCACACTAAACTAACTTGTAGCTTTAGCTGAACACTGTGAGGAGGATGCACTACACTAACTTGTAGTTTTAGCTGAACACTGTTCAGAGGATACACTACACTAACTTGTAGTTTTAGCTGAACACTGTGCAGAGGTTGCACTACATTAACTTGTAGTTTTAGCTGAACACTGTGAGGAGGACGCACTACACTAACTTGTAGCTTTAGCTGAACACTGTGCAGAGGTCACACTAAACTAACTTGTAGCTTTAGCTGAACACTGTTCAGAGGACGCACTACACTAACTTGTAGTTTTAGCTGAACACTGTTCAGAGGATGCACTACACTAAATTATAGCTTTAGCTGAACACTGTGCAGAGGTCGCACTACACTAACTCTAAATAGTCTAGCTGCCTGACTGTGGTACTAATAGGATCAAAAGAACACCAGCAATTTTCTTCAGGTAGCTGTAAATACTGTAACAAGACAAGCCTGCCTGTCAGTAGGAAGATAACAGGAACGGATCTAGCTAAACTGAATACAGTGTATGTGTATATATATATATATTTATATATTATACACAACACCTGGGATGCATATATATACACAATACACTGTAAGTGCAGCTAACTCACTGACTGTCCTGCCTAATCTAGCTAACTCAAATGAAATGACACTGTCTCTCTGTCTATCTAAGCACCCTGGAACACACTACACAGGGCCGCCGTGCAGGTGGCCTTATATAGTGTGGGGCGTGTTCTAAACCCCCTGAGCCATAATTGGCCAAAGCCACCCTGGCTTTGGCCAATTACAGCTCTCTCTACTGACGGCGCTGTGATTGGCCAAGCATGCGGGTCATAGTGCATGCTTGTCCAATCATCAGCCAGCAATGCACTGCGATGCCGCAGTCAATTATGGGCCATGACGCACCACACGAAATTGGTGCGAACGGCCCATAACGTTCGTAATTCGGCGAACGATCGAACAGCCGATGTTCGTGTCGAACATGGGTTCAACTTGAATGCGAAGCTCATCCCTAATGTAAATATAAAAAAAACAATAGTGGTATGACAATTGGGCAATAGAAGTGGACTATATTGAAAGGTTGAACTTGAAGGGAATGTGGGAACCTCATCTACATGCATTGGTGTTTACAGAAAAATAACAATAAACCTGTAGAAGATAAAGAGAAATGTAAATACATTTATATTCAGCAGACTCTTATATATTAGAAATTTCATGAAATTTCATAGAATAGTAGACTTATTCAACAACCAAAATAATAAGTTCATGATAGTGAGCCGATAGTATCAAAAGACAGCAAAAACAAAAAGAATAAAGGAGAAGGCAAAAAGAAAAGAAAAAGAGGATTGTAGAATAGAATAGGAAAGAATAGCATGAGAATATAATTGGGAGCATGCAAAAACCTATAGAGAGGTTATTTATAGGTCTATAGATCTTTGTCGAAACTTCCAGTTGCAAAGCCTGGCAAGAAGGGTTTTAGGTTAAAAGCTTTGTTTAAGCCAGGCGGGGAGGTGGCATTGAGATTTGAGATCCACCGAAGCTCGTATTGTAGGAGATATTTGTCAAAATCTCTACCTCATGGGCTTGGGTGCAAGCGATCAAGGACTAAAACTGAAATGGTAGGGCAAGTACCATTACGAGTCTGGGCAACATGTCTGCCCAATGGCAGATCAGGATTGGCAGTCTCTATAGCCCTGATGTGGGGATGTAGTCTTTGCCATAATTTTTGTACTGTTTTACCTATGTAAAAGCAATTGCAGTTACATAGAATCAGGTAAACCACTCCCATTTTCTGGCATTTAGAATAATGCCTTGGTCTAAACGGCATGCCATTGGGTAGGTAAATGTTTTTTCTGGTGTCCCTATATTTACAGTAGGAGCATGATCCACATGGGAATGTTCCCACTGTTTTGCAAGGATCACCTCTCACTGGGCCACGAAATTCGCTCTGGACCAGTAGATCACCCACAGAGGTGGCTTGTCTGTAGGTGATCATTAGAAATGGAGGTACAAAAGGACCTACCATGGGATCAGAGGTTAACAAATGCCAATATTTTTTAAATATTTACATGAATTTAGTATAGTCATTGGTAAAGGTTGTGACTATTCTATGGCTTTCATTTGAAATTTTAGGTTTCTTTGGTGCAAGTAGCTCATGCCTGTAGCTAGTATTTGCACGTTGGAATGCTTTCTGAAGACATTTGTGGCTGTAGCCACGTTTAAGTAGACCTTTTTTTAAAATGTTAGCCTCACGTTTAAAGTCCAACTGGTTAGAACAATTGCATTTGATACGCAGGTATTCACCATATGGAATGGAGTTTATAAGGGGTCTAGGATGGAAGCTAGAAGAGTGCAAGACCGTATTCCCAGCAGTGGGCTTTCTGAATAATTTACAAGATAGTAAGTTAGATTCATTTTTAAAAATTTCAATGTCCAAAAAAGTAATTTTGGACACATCAGAATTCATTGTAAAATTAAGATTAAATTAATTGGTATTCAACTTGGTCAGGCACTCATCTAAAAGTGATTGGGGACCATCCCAAAAGACGAAGATTTCATCTATGTACCTGTGTCACATGATGACGCGGCACAGGTACATAGAGAGAGCCTCGTCACTGAACATGGTATTTTCCCACTCCCCCAGGTACAGATTGGTGTAGCCAGGGGCACAGCAAGTACCCCTGGCTACGTCCTGTACCTGGAGGAATATAGAACCATTGAAGGAGAACACTAGGGATGAGCTTCGAGTTCGAGTCGAACTCATGTTCGACTCGAACATTAGCTGTTCGCAAGTTCGCCGAACAGCGAACAATTTGGGGTGTTCACGGCATTCGAACACCCTTTAAAAGTCTATGGGAGAAATCAAAAGTGCTAATTTTAAAGGCTTATATGCAAGTTATTTAGGGATGAGCCGAACACCCCCCTGTTCGGTTCGCACCAGAACATGCGAACAGGAAAAAAGTTCGTTCGAACATGCGAACACCGTTAAAGTCTATGGGACACGAACATGAATAATCAAAAGTGCTAATTTTCAAGGCTTATATGCAAGTTATTGTCATAAAAAGTGTTTGGGGACCTGGGTCCTGCCCCAGGGGACATGGATCAATGCAAAAAAAAGTTTTAAAAACGGCCGTTTTTTCAGGAGCAGTGATTTTAATAATGCTTAAAGTCAAACAATAAAAGTGTAATATCCCTTTAAATTTCGTACCTGGGGGGTGTCTATAGTGTGCCTGTAAAGGGGCGCATGTTTCCTGTGTTTAGAACAGTCTGACAGCAAAATGACATTTTGAAGGAAAAAACTCATTTAAAACTACCCGCGGCTATTGCATTGCCGACAATACACATAGAAGTTCATTGATAAAAACGGCATGGGAATTCCCCAAAGGGGAACCCCGAACCAAAATTAAAAAAAAAAAATGACGTGGGGGTCCCCCTAAATTCCATACCAGGCCCTTCAGGTCTGGTATGGATATTAAGGGGAACCCCGGCCAAAATTTAAAAAAAAAAATGACGTGGGGTTCCCCCTAAATTCCATACCAGACCCTTCAGGTCTGGTATGGATTTTAAGGGGAACCCCGCGCCAAAAAAAAAAAAAAAAAACGGCGTGGGGTCCCCCCAAAAATCCATACCAGACCCTTATCCGAGCACGCAACCTGGCAGGCCGCAGGAAAAGAGGGGGGGACGAGAGTGCGGCCCCCCCTCCCTCCTGAACCGTACCAGGCCACATGCCCTCAACATTGGGAGGGTGCTTTGGGGTAGCCCCCCAAAACACCTTGTCCCCATGTTGATGAGGACAAGGGCCTCATCCCCACAACCCTGGTCGGTGGTTGTGGGGGTCTGCGGGCGGGGGGCTTATCGGAATCTGGAAGCCCCCTTTAACAAGGTGACCCCCAGATCCCGGCCCCCCCCCTGTGTGAAATGGTAAGGGGGTACATAAGTACCCCTACCATTTCACGAAAAAAGTGTCAAAAATGTTAAAAATGACAAGAGACAGTTTTTGACAATTCCTTTATTTAAATGCTTCTTCTTTCTTCTATCTTCCTTCATCTTCTGGTTCTTCTGGCTCTTCTGGTTCTTCTGGTTCTTCCTCCGGCGTTCTCGTCCAGCATCTCCTCCGCGGCGTCTTCTGTCTTCTTCTCCTCGGGCCGCTCCGCACCCATGGCATGGGGGGGAGGCTCCCGCTCTTCTCTTCTTCTCTTCTTCTTTTCTTCTTTTCTTCTTTTCTTCTCTTCTTCTCTTCTTCTTCATTTTCTTCTCCGGGCCGCTCCGCAATCCATGCTGGCATGGAGGGAGGCTCCCGCTGTGTGACGGCGCTCCTCGTCTGACAGTTCTTAAATAACGGGGGGGGGCGGGGCCACCCGGTGACCCCGCCCCCTCTGACGCACGGTGACTTGACGGGACTTCCCTGTGACGTCACGGGGAATGCCACAGGGAAGTCCCGTCAAGTCACCGTGCGTCAGAGGGGGGCGGGGTCACCGGGTGGCCCCGCCCCCCTGTTATTTAAGAACTGTCAGACGAGGAGCGCCGTCACACAGCGGGAGCCTCCCTCCATGCCAGCATGGATTGCGGAGCGGCCCGGAGAAGAAAATGAAGAAGAAGAGAAGAAGAGAAGAAAAGAAGAAAAGAAGAAAAGAAGAAGAGAAGAAGAGAAGAGCGGGAGCCTCCCCCCCATGCCATGGGTGCGGAGCGGCCCGAGGAGAAGAAGACAGAAGACGCCGCGGAGGAGATGCTGGATGAGAACGCCGGAGGAAGAACCAGAAGAACCAGAAGAGCCAGAAGAACCAGAAGATGAAGGAAGATAGAAGAAAGAAGAAGCATTTAAATAAAGGAATTGTCAAAAACTGTCTCTTGTCATTTTTAACATTTTTGACACTTTTTTCGTGAAATGGTAGGGGTACTTATGTACCCCCTTACCATTTCACACAGGGGGGGGCCGGGATCTGGGGGTCACCTTGTTAAAGGGGGCTTCCAGATTCCGATAAGCCCCTCACCCGCAGACCCCCACAACCACCGGCCAGGGTTGTGGGGATGAGGCCCTTGTCCTCATCAACATGGGGACAAGGTGTTTTGGGGGGCTACCCCAAAGCACCCTCCCAATGTTGAGGGCATGTGGCCTGGTACGGTTCAGGAGGGAGGGGGGGCCGCACTCTTGTCCCCCCCTCTTTTCCTGCGGCCTGCCAGGTTGCGTGCTCGGATAAGGGACTGGTATGGACTTTTGGGGGGACCCCACGCCGTTTTTTTTTTTTTTTGGCGCGGGGTTCCCCTTAAAATCCATACCAGACCTGAAGGGTCTGGTATGGAATTTAGGGGGAACCCCACGTCATTTTTTTTTTTTAATTTTGGCCGGGGTTCCCCTTAATATCCATACCAGACCTGAAGGGCCTGGTATGGAATTTAGGGGGACCCCCACGTCATTTTTTTTTTTTAATTTTGGTTCGGGGTTCCCCTTTGGGGAATTCCCATGCCGATTTTATCAATGAACTTCTATGTGTATTGTCGGCAATGCAATAGCCGCGGGTAGTTTTAAATGAGTTTTTTCCTTCAAAATGTCATTTTGCTGTCAGACTGTTCTAAACACAGGAAACATGCGCCCCTTTACAGGCATACTATAGACACCCCCCAGGTACGAAATTTAAAGGGATATTACACTTTTATTGTTTGACTTTAAGCATTATTAAAATCACTGCTCCTGAAAAAACGGCCGTTTTTAAAACTTTTTTTTGCATTGATCCATGTCCCCTGGGGCAGGACCCAGGTCCCCAAACACTTTTTATGACAATAACTTGCATATTAGCCTTTAAAATTAGCACTTTTGATTTCTCCCATAGACTTTTAAAGGATGTTCCGCGGCATTCGAATTTGCCGCGAACACCCCAAATTGTTCGCTGTTCGGTGAACTTGCGAACAGCCAATGTTCGAGTCGAACATGAGTTCGACTCGAACTCGAAGCTCATCCCTAAAGTTATTGTCATAAAAAGTGTTTGGGGACCTGGGTCCTGCCCCAGGGGACATGGATCAATGCAAAAAAAAGTTTTAAAAACGGCCGTTTTTTCAGGAGCAGTGATTTTAATAATGCTTAAAGTCAAACAATAAAAGTGTAATATCCCTTTAAATTTCGTACCTGGGGGGTGTCTATAGTATGCCTGTAAAGGGGCGCATGTTTCCCGTGTTTAGAACAGTCTGACAGCAAAATGACATTTGGAAGGAAAAAACCCATTTAAAACTACTCGCGGCTATTGCACTGCCGACAATACACATAGAAGTTCATTGATAAAAACGGCATGGGAATTCCCTACAGGGAAACCCCGAACCAAAATTAAAAAAAAAAAAAATGACGTGGGAGTCCCCCTAAATTCCATACCAGACCCTTCAGGTCTGAAGGGTCTGGTATGGAATTTAGGGGGAACCCCACGTCATTTTTTTTTTAAATTTTGGCTGGGGTTCCCCTTAATATCCATACCAGACCTGAAGGGCCTGGTATGGAATTTAAGGGGACTCCCACGTCATTTTTTTTTTATTTTGGTTCGGGGTTTCCCTGTAGGGAATTCCCATGCCGTTTTTATCAATGAACTTCTATGTGTATTGTCGGCAATGCAATAGCCGCGGGTAGTTTTAAATGGGTTTTTTCCTTCCAAATGTCATTTTGCTGTCAGACTGTTCTAAACACGGGAAACATGCGCCCCTTTACAGGCATACTATAGACACCCCCCAGGTACGAAATTTAAAGGGATATTACACTTTTATTGTTTGACTTTAAGCATTATTAAAATCACTGCTCCTGAAAAAACGGCCGTTTTTAAAACTTTTTTTTGCATTGATCCATGTCCCCTGGGGCAGGACCCAGGTCCCCAAACACTTTTTATGACAATAACTTGCATATAAGCCTTTAAAATTAGCACTTTTGATTATTCATGTTCGTGTCCCATAGACTTTACCGGTGTTTGCGTGTTCGAGCGAACTTTTTTCCTGTTCGCATGTTCTGGTGCGAACCGAACAGGGGGGTGTTCGGCTCATCCCTAGAGAACACATTGTGATTCAATGTGTAGTCCAAAGATAGAAGTATAAATTCATTGAAGGAGGTTTCATGATGACTGATTCGAGACCATACTTTGCGAATGCATGCCAACCCCTACAGTGTGGTTTTAAACTATAGAGGGCTTCTACATTGATAGTTGCAAGAATGCAGTTGGCTGGAACTTGAACATCTTCTATAGTTTGTAGGAGATGAATAGTGTTGCGAATATATGATAGGATAGTGAGAACGAAAGGTCTAATATGTTCATCTATTAGTTTAGACAAATTTTCAGTGATGGATCCTTTGCCCGAAATAATTGGTCTGCCTGGTGGATTGGTAGAGTTTTTGTGGATTTTTGGCAATGCATTAAAAGGTTGTTAATCTTGGATAAGGAGTGCGTATGAAGTTCCAGGTTTGTTTGGAAAAAATTTTGTTGTAAAAAGCATCATCTACAAACAAGTAGAATTTTTTATTGAAGGCCTCAACAATGTCTCTGCCCACTGGGCGATACCAATCACGGTTCCTTAAGATGTTTAGACACATTTTTTTATATTGTTCATTGTCCAAAAGGACAATGTTCCCCCCTTTGTCACTTGGTTTGATCGTGATAGTATGATTGTTTGATAGATCTTGTAAAGCCAGTTTTTCACTTTGGGTTAGATTTTCATTGTGGGGGGATGTGTAATTTGAAGATTTAATCTCAGAAGAGACCATCTTAAGGAAGGTCTTAACACCATGATTGGAGCTGGGGGCAGGATACAAAAAAGAGGCCTTTTTAAGAGAAGATTTTAAAGGTGGAACATTTGTACAGGGGTTTTGGATGACTCCAAGAAGCATCTCCAAATCTATTGTATCGATGAGATATTTAGGTTTGCTTTCTTCCAAAAGGGAATTTATATTGTCAAGGGCCTGTCGTTAGTGAATGTGCAGCAGCCTTCACTATCTGTTTTTTGTTTTTTGAACATACTTTTGAGTAATAGTTTATGCGTATGGAGGTGCAGGACCTTTATAGCTGTAAACTTGTCAATTCTATTATTTGGACAAAAAGTGAGTCCTTTCGAAAGAACTGAGATTTCATCTGCCATAAGATTGTGTGCTGAAAGGTTGATGATGTTCAATTGTGAAGAGGGAGGTGAAGAGTTTAAAAGAGTCCTGAGTTTGGGGGAACAGAGGGATTAGATTGATTTTTGGAAAAAATGGCTGGAATTCTTACAGATGGTGTGGATGGGAGAATGACACCCGATGAGGATGCCACAGTGCCACTCATTGATATGGGTGCCATAGGGCCCGAGGCATTGGTGGAGGGATTTGGAGGAGGTTGTTTGGGGGATTGTTGTTTGGGAAAACGTTTATTAGTGGAGTTTGCTAAAGGGTGATCACCTTCATGGCACCTTTTAGGTTTTCTGGTACGTTAAAATTGTTTTGAGGAAGTGTGAGAGATGCTGGATGACATAGAGGACGAATCAGATACATCTAAGTGTCCAGGATACTGTATAGGATTCCGTTGGAAGTTTCTACCACCAATTTTTTGGGACCATTTGTAAGCTTTGCCTTCCTCAAAGGCTTGTTTGTTCCTCAAGAATTTAAATTCTTTCTTAGAGAGAATTGTTTTACTGAAAAGTTCTATATGTGTCTTTAGTTTCTGGTTGTAATTTTGAAAAGAGGAATGGGTTTGTAATGGTTTGATTTTTGAATAACGGGGGGCCTCCGATCCTTTCTTTCCATGGGACCGGAGGCATTCTTTGGGGTGGTAGCTATGCGCGGGTGCTGTGGCCTTCGCTGCCCTCGCACCTGTGTGCTGGCCATCTTTCCAACTCTGCCCTTAGCTGCCGCCCACCTTCGGTGTCAGCGGTCTGTGTCGGCGTTTGTTTGTTTACACAGCTGTGTGATCATGCCCTGTCGAGCCCTATTCAACCTTCCAGACCATACTCTTTTAGAAAAAACTACTATGATTGGCTGCTTCTCATACACCACTCCCACCAGGGGGATATTTAAACACCAACTTGTGAGGCATATCAGTGCTGCACAGCTGAGGTGATTTTCCCTGTCATGGATACACTGAGATTTATCTGAAAAAAGGTTAGAAACAACATTACTTCTGCTTCCCCCTTTTTTCTTATATAGTATATTCTTTTCCATGCTGATCATCCCTCAGTTTCCACCTTTGCCCCATATATCGCTTCGTACTTCTTTGGCATTGACTTTCCTCCTCCCCTTGGCAGGGTGTTTTTGTTTGCCCTGTCTTCCCTACTCACCTAATAGGAGCTTACTAATGGTTCTGTGTAATATGAATGGAATAGCAGTATACATATAATATATTTTCTTTGCCCTGACAGATCCGCACTCTCCATACCCATGTTGGGTGGCTCCTGCGAGCTCTGACCTGCCGCACCTGCCTCCTTGTGGAGTTTGATCCCATCCCAGACCTTTGACAAAATTGCTACATGCTTTGTATTTACTGAACGGGGTGACGGAACTCCCCCTATAACTGGGGTCTCCCCCTGCTCATAATTAATCCTTTAAGGGACCTTTGGATGTGGGATCCCATCCACCTGCATACGTGCTGTGTATAATCTTCCTGTAAAAGAACATTTTTGATTTGTAAGTACTGAATTGTATATTTTGACTGTATATTTATCTTTCTTTAAATCAACTTTAATATGTAAATTCACTGTATTCTGTAGTGTTTGGCTACTTATACATACACATATATTCTTTTTCTTTTTGATAGAAATGTAACAATACATTCTACCTGAACCCCTGAAGAAGGAAGTACACTCATCATAAAAAGAAATCAACCTTTTTGTGTTTTTTTCCGAAACATGTAGGGTGGTTTTGCAGCAGCTGCTTTTTTAAGCATTTGCTACAGCATCCAGTAGCTGTATGTTTGCATTTATGACCATGTTCTTCTTGATTGTTTTTAGATATTTATAAACCTTTGTATTTTTTCCTCCTTTTTGTACTTTGAATAAAATTTGTTTATTTTTTATATATATTTTGTATTTTTCCAATACTATCCTTTATTGGTTTCCTGCCCATATTATCCCTTGGGGACACCCCTTTCTCCTAAAATTGAAACAATAAAAGTGTAATATTCCTTTAAATTTCATACCTGGGGGTTGTCTATAGTATGCCTGTAAAGGGGTGCATGTTTTCTGTGTTTAGAACAGTCTGACAGCAAAATGACATTTCTAAAGGAAAAAAAGTAATGTAAATCTACTATCGCTAATGCCGGCTATAATGAATTGTTGGTCCGGCTATACACATAATAGTTCATTGATAAAAACAGCATGGAATTTTCCCACAGGGGAACCCCGAACCAAAATAAAAAAAAATGTGTGGGGGTCCCCCTAAATTCCATACCAGGTCCTTCAGGTTTGGTATGGATATTAAAGGGAACCCCGCGCCAAAATTTTTTAAAAAAATGGCGTGGGGTCCCCCGAAAATCCATACCAGACCCTTATCTGAGTACACAACCTGGCAGGCCGCAGGAAAAGAGGGGGGAACGAGAGAGTGCCCCCCCTCCTGAACCGTACCAGGCCACATGCCCTCAACATTGGGAGGGTGCTTTGGGGTAGCCCCCAAAGCACCTTGTCCCCTTGTTGATGGGGAGAAGGGCCCCATCCCCACAACCCTTGACAAGTGGTTGTGGGAGTCTGCGGGCAGGGGGCTTATCGGAATCTGGAAGCCCCCTTTAACAAGGGGACCCCCAGATCCAGGCCCCCCTGTGTGAATTGGTAATGGAGTACAAATGTACCCCTACCATTTCACAAAAAAAGTGTCAAAAAGGTTAAAAAACACAAGAGATGGTTTTTGACAAGTCCTTTATTAATTCCTTCTTCTTTCCACTTCTTCTTCCATCTTCTTTCTTCTGGTCTTTCTTCGATGTTCTTCTTCTTCCTCCATCTTCTTCTTCTCCATCTTCTTCTTCCTCCGCTCTTCTTGTCCCGCATCTTCCTCTGGCTTCTTCTCCGCTCCGTCTGCATGATCCACCTCAGTGGGAGTCTTCCGCCTTGTGACGCTTCGGTTCTTCTGACACTTCTTATATAACGGAGGGCGGGGCCACCCGGTGACTCCGCCCTCCTCTGACGCACAGGGACTTAACAGGGACTTCCCTCTGGCTTTCCCCATGTTGTCAGAGAGGGGCGGAGTCACCCATTTACGTAACCGGATAAGGGTCTGATATGGATTTTTGGGGGGACCCCACGCCATTTTTGAAAAATTTTGATGCGGGGTTCCTCTTAATATCAATACCAGACCTGAAGGGCCTGGTATGGAAATTAGGGGGACCCTCATGCATTTTTTTTTAAATTTTGGTTCGGGGTTCCCCTGTGGGGAAATTTCATGCCATTTTTATCAATGAACTTTTATGTGTATTGCCATACAGACAATTCATTATAGCTGGCGCTAGTAGTTTTACATGACTCTTTTTCCTTTAGAAATGTAATTTTGCTGTCAGACTGTTCTAAACACAGGAAACATGCGCCCCTTTACAGGCATACTATAGACACCCCCCAGGTACGAAATTTAAAGGAATACTACACTTTTATTGTTTCACTTTAAGCATTATTAAAATCACTGCTCCCGAAAAAACGGACAGTTTTAAAACTTTTTTTTGCATTGATCATTGTCCCCTGGGGCAGGACCCAGGTCCCCAAACACTTTTTATGACAATACCATGCATATAAGCCTTTAAAATTAGCACTTTTTTATTTCTCCCATAGACTTTTAAAGGGTGTTCCGCGGCTTTCGAATTTGCTGCGAACACCCCAAATTGTTCGCTGTTCGGTGAACCGGCGAACAGCCAATTTTCGAGTCGAACTCATGTTCGACCCGAACATAAAGCCCATCCCTAATCATATACTGTATTCCTGCCACACATTAGTCCAATTTATACAGCAACATTTAAATACTGAAGCATACATGAGCATGGTTGCTGACCATGTACACCCCATTATGAATGAATACATATGTCAGATTACTTGGAAAATAAAATTTGATACGTTCAATTCAATGTATATATAGCTAAATCTATTAAAAATAATGTAATACATGGCAGTCCTAAATTTAGTTGGATGGCATAATCTTTCTTTTTTGATATGATCTGAATAAGGTTATTATTTACAACTCTGTGTAAAGCTAAAAACAAAATATATAAATACACTACACTGAGTATGTATGCCATTTGTTATTCTGATAAATCATCCCATTTATAGACTTTGATTTGTAGCTCAGATACTTGATTTTATATTCATCTAGCATAATTCCGTGGACAAACCCAATATCCTTTTTAGCCCCTACAGAACAATACTGTCAAAAATAGACAGGTTATGTCATATAGTGCCATACTTATAGAAGTTTAAATTAAAAGTGGCTGCATATATTCTCATTATAAGCTGTCATACATGCTCAAGGGCACTGAAGAATGTTTTTTTCATAAATTATATGGTCATCTCTGTGTAAGTATGGAAAATAATCTTGTTAGCAATTATTTTGTCAATTTGTAACATGTTGCTACAAAGATACAGCGAGTGACTAATATGAAAACATCTTATGCAGACTATTCTAATATTTATTTTCTTTTTCAAATAGGCATGGTGTGACAGGGTTTATTATCTGTTCTGAGAAATAACACAAGAAAAGGCGCTATGCATAGCAAGATTAATGCAGATGCACCATTATAATTTAGTTATTGCCCTTGAATAAAACAGTTCACAATCCCAATTCTTAGACCAGCACATACATAATGTACCCATAAATATCAACTTACACAAATGTAATTGGAAGTCGTAACATATTTCTTTTCTATAGTTCTTGTCACACAAAGTAACAGTAACAAAAGAGTGTTCGAGGGGTATTAGCCTGAGAGATGAATTGTAAGTAAATCCAAAGTCATTTCAATATTAGGATGTAAAAAAACTAACTTTCTTTTAAGACATGTGATCGGGGGTGTATGTATAGAAGAAAGTGCGTATGGCAAGCATTCACATTGCTCCCCTGTCCAATCATCTGACGTTACCATAATACCAACGTTACTATAATATCAACTCAAAAATGCAAGTCAAACTCATTAATCTTTCAAATAACAATATATACACAACAGACAGTTGGTGATTCACTAACCAGCACACTTTAGGTGTAGTCTAATCCATCTCAGCATTGTGACCTCCCAGTCATTCCAGGCTTAAGCTGGTTGCTTTTAGTGTCACAGCATTGCTCTTCCCTTTCTCTGCAGTACCTGGGAGTCAGAAAACACTCACATCAGGAACCCCCATCAGCCCCCTTTACATCAAAGTCCCCTGTTCACATCAGGAGCCCCCCTTCCCATCAGAGTCGCCTGTTCACATCAGGATGCCCCCTTCCCATCAAGAGCCTCCATTCACATTATAGTCCACAGAGTTCCCTTCAGAGTCCTTTGAGCCCCCTCATATTAGTGTCCTCAGAGCCCCTTCACATCAGTCTCCTCAGAACTTGTCTCACTTTGGAATCTTCAGAGTCCCACACATATCACAATCCTCAGAGCTCCCCACACATCAGTGTTCTCATAGCCCCTCCACATCAATGTGCTTAGTGTACTCCTCACAGCAGTGTCCTCAGAGGCCCCTTAGATCAGTGTCTTTAGAGCCTTCTTTACATCAGTATCCTCATAGTACCACCTCAGTCCCCGTTACTCTTCTAATTACTGGGTTTGCTCTGATCCTGCCCACCTTGAATTAGTGTCATGCATTACCATGACTTGGGCAGCCTATCCTCCTGCACCATGGACACACATGACACTGTGCAGCACTATTAAATAGAGGACTCTGGGCAGAAAATAAAGGTACTTTAATCTGCTAATTTGATGAGGGTGCTTTGGAGATGCTTTTCTGAGGGTGTTATAGCACACCCAAGCACCATCCTGAAGATGCCATTGTGCGGTGATCCTCTTCAAATGGTGCCTAGGGAATGTGTCATATGTACCAAACCCTGGATACAAAATTGCATGTGATACTTAATCTCTCATTGATTTTCAGTAAAACCTTATATTCAGATTAACATTAGATTATAAAATCCTGATCCATGTGCGTTTTGTATTTTTTCTTAGTCAGTTTTACTTTATCTCCAGTTGCTTTATTTTACTGTGCTATTAGGCACTATTTTGGTGCTAAAAGGCAATCTAGTTCACAAATGCTTAAGAGTCATATAATTTTCTTCTTGCTCAGTCTTTAACCCAAATGCAGAGGATTGTAAAAAGTCCTTAGGGGCTCATTTACACAATAATCTCCACATGCAGTGTGCAGTTCTGCATGCACATTTTCATGTATAATGAGCTTATAGTGCATTTTCATCACATTTGAGGTGCTGTTCTCAGGCATTGCTTCCCCTGAGGAAGTCAAGAGATGAAATGCCTATGTCATGGATAACAGAATATGCCACTTCTCTATTGATGATCTAAATTCTACCAGTACCCTGAAGCTGGCGAGTAATTTGTTTTTGCTTTTTGAGCCAAGACTGCCATGAGTAACACTTTACAGCTAAAGAGAAAAAGCAATTTATACATTGGCTTTCTTGTGTATGCTGTTTCATAGTGCTATATGTACTCTGTGCCATGTAAGTGCAACTTTATCTCTGCTGATTTGAATGCTTAATACCATAAACAATATTAGATTATCAGCTTCCTCTGAGGAAGAGGCTAGTCCTCAAAATGTGTTAGCCTATTGGATCTTTATTTATTCTGTCACACCTCATGATGCACTGTGGACTGGGTGGTGCTGTTCTTTATGATGAGCTTTGATACAATTGTTATTCTGTGAGTATAATACTTACCATTTTACAATAATAAAGCCATGTTTTTAGGATAATGCACAGCCCCACAAATAGTGGGGCTGTATATGTATTTCTGCTTCGTAATATCTATTAATTTTTGACACATTTGTGCAATATTAATAGATTTTTTAATTTTTTTTTTGTATTGTTGGATTCATGGGTGTTAGCATTGTTTTCCCATTCTTATATTGATGCACTGGGGGAGATTTACTTAAACTGGTGAATACAGAACCTGGTGCAGTTGTGGATAATAACCAATCTCTCATTCCGATGCTCTGTTTGAACTTCAGCAAGTCATCCTCACCAGGTCTAGCAGCCTATAGGCATTGAGTTTCTGCCATGGGATTGGCTTATTAGCAATTTGTGTTACCAAGCAATTGAACAGGTGTACTTAACAAAGTGAGAAAATAAAAATAATATAAATGCAGCGCCCCCTGGTGCATGCCCCAGTTGAAGGATTTTTGTCCGAAACATGGCGGGTTGCTAAGCATTTGTGCTTTTTGACACCACGCGATACTGATTTTTACTTTTTATGTGATCACTCCTTGTACCCACCTGACTAGGTGGATTGTACTGTTGAGCTTTGGCATTTTTTAATAAATTTTAATTTCTTGGATTCACGCACAATGTGGAGGCCCTTTTCTTCCTTCCTTTTTTTCATGGTCTGATGTGATATCATCTGGAGTCCGCACATCTCATCAAGTGTGACCATTCCATGGGAGTTCAAGCCCGCTGGCTTGGGGGTCCTAGCTACACCATTTGTTTTATCACGGCTTTGGATTTATGGAGGTGTATTTCTACACTGGCTTCTTCCATCAAACACCTGCTGGATTGATGAATCCAAACGCCTGATTGATCCACCGCTGTATGGTGAGTGTGTCCACTTCTCATGGTAAGCATACCCATTTCTTCAATCATTCCCATCTTTATGCTGCAAAATATCTTATGAAGAGGTTATTCCTGTCACATATAGTGGTCGATTAATTACCATCTACATGCATCATCTACACATGGGACTTCATTTTATCCATTGAGGAACCTTCTGTTTTTTGGTTCACCATGGACAGTTTTTGTTGCAGGTTTTTTTTGCTGTCTTTCTTGGACATTTCACATACCACTTTTATCTGTGACAAACTTTTTGATTTGTTTTTGTTGTATATTGTTCACGCTGGTGTTTGACTTATAAGTCACCACCAGCTTTACACTTACATTTTAAGTGACACTTCACTTTATCACTTTGTTACATATCAGCGCTGCATTTATATATTTTTTATTTTCTCACTTATCTGTGCAGTCCACTATACTGTTTATTCTAGCGGCTTTATTATTTTATTTTATATATATATATTTTTTATCATTAGTAGCGCAACATTGTCTTATACTTATTACTTAATAAAGTGGAAGGTGAGTGCGTGTATATGTGTGTGTGTATGTATGTATATATGTGTATATATATATATATATATATATATATATATATATATATATATATATACATACATACATACACACATATATACATACATACACACACTACTGGGAGGAACATTTGTGGAAAGCTCCAGAGGCTCGGACGAGCCTCGCACCCACGGTACCCACTGACCTACACAGAGCCAGGAGGAAAACACTTTCAGCAGCCCCACAACAGGAGAATCTCTGGATAAGTCACGGCCACCTGGCATTCAGCATCAATTCTTAACTTTGAGTAACGTCAATTGTAATATTGTCCCAATTGGGGACCAGAGGCTGACTAGAAACACATCAGATGAGTGTGATCCACATCACAGCTCCTTTTGCTTCCACCCACTATCTTCCAATAATTGGAGGCTCACAGTCACCCCCAGTGAACCGCCAGATCTCTGTCACTGTACTCACCCTGCAAAACCCTGCTGTACATAGTTACCAACAAACTATCCACACACTGCACTTTCTGTGCGATCCTCTTACAAGGGAACACCTACTCTTTAGAACAATATGACAGCGCTGACTAGTTAAAAGTTTTGCCTTTTGGACATTTCTCCCTTTTCTGAAAGTGAGAAAATTACAGTGTAAATGAATGTTTGTGTCTGTATCTGCCATTAGTCTATGCCATTAAGACTCCCTGGGGATCTCAGACTTATCAGTTAGGACAGACGTCCATAGTGTGTATGTACTAGCCAGAATTTAGGCTAACAACACTAGGGGTTTCCTGTTGTCTCATTGCAACCTGACCCCCAACACTGACCAATGCTGCATGATAAGTAAATTTGAGGGGTGGATTTCAGATATCTATTTGAGAGCAGACGTCCACAGTGTATCTGTACAGTCATATCTAGGCTAACAACACTTGCTACGTCTCCTGGCACCATTTGCAGATTGCCACATCTCCTGCCACCAGATATGGGTTGTCACTTACCAACTGATGTGGATTGTCACTTGCCATGCCAGCCAGTGCCACCACTTTGAAGCAAGGGGGTCTGGCTGCAAAATGGAGCTCCATAATGACAGGAAGCACGTGACCTCCACTCCACCGTGCTGTGAGGGTGGTAGAGCACTGATGTGTGGTGGGCAGTGAGAGATAATGTCATCTCTGCTGCTTGCCACACCTCGCTCCCAAATTGAAGAGACCAGGCTGTGAAGAGCGCTCATTTGGAGCAGGCGAAGAGAGATGTCATCTCTGCTCATCCGCCCACTCGTTTCTCTCCTCTCCTCCCCCTCTCTCATGCAGCCAGCCTGCCTGCTGCAGCATCTGCAACCCGCTGGTTAGGCAGAGACCCTGCAGCAAGAGACTCGGGTCTATGGGCCCCAGATTCAGGGCTATAGTCCCAATAGCCACCCCTAGCAACACCCCTGTCTTGCAGCTTCCTTGTATGTAATCTTCATCGGCAGTTCTCACTCACTGTTGCAGGTAGGGTTCGTACCTTTTCATTCATACGCAGTGTTACGATTGGTTATGTTTCCTATCCTGCATCGCTTTCGTTCTTAGCTGCCTCTGAGTTGTTGTCAGTTGTTTCCCGACATCATTCGGCACAGGTGTAGTAGACTTGTATGTCCCCTCAGCCTTGCTTGTCATCCCATGCCACAAACATAAGTTTCATTTGTAGATCCAAGCCTCCGAGCCACTGTCAGTCGTTGTCCGATTTCACTCGATACAGGCTTCGTTGCTCATAGGATTCACAGTCTATGGGGTTGTCGCCTCATCCATTTGGAGATGAACTTGTATTGTTTGCACGGGTTCTGTGGCTGATTGAGGTGGTAATTAGACCCAGTAATTAGATTGAGGTGATAATGGTGCCTTATCTCCACTTAATTAGCTTGGGGGGTTGATATGGGTTCGGTTTAGAATAAGGGGTGGCATACACTCTGCAACAAATTCGTATCGCTTTCACATGCTTTTAAACCAATTTCATTTACCCTACTACCAATTCGTATCAGATACGTTGCATACCTACCACAGTCTGATTCGAAACTAGTCACATCAGTGGCACAACGGTTCGCATCACACACGTCCTGCAGTGATTTATACCGCTCACCCTCATACCCAACAGAAGATTCGCTGTTATGTCATCTTACTCACCGATTCATATCACTTTCATGCCATACGCATCACTCCGATTCAAGCCTAGTCGCCTTGGAGGCACAACACTTTGCATTAGCCACATCCCACACATCAATTTGTAGTGGTTCATACCATACCCTACAATTCATTATTTATATAATTTTTTCTGACCAATTCTTACCACTCATCCCCCATACCTACTAACAATTCGTTGGTTCACTCACTGGTTCATATCACTTCTTGTCACATGCAGAATCCTATTCGAGCCTAGTCGCCTTTGCAGCACAATGCTTTGCAGCGGTTCTTAGCAGTTCGTACCATACCCTACGATTCTTTATTCATATCATTGCTCTGACCGATTTCGGATCAGCTTCATGCATCAGACTTCAAACTGAACCTAGTCGCACCAGCAGCACAACGGTTCACATCACTCGCATCAGACGCACTGATTCATAGAGGTTCGTACCAAACCCTACAATTTGTTACTCATATCATTGCTCTGACCAATTTGGATTGTGTCAGCAGCTACGTTCATCATTCTCCAAAGTGAACCTAGTTGCACCAGTGGCACAACGGTTTGCATCACCACTATTCCGCAATCCGCACACCAGTTCATTACACTCCCTATTGTAAATCTACAATTCATTTCTCAGTGTGCCTATAGCCCTCCACAGTTCGTTCCTACACATACTATTTCTGCTATCCTTTTCTTTTCGCCTATCAAAAATATGCATCTAGCAATTGCTGCAAAAAACACGCATCTCATCATATACTCATTGCATTTGCTACATACTGGCCTTTCAGAATAGACTCCTTGCAAATGCTGCAAATACACACATCTCAACATAACTTCTTGCAAATCACTGCAAGCACACTCAGTGGCACTCACACAGCCACACTCCATTTTAGTGGCACTTAATCGGTCACTCGTCTCCAGTGGCATTCATACGAGCCACTCATTATTTTTTCCATCTATCTTTCTCCCTCAGGTCAGTTGAGTTCAGGTTCCATCCTGTACAAGGTTGGACGTATTTCTGAAAAAACAAAAAAAAACAATGATTGCATCTTTACCAGGGCCAGTCGCATACAAGGGGAACAAACAAATTAAAAAAAAGAGAAAAGAGTAAGGAATCTTGTGGCACTTACGTCACCCCTACTGCAGGTGTTCCCGGTCGACTGATTTCGATCCTAACCAGGACCTCACTACTAGAGCGTCAGTCAGATGCATAGTTCACGGGTTTCTCTATCACATCATTCTGCAGCACCCTTTTACTATACCGTTACTTCACACACACATCATTGGACATGCTCTCCAGTTTCTGTCACATATGTCTATACATGGCACTGTTTTCGAAGGTCAACCCTTCATCTCGCAGACAAGGTCGCTTAACAGTAGGCTTGCTGGCAGTGCAAGTGTTAGCAGGCCGACCATAGATCACGCACTACAGACCGCAACATTCCTATGTAGGCCATACCAGACTTCAATTTCATGCTTCAGTATGCCCTGGGGTTCTGATCTTCTGGTTTATGGCCCACCGCGGTCACTTGCACTCTTTAGAATTTTCTAAATTCTCACTCCACATAGTTCTGCCACAACAGAACACTGTCAGCTCCTGTCTATGCCTGTCATTCCTTTTCCTATTCTTCTCCCCTTTTTCCTCCTCTCTGAGTTTTCTCTTTCCCACTCCGCTCTTTATCCCACAGCTATGAGTCCTCTTAATATGAGCACCCCCACCTAGCCGGAGCCATGTCGCAGGCCAGCAGTAAGCACTTCACACCTGCCTCTCTGTCACCTTCTGCGGGCTCAGAGCACTGCAGTGTAAGTCTCTCAGGGGATAGACCATCCCCAAACTAATTTCTGAGCTGAGAAGCAGGGATATTCCCCTTCCCACTATGGCCAGGAAGACAGAGCTGCTCTGGCTCCTCTTCCCACCTCCAGCTGCAGCTGGACCCAGCACCCAGCAGGCACCCCGCAATCCATGGCTGGGGCCATTTCCCAGCTGCATTCTTTGGTCTCCCCCTTAACCACAACAGTTTTGGACATCCAGTCACACTCTTGGAAAGTTCGCCCGCCCTCGGCCCTCCCTGACTGGGTCTTGGTCCCAAGGATAGCTTCTCCTTTTGCACGTACACCAGGGGGACGTCTCAGTGGTTGTCAAGTCGAATGACCCCAGGCTCAGTTGGAAGCTGTCAGTCACCGCTTTCGCCCTGACCTTCAGGATGTTCAGAGATGTCCTTTTGTTTAGCCTCCCCCAGCATGAGGAAGGAGCTGGACTTATACCTTCATGCAGTCTTACATCTTGCTTACAAATATGGTGCTTTTACCTTCTAAGACTAACATTGGTCGCTTTCAGCCAAAGCAGTTGCGAGACTCGCTCAGTTCCAGATCAGTACTAACTGCAGCGTCACAGACATGCTACTGTTTTTTCCCCACCTTGCTGGTCTTCATTCCCACTCTGTGCGATTTGCCAGTCTTCCATCCACACTACAAATTGGTGCTCTGAGGCAGCCACAGGACACCCCTCCATAGTCTACGACTTGTCTGCACCTCATTCCTCACATGTTCCTAGTCTGAATTCCCTAATCCCTTCTGAGGAATTTTCTCTAAAATACGCATCAGTCGACCTGGCCACCCAGGCCATCATTAAGATAGGCACCGGCGCCTGGCTATCCAAAGCGGATGTCACAGACACATTCAAGCTCCTGCCTTTTGAGCCATCCCCCTGGTGGTGGCACAGCATGAAGCAGAGGGACTCCTACTATTTTGCCACCAAGCTGACCTTTGGGTCTAAAGACAGCCCGCCGCTGTTTGACGTTTTTGCCCAGGGCCTTACCTGGTTCCTGTCACACCAGGCCCAATGTCACAGGGTTATCCATTATCTCGACGATTCTCTGCTCATCCTTACAGGATCCCAGCAAGCCATCTGTGTTCACGGTCCATACAGCTCTCCTGTGCAATGTTCAGTAGCAGCAGCCTGCAACCAGTGGCAAACACTTACCCATCACGAGCCCTATCTTTAGGGGCGTGTACAAAATCCTCTCATATCCCCCTTTGGGGCTCTTGCCCAGCCTAGTCAGCCAGGTGGCCATCTACCTGGCTTTCTATGGCTTCCTACGGCCTAGCAAGTTCACCTCTGGCAGTACCAGTAGTCAGATACTGTACAGTCACCTCCTGACTCGCTTCCCAAACCATTATTTTCTTCATCTTACAGTCTCCAAAATGCAACAAACTGGACCTGCAGTGGATATCAATTTACCTGCAAGGGTAAGCTGATACTCCCTGACAGCCTACCATTAAAGTTCATGTGCGTGTAAAGGCAGGCGTCCCAATACTTTTAGTAATATAGTGTGTGTGTGTGTGTGTGTGTGTGTGTGTGTATGTGTGTATGTGTGTATGTATATGTATATATATATATATATATATATATATATATATATATATATATATATATATATATATATATACGCATGTGTGTATGAGCTTTGGGGTGCACACCCTAATGCATAAGGCTGGGCACACCTACGCTGGCTACAGTATGTGCTCATGTGGTACACAGATTAGTCTTGTCAATTTAGGAAGGTGCTCCTAATGACAACTCAGTATTTGTATAAAAGACACCTGTCCACATAATCTTTCTTTCATTCAAACCTCACCATCAAGGGAAAGACCTAAGAGCTGTCAAAAGACATCAGGGACAAGATTGTAGATCTGCTCAAGGCTAGAATAGGCTACAAGACCATCAGCACGAAGCTTGGTGATAAGGAGACAACTGAGCAAAAAAAACGGTGATAAAAGAACCAAAACACTCTGCAATCAAATATGATAGTAACAGACTAAGGGCGTGATTTAACCACGTCTGTGTAGGTTTAACGACAGTTGCTAACACCAACCATTGATGGGTGTGTTCCTCTGAATTCATGAAGCATATGGCAAAAGTAGAGAGAGAAAGTGAATTCATAAATGAGGAACATGCAATAGTCAAGTTAAATAATTAAATACTGTTTAATGAAGAGACTCACTATAAACACCAATCCAAAAATATCCTGTGAACACAGGTACCATCACCAGTTTAAAAAGGACTAAACAGTCATGTGCAGACACAGATAGCCATCTATCACATCCAGCCACTCACATTAAACATGAGAACTCATTCAGAATGGATGACTCAGCAGCGGCCTCGGGGCATAGATGTATGCAGACCTGTGAGGTGAGAGTCTCTCTAGGCCGGGGGTGGCTCACGAGACTGGAGACCAGGGGGTTGGGGTGGAAGATGCAGGAGACTGGAGTTGGAAGAACCGGACTGAGCTGGGCTGTGCTGTATAGCTGACTTTGTGGACCAGATACCATGTGGTGTATACTGGGTGTTACTGAGAATAGCTGTCCCAAACCAGGGATACAAACAGGTAAGATCTCACCCAGTGTTGGCTGCAGTCCGCGTCAGGAGAAGAGATTAAGGCTGTCACAGTCTCCGGCTTGTAAAGTGCCTTGTTGCATGTGGTTCAGTCCTGCAGGAGATCATCCGTAATGCACCTCCATCGCTAGTTGTGAAGGGACAGTAGGAGGGGGTAAGCCCAGAAAGTTGCAGCGGGCAAGACCCGATTGGCTGATGCCGTCAGTCCTCCCCTCGTGCAGTTTCCGCGGGTAAGTTCAAACGGCCGCTATGGTTGCAGGCCTGTGTGATCAGGGCTGGTGGGTGGGTCTGTTGGTCGGCAAGAACGCTACAGATAGCGTGATGGCGTCATGCTGATGCGTTTCATCCGTAGATCGGATTTCATCAGAGCATGCGCAGTAGCAAACATTATCATCTTATATAGTAAAAGGACGGGACCACGTGAGGGCTTCCGTGTCTGGTTACCATGGCTACCGCGCCGTTCACTGACAGCCATACAATTAAACGGGACATAAAACATGACTAGCAGGGCGGGTCCAAGAATGCAAACAGTAAAGAGGAAAAGGGGGAACACCATAAGTGAAGACCAAAGCGGGAAGAAAGGGAGGGAGAGAAAAGTTGGATCAGCCATCCAGATGACACATAAATAACAGTGATAATGAAGTGAAAGGGAGTTAATCTAGACGTATTTAGAAAGGACCCAGAACACTGTAGAAATCAAGGGGGGCTAGAGACAGGATAATGCATGCATTATGAGAAGAAGTGGGGACGTAGCGTCAAGTGAATTTATGGGGTAAGGAATACAGCAAGATTGCACTCATTGTTTAACCCCTGGGGGTGCATACTGTTAATATTGTATATCCACATCTTCTCCTTTTGGTACAGAATCCTGTCGAAGTCACCCCTTCTCTGGGGAAGGTTAAGCCTATAGATACCTTTAAAGGTAAGCCCATTGGGGTTGCCCCCGTGAGCTTGGATGAAATGTAATGGGATAAGTCGCTCATCATCCTTACCCAGGATGCTCTGAATATGCTCACCCATTCTGACCTTCAGTTGTCTCTTGGTTTTACCAACATAATGTTTCCCGCAGGGGCAGGTAAGCATGTAGATCACCCTGGTGGTGTTGCAGTTTATAAAGTTGTTAATTTTGAAGCGTCTTTTGCCCTCAGAGTCAGTGAATATATCTGTACATTCAACATACTTGCAAACTGAACAGCGGCCGCACCTAAACATGCCCTTCAGGGGTGGAAGTTGAGTAAGCCAATTAGGGGTAGGTGATCTCTTGTACTCAGAGTGGATGAGACTGTCTTTTAGATTTCTAGAGCGTCGAGCCGTTAAGAGGGGTCTAGTACCTACGATTTTACCCAGAATGGGCGACTCAGACAAGATGTGCCAATGTTAAGGAGACAACTGTTGGAGCAAATATTCACAAATGGAAGAAATACAAAATCTTGGTCTGGAGCTCCATGCAAGATTTTGCCTCATGGGGTAAGGATGATCATGAGAAAAGTGAGGGATCAGCCCAGAACTACACAGGAGGAGCTTGTGAATGATCTAAAAGCAGTTGGGACCACAGTCACCAAACAAACGTTTGGTAACACAATACGCCGCCATGGATTGAAATCCTGCAGCATCCGTAAGATCCCCCTCCTCAAGAAGGCACATGTACAGACCCATCTGAAGTTTGCCAATGAACATCTAAATGATTCAGAGAAGGCTTGGAAGAAAGTACTGTGGTCAGATGAGACCAAAATTGAGCTCTATGCCATTAACTCGACTCACTGTGTTTGGAGGAAGCAAAATGCTGACTATGACCCTAAGAACACCATCCCTACAGTCAAGCACGGAGGTGGAAACATTATGCTTTGGGGCTGTTTCTCTGCTAAAGGTACAGGCTGACTTTTCCGCACTGAGGGACCAATGGATGAGGCCATGTATTATACCATCTTGGATGAGAACATTCTTCCCTCAGCCAGAACGCTGAAGATGGGTCGTGAATGGGTCTTCCAGTATGAGAATGACCCAAAACATACTGCCAAGTCTCCAGACCATAATCCTAAAAACTTTGAATTGCCAAGTGACAGCTAAGAAACCTTAAGGATTTAGAGAAGATCTGTGAAGAAGAGTGGACCAAAATCCCGTCTGAGATGTGTGAAAACCTGATAACCAACTACAAGAAACATCTTACCTCTGTGCTTGCCAACAAGGATTTTTTCTCCACCAAGTCATGTTTTGCTTGGGAATTAAATACTTATTTTACTCGCTGAATTGCAACTTACCCTTATTTATCGGCGTATAACATGCACAGGCATATAACACGCACCTTAATTTCAAGGGAAGTTTCAGTAAAAAAACGTACATTTTAACGGCTTGCTGCCCGCCCACTGTCGAATGACAGTGGGGCGGTGCAGCTCTCGTTCTGGGATAATGTCATATGACTGCATCCCAGAACGGCCGTTCTTGCGCGCCCGCGGGGGTGCACAGCGCGGGGATCGCGGCCGCGCTGTGTTGCTAGGACATGTAGCGACCCCGATCTCTGTAGAGAGCCACATCCGCGGCTCTTTAACCATGTGATCAGCTGTGTCCAGTAACATGTAAACAAGGAGATGCCGGTAATCGGCTCTCCTCTCCTCACATTGACAGAGTGTGAGGAGAGGAGAGCCGATCAGCGGCATCTCCTCACAGGTGGACATCTAGGGATGTAATCAGGGCACTGATCATCAGTGCCCTGATTACAATAAATAAATACAGTGTCACAAAACCCACCAATGGCAGCATATAGTGCCCACCAGTGGCAGCAATCAGTGCCCACCACTGCCCACAAGTGCCACCAATCAATGCCTATTAGCGCTGCCAGTCAGTGCTGGCAATCAGTGCTGCCCATCACTGCTGTCAATCAATGCCCATCAGTGTCGCCCATCAGTGCCACCCATTGGTGCCCATCTGTACCACCTATCCGTGCCACCTATCCATGCCTCCTTTCTATGCCCACCAGTGCCGCCTATCAGTGCCCATTAGTGCCACCTATCAGTGCCCACCAGTGCCGTCTATTAGTGCCCATCAGTGCCACCCAACAGTGCCCATCAGTGCCACCTATCAGTGCTCATCAGTGCCACCTATCAGTGCCACCTCATCAGTGCCCATAAGTGCCGCCTCATCAGTGCCCATAAATGCCACCTCATCAACGCCCACCAGTTCAGCCTATCAGTGCCCATCAGTGCCGCCTCATCAGCGCACATCTGTGAAGGCAAAAAATTACGTAGTTACAAAATTCACTGACAGAAAAAAAGTAAAAAAACATATATTTTTTTTCAAAATTTGTGGTCTTTTTTTTGTAAAAAAATAAAAACCCAGCAGGGATTAAATACCACCAAAAGAAAGCTCTATTTGTGTGAAGAAAATGATAACAAATTTGTTTGGGTACAGTGTTGCACGACCGCATAATTGTCATTCAAAGTGCGACAGCGCTGAAAGCTGAAAAATGGCTTGGGCAGAAAGGGGGTGTAAGTGCCTGGTAGGCAAGTGGTTAAATAAAGAATTTTGAAGCAAAATAAGGGTCAGTGCCCATTAATGCAGCCTTATCAGTGCCCATCTGCAGCCTCGCCACTGCCCATCATTGCAGCCTGATCAGTGCTCATCATTGCAGCCTTGCCCATCATTTCAGCCTGATCAGTGCCCATCTGCAGCCTTGCCCATCATTGCAATATGATCAGTGTCCATCTGCAGCCTTGCCAATCATTGCAGTCTGATCAGTGCTCATCTACAGCCTTGCCCATCATTGCAGCATGATCAGTGCTCATCTGCAGCCTTGCCCATCATTACAGCATGATCAGTGCCCATCTGCAGTCTTGCCCCTCTTTGCAGCCTGATCAGTGCCCATCTGCAGTCTTTCCCCTCTTTGCAGCATGATCATGCCCAATCACAAGTCTCCAGGCCCAGACGGACTCCCCCTGGAAATCTACAAATATTATGGGGAGATTCTGCTCCCCACTCTCCTGAGGACACTAGAGGAGGCGTTTGCAGTTGGAGGCCTCCCACCCTCAATGTCAGAGTCTAATATTACACTTATCCAAAAGGAAGGGAAGGATCAACTAGAGGTAGCGTCATATAGACCAATTTCTTTGCTTTGCTCGGACATCAAAATCCTAGCAAAGGTATTAGCAACCAGACTAAGTAAATGTATTAACAAACTGATACACCCAGACCAAGCAGGATTCATTCCCCATAGGTCTACCAGTATCAATATTAGGAGAGCATATTTGAACTTGCAGACCCCAGTTGTAGACAGGGACCCTAGAGCAATTATGTCTTTGGATATTGCTAAAGCTTTTGATAGCTTGGAGTGGGGCTACCTCTGGGGAATAATGGACAAATTTGGGTTTGGCCCGATTTTTACCAACTGGGTAAAAATCTTGTATAGTCATCCATCAGCTAAGCTAAAGATCAACAATGAGTACGCAGATAGTCTGACATTGGAGAGGGGTACAAGACAGGGGTGCCTGCTATCGCCCCTCCTGTTTGCCCTGGCAATGGAGCCGCTGGCATAGGCTATAAGAAGGGCACCGGGCTTACTGGGCCTTAGGAGTAAGGGTAGCGAAGAAAGAGTCGCACTTTATGCAGACGACGTCTTGGTATTCCTGGGGGATATGGGTCCATCTCTGGAAAAAACGATGCAACTGGTAGAAGGATTTGGGAAGGTATCGGGCCTAGTAGTTAACTGGGACAAATCTTCATTATTACAGATCGACCCAATCAATAATCCCCTCCCTGACGGTCTCACTGGGCTAAAAGTAACCGATAAGATAAAGTACCTGGGAATAGTAATGACTAGTGACCCCAATGATTACATTCGGGATAACCTGGCCCCCCTGCTTGCGAAGTTTAGAAGAAAATGCGACATCTGGTGTCGGCTTCCATTGTCGCTGGCAGGACGTTCAAATCTGATCAGAATGATCTGGCTGCCACAATTACTCTACATTCTCCATAACTCCCCGGTATGGATAAGGAGAAAATGGTTCATAAAAATAGATTCCTTATTTAGGGACCTTATCTGGAAGAAAGGCCAGGCTAGGATTAAATTGCAGATACTGCAGCGACCTACCTGGGAGGGAGGTCTAGCAATTCCCTATCCGTATGGATATTATCTAGCTGCTCAAATGCAGCATTTAGGGGGCTGCGAATCCCTGGGTGAACCAAGTGCTAGCAATAAAATAATGCTGGAAGGCAGTCCACACAGACGCTTGGTGGATGCACTTGAGGCCGGCTCACTCCAGAGAAAGTTACCAACAATTAAACTAGTAAATAAGACTTGGCAGACAGTTAAGAAGAACATGGGGTACAGAGGCATTACTGAGTATTCACCCATTTGGTCTAATGAATCCCTGGGGGAATTAAGGGCTATAGAAAAGAACCCTGTTTGGGAAAGCCATGGAATCTACAGACTGGCGCAGCTGTACACCGACACCAACCTGAAATCCTTTATGGAATTGAGAATGGAATTTGGAGTTCCATATAAAACATTCTATAATTATCTGCAGATCAGGCACGCTCTATGTACCCAATTTAGGTCCTCCCCTATGGAGCGAAGTAAAACACCGCTTCTCAATAAGGTTGTTAAAGAAACAAACACCAAGGGGTTGATTGGAGTTGTGTATACACAGATAGTGGACAAGATTCTGGCTCAAGGCGTATCTCTCGGATCTAGAGTGGGTTGGGAGGCGGACGTGGGGGAGTTGTCGAACGCCCAGTGGAAAAAAATACTGGAACTTGGGCAGATGGTGTCTGTCTCTCCCTCACAGAAGGCCTCACACCTATTCCTTCTACATAGAGCATACTACACCCCTAGTAGATTATATAGGTTTGGGAGTAGACCAGACGACAGATGCCCTAGGTGCTGCAGGACAGGGGATCTCATACATATGGTTTGGAGATGTCCAAAATTGGCAAGATATTGGACGGAAGTGGTCAGGACAATAAACCGCAGATTCAAGGTTAGCCTGGAGTTAGATCCTAAGGTATGTGTGCTGGGGCTGGTGGGAGCTAATATGGGTCACATCAGCACAACCACTGCCATAGTTAGATGTCTATACCAGGCGAGAAAGCTGACAGCACAATCCTAGCTCTCAACAAACCCTCCATCTATGGGGGAATGGCTTAAAACAATGGATTCCTTGGTTTGGACAGAAAGGACAGTATACACTAAAAAAGGGAATTACAGCAAATTCATTGGTATATGGAAACCCTGGCTGCAGGGGCTGAACACTCGATATCTATTCTGAATCAATTATCTTCGAACTTCTTACGAATGCGGGGGCGAATAATAGCCCAAATTAGATAAGCCAGAGTGCTGGAACAGGCTCCACTGGGGCCCAAACAATTATAGTATGTCGCGAGTCCTAGTGTTTTCGATCCTAACTTATGCGCTGACTATAAGGTAAGGGATGGGAGGGGGGTGGTAAGGGGATTAGAAGATATAGGGGGGGTGGGAAAAGTAGGGAGGGTAAGGGAAAGGAAAAAAGGGTCTAAAATAGCACACTGTAAAATATTATCACTCAGATATATATCAATGTTTGCAATCACCATAGGGCACAGCAGACACGCGAGGTATTGTGTTTTAACATAGCCTTTGAATTATGTTTTACTGTTTTCTGTTAATCGCACTTCAAACTCAATTTGTCATGTAAAGTATGTAACTTTTTATATCGCTAAAAAAAAAAGAATAAATAAAAAAAAAAAAAAAAAAATGATCAGTGCCCATCTGCAGTCTTGCCCCTCTTTGCAGCCTGATCAGTGCCCATCTGCAGTCTTTCCCCTCTTTGCAGCATGATCAGTGCGCATCTGCAGCCTTGTTGTTCCCGAAATAGACAGAGCGGGATGGCGGGACATCAATGTTAGGAGGCGGGACTGGGCTCAACTGCGAGCGCAGCTGAGTACACAGGAGATTCGGCTCTTTTTAGGCGACGCTCGTTCCCTCCTTCCCCTCTGAGGCAGCTGTTCAGTGTATAACACGCACACACGATTTTCCCCAAATTTTAAGGTGGAAAAAGTGCGTGTTATATGCCAATAAATACAGTAATTTATAACATTTATATCATGGGATATTCTGTCTTTATCATTTAAAATACACCTATGATAAAAATTATAGACCCTTCATCTCTTTGTAAGTGGGCAAACTTACAAAACTTGCAGGGGACCAAATAATTATTTTCCCCACTGCTTGTAACTGCTATGACAAGTGTAAACTGGTTGGTGCATCCAGGGATTTAGAAAAACTGATTATTGTTATATAATTTTATTATACCTACAATGCTTTTACCAGATCTTTTCCATGAATGTCAAATAAAAGCACAAAATAGTATATGTGAAAGCAATCCATATTTATATTTTAAAAATTCTCTCTCACTTTCACCCTCTCTGTATATAATATGTACCTCACACTGCTCACAGAGCTGTTTTTCCACTAGCATAGAGAATAATGATAGCTTGAGGCAGATGAGGTTACTGTGTGGCCATAATGAGTGATAAATGTGCCTTTTTCTTTAGTGAATCCACATTTCAAAGTGTTTTTTTTTTTATATCATAGGGAAACTTGAAACAAAGCAAAGTGAAAAAAATAGATAAAGCAATGTATTTGCACACATAAATAATGCAGAAAAATACAATTTATTACAAATCATAAAGCATACCTTAATGCTTAGTGAATTGAGTCCTATGATTTTTACCTCCAGGCACTTGCACAGCTGTGCTAATTTGTCAGAGTTTGAAAGATGCACAATCACTTTATTCATGATTCTGGGAAATATATGTAAATCCTTTGTGGTTCCTGTAGATAATTTGGGCAATAATGAACCAAATATTTAAAAAAATATTTTAACTCAGATATAAAATTATTTTAAAACACTGACAATAATGATGGTCAAATTGTTTACAGATATATTCCCTCCTTGATCTGCATATATGTTCACTTTACCCTAGGCTGTTACAGGTCCCGCAGGGTCCGCTTGATCACCACTTTACTTTTTAGTTGCAATTTAAATTCAGCTTCAACGTTGTAAAAAAATAAAAATATAGGCAAATGTATTACACAAATGATTCACTGGTGCAGGCACTAAGAGATGCTTTGCAAGGCAGCAATCATATGTTTTACTAATTATTAAATGACAATATTTGGTTCATATATACAAATGTTAAGTTGCTTGCTAGAATCCTTTTTCAGAAATATGTTCTTAGAAGAAGGTTGTTCTCTTCTCTTGATTATATTGTGGTGTCTAAATGAAATAAATATAAAAAAAGACACCTGAAAAATGTACCTGGATGTAAAAACATTGTTCAAGGAAAGGAAAACCATCTGATATCTATATACAGGTGCAGTACATGGCTGTCGGTTTTTTGCCTGATTTTGGATTGCCAGTGCAAAAATAGATTTTTAGTAAGTGTCCCATGTCTATAAAGGTGTGCTAGTTCAACATCCAGGCAAACTAATAAGTTATTGTGTGAGGCTCCCTATGCAAATTGCAGTACTAGGGCTTTTTTATTGTTTCTTTAGTTAAACCTAATTATCTTTCATTTGTATTCCTTTTTATCAATGCTGTACGTTTGTAGATACTGTATGCAACACATAACATAAGTCGGCCATAGACAGTTCGAAACTCGGCTGGTTCAGCATGGACCGGCCGAGATTAGAACCATGTACAGGTATGAGCAGGTTGATTGCACCTATGTCAATCCATCGATTGACTTGGGTACAACGAACCTGTTGGATTTTTCAAGTGATTATTGCCAGTGGCTATAGCTTTTAGCAATAATCACAGTGTGTTCTCCTGCCGGGAGAACACAATAGCTCTGCGGGAGGTATTCCCCCATCAACACCAACTGGAAAGAAAATCACAAAATCTATAGCTAGCCTTAAGCCCTGTACACACGGGTCAAATGTCAGATGGCATTGGCCAATTCAAAAGAAACTGGCTGACATTTGGCCCGTGTGTACTGCAGCCAGTCAGAATGCTGGTCTGTCGAGGGGCATGATCGAAAAAGGTCTGCTGACCGGAGTATTCTGGAGGGGGGCGTCCCCCTGTCAGAATAGAAAAACAGGGGAGATCGCTGTACTATCATCGTATTGTTAGTACAGCGGCTCCAACCTGAGCTGTCCTTTTTTTTTTTCCATTCAACCCGCTGGGTTGAATGAGAAAAGACTAGCAGTGTGCACTAGGCTTTAGGGCAGTGGTTCTCAACTCCTGTCCTCAGGACCCACTAACAGGCCAGATTTTAGGTATTACCTTGGGGAGATGCAGACTAGAATACTGCAATCACTGAGCAGCAAATGATATCACCTGTGATGCATTTTAGTTATTTTGCAAACCTGGCCTGTTAGTGGGTCCTGAGGACAGGAGTTGAGAACCACTGCTTTAGGGAGACAACCAATGGCAACACTCAGTTTTTTTTTTTCTCCTGGATATAACCATACATGTTTGAGTTCGTGTAATCTAGATTTTTGTCATATTTGCACCTGTAACTTGGTTTACATAAAAGTCAGATCAATATCTATGTAAATGGATCTTTACGTAACGGGTGACCCCGTCCCCCTCTGACGTCACGGGGAATGCCACAGGGAAGTCCCCGTCAAGTCCTCATGCATCAGAGGGGGGAGGGGTCACCGGGTGGCCCTGCCCTCCATTATTTAAGAACCGTCAGAAGACGAGAAGCGTCACACAGCGGGAGCCTCCCATCAAGGTGGATGCGGAGCGGGCCGAGAAGAAGGGAAGAAGACGCCGCGGAGGAAGATGCCGGACAAGAACACCAGAGGAAGAACCAGAAGAACCAGAAGTAGAAGATGGAGGAAGAAAGGAAGATAGAAGATAGAAGATAGAAGAAAGAAGAAAGAAGAAAGAAGAAGCATTTAAATAAAGGAATTGTCAAAAACTGTCTCTTGTCATTTTTAACATTTTTGAAACTTTTTTTGGGAAATGGTAGGGGTACTTTTGTACCCCCTTACCATTTCACACAGGGGGGAAGGCCGGGATCTGGGGGTCCCCTTGTTAAAGGGGGCTTCCAGGTTCCGATAAGCCCCCCCGCCCGCAGACCTCCACAACCACCGGGCAAGGGTTGTGGGGATGAGTCCCTTGTCCCCATCAACATGGGGACAAGGTGCTTTGGGGGGCTACCCCAAAAGCACCCTCCCAATGTTGAGGGCATGTGGCCTGGTACGGTTCGGGAGGGGGGGTCTCGTCCCCCCCTCTTTTCCTGTGGCCTGCCAGGTTGCGTGCTCAGATAAGGGTCTTGTATAGATTTTTGGGGGGACCCCAAGCCATTTTTTTTTTAATTTTGGCACGGGATTCCCCTTAAAATCCATACCAGACCTGAAGGGTCTGGTATAGATTTTGAGGGGGACCCCACGCCATTTTTTTTTAAAATTTTTGGCCAGGGTTCCCCTTAATATCCATGCCAGACCTGAAGGGCCTGGTATGGAATTTAGGGGGACCCCCACGTCATTTTTTTTTTAAATTTGGTTCGGGGTTCCACTGTGGGGAATTCCCATGCCATTTTTATCAATGAACTTTTATGTGTAGTGTCAGACTGGCAATTGATTAATAGCCGCGAGTAGTTTTAAATGACTTTTTTTCCTTTGAAATGTCATTTTGCTGTCAGACTGTTCTAAACACGGGAAACATGCACCTCTTTACAGGCATACTATAGACACCCCCCAGGTACGAAATTTAAAGGAATATTACACTTTTATTGTTTCACTTTAAGCATTATTAAAATCACTGCTCCTGAAAAAACGGCTGTTTTTAAAACTTTTTTTTGCATTGATCCATGTCCCCGGGGCAGGACCCAGGTCCCCAAACACTTTTTATGACAATACCATGCATATAAGCACTTTAAAATTAGCACTTTTGAATTTCTCCCATAGACTTTTAAAGGGTGTTCTGTGGCTTTCGAATTTGCCGCGAACACCCCAAATTGTTCGCTGTTCGGCGAACAGCCGATGTTCAAGTCAAACATGAGTTCGACTCAAACTCGAAGCTCATCCCTACTCCTGAAATGTGGAGTGGGAAACAAGCCAGAAAGATTGAACTGAGGGGGAGCCTTCATTGGGTGCGGAGCTCTTTTTTGGGGGGTCGGCAGCCAGCGTTCATCATGATTGGCAATGGAGCTACACCGGTGGACTTTGTTTTTTTAATAAAGAAATTGTCAAAAACTGTGTGCATTATTATTTATTTTTTGACACTTTTTTGGTGAATGAGTAGAGGTACAATGTACCCCATATGTATTCACATGGGGGGCTGGGATCTTGGGTCCCCCTTGTCAAAGTCCTCCCCCCACAACCACCAGGCCGGGGTTGTGGGGAAGGGGCCCTTGTCCTCATCAACATGGGGACAAGGTGCTTTGGGGGAGCCCCCTACCCCCAAAGCACCCCCCCATGTTGAGGGCATGTGGCCTAGTATGGTTCAGGAGGGGGCACTGTCTCACCCCCCCTCTTTCCTGGCCTGCCAGGGTACATGCTTGGATAAGGGTCTGGTATGGATTTTTGAGGGGACCTCACGCCATTTTTTAATTTTATGTATGAGTGCCCCTCAAATCCATACCAGACCACACGGTCTGGTATGAATTTGGAGGGGCATGCATTTTTTTATTTTATTTTTTGTTTGGAGTTTGTGTGGGATTTTTCTCAATTTATATTGCCAGCAATTGCTTTGTTTACATTCATCTGCCAGCAGTAGCTGCTAGGTGCTGCTAAGAGCTTAAAGCAGACCTCTGGCCAACATTTTTTTCCATATCCTTGTTGCTGATCTCCTACCTTCACCAACTTTGCCATCCATGTTCTTCTGAGCTCTGTTCCTCTGTAATAGGCTGTTGAACTTGCTGAAAAACTTTATTGGCTGCTGACATCCTATTTGTCAGACCGCTGGCTGCTATCCCTCTCCTCAGCTCAGCCAGCGGTCTGGCATGCCCCCTTGTATTTCTAGCAGGGAGGAAGCAGACATGTTGCGGGCAGAAGGGGTCTCACAGCCCCCACTCTGTGCTGCCCATGGAGGTTGTTTCCTCCTTCTCTCTCCTCCCTGCCAGCTATCCGCCCTCCACTGTCTCCTCTGCACCGCCCCCCGCACCTGCTATCTCCGTGCAGATCGGGGATTATTATTAGGAATCAGTTGTATGACACAGCGGGGATGTCTTGCTGTGTCAGATATAGTATATCAGTACAAAACAGATTATAGCGCACACATACAAAAATGACATTTATCTTGCAAGGCTAGTTAAAAACACCTGAACATATTCAAAAATACAGGGGGTTTGGTCACACTAAATGGTCATATAGTGCTAAGCCCACTTACTGCGACAAAGTACCCCGAATTAGTGGGTCCTATCCTAGTAATAGAATGAAAGAACCTGTGTCTCAACCATGGGAGATAAACTCCTCTACGTGGTAGAACTGAAGGGATTCCTCCTATGCATAGGTGGCCACTAATAAGAGGCAATGAAGAGGGGGAGGGTTGCTCCAGCCCAAGAGACCTGGTCAGGGTCCATACAATATACAAAAACATACTTGGGGGGCACACCCTAAAATGCTTTACATTCAAGATGGTGCTGCTATAAGACCAAAAACAGTACAAAAAAATTGCTAGGACCCACTAATTTGAGGTACTTTGTTGCAGTAAGTGGGCTTAGCACTATATGACCATATAGTGTGAGCAAACTCCCGTATTTTTGAATATGTTCAGTTGTTTTTAACTAGCCTTGCAGGATAAATGTCATTTTGTATGTGTGCACTCTAATCTGTTTTGTACTGTTTTTGGTCTTATAAGGCTCGATTCACACCTATGCATGTTGCTTTTGAGCGTTTTTGGAGGTTTTTTTTTCATGCTTGCCACGTTTTTGAGCCGCGTTTTTGCCGCGTTTTTGCCGCGTTTTTGCCGCGATTTGCGTTTTTTTTTTTTTTTTTTTTTTTTTCATTTTTTTTTGCAGTCTTACAAAAAAATTCCAAAAAAAAAAAAAAAAAAAAAACGGCAAAAACGCACCAAAAACGCACCAAAAACGCATCAAAAACGCTGCAAAAACGCTGCACTTGCGTTTTTGATGCTTGTCCATTGAAAACCATTACATGCAAAACGCTGCTTTTTGCATGAAAAAAAGTCCCCGACCCTTTCCAAAAACGCAGAGATACAAAAAAGCATTGATGTGAACATGTTCCATAGGAACCCATGTTAAAAAATTCCCGTGCATTTCTGCAAAATGCAAAATGCATCAAAAAACGCGCTAGTGTGAATGGGGCCTAACAGCACCATCTTGAATGTAAAGCATTTTAGGGTGTGCCCCCAAGCATGTTTTTGTATAGTATATCAGAACACTGATAGCTGATGACCTGCCTCCCGCTGTTCAGAACATCGAGCGCTGATCTTTGCCTCCCTCCATTATTGGCACAGTGCGCTGTCAATCATAATAATGGCAGGGGGCGGGACATCAGAGCTCAGTGTTCTCGTATAATATAACTGACACAGTGGGACATCTAATACTAATCCCCGCTCTGTTTTGGTGGTCCCTGGCATTCAGGCACTGGTAGTCCCCGGCATTCAGGCACTGGTGGTTCCTGGCATTCAGGCACTGGTTGTCCCTGGCATTCAGGCACTGGTGGTCCATGGCATTCAGACACTGGTGGTCCATGGCATTCAGACACTGGTGGTCCCTGACATTCAGGCACTGGTGGTCCCTGGCATTCAGGCACTGGTGGTCCCTGGCATTTGGCACTAGTTTTCCCTGACATCAGTGTTCCCTGACATCAGCTCTGATGGTCCCTGACATGCTGCACTGGTAGAGTTGCCACCTCATCCCTTTAAACCCGAACACCTTTAAATTACACAGGTTCTGAGGCTAATTAAATGTAGAGAAGGCACCAAATGAGTTTAATTACCACCTTAATCAACCACAGAACCTGTGTAATTAATATGTGTTCGGGTTTAAAGGGATGAGGTGGCAACCATATGCACTGGTGGTCCGTGACATTCCACTGTGGTGGTCCCTGACATTTGGCTCTGGTGGTGGTCCCTGACATTTTGGCTCTGGTGGTGGTCCCTGACATTTTGGCTCTGGTGGTGGTCCCTGACATTTGGCTCTGGTGCTCCCTGACATCTGGCTCTGGTGGTGCTCCCTGACATCTGGCTCTGGTGGTGCTCCCTGACATCTGGCTCTGCTGGTGGTCCCTGACATTTGACTCTGCTGGTGGTCCCTGACATTTGGCTCTAGTGGTGGTCCCTGACATTTGGCTCTAGTGGTGGTCCCTGACATTTGGCTCTGGTGGTGGTCCCTGACATTTGGCTCTGATGGTGGTCCCTGACATTTGGCTCTGGTGGTGGTCCCTGACATTTGACTCTGATAGAGGTCCCTGACATTTGACTCTGATAGAGGTCCCTGACATTTGGCTCTGGTGGTGATCCCTGACATTTGGCTCTGGTGGTGGTCCCTGACATTTGGCTCTAGTGGTGGTCCCTGACATTTGGCTCTAGTGGTGGTCCCTGACATTTGGCTCTAGTGGTGGTCCCTGACATTTGGCTCTGGTGGTGGTCCCTGACATTTGGCTCTAGTGGTGGTCCCTGACATTTGGCTCTAGTGGTGGTCCCTGACATTTGGCTCTGGTGGTGGTCCCTGACATTTGGCTCTGCTGGTGGTCCCTGACATTTGGCTCTGCTGGTGGTCCCTGACATTTGGCTCTGCTGGTGGTCCTTGACATTTGGTTTTAGTGGTGGTCCCTGACATTTGGCTCTGGTGGTGGTCCCTGACATTTGGCTCTATTGGTGGTCCCTGACATTTGGCTCTGATGGTGGCCCCTGACATTTGGCTCTGGTGGTGGTCCCTGACATAGGTCCCTGACATTTGGCTCTGGTGGTGGTCCCTGACATTTGGCTCTGATGGAGGTCCCTGACATTTGGTTTTGGTGGTCCCTGACATTTGGTTCTGATGGTGGTCCCTGACATTTGGCTCTGGTGGTCCCTGACATTTGGCTCTGATGGTGGTCCTGGTAGTCCCCAGCATTCAGGCACTGGTGGTTCCTGGCATTCAGGCACTGGTTGTCCCTGGCATTCAGGCACTGGTTGTCCCTGGCATTCAGGCACTGGTTGTCCCTGGCATTCAGGCACTGGTGGTCCCTGGCATTCAGGCACTGGTGGTCCCTGGCATTTGGCACTAGTTTTCCCTGACATCAGTGTTCCCTGACATCAGCTCTGGTGGTCCCTGACATGCTGCACTGGTGGTCCCTGACATTCCACTCTGGTGGTCCCTGACATTTGGCTCTGGTGGTCCCTTACATTTTGGCTCTGGTGGTGGTCCCTGACATTTTGGCTCTGGTGGTGGTCCCTGATATTTTGGCTCTGGTGGTCACTGACATTTGGCTCTGATGTTCCCTGACATTTGGCTCTGGTGGTGCTCCCTGACATTTGGCTGTGGTGTTCACTGACATTTGGCTCTGGTGGTGGTCCCTGACATTTGGCTCTGGTGGTCCCTGATATTTGGCTCTGGTGGTGGTCTCTTACATTTGGCTCTGGTGGTGGTCCCTGACATTTGGTTTTGGTGGTCCCTGACATTTGGTTCTGATGGTGGTCCCTGACATTTGGCTCTGGTGGTCCCTGACATTTGGCTCTGATGGTGGTCCTGGTAGTCCCCGGCATTCAAGCACTGGTGGTTCTTGGCATTCAGGCACTGGTTGTCCCTGGCATTCAGGCACTGGTTGTCCCTGGCATTCAGGCACTGGTGGTCCCTGGCATTCAGGCACTGGTGGTCCCTGGCATTTGGCACTAGTTTTCCCTGACATCAGTGTTCCCTGACATCAGCTCTGATGATCCCTGACATGCTGCACTGGTGGTCCCTGACATTCCACTCTGGTGGTCCCTGACATTTGGCTCTGGTGGTCCCTTACATTTTGGCTCTGGTGGTGGTCCCTGACATTTTGGCTCTGGTGGTGGTCCCTGATATTTTGGCTCTGGTGGTCACTGACATTTGGCTCTGATGTTCCCTGACATTTGGCTCTGGTGGTGCTCCCTGACATTTGGCTGTGGTGTTCACTGACATTTGGCTCTGGTGGTGGTCCCTGACATTTGGCTCTGGTGGTCCCTGATATTTGGCTCTGGTGGTGGTCTCTGACATTTGGCTCTGGTGGTGGTCCCTGACATTTGGCTCTGGTGGTCCCTGACATTTGGCTCTGGTGGAGGACCCTGACAATTGGCTCTGGTGGTCCCTGCCATTTGGCTCTGATGATGATCCCTGACATTTGGCTCTGATGATGATGATCCCTGACATTTGGCTCTGATGGTGGTCCCTGACATTTGGCTCTGGTTGTCCCTGACATTTGGCTCTAGTGGTGGTCCTTGACATTTGGCTCTGGTGGTGGTCCCTGACATTTGGCTCTGGTGATCCCTGACATTTGGCTCTAGTGGTGGTCCCTGACATTTGGCTCTGGTGGTGGTCCCTGACATTTGGCTCTGGTGGTGGTCCCTGACATTTGGCTCTGGTGGTCCCTGACATTTGGCTCTGATGGTGGTCCTGGTAGTCCCCGGCATTCAAGCACTGGTGGTTCTTGGCATTCAGGCACTGGTTGTCCCTGGCATTCAGGCACTGGTTGTCCCTGGCATTCAGGCACTGGTGGTCCCTGGCATTCAGGCACTGGTGGTCCCTGGCATTTGGCACTAGTTTTCCCTGACATCAGTGTTCCCTGACATCAGCTCTGATGACCCCTGACATGCTGCACTGGTGGTCCCTGACATTCCACTCTGGTGGTCCCTGACATTTGGCTCTGGTGGTCCCTTACATTTTGGCTCTGGTGGTGGTCCCTGACATTTTGGCTCTGGTGGTGGTCCCTGATATTTTGGCTCTGGTGGTCACTGACATTTGGCTCTGATGTTCCCTGACATTTGGCTCTGGTGGTGCTCCCTGACATTTGGCTGTGGTGTTCACTGACATTTGGCTCTGGTGGTGGTCCCTGACATTTGGCTCTGGTGGTCCCTGATATTTGGCTCTGGTGGTGGTCTCTGACATTTGGCTCTGGTGGTGGTCCCTGACATTTGGCTCTGGTGGTCCCTGACATTTGGCTCTGGTGGAGGACCCTGACAATTGGCTCTGGTGGTCCCTGCCATTTGGCTCTGATGATGATCCCTGACATTTGGCTCTGATGATGATGATCCCTGACATTTGGCTCTGATGGTGGTCCCTGACATTTGGCTCTGGTTGTCCCTGACATTTGGCTCTAGTGGTGGTCCTTGACATTTGGCTCTGGTGGTGGTCCCTGACATTTGGCTCTGGTGATCCCTGACATTTGGCTCTAGTGGTGGTCCCTGACATTTGGCTCTGGTGGTGGTCCCTGACATTTGGCTCTGGTGGTGGTCCCTGACATTTGGCTCTGGTGGTCCCTGACATTTGGCTCTGGTGGTGGTCCCTGACATTTGGCTCTGGTGGTGGTCCCTGACATTTGGCTCTGATGATGATCCCTGACATTTGGCTCTGGTGGTCCCTGACATTTGGCTCTGGTGGTGGTCCCTGACATTTGGCTCTGGTGGTCCCTGATATTTGGCTCTGGTGGTGGTCCCTGACATTTGGCTCTGGTGGTGGTCCCTGACATTTGGCTCTGGTGGTGGTCCCTGACATTTGGCTTTAGTGGTGGTCCCTGACATTTGGCTCTAGTGGTGGTCCCTGACATTTGGCTCTAGTGGTGGTCCCTGACATTTGGCTCTAGTGGTGGTCCTTTACATTTTCTCTGGTGGTGGTCTCTGACATTTGGCTCTGGTGGTCCCTGACATTTGGCTCTGATGGTGGTCCCTGACATTTGGCTCTGATGGTGGTCCCTGACATTTGGCTCTGGTGGTCCCTGACACGTTGCACTGGTTCGGCATTTATATTAAAATGCTTTGCATTTATAAGGCCGTAACCTATCATACCGTGTGTTATGTATGGCTTGCTGGCTGCAGAATGAGGGGTGTGAATTATCTTGAAGTGGACGAGTTCACATTTACATGTACAAGCCTAGTGTACCTCCCACATTCACTCCCATCTCAAGGATTCATGGGAAATGTAGGCTGATTACAGTTAGAGAGAGAGAGAAGAGGATATGATGCAATCACTGTTCTAAGAGATCCTCCCTAGCAGAAAGATGATGCATATTTTAAGTCAAAAAGCTGACTTCCTGAAAATTCAATCAGTCATATCTCTTAAACAGTAAGAAATCTCACAAATGTAATAACTGTTTAGTGTTCTGTGTGTGGAGGGGGGGTGTACAAATGGGAAATTCTTTGAAAATCCCGGAGTTCTGCTTTAAAAGTAAGCTAGTCTGCATGGAGCCTTAGATTTCTTGAGCAAGAATTTAGCATCTGTACAAGTAAAAAATATTAGTGTCTTTTTTGGACACCAAAATAAGACACTAATATTACACCAAAGCTAGAAAGCCTTTTTGAACAGACCACAATTTCTATGAGACTGAACAGACGTTTAGCCTCAGAAAATAAACATTTTGTGTGTTTTTTGCACACTTTGGGTGGAAAAACATACAGCTTAACAACATATTTAACAAACCTTGTGGACAATCTGCAATTTTGGAGGGATAGAGAAGGCAGGCATTTTATACTACAAAATTGTATATTAGCGCCTTTGTTTTGGACACAGAAGATGGAAACAACTCTGAAGCCTTCTTTGTCAAGGCCTTAATTTATGAGCGATAGAGTAACTAAACTGAAATTTGCCCTCCAAAAAATGGGCTTCCTTTTTAATAGAGTGAATTTTTTTAAAGATTTGATGCACACCTTTTTAGATTTCATGCTATTAGTAAGAGAGAGAACAAGCAGATTGTGACAGAACACCCTCCAGAAACATCATGTCATGCTTGTGTTATTAGCTCATTGATTTTCCCAGAAGTATACATTAAGATACAAGTCAAATATCAGGCAACCCCTGCAACAAAGATGTCATTTTTAGTGAGATACTCCCAGTAGGAAATCACATCTAAAGAGATGCAGACCTTGCAATTTTCCTCATTAGAACCCTACAGCTGGTTGATAATTATGAAACCATTCCTATTAGATTCACTTACCACATGGACACAGACAAACACATAAGGATTTCCTCAGAATAACAAAAGGTAGGACTCTGCAATGAAATTTGTTAAAATCCTTGTAATGTACGTAGATCATCCACAGTGGAGTGTTTTTTCTAAAAAAAAATGGAGTTACTCTTTAACTTAATATAGTTAAATTGGACTGTAGTTGCATTATGTTAGCATTTGAGAGTACTAGTTTTTCAATTGTACCTATCTGACTAAAAAAATGTTTTCAGTATGCAGCAGTGGTTTTCTCTTGCTCACCTTTAAAAAAGCTTTTGTTAAAAAGCATAAGCATTTGACATTTAGATTCTGGATTGCACAATTACTATGTCAGCCACCTTTATTTCAATTTCTCTTCTATTTATAGCAATACCCTGCTGTTATCAGTGTTAATTTCATCAACGAAAATGTTTTCGTCAAAGATTTCGTCAGCGGCATTTTTACAATGACGAAAACGGAACGAAAAGTACAGCACATTTTCGTCCACTGACGAAAACTATGACGAAAATTGGATCTGTTTTCGTTATCGGACGACAACGAGACAAAAATGGCAAGGAGGAATGTTTACCAACTTCCGTTTTTTTTTCCGCAATCGCCAGTGACGACTCGAGTCCGACTCCATTGTGAATGAGGAGAGAGGAGAGAAGGACACTACAGTCTGTGAGAGAGAGCACTCCTCAGTCCCGACGAGTCCGACTCCTCCTGACGCCTGCCTTCTTAGTGTAGTACTTTGCACTGTGAATGCAGTACATAATTGTAGTACGTACGCAACAGCCAGGCCTGAGGCCTCACTCCTCCTACCTATGCATTTTTTCTTTTAACGCCTTTTTCTTATAATACCTTTTCTATTGAAATCAATGGAAAAGCATCAAAACACATGTCAATGAATGTTTTATGCAGTTAACTAAATGCCCAGCAATTATTTTTAATTATTTGTTTTGTGAAAAGATTAGAACAAGCAAGTAAAGGCAGTGAGGGACACCATATCACATGCACAAAAATGCAGGCGTTTTCCCACAGCTACAAAGCTTGTCCTAGTGGTGACCAGCGTTCTTCCAATATGGGAAAATGCCGGTCACCGCAGTCAGTGACCGCGCTTACGCACTAGTGTGAATTAGCCCTCACTGCCCTTAGACGACCAGTCCACCTGTGCAACAGTGCAACTGTGTGTGCAGGGCAGGCCCCCTCTGACAGGTAGTGGCACAGTGGCACTGGCATCCAGGGCCAGGCCTTTTTGCAAATACACTGCTGATTTTTATAGGCCATCCACTCAGAGTCAGACTACCATCCAGGCTCCAGACCAGCACCTTGTGTACTTTACTCACTGCATGACATTTATTTCCTAATTTCATAGGCCTACTCTACTCAGAACACCGTCGAGAGCAGTCCCACTCCCAAGTCCCGAGTCCGACTCCTCCTGACGCTGGCACCGTGCTCGCCGCCCAGAGGCAGAAGAGCACACTGAGAGGCTGAGAGCAGACTGAGCAGACATCAGCAAACTAGTGCAGTACTTTGCACTGCAGTACAATAATTGTGGTACGTACAACAGACCTGTGGCCAGGCCTCCCACCTCCCCTCACTGCCCTTAGATGACCACTATCCATCCAGAGCACACTATGCAACAGTGCAAGTGCAACTGTGTGTGCAGGGCAGGCCTCCTCTGACAGGCAGTGACACAGTGGCACTGGTCTGGCATCCAGGGCCAGGCCTTTTTGCAAATGCACTGTCTATTATTATAGGCCATCCCCTCAGACCACCATCCAGGCTTCAGCACCTTGTGTACTGTACTCACTGCATGCCATTTATTTCCTAATTTCACAGGCCTACTCTACTCAGACCACTGTTGAGAGCATTCCCACTACTGAGACCCGAGTCTGACTCCTCCTGACGCTGGCACCGCGCCCACCGCCCAGAAGCAGAAGAGTACACTGAGACTGGCTGAGAGCAGACTGAGCAGAAATCAGCAGACTAGTGCAGTACTTTGCACTGCAGTACAATAATTGTGGTACATACAACAGGCCTGAGGCCAGGCCTCCTCCCTTCCCTCACTGCCCTTAGACGACTACCATCCGTGACCCTTCCAGAGCACACTGTGCAACAGTGCAAGTGCAACTGTGAGTGTGAGTGCAGGCCTCCTCTGAAAGGCAGTGGCACTGGCATCATTGGCACTGTTGATTATTATAGGCCATCCCCTCAGACCATCATCCAGCACCTTGTGTACTGTACTCACTGCATGCCATTTATTTCCTAATTTCACAAGCCTACTCTACTCAGACCACCGTCGAGAGCACTGCAGCATACAGGCTTCCAGTTCCTCCCCACCGTATGTCCAAGACTCCAAAGTCCAAACTATACCAGAAATGTTGGCTTCTGTGATTGTCGCTGGTAGAAAGAGAAGAGAAGATCTATGGATGTATTTTACATTTGATGTTAAGGACAACAAGACTCTTTGCAAACCATATGGAGCGACACTCGCTGGTAAAAATACAACAAACTTGAAGGGTCATTTGTGGACAACTCATCCTGAAATTCATAAAAAGGTAAGCACAGCAACACGTGACAATGTAAAAATAAATAAAATGAATAAGAATTTTTTTTTTTTAAAGTGTCGCCTATGGAGATTTTTAGGTACTGTACTGTACTTTGTCACCATTCAAACAAGTGACATGTTGGTTGGGTATCTATTTACTCGGCGTAACATCATCTTTCACATTATACAAAAAATTGGGCAAAGTTTACTGTTTAGTTTTTTTTAATTCATGAAAGTGTATTTTTTCCTAACAAAAATGTGTTTGAAATGTGTTTTTGAAAGACCGCTATGCAAATACAGTGTGACATAAACTATTGCAATGACCGCCATTTTATTCTCTAGATTCTCTGCTAAAAAATTATATATAATGTTTGGGGTTCTAAGATATTTTCTAGCAAAAAATACGGATTTTAACTTGCAAGCAAGCAACAAATGTCAGAAATGAAAGGGTTATTCTTAACTAAAAGCTGTTTTGTTGTTTGTCTGTCTATGTTGTGTTCTTTAGTCACTGAATTTTAATGGGAGTGAGTAATTTGATTTCATAATATCTATCAGCTGCTGCTTTCCCCGAATTTAAGTATCTCACCAAAATATATGTAGAAGGATATGGTCAGTGGTCACTGGAAGGGGCTGGGGCACTGTCAATTTTGGCACAGCACAGGTACCTAAAGCCCTAAGGCCGGCTCTAGCCTATACATATGGTATATTATAAAGAGACTTCTTAGAGCTGACTAGAGAACGTAAAATCAGAAACTTTAATTTTCCCCCCTAATTCAACCCCACAGATACAGAAAACCTCAAATGATGGACCAAGTCAAGCCAGTGGCAGTGCACAGCCACAGCAATCAATTTGCACTGCTCTTTTAGCTGCTTCAAAATATAAAATAGATTCTAAGGAACAACATGCCAGGGAGGAGGCCATAGCTAGATGGATTGGGCGCACCGGATTACCAGTCAGAACGTTTGAAGATGAGGACTTTGTAAAACTAAAATATCTGATTGACAAACAGTATGAAGATGAAAAACAAAAATTCAAAAAAAGAGTGGCTGCTGCTCAGAGAGTATCTATTTGCACTGATTTGTGGACCAAAAAAGGACTCTCAGCTTCATTCCTTGCCATAAGTGGATGCTACTTTTGTGTTGAACAACATAAACCTGAGCACATATTGTTGGCCCTTGAACAAGTAGCCCACCCACACACTGCACAGTCAATCAAATCATGTGTGGACAAATGCTTGTAAGAGTGGGACATACCAAAGAGGAAGATCCTTACAGTGATAACAGACAATGGGAGCAATATGGTGGCAGCATTTAAACAAACCACAGCAGCAGAACCATCCAGCTCTAGTGAAGAAGACTCCCCCCATGACGGAAAGTGACTGTGATGGGGCGTACACACGGTCGGACTTTTCAGCTACAAAAGTCCGACAGCCTGTCCGACAGACTTTCAACAGACTTTCGACGGACTTTTGGCAGACTTTTGGCGGACTTTCTAATGACCGGACTTGCCTACACACGATCAGACCAAAGTCCGACGGATTAGTACGTGATGACGTACACCAGACTAAAATAAGAAAGTTGATAGCCAGTAGCCAATAGCTGCCCTAGCGTCATTTTTTGTCCGTCGGACTAGCATACAGATGAGTGGATTTCTGGGTCCGGCGGAGTTACGACGTAAAGATTTGAAGCAAGTTCCAAATCTAAAGTCCGTCAGATTTGCGACTAGAAAAGTCCGCTGAAAGTCTGGGGAAGCCCACACATGATCGGATTGTCCGCCAGATTTGGTCTGTCGGCGTCCGTTGGACTTTTGTAGCCGAAAAGTCCGACTGTGTATACGCCCCATAAGGCTGAGAATGAAATTGATGATCTGCGGTGAGTGAGCCATTTTTATTATTCTTTTACATGATGATATGGCTGACAGTTGACACAGTGACACCAGACAATTATCAAAATGGCTATGAGATGATTGATATGGGGGCGCTATCTGCTCTACTCTATGGGGTGCACCTTTGTTATTTTTCTACTTTATTTGTAGTCTTGTGTACTGTAAAAGTATTCCAGATGTTAAGTGTTAAAATAATAGAATGGAACAGAAACCTTTTCTATATACTAAATTATGCTTATTGGGCTGTGTGTGTTCCACTTGTTAGGTACCAACAGATCGACATGGACTGGACACCATGTGTAGTGCATACCTTGCAACTTGTTGTCCACATGGTGCATAAGGAGGCAAGTGTGAAGAGAATACTGGATAAAGCAAGATCAATAGTGAACTTCTTCCACAAGTCTTCAATTGCAACACAGAAGCTATTGGAGCATTGTGGCCTTATTCTTTTAAATGACTGCCCCACACGCTGGTCAAGTACATTCAGAGTGACACCATGTCCATCTCCCTGGCTGTTCCTGCCCTCTTTGATCTGCTCAGCCATCTTGAGGACTTTAAACAGAACACTAGCTACCAAGACCTTGCCACAATTAATGAAAGGGAGTGTGAACCAGCGTTTTGCTTCATTCTTAGATACAACTGACGAAATGACGAAAATAATGCGTAAAGCTAGGAGGAATGATCACATTATCTTCAATGGAGAAACCATAATGCTGTTCCAGGACCTCTCCAAGATTACTTTAAAGAATCGGCGAGCTTTGCGCCCCTTAATTGAGAAGCTAAGGGAAAGAGATCGGAAATATACCTGGCAAATTCCCATTTGCGTTGACGGTCTCGCAAAATGGTCAACATGTGCTGCGCACACCTCCAGACCTGCCGGACTTCTGCACTGCACTGAATTTGGGCCAGACAGATCTTCCAGCCATAATGCAGGAACACCTAGGAAGCAAGCTGAAGCAGCTAGGGATCAGGATGATGACTGATCCATTTACTCATTGCCTTCTTCTTTCCCACCCTCCAGTTTGAGCCCTGGTAACCAGTGGCCCTGCCGAGCCTTAACTCTCATGCGGACCATGTTCAATCCACAATTGACTACTCACAGTCCATGCTGGGGCCTGACTAGTTCTGGTGTCCCTTTTTCTAAACAAGAACGACTTACGCAGCAACACTGAGCCTATGTACCTGTTCAAGGAACCCTCCACAACCGTTGACTGTATACAGCCTAATATCTCAGGCAGACTTAGCTGATCTGTTTTAAACTCTATAATCGGGGAGATCAGGGACATATAGACATCATAAGCTGATGGTCCCTGACCTTCTTGAGGAAACCCGTTCTGACATGTTTAACTCTTGCGGTGGCTCAGGCTCAGTAGATATTAACATGGAACCCACACTGAGCTTACTGCTCGTTGCCCCCTTTTTTTCTGTTTTTTTTTTTAATTATTATTTATTTATTTTTTTTTGTTTGTCTGGTTTACTATTTCCACGTTAAATTTTGCTCAGGGTTTATTTGCTAGCCCTCACGGCCTGTCATCCCTCAGGATGGTTGAATGTGTAGGCCTCAAGCAGTGCCTTTTACCAATTGATTGGATTTATGACTTGTTTGCCAGGCTCATAACACTCTATACCTATATGGTCAGGTGTATGTCAGTTAAGAATCATAGTTTAGCCCTTAAGGCTGTGTGTGCAACAGTTAGGATGTTCCTTTAGGTTTAACTGTCTAGACTAATCCTAACAAACGTCAGAGGTGAATTGTCACCAGGTCGTTTGTCACCTCCCTCTTACCCCACAGAGTGACCCTTTGCTTCTGAGTACAGATACAGGGTACACTACTTTCATAAGTGACTTCTTCTGGGGTGGCTGATTAATGCCTCAGGAGAAGGATTTCTATTTCTCTCCACTCTTGCATCTCTACTTCTGCTTCTTTCCTCTCTCTTTTTCTCTCTCTGTCTTTATCTTTATCTATCTATCTTGCAGCATACAGAAGAACATACTGTTAGCATTACTTTTACTTTTGGTATGGATACTAATCTACATCTACTAGTTTTGTTTTTGCAGACTGGTCCTTGGAGCACTTCCTCCTGAGTCTCCTGGATGGCCTACTCATCTCTGGGGTGCAGCCCCTGAGTGATCTCGCACAGCATCAGGGGCTTGAACATACCTGAACTACCCTTTTAAAGGGAGCTCAAAAAAGGTAGGCCTCATTTTGTGTTCCTCCAGGAGACACATTTTAAAACACATCACATACCAAAACTTAAAAACACCTCTATTTTACAAAGGCATACCATGGCACTAACAACAATTCTAGGTCCAAGGGGGTCAGCATACTGGTGAACAAAGAGGTACCTTTTGAATTAACAGAACAACTAATTGACCCAGAGGGCAGATTCATATTCCTGAAAGGGACATTGTGGGGGAACGCCGGAGACACTGGCGAATGTGTATTTCCCCAACAGGGCTCATGTGACGTTTTACCAACAAGTAATTCGGAAGTTACAGGGTTTCGCTTCGGGTTGCTTGATCATAGGAGGTGACATTAATGTACCACTAAACCCACTGACCGACACCTCCAATGGAAAAACCTGTATGACGTACAGAATACTTAAAAAATGAAATCCCTATTACAGTCCCTACAGCTGATAGACACCTGGTGCTTCCTTAATCCTGGGGGCCGGGATCTTACATACTTTTCTACCCCACATTCCAGATATGCGCATCTAGAATATCTGTTTATCTCACAAAGAGACCTCCCAACAGTGAAAGAGGCACATATAGGTATTCAGTCGTTTTCAGATCACTCTCCAATCTCTTTAACACTGGACCTAATGACTCCTCCACATAAGCAACCGACATGGAGACTTAATGCTTCACTGCTGACTGACCCATCACTTCTTCCCAAAATCACCTCAGCTCAGACAGAATTTTTTTAGACATAACACCACACCGGATGCGGATCCACTGGTAGTCTGGGAGGCACATAAAGGCACAATCAGGGGGGAACTGATCAGGATGGGTTCAAAACACAAAAAGGAAAGGGAAAATATCATTAGAAGCCTGATAGAACAAATCAGAACATTAGACTCCCTCAACAAGCAGTCCCTCTCATTACGAACAGCAAAAAAAACGTTAGACGCCAGAAAGGACTTGCAACATATACTCGACTCCAGAAAAAAACGAATGCTGTTTTTCAAATAGAAGCTTTATTAAGTGTCAGGAAATAATACGGGTAGATTTCTGGCCAGGGCCTTGAGAGAATAAACCTATGCCAATAACATTGCCGGTTTCAAACGAGAGAATGGCAACATTGATGTGGCCTCCGAGGCTATAGAGGCTATATACACTTCCACAAGTTTTACACAAAGCTATATAACTTACCACCACAACACAGACAACAGGGTATGGAAGGAAATAGGGCACAAATTATTCAAGAATATCTAAATAGGAGCGGACTCCCGACCCTACAAGACCTTGACATCTCCTTACTAGAAGCGCCAATCTCCCCTCTAGAGCTCAGACAAGCTATCAAAAACCTGAAATCAAGGAAGAGCACAGGGCCAGATGGTTACTTCTCCATCTACTACAAAACATTCATAAACATTATCACGGAACCACTTACTGTGGCCTTGAATTCCATGTCCAAACCCAGGGAGGTAACTTCAGACTTCCTTTCTGCATACATTGCGGTGATACCAAAATCAGGTAAAGAACCAATGGACTGTGCCAGTTATCGTCCCATCTCCCTGTTAAACCTGGACGTTAAACTATTTGCAAAAATCCTCGCTTTGAGATTGAGACCACTTCTTCCGGAGCTCATTGGTCTGGAACAGGTGGACTTCATGCCTGGTAGAGAAGCCAAAGACAACGTGATCAAAGCCCTCCTCCTAATTCATGCGGCGAGAGTGCAGGACATCGAAGGCTTTCTCCTCTCCACTGATGCAGAGAAGACCTTCAATCATGTTGCCTGGGATTTTATGATGGCAGTGTGCAGACATGTGGGGCTAGGCCCACATATGTTGTCATGGATCTCTGCGATATACCAAAACCCCTCGGTGAAATTAAAAATCAGTAGCATACTGTCCGAAAAGGTGCACATAAGGAATGGAACTAGACAGGGTTGTCCTTTAAAAGTTGGCACTCAGGATACTTTTCCTGGTTTGGCCGTGCGGCAATCATCAAAATGGTGATCTTGCCTAAGTTCCTTTATCTGATGCACACTCTACCCACCAGAACTCCCCAAAATTTCTTCAAAGCACTAAACTCTATCGTTTTAAGGTTCCTATGGAACCAGCAGAAAGCTAGAATTAGACTTAACTGGTTGACTAAACCTAAGGAGTCAGGTGGGATGAGCCTACCGGATTTCAAACATTACTATCATGGCATCTTGCTAGAGTAATTGATTGGCACTGCCATGACCACATGAATGACTGGGTATCACTAGAAGCAGACTTGAATCCGATATTGCTGAAATACTCTCCTTGGATCCCATGAACCAGTTATCCCCTTAGTTTACGCCGGCACCCCCTTACAGGCAACACACTGGAGATTTTGCACTTTTTCCAATGCCAAACATAGATCATCACCATGTCTCTTAGCCCACTGACACCACTGAAAGACAACCCTGACTTTGTCCCTGGTCTCTATAGCACAATATTTCAACGAATACAGCAGAACGTCCCACTTTTGGCAGGTGACTGTTTCACTGGGGGGTAAAATCAAAGAGTTGACCACTCTAAAGTTGGAGAATAACTTTCCACATATGTGTCACTGGTCCTACCTTCAACTACGAAGCTATTTGGGCAAGAAAGGGAACCCACAGAACTTCCACAGACCCCTAACTGACCTGGAATCGGTTTGCCATGGTAGTACCCCACTTATCAAGGCCACCTCAATTGCTAATTCATGGCTACAGCACTCTAAGGCCACCAGGACAGATGGACACAGGACGAAGGGGTCGGAGAAATTACAGGTGGAAATAACAGATAAACAATGGAGGTATACTTGCATATTAGCACATAAGTGTTCCATGAGCACAAAAATGCAGAAACGAGTTATAAGTTGTTGACACACTGGTACAACACCCCAGATAAGCTACACAGGTCGGATCCACAAAAAACGGCTTCTTGCTGGAGGCGTCACAAAGAAACGGGCACACTGACCCACATATGGTGGCATTGCTCCCTAATCACATCCTTTTGGAATAAAGTCAGGTAATTGATTAAAAAGATAAGAGACTAAACTAAACTAAACTTAAACTCAGCCTGCTGCTTATTACACGTGACAAATTTTTCACTTAAAAGATATAAACACTCCTTCTAAATGTGGCCAAATCACTAATCCTTCTACACTGGAACTCCCCCCGGGTTCCATCCATCCCAGATTGGCTAAACGAGGTCAAAGACATTTGTGATATGGAAGATACCCTAGTGCAGGATACAGATAGCGTAGAAACATTTCACAAGACCTGGTAACCCTGGTTGGTTTTTAAATATTCTCAGGAATTTGAGGACACTATGTCTTCACACACCTCATAATGACAGAACAGGACCATATCTGTAACTCACATTGTTTAATTGGAACTGAAAGCTAACACTGTACCTAAACTCCTTCCTTTCTCTTCTCTTAATTTTCTCTCCCTATCCTTATAATTTAGACAGCAGAGGACCACAAGAAAACAAGCTAGAACAATTTTAACAATGTTTTTTGTATTATTCAGTTGATGACAGAGGCAAAACCTAAGCCTTTTATCTTTGGGTATGACAGCTTAAAGGTGGTGGAGAAAGACCTGGCCTCGTCTGACAACCACAACAACTGAGAATTTTCAGATAATGTTTTCAGGTTATAACAGTATAATTATTCAGTTGTACCTGCGACTTGCGCATTGTGCATCTTTTTATTTCTTTCAATAAATGTTAAATGATAAAAAAATGTAAAGATACTTGTGAAATAACAGGCAAATTTACCGGAGCTGTTATCATAAACTCTCTCATCTCTGTTCCTATATGTGAAAACTATAGTTGAATTGCTTGGTGCATTTCTAATTGCAATCGTTAAAATTCACATATATAACTATTTATATATCCAGAAGTGTTTACAATATAAAAACACACTTTGTATTAGTATTCATAAAGTAGCTGGCCTTTTGGAATAGACCTATATACATCACACTGACAAAGGCAAAATAAATTAATTTTAGTAGACATTTTTACCAATAAAAATTATTATTGCATTTATGTGTGCTACTATGTTTATGTGTGCTACTAAAAAGCAATTTTCCTGCTGTACTTTTTTACTGAATAAAAAAAAAATCACTAAAAACACATTGAATAAATTCAAAGGAATATACTGTTTAACATACATTATGAAACCTGGCAAGGGATGTAGGTTCTTTCTTTGTTTACATACTGTCAAATGTAATAAATGCACAGAGGCAAAAAATTTACTTGCCACTGCTTAATCATAGTTACATAGTTACATAGTTACATAGTAGGTGAGGTTGAAAAAAGACACAAGTCCATCAAGTCCAACCTATGTGTGTGATTATGTGTCAGTATTTCATTACATATCCCTGTATGTTGCGGTCATTCAGGTGATTATCTAATAGTTTCTTGAAGCTATCAATGCTCCCCGCTGAGACCACCGCCTGTGGAAGGGAATTCCACATCCTTGCCGCTCTTACAGTAAAGAACCCTCTACGTAGTTTAAGGTTAAACCTCTTTTCTTCTAATTGTAATGAGTGGCCACGAGTCTTACTAAACTCTCTTCTGCGAAAAAGTTTTATCCCTATTGTGGGGTCACCAGTACAGTATTTGTAAATTGAAATCATATCCCCTCTCAAGCGTCTCTTCTCCAGAGAGAATAAGTTCAGTGCTCGCAACCTTTCCTCATAACTAAGATCCTCCAGACCCTTTATTAGCTTTGTTGCCCTTCTTTGTACTCGCTCCATTTCCAGTACATCCCTCCTGAGGACTGGTGCCCAGAACTGGACAGCATACTCCAGGTGCGGCCGGACCAGACTCTTGTAGAGTGGGAGAATTATCGTTTTATCTCTGGAGTTGATCCCCCTTTTAATGCATGCCAATATTCGGTTTGCTTTATTAGCAGCAGCTTGGCATTGCATGCCATTGCTGAGCCTATCATCTACTAGGACCCCCAGGTCCTTTTCCATCCTAGATTCCCCCAGAGGTTCTCCCCCCAGTGTATAGATTGCATTCATATTTTTGCCACCCAAATGCATTATTATTTTACATTTTTCTACATTGAACCTCATTTGCCATGTAGTCGCCCACCCCATTAATTTGTTCAGGTCTTTTTGCAAGGTTTCCACATCCTGCGGAGAAGTTATTGCCCTGCTTAGCTTAGTATCGTCTGCAAATACAGAGATTGAACTGTTTATCCCATCCTCCAGGTCATTTATAAACAAATTAAATAGGATTGGTCCCAGCACAGAACCCTGGGGAACCCCACTACCCACCCCTGACCATTCTGAGTACTCCCCATTTATCACCACCCTCTGAACACGCCCTTGTAGCCAGTTTTCAATCCATGTACTCACCCTATGGTCCATGCCAACGGACCTTATTTTGTACAGTAAACGTTTATGGGGAACTGTGTCAAATGCTTTTGCAAAATCCAGATACACCACGTCTACGGGCCTTCCTTTATCTAGATGGCAACTCACCTCCTCATAGAAGGTTAATAGATTGGTTTGGCAAGAACGATTCTGCATGAATCCATGCTGATTACTGCTAATGATATCATTCTTATTACTAAAATCTTGTATATAGTCCCTTATCATCCCCTCCAAGAGTTTACATACTATTGATGTTAGGCTAACTGGTCTGTAATTCCCAGGGATGTTTTTTGGGCCCTTTTTAAATATTGGTGCTACATTGGCTTTTCTCCAATCAGCTGGTACCATTCCAGTCAATAGACTGTCTGTAAAAATTAGGAACAACGGTCTGGCAATCACCTGACTGAGTTCCCTAAGTACCCTTGGATGCAAGCCATCTGATCCCGGTGATTTATTAATGTTAAGTTTCTCAAGTCTAATTTTAATTCCGTCCTCTGTTAAACATGGGGGTGCTTCCTGTGTTGTGTCATGAGGATAAACACTGCAGTTTTGGTTACTGAAGCCCCCCAATTCACTTGTGAATACTGAGGAGAAGAATAAATTCAATACCTTTGCCATCTCCCCATCCTTTGTAACCAGATTTCCTTCCTCATTCTTTATGGGGCCAATATGGTCTGTCCTCCCTTTTTTACTGTTTACATACTTAAAGAATTTCTTGGGATTTTTTTTGCTCTCCTCCGCTATGTGTCTTTCATGTTCTATCTTAGCCGTCCTAATTGCACCCTTACATTTCTTATTGCATTCTTTATAAAGTCTGAATGCTGAGGACGATCCCTCAACCTTGTATTTTTTGAAGGCCTTATATGCATTTTTACATTGGAGTTAAGCCATCCAGGATTTTTGTTCGCTCTTTTAAATTTATTACCCAATGGGATACATTGGCTAATGCCCTTATTTAATATGCTCTTAAAGCAAACCCATCTCTCCTCCATATTCTTTGTTCCTAATATTTTATCCCAATTTATGCCTTTTAGCAAGGTCTGTAGTTTAGGGAAGTTGGCTCTTTTGAAATTCAGTGTCTTTGTGTTCCCTTCATGTTTCCTATTTGTGTGATTTATACTGAAACTAATTGACCTGTGATCGCTGTTACCTAAATTGCCCCGTATTTCCACATCTGTGATCAGGTCTGTATTGTTGGTAATCAGTAGGGATGAGCTTCGTGTTCGAGTCGAACCCATGTTCGACTCGAACATCGGCTGTTCGATCGTTCGCCGAATTGCGAACGTTATGGGCCGTTCGCGCTAAATTCGTGTGGCGCGTCACGGCCCATAATTCACTGCGGCATCGCAGTGCATTGCTGGCTGATGATTGGCCAAGCATGCACTATGACCCGCATGCTTGGCCAATCACAGCGCTGTCAGTAGAGAGAGCTGTAATTGGCCAAAGCCAGGGTGGCTTTGGCCAATTATGGCTCAGGGGATTTAGTACACACCCCACACTATATAAGGCCGCCTGCACGGCGGCCCTGTGTAGTGTGTGTTCCGGTGTGCTGAGAGATAGAGAGAGAGAGAGACAGTGTCATTTGATTTGAGTTAGATAGATTAGGCAGAACAGTCAGTCAGTTAGCTGCACTTACAGTGTATTGTGTATATATATGCATCCCAGGTGTTGCATATATATATATACACTGTATTCAGTTTAGCTAGATCTGTTCCTGTTATCTTCTATCTAGACTATTTACATTTAATGCAGTGCGTCCTGCTCACAGTGTTCAGCTAGATCCGTTCCTGTTAAATTCCTACTGACCGGCAGGCTTGTCTGGTTACAGTATATAAAGCTACCTGAAGAAAATTACAGGTGTTCTATTTGATCCTATTAGTACCACGGTCAGGCAGCTAGACTATTTACATTTAGTACAGTGCGTCCTGCTCACAGTGTACAGCTAGATCCGTTCCTGTTATCTTCCTACTGACAGGCAGGCTTGTCTGGTTACAGTATATAAAGCTACCTGAAGAAAATTACAGGTGTTCTATTTGATCCTATTAGTACCACGGTCAGGCAGCTAGACTATTTACATTTAGTACAGTGCGTCCTGCTCACAGTGTACAGCTAGATCCGTTCCTGTTATCTTCCTACTGACAGGCAGGCTTGTCTGGTTACAGTATATAAAGCTACCTGAAGAAAATTACAGGTGTTCTATTTGATCCTATTAGTACCACGGTCAGGCAGCTAGACTATTTACATTTAGTACAGTGCGTCCTGCTCACAGTGTACAGCTAGATCCGTTCCTGTTATCTTCCTACTGACAGGCAGGCTTGTCTGGTTACAGTATATAAAGCTACCTGAAGAAAATTACAGGTGTTCTATTTGATCCTATTAGTACCACGGTCAGGCAGCTAGACTATTTACATTTAGTACAGTGCGTCCTGCTCACAGTGTACAGCTAGATCCGTTCCTGTTATCTTCCTACTGACAGGCAGGCTTGTCTGGTTACAGTATATAAAGCTACCTGAAGAAAATTACAGGTGTTCTATTTGATCCTATTAGTACCACGGTCAGGCAGCTAGACTATTTACATTTAGTACAGTGCGTCCTGCTCACAGTGTACAGCTAGATCCGTTCCTGTTATCTTCCTACTGACAGGCAGGCTTGTCTGGTTACAGTATATAAAGCTACCTGAAGAAAATTACAGGTGTTCTATTTGATCCTATTAGTACCACGGTCAGGCAGCTAGACTATTTACATTTAGTACAGTGCGTCCTGCTCACAGTGTACAGCTAGATCCGTTCCTGTTATCTTCCTACTGACAGGCAGGCTTGTCTGGTTACAGTATATAAAGCTACCTGAAGAAAATTACAGGTGTTCTATTTGATCCTATTAGTACCACGGTCAGGCAGCTAGACTATTTACATTTAGTACAGTGCGTCCTGCTCACAGTGTTCAGCTAGATCCGTTCCTCTTATCTTCCTACTGACAGGCAGGCTTGTCTGGTTACAGTATATAAAGCTACTTGAAGAAAATTACAGGTGTTCTATCCCAGCTTAGTGCAGCTACAGGCCATTAGTATGTCTGGAAGGCCAAGAAGGAGAGGCAGACAGTCACAAGCCAATAAGAGAGGGCAAGCAGGCTCTGTGTCTAGTGCTGGTCGTGGAGACGGTGCATCCTCATCAGCACGTGGCCATGGGACACGCTTGGCCTTTTTTTCGGCAGCTGGCCATGTTGAGCCGCAACATGCGGAAGACTTGGTCGAGTGGATGACCAAGCCGTCCTCATCCTCCTCATCCTCTCTCACCCATGCCCAGGGTGCTTTGTCTGGCAAAGCAGCGGCCTCTTCCCTCAGCTCAATGTCATCAGTGACTCCTTCCCTAGCTCCACCATGTCCTCATGAGGATTCCCTCGAACTGTTTGACCACAGTGTTGGGTACATGCTCCAGGAGGATGCCCAGCGTTTGGAAGGCTCTGATGACGATACTGAGCTCGATGAAGGCAGTAACATGAGCGCGGACAGAGGGGGTGCCCAAGAAGGACAGCAATCTGGCAGTCATGCTCCCCCTGCTGCAGCATACTGCCAGGTTTGCTCCAGTGATGAGGAGGGAGGGGATGATGAGGTCACTGACTCAACGTGGGTGCCTGATAGGAGAGAGGAGGAGGAGGAGGAGGAGGAGGAGGAGGAGGAGGAGGAGGAGGAGGCGGCAGCACATCACCAACGAGGCAGGATGCCCTCCAGGGGCCAGCCTAAGGGCAGCACATTGACTGCATCACACCCCAAAGCTCCACATGTGCAGGGCGCTGCAGTCTCTGCGCGTTATTCAAAAAGTTCTTTGGTGTGGGCCTTTTTTGAGACGAGTGCATCAGATCGCACCGCTGCTATTTGCAACATATGTCTCAAGCGTATCTCGCGTGGCCAAAATATCTCCCGCTTGGGTACCACATGCTTGACCAGACATATGTTGACCTGCCATGCAGTTCGTTGGCAAGCGTATCTAAAAGACCCACACCAAAGAACAAAGAGGATCTCTCCTTGCTCCTCATCAGCTGAGATTTCCAACCCCACTAGACCTTCAGTCCTCTCTGAGACCTGCAGTGAGAGGAATGAAGGTGTAGAATTAGGTGTGTCACAGCCAAGTACTTGTGGGCAATCTGCTTTTGGTACACCGACGTCAGATTGTACCAGGCAAATTTCCCTGCCCCAGCTGCTGCACCGCCGAAAGAAGTTTGCTCCCAGCCATCCACATGCCCAGCGGTTGAATGCTAGCTTGGCAAAATTGCTAGCACTTCAACTGCTGCCTTTTCAGTTGGTAGACTCTGCCCCCTTCCGTGAGTTTGTGGAATGTGCGGTTCCTCAGTGGCAGGTACCCAAACGCCACTTTTTCTCACGGAAGGCGATTCCGGCTCTCTACCGGCATGTGGAAGGCAATGTCCATGCCTCGCTGGACAGGGCGGTCAGCGGTAAGGTGCATATTACCGCTGACTCATGGTCCAGCAGGCATGGACAGGGACGTTACCTAAGTTTCACGGCGCATTGGGTGACTCTGCTGGCAGCTGGGAAGGATGCAGGACAAGGTGCAGTAGTGTTGGAGGTTGTTCCGCCACCACGCCTCCAAAATGCTGATTGTGACACACCTCTCTCCTCCACCCCCTCCTCTTCTTCTTCCTCCATGGCCTCTTCCTCGGAACCAGCGGTGCTCCGTAGGCGTTCAAGGGGCTACGCAAGTACGCAGGCCAAAAGATGCCATGCGGTGCTTGAGCTGGTGTGCTTGGGGGACAGGAGCCACACTGGGGCAGAGGTTCTGTCAGCTCTGCAGGGGCAGGTTCAGAGGTGGTTGACGCCACGCCAACTTAAGGCAGGAATGGTGGTTTGCGACAATGGCACCAACCTCCTCTCTGCCCTCCGACAGGGACAAATGACCCATGTGCCCTGTTTGGCTCACGTCCTTAACTTGGTGGTGCAGCGGTTCTTGGGCAGGTACCCGGGCTTACAGGATGTCCTGAGGCAGGCCAGGAAAGTCTGTGTGCATTTCCGCCGGTCATATAATGCCAGTGCTCGGCTGACGGACCTCCAAAAGGAGTTTAACCTGCCCAAGAACCGCCTAATCTGTGACATGCCCACCAGGTGGAACTCAACGTTGGCCATGCTGCAGCGGCTGCACACGCAGCAGAGGGCCATAAATGAGTACCTGTGCGACTATGGCACCAGGACAGGGTCAGGGGAGCTTGGTTTTTTTTCCCCACGCCAGTGGGCCATGATCAGGGATGCATGCACTGTCCTGTCACCATTCGAGGAGGCCACGAGGATGGTGAGCAGTGACAGTGCATGCATCAGTGACACTGTCCCCCTTGTCCACCTGTTGGAGCACACGCTGCGTGGAATAATGGACAGGGCACTTGAGGCAGAACAGAGGCAGGAAGAGGAGGACTTCCTTAGCTCTCAAGGCCCCCTTTATCCAGACAGTGTTCCTGCGTGCCCGCCGATCACACAGGAAGAGGACGAGGAGGAAGAGGAGGAGGAGGAAGATTGTGTCAGTATGGAGGTGGAGCCTGGCACTCAGCATCAGCAGCAGTCTTTAAGGGATCAGTCCCAAGAAACACATGGACTTGTACGTGGCTGGGAGGAGGTGGCTGCGGACCATGTCGTTCTTAGTGACCCAGAGGACTCCGGACCGAATGCCTCAGCAAACCTACGCTGCATGGCCTCCCTGATCCTGCAAAGCCTGCGTAAGGATCCTCGTATTCGTGGTATCAAGGAGAAGGACCAATACTGGCTGGCAACCCTCCTTGATCCACGTTACAAGGGTAAGGTTGCGGACCTTATCTTGCCATCGCAGAGGGAGCAGAGGATGAAACATCTTCGGGAGGCCTTGCAGAAAGGTCTGTGCAACGCGTTCCCAGAGACTGGGAGGTTACAAACTCCTGTTTCTGGACAACGTGTTGCTGAGGCTTCAGTCAGTCAAAGAAGGAGCGGTGGAGAAGGTGGCCGTCTGACCGATGCGTTCAGACAATTTTTTGGTCCGCAGCCCCAAGGTATGATCGGTTCCAGCAACCATCGCCAGCGTCTGTTTTACATGGTGCAGGAATACCTAGGGGCAAGATCAGACTTGGACACCTTTCCCACCGAAAATCCTCTGGGTTACTGGGTCTTGAGGATGGATCACTGGCCAGAGCTTGCACAGTATGCAATTGAGCTACTGGCCTGTCCTGCATCCAGCGTTCTTTCGGAACGCACATTCAGTGCTGCTGGAGGCGTGGTAACCGATCACAGGGTGCGTCTGTCCACCGACTCGGTCGATCGGCTGACCTTCATAAAAATGAATGAGTCTTGGATCACCACCAGCTACCAAGCACCTGATGCTGATGTAACCGAATAATTTTTTTTGAAATCTCAGATCCCTTCAAAGACTGCCTATGCTGATGCTGAGTGACTATCCCTGAGTAATTATCCTCTTCCTCCTCAATCATCACGCTGATAGCTTGTTGCAGTGTTGTGGCACCAGCACCAGTGCCTAAGGCCCAATTTTTCTGCCCCTGTCTAACAGGGGCGTGTAATTACAATTTTTGAAGCAATAATTTGCAGCAGGGCTCGTTCCTGCGTTCCAACTAGAGTGTCTGTGAGGGGTTGCAGTGTTGTGGCACCAGCACCAGTGCCTAAGGCCTAATTTTTCAGCTCCTGTTCAACAGGGGCATGTAATTACAATTCTTGATCTAATATTTCACAGCAGGGCCCTGGGAGGGCTTACAGTGTTGTGGCCACAGCAACACCTAAGGCCCAAATTTCTGCTGAGTATATAGGGCAGGACCCTACTTTCAAACATCTAACTTACAAACGACTCCTACTTGCAAACGGAAGGAGACAACAGGAAGTGAGATGAAATCTACCCCTAGGAAGGGAAATTCTCTCCTGTAAGAGTTAATATGGGAAAACAAGTTCTCCTTTCCACTGATGCTTTCCAATCCTTGTTCCACAAAAAAACCCAAATTTTCAAAAAACATTTTTCATTGGGACAAAAAAGTGAGGTGAAATCTTCTGAAGAGGAGGAAAGACAGCAAAACAAATGTCACAGGGGTGATAACCCTTCCCTATGTTTTCCAAAAAGCTTAGAAAAGATTTTTTGGCTGGAGCTAAACACGTTAAAAATGTTCAAAATTACAAACAGATTCTACTTAACAACAAACCTACAGTCCCTGTCTTGTTTGCACCGCCTGTATACTGCTGTTCAGAGTATATAGGGCCTGGTGGCCCCACACCTTTCCTTATTTTAATTTGGGTGCGGGGTTCCCCTTAATATCCATACAAGACCCAAAGGGACTGGTAATGGACTGGGGGGTACCCATGCCGTTTGTCTCACTGATTTTCATCCATATTGCCATGACCCGACATGACATTAAACCCGCAAGCAGTTTTAAATGAGATTTTTTCCTTTAAAAATGACATTTGGTGCAGGGACTGTTCTAAACATGGGAAACACGCGTCACTTTACAGGCATACTATAGACACCCCCCAGGTACGATATTTAAAGGAATATTTCACTTTTTTTTTTTTACTTTAAGCATCATTAAAATCACTGCTCCCGAAAAAACGGCCGTTTTTAAAAGTTTTTTTTGCATTGATACATGTCCCCTGGGGTAGGACCCGGGTCCCCAAACCCTTTTTAGGACAATACCATGCAAATTAGTCTTTAAAATGAGCACTTTTGATTTCGAACGTTCGAGTCCCATAGACGTCAATGGGGTTCTAACGTTCGTGCGAACTTTCGGTCCGTTCGCGGGTTCTGGTGCGAACCGAACCGGGGGGTGTTCGGCTCATCCCTAGTAATCAGTAGATCCAGTAATGTTTTATTTCTAGTTGGTGCGTCTACCATCTGACCCATAAAATTGTCCTGTAAGACATTAAGGAACTGGCGAGCCTTAAATGAATGCGCGGTTCCCTCCGCCCAGTCTATGTCTGGATAATTAAAATCCCCCATTATGATAACACTTCCCGTCCTTGCTGCTAATCCAATTTGTGATAGGAGATCCGTCTCCACTTCCTCCCTCAGGTTAGGGGGCCTATAGCATACTCCCAGTATTATTTTCCCCTTAGCTTCATCCCTTTGGAGCTCTACCCATAAGGATTCCACCTCCTCACTAGCTCCCTCAGTGATGTCATCTCTCACATTCACTTGTACATTATTCTTGATATATAGGCATACCCCTCCCCCTTTTTTACCCTCTCTATCCTTGCGGTATAGGGTATACCCTTGAATGTTTGCCAGCCAATCATGAGAGCTGTTGAACCAGCTCTCTGAAATTCCCACAAAATCCAAATCCTCCTTGTACAACAGTATCTCTAGTTCACCCATTTTGTCCGCCATGCTCCTGGCATTGGTGAACATGCCACATAGTTTAGACCGGTCGCATATTGTCCTCGTATTGGGTGTTTCAAGATTGCAACTAGGACTTGCTACTATACTCACCTTGTGTTTTTGTGCTTTGGTTAACCTACCACTAATGCCCCCAATACTACCCTCTGGAATATCTTCCGCGCTGGCTATCACTGTCTCTGGACCCTCCCCCCATCGCCTAGTTTAAAAACCCCTCTAACTTTTTGGCCATCTTCATTCCCAGCAGATCTGCACCCTCCTCATTTAGGTGCAGTTCGTCCCTTCTATAGTACCGGTTACCGACTGAGAAGTCGGCCCAGTCCTCCAGGAACCCAAACCCCTCCTTACTACACCAGCTCTTCAGCCACTTGTTTACTTCCCTAATCTCCCTCTGCCTTTCTGGTGTGGCTCGATGTACCGGTAGTATTCCTGAGAACACTACCTTGGAGGTCCTTTTCCTCAATTTAGCACCTAAGTCCCTAAAATCGTTCTTTAGGACACTCCATCTGCCTCTGACTTTGTCATTGGTGCCAACGTGCACCATGACAGCCGAGTCTTCCCCAGCCCCTCCCAGTAATCTATCCACAAGATCTGTGATGTGCCGAACCCGAGCACCCGGTAGACAACATACTGTTCGACGCTTCAGGTCTTGGTTGCAGATTGCCCTCTCTGTCCTTCTAAGAATTGAGTCCCCTACCACCAGAATCTGTCTTTCCTTTCCCTTTGCTGCCCCCCCACTCTCACTGGAGGAGTTCTTCCCCTGGCAGCTAGGAGAGTCCCTCATCTCCAGCAGTGCTGGTCCCTGACTGGTTTCACCAATGTCACTCAATGGAGCGTACTTATTGGGATGCTCCAGTCCTGGATCAGCCTCTCTGGCACTTCCCCCTCTACCCCTCCTGACTGTCACCCATCTACTCTTTGCTAGTGCCTGCACCTCTTTGTCTCCATCCGCCTCTGTGCTGGCCCCTGCCGGCACCTGCCGTGTACGTTCCTGGCTCACCTTTAGTATGGAGGGACTTCTCAGTGCTGACAGTTGCTTCCCCAGATTCAGAACCTGGGCTTCCAGGGAAACAATGTGCTTACATTTTGCACAGCAGTATTCGCCCTCGATCGGATGATCAAGGAACGCATACATGCGGCAAGATGTACAAAGAGTCGCCTCTCCACACCCGCCGAGCATCGTACCTATTAAATTTAGTGAGGATTTGGGGATTTTACCCTGTCCAAATTACCTAACAGCTAGCTTCCTGGCACTAATACTCAAGACAATACACAGGTACACAACAAGACAATACACAGGTACTCACAGACCTACGTGCAATCGCAGAACAGTCGCAGACCTACGTGCACTCGCAATACTCAAGTATACAGTACACAATACACAAGTACTAACGATCCACACACACTACTCAAACACTGATACTCACACTACACAGGTACTATGACCCCTGTTATAACCTCCTGTTTTAAACTCTGTTTTTTTTACTCCCACTTATACCAGCTCCACTTACACCGAGTTCCACAGCCTCAGACTGAGCACGCTCAGACTGAGTCCTACACCCAGTTAAATAGGCACCTGTGAGCAATTAACCACCCCCCTTAATTGATAGACTGATGGAACCAGAGAAAAAAAAAAAAGCTATTTAAAAAGTGACAGCAAAAGGCAAATGAAAAACTAATCAACACCACGTTTTCACATTCATGTAATATTTATTGGTAAAATACTGAAAATCATGGATCAGAAGTTTAAAACTGGATGTGAAATGAATTTAGTGGGTAGGATGGCTACCTTAGAGGGCAATCAGAGATAACCCATGCATTAAATATAGGGATGAGCCGAACATCCCCCGGTTCAGTTCGCACCAGAACCTGTGAACGGACTGATAATTTGCACAAACGTTAGAACCCCATTGAAGTCTATGGGACTCGAACGTTTAAAATCAAAAGTGCTCATTTTAAAGGCTAATTTGCATGGTATTGTCCTAAAAAGGGTTCGGGGACCCCAGGGGACATGTATCAATGCAAAAAAAAGTTTTAAAAACTAACGTTTTTTCGGGAGCAATGATTTTAATGATGCTTAAAGTGAAAAAAAAGTGAAACATTCCTTTAAATATTGTACCTGGGGGGTGTCTATAGTAGGCCTGTAAAGTGGCGCATGTTTCCCGTGCTTAGAACAGTCCCTGCACAAAATGACATTTTTAAAGTAATAAAAGTCATTTGAAACTGCTTATGGCTTTAATGTAATGTCCGGTCCCAGCAATATGGATGAAAATTAGTGAGACAAACGGCATGGGTACCCCCACCCCCAGTCCATTACCAGGCCCTTTGGGTCTTGTATGGATATTAAGGGGAACCCCGCACCTAAATTAAAAAAAGGATAGGCGTGGGGCCCCAGGCCCTCTGAACAGCAGTATACAGGCGGTGCAAACAAGACATAGACTGTAGGTTGTTGTTAAGTAGAATCTGTTTGTAATTTTGAACTGGTACATTTTTAACGTGTTTAGCTCCAGCCAAAATATCTATTTTTAAGCTTTTTGGAAAACATAGGGAATGGTTATCACCCCTGTGACATTTGTTTTGCTGTCTGTGCACCTCTTCAGAAGATTTTACCTTACTTTTTTCTCAATGACAAACGTTTTTTGACAATTTTGGTTTTTTAGTGAAACAAGGATTGGTGATAAAGCATCATTAGAAAGGAGGCACGTTTTCCCCATATTAACCACTTGCCGACCGCCTCACGCTGATATACGTCAGCAGAATGGCACGGGCAGGCAGAATCACGAACCCATATGATCGGACCCCCCCCGGTGCCAGAGGCGGTCGGCTCGAGTTCGCGGGCGATGAGAGGTGAGGGGGAGGCCATCCATTGTTGGCCACCCCCTCCCGATCGCTCCCGGCGAATGAAAATCCTTCCTGTGTCTCTGTAATGTAAACAGAGGCACAGGAAGTGATGTCATCCCTCCTCGAGCCGGTCTTTTTGATCCGGCGCCGAGGAGAGAAGACATCCAAGTAAGTGCACCAACACTACACTGTCAGTAGAACACACCAGGCACACTTGTCACCCCCCTCCACCCCCCGATCACCCCCCTGTACCCCCTGTCACACTGACACCAATAGCAGTTTTTTTTTTTTTGCATTGGTGTCAGTTTGTGACAGTTATAAGTTTTAGGGCAGTTAGGTTAGCCTCCTTTAGGTTTGGGGTACCCCCCTTTAGGTCCAGGGTACCCCCCTAACCCCCCCTAATAAAAGTTAACCCCTTGAACACCCCCGTCGCCAGTGTTGCTAAGCGATCGTTTTTCTGATCGCTGTATTAGTGACACAGGTGACGCTAGTTAGGGAGGTAAGTATATAGGTTCGCTGTCAGTGTTTTATAGCGACAGGGACTCCCATATACTACCTACTAAAGGTTTTAACCCCCTGATTGCCCCCTAGTTAAACCTTTCACCAGCGATCACCGTATAAGTGTTACGGGTGACGCTGGTTAGTTAGTTTGTTTTTTATAGTTTTTTATAGTTTATTATAGTTTATTATAGTTTTAGGGCACCCACCGTTTATTACCTTATAAAGGTTTAACCCCCTAATTGCCCGGCGGTGATATAAGTTACGTTTTTAGGATCAGATAAGGTCTGCGTCGCCCCAGGCAGCGTCAGGTTAGCGCCAGTACTGCTAAAACCCACGCACGCAGCATACACCTCCCTTAGTGCTATAGTATCTGAACGGATCGATATCTGATCCGATCAGATCTATACTCCCCAGCAGTTTAGGGTTCCCATAAACGCAGTGTTAGCGGGATCAGCCCAGATACCTGCTAGCACCTGCGTTTTGCTCCTCGGCCCAGCCCAGCCCACCCAAGTGCAGTATCGATCGATCACTGACACTTACAAAACACTAAGCACACATAACTGCAGCGTTCGCAGAGTCAGGCCTGATCCCTGCGATCGCTAACAGTTTTTTGGTAGCATTTTAAATCAGTCGCTAACAGTCAGGAGCTTTTTTGCCTGTGAGTCTCACTAGTGTACCCCTAAATTTAGAGCCCAAAATGGCAAATCGAAGGTACACTAGTGAAGAGGCCTACACGTTTCTGAGCATGACAGATAGTGAAGAGGAAGTCACTCATCTGTCAGATTCAGGCTCAGAATACGATCCTGTAGAGGACAGCGGCTCCATGACAGATAGCTCTGACGACGGAGTTGTGGTCCCTGCTAAGGTCAGGCGTACCAGACCCCAAACTTCTTCTGTCCTTGAAGTGCAAGAACCGCAGGGCTCTCATATGGAGCAGAGAAGTACTAGTGCCGCTATTCCTTCTGGTGAACTGGCAAGCACCAGCCGCCTAGTACACCCTGGTCGTACATCCAGCACTGCAGTAACACTTGGTGACGTGGCGAGTCCCATAAGTGCAGTTCAAGCTGGCGAGGTGGCAAGCACAAGTAGTGTCCCGCTGCCACCAAGAAGACGAACACAGGCCTGTCGTGTCCATAGTGCCCTTCCTGCTGCATTCGCCAATCCGAATTGGGAACCCACCACTTCTGCAGCACCCGTACTTCCCCTTTTCACTGGCCAACCCGGAATTCAGGTGGAAACAGTTGACTTTACGCCACTGGATTTTTATTCGCTGTTTTTCACCGAAGATCTCTATAGATCTATTGTGGACCAAAGCAATTTGTACGCTGGTCAACACATTGCCACTATTCCCCAGTCCTCCCTTGCCAGAGATTGGAGACCAATTACAGTTTCTGAATTTAAGACCTTTCTGGGCCTTTCCCTCAACATGGGCATAACTAAAAAGAGTGAGTTGCGGTCATATTGCTCCACTGACCCAATTCACCATATGCCCGTGTTCTCTGCCTCCATGACCAGGGCACGATACGAGCAGATTTTGCGGTTCATGCACTTCAATGACAATGAACTCTGTCGTCCTCGTGGAGACCCTGGATATGATCGGCTCTACAAAATTCGGCCCCTCGTAAACCACTTCAACCAGTGTTTTGCAGACTTGTTTACTCCCCATCAAGTTGTCTGCGTTGATGAGTCCCTGATTACATTTTCTGGCCGCTTGTCATTCAAACAGTACCTTCCCAGCAAGTGTGCCAGATACGGGGTCAAGATGTATAAGCTCTGTGACAGGGCCACAGGCTATACATGTAGGTTTATAGTTTACGAGGGCAAAAATAGTCACGTAGAGCCGACAAACTGCCCTGACTACATAGGAAGCGCTGGCAAGATAGTGTGGGACTTGGTGTCACCATTATTCGGAAAGGGGTACCACTTGTACGTGGACAATTATTACACAAGCGTGCCACTTTTTAGTCACCTTTTTGATCAACAGATTGGAGCATGTGGCACCGTGCGACCTAATTGCCGGAGCTTTCCCCAGTGGCTTGTAGATTCCCGTCTTAGGCTGGGGGAGAGAGCCTGCTTGCAGTGTAATAATTTGCTCGCTATGAAGTGGAGGGACAATAAGAATGTTTTCGTTCTTACCTCCCTTCATGCAGACACGACGACCCAAATTACTACGGCGACTGGTGTTGTGGAGAAACCCCTCTGTGTCCAGGAATATAACCAAAATATGGGAGGGGTGGACCTCAACGACCAGTTGTTGGCACCGTACCTAGTTGCCCGTAAGGCCAGACGCTGGTACAAAAAAGTGTCTGTTTATTTATTTCAATTGGCTTTGCTGAATGCTCATGTGCTATACAGAGCTTCAGGATGGACTGGATCCTTCCTTAAATTCCAGGAAGAGATCGTCAGAGCCCTTCTGTTTCCAGACGGTGCTCCACCTCACCTTCCTCAACCAAATGCAGTAAGCTGGCTGCATGAGAGGCATTTTCCTTATGTCCTCCAGAGTACCCCTACCCAACGAGCCCCCCAAAAAAGATGTCGTGTCTGCAGCAAGCGCGGATTTAGGTGTGACACCCGGTATTGTTGTCCCACCTGTCCTGACAATCCTGGTCTATGCATTGGTGAATGTTTTGAACGCTACCATACACTAGTTGAGTATTAGCGTACGGTACAGCACTGCACAGACTAGGACACACTTTTACAGGGTCTCCCAAGATGCCATCGCATTTTGAGAGACCCAAACCTGGTACCAGTTAAAAAAGTTAAAGTTACTAAAAAAAGTGTAAAAAATAAAAATAAAAAAATAAAAATACAAAAAAATATAAAATAAAAAAACAAAAATAGTTGTTGTTTTATTGTTCTCTCTATTCTCTCTATTGTTCTGCATTCTATACTGCAATGTTTTATTGTTATGTTTTTATCATGTTTGCTTTATAGGTATGCAATATTTTTATACTTTGTTTTTTATTGTTAACCACTTTTTTGTTTTCAGGTACGCCATTCAGCTGCAGAGCGGATTTATTTATCTTGACAGCAACAGCGTTTGCTCCCACGATACATAAAGCCGTGACTCCAGCGCTGTCGGAGGTGATTTCACCACCACAGTTACATACTTCAGCATATATGCCGAAGCGTGGGGGCAGCAGTGGGTGGAGGAGCAATTTGCTCCTGCCTTTTGCGGGAAGATGCCCCCATGCTTCGGCATATATATATTTTAGGTAAGCACAGGTTGCGTTAAATGTTTTATTTTTTACTATGTTTTTTTTGTATTTGCTTTGCAGGTATGGTAAGTATTACTGTTATACTGTAATGTTACTTTGTTTTTTTGTTAACCATCATTTGCTTAGCAGGTGCGCCATTCAGTTGCAGGGCGGATTTATTTATCTTGACAGCAACAGCGTTTGCTCCCACGATACATAAAACCGTGACTCCAGCGCTGTCGGAGGTGATTTCCCCACCACAGTTACATACTTCAGCATATATGCCGAAGCGTGGGGGCAGCAGTGGGTGGAGGAGCGATTTGCTCCTAACTTTGCGGGAGGATGCCCCCATGCTTCGGCATATATATACGGTGCATGTATACCCATCATTAGAAGTGGGTGGATGAAGGGAGGTATTCTAATGGTGGGCATACCCACCGATCAATATCTTTTTTTCGTTCAGCCCACAGGCTGCATGAAAAAAAGTTTACAATATATGCCCAACAAGGACCAGCAACGTACTGGTATGTTGCTGGACTTTGAGTGGTTATACCAGAATGATGCCTGCAGCTTTAGGTATCATCTTGGTATCATTCTTTTCAGCCAGCGGTCGCCTTTCATGTAAAAGCAATCCTAGTGGCTAATTAGCCTCTAGACTGCTTTTACAAGCAATGGGAGGGAATGCCCCCCCACCATCTTCCATGTTTTTCTCTGGCTCTCCTGTCCCAACAGGGAACCTGAGAATGAAGCCGGTGATTCGGCCAGCTGACCATAGAGCTGATCAGAGACCAGAATGGCTCCAAACATCTCTATGGCCTAAGAAACCGGAAGCTACGAGCATTTCATGACTTAGATTTCGCCAGATGTAAACAGCGCCATTGGGAAATTGGGAAAGCATTTTATCACACCGATCTTGGTGTGGTCAGATGCTTTGAGGGCAGAGGAGAGATCTAGGGTCTAATAGACCCCATTTTTTTCAAAAAAAGAGTACCTGTCACTACCTATTGCTATCATAGGGGATATTTACATTCCCTGAGATAACAATAAAAATGATTAAAAAAAAAATGAAAGGAACAGTTTAAAAATAAGATAAAAAATCAAAAAAATAATAAAGGAAAAAAAAAAAAAAAAAAAAAAAGCACCCCTGTCCCCCCCTGCTCTCGCGCAAAGGCGAACGCAAGCGTCGGTCTGGCGTCAAATGTAAACAGCAATTGCACCATGCATGTGAGGTATCACCGTGAAGGTCAGATCGAGGGCAGTAATTTTAGTAGTAGGCCTCCTCTGTAAATCTAAAGTGGTAACCTGTAAAGGCTTTTAAAGGCTTTTAAAAATGTATTTAGTTTGTCGCCACCGCATGTTTGTGCGCAATTTTAAAGCATGTCATGTTTGGTATCCATGTACTCGGCCTAAGATCATCTTTTTTATTTCATCAAACATTTGGGCAATATAGTGTGTTTTAGTGCATTAAAATTTAAAAAAGTGTGTTTTTTCCCCAAAAAATGCGTTTGAAAAATCGCTGCGCAAATACTGTGTGAAAAAAAAAAAATGAAACACCCACCATTTTAATCTGTAGGGCATTGCTTTAAAAAAATATATAATGTTTGGGGGTTCAAAGTATTTTTATTGCAAAAAAAAATAATTTTTTTATGTAAACAAAAAGTGTCAGAAAGGGCTTTGTCTTCAAGTGGTTAGAAGAGTGGGTGATGTGTGACATAAGCTTCTAAATGTTGTGCATAAAATGCCAGGACAGTTCAAAACCCCCCCAAATGACCCCATTTTGGAAAGTAGACACCCCAAGCTATTTGCTGAGAGGCATATCGAGTCCATGGAATATTTTATATTGTGACACAAGTTGCAGCAAAAAGACAATTTTTTTTTTTTTTGCACAAAGTTGTCACTAAATGATATATCGCTCAAACATTCCATGGGAATATGTGAAATTACACCCCAAAATAAATTCTGTTGCTTCTCCTGAGTACGGGATACCACATGTGTGAGACTTTTTGGGAGCCTAGCCGCGTACAGGACCCCGAAAACCAAGCACCGCCTTCAGGCTTTCTAAGGGCGTAAATTTTTGATTTCACTCTTCACTGCCTATCACAGTTTCGGAGGCCATGGAATGCCCAGATGGCACAAACCCCCCCAAATGACCCCATTTTGGAAAATAGACACCCAAAGCTATTTGTTGAGAGGTATAGTGAGCATTTTGCAGTCTCACTTTTTGTCACAAACTTTTGAAAATTGAAAAAAGAAAAAAAAAATACATTTTTCTTGTCTTTCTTCATTTTCAAAAACAAATGAGAGCTGCAAAATACTCACCATGCCTCTCAGCAAATAGCTTGGGGTGTCTACTTTCCAAAATGGGGTCATTTTGGGGGGTTTTGTGCTATCTTGGCATTTTATGGCCTTCGAAACTGTGATAGGTAGTGAGGAGTGAAATCAAAAATTTACGCCCTTAGAAATCTTGAAGGCGGTGATTGGATTTCGGGGCCCCGTATGAAGATAGGCTCCTAAAAAGTGCCACACATGTGGTATCCCCGTACTCAGGAGAAGCAGCAGAATGTATTTTGGGGTGTAATTCCACATATGCCCATGGCATGTTTGAGCAATATATCATTTAGTGATAACTTTGTGCAAAAAAAAAAAAAAATTGTCACTTTTCTGCAACTTGTGTCAAAATATAAAATATTCCATGGACTCAACATGCCTCTTAGCAAATAGCTTGGGGTGTCTACTTTCCAAAATGGGGTCATTTGGGGGGTTTTGTGCCATCTGGGCATTTTATGGCCTTCAAAACTGTGATAGGTAGTGAGGAGTGAAATCACAACTTTACGCCCTTAGAAATCCTGAAGGCGGTGCTTGATTTTCGGGGCCCCGTACGCGGCTAGGCTCCCAAAAAGTCCCACACATGTGGTATCCCCGTACTCAGGAGAATCAGAAGAATGTATTTTGGGGTGCAATTCCACATATGCCCATGGCCTGTGTGAGCAATATATCATTTAGTGACAACTTTGTGCAAAAAAAAAAAAATTGTCACATTCCCGCAACTTGTGTCAAAAAATAAAATATTCCATGGACTCAACATGCCTCTCAGAAAATAGCTTGGGGTGTCTACTTTCCAAAATGGGGTCATTTGGGGGGGTTTTGTGCCATCTTGGCATTTTATGGCCTTCAAAACTGTGATAGGTAGTGAGGAGTGAAATCAAAAATGTATGCCCTTAGAAATCCTGAAGGCAGTGATTAGTTTTCAGGGCCCTGTACGCTGCTAGGCTCCCAAAAAGTCCCACACATGTGGTATCCCCGTACTCAGGAGAAGCAGCTGAATGTATTTTGGGGTGCAATTCCACATATGCCCATGGCCTGTGTGAGCAATATATCATTTAGTGACAACTTTTTGTAAATTTTTTTTTTTGTCATTATTCAATCACTTGGGACAAAAAATAAATATTCAATGGGCTCAACATGCCTCTCAGCAATTTCCTTGGGGTATCTACTTTCCAAAATGGGGTCATTTGGGGGGGGGGGGGTTGTACTGCCCTACCATTTTAGTACCTCAAGAAATGACATAGGCAGTCATAAACTAAATGCTGTGTAAATTCCAGAAAATGTACCCTAGTTTGTAGACGCTATAACTTTTGCGCAAACCAATAAATATACGCTTATTGACATTTTTTTTACCAAAGACATGTGGCCAAAAGAAACAAAAGTGTGGCGCTATATATATCACATCCACAGCCGTGTGTATTACAATAAAGACATATAAAAATAGTGAATACTACCAAAAAATGTATGATCATAAAATGAATAGTGTCAAATAGTTAATCAGTGTTGATCACATATAAAGTAAATACACAATAATGCTTAATCATCAGATGTGCCAGTGATTAGTAGAAACCCGTGCTGGTTCCATGAGCCAGACACCAAACATAAAAAACATAAAACTTTAAAAGTCCATAAAAAATGTGTAGAAAAATAGTGAAGAAAACATCAACAGAGTTCAAAGGGGGTGATGCATGGCCAGATGGTATTCACAGAATTTTAGTCGCACCAAATCTGGCGAGTGGGCAGAATTCGCACCAAAGTTGCACCAAATCTAGCGAGTGGGCAGAAGGGAAACCACAAGTGTGCATAGATTGTACATCAGTGCCGGGGCCAACACCAGGAGTAGAGGAGGCTTACCGGAAAAAATTGACAAGTCAAAAAAGCATAATAACCACTGGTTCTGGGAAATGCGTCTTGTCAGATGTCATCAACAGATGGTGGAAAGAAAAAGGGGGGGTCCGCACGGTTTCCTCTCCCATAGGTATTCCAGTGTAAGCCAAACATGTAGTTTCATATGCCATGCAAGGAGCAAACAAAACTCACATAGCGTAATAACGTTTTAAAACACTAGTTTATTAAAATAATAAAAAACAAACTCACATTTGGAAGAACTAAACAGAGCTCAAATATCAAATAGCGGCGATTGTGAGGGGTCCACCCGACATGTTTCAGCTAAGGAGCCGTCATCTGGGGTATGGACCACCCTCACCTCACCGCTTTATAAACAGAAGAGGACCCCCACTGGGAGTGTCTACAAACTGGAAGTGCAACAAGTAAGAATCACTTCCGGTTTTCAGGGTCATAGGATGACTAATTGAATAGTTATATTAAGAACAAATTAATGAAACAGAGAACCATGTATCTCATGTTTCTAAATTAGGAGATTAAAAATGAAAAAATAAGTACAAAAAAACGGTAAGCTGTGCCCTGAATCAGTCCATCTATCAGGAACTGGTCAGAGCGCTAGCCAAGCCTCCCTTTCAGCCAGCCTGCTCCTCAAGCCTCACTCTCATATGTGATGCACTTCCCATCACACAGAGAGGAAGTAATACCACTGCACTCCATAAGGAGGAAACCAAGCCTCAATCTGAGGTGAAGTGTCAGCAGAGAGGAGAAAAAAAAATCAGTGCACCGAAAAAAGGCATTAGTGTTAAAATAAAAAAAGATTGAAAAAGAGAAAGAAAAAAAAGGGGATAAAAATTATTACACAAGGCTAATGCTAGCAATAACATTACCTTATAAAGGTGATACAAGGACATTCTAATAAGGTTAATTAGTGATCAATATTAGAATCATGGACCATAATATTAAAGGGACACTGCCAATGGGGGACATCAACAGCGTACATAACAAAAATTGCATTCTGAATTAAACCATAATTATCCCAGATTCCATTACATAAATTAAGACAACCAATAATCATCTTGTATAGTAAAAAAATAACAGTATTCTTTGTCATTTAGACAATAAGAGAGATCATATTTATATTCAAGCTTGGTTAATAAAAGAGTTGATGTCCCACTCCACGTTGATACCCTGTGGAAAATGGGACCCCAACTCATATACCCAGTAGGTCTCTAAACGCAAGACACCTCTAAGAATCGACCCGCCCCGCCAGGGGGGCACGTACCTATCTATAATGAGGAATTGAGTACCCACAGGGTTCCGATCGTGAACCTCCCTATAGTGTCTAGGGACAGTGTGTTTAGTACTGCCCACTTTAATGAGATTGATGTGTTCCGAAACCCATGTAGTAAAAGATCTGATGGTCCGGCCGACATATTGCTTGCCACAAGGGCAAGTTAAAAGATAAACTATTCCTGTAGTGGCACACATGCAGAAATGTTTAATTTTGTAAGTACGGCCAGTCACAGTGGAAGAAAAACTATGACTAGCCCTTCTGCCACAGGTATTAAATTTACAGACCAAGCACTTTTTACAAGGATAAAATCCAATCAAGTTGTGGAAAAAGGATGGTCTCTCTGGTGGGTTGATGACATTAGGTGCTAAACTATTCCGGAGAGATGGAACACCCTTAAACACCACCTTTGGAGGCTTAGGCAACAAAGGCCCCAAGATTTTATCTGTTCTTAAAACATCCCAGTGATTTTCAAAGATTTTTTTAAACTGCTTTTGCCTTTTTTCAGTGCACTGATTTTTTTCTCCTCTCTGCTGAAATCTTACCTAGATTGAGGCTTGGTTTCCTCCTTATGGAGTGCAGTGGTATTACTTCCTCTCTGTGTGATGGGAAGTGCATCACATATGAGAGTGAGGCTTGAGGAGCAGGCTGACTGAAAGGGAGGCTTGGCTAGCGCTCTGACCAGTTCCTGATAGATGGACTGATTCAAGGCACAGCTTACCGTTTTTTTGTACTTATTTTTTCATTTTTAATCTCCTAATTTAGAAACATGAGATACATGGTTCTCTGTTTCATTAATTTGTTCTTAAGTTAACTGTTCAATTAGTCATCCTATGACCCTGAAAACCGGAAGTGATTCTTACTTGTTGCACTTCCGGTTTGTAGACACTCCCAGTGGGGGTCATCTTCTGTTTATAAAGCGGTGAGGTGAGGGTGGTCCATACCCCAGATGACAGCTCCTTAGCTGAAACATGTCGTGTGGACCCCTCACAATCGCCGCTATTTGATATTTGAGCTCTGTTTCGTTCTTCCAAATGTGAGTTTGTTTTTTATTATTTTAATAAACTAGTGTTTTAAAACGTTATTACGCTATGTGAGTTTTGTTTGCTCCTTGCATGGCTTATGAAACTACATGTTTGGCTTATGCTGGATTACCTATGGGAGAGGAAGCCGTGCGGACCCCCCCTTTTTCTTTCCACCATCTGTTGATGACATCTGACAAGACGCATTTCCCAGAACCAGTGGTTATTATGCTTTTTTGACTTGTCTGGTGTACGCCATTTCAGGTCAATTTTTTCCAGTAAGCCTCCTCTACTCCTTGGTGTCATGCATTGTACTGATGTACAATCTATGCACATTTGTGGTTTCCCTTCTGCCCACTCGCCAGATTTGGTGCGACTTTGGTGCGACTTCTGCCCACTCGCCAGATTTGGTGCGACTAAAATTCTGTGAATACCATCTGGCCATGCATCACCCCCTTTGAACTCTGTTGATGTTTTCTTCACTATTTTTCTACACATTTTTTATGGACTTTTAAAGTTTTATGTTTTTTATGTTTGGTGTCTGGCTCATGGAACCAGCACGGGTTTCTACTAATCACTGGCACATCTGATGATTAAGCATTATTGTGTATTTACTTTATATGTGATCAACACTGATTAACTATTTGACACTATTCATTTTATGATCATACATTTTTTGGTAGTATTCACTATTTTTATATGTCTTTATTGTAATACACACGGCTGTGGATGTGATATATAGCGCCACACTTTTGTTTCTTTTGTTTTTTTTCTGCCTTGAGTCTATAGGTGTGTTGGCTGCTTTTCACTTTCTTTCTAAACGTAGCGCTGTACTTAATTTTTATTTTTGCTTTCCATACATTAGACATCTGGTATAGCTGCAACGTATAATATTTCACTTAATGTGGATATTTTTGATTATCGTGCATCCAGAGTAGTCAATACAGAGGGTGTATTTGTTGCCACCTCCAACGATACAGAAAATGGTGGGTTATTCATGAGATTAAAAAATGTCATGGTCTCTGAACTCCATTTGCAATGGGATTTAGCCTTCTTGGAGCAATATGTAACAGAAGGTATGATCCCACTGAGTCTTAGATGGGATGTTCATCCCCAACAAGGGGAAGTAGATCTTGACTCTTGGTTTACTTATTTCAACAATGCTGACATCAAGTTCCTGGATTTCCTTATCAATAGGAAACGTATTCGTCTCTCTGTTTTGGATCAGGAGATTAAGGAACTGAAGGATAAATTACTTACCCATAAAAACTCAGTTGAATATAATACCCTGTCCTCCAATTTGCAGGCACATCTCATAAAGGAGGATAAGGAACAAAAAACCAAAAAACAAAAAAAGTATTCCCGTGACAACGGGGATTACAAAGCGGGCAAGGTATTCGGATGGCAGAAATCCATTACAGGATCTGCTTCACAGCCACCCATGGAGACTAATGTCCACAGCCAGGATACCCTTGTTCCACCCATTGAGCCTGCGGTGCGTCCAAAATCTTATGTAGATAGAGGACGGTCTTACGACAGAGGCCCCCCTCCACAAAGGGGACGCCAGCCAAGTATGCATACCCCTAAACAACAACAGAGAGGAAGAGGTCATCCTCCTAGAGGGAGAGGAGGAAATAGGGGTGATTATCATAATTATAATGATTATCAACATTATGAACAGGAGAACTCCTACTATCGGGGCTCCCCGGTTCGCCACCACAAACTTTCTCATCACCCCTATCATCAGAATCCATCCTATTATAGACACCCTCCGGTTTCTACATATAATAGGTATTCCCCTCTACATGATCACCATAATGAGAACGTCTATCCTTTCCCTAATGTAGGGTATGATCCATCCCCACGTATATGACCTTACTCCGATTCACTGATCCCTCTGAATTTTCACAAGGGTACCCAGAACAAAAAAAGAGGCCCAGAAACAAGAGAGGGTCCAGAGGAGGGAGGAGGGTCCAGAGAAGAAAAGCGCAAACGAACCTAACATGTCAGGGGGTATTTAACTTGAGCAATACAATTCTTACTCAAGAAGAGAAAATTGTTTTAAACAAAGGTCTCAAATTTGCCCCTCCGTACAAACTTAATAAGTTTGATACGTTCATCGACATACAAAAGTTCATTAGAAAAGTTAATGTCTAAAGGTACATCATTTCAAACCCCACTAGGAATGTGGCCAGGGCAGCAACGTCCGGTACTGTCCATTCGGGCCTATCCAATCCCTCCCTCTTTAGTCCCCCCACACAACTTCCACCTACCATTAATTTGTTCAAAGAATTGGTGCTGAGAGATTTGGCTGCTATTCCACTTAAGCGCAAATTCTACAACCCTCTACCCTCAGTAGGTGTAAAGAGGTTATGTGACAACAAGAATTTAGTGATTCGCCCCGCCGACAAAGGCGGGGGGATTGTCCTACTAAACAAATCTGACTACATGGATGAAATGCATCACATTTTGGGAGATCGAGAGACCTATATAGAATTACCAAAGAATCCTACATTCGAGTACAAAAAATAACTGAAGAACCTAGTAGCTAAAGGTTTTGACTCCTGTATTTTAAACAAAAAAGAGAGATCTTTTCTAGTCCCCCTTGCTCCACGCATCCCAGTTATATATTACTTGCCTAAAGTCCACAAGGACCCTCTCCATCCCCTGGGTCGACCTATAATTAGTGGTATCAACTCAGTCACCTCAAAGAACGGGAAATATATCGACTTTTTCCTACAGCCATCTGTACTTAAGATGCCGTCCTACTTAAAAGATACTAAGGATGTGATTAAACTGTTATCGAATGTTTCCCATTCTGGTGACCTTATCATGGCCACTGCGGACGTTGCGTCCCTTTATACCTGCATTCCACACCGTGAAGGTGTGGATGCGGTACATTGTTTTCTAAACAGGGATGCCTCCCTTGCTTCACCCCAGATAGAATTCATTATTGATTTAATTGAGTTTGCAACACAACACAATTATTTCTGGTTTGGTGGTAAATTCTATCGCCAACATAAAGGGGTGGCTATGGGAGCAAAATTTGCTCCCAGCCTGGCCAACCTGTTCATGGCCAAGTGGGAGGAGCATGTCGTCTATGCCATGGAGAACCCACACCTTCTGTTGTGGGCCCGGTACATAGACGACATCCTCCTCCTGTGGACAGGGAGTCATGATGGTCTGGTTGATTTTTTCACAACTTTGAATAACAATGATAGGGGTATTGCTTTATCCTTTGAAACTAGTGCCACCTCAATCCACTTTTTAGACCTTGTCATTGAAAGAAGTGGGTCCTCATTTATATTTAGTACTTATTTTAAATCCACCGACAGGAACGCATACATATCGACTGATAGTTGCCACCACAGTTCCTGGATCAGATCTATTCCCAAAAGTCAGTTCCTACGATTACGAAGGAACTGTATTGATTCAGACACTTTTAGACTACAGGCCATGACCTTGAAAGATAGGTTCCTGGAGAAGGGTTATAACTCTGTGGATTTAGATAATAAGATCGAAAGTGCTTGTGCAACAGACCGTCAGTCATTATTAGAGGATAGACCTAGACAAACGAATGATGAATTCAAATGGTCCTTATTGACATCTTTCTCCATGCAGCACAAGCATGTTAAAAAAAATCTTTGAAAATCACTGGGATGTTTTAAGAACAGATAAAATCTTGGGACCTCTGTTGCCTAAGACTCCAAAGGTGGTGTTTAAGGGTGTTCCATCTCTCTGGAATAGGTTAGCACCTAATGTCATCAACCCACCAGAGAGACCATCCTTTTTCCACAACTTGATTGGATTTTATCCTTGTAAAAAGTGCTTGGTCTGTAAATTTAATACCTGTGGCAGAAGGGCTAGTCATAGTTTTTCTTCCACCGTGACCGGCCGTACTTACAAAATTAAACATTTCTGCACGTGTGCCACTACAGGAATAGTTTATCTTTTAACTTGCCCTTGTGGCAAGCAATATGTCGGCCGGACCATCAGATCTTTTACTACATGGGTTTCGGAACACATCAATCTCATTAAAGCGCGCAGTACTAAACACACTGTCCCTAGACACTATAGGGAGGTTCACGATCGGAACCCTGTGGGTACTCAATTCCTCATTATAGATAGGTACGTGCCCCCCTGGCGGGGCGGGTCGATTCTTAGAGGTGTCTTGCGTTTAGAGACCTACTGGGTATATGAGTTGGGGTCCCATTTACCACAGGGTATCAACGTGGAGTGGGACATCAACTCTTTTATTAACCAAGCTTGAATATAAATATGATCTCTCTTATTGTCTAAATGACAAAGAATACTGTTATTTTTTTACTATACAAGATGATTATTGGTTGTCTTAATTTATGTAATGGAATCTGAGATAATTATGGTTTAATTCAGAATGCAATTTTTGTTATGTACGCTGTTGATGTCCCCCATTGGCAGTGTCCCTTTAATATTATGGTCCATGATTCTAATATTGATCACTAATTAACCTTATTAGAATGTCCTTGTATCACCTTTATAAGGTAATGTTATTGCTAGCATTAGCCTTGTGTAATAATTTTTATCCCCTTTTTTTTCTTTCTCTTTTTCAATCTTTTTTTATTTTAACACTAATGCCTTTTTTCAGTGCACTGATTTTTTTTTCTCCTCTCTGCTGACACCTCACCTCAGATTGAGGCTTGGTTTCCTCCTTATGGAGTGCAGTGGTATTACTTCCTCTCTGTGTGATGGGAAGTGCATCACATATGAGAGTGAGGCTTGAGGAGCAGGCTGGCTGAAAGAGAGGCTTGGCTAGTGCTCTGACCAGTTCCTGATAGTTGGACTGATTCAGGGCACAGCTTACCGTTTTTTTGTACTTATTTTTTCATTTTTAATCTCCTAATTTAGAAACATGAGATACATGGTTCTCTGTTTCATTAATTTGTTCTTAATATAACTATTCAATTAGTCATCCTATGACCCTGAAAACCGGAAGTGATTCTTACTTGTTGCACTTCCGGTTTGTAGACACTCCCAGTGGGGGTCATCTTCTGTTTATAAAGGGGAGAGGTGAGGGTGGTCCATACCCCAAGATGACGGCTCCTTAGCTGAAACATGTCGGGTGGACCCCTCACAATCGCCGCTATTTGATATTTAAGCTCTGTTTCGTTCTTCCAAATGTGAGTTTGTTTTTTATTATTTTAATAAACTAGTGTTTTAAAACGTTATTACGCTATGTGAGTTTTGTTTGCTCCTTGCATGGCATATGAAACTACACGTTTGGCTTATGCTGGATTACCTATGGGAGAGGAAGCCGTGCGGACCCCCCCTTTTTCTTTCCACCAACTGTTGATGACATCTGACAAGACGCATTTCCCAGAACCAGTGGTTATTATGCTTTTTTGACTTGTCTGGCGTACGCCATTTCAGGTCAATTTTTTCCGGTAAGCCTCCTCTACTCCTGGTGTTGGCCCCGGCACTGATGTACAATCTATGCACACTTGTGGTTTCCCTTCTGCCCAATGCCAGATTTGGTGCGACTTTGGTGCGACTTCTGCCCACTCGCCAGATTTGGTGCGACTAAAATTCTGTGACTACCATCTGGCCATGCATCACCCCCTTTGAACTCTGTTGATGTTTTCTTCACTATTTTTCTACACATTTTTTATGGACTTTTAAAGTTTTATGTTTTTTATGTTTGGTGTCTGGCTCATGGAACCAGCACGGGTTTCTACTAATCACTGGCACATCTGATGATTAAGCATTATTGTGTATTTACTTTATATGTGATCAACACTGATTAACTATTTGACACTATTCATTTTATGATCATACATTTTTTGGTAGTATTCACTATTTTTATATGTCTTTATTATAATACACATGGCTGTGGATGTGATATATAGCGCCACACTTTTGTTTTGTTTGTTTTTTTTCTGCCTTGAGTCTATAGGTGTGTTGGCTGCTTTTCACTTTCTTTCTAAACGTAGCGCTGTACTTAATTTTTATTTTTGCTTTCAAAGACATGTGGCCGAATACATTTTGGCCTAAATGTATGACTAAAATTTAGTTTATTGGATTTTTTTTTATAACAAAAAGTAGAAAATGTCATTTTTTTTTCAAAATTTTCGGTCTTTTTCCGTTTATAGCGCAAAAAATAAAAATGGCAGAGGTGATTAAATACCATCAAAAGAAAGCTCTATTTGTGGGAAGAAAAGGATGCAAATTTCGTTTGGGTACAGCATTGCATGACCACGCAATTAGCAGTTAAAATGACGCAGTGCCAAATTGTAAAAAGTGCTCTGGTCAGGAAGGGGGTAAATCCTTCCGGGGCTGAAGTGGTTAACTCTTACAGGAGAGAATTTTCCTTCCTAGGGGTAGATTTCATCTCACTTCCTGTTGTCTCCTTCCGTTTGCAAGTAGGAGTCGTTTGTAAGGTGGATGTTTGAAAGTAGGGGCCTGCCTAATATACTCTGCAGAAATTGGCGCCTTAGGTGTTGGTGTTGCCACAACACTGTAAGCTCCACAGTTACTCTTGGTGGGCACAGGAACGGGCTCTGCTGTGAAATATTAGATCAATAATTGTAATTACATGCCCCTGTTGAACAGGGTCAGAAAAATTGGGCCTTTGGTGGTGCTGGTGCCACAACACTATAAGTCCTCAGTTACTCTTGGTGGGAGCTGGAACGGGCCCTGCTGTGAAATATTAGATCAACAATTGTAATTACATGCACCTGTTGAACAGGGGCAGAAAAATTGGACCTTTGGTGGTGCTGGTGCCACAACACTGTAAGTCCTCACAGTTACTCTTGGTGGGCGCAGAAACGGGCCCTGCTGTGAAATATTAGATCAAGAATTGTAATTACATGTCCCTGTTGAACAGGAGCAGAAAAATTGGGCCTTGGGCACTGGTGCCACAACACTGTAACCCCTCACAGATACTCTAGTTGGAGCGCAGGAATGAGCCTTCCTGCAAAATATTGCATCAAAAATTGTAATTACATGCCCCTGTTAAACAGGGGCTAAAAAATCGGGCCTTGGCCACTGGTGCTGGTGCCACAACACTGCAACCTCTCACAAATACTGTAGTTAAGTGCAGCAACAAACCCTCCTTGCAAAATATTGCATCAAAAATTGTAATTACATGCCCCTGTTAAACAGGAGCTGAAAAATTGGGCCTTAGCCACTGGTGGTGGCGCCCAGAAACAAAAATATTCTTACAAGCTATCAGCATGATCATTGAGGAGGAAGAGGATAGTCACTCAGCATAACAGGATAGTCACTCAGCATCAGCATAGGCAGTCTTGAAGGGATCTGACATTTCAAAAAATATTATTCGGTTACATGAGCATCAGGTGCTTGGTAGCTGGTGGTGATCCAAGACTGATTCATTTTTATGAAGGTCAGTCGATCAACCGAGTCGGTGGACAGGTGCACCCTGTGATTGGTTACAAAACCTTCAGCAGCACTGAATGTGCATTCCAAAAAACGCTGGATGCAGGACAGGCCAGTAGCTCAATTTCATACTGTGCAAGCTCTGGCCAGTGATCCATCCTCAAGACCCAGTAACCCAGAGGATTTTCGGTGGGAAAGGTGTCCAAGTCAGATCTTGCCCCTAGGTATTCCTGCACCATGTAAAACAGACGCTGGCGATGGTTGCTGGAACCAATCATACCTTGGGGCTGCGGACTAAAAAATTATCTGAACGCATCGGTCAGAGGGCCACCTTCTCCACCGCTCCTTCTTTGACTGACCAAAGCCTGAGCAACACGTTGTCCAGGAACAGGAGTTTGTAACCTCCCAGTCTCTGGGAACGCATTGCACAGACCTTTTTGCAAGGCCTCCCGAAGATGTTTCATCTGCTGCTCCCTCTGCGACGGCAAGATAAGGTCCACAACCTTACCCTTGTAACGTGGATCATGGAGGGTTGCCAGCCAGTATTGATTCCTCTCCTTGATACCACGAATACAAGTATCCTTCCGCAGGCTTTGCAGGATCAGGGAGACCATGCAGCGTAGGTTTGCTGAGGCATTCAGTCTGGAGTCCTCTGGGTCATTAAGGACGACATGATCCGCAGCCACCTCCTCCCAGCCACGTACAAGTCCATGGGTTTCTTGGGACTGTAAATGATCCCTTAAAGACTGCTGCTGATGCTGAGTGCCAGGCTCCACCTCCATGCTGACGCAATCCTCCTCTTCCTCCTCCTCCTCCTTCTCCTCGTCCTCTTCCTGTGTGATCAGCGTGCATGCAGGAACACTGTCTGGATAAAAGGGGCCTTGAGAGCTAAGGAAATCCTCCTCTTCCTGCCTCTGTTCTGCCTTAAGTGTCCTGTCCATTATTCCACGCAGCGTGTGCTCCAACAGGTGGACAAGGGGGAAAGTGTCACTGATGCATTCACTGTCACTGCTCACCATCCTCGTGGCCTCCTCAAATGGTGACAGGACAGTGCATGCATCCCTGATCATGGCCCACTGGCGTGGGGAAAAAAAACAAGCCCCCTGACCCTGTCCTGGTGCCATAGTCACACAAGTACTCATTGACGGCCCTCTGCTGCATGTGCAGCCACTGCAGCATGGCCAACGTTGAGTTCCACCTGGTGGGCATGTCACAAATTAGGCGGTTCTTGCGCAGGTTAAATTCTTTTTGGAGGTCAGCCAGCTGAGCACTGGCATTATATGACCTGTGGAAATGCACACAGACTTTCCTGGCCTGCCTCAGGACATCCTGTAAGCCCGGGTACCTGCCCAAGAACCACTGCACCACCAAGTTAAGGGCGTGAGCCAAACAGGGCACATGGGTCAGTTGTCCCTGAGAGGAGGTTGGTGCCATTGTCACAAACCACCATACCTGCCTTAAGCTGGGGTGGCGTCAACCACCTCTGAACCTGCCCCTGCAGAGCTGACAGAATCTCTGCCCCAGTGTGGCTCCTGTCCCCCAAGCACACCAGCTCAAGCACTGCATGGCATCTTTTGGCCTGCATGCTTGTGTAGCCCCTTGAAGTCCTACAGAGCACCGCTGGTTCCAAAGTCAAATCCGCACAGGAAGAGGCCATGGAGGAAGAAGAAGAGGAGGGGGTGGAGGAGAGAGGTGTGGCAGAATCACCACTAGTAGTATTTTGGAGGCATGGTGGCAGAACAACCTCCAACACTACTGCACCCTGTCCTGCATCTTTCCCAGCTGCCAGAAGAGTCACCCAGTGCATGGTGAAAGATAGGTAACGTCCCTGTCCATGCCTGCTGGACCATGAGTCAGTGGTAATATGCACCTTACCGCTGACCGCCCTGTCCAGTGAGGACAAGACATTGCCTTCCACATGCCAGTAGAGAGCCGGAATCGCCTTCCGTGAGAAAAAGTGGCGTTTGGGAACCTGCCACTGAGGTACCGCACATTCCACAAACTCATGGAAGGGGGCAGAGTCTACCAACTGAAAAGGCAGCAGTTGAAGTGCTAGCAATTTAGAAAAAGCTAGCATTCAACCGCTGGACATGTGGAAGGCTGGGAGCGAACTTCTTTCGGTGGTGCAGCAGCTGGGGCAGGGAAATTTGCCTGGTACAATCTGACGGCGGTGTACCGATAGCAGATTGCCCCCAAGTACTTGGCTGTGACACACCTAATTCTACACCTTCATTCCTCTCAGTGCAGGTCTCAGAGAGGACTGAAGGTATAGGGGGGTTGGAGATCCCAGCTGATGAGGAGCAAGGAGAGGTCCTCTTTGTTCTTTGGTATGGGTGTTTTAGGTACGCTTGCCAAGAACTGCATGGCAGGTCAACATATGTCTGGTCAAGCATGTGGTGCCCAAGTGGGAGATGTTTTGGCCACGAGAGACATATGTTGCAAATAGCAGCGGTGGGATCTGATGCACTCGTCTCAAAAAAGGCCCACACCAAAGAACTTTTGGAATAATGCGCAGAGACAGCAGTGCCCTGCACATGCAGAGCTCTGCGGTATGATGCAGTCGGTGTGCTGCACTTAAGCTGGCCCCTGGAGGGCATCCTGCCTCATTGGTGATGTGCCTCCTCCTCCTCCTCCTCCTCCTCTCTCCTATCAGGCACCCACGTGGAGTCAGTGACTTCATCATCCCCTCCCCCCTCATCACTGGAGCAAAGCTGGCAGTATGCTGAAGCTGGGGGAACGTGACTGCCAGATTGCTGTCCTTCTTGGGCACTCCCTCTCTCTGGGCTCATGTTACTGCCTTCCTCTAGCTGGGTACCATCATCGGAGCATTCAAAATGCTGGGCATCCTCCTGGAGCATTTACCCAACACTGTATTCAAACAGTTCGGGGGACTCCTCAGGAGGACATGGTGGGGCTAGCGAAGGAGTGACTGATGCCATTGAGCCGAGGGAAGAGGCTGCGTTGGCAGCTGCTTTGCCAGACAAAGTGCCCTGAGCCTGGGTGAGAGAGGATGAGGAGGATGAGGACGGCTTGGTCATCCACTCTACCAAGTCTTCCGCATGTTGAGGCTCAACATGGACAGCTGCCGAAAAAAAGGACAAGCGTGTCCCACGGCCACGTGCTGATGAGGATGCAGTGTCTCCACGACCAGCACTGTTGCCTCTAGACACAGAGCCTGCTTGCCCTCTTTTATTGGCTTGTGACTCTCTGCCTCTCCTTGTTGGCCTTCCAGACATACTAATGGCCTGCAGTGAGATGTAGCTGCACAAAGCTGGGATGTGTGTGTATGTATGTATGTATGTATGTATGTATATGTGTGTATATATAGAGATATATATATATAGATATATAGATATATAGATAGAGATATATATATATATATATATATATATATATATATATATATATATATATATATATATATATATATATAATTACTGCAGCTGGCAGAATCAACTGCCTGTCTGTAGTATTATTAGTATGAGAACACCAGCTTCTACATATATATTATATATTACTGCAGCTAGCTAGTATTATTAGTATGAGAACACCAGCTTCTACAGGTAGCTTTAGCTGTAAATACTGTAGCTGCCTGCTTGTGGTATTAATAGGATCAGAAGAACACCACTAATTTTCTTCAGGTAGCTTTAAGTGCACACTGTGCAGAGGACACAGTACACTAACTTGTAAATACTACAGCTGCCTGTGGTACTGTACTAATAGGATCAGAAGAACACCACTAATTTTCTTCAGGTAGCTTTAGGTGCACACTGCGCAGAGGACGCACTACACTAACTTGTAAATACTACAGCTGCCTGTGGTACTGTACTAATAGGATCAGAAGAACACCACTAATTTTCTTCAGGTAGCTTTAGGTGCACACTGCGCAGAGGACACAGTACACTAACTGTAAATACTACAGCTGCCTGTGGTACTGTACTAAAAGGATCAGAAGAACACCACTAATTTTCTTCAGGTAGCTTTAGGTGCACACTGTGCAGAGGACGCACTACACTAACTTGTAAATACTACAGCTGCCTGTGGTACTGTACTAATAGGATCAGAAGAACACCACTAATTTTCTTCAGGTAGCTTTAGGTGCACACTGCACAGAGGACACAGTACACTAACTGTAAATACTGTAGCTGCCTGCCTGTGGTATTAATAGGAGCAGAACTACAGCAATTGTCTTCAGGTAGCTTTAGGTGCACACTGTGCAGAGGATGCACTACACTAACTGTAAATGCTGTAGCTGCCTGCCTGTGGTATTAATAGGATCAGAAGAACACCACTAATTTTCTTCAGGTAGCTTTAGGTGCACACTGTGCAGAGGACACAGCACACTAACTGTAAATACTGTAGCTGCCTGCCTGTGGTATTAATAGGAGCAGAACTACAGCAATTGTCTTCAGGTAGCTTTAGGTGCACACTGTGCAGAGGATGCACTACACTAACTGTAAATGCTGTAGCTGCCTGCCTGTGGTATTAATAGGATCAGAAGAACACCACTAATTTTCTTCAAGTAGCTTTAGGTGCACACTGTGCAGGGGATGCACTACACTAAATTGTAAATACTGCAGCTGCCTGCGGTACTGTACTAATAGGATCAGAAGAACACCACTAATTTTCTTCAGGTAGCTTTAGGTGCACACTGTGCAGAGGATGCACTACACTAACTGTAAAATAGGACTAATAGGATCAGAAGAACACCAGCAATTTTCTTCAGGTAGCTGTAAATACTGTAAAAACACCTGCCTGCCTGTCAGTAGTAGGAAGAGAATAACAGGAACGAATCTAGCTAAACTGAATACAGTGTGTGTAATATATATATATATATATATATATATATATATATACACACAATACACTGTAAGTGCTGCTAACTGACTCGCCTGCCTACTTTATCTAACTTAAATCAAATGACACTGTCTCTCTGTCTATCTATCTCTCTCTCTCTCTCAACGCCGGAACACACTACACAGGGCCGCCGTGTAGGCGGCCTTATATAGTATGGGGCGTATACTAAACCCCCAGAGCCATAATTGTAGTGGAATAATTTTTATATGTTTATAAAATGTGGAACATGATACAGAATAGAGATGGGCTGAATACCCCCCTGTTCGGTTCGCACCAGAACTTCCGAAACGGAGAAAAAGTTCTGACTCAAATGGCGAACCCTATTGAAGTCTTTGGGAGCCAAACTTGAAAAATCAAAAGCTCACATTTTGAAGGCTTATATGCAAGTAATTGGCCATAAAAAGTGTATGGGGGGTCTGGGTACTGCCCTGGGGGACATCAATGCAAACATTTTTTTTTAAATGATAGTTTTTAAAGGAGCCAGGCCACATGCCCTGAACATGCCCTCAACATGGGAGGGTGGGGTGCTTTGGGGTGGATGATGGGGACAATCGTCTCTTCCCTACAACCCTGGTCTGTGGTTGTGGGTGTCTGAGGGTGGGGACCTTATCAGAATCTGGAAGCCCCCTTTAAGAAGGGGGGCCAAGATCCCACCCCCCATGTTAATGAGTATGAGGTAGATAGTACCCCTGCCCCTTCACCAAAAAAGTGTCAAAAAGTAATAAAAACACAGACAGTTTTTGACAATTCCTTCAGTAAAAAAATAAAATAAAAAACAGTGTCCCCCATGTAGATCCTTGTCAATCATGACGCCGGTCATGCTTGAAAAAAGAAAAAAAATGCTCCACACTCATTGATGGCTGTCTCCCGAATGCCCCCTCCACCGCCTGACAGTTCTTATATAGGTAAGGACAGGGCCACCTGGCAACATCACCTGGTGGCACTGCCCCCTCTGGTGACATCATAAAACTGTGAACCAAAAAGTATGTAGAAAATGGGATTTTAAAGGTACCCCTGATATAGGAAAAGACATTATCTACTAAAAATATATCAAATATTTATTAAAGCAGTTTTACAAAAAAATATACGATAAAATGTGAGAACAGTTTTACATTCACAGTCAAAGGTATACATCCTCAACCTAATATTGACAATGAAAAAAACTGTGGTCACCAAGAGTTCAAAGCATAACCACGTCCACATAATTTCAACATGTTTTGCCCAGAAGGCTTCATCAGGAAAATGGACGAGGCTTTTCAATTATTCAACAACAATATTCACGATAAAAACAACCTTGGATGTTCAAAAGAGAAAAAAGGTAAATACACAGAAAAAATTACATAAAACATTAACATTTATGTAACTTGAAAGTTCTTTAGCTTGTGCAACCATAACTCCACCAAAACCACCCTCCAGAAACAAAACCAAAACAGGAACAAAAACCATCCCACCCCCCCATCCCACTCCCCCCCCCAAAAAAAAAAAAAAAAACCCAACAACCCCATCACACAGGCTCACACCCAACCCTCCCCTAATACTCCCACCCAACACAACCACCGCGTCAACTCCATACCTCTGTAATAGAGTTCTGGGGAAGTCGCAGGATACGAGGCGTCAACTGAGAGAAGAGGGGAGGAGGGGTGCCCCCAGAAGTGACTCCCCCCTGTGTAGTCCAGATGGATGCCTGATCACCCGTAGGGAGGGATGTATATTCACATGGATGAAAATCATCAAAAGCAAAAAGGATGATTACGGTATCTGTAACAGATATCATAGATAATAAAATTTCACACATATTAAGGGTGAAGAGAGGTAGACCACAAGACAAACTAGACAGTGGACACCACTCACCAACCCCCCGAAGAGTATTTGTATTGGGAGCTCATGAGGACTGAATGGCACAATATCAATTGTAAAAAAGCTCCTGTGTAGGTGAAGACAAAGCTGCTCCACAGTTTCTGAAAAAGTATATAAAAAAAAAAAAAAAAATAATGCATGTAGCTATATTAATGCGACGAGGAACATATGTACGCTGCAGTTTTAAATCTTCAAGAGCACCTGCTCACCTTGAAAAGATATCACATCGTTATGTAAGAAGCTACGTCACATTTCTATTGGTGCTGCTGAAGGGGCGCCCTAAAGTAGTGGGCCACAAAAAATAGTCACTTCCTATGAAAAAAAAAAAAAAAAAGATTTGTTTAAAAGGAAATAATGTGCTTCTTCATTGCAATTTTATCTCATTAGCATAATCTTTTATACTTTTTTTTTTCCCTTTTCGATTTATCTAAAGTGGCAAATAGTGGTTATAGACAGCAGTCTGGCACAGTTGTGGCTCATATTCGTCTGAATCCCAACTTCTGCCTTCACATCTGGGAGATTCACGTGAGTGAGTGGTCTACAAAATGACGGACTACTGTGGTCAGGCATGGGATGGGTTTGTTTCAGAGGTACAACAGGCCCGATCCAAAGATGATGTCACTGAAGCTGAGGTAGATATCTATTTCTTGGGGTTACAACGTCTGGTCGAAAGGAAAACTCGTTTATTTTGGCACAAGGAATATTTTGGAAAATATGTGACAAACCAGATCATACCATGGGGTCTGCGTATCCAAATTTTCCCAAATATAAAAAAGGTTGAACCAAATGTGAAAAAAGCATGGGAAGCAAACCTGCAGGCTTGTTCCCTACAAATGATGCAAATACTTAGTGACCAATATAAAACGGACATGGGTGTATTAGACAAAGAAATTTTGAAATGGCAGGAGGATCATAGCCACTTGTCTTCTCATAATTGTTTTCTTGGCAAAGACAAGATTTTGAAAGAGCATTTAACAAAATATGCCACGAACTTAATCAAAACCAAAGAAAACAAATTTGAGAGATTAAAAAAGCGTACGATCAGGATCAAGCATACAAATGGCACCAACAGGGCCATCACTCCCGTCGGAGGACCACATATAATCGGGCTCCTCAGACCCATAATGTGGATCTGATCGAATCCGATAGTTCATCCATGTCCTCAGCATCATATGTCCCGATAGCTACACACTATAGGGATTCTAGTGGAGCCTCTAGAAAGAGAAAAAAAAATAGTGAAACTAGCTCACAGGAACGCCCCAAGTAAACTCATGACAAAAGTAATGACAAGAAAACACGTGTACAACGTTCGCGTGGTGGTGTAACTCCCAATACCTCAAGAAATGGTAATATACAAAACCATTCACTTGTGACGTTAACCACTCCAACAGTAAATTTAAATCCGGTCTCAACCCTGGCGGGACCCATGTCCCAACAAATGTTGGAACAACACCCAGCCACAACTGCCTTTCCCACGGATTCTCGAATGGCACCCATTTTTAGTTCCAATACCTTGGACTTTAGGCGCAATTCCCTACCCACACCTACTCCCGTACGAACAATGAGTCAACCGTTAAAGTAGAGGGTCCCGGTTCCATCTTGGATGGGAACCGGGACAAATTTGACATTATCAACTTGTCCTCACATCCCCTGACAGAGGATGAGACCACTTTGTTAGAGCTAGGTCTCACTTTCTGTCCGGATGAGGAGGCAAACAAATTTGAACTGATCAAGGATCTGCACCTCTTTGCCAGACGCCTCATGTACAAAGTCCTATATGACAAAAATCCGAATGACGTTGAGATAACGAACTCAGATAATGCCAATTTAGAAGGCGTTACTTTTGAAGACCTACGAGCCCTTCAGGATTTGATGGATTTGTGGGAGGAGAGCAATCCCGAGGAGGCGGGTTGGATATTCAACCCACCTGGATCAGAGACCTCCCAACCTGTAAATCAGGGGGCTGGTCCATCCAACAACCCCCTTTACCCCTATAATCCTTTTTCCATATCTTCTGTTGGAATAACCTTTGAGACACCAAAGACATAAAAAACCCAAATCCAAGCCCTTCCCTGTCCTACAGGGAAATTCTAACTTGTGGGCCTTTGTGATCCAGGTCACTAAAGAGAATGAAGCTACCAACTGGCTAACTGGCCCTCCGGGCAATTTATCTAAACACTTAAAAAAGGCATTACAGAACTTGAGGTCTAATAAAAACATCGTAATAAAACCATCCGACAAAGGTGGCAACCTCGTTCTGATGGATACAAAACAATATGAGCAAATGTGTTTTGATATCATACGTAATACCGACTGGTACAGACCAGTACCCAAATCTCACATTAATTATTACATGAAACTTTATAAGGACATTCTGGCTAAGGCGCACTACAGGGGGGTCATTGACTCTAACACACTAAAATTCTTGGACTCTACCAATCCGGTGACTCCAACATTCTACGCACTGCCTAAAGTGCACAAAAACCTACAGAATCCCCCAGGCCGACCGATTATTTCGGGGTGCGGATCCCTGACAGAAAAGGCCAGCCAACTAGTGGACGAGTATTTATACCCCCACGTAAAGGGACTTTTTTCCTTTGTTAAGGATACCATTGAGTTATTGAAAACATTGGATGGATTACAGCTACCTCAGGGATGTTGGCTAGTTGCGATCGATATAGAGGCCTTGTACAACTCCATACCCCATACCAGAGGTGTGGAGGTTGTGCGAGAATTCTTGAATGAACGAGATCTTGACTCGTGGAAGTATAACGAATTTGTGATTGAAATTCTTAATTTTATACTTACACACAATATTTTTGTGTTTAAGGGTTCCCACTACCTCCAGGTACAGGGCGTGGCAATGGGGGCAAAATGTGCCCCCTCCTACGCAAACCTGTACCTGGGGGGGTGGGAACGAGACCTTTTCTTTGATGAATCCAAAGCAGAGTTTATAGGTAAGATTGTATCATGGCATCGATACATAGATGATGTTTTTATGGTGTGGGCAGGATCAAAAGAACAACTACTAGAGTTCCTGGTGGGTCTACAGGTGAACACATACAATCTTAAGTTTACTTACACGTTTGACCAGTCAAAAATTGCTTTCTTAGATGTAGAGATCTTTATAAATGAAACAGGAATGCTCTGTTCCACACTATATCGCAAACCGTCAGCAGGCAACAGCTTACTGCATGCCAGCAGTTCCCACCCTGAAAAACTAATCAAAAGCATCCCTTTCAGTCAATTCTTGCGCCTGAAATGCAATTGCACATTGGATACAGACTTCCAAAAGGAGGCAAACCTGCTACGCGATCGCCTCCTAGCTAGAGGATATAGTAAAACATGTCTGAAAAAAGCATTCAACAGGGTAAAAAATGAGAATAGACAACTGTTGCTATACAAACCCAGACGAGATAAAGTATCAACATCAACAAGAGTGATTACCAAATATAATAGACAACATGCAAAGGTGCGACATATCTATAAAAAGTTCTGGTGCCTATTGGCAGCTGATCAAAAAATTTCCAAATTCGTTAGACCCTATCCAGAGATCACCTTCAAACGCTCTCGCTCCTTGAGGGATAGTCTAGTGAGTAGCCACTATCGCAATCAGACTGTACTCAAGTCTAAATCACCAGGCACCTACCCTTGTGGCAGATGCAACTATTGTCCCTTCATTTTAGAAGGGAACAATGTTACCCTTCCCAACAATAACATCTGGACCCCCAAACATAGAACAAACTGTCAATCGGTTGGTTCAGTATACCTAATAAAATGTCATTGCGGGGCATTTTACGTGGGAAAAACTAAGCGCCCACTTTTTTCTAGAATCAGGGACCATGTGTCCCTTATCTCCAAACATAGGATGGAAACACCTATTAGCCGCCATGTGGGGCTATACCACAATTTAGATTTAAAAGTTATCGGCTTTTTTAGCCTTGAACACATACCAGAACATGAACGAGGAGGTGATATAGATAATAAACTTCTCCAATTGGAGACGAGATGGATCTATTGTTTACAGGCTACTCGGTCCCCCGGCCTCAATGAGGGGATTAGTTATAAGCCTTTTCTATAAATATCCCCCCTTTTGTGATCTGGTCACTTCTGTCTCCTTGGGAGCATGTGCCCCATTGAGTGTCTTCCCTTCCCTTGTTTTGTTAACATTTACTGCGTTTGAAGATCATGGGATCACCAGACGTTTACTATTCCTCTCGCGACTAATTCTGGATTAGTTGTCTAGGCCAGAATTGCCTCTATTAGAAACAATACATCTTTTAGAAAAGGGATACTAACATATATTGAGTCAGCTGCAATGATATGCATATTGATACAGTTTTTCATATGTGGATGTAAATTAGTGGTGCAATGTTGTAGACAAATCATTGTAATGTGCAATCATGACCACACCCAAACCTTGGGGAACCCCTCTTTCCCTTTTTTTTTTTTTTTTTTTACCCCTCCCCAGGCTCTATTTTCCCTCGTTTTTACCCCCCCTAGTTCAGTGCCATTTGATCCCCATATGGACGCCCAAGGGTGTATACTAGGTTGGACACACATCCCCCTTGGGCTTTTCTTTCCTGGGGGTTGCCAACCCGGTATGCGCCCGCCTTGTGGTCTCCTTATAGTCCTTGGCATACCGGTATAACCGTATCCCACAGCCATCTTTCCAACTGTCCAAGTTTTTCTTCTTGACTCAGCACTGTCTCCAAAGGGAGTCTTAGTCCTGTTTTGGGCACACAGGAAGTAGTTTTACTTCCTGTCTGTCGTTTCTGGTTCCGGGTCATTAGTGCTTGGACCAGGAACCTCCTCTTTGCGTCCGCTTGGCTCCAGTGCAGTGTGATGACATGCACAGCATTCTGGGGCCATGGGGAGGGATATTTAAACCCCACACATTCAGATGCTTGCTAGCAGTCAGGGAGCTCATGCTAAACATGGACGCCGGCACCAGGTAAAACGAAACATTGACCGTTAATCGGTTCAACACTCTGTGATATGTCTAATTGTAAACTAAAGCATCACTTTTTGGTGCTCTATTTCCTTTTAAACAAATCTATTTTTTTTTTTTTTTTTTTTTTTTTTCATAGGAAGTGACTATTTTTTGTGGCCCCCTTCAGCAGCGCCAATAGAAATGTGACATAGCTTCTTACATAACGGTGTGATATCTTTTCAAGGTGAGCAGGTGCTCTTTTAGATTTAAAACTGCAGCGTACATATGTTCCTCGTCGCATTGAAGTTTAATATAGCTACATGCATTATTTTTTATTTTTTTTTTTATATACTTTTTCAGAAACTGTGGAGCAGCTTTGTCTTCACCTACACAGGAGCTTTTTTACAATTGATATTGTGCCATTCAGTCCTCATGAGCTCCCAATACAAATACTCTTCGGGGGGTTGGTGAGTGGTGTCCACTGTCTAGTTTGTCTTGTGGTCTACCTCTCTTCACCCGTAATATGTGTGAAATTTTATTATCTATGATATCTGTTACAGATACCGTAATCATCCTTTTTGCTTTTGATGATTTTCATCCATGTGAATATACATCCCTCCCTACGGGTGATCAGGCATCCATCTGGACTACACACAGGGGGAGTCACTTCTGGGGGCACCCCTCCTCCCCTCTTCTCTCAGTTGATGCCTCGTATCCTGCGACTTCCCCAGAACTCTATTACAGAGGTATGGAGTTGACGCGGTGGTTGTGTTGGGTGGGAGTATTAGGGGAGGGTTGGGTGTGAGCCTGTGTGATGGGGGTTGTTGGGTTTTTTTTTTTTTTTCTGTTTTTTTTTTTTTTTGGGGGGGGGAGTGAGATGGGGGGGTGGGGGTGGGATGGTTTTTGTTCCTGTTTTGGTTTTGTTTCTGGAGGGTGGTTTTGGTGGAGTTATGGTTGCACAAGCTAAAGAGCTTTCAAGTTACATAAATGTTAATGTTTTATGTAATTTTTTCTGTGTATTTACCTTTTTTCTCTTTCTCTTTTGAACATCCAAGGTTGTTTTTATCGTGAATATTGTTGTTGAATAATTGAAAAGCCTCGTCCATTTTCCTGAAGAAGCCTTCTGGGTGAAACATGTTGAAATTATGTGGACGTGGTTATGCTTTGAACTCTTGGTGACCACAGTTTTTTTCATTGTCAATATTAGGTTGAGGATGTATACCTTTGACTGTGAATGTAAAACTGTTCTCACATTTTATTGTATATTTTTTTTTAAAACTGCTTTAATAAATATTTGATATATTTTTAGTAGATAATGTCTTTTCCTATATCAGGGGTACCTTTTTAAAATCCCATTTTCTACATATTTTTTGGTTTACTACTTTAGGGATGATGGTACATATATAAAAAAACGTTTATAAACACTGATCTCTACCCATATAGCCTATCATAAAACTGTGCATGCTGGGTCAGTGACATCGCAAGAGGGTGGTGCCACCAGGTAATGTCCCCAGGTGGCCCACCCTTACCTATTGAAGAACTATCAAACAACAGAAGAGGCATTTGATGGTCAGCTGTCATTGAGTTCTGAGCATTTTTTTTTCTGGTGTGGCAGGCTTCATGATTGACAATGGATTTACATCGGGGGACACTGTTTTTTTTTTTAATAAAGGAATTGTCAAACTGTCAGTGTTTATTACCTTTTGACAATTTTTTGGTGAATGGGTAGGGGTACTATGTACCCCATACTCATTCACATAGGGGGCCATAATGGAGTTTATTATTATTATTATTGGACTGTTGAGAAATAAGATCTTTAATTTTTTTTCCGTTTTTGCAGAATACAATGACAAAAGCTCAGAATATTAAAGGTGGCTAAAAATAAACCATTATTTTATGTGTGCCTAGTTTTAATTGCCACAAGGGGGAACTGTTACGTATGAGTTTATGTGAAATCTCTATTAACATATGTAAATAATATTGTAATTAGGAATATATTTACGTTAGGAATATATTTAAACCATTTAGTCTGTTTCTCCATTATAACACTCCTAGCTTCCAAATTGGTGTTGCTATACTTATTTTTCTACATCAAAGGCATGGCTTTTGTTTTTCCTTATCACATCTCACATCTTTGAATCCTCCAATCAGGCTGTGCCCTATATACAGGAGGGACGGAAAGTATTCAGACCCCCTTACATTTTTCACTCTTTGTTATATTGCAGCCATTTGCTAAAATCATTTAAGTTCATTTTTTTTCCTCATTAATGTACACACAGCACCCCATATTGACAGAAAAACACAGAATTGTTGACATTTTTGCAGATTTATTAAAAAAAGAAACTGAAATATCACATGGTCCTAAGTATTTAGACTCTTTGCTGTGACACTCATATATTTAACTCAGGTGCTCTCCCCTTTTTCTGATCATCCTTGAGATGGTTCTACACCTTCGTTTGAGTCCAGATGTGTTTGATTATACTGATTGGACTTGATTAGGAAAGCCACACACCTGTCTATATAAGACCTTACAGCTCACAGTGCATGTCAGAGCAAATGAGAATCATGAGGTCAAAGGAACTGCCTGAAGAGCTCAGAGACAGAATTGTGGCAAGGCACAGATCCGGCCAAGGTTACAAAAAAATTTCTGCTGCACTTAAGGTTCCTAAGAGCACAGTGGCCTCCATAATCCTTAAATGGAAGACGTTTGGGACGACCAGAACCCTTCCTAGAGCTGGCCGTCTGGCCAAACTGAGCTATCGGGGGAGAAGAGCCTTGGTGAGAGAGATAAGGAAGAACCCAAAGATCACTGTGGCTGAGCTCCAGAGATGCAGTCGGGAGATGGGAGAAAGTTGTAAAAAGTCAACCATCACTGCAGCCCTCCACCAGTCGGTGCTGTATGGCAGAGTGGCCCGATGGAAGCCTCTCCTCAGTGCAAGACACATGAAGGCTTGACGGTGCTCATGAATGGCCACCTAGAACGAGTGCTCCACCGGCCAGAGAGAGCAATGGAACGACCGAGCCCTGTATCTGCAGCTAAAACACAGCCATCCTCACCCTGCACAACGACCCGAGGAACAATGACCAGCAAGCGGAAGAGATATTACAGGCCAAAGAAGCTTACGACCTTCTTCCTGAAGCCAGCACCGCAGGTTAGTGAGAGCCAAAATGGCGCCGGCGCGACTGTCACAAATAACTCATTTACTGACCTCCCGGATGCCATCCCTGACAATATAGATGACATCCAGCCTTTAATGTCCCCCAGTGATCAGGCAGAAGGAAGCCCCACTTCAGGCAGCCCTGCTAAGGCAAGGATGCAGATGGATACTCCTCCATCCTCCAAATAAGCTGCCCCCAGCTACTTCACCCCCTCCAGTCTAACCAGGCCCTTCAATCATCTAAGGCAGCATTTTCTACTACCGGACAGCCTGTGTTAGACACAACACTTAAGGACATGCTTCTATCTCTTCAATCCTCCCAGGTGACAGATCTAACTTCCTAATGTCAAAATTCTCCTCAGACATGCATACCACGGGAGACAGAATTACATACATTGAGACCAAAATGGAGGACAGCACCTCCACTATCAATGACCTTGTAGATGCATATGAAGATATGAAAGATGAACAACATTGGATAATATCTAAATTGCCGGATTTAGAAGACAGATCCCGTCGTAATAACGCTAAGTTAAGGGGGGTCCCCGAATCTATTCCACCAACAGCTCTGCATAAATTTGCCCAAGACCTCATGGGTGTTATTATGCCTGATGACACCCCACTTGAAATCACTATAGACAGAATCCACAGATTAGCCAAACTGCCCCACCTGGCCACATCTGTACCCAGGGATGTGCTCATGAGAGTACACATTTTCCATACTAAGAAAAAACTCTTAACAACAGCCAGACAAAAAGCCACTCTCCTGGCTCCATTTTATGGGATTCAATGTTTCCCAGACCTCTCCAAGTACACCCTCCAACTGCGCCGCCACCTAACTCCGGTGACAAAAGTCATGAATGATCATAAAATACCCCACAAATGGAGGTATCCAGCGACCATACTAGTCACCAAGAATGGAAACTCTCACACTATTTCCACCCTAACTGGAGGGATGAAACTACTTCTCGCATGGGGAATTATCATAGATCCTCCACAGGAATACAACACACTCTCGATGAAACGCCCGCTACAACAAAGGGAAAGGTACTCTGATAAACAACAAAATAAGCTAGGATGATACCAAGGTCCAAAGGGCCTGCAATCTTGACAGAAATGTTTTCTCTGGCCTTAGGCCCACATAACTTATTGTTACATTTGACTGTTAACCCCCACAGAGAAATTGCTGACTCCAGCTTATTTCTCCGCTGAACTCCACAATACGCTTACGAATTGTCAATTGATAATCTGTTCTTTATTTTACTTGTTACGCATGTCCTTGTTCCTAGATCCAACATTCCAGCTAAGTGAAAGTCACCTACAGGAACTTAGAACCAATCCTCCTCTTCTCAACAGAAAGCCTCTCTTTTCACATTGGCTCTATAACTCTGGCTTTCCTTTTTTTTAATTTTTTTGTTCCAATTTTGTTTTCTTGCGAAAAAATGGAGAGGACACTAGGGAGAAGAAAAGAAGATTGCTGCTCACCCCTTAAAAATTGGAACAGAAAAAGGAAGGTTTCCCCACATTGGGGTTTTTGGCAGCACAATAATAGATATAGACACAGTTGTATGAAAAAAGTATAACAATTTTATTGAGCACCGCCCGTCAAAAGTGTGACCTCTCGTAAGCCACGTTGCGTCTCACCATCCTGGTCTGGGTTGTGGCGGCGATAGAGGAGGTTGGAACCCCCCATTGGAGAAGAAGACAAAGCAACTTATCTTTTAAAGGGATCTTCATGTGGGAATCTGTGTTTTTTGTTGAACATACCTCCACTTGGTAACTATACTGCATTAAAGTATTGCGTAGCTAATGTAGTTTATGCTATACTCATACGAATGGAACATGTATATGTATATCAACTCTATTTTCGTGTTCTCCCCAGCAGACTGATCCTCTGAAGAAGACCCCAATTGTAGGGGTTGAAACGCGTCAGGTTTAATGTTCATGATTTAAAGTATGATTATGAACAAATGTCTGCTTATGTATGTTCAGCTTATTCTTTTAAATAATTCCCACTGACGCTCACAGTTTTTAACTTTGATGGTCTATCATTATCCAATAAAATTGTTATACTTTTTTCATACAACTGTGTCTATATCTGTTATTGTGCTGCCAATTTTGTTTTCTTAACCACAGTTTAGCTTTCCAGCAACATTGTGCAACTTCACAGACTTCTCATATCCTGATCTACTCTACCATAGCGGAACAATCAAGAACATCAACCGAAACACCGCTACCGGATTCACCTACCTGTAAGTGGCTACATACCCAACACTAAACACACAAAATCATGCCACTCAACATCCTCTCAGTAAATGCAAACGGGCTCAACCACCTTGCCAAACGATACTCCCTATGGAAAACTGCCAAAGACACCAATTGTGACATTCTATGTGTCCATGAGACTCACTTCTCCTCATCTGCAACACCTAAATGCTCCAACAAACACTTCCCACACATCTTCCAGGCCTCCTTTTCCTCCAAAAAAAGAGGAGTCCTAATTGCAGTCAAAGACACGGTAACCTTTCAGCCCCACCAGGTGACTCTGGAGCCGATCGGTCGATACATAATACTGCAATGTTCTATAAACAAGATCAAATATACATTAGTAAATGTATATGCACCCAATGTCCACCAAATGCGCTTCCTCAAGCGCCTCCTGCACTCCATCCAACCCAACAAAAGAGGCCATGTGCTTATGTGCAGTGACTTTAACCTGGTACCAGATATCCATTTGAACTCATCCACGATGGCCAAAAGGCGTGAATCCCCTCGGAAAAAATTTCTACTAGACCAAAACATGTTTGACATTTGGCAATGCCATCACGGGTCTGAAAAAGACTACACGTAGTTTTCTCCACTTCATAGAACATACTCGCAGACAAGTGGCTTCTCCAAAAGGTCACTTCTTCGAATATCCATGCCATGTTATGGTCGAACCACGCACCCATCAGTATCTCAATAGCAGATTCCCCACCACGTTCTAATAATAATCTCTGGCGAGCTAACAATTTATTATTGCAACAACCAGCATACACTACAGAGATCTCTACTCTCTGAATTCTTCACGAACAAGGTGGGCTCGGTAGCCGACCACAGCATGGTATGGAATGCTCACAAAGTGTTTATAAGAGGTGTTTTAATGCAATTGAATTCTCATATGAAAAAAAGGACGCAGCGTCTAGACTCCCTTATGATTGACATAACAGAATTAGAATAAATCAGCAAAACTCAGCCACAAGCCATTCATTCTGCTAAACTTCTATCTCTAAGACAAGAGCTCAGAACCATCCTCTTACACACTTTGAAAAGACACAATGCAAACTGAAATCTGTGGCTTACTCCACCTCAAACAAGGCGGGGAAAGCCCTAGCCAGACGCCTAAAGGGATTTCAAGCGAAATCCAAAATACCCTACCTGATCCACCCTCACACGAAAGAATAATTACTAAATCCCCAAGACAATGCTGACGCCTTCAGTACATACTACAGTGACCTATACAACATTAAACTAGATACCTTGACTCACCAACCTTCCATTGAGGACATTGGCAACTTTTTAAAGCAGGTAAACTTCCCAAACCTGACTGAAGCACAACTCGAATCCCTGAATGCACCCTTCTCGACCCTAGAACTGCAATCTGTCATCAAATCTCTCCCAACTGGGAAAGCCCCGGGTGACTAGTGAATATTTAATAAACAATAAGTTTAAAATCAAAAAGATATGCGTGCCAAGTCCTTGATTTGTTGTACTTATTGAAGCAGCGCTAAGTGTCCGATGTTATAAAACACTCTGTATAGAACGGATGTTTAAAGAGACAGGAAAGTTCAAAAATAAAGATGTAATCTGTGAATGTGAAGGTATATGTGGAAATCCTTTCACCAATAATGATCACCGCGTGAGGGGGTCACCCCCCCGTGAGATTGCACTCACCACAATATCAGTAATCACAAGCCTTTGGATAATAATCTTTAAAACTTTTCCGTCTCCTTAATTCAACCACCAGGTGGTGCAAGACCCTCTCGGTATGTATAACATGGGGAGAAAAAGAGATGCCATATAGCGTAATATTGCTTAAGAATGTTTATTAAATAATATGCAAAACCAAATTCCCCCTTTTAAAATGTGCGTACCAAATACAAAAGGTTAAAAGAGCATTGAAAAGTGCACTGTGCCTGTATAGATCGTCCCCCGGGAGGAGTTCCTGGATGCGAGCTGTATACAGCTAATCCGTTCGCTTCCTGGTTACCTTCCGTGGAGCGCATACGTCACTTCCGGTAGATTACGACACTGACGCGTTTCGTCATTTCCGGACGTCATCTGAGGGCGTAATCTACCAATCATGAGGCCGGCTTTATATAACAGTGATGAGTCTAAACAGCGAATGAGGGAGGCGGGACTACCAGCCCCTCCCACTGCATAATCAAAGCTCCCGGAGCTGTCAGCAGAGGAGGACTCTGACTTATAATACACTGACACTGTTTTAAAACTAATCATGCCAACGTTGTTAAAAAGATAGTGACTCATGCGTCTTGCTTCAGGATTTTTTCCTTTTTACATACTTATATCATTCCAATACATTTTCTACGTATAAATGAGGTACAAAATTATGTAATAAATATACCGAACATATATCTATTCTTAATGGTGGGAGACAAAAATTTTAAAGTAAAACTAAATAAAAACAAACTTAACAAAATACGTAGCATCCTCCTTTGTGTTTACCTTCTATCATTACCATTTGCTGTCACCCATCCAGGGTGTAAGCCCTCAACATGGATATGAATAGATAAATGTAATTTATTGAAATAAATAAATAAATTATTAAATAGATTTACTGCGTTGGTCTAATCTTAGAACACATTAAATAAAAAATATATATTGAATAAACAATATATAATATATATTATACAAGGAGGATGCGTTAAAATGGCTTTACATTTATTTATAAGAATCAGATTTCAATGATTACACCTACTGTTCAAAACCGACTATAATCTAATAAAATTATAAAATATGTATATATGAAGTCATTAAATGGTAATAGATGTCCAAATATAACAGTATGGGAATAATATTAATCCTAAAGGATATGAAAATATCTAAATGCATTCTTGATGTGATATTTAAAATTTCTATGATTAAAATTTAAAATTTATAGAGTATTAAATATATCAACAGGGACTATGTGTACTGAAAGATAACAGAATGTGTATTATGTATCACTAATAAAGCAATTTATGTCTAGCTCTATGTTTAGGCCTCGGGGGGAGAGCACATCTACGGAATAGATCCACCGGGTTTCGTGTTTTGACAATTCACGAATACGGTTAATGCCTCTCCAGTGGGTTCGGAGTTGCTCTATCCCCCAGAATTCCAACCCCTTGGGATCTCTATTGTGTTTCAACCTGAAGTGCAGAGACACATTGTGGTCTTTATAACCATTTTTTATGTTATTAATGTGCTCTGCAATCCTAACCCGTAACAACCTTTTGGTACGGCCTATATACAACAGGCCGCAGGGACACCTTAGAGCGTAGACTACATAAGCGCTGTTACATGTGATGAATTGCTTTATATCAAAAGAGCGATTATTGACTGGAGATGTAAAGTTATTGATGCCCCTCAGAGGTCTGGTGACTTCTCTGCATGCTTTACACTTTCTGCACGCAAAGAACCCATTGCGGTCCCAGAACATCTGTGGTTTTGGGGGGGGATCTAAGACTTTTTTAACTATTCTATCACCAAAATTCACAGATTTTCTGTAAATGAACTGTGGTACAGGTGGAAGAACATTAGTCAACTTTTTATCCATTAGAAGGATATGCCAGTGTGCTTTAAAGATATTTTCAACTTCTTTATATTGGGAATGAAATTGTGAGATAAATCCCCATTCATTGTTGCGTTCATTTCCTTTCTTAGAAAGCCTCTCCTGGCTTAATTCTTGTAGACACTCTGTTCTGGGTAAAGCTGCCACTTCCTCTACCACTTTCTGTAGCATTTCTGTTTTATATCCTCTAGCCTCAAACCTTTCTACAAGAATTCTTGATTGTAGATGGAATTGCGTATCTTCAGAACAGTTTCTTCTCACCCTCATAAGTTGTCCTTTCGGAATATTTTTAAGCCATAGAGGGTGGTGGCCACTGGTGATAGGTAGATAGCTATTCCTATCGGTTTTTTTAAAAAATACCTTGGTCTCCAATTTGTCATTCTTTCTGTATATAGTAAGATCCAGAAAATTGATCGTTTCATTGTGCCAGTTAGAGGTCAGTTTAATGTTATTATCATTGCAATTTAAAACTTGTAAAAACTGTTCAAGTGACTCTATTGATCCAGCCCAGATAAAAAACAGGTCATCAATAAAACGTTTGTAAAAGATTAGTTCCGGACGTTGGTCTTTAAAAATGGTCTTATCTTCCCACTCTGCCATAAAGAGATTTGCAATGCTCGGCGCAAATTTTGCGCCCATTGCTACGCCTCTCTGTTGTATATAAAATTTGTTGTCATACCAAAAATAATTATGACCGAGGCAAAAATCGAGAGCATTCCTTAAAAAGATTTTTTGATTAAAAGGTAAATCATCTCTTTGGCAGAGGGCCCAATTCAATGCCAATAAAGCATCGTCATGTTGTATTATAGAATACAACGACGCTACATCGGCTGTTACCAACAAAACTTGTGGTTTGTCCGTTAAATCAACTGCCTGCAAAAAATTCAAAAAACTTTTTGTATCTCTCAGATACGACCGAGTGTTCACTACGCTTTTTTGCAGAAAGCAATCCAAATACTGACCCATTCTTGCAGAGACTGATTCTATACTATTCACTATAGGTCTTGCAGGGGGATTAATGGGGTCTTTATGGATCTTGGGCAAAGTGTATAAAGTGGGTATACGGTTGCTTGATGGTACCAAATATCGCCTCTCTTTCTCGTTCAAAACCCCGCTTTTCGATCCCATCTCTACAAGGGTTCTTAATTGATCTTTATAAACTTTAGTTGGATCTTTCTCCAAAGGCTTATATGTCACTTGATCAGACAACATCTCAATGATTTGACCATGATAAACCTCCTTCGGGAGTATCACCACTCCTCCTCCCTTGTCCGCTGGCCTTATAATAATTTCTTTCCTTTTTTCTAGACTGGAAATACCTTCGCTGATGTGTCTCATGTTTATTTCTTTCTTTGGTTTAAGAGATTCCAAATCACGTAAGATAAGTCCTTTAAAGACCTCCACTTGATGATTTGGATTGTTCAAAGGATTGAACAGAGACCTATTTTTCAAACCACTATTGATCACTTCATTGGGTTTATGTACAATAGTGGTGCTAGGAGGAGGGTTACTACCCAAAAAGTATTTTTTGATGTTCAATCTTCTAATATATTTGTGAACATCTATAAAGACATCAAACTTATTAATGGGCTTTTTCAGGCCACATTTGAGACCAAGATTTAGAATATTAGTTTCTTTCTGTGTTAATTGTACTTTGGATAAATTGAAAATGCCTCCTACTCGGACCCCCTTCTTCTTTTTTTGGATTCTAGATCCTGCCCTACAGCCTCTGTGTTGTTTTTGTCCATGGCTGATTGCTGAGGGTGGTTCTTTTGTAGTTGCTGTTCCTTCCAATAAGGCATTTTTAGATAACTCCAAGGTTGTGGTCCTCTGTGCTGAGTCAGGGGTTGAGGGCCTCTGTACTGAGGTGATGGTTGTGGATTCCTGTACTGGTTTGAAATTTGAGGGTACGAAGGGGGTCTCCCCCTGTGTGGAGGTCCCCCCCGTCCCCTCCGCTGGGAGCCCCTCCCTCTCCCTAAAAAAGGACGGGTTTGAGGTTGATAATCATAGTACTCTGGGGTTGTTTGGTACCCTTGTAATGGCTGAAATCTATTATGTAGTGGTACTTTAGACAACTCAGGTAACTGATGATCCTTTTGGTTATTTTCCCTTTGTTTACCATATTTCCTCAAACCTCTTCCTTTTCCTCCCCTTCTTTGTATGGGGGTAGAAAACATAGGAGTGGAGGTTTTCAGAGAACATGTAATGTCTTCTATAAAATCATTTTCATAAACATGATGATTATTAGACATGGGATTGGGGATATTAGATGCTTGCATGGGGACCTGTGATCCCTGAATAGGTGCTGATGTCCCTTCTTTATTGCTGGGAACCGGCTGCCAAGAATACATATGGTTAGTTTTAAAATCTTCCAGATCCCTGTGATATTTTTTGATTTTCTTTTTTTGTGTTTCTTTATCTACTTTTTCTAATCTTTTTTGGACTCTATTGTTAAAATCAATGATTAACTGACTATCTTTAATGGGCTCTAATTGTTGTTGTAGGTCAGTAATTTTTAATTCAATATTAGCCATTTTACGTTTCTTCCTTTGGAGCACTAGTTCCTGTAATTTGAAACCAACTCCATTGAAGAAATCTAACCACTCCTGAGCTGAGCCCAAATCATCCAGCCCATCCTGTGGGGCAACATCCCACCTTAGGCTCCTTATGATAATTTTCTCTTTGATGTATTGCTCTAGAGTGCAAATATCCCACCAAGTGCGTACCTGTTTCTCTAGAATATGGCTCAATGCAGACAAAGCTCCATTATAATTAACCTCTGTGGTGGTGGGTTCTAGAGAAACAGGTACACACTTGGTGGGATATTTGCACTCTAGAGCAATACATCAAAGAGAAAATTATCATAAGGAGCCTAAGGTGGGATGTTGCCCCACAGGATGGGCTGGATGATTTGGGCTCAGCTCAGGAGTGGTTAGATTTCTTCAATGCAGTTGGTTTCAAATTACAGGAACTAGTGCTCCAAAGGAAGAAACGTAAAATGGCTAATATTGAATTAAAAATTACTGACCTACAACAACAATTAGAGCCCATTAAAGATAGTCAGTTAATCATTGATTTTAACAATAGAGTCCAAAAAAGATTAGAAAAAGTAGATAAAGAAACACAAAAAAAGAAAATCAAAAAATATCACAGGGATCTGGAAGATTTTAAAACTAACCATATGTATTCTTGGCAGCCGGTTCCCAGCAATAAAGAAGGGACATCAGCACCTATTCAGGGATCACAGGTCCCCATGCAAGCATCTAATATCCCCAATCCCATGTCTAATAATCATCATGTTTATGAAAATGATTTTATAGAAGACATTACATGTTCTCTGAAAACCTCCACTCCTATGTTTTCTACCCCCATACAAAGAAGGGGAGGAAAAGGAAGAGGTTTGAGGAAATATGGTAAACAAAGGGAAAATAACCAAAAGGATCATCAGTTACCTGAGTTGTCTAAAGTACCACTACATAATAGATTTCAGCCATTACAAGGGTACCAAACAACCCCAGAGTACTATGATTATCAACCTCAAACCCGTCCTTTTTTAGGGAGAGGGAGGGGCTCCCAGCGGAGGGGACGGGGGGGACCTCCACACAGGGGGAGACCCCCTTCGTACCCTCAAATTTCAAACCAGTACAGGAATCCACAACCATCACCTCAGTACAGAGGCCCTCAACCCCTGACTCAGCACAGAGGACCACAACCTTGGAGTTATCTAAAAATGCCTTATTGGAAGGAACAGCAACTACAAAAGAACCACCCTCAGCAATCAGCCATGGACAAAAACAACACAGAGGCTGTAGGGCAGGATCTAGAATCCAAAAAAAGAAGAAGGGGGTCCGAGTAGGAGGCATTTTCAATTTATCCAAAGTACAATTAACACAGAAAGAAACTAATATTCTAAATCTTGGTCTCAAATGTGGCCTGAAAAAGCCCATTAATAAGTTTGATGTCTTTATAGATGTTCACAAATATATTAGAAGATTGAACATCAAAAAATACTTTTTGGGTAGTAACCCTCCTCCTAGCACCACTATTGTACATAAACCCAATGAAGTGATCAATAGTGGTTTGAAAAATAGGTCTCTGTTCAATCCTTTGAACAATCCAAATCATCAAGTGGAGGTCTTTAAAGGACTTATCTTACGTGATTTGGAATCTCTTAAACCAAAGAAAGAAATAAACATGAGACACATCAGCGAAGGTATTTCCAGTCTAGAAAAAAGGAAAGAAATTATTATAAGGCCAGCGGACAAGGGAGGAGGAGTGGTGATACTCCCGAAGGAGGTTTATCATGGTCAAATCATTGAGATGTTGTCTGATCAAGTGACATATAAGCCTTTGGAGAAAGATCCAACTAAAGTTTATAAAGATCAATTAAGAACCCTTGTAGAGATGGGATCGAAAAGCGGGGTTTTGAACGAGAAAGAGAGGCGATATTTGGTACCATCAAGCAACCGTATACCCACTTTATACACTTTGCCCAAGATCCATAAAGACCCCATTAATCCCCCTGCAAGACCTATAGTGAATAGTATAGAATCAGTCTCTGCAAGAATGGGTCAGTATTTGGATTGCTTTCTGCAAAAAAGCGTAGTGAACACTCGGTCGTATCTGAGAGATACAAAAAGTTTTTTGAATTTTTTGCAGGCAGTTGATTTAACGGACAAACCACAAGTTTTGTTGGTAACAGCCGATGTAGCGTCGTTGTATTCTATAATACAACATGACGATGCTTTATTGGCATTGAATTGGGCCCTCTGCCAAAGAGATGATTTACCTTTTAATCAAAAAATCTTTTTAAGGAATGCTCTCGATTTTTGCCTCGGTCATAATTATTTTTGGTATGACAACAAATTTTATATACAACAGAGAGGCGTAGCAATGGGCGCAAAATTTGCGCCGAGCATTGCAAATCTCTTTATGGCAGAGTGGGAAGATAAGACCATTTTTAAAGACCAACGTCCGGAACTAATCTTTTACAAACGTTTTATTGATGACCTGTTTTTTATCTGGGCTGGATCAATAGAGTCACTTGAACAGTTTTTACAAGTTTTAAATTGCAATGATAATAACATTAAACTGACCTCTAACTGGCACAATGAAACGATCAATTTTCTGGATCTTACTATATACAGAAAGAATGACAAATTGGAGACCAAGGTATTTTTTAAAAAAACCGATAGGAATAGCTATCTACCTATCACCAGTGGCCACCACCCTCTATGGCTTAAAAATATTCCGAAAGGACAACTTATGAGGGTGAGAAGAAACTGTTCTGAAGATACGCAATTCCATCTACAATCAAGAATTCTTGTAGAAAGGTTTGAGGCTAGAGGATATAAAACAGAAATGCTACAGAAAGTGGTAGAGGAAGTGGCAGCTTTACCCAGAACAGAGTGTCTACAAGAATTAAGCCAGGAGAGGCTTTCTAAGAAAGGAAATGAACGCAACAATGAATGGGGATTTATCTCACAATTTCATTCCCAATATAAAGAAGTTGAAAATATCTTTAAAGCACACTGGCATATCCTTCTAATGGATAAAAAGTTGACTAATGTTCTTCCACCTGTACCACAGTTCATTTACAGAAAATCTGTGAATTTTGGTGATAGAATAGTTAAAAAAGTCTTAGATCCCCCCCAAAACCACAGACGTTCTGGGACCGCAATGGGTTCTTTGCGTGCAGAAAGTGTAAAGCATGCAGAGAAGTCACCAGACCTCTGAGGGGCATCAATAACTTTACATCTCCAGTCAATAATCGCTCTTTTGATATAAAGCAATTCATCACATGTAACAGCGCTTATGTAGTCTACGCTCTAAGGTGTCCCTGCGGCCTGTTGTATATAGGCCGTACCAAAAGGTTGTTACGGGTTAGGATTGCAGAGCACATTAATAACATAAAAAATGGTTATAAAGACCACAATGTGTCTCTGCACTTCAGGTTGAAACACAATAGAGATCCCAAGGGGTTGGAATTCTGGGGGATAGAGCAACTCCGAACCCACTGGAGAGGCATTAACCGTATTCGTGAATTGTCAAAACACGAAACCCGGTGGATCTATTCCGTAGATGTGCTCTCCCCCCGAGGCCTAAACATAGAGCTAGACATAAATTGCTTTATTAGTGATACATAATACACATTCTGTTATCTTTCAGTACACATAGTCCCTGTTGATATATTTAATACTCTATAAATTTTAAATTTTAATCATAGAAATTTTAAATATCACATCAAGAATGCATTTAGATATTTTCATATCCTTTAGGATTAATATTATTCCCATACTGTTATATTTGGACATCTATTACCATTTAATGACTTCATATATACATATTTTATAATTTTATTAGATTATAGTCGGTTTTGAACAGTAGGTGTAATCATTGAAATCTGATTCTTATAAATAAATGTAAAGCCATTTTAACGCATCCTCCTTGTATAATATATATTGTTTATTCAATATATATTTTTTATTTAATGTGTTCTAAGATTAGACCAACGCAGTAAATCTATTTAATAATTTATTTATTTATTTCAATAAATTACATTTATCTATTCATATCCATGTTGAGGGCTTACACCCTGGATGGGTGACAGCAAATGGTAATGATAGAAGGTAAACACAAAGGAGGATGCTACGTATTTTGTTAAGTTTGTTTTTATTTAGTTTTACTTTAAAATTTTTGTCTCCCACCATTAAGAATAGATATATGTTCGGTATATTTATTACATAATTTTGTACCTCATTTATACGTAGAAAATGTATTGGAATGATATAAGTATGTAAAAAGGAAAAAATCCTGAAGCAAGACGCATGAGTCACTATCTTTTTAACAACGTCGGCATGATTAGTTTTAAAACAGTGTCAGTGTATTATAAGTCAGAGTCCTCCTCTGCTGACAGCTCCGGGAGCTTTGATTATGCAGTGGGAGGGGCTGGTAGTCCCGCCTCCCTCATTCGCTGTTTAGACTCATCACTGTTATATAAAGCCGGCCTCATGATTGGTAGATTACGCCCTCAGATGACGTCCGGAAATGACGAAACGCGTCAGTGTCGTAATCTACCGGAAGTGACGTATGCGCTCCACGGAAGGTAACCAGGAAGCGAACGGATTAGCTGTATACAGCTCGCATCCAGGAACTCCTCCCGGGGGATGATCTATACAGGCACAGTGCACTTTTCAATGCTCTTTTAACCTTTTGTATTTGGTACGCACATTTTAAAAGGGGGAATTTGGTTTTGCATATTATTTAATAAACATTCTTAAGCAATATTACGCTATATGGCATCTCTTTTTCTCCCCATGTTATACATACCGAGAGGGTCTTGCACCACCTGGTGGTTGAATTAAGGAGACGGAAAAGTTTTAAAGATTATTATCCAAAGGCTTGTGATTACTGATATTGTGGTGAGTGCAATCTCACGGGGGGGGTGACCCCCTCACGCGGTGATCATTATTGGTGAAAGGATTTCCACATATACCTTCACATTCACAGATTACATCTTTATTTTTGAACTTTCCTGTCTCTTCAAACATCCGTTCTATACAGAGTGTTTTATAACATCGGACACTTAGCGCTGCTTCAATAAGTACAACAAATCAAGGACTTGGCACGCATATCTTTTTGATTTTAAACTTATTGTTTATTACATGTTCATTTTTTTAAAGTAGCTGCTTGGGTCTGCTGCATCTGATTACAGAGTAATTCTAAGGCGCGGATTGATGTGAGGCAGAGGCGGTTTAAATTGTCCACACATTCCACGACTAGTGAATATTACAAACAATTCTCTCCTGTACTCACTCACCATATGATTACCCTCTATAATGACGCTGCCTCCTTTTTTTTCATTCCCCCATGAAATGCTACAAGCAATGATAATCACCCTCCCAAAGCCAGGAAAAGAACTGAATACACCCCAAAATTTTAGACCAATCTCTTTATTAAATCTTGATTTAAAAACGCCTTCTGCTTCTATCTCTGAACGTGGAGAAGGCATTCGACAGGATACACTGGTCTTATCTCCATAGAGTCCTTCTCAAATTTGGCTTCAAAGGAAACATCCTACAAGCTATTCTAGCCCTATACACAACACCCTCCGCGAAAGTATATTTATCTAAAATGTTATCCCAATCATTCCAAATAACCAATGGCACGCGGCAAGGATGTCCATTATCCCCCTTAATCTTTAATCCACTTATGGAACCTCTCGCAGAGCACATTAGATCCAACCCCCTCATTTCTGGCTTCACAATCAACAGTTCCCCACACAAAATTAGTCTATTCGCTGATGATGTCATCCTCGTGGTCACCAACCTGACCTCATTCCTAGCAGCCATTCAAGACACACTCTCACGATTCAGCAAAATATCATACTACATGATGCTACCAGGGATGAGCTGAACACCCCCCCCCCTTCGGTTCGCACCAAAACATGCGAACAGGCAAAAAATTTGTTTGAACACCGTTAAAGTCTATGGGACTCGAACATGAATAATCAAAAGTGCTAATTTTAAAGGCTTATATGCAAGTTATTGTCATAAAAAGTGTTTGGGGACCTTGGTCCTGCCCCAGGGGACATGGATCAATGCAAAAAAAGTTTTAAAAACGGCCGTTTTTTCAGGAGCAGTGATTTTAATATTGCTTAAAGTGAAACAATAAAAGTGTAATATTCCTTTAAATTTCGTACCTGGGGGGTGTCTATAGTATGGCTGTAAAGGGGCGCATGTTTCCGTGTTTAGAACAGTCTGACAGCAAAATGACATTTCAAAGGAAAAAAGTCATTTAAAAGTACTCGCGGCTATATGAATTGTCAGTCCGACAATACACATAAAAGTTCATTGATAAAAACAGCATGGGATTTCCCCACAGGGCCCTTCAGGTCTGGTATGGGTATTAAGGGGAACCCCGCGCCAATAAAAAAAAAAAAAAAAGAGTTGGGGTCCTCCTCAAAATCCATACCAAACCTGATTTTAAGGGGAACCACGTGCCAAATTTTTTTTAAAAATGGCATGGGGTCCCCCCAAAAATCTATACCAGACCCTTACCCGAGCACAAAACCTGGCAGGCTGCAGGAAAAGAGGGGGGATGAGAGAGCACCCCCCTCCTGAACCGTACCGAGCCACATGCCCTCAACATTGGGAGGGTGCTTTGGGGGGTCCCCCCAAAGCACCTTGTCCCCATGTTGATGAGGATAAGGGCCTCATCCCCACAACCCTTGCCCGGTGGTTGTGGGGGTCTGCGGGCAGGGGGCTTATCGGAATCTGGAAGCTCCCTTTAACAAGGGGACCCCCAGATCCCACCCCCCCATGTGAAATGGTAAGGGGGTACCCTACCATTTCACAAAAAAGTGTCAAAAATGTTAAAAATGACAAGAGACAGTTTTTGACAATTCCTTTAAATGCTTCTTCTTTCTTCTTTCTTCTATCTTCCTTTGGTTTCTTCCTCCATCTGCTTCTTCCTCTTCCTCTGATCCTTTGCTTCTTGCTCCGGTGTTCTCGTCTGGCATCTTCCTCTGCAGCGTCTTCTTCCCTTCTTCGTGCTCGGGCCGCTCCGCATCCATGATGGGAGGCTCCCGCTGTGTGACACTTCTCATCTTCTGACAGTTCTTAAATAATGGAGGGCGGGGCCACCCGGTGACCCCGCCCCCCTCTGAAGCACTGAGAATTCCCCGAGGCTTTCCCCGTGATGTCAGAGGGGGCGGACAGGGAAGTCCCCGTGCATCAGAGGGGGCGGGGTCACCGGGTGGAAGAAGAAGATGGAGGAAGAAACCGAAGGAAGATAGAAGATAGAAGCATTATTATAATCACTGCTCCCGAAAAAACGGCCGTTTTTAAAACTTTTTTTGCATTGATCCATGTCCCCTGGGGCAGGACCCAGGTCCCCAAACACTTTTTATGACAATACTATGCATATAAGCCTTTAAAATTAGCACTTTTGATTTCTCCCATAGACTTTTAAAGGGTGTTCCGTGGCTTTCGAATTTGCCGCGAACACTCCAAATTGTTCGCTGTTCGGTGAACTTGTGAACAGTCGATGCTTGAGTCGAACTCATGTTCGACTCGAACATCGGCTGTTCACAAGTTCGCCGAACAGCGAACAATTTGGAGTGTTCGCGGCAAACTCGAAGCTCATCCCTAGACGCTACGATTAGCCATCTACTACAATATCATTTCCCTTACACCTGGGTAGAAGAAAGCATCTCCTACCTGGGCAACTCACCAAATAAGTTAAACATCTTTTTGCATTCAGCTATAAAACATTTGCTAAAAATTTGCAGGATGACTTACAAAAACTAGCACGCCATGAATTATCTTGGTCAGGAAGACTAGCTCCATTTAAAATTAACCAGCTCCCACAATTGCTCTATCTTTTTTAGAACAATACCCATCTGGATACCTCATTCCTACTTTAAATCCCTACAATCCATCCTAAACAAATTCATCTGGCAAGGCAAGAAACCCAGAAGTGCCCACTCGAAACTCATCAAATATAGACTAGCGGGAGGATCAGGACATATAGACTTTACTGATTACTACCAAGTCACCATACTAACACAATTACGAGACTGGTTTAGTCCTCCCCCTAACACCCACTGGGCACAAATAGAATCCTCTTCACTCATTAGATCAGACTTAAAGACTTGGATTTTAGGGACTCCTTTAGGCATCACTATACTGAATGCATTTTCCCCTACAATGAAAGCCTCAGCCCATGTATGGAAGTCAATTTCAGAAGCTTCACTACCACCCTCACAATCCATAATGCCTCCCATCCCAATAGGTGTTCTCACACAACTAACAACAGACCTTTTGCTATCCCAGTGGACAAGCAAAGGTATCCGATCTGATAACTACAAGACCAAGGACTGGTCAGTCTATGGACACAGTAAGGCTTGGTAGAGCAGAAGTTTATTGTTTGATTGCTGGAAGAGCTGGTGGTTTGAGGGACCAGTACCTGTAGCAGCAGTGCTGTTGAGGAGTAGCCAGATGTTGGGGAGTCCTTATTGAAAGTTTTTGATGCCATCCGGAGTACATCATTGTCTGATTGAACCACCCTGTTCCATTGCCGGCTGGCAATATAAGCCTTATTGACTCATTAAACATATGTTTGTATGAGTCCAACTTATCTGGTAAGCCTGCACTGCTTCCATGTGGAGGATACACCATATCTGTTTGTGATCTTACCAGCCACTCACATGGTGAACAGAATCACTACATTCACAACAAGGGACTTTTCTCCACAACTTGTTTTATACCTAATAAATATTTGCTGGAGTATTTCCACTTGTAGTGTGACATATGCATTTATGTGTTTTATATGTCTATACTGTATGCAACATTATAACCGCATATTCTTTCATCCTAAATAGCGCTACACTTTTTATGCATCTGTTTCTACAAATTTTCTGTTTTGTTGTGTGAGCTGCTATCTATATTGAGTAAGCGCAGAGTTTTTTGGTTTTTGTCCGATACATTTAAGACCTGTGGTCCAACTCCACTTTTCAATCATTTTCACAGTTGAGAAAAGAGTTTGCACTCCTAGCCTCTGAATACTTCACCCACCTACGGGTAACCCATTGCTTATCTTCTCTACCCAAACCTATTCCAATCTACTCAGTACCTACAACCATTTGGTCCTTCTTGACCCAATCATTCCCTAAACAAAAAGGTATCTCATTATTGTAAAACACTTTACACCAGAAAAATGACTTTATTAAAGCTACCTCACAGCTACGCTGGGAATTAGATTTGGGAGAATCCTTTACTGAGGAACAATGGAAAAAGCATTCAAATCCATATACCAATCTACCTGTTGCTCCGATCTATGGGAACTATTGCAAAAAATTTTGCAAAAATGGTAATTGACTCCTACCAGACTTGCCTCTTTTGGTCCCCAATCAACTGATTCCTGCTGGAGATGCCAAAAAGCTAAGGGTGACCTATTCCATATCCTATGGGCATGCCCCAGAATACAACCTTACTGGTCCAACACATTCCAAATTTTACGGAATGTTTCCAACTGTCACATCACTTTCTCCCCTGCGCTGGCGCTGTTAAACCTCACAATAGAAACCATCCCATCCCCTCTAAGAACCGCAATAACAAACATCCTTTTAGCAACCAGACTCAACCTTACCCGCCTGTGGAAATCGTCCACAATTCCCACTACTGAGAGTACTCTTGAAATGATTAACACACACTGCAGCTACAAACTCATGATGGCCTCAAGCAGAGAATATTACCACAAAACATGCTCCTCATGGCAACCTTGGCTACAGTGGTCTGGAGCGGCAAAATACATTCACCCAAAGAACACCTCCTGACGCAGTTCTAATACTGACAGACATGATAAACTTATCCACCATTTGCACATCACCAATCAAATCTGGATATGACACATAGGCCCTCTGTAAGGCCATACAACTAGAAAGCTAAACTTCTCAATTCAGTTTTACCCTGATCTTTCCCCACTCTCACATACCTTATAGTCTTACATAAACTTACCACGCTTCTTCCAACAATAACGGGGAAAATAAAACTCCAGGGATAGTGACCAGCACTGTCTCGCTGCAGTCTGATCCCAAAGGGGTGACGGGAGGGACGCGGTCACTCATTCCCATCTAGCAACACCGAAGTGGAAGTGAAATACCCTAATACATACCAACCAATAGCCTACGAAAGTTCAGCACAGCCCATCCTAACCCTTCCCCCCCTCCAGGTTAAAGTGTTAATGTTTAGTAATGGTTTTGGTACTGTTATGCCGCGTACACACGAGTGGACTTTCCGGCAGACTTGGTCCAGCTGACCGGACCCCGTCGGACAATTCGATCGTGTGTGGGCTCCAGCGGACTTTTTTTTCCCCCAAAGTCTGACGGACCTAGAAATAAAACATGTTTCAAATCTTTCTGATGGACTCAAGTCTGGTCGAAAAATCCGCTTGTCTGTATGCTAGTCCGACGGCTACTGGCTATCAACTTCCTTATTTTAGTCCGGTCGTACATCATCACGTATGAATCCATCGGACTTTGGTGTGATCGTGTGTGTCCAAGTCCGTTCGTTTGAAAGTCCGGCGGACTTACGCTGCAAAGTCCGTCAGAAAGACTGTCGGACCTAGTCAGTCGAAAAGTCCGCTCGTGTGTACGAGGCATTATTACTTACTTACCTCATGAAATGACTTGTACTATTGTTCATTTATGTCACATCTGGTAACTGAACATTGTACACTACTATATATAACTATTTGATATCCAATGTTTTTGTATTTCTTTTTAAAATTCAATAAAAATATGTTTAAAAAAAAGAGGTCCAAAGTGAAACAATACATCCAATTCACAGGTGTATTTGGAATATATCCAATTCATAGTGTACAAACGAAAGTGTCCATATGTGTTACAATAACTTAATGTGATCCTTGAGCCCACCACCTAGGTGTATCCAGCCTCTTACCAGAAAAGCTGACCCCAAATTATAGGAAGTCTGGCATGACACAATGAATTAACAATGGATCATCCCATCAGGGGCATCAACGGCTCCACATCAGAATGGAACTATAGAATTCTCCTCCTGTGGGTCAGTCGCTAGTTGAAGACAGAAGAGCTGGGGACACACAGAGACACTACGTACATTACACTCTTCATGACAACGACCCACCACCAGCTGGCTGGCTCAACATGAACAACTCACTAATGCTGCGTACACACGAGCGGACTTTACAGCAGACTCGGTACGGCGGACCGGAGTCCGTCGGACAATTCGATCGTGTTTGGGCTCCAGTGGACTATTTTTTTCCCAAAAGTTTGACGGACCTAGAAATGAAACATGTTTCAAATCTTTCTGACGGACTCGGCTTTCTAGCATACAAACCGTTTATCTGTGTGCTAGTCAGATGGACCAAAACTGACGCATGCTCTGAAGCAAGTACAAGACGGAAGCGCTCGGTCTGGTAAAACTAGCCTTCGTATTGAAGCTAGTACATTCCTCTTCTGTGATCTTTTAATACAGCGCATTCTTTTTTTCTTTATAATGCGAGAAGAATTAAGTTGTTTTGCTGCTTATATTCACACCGAGTTCTCACAAACTACTTTCTTCATTATTTATCCTCATGTCATGACTAATATTATAGTTTTTAAAAGTCAGATCTCCAGAAATAATGTAGAAAATTATTTATTTGACTCATCTTTTGTACTTTTATATTTCATCAATATCTATTTTACAATTTGTGATAAATTCTCAAAAATCTATTGATTTAAATGTTTAATTTTTTTATGGAATTTCAAGTTACCACAATAACCTTATTATTTTGTATTGTTAATGAACCTTAATGAGGTGAGTGTCCCTTGTTAATTTGACATAGGGGGGTTATTTTCAGGCAAATTCATTTAGCACTACAAGTGCAAAGTGCACTTGAAATTGCACTGAAAGAGCACTTGGAAGTGCAGTCACTGTAGATCCGAGGGGCACATGCAAGGAAACAAAAAATAAATCCTGATTGGATGATAAAATCAGCAGAGCTTCCCCTCATTTGAGATCTTCCCCTCAGATTTACAGCGACTGCACTTCCAACAAGTGCACTTGCAGTGCAATTTATAAAGTGCACTTTGCACTTGTACAACCCCTGGCAAAAAGTATGGAATCACCACTCTTGGAAAATGTTCATTCAATTGTTTAATTGTGTAGAAAAATAAATAATCACAGACATGCCTCAAAACTATTTTCATTTAACATTTCAACCTTCTGGCTTTAAGAAACACTTAAAAAAAGAAAAAAAGAAAGAAAACTGTAGTCAATTGCAACTGTTTTTGCAGATCAAGCAGAGGAAAAAAATATGGAATCACTCAAATCTGAGGAAAATATTATGGAATCACCACGTACTTTGCAGTTCTAAAACAAACATCTGCATTACATTACATCCTGAAATGATGTCATCATCAACTAACATCCTTTCAATTGATGGAATAAGAAAAGTGTGCAAAATCTTAATATAAACTTGTGCATTTATTGAAGATTTAATGACCGTCCTCTCCCCCCGTACCTTTACGGGGGAGAGTAACTTTACGGGGGACATGCAACCCCGTATCATCAATGATTGTGGAAATTTGTATGTTTTCTTAAGGCATTCGTCTTCATACATTTCATTGGAACGCAACCAAACAAAAATTCCAGCATCATCATCCTGCCCAATGCAGATTTGTAATTCATTCCTGAATATCACTTTCATCCAGTCATCCACAGTCCATGATTGCTTTTCTTTATCTCACTGTAACCGTGTTTTTTTCTGTTTAGGTGGTAATGATGGTTTTCATTAGTACAAATCAAATGGGAAGGTTGTTAGGGGGAAGTGTACTGGTAGACCAAGGAAGACATCAAAGCGTCAAAAAAACTAAAAGCGTAGAAAACTTAAAGCAATATGCCTTGAAAACATAAAATACAGAACAAAACAAATGAGGAAGAAATGGTCAGAAACTGGAGTCAATGTCTGTGATCGAACTGTAAGACATCACCTAAAGGAAATGGGATTTACATACAGAAAAGCCAAATGAAAACCATCATTACCACCTAAACAGACAAAAACACAGTTACACTGGGCTAAAGAAAAGCAATCATGGACTGTGGATGACCGGATGAAAGTGATATTCAGCAATGAATTACAAATCTGCATTGGGCAGGGGGATGATGCTGGAACTTTTGTTTGGTGCCATTCCAATGAAATGTATGAAGACAACTGCCTGAAGAAAACATACAAATTTCCACAACCATTGATGATATGGGGTTGCATGTCAGGTAAAGGCACGGGGGAGAGGACGGTCATTAAGTCTTCAATAAATGCACAAGTTTATATTGAGATTTTGGACACTTTTCTTATTCCATCAATTGAAAGGATGTTAGTTGATGATGACATCATTTTTCAGGATGTAATGTAATGCAGATGTTTGTTTTAGAACTGCAAAGTACATGGTGATTCCATAATATTTTCCTCAGATTTGAGTGATTCCGTATTTTTTTCCTCTGCTTGATCTGCAAAAACAGTTACAATTGACTACAGTTTTCTTTCTTTTTTTAAGTGTTTCTTAAAGCCAGAAGGTTGGAATGTTAAATGAAAATAGTTTTGAGGCATGTCTGTGATTATTTATTTTTCTACACAATTAAACAATTGAATGAACATTTTCCAAGAGTGTGATTCCATACTTTTTGCCAGGGGTTGTACTTTGCACTTGAATTGCAAAATGATTTTGCCTTTTGTAAATAACCTCCATAGTCTTTTTGACATGTCCCTGCCTACTCACAAAATGTCCTTTTTGAATAAAAACACATGGATATTTTATTTACCTTAAATTATTTACTATTTATTCTGGGAAAATCATAAATGAGGAAGGCAACACTGGAGACACTTTTGGAATTTGTGAAGCCTTTTGTCCCCCAGGACACGCATTAAGTCAGTGGAAAACAAAATTGGGATCTTGCGAATAGGGAGCACAATCTGCGTCTTCTGTCAGACCAGACTGAAGCCAGGCAATCACTTTCGACTCTTCCGTGGAGCCTTCTCTGCATGCTGCCCTGCAGCCTTCCCTCCATGCTTCTCTGCAGCCTTCCTTGGAGGCTGTGCCTCTGGTGGTGTACTTGTGGCAGGAGGAGGAGGAGCAGGAGGAGGGGCTTCATCTGAAATATGGCTTGTTGGAGTAAGCTCCCCTCTCAACCCCTTCTGAAAGGCCTGAAAAATAATCCCCTCACAGAGGAGGCGTTGCCCCTTCTCAAGTTCCACCAACCTGGTGGCCATATAAGTTCCATAGGCCTCTTCAGCATTGGGGGGGTACTCAGCATTTGGCTGGCTTCCCGAATGAGGGCAAGTGATTCTTCCTCTGTTCGGCTCATCTTCCTGGGCCTATTGGTGGTAATGCGGAGGGGAGGCACCTGACATTCGTTGAGGCTTCTACTGGGCCCAGCCATCTCCTGCCTGCCACTGGGCACAGCCTCCTCCTCTCTCCCACTGGGCAAGGCTTCCTCCTCTATACCACTGGACACGGCTTCCTCCTGGCTGAGCTCATCCTGTGTATAAAAATAAAAAAGGGACATAGTTGTAATTTTTGCTTCCTCAATCACACACAATTTTCAGCTCATGACTTACAAATATAATTCTAAACAAATATAAAAGGCTATCATTTTGACCCCACCATTATTTTAGCTGTTCACCAATCTTTGAAGTACTTTTTTGGCCACTACTGTCTAGTGATATGTATACATAATAATAATTGTGATTAAATCATTAATTTTTAAGCAATTAAAATATTTTATAGTTTACATCATTAATATTTACACAATCCAAAATTCACAAAAAAGTATACCTGGCTGAAGCTGGGCGCATCCACTTCATCAAGGATGAAAGGGCCTGGTTCTTCCTGGGATGCCACAGCTGGGGTGGAGGGAAGGCTGGAGGGAAGGCTGGAGGGAAGGCTGGAGGGAAGGGTTGAAAGTGATTGCCTTGCTTCTGTCTGGTCATCCAGAAATCTCAGTTTTGGGTAGTACCACAGCTTGGGGACATAAACCTTGTCTGCTGCTGCTCCTGATTTGAGGGAATCCTGGATCTTCTTGTGTTCCCACCTGTACATATTACGCAAGATGCCAATTTTTTTTCCACTAACTTAATGTCTGCCTGGGGGACTCGAGTCTTGACAAATTCCAGAAGTCTCCCCAGTGTTGCCTTCCTTGCATGTGTAATGAAATACAATGGGTGCTTGACCTTCCACAGGTTTCTGTTCTCTTGATAGAGATCAATAAAACGAGACAAAAATTCCTCCACCTTAAAGGGATTCATTTTTGCTGAAAGACAAGACACAAGATAAAAACTGTAGTGTCAGTCTAAACTCCCAGTATTATTTTTATCAGAATATAGGGTACACACACACACACACACACACACACCCCAAAAACATACACACACACACACACACACACACACACACACACACCAAAAACACACACAAAACACACACCCACGTTTAAATCTTACCTTCGTTTATGAAGCTCACTACTTCCGTTCCGACATACGTAGGCCAGCATAATAGCTTTATATACACTGCGCATGTGTCATGCTACGCCAGCGTCGCCCCCCCTGAAATTCTTTAGGATGATTTTTCCCTGCCGCTTCACTCTTCGTTGAGCAGTGGGAGTATATAGAGAAAAATGGTGGAGAGATTATCTGGAACTAGTGTGGAGGAAAGCCCGGAGCCACAACCATCCAGATCCAGGAGGAGATATAAGGCCACCAACATGGCCTTTGAAGGGATGGTGGAGATGGTGTCCATATTGAGAAGGGAGGACTATGATGCCAAAAAAGGACCATACACCCGACCCAATATGCGGAAGGACAAAATAATGTCCTCAGTTGTCACCGCTATTGAAGAAAAATTTGGCATTAAATGGGCTAAAGAACAATTGAGGAAGCGGTGGTCTGACCTAAAAACTAGGGAGCCTGAACAATATTGGCGAATCAAGAAGGTGCTTAAAAAAAGTAAGTACTTGTTGTGTGTTCCTATTGAGATACTTAACTTGCATGCTGATCCATATGCTTTTCGTTTATACAGCATCGTTCGTAAAGACCATTCGTTCTTTTGAAACTACATATAATAATAATAATAAAATGGCCTTTGTTTTGCAAGAAATACTATGGTACAGGGTTGTACATACATTTAGGTCTGGATAATTTGTCATATTAAAATATTTTTTGGATGTTGTGTAGATGTGTTTGAAACTAGAATGCTTATTAAAAAATGATTCAGTGTAATGTAAGGACAGGACACAGCAGCTGTTTCCACATCTGGACTCATGAGCACTAGTGTACTGTGACACCAGAGAACATTTTTGAGGGTAATCCACACAGGGGCTCCAGGGGATACTTGAGGTGTCTCCATCTGTGAAACTTGCATCAAAATGTGAAGTTTTTTGCAGTTTTGTTCAATGTGAATTTGAATCCTGTCTTCAAATATATTTTTGTAACAAACAGACAATTGTCCACCACTTCAAAGCAAGGTTTCATATTCCTATTTCTGGACTGAAATATCACTGTGTTTTAAGTATACCTTTTGTTTCATTCTCATAGGGGAGAAAAGACTCAGACAACAGTCCGAGGATCCCAGGACCCCCCAAGTCACCAGCCTGAAGCAGGAATTACCCCAAGCCCCAGCCCAAGACCACGCCCACCCAACAATCTTGAGGAAGGAGAGGTGGAGGAAGTGTGCGAGATTTGCACACCACCAAGTGAGTGACTGACACCCCAGCTTAAGGTAATCTATTTAGGCGTGCATATTTCTAAATACATTTTCTCCACAAATTTTAGGTGATGTTCTGGTTGTGGAAGGCCAAGCGGCGGAGCCATTTAGCACAGACAGTGCACAAGGACCAATTGGGCAGATAATGGTGTGGAATGGACAAATTGATCGAATGCGAGAACAAATTGACAGCATGAGAAATCGGCTGGACAGCATGCAACAGGAAATGAAGAACATGATTGATGTTTTGGGCAGAATCTAATCACTTTTTGCCTAAAAACATCAATCATGTTCTTCATTTCATTGTAAAATTTTAGAATTTTTAATTTTTTAAAGTTGTGAAATAGTAATAGCAAAATTTAGCAGATGCACACGGTGTGTCATCATGTGCTATCTGCCATCAGGGGATGTCAATGTACTTGTTTTGTGTTTGCAACCCCTTCCTCATAACAATGTTAGTTTGTGAGAGGAAAAAAGTGATTGCACACACAAAACACGTCCATTGATCCCCCCATGATGGGAGCTAGCACATGTTGACTTTAACCATTTGGACTCACAATTTGTGTGCATCTGCTAAATTTTGCTTTTACATGGGTGACATCACCAGCACAGTTTTTGACTTGTTGAACTTTGTAAGTTCTTGTTTAGTTTTTTTTATGTGTGAAAAAACTCTCTTCTCAAGCAAAAATTTGTCAAAACAAAAATTTTTGTATAAATATGCCTAAAATAACCCCCAAAAAATATATTATTAAAAAAAAACAAAAAAAATGATTTAAAAAATAGATAAACACGTTTAAAAAAAATGAACCTTTCAATGTTCGCAAAGTAAAATGTTTTTACTACTACAATGTGTGTGGCTTATTATTTATCAATACCGGTTTCTTAATTTTTTGGGTGTTTACAGTGACAAAGGGCCTTATTGACTAAAGGGAAATGCACTTGCCACTACAAGTGCACTAGAAGACAGCCAAAAATAAATGCAAACAAGAATAAAATCAAGAGTTGATACAAAATTTTTTTTTTATTTTGTAAAAGTTTATAGATGTTCTGGCATTGCAATGGCCCCCCAACCATTAAAATAATTGACATTTCTGTCCCGCACTTGATGGGCGGTTTGGGGGGCCAAGCCAGTACGGCCAGTATCCAGGCCTGTGAGTGGAGATTCGGCACTAAGTCTGGCCTCAGGCCCAACAGAGGTTATATGTGTTGAAGAATGTCTTCTTAAAAAATTATGGAGAATGCAGCAAGCCATTATGACATGATTGATTTTATAGTCCGCCAGATTTATGGCCGAGAGGAACAAACGGAACTGGCTGGCCAGAATCCCGAAGGCATTCTCCACAACTCCTCTTGCTCTGGCCAGCCGGTAATTAAATACCCTCCTCTCAGGAGTGAGGAACCTTTGGGGGAACGGCCTCATCAAGTGCTCGCCAAGAGCAAACACTTCATCTGCGTTGAAAACTGAGGGGAGTCCATCAACGTTCTCGTCATCAGGTGGCAATCCCAGGCCACCAGTCTGGAGACACTGGCACAACTCGGTCTGTGTGAAGACTCCTCCGTCCGACATCCGGCTGTTCTTCCCCATGTCCACGAACATAAAATCCAATTGTGCCGAGACCACCGGCATCAATACTACACTATTAAACCCCTTATAGTTAAAGTAGTAAGACCACGAATGGAGTGGTGGCACAATGCGGACATGCTTCCCATCAATCACCCCAACACAGTTGGGAAAGTCCCAACGGTCAGCGAACTAGGAGGCCACAGTCTGCAATTCCTGTGGGTTGGAAGGAAACTGTGGAGTCAAACAAGAAAAAAAAATATAAGTACTTTGAAACATAACTTTTCTAGCAGATTACACAAAAAACATTCTTGAACAACAGCAGTCTAACATTTTTTGAATGTATTATTTCTAAAAATCTAAAACATAAGGCCCACTTATAATATTACTCACCCCCTCTGATGGACCATTGATCCATTTGTATGTGGGGGGGGTTCTAATTTAGTAGAAGACCACACCTGACATTTGGAGACATTTGAGGGGGTGAGGGAGGGGTTATAATTTAGTAGAAAACCACACCTGACATTTGGAGACATTTGGAGACATTTTGAGGGGGTGGGGGAGGGGTTCTAATTTAGTATAAGACCACACATGACATTTAGAGACATTTGAGGGGGTGGGGGGAGAGTGAAGCAGCACAATGGAGCTGACAATATACATTGTTAAAGGGACTATAGGCTATAGGTATGAATGGGCCCAGGATTGCATGGTGGGGAGGTTAGTGAAGGTAAATATGCATGTAGGGCAGAAAATGATTTAGGAAAAAAAACATGCATGCATGAAGATAAAGGGGACATTCACAGCATATTCCAAGCATGGTAATTAGGTAACGATGACATTTATACAATACATTAGCAAACATTAAATACATATCATGTAATGTTAAAGGATAAAAAAACTTACCTTCATATAGTCCTTCTGCAGGAACTGAATTATGGCAGAACAGGTCTCTGGGATTATGATCCCCAGAGCCTGGGGGGAGATGCCTGTCGAGAACTTCAAGTCCTGAAGATTTCTCCCAGTTGCCAAGTAACGTAACGTGGCAACTAGCCTCTGCTCCGCAGTGATGGCTTGCCTCACACAGGTATCCTGCCTGCAGATATAAGGGGTCAGCATAGCCAGCAGACGTTGAAAAACGGGGTCTGTCATCCTGAGATAACTCCTGAAATCCTAAGGATTATTCTCACGGATCTCATGGAGCAAAGGCATGTGCGAGAATTGGTCACGCTGGCGCAACCAATTCTTCATCCATGAATTCCTCCTTGCCCTGCTCATGGACTGGACTTGGATCAAAGTATTAACCCCAACACCAAGTCCCCACGCAGCACGAACTCGAGAATGAGTACAAAATATTTTACAGTGCACACATACAAGAATGACATTTCCTGCAGGGCTAGTTAAAAACACCTGAACATATTCAAAAAATACGGGGGTTTGGTCACACTATATGGTCATATAGTGCTAAGCCCACTTACTGCGACAAAGTACCCTGAATTTTTAGGACCCACTAATTCGGGGTACTTTGTCGCAATAAGTGGGCTTAGCACTATATGACCATATAGTGTGACCAAACCCCCGTATTTTTTGAATATGTTCAGGTGTTTTTAACTAGCCCTGCCGGAAATGTCATTCTTGTATGTGTGCGCTGTAAAATATTTTGTACTGTTTGTAGATCTTATAGCAGAACCATCTTGAATTTAAATGCATTGTATGGTGTGCCCCCAAATATGTTCTTGTATATTGTAATAGGACCTGACCAGGTCTTTTGGTCTGGAGCACCCCTCCCCCTCCTCATTACCTCTTATTTAGTGGCCGCCAGTGTATAGGATGTATCCCCTTCAGTTCTCCCACATAGAGGAGTTCAGCTCCCATGGTTGAGAAAAAGGATCTTCCATTCTATTACTAGAGCAGGACCCATTAATTCGGGGTACTTTGTCTCAGTAAGTGGGCTTAGCACTATATGACCATATAGTGTGACCAAACCCCCGTATTTTTTGAATATATTCAGGTGTTTTTAACTAGCCCTGCAGGAAATGTCATTCTTGTATGTGTGCGCTGTAAAATATTTTGTACTGTTTGTAGGTCTTATAGCAGCACCATCTTGAATTTAAATGCATGTATGGTGTATGGTGTGCCCCCCAAATATGTTCTTGTATCTAGAGAATGAGTACGTCCACGCACCATGGCTTCAAAACGGTCGGCTGGTCAAACAAATAAACTTAGAACAAATGCACTGAAGAACAGCAAGGCCTATGAAGAGTGACTTGAAGATCAGGAACAAGTGGACCAAAACGGCCTGCTAGGCAGGTTACGAACTGACCAACACGCACTGAAAACCAGATGCAAACCTCACAAGCACATACTGAACCACAGAAAACAATCGAAATAAGCTGAAGTGTGAAAAGCGTGAATCGTCTCTAACCAAACTTCTACTAACACGAGATTAGCAGAAGGAGCTCAAAGGGTGGCGTAATGGGGCTTGAACTTCCTTTTTCTAGTCGTATGTGCTGTACGTCACCGCGTTCAAAACCATCGGACTTTTGGAGTGATCGTGTGTGTCCAAGTCCGTCCGTTTGTAAGTCCGGTGCACCTACACTACAAAGTCCGTCGGAAAGACCGTCGGACCTAGTCCGTCTAATGCCGCGTACACACGGTCGGACTTTTCGTCTACAAAAGTCCGACAGCCTGTCCGACATACTTCCGACGTACCTTCGGCGGACTTGCGGCAGACTTTCTTACGAACGGACTTGCACACACACGACCACACAAAAGTACGACAGCCTAGTACGCGGTGACGTACACCAAGTCCGACGAGACTATAAAACGGAAGTTCAATAGCCCGTACGACACCCTTTGGGCTCCTTCTGCTAATCTCGTGTTTATCTCATGTTAGTAGAAGTTTGGTGAGAGACGATTCGCGCTTGTGAGACTCGTATTTTTCAGTTCGTTTTAACTGTTGTTCAGTCTGTGCTTGTGAGGTTTGTATCTGCTTTTCAGTGCGTTTGGTCAGTTGGCATTGAGAAATCTTTGTTTTATTGGCCGCTCGTTCCTGATTTTCAGGTCGTTCTTCACAGGCCTTGCTGTTCTTCAGTGAGTTCTGTTTAGTGCGTTCTGACCAGCCGACCGTTTTGAAGCCATGTTACCTGTACGTACTCGTCGTAGAGCTCGTGCATTGTATGTGCTTGGTGTTGTAGTTTATTCTTCAGCCCAAGACCAGTCCATGAACAGGGCGAGGAGGAGTTCATGGACCAAGAATTGGTTGCTTCAGCGTGACCAGTTCTGTCACATGCCTTTGCTCCGTGAGATCCGTGAGAATAATCCTGAGGATTTCAGGAACTTTCTCCGGATGACGGACCCCGTTTTTGACCGTTTGTTGGCTTTGCTGACCCCCTATATCAGCAGGCAGGATACCTGCATGAGGCAAGCCATCACTCCGGAGCAGAGGCTGGTCGCTACCTTGCGGTATTTGGCCACAGGGAGAAGCCTGCAGGACCTTAAGTTCTCGACAGGCATCTCCCCCCAGGCTCTGGGGATCATTATCCCAGAGACCTGTTCTGCCATCATACAGGTCCTGCAGAAGGACTATATTAAGGTAAGATATTTTTCTTTTATTAGCATCACATGTTCTTTTATGTAATCTTTGATAATGTGATGTATTTCTTGCTTCAAACACTACTTACCATCATTGCAATATAGTGTGAATGTCCCCTTTTTATCCTCACACATGCTGGAATTTTTTCCTGTTATTTTTTGTCATGCATGTATATTTTCCTTCAATAACCTACCTTCCCAGCATGAAGTGATGGGAACATATCCACCTAGTCTACTCATTTGGAATGTATTTTGTTTGAGTGTATTTAGTGTGCTGCTAATGAGCAATTATCTAGATTTCACAACCCCCCCACCCCCCCCCACCTAAACTCACTCCAAATAGTGTGCTTCTAATGAGCAATTATCTAGATTTCACAACCCCCCCACCCCCACCCTCGTTAAAATTTGCTGGAATGTTCTGTGGTGTTGATTTGTCTAAAGCAAATATATGTTGCACTTTGCAAAATGCATGTGCACTCTACAAGTGCATTTGTTCCAGTGCTTTAGTAAATGAGCAGAAGCTCTGCTGATTTCCATCATCAAATCATATGCAAGCCTCAAAGTGTTTTCATTAATTGCCCTTGCATGTGATTGTGTACTCCTTGCAACATGAATGCCTTTTTACATTACCTCATTTACTGTAAGCTGGTTAGCAACTGCACCTGCAGAGTGCGACAACTGCAGTCTTGTAGCCTTTTTAGTCCCTAAATTCCTGCGTGTCCTAAAAGTATTTTTTTTTAGGGATTTCACAACCCCCTAAAATGTAATCAATGTTCCATCAGAGGGGGTGAGCAATCTGATAAGTGTGCCTTTCCATATTAGTTATTCCAGAACAATTAAATTATTGAATGTTATACTGATGCTGGGGAATAATGTTTTTAATTGTCTAATTTTCTTGCAATGTTAGCTTCAAAATTAATTGATTTTGGTTTTCTTGTTTGATTTCCCAGTTTCCTTCAACGCCACAGGAATGGCAGACTGTGGCATCCCATTTTGCCAGCCGTTGGGACTTTCCCAATTGTGGAGGGGCTATAGATGGGAAACATGTCCACATTGTGCCACCACCCCATTCGGGGTCATATTATTTTAATTATAAGGGGTTCCACAGTATTGTTTTAATGGCGGTGGTGTCGGCACACTATGATTTTTTATATGTGGACGTGGGGAAGAATGGCCGGATGTCGGATGGAGGAGTATTTGCCCAGACGGAGTTCTGCCAGCGTCTCCAGAGTGGTGGCCTGGGATTGCCACCTGATGAGGATAACGTGGAAGGACTCCCCTTTGTCTTCATTGCCGATGAAGCCTTTGCTCTCAGCAAGCACCTCATGAGGCCATTCCCCCAAAGAACCCTCACCCCGGAGAGGAGGGTTTTTAATTACCGGCTGGCCAGAGCTAGAAGAGTGGTTGAGAATGCGTTTGGAATTCTGGCCAGCCGGTTCCGCCTGTTTCAAACAGCCATTAATTTGGCGGAATACAAACTTAATTTTATCATTTTATCGTGCTGCATTCTGCACAACTTTTTAAATAAGCATTCTCCAAATTATATAGGCACAGTTGGGCCTGAGGCCGGACAAATAGAAGCCAACCTTACAGGCCTGGATACTGTCCGTACTGGCTTGGCCCCCCAAAGTGCCCGTCAAGTTAGACAGCAATATGTTAATTATTTTATGGGTAGGGGGGCCATTGCAATGGGCCAGGATATATAATTTTTGACAATAAAAAAATTATTGATGAAATCTTGCATTATATTTATTGCTTGCCTTTCTTTTGGGCTGTCTCCTAGGTTATGGTCGAGCAGTTGTAGTGCCAACTGTATTGTAATTTTAAATGTCTAAATAAGCTCCATTGCCACTGTAAACAACTTTTTTACAATTATAACTAAAATGATACTGAGCCTTGAAATAACAAACCACACATTTATTTAATTCCTTTAAGGAGATGTTTTTATTAATGGTTGTTATGCATTCAGTTCTGCATTTAGTCTAAAATGTTCATAGACAAAAATAGAATGATATCTTAATAATGTAGCAAAATATAATTATATCTAAATATTTATACCTAATCCACAAAAAAATATTTTTGGCTTTTTGATTTTCACAAACAGGCTTATTTTTTTGTTTTGGGAAAATCAAGTTTTGTTTTGTTTTTTTTTTTTTAAAGCAATTTTTTTGTTTATGTTTTTTTTTTTTTATCAAGTTATTTTTGTTTTTATTATTTTTTTTTAA